>NW_024464939.1:16362500-17612500 GCF_017591425.1 Ochotona curzoniae | reverse complement strand
ACAACAGAGGACAGAAACCTTGTTTTTTCTACAAACACCTATCACATATAGCAGACGGACTTCTTCCACACCATAGTCTACCTCAAAATTTGCCCACTGTCAGGAATTCATTGAGTACATTTTGCTTGTATAATCCCACAGGCAACAGCTTTATCAAATACTTCTCCACTACATAGCATAGGCTACCATTTTTCCAACATGTCTTAGCATTTCTTTACTTTCCAATGTCTGGCCCCAAAACCCAAGTCACATAGAATGTGAAGGCCACACTACACTTCTGATACCAATAATATCACCCTGGATTTGGTAAAGAAAATGGTCACTGTAAGTATTTCAGAAATCAGGCAATTTAGCATCAGAATTAGGGAACACACACACACACACACACCATGGAAACAGCTGAGGCAATCAAAAGCAAGAATATTGCCCAATAAATAAAGAGAAAACAGCAACCATGGAGCTTAACTTGAAACTCCAAATTGTCCTTGACTTTTAGCAGAAAAATGTTGCAAAGCTCTATTTCTTAGTGGAAAGTTCCCCAATGCACTCAGTAAGGAGCAGTACCTATACTGCCTGAGAAGGCTACACTGTCCACCCACAAAGATGTCACAAGAAAGATGGCCTCTCCTCCCTGCCATCTTCTCAAACTTATTCCAGTTCTGCTCATTGACAATTTCAAATCTACAACTACTTAAAAAAGGGACAGGGTGATTCTTGGCAAAATGGACTTTAGAAGAGGATGGTAGACAGAAAAACTTGAAAATAGCCGGTCCAGCAGAGAGAATGACTGACATCATGGAGCAGTGTTCCTTGCATTTGGTAGGTTACCAAGGCTTCTTCCATCTGAATTGCCTGCACAGGAACAGAAAATAAGATCTATGCTTGTGATGGGTCCTGGGACTTAAGTTTCATGAATTGTTTAATGAATCTCAGCCTGTGAGATTCACGATCCCTTACCATCACAGAAATTGTAAGCCAAGCATTTTTGTAAGTGGCCATTAGGCATTGCTTAAGCATATGTAATAAGGCCCCAAGACCAACTCTATATGCACACACACACACACACACACACACACACACACACACAGATAGGCATATGAGAAAAGTTAAAGTTATAAAATAATTAAATGCTGAGTAGAATGGTACATTCAGAGAGCTACCAAAAAACAAAAACAAAAACAAAAAAAAAAAACTTGAGGTCACTAAATTCCCTTTTGTATGAGTTAAAAATAGAAGAAAATTTTGAAAAGTAAATATAAGAATACCATATTTGATGAAGGAAGGGATTGTATACACAAAGAACTCTTGAGGTCTTAGGACTAGATAGTAGTTGTGACGTGATCACAGTTATTTTAAGACATCAGAAAAAGGGAACAGCAAGTAATTGTGTGATGTAATGTTAAAATTAGGAATTTTCTTTTGTTTTCCTTTTTTTCTCCCAGAAAAATTATTCCACCCACTAGATTAGATGGAAAGAAAAGAGACATTCTTGTGAGTATTTATGCACTCCAGGCATACAGCAGAAAAGAAGGGCCAGATTTCAGTGAGTTAGAGATAATATTCTGGTTGGTTACAAGAGAGGGAAGTGTGGTACACATTTCAGCACCCCTGGATTCCACAGCAGGCCAATGCTCTGGGTGAAGCTATGCAACAGCCAGGGTTTAGAATCCTCACACCAACAGAGAATAATGGGACCTTTGCTATCTCATTAAGAATAGATCACGTCATTAGGATGAAAAGCTCCCAGGGCTGAATCCTGGCGGCTTGATGTGAAAAGGGAGAAAAAAAGTAAGACAAAGGCATGCAGATGGATGCTGCATGTCATCTTAGCAGTTCCTTATCCTGCAGAATGGTAAGCCAAAACGAGCCTCTTCTCTTTGCAATGCACATTACATCAGATATTGTGCTACAGTAACAAAAATATGACTGATGCAAGAACTCAAATAAATTGTTTTTAGCTAATTAAAAATTGAGTATACTAGTTATTTTGAGGGGTGGGAATCCAAAGTTCTAACTATTCCTCTATTTTAATATGTAGCTTTTCAAGTACTCTTTCTCTCACCTGAAATATTTTCTGAAATCCAATGGGGTTTAAAATAACATAAACTAGGGCCAATGTTGGCTAGAATGGATTAGGTTATTGCTTGTTACACCAGCCACAGGTTCAAGTTCCAGCTGTGCAGTGTGTGATCCAGCTTCTTACTAATGCTCCTGAAAAGTCAGCAAATCATGGCCCACATACTTGAATCCTGGGGAAGACCCACATGGAATGTCTGTCTCCTAGTTTTAATTGGGTCCAGCCCTGGCTATTATAGGCATTTGGGAGGTGGTCAACAGATGAAAAATCAATCTTTTTCCTTTCTCTGTTAAGTTTCATAGTAAATAAGTTTGAAAAAAAATAAAATTAATAAACTAAGTAATAAGCATAAATCCAATTGAGTAGATTTTTTTAATATAGCGAAGTTGAGATAACAAATTCACTTTCCTACACATATTAAATAACCCATTTGGTTTAAAGCATCAAATAGGTGTCTAACATCTCTTGTTACATAACATTTATGAGAGTGACATGTATAGACATCTGTTATCAAGGGCCAGTTCTTGTACTAGACCCAACAGATCAAAATAAAATCTGCTACTTACTCTAAATGATCACACCATCAGGCCAAATGGGTTTCACATGGCAATTTTTGAGACATCAGAACAAAAGAGCAAAATATTCCAAGTTGATTTTAACTGACACGATAAGGAAATCCCATCTGCTTTAATGCTTACAAGGAAAGTACTGAAGTGTAACTGAGTAGACTAGTAAGCCTTTTGATCTGTCTCTGCTTTCTGTAGCTCTTTTTCTGTCTAGAAGACCAGAATCCTCTGCTCAAGTGATCAGAGCACTCATTCTGTGTTACAGATGATTTGCCTGATTCTAGAACCACAAGCAAAAGCCTATTAAGTTCTTTAGAAGACATGTGTTGTAATTCTTTTTATTTTTGCACTACATTTGAATTTAGATTTCCAAGATCAGGTTATTGGACTCAGAATGATGTCCAACAGAGAGGAGCAGTTAATATAGTCCAATGAGGAAAGAAAAGCAAAAAGGCACACAATGAAGAGAGGAAGGAAGGAGGGAGGGAAGGAAGAGAGAGAGAGAGAGGAAGGAAGGAAGGAAGGAAGGAAGGAAGGAAGGAAGGAAGGAAAGAAAGGAAGGGAAGGAAGGAAGGAAAGAAAGAAAGAAAGAAAGAAAGAAAGAAAGAAAGAAAGAAAGAAAGAAAGAAAGAAAGAAAGAAAGAAAGAAAGAAAGAAAGAAAGAAAGGATTGAAACTAGTAAGAGAGTTACCAAGAGATCCAAGAGGAAGGAGAGACTTCCAGAAGGGAATGCTGGACTCTGTCAGGTGTGATATAGGGACGATGAAGGAGGAGGAGTTGTTGGATTTGCTGATTAATAAGGATGTTTCAGGAGTGGGTATTATGCTTTAGTACATTAAACCACAACTTAGGATGCCTGCATTCCAAATTCAAGTTCCATTTCAAATCTTATTACCTCCACTTGAGGTCCAACTTCCTACTAATGCATCTTGGAAGGCAGTCGATGATGATTCACGAAGTGCTGGAATTCCTGTCTCCCACATCCTGATGGAATTCCAGGCTGCTGGCCTCAACCTGGTGCTATCATGACCTTTGAGCAGTGAACCAGCAGATAGAAAATCTCTCTCTCTCTCTCTCTTTCTCTCTCTTCCTTTCTTTCTCTCTCTCCCCTTTCTCTTTCCCTTTTTACAAGTAGATGAAAATGAATAAACATTTTTAACATGTTTCAGATCACAAGCCAACAATGTTTAAAATAACAAAGATACCATGAATAAATTCAAAAAACAAGGAAAGTGTGATGATATATTTGCAATGTAAATGTTTATCAAAGGGTTAGTTTGCTAAACTTATAAAAAGTTCTTCCAAATCAGTAAGAAAAAGAAAACCTATCAGAAAAACACACAAAGGCTGCAAAGAATTGCAAAAGATTTTTAAACACCTAGAAAACATGCCACTTTAGCAATGAGACATCATTTTTCTCCCATGAGAACAGCAAGGATTTGTGGTGAGCAGCAATACAAAGTGTTGTCCACTGTGTAAAAAATACATTCTCAAACAGTCTGAGGGTATTAATTGGCATATAATCCTGGAGGAAAAATCTAATGTATTTACTAAAAGTTCAAAATTAGATTTTTCTCTAGATATTCATCTTTCAGGGGTTTATTATTTACAAATGTTCCCATGTGAACCAAAAAAGATACATATAATATTTACCAGAGCCCACTAAAAGAACAACACTGAAGAATCTTGAACCCCTATGAACAGAGAATTGGTACACTAATCACAGGACTGGAAGTGGAATCCCATGAAGCTGATTAATAATAATTATAATAAAGTAGATAATTATCTTCATTATCTCCATGAAGATTCTCAACTAAGGAAAGAAAGTAGTAACTGGCTGGTTCTGGGAAGGAGGCCAGGACATTGAGGTTTGCTTGGGTGAGAAAATCCATGGATTACTCCTGTAAAATTTTTGCACTGTTTGGGCAAAAAAAAAAAAAAAAAGAATTGACCATGAAGTGAAGAGGATAGATAGAGCTACAATACAAGGGGTTAGGGATCATATAGATTCAACAAATGCAAGGAACAGAGGTGGGATAGAAATGGCGAGAACATTTGTATTCATCTTCCTTTTCTTGAATGCTGATCACAGCACACCCTACTACTGAGGGGACAGATTTTCAAACTAAGTGATAAGATGATCAGGGAATGCAAAGCCATGGACCCTGTTCCATGCTGCTTCTGACCCTGAACTGACTGGCAGAGCCCAAGCCACTGTTTCCTCCTTCCCTTGGACTGACTTGCCTGTTGAGAATTTTCTGCCTCTTGAAGCACCCTCCTGTGAACATCCCTGGAGACCTTGAACTTTCTCTTTACTTACCTGAAATTACCTTAGGAAGTGCCCAGATATCTAGACACAGAAAGAAATTTCATAAATAGCCTGAAAATTCTTCTTTGTGGAAATGGAAAACTTTGCTCTCAGTGAACAAGCAATCAACCATTATTCTCCAAAGGGCCATTTCCTCTTTGTGAGCACTAAAGCCCATTTCAGAGTCTTTGTAAATGTGGCTATTTAATAAATGAGCTGCCATCAGCAAGACCACTCCACCATTAAAGATGGAAGCAACAAACCACGACACAAAACTCCTAGCAGAGCCAGACAATTCCTTTAGCACAGAAGAATTGTCTACATTGCCTTTTAGGCTGCAGCCTTAAAGACAAGCAAAGCAGTTATAGAACTAAGGTATTTTGAAGAACTTAGCCATCACCAGGAACATTAGAATAAAATAATGAAAATAGCATTTCAAGCACACACATTACCCAAACAAACCAGGATGCAAAGAGCACGTGAAAGTGACTGTGATTTTTGCAAAAGATAGAAACAATGCAATATAGAATTATAAATTTATCATAGAAGAGAGTTGAAGCATTTTCCTAGTTCCCATCAAAATATATCATAATGGTTTTTAATTCTTTTGAGCCCAATATGTCTTTTAAAATCTGACAAATGTAGATAGTTAATTCAATAAGATATATTACATGGCATAATGATGGCTAAAGTAGATCTTAAAAGCTGTCTGTTAAAATTTAAAATATGGGAACTGGCAATGTGGGGCTGTAGATTAAGCTGCTGCCTATAATTTCAGCATCCAGTGTAAGCACCTTCTCTCTGTCTTTAAAATAAATAACCTTTAAGGAAATCGGTATGTGAGGGGATAGCTATTGATTAGCTTGTCTTAATCACTTCAAATGTATACACACAACAAAAGCAGCATGGTATATACAAGAAATGTGTACATTTTTATTGGTCTTCTATATCTTCAAAACATTAAATAACTGGTGCCAGGATTGTGATACAATGGGTTAGGCTACCACCTGCAATTCTGGAACCCCTATAGGAGGGCTGGTTCAAGTCACAGATGCTTCACCTCCAGCTCCCTTGCTACTGCACCTAAGAAATCAGGGACAGATGAGCCAAGTACTTGGGCCCCTTCCATCAACATGGAAGATCCAGATAGAGTTCTTGGCTCCTAGTTTCAGCCTAGCTCAGCCCTACTGTCCTTGGCAGAGTGAACCAGAGGATGAACAATCTCTTTTTCTGTCTCTGCTCTCTGTCACTCCAACTTTCAAATAAATAAAACAATTTTTTAAATGCACACATACATAGAAATAGCAATGTAATAAATACTTAAAAATTGAAGTTCAAGAGCTGAATGGCTTGTGTTTAAATTCATGCTTGCCTTTTATTACCTCTTACACTGCAGAAAACCAACTTAATCCTTTTGTGCATTAATTTCCCCCCTCTGTAAAGTACAAATACCAGCAAAAACTAAAGTGCAAATAACAGTATGAACTGTTTAATACGAGTGTTGTGAGACTCAGATGGAATAACCCACATGTATGTCTTTCAGCAGTTTCCAGCATTTATACAGCAGATGATAAATGCTACTGGATTAGTCCATTTTTCCCTCACTACTGCAATGAATTGCTATAGGATCCGGGAAACTGGACCCACTCTCTAATGCATGAAAACATAATTGTGGAACCAGGTTGCTGGAAGCAAGTACGTGTTGATTGGAAAGCACAGAGTAACGAGCTATCAACATTTTAATTCTTGAGCGCCCAAAGGGAGTAGAGATAAAGCTTCTTATGGAATGATGTTGCACCTGGGAGGTATGTGGTCTACTCATATCCAAGTCTATGACTGGTCTACAGTCTTTATGGATCCACCTTGATTGGTCAACAATTTCCAATTTTCTTAGAATTGTGATAATGATAATGATAAAGAGGACCCCAGTAAGTCATTGTTCAGAGTCTGAGATTCCTGAAAAATGAATCCCTCAAGACAAAATAAAAGTCAAAATGTTATCCATAGAGGAGAAGTCAGTGGATCTCATGGGTCTCAATCAGGGACCACACAGGGTCAGCTATATCAATCCTTCAATTCAGAGGTTAAGTTACACTCACAAAAGGAAAATGAACTTCAAGCTAAAAGATCAATGCTAGGAGACTAAAACCTGATGGTTTCTAGCAACTGCTTCAAAAATACCACATAGGAATTTGATTTTGCCACACCATTATTTTAAAAACAAAATATTTATTTATTTTGAAAATTAAAATTATAGAGACAATCTTCCCATCCACTAGGTCATTCCCCAAATGGCTGCAACATTCAGTAATGGGTCAGGCCGAAGCCAGGAGTCACTATATTTTTTCAGCTCGCCAATGTGAGTGCAAGAGCCTCCACAGATTTTCCTAGGCCATTCAGCTAAGAACTTGATTGGGAAATGGAGTGACCAGAACACAAATCAGTGCCCATATAAGATGCTGGCATTGCTGGTCATGGCTTATCCACTATCCCACAATGCCAATCTCACGACATTATTCCTTAATATTGTTAAGAAAACTTCCAAAACTGGATGGAGGAATTGCTAATGTGACTAGGAAAGCAGCAGTGAACAGTGGCCCAAGTGTTTGTCCCCCTGAATACATGTCGGTAATGTGGAAGAAGCTCCTGGCTGCCAGCTCCAGACTGGCCCAGCTTTGCCCATTATAGCCATTTGGGGAGTGAACCAACAGATAGAATATCTCTCTCTCTCCCTTTTCTCTCTCCCTCTATCTCTTTCTGTCTGCAACTGTGCATTAAAATAAAAATAATAAATACAGATTTTTTTAAAAATTGGGATTGGCATAATGATGTGGCATCCTAAGCTTGTCTGTAGCACCAGCATCCCATATGGGGTTCAGTTGTGTTCTGGCTGCTCTACTTCCATTCCAGCTGCCTGCTTAGGGTCTAAGAAGTCAGCAGAGGATGTCTCAATTCCTTAAGTCTCTAAACCCAAGTGGGAGACGTGGATGAAATTCCTGGCTCCTGGGTTTGGATCAGCTCAGCTCCGGCAACAGCAGCCATTAGGAGAGTGGACTAGTAGGTAGAAAACCTCTCTGTGTGTCTCTCTTTTTTGTAACTCTGTCTTTCAAATTAAAATATATATATTTTAAACTTTTTACATGAAGGTAGTAGCACAGCTTACCTCATTGGGGTTTATGAACATTCAGAGAACTTAAGAAGCAGACATTGTAAGGTAGCACATTAAGCTACTGCTTTTGAGGCCTGTATCACATATTAGAGGGCCTCTTTCCAGCTGGCTGTTGTACATCTGATCCAACTTCTAAAGAAAAAAAAAATGCTTGGGAATGCAGCAGATAATGGCTCAAATATTTGGGTACTCACTACCCATATGGGTACCCATGATGAAGTTCCAGATTCCTGGCCTTCACTTGGCCCAGCCCTCAGCTATTGGCATTTGGAGTATCAACCAGCAGATGTAAGAATAGAATACACTGGTGTTGTGGCAGTGGTGTAGCAAGTTAATCCTCCTCCTGCAATGCCAGTGTCCCATGTGGACACTGGTTTGTTTCTTAGCTCCTCCATGTCTAACCCTGTTTATGTTCTGGGGAAGCAGTGGAGGGTGGTTCAAGTCCTTGGGATCCTGCACCTACATGAAATAATTGGAAAAAGCTTCTGGCTTCTAGACTTTGACCAGACCAGCTCTGGCCATTGAAGCCACTTGTTGAGTGAACCAGTATATAGACGATCTTGCCCTGCTACCCGATCCCACACACACATTCTCTCTCTCCTTCTCTTTCTGTAGCTCAGCCTGTTCCACAAAAATAATGTCTTTAAAAATGGATAAAACCTTCTCCCACCCCACCCCCATTCTCTCCCTTCCTTGCGCTGTCCCTTTTCCTACATCATCCTCATTTTCAAATACATAAGTAATTTAATCCTTATAGGACAAAAAGAGTATGAATGAATATGTCTGGCACTGCAATGTCAGTGAAAGCATTAGTCATTACTAAGCAAGCAATAAGTGAAGAAAGGTAGTGTGGCACCAGCAACAGGCTGAATTTTTTATTCCATGAGTTCCTACCAAGTCCTCTATCCTGTCACACGTGAAGATATTATTTCCATTTTTCCTTGATATTTGAAACTTTAATCCAGTAACTTTTGGATGAAGATTCTTTAGCTCAGGTTGCATCCAAAACAGCCAAAGAACCCACCTCTATTCAGGCAGTTCTAGTTATTGAACTTACGCTTTACCAACCCATTCTGCTATAGTTTCAGGAATGGCTGGATTATGGATAATGGTACTTTTGACACATTACCTCAAAGTTCCATACGCTATGGTCAAAGAGATAAACCTCTAAGTCCTAGTACCAAATCACAATGTATTTGCAGTCTGAAAAAATAGCAATTAGCTGAATGAAAATGTAGATTCTCACAGTGACTAGTCAAAAAAGATCACCTTATGGCTTTGGAAGTTTTTGAAATATGCCAAGTGCCCCAGAGCACTCCCATGATGAAGGTCTAACTCTTCAGCAAAAGATCAACTCCACTGCCTCTGTCCCTTTTGTCTCCTCTACAGATGGGAGAAGAGCTAAAAACCATGTTCAAAGTCAAAAGTAACAGACACACTAAACACTGAGCCTTAATTAGAAGACTGTTGAGTCTTTTCATAGCCCTACATTTTCTGACCACATCAGAAGGCACCAGTACAATAATAAACAATTTCTAGTGGAGAGAGCTGTGAGATTCATGCTCTCTGTGTAAAGCAGTTGTTAGGGAAGCTTAAAGGCAACAATGGGGGAAAAAGAAGGGCACTGAAGGAATCTGCAGCCCATAGTAAATTGGATCTATAGCTGCAGCAAACACCAATCGTAGCTCATCCATTAGCCATATTACTATTAAACTCATGTTAAAGAACTTGATTTTTTATAATCTAATGCATCATATTTGGCTTTTAATAAAAATTAAAAATTACGAGATAAAGAATGATAGGGCCTAGTGAGGTGGCTCAATTGGCTAACCCACTACACTGCAAACGCCGGTCTCATGTGGGTGCTGGTTTGTGTCCCAGCTGCTCCACTTCCCATCTAGTTTCCAATTTGTACACTGGGAAAGCAATGGAGCATGGCGCAAGTACTTAGGTCCCTGCATCTGTGTGGGAGACCTGTGTGTGGGGGTGCTTCTGGTTCCTGACTTTGAAATAACTCAGCCCTGGCCTTTGTAGCCACTTGGGGAGTAAACCAACAGATGGAAGATCTTTCTCTTGGTCTCTCTATCTGTAATTATGTCTTTCCAATAAATAAATAAGCTTTATAAAAAGACTGTTAAAAAAAAAAAACAAGAAAAAAGTGGAGTCTGATAAAACAATGAATCAGAACCATAGATACACATAGACTTTAGAATTAGAAAATTTAAAATAACTATAGTAAATATGTGAAGAAATCCATTGAAAAAGTATACAGCTTACAAGGAAAGATGATAATGTAGAAAAATGGAACATCTAAAAAAGTAACAGAAAATCCTAGAAATTGGGGCTAGTGTTGTGGCACAATGGGTTAAACTGCTGCCTGTGTTGCCAGTGTCCCATAGGAGCACTAGTTAGAATCCCAGCTATTCTACTTCCAATCTAGCTCCCCAGTAGTGCACCTGGGATAGCAATGGAAGACAACCAAGTACATGGGCCTTTGCATATATGTGGGAGACCTAGACGGAGTTCCAGGTCTCTGACTTTGGCCTGGCTCATCCCTGGCCATTATGTCACTAAAATAGAAATGATTACCTTTGGTAAGCACTAGGGACAGCCAAAAGATGAATGACCTCAAAGATATGTCAATAGAAATTTCTCAATCTAAAAGTCTAAGGGATAAAGGAAAGGAAGAACTAAATAAACTGAACATTATGAACTGTGTGATAATTTGAGAAGGTGTAATACACAGGTAAGTGGACTACCAGAAGGAGAAGAAAGAGAAAGCAAAACAAAACAAATATCTTAAATGATAATAGCAGAGAATTTTCCAGAATTAGCGACAGACACCAAATTACAAATACAAGAATCTTAATGAACACCAAAGAAGATAAATACCAAAAAATCTACACCTAGCACTATCACATTCAAACTGGAAAAACCAAACACCAAATAATCTAGACAGAAACCAAAAGAAAAGAGCCTTTTCCCTACAGAATAAAATGTATAGAACGTATATTGTCTTCTCATCACAAACCATGCAAGCAAGAAGATCTCCATTACACATTTAACAAAAACCTATGAAACTATACTTTAAAACAATTGCATTTTAGTGTATACAAATTATAATGGTTCCATGAAGGTTTTTTGTTAAGTCTACAAAAGTCAATTGCTAAGTCAAGTCAATAGAATCTTAACAAATAGGTAAACCTGGGGCAGTGGGTAAAGCTTCAGCCTGCAAAGCAGTTACCCCATATGGGCAGTGCTTTGAGCCTTGTTGAGTCTTGGCTGCTCTGCTTCTAATCTAGATCCCTGTTAGCGCACCTGGGAAATCAATAGAAGACAGTCCAAATACCTGGGCTCTTGTAGCTCATGTGGAAATCCCAGTTGGAATTCTAGCTTTGTGACTTTTACTGTTTGACAGCCTTTAAAGTTTATTGTTTCCTTCACTTTAAATTTGAGACTACAGCAGGGTTTTTGGCATGGCAGCCAAAAGAACTGACACCTGCAGGCCACACAGTGTCTTGAGTTCAAATCCTAGCTCTACTTACAGCTCTAGCTCCCCACCAATGCATATCCTGAGATTCAGCAGATCATAGCTCAAGTACTTAGCCCTTGTAACTCAGTTGGGAGACCCAGATGGAATTCCAGGCTTCTGTCTTTGTCTTTGGCCAGCCCCAGCATAGCTATTGCAGACATTTGGGGAGTTAGCCAGCAGATTCTCTCTCTCTCTCTCTCTCTCTCCTCCCCCCACTGCATTTGTGTGTGTGTATACCTCTCCCATTCAAATACATAAGGTTAATACATGACTTTTTAAATATAAGCCAAAAACTAACTAAAACTGAGACTATAATGTGTTCAAAACTATTCAAATTTCAATTACCATTTTCTTCTATTGTTTAGATTCCTTATCCAAAAATTCTGCAATATATGCAGAAAATCTTAGTATCAGAGACCTTTGCTTTCTTATCCCATGTGGTCAAGTTTTCTGTACTGACATGAAATGTGTCACAAGCTTGTCATTGCTGTTTTCTAAATGTCCAAAGGAAAGCTGACATCAGAGTCAACCATTAAAACAAAGCAATCTCCCTGACAGCATTTCCCAGCTTTTCCTCTGTGCAACCTGGATCCCATTCACCTCTCTCGCACTACAGGGCCAGTTCTGTGACCCAAGGAAGATTTCCTTGGGTGCCTCACTACAGCCTCTTGTACATCTCGAAGGAGCACCAGCCTCTGAATGCAGAAAACCGGGATCTGCTCTGAACCTTTTTCTTGTGTCAGAACATTCCTTAATCAGGAGACCACTGGGAGTCTTCACAATCCACACTCCCAAGCAGGTTCTTTCCCTATCCAGAGGGGGAAGGACTAGAAAACAACAGATTCAATTCTTTCTGTTGCCCCAGAGTCGAGCCTACCCATGTGTACTGTACTCACTGACCCTTAACAAAGTTGAAATGTAAAGCCCAATTAAACAGACCTCATGATGTGTGTTAATAGGGACACACGCTGAAACTGCCACAAGTAATCATTCTCATTGAAGGAAGAACAAAATTAGCATTTGTGGTGCCTAATTAAATTTTGGCTTCCAAATATGATGTTTTTGCTTTTCATTAAAAACAGGGAGCTTTTAAACTGGAGAAAGAATTAGTAAAATGCCCAATTAAGTAAAAATTGTTGCAAGAATGGCACCATTTTATATTTTATGGTCTTTGATTTTTTTGTGAACTAACCAGAGTTCTGTGAATCATAGGAAACCCAGATATACCCTTAAGATAATACACAAATCGCAAATGTGAATGTGCCGTGAAAAAGATAAACAATTCCTTTAAACCTTGGTTGTTTACTATTATTGTTATCACACTAATTATTCTATAAAGACCCCACCATAAAAATGCATAAAATCAAAAACATTCATTGCCTTTGTTTCTGCCAGGATTGTGCATATCAAAAGTTGTTCAAAGCCTTTACAAATCCAAATTTTAAAATACCTCCATGAGCAATGGATTGTTAAAAACAATACAAGGCATTGGGAACAGTAGAATATCACCTGGATCTTGTATAGCTTGCTGGCACAAAAACAAGACTTTTCCTCCAAAACACTCTGAAAATTGCCTACGACTGCTCAGTAACCACCGAGGGAAGATGTCTCCTTCTATTTTGGTGGCCTTGCCACTTTCTCTCCTGAATTAGAGCTTCCATATTGTCTGGCCATCTGCTTCTGGGTTCTACCCAAGTTGTGTTGATGAAAGGGGTATTTTATGATCTCATGCATTTAGTGGGAGGATAAAGCCCACATTAATCTGATCAGGACAGAAATGCCTTCGGAGAAGACACATGGACCCCCATGGTGTTTCCTAAATTTAAGCTGAACATTCAAGCTTGGCTGCCTGGTACTGGGTATTCCTATCTGACCCTCTCACAGCCAGCTAGCACAAAGAGGCTGCACTCAGAACACCATTTCCTGACTTTCTCAATTGCTGTCCTTTTGTTGCCTCCTACTTGGCTTGTGAATTGATAGAAAGCTCTGTATATTTTACATATATTTCTGCCTGCTCTATACATTTCCTTATTTGAACTATTAGCGACAACTCCCTCTAGACTTCCTCTGTGACTCCAGCTTCCCATTTTTTTTTAATGTGGTCATATATTCTGGTACGTTGTGAACATGGGCTTCAACAACTCCTTTTACTCCACTCCATGCTTGTTCCTCCTTCTATCCAGAGGGGAAGTCTACCTGTCTGCCACTGTGAAAATGGAGTTATGGTTGGTTTTGATCAGGAGAGCAAGGAGAAAATGACTCTGTAGTGTTTTGTTCTGTGGGTTTCTGCTCTGGCTATTATGGTGCTAAATACTATGAAAAGAAGTCTAGGCTATCCTGCTTAGAAGAAAGGCCATGAAAACAAGCTCAAAAAGAGACACCATGTAGAACAAGAGGCACATAAAGAAAATCCAGGACTCCAACCTGTGTATGGGCTCAGCCATCTCCGACTCACGAGCCTTCCCTGCTAATGCCAGCCATGTGACTAAGGCCGTATGAGTCTTCTGGTCCCTAATTCCCTAATGGCTTCCCCAGCAAGTACGTGGAGAACATAGAAAAGTTCTTCCCATCAAGATATGCCTGGACTCATGAGCTGTAGGTCATTATGCAGTAAAATGGTTGCTGTGAGCCCCTGAGTTTTTGAGTGGTTTGTAATACAGAAAAATACAAAGGGAAAGTTCATGAGAAGTGAGTATTAAGGAAAAGCTAGTTTCAACTTTCAAAAACTTTGCACCAATATAAACTTGTCTTGATTGTATTTTCCATGAGCTCTTTGAAATGCCCTCGTAATTGACAGTAATATTTGATGGATCATACAAAGAGGCACTCTCAACGACTAATGCTACTTTGTGTCCATGCACTTTACTATGTAATACTATTGCACCAACCATCAACAGGCAGAGTCCCCTGGCTTCCTTTCACCAAAATAACAAGGCAGAAAAAACTCTGCAAATTCCAGAGCCTAGGCTATGACAAAGCCTGTGGTTCCAGCTGTGGAACCTTTAGACCACCATATTGAAAGAAGCCCAGTCTAAGGTAGGTGAGAGGCTTGGGGGAGCAAAGCTAGTGTGCCCTAGTTAACCACTAATTCCATCTGCCAGAAACGTGAGAGAAGCCATTTTGAAGTGTCTGCCTTCAGATGACTATACACATATGGGTGCACCCTGGCCAAAATACCCAGTTTGTGAGTCCATGGAATCATAAGAAATAGCTGAGAATGTTTTATCACACTGTATAATGAAGTGGCATTCTCTGTAGCAAAGGATAATGGGAAAGAGACTCACTAGCTGGATCCTGGCTCAGCTGATCTAACTCGCTCAATCTTCTCCAAAGGAAGCAAAAGGCCCTGCCCATGATATAACCTTACAGTGCAGGTTGCTTATGGCTCCATCTGACTGTTAAAAGTACTGAGCAGACTCTAGAGCTGCATTGCCTCGAGTTAATAAAATGTCCATCTTTGACAAAATGAACTAATATAAGTTTGTCTGTTAGTAAAATAGGAGTGAGAATAGCAAGATTCTCCCTTGACTGTTGTGAGCATTCAATGCATAACGAACAAAGTATATATTCAGTCAATGTTAGACAACCTTATGTTTCAAAGACACAAGATAGGTCTCGCAGAAAACCCTAGCAAGTTTTTAAATGAAGTCATATTCTCTAAAGATCTTTTTATAAAATGAAAGTGAAAACAAAAAGCCCACATTCCGTAGCCCTCAATCCTTCTTTAGGGAGTTGTCATGGTAGTACTGGAAGGATTATAGAGGAAATGATACTGAGCATTTTTATGGGATGTATCTGTAGGAGGCAATACTTCTAAATGATAATTTAAAATACTTTTGGGCAAAGCTAAAGCTCTGCTTTAAAAAAGAAAATTGTGGGGTGGGCTTTGGTATAGCAGTGAAGTAAGTATTTGGGATGCCCGCTTCGCCTATCAGACTTGCCTCTCTGCTTTGCTTCCAGCTCTAGCTTCCTGCTAATGCACATCCCGAGAGGACACAGAGTATATGTCTCAAGCACTGGGTCTCTCCAACCACTTTGGAGATGTGGATTGTGTTCTAGGTTCCTGGTTTCTGCCTGGCTTAGTCTGGCTTAGTCTGGGCTAGTATAGCCCTTGGGAACCAGAGAATGTAGGCGCTTCAGTTTCTCTCTCTTTGTGTCTTTCACATAAAATGAAAATCGACAAATAAAACTTTAAAATTTGCTACTCAAAATTATTTCTTGCATGTCATCGTTGTGCAGGGACTATCCTAACCTGTGCTTTGTTCCAATTTTAGTACACCTGCTGCCAAAATGAGCACTACTCCTAATTATGTCTTAAATGACAATCCTTGGGGTGAGTTTTGTGGCACAGCAAATGAAATTGCTGGTTGGGATGCCTACAAACCATACTGAAGAAGCTGGGATTGAATGTCACCTCCACTTTGGACACTGCTTCTTGCTAATTACATGGAAGGCAGCTGATGATCCAAGTACTTATGTTCCTGTTGCCTACATAGAATCCTTGATGGAGTTTCTGTTCTGGATTCAACTTGATTCAGGCCAGGCTGTCACAAGCATTGGGGAAGTAAATTAGCATGTTGAAACGCTCTCACTCTCTTCTCTCTTTCTCTCTTATTCTTTTATTTTTCACTCTGCCTTTTCAATAAATAAGTAAATCTTAAAATTTAGAATTTTTTAAAAAGATGTATTTTTATTGCAGAGTCAGATATACAGAGAGGAGGAGAGACAAAGAGGAAGATCTCTTGTGCCTTGACTCACTCCCCAAGCAGCCACACTAACTGGAGCTGAGCTGATCCAAAGCCAGGAGCTTCTTCCAGGTCTTCCATGCTGGTGCAGGGTCCCGGGGCTTTGGGCCATCCCCGACTGCTTTCCCAGACCACAAGCAGGGAGATGGGAAGTGGGGCCGTTGGAATTAGAACTGGCACTCAGATGGGACCCCAGCAGGTACAAGGCGAGGACCTTAGCTGCTAGGTTACCACAATAGGCCCCCAAAACTAGAATTCTTAAAACATCTGACTTCCTGTCAAAATGAAGATAAACCCCTATATACTTATATAATATTGATATTGCAAAATCAAAACATGCCTGAGGTAAAGTTCAGAAAAATGACACTGATTTTAGTTTCCTAATGTAGAACAGAGGATTGGTTGAGGGGATATGACAGTGAAGCATGAAGAAATAATTAATAGGTTCCCTTGATCACTGAAAAATAAATAAGAAAATAATCACTGAAGATGAAAGATTTGATGAAAGGATATTATGTCTGTGCTTCATGAATTTATACACTGGAAATAATGATCAGAATAAAAGTCAATGGTCCAATTTCTTGAATTATAATACTAATAATTTATTTTAATTGGTTAGGGCCTTTTACCTCAAGTATTGCTTCATAAAACTGATGCTAAAAAATGGTCCAAATGATGGATTTAGAGTGAAGAATTCTAATAAAAAGAAATAAGACAAGAAGCTTCCACAGCCAGAGACCATACCACATTTCTGGAATATTGTTCATAATCAACACAGAAAACACTCAAATTTATGCCCTTCAATGGTTTTATTCCATTCAGGCTGCTATAACAAGATATCACAATTCAGCTGGCTTAAACAACAAAATCATATTTTTCACAGTCCTGGAGGCAGGGGAGGTCAAGATCAAGATGTCTCGGACCTGGTGGTGTGGCCTAGCTGCTAAAGTCCTCGCCTTGAACGTGCCAGGATCCCATATGGGCGCCGGTTCTAATCCTGGCAGCTCCACTTCCCACCCAGCTCCCTGCTTGTGGCCTGGGAAAGCAGTCAAAGACAGCCCAAAGTCTTGGGACCCTGCACCCACGTGGAAGACCTGGAAGAAGTTCCTGGATCCTGGCTTCAGATCGGCATAGCATCAGCCATTGCGCTCACTTGGAGAGTGAATCATCAGACGGAAGATCTTCCTCTCTGCCTCTCCTCTGTATATCTGACTTTCCAAATAAATAAATAAATCTTAAAAAAAAAAAAAAGAAAAGAAAAAAAAAGATCAAGATGTCTGAAGATACAGTTCCTTGAGAAGGTCTTCTTCCCTGGTTTGCAGATGGAAACTATTATGTCCTCACATGGCATTGTGGGAGAAGGGAGAAAATATTCTGTGTTTCTTCTCAAAAGATCACAAAGTCTGTCATGTGGCTTCCACCCTCAAAGCCTCCATCTCCAGATACCAGATACCATCACACTGCGAATCAGTGTTTCAACATATGAATTGTGAAGAACATAAAATTAAGTCCACAGCATTAGCTAAGAGCAACTGGGGCATAGAATATTTTTCAAAAATGGCTAAAACATTTTTCCTTTCACACATGCTCTGCTGCAGTCTTGCCAATTTCCTAAACACAGTGGAAGGTATATTTGTTTCCCTTGAACTTGATAAGACTTGTGTGACTGTATCAAATAACAGAGCAGTGGTTTTTCACCCAGCTGCATTTTGTCCCCCAGGGTGCATTTGACAGGCTCTAGAGACATTTTGGGGTGTCACAACTAGGAGAAAGGGTGATACTGCTGCTTAATGTTGAGCAAGCCTGTTACAAAGTGTGGTGGGAGTGATTCTTTGTGACTCTAGACTAGATCATGAAGAACAATACAACTTCTGCCTAGAACACTGACTGTTGATCACTTTGGAACTCAGCCACCACACAATGAAAACCCCAAGGTTGCATGCAGATATCTTTATGCAAAAGAATCAAAATGTAAGCTCTTAGCCCTGCTGAGATCCCAACCAACAACCAGCAATAACTTAGCCATCCAGTTCAGTATACCATCTTGTAAGTAGATCCTCCAACCATGATTTAAGCTGCTCCAACTGATATGTGGGTCTTGGATGAGCCATTCCTTATGGGCCCTATTCAAACTAGCAAATTCATGAGAAAAAAAATATATATAGAACTACCATTTTTGAGTTTACTAAGGTTGGAAATGCTTTCTGATGTAACAATAGAAAACTGCCATCTATCTACTCAAATAACTTATGATCCAGTTAAGAGGGTAGAATGGGGATCTTGGGATAGAAACAGGATTTTTCAGGAGACCTTTTGTCACTGCTGTGTTTTGAAATTATTTTGCTCCTGAACTCATATAAATGTTTAAACCCCAGAGTCATAAGTAAATGGGGGAAACTTAATCTAACCTAGGTGTTTAGGAGGTAGGTAAAGCAGGAGGTCCTTAGGTCACTGGATGCACGGCTTTGGAAGGCAGTTCAAATCAGAAAGCCTGAATGGGCCCAGCACTTTCAATTTCCTAACTCACCATGTGATTCTTCCTCTGGGCAAGCTCATCAGACACCAGATCAACGGAGCTGCTCAGTCTTGAGCTTGGACCTGAAGATCTGTGGGGTAAATAAGCTTTTATTTTTCTTTATAAAGTTAGTTTCCTCATATATTTTGTTGCAGAGATAAAGGTCTGACTAATAAAGTTGCACCTGAACTTTGTGAATGATGAATACACCATGAAGAATGTTTGCAACATTAAAGCCAGTAAAAATAGAACAATAAAAATAAATTGGAATTCTAAGATTCTATGCAAGACTATGAAAGAGCATCATTATCGATTCTCTTATAACAGTTCTGAGATAAATATAAGTTCAAATGATTCAGCAAAGTAAGAATATTTTTTAAAAAAATCAATACATTTATTATGCTATTATAGTGCTGTATAGGGAAAAATTTCAGTAGGAAATTGCTCCAGGGTAAAACCAGTGGAAAAAATTTAGATAAAGTCTTCTATTGCTACTCAGAATTTATATTTTACCACATTTTAAAAATTTACCAAGAACTTCCACATGGCCATTGACATACTAAATAAAATAATGATGGTCATGGAAACAAAGCTTAACATTAATTGATACCTTGGAATTCCTGATGATATTTCTAGTCAATTTTCATGCTCCATTAAAAAAAAAAGAGAATATTCAGAGGAAAACAAAGAGCTTCTGAATAGTAAAACAATAACTTAATAGAAACAAGAGTTTTGGAAAACATTTAAATAGTAAGACCCTATCACAGAAAGTAAAAATGAAAAGATAAAAGGATTGCTTTGTGAAGAGAAAGGACTTGTGCTTATTTTACTATTTACTGCCATCTTTGTTTGGAAGGCAGAGAGAGGAGAGATCTTCCACTTCACTAGTATGTAGTCAGGATGTGACCAAGCTGAAAGTTGCCTGGAACTCAGTCCAGGTCTCCTATGTGGATGGCAGGGACCCAGACACTTGTGCCCCCTCCTGCTGCCTCCAAGGATGGGCATTAGCAAGAGGCTGTATCAGAAGCAGAACAACCAAGACTTGGACCAGGCAGCACACTGTTATAGGACTTAGGTATACCAAGCAGCAATACCACTGCACCAAACACTTTCCCTTTTAAAACTGAAATGATTAGGAGTTCCAAAAAGATAGAACTAAATGGGTCAGAAATAATACAATTTTGTAGACATAGGAGACAATTCTGAAGCATATAACTTTGTAGATCAAAAATAATTTCCAAGGGTCCAGTAGAATAAATAAAACTGTCAGAAAACAGTACCACAAAATTTCAGAGATCTAGGAATAAGAAGATAATTTATAAAATAAATTTTATTTATTTAAAAAGATAGAAAGAGAAAGGCTTCCAGACAAGAAGAAAAAATATCTTCCAAACAAGGAATTAAAACCTGCCATCACATAAGCCTATTCCATAGTATTCTAGGAGCTACAGAACAGTGGAGCACTACCTCCCATCAGTTTCCAACTTCATTCTACACTCAAATTATCATTTCAAATTGAAGGGAAAATTACTGGATTTTTAGGCAGAAATAGTTATCTCTTACACATTTGAGGATAGTTCAAAAAATATAGAAAAATGAATTAAAAGAGAAGTATGGGGCTGTGTTGGCACCACCGCCCAGCAACAGCAACACTAAAGTGATGAGGCATGCTCTTGAGGGTCAGGGAAAAGTCGTAACCAGACCACTCACTGCCAAAAGTGGCTGCGTTTCTCCACTGCTCCTGTCCCTACTGGTCTAAGCTTTCCTATACCACTTCTCTAGCTCTAATTTCCGCCACCCTTCTTCCCATATTGCTTCTTCCTGTACTTTCCCCATCTCCTTTCTGCCACCCTTCTTCCCGCGCCCCAGTCTTTCTCGTCCGCCTTCGTCTATTTGTCTATCTGTCTGTCCATCATCTGTCCCAGTTGTCCTGTCGTCCATCAGTCATCCTCTAGCTTTTACTGGCTACTTTTATATCATTCTCCACCAATCACTTCTCCCTGTGGGTCCACTTGGCACTTCGTGATAGGCCAGTAATCACAGCGAGGGCATTCACCTATCCCTGTGACTTCCTGTTTACCTGCTGGTGAGACCGACCCTGCCTCCTGGCCCTGGGCCAGCTGCCATCTTGCAAGGGCCCCTCCCAAATCCCAGGAGCCACTTTAGCACCCTGCTCCCCACAGGGCTGACAGTTAGTACAGCATTAAGGAGCTATTAGGACTGCCTGCCTGGTTTGCACCCTGGCTCCCTGCTGCCAAGCCAGCCTTCTACTAATGTGCATGCCAAAGTGGGGAGGGGTCAAAGATAAGGATTCCAGTACCTGAATCCCTGCCACTCATGTAGATCTAGATTGGGTTCTTGCCTCCTGGCTTCCACCCAACCCAATCCTGGCTATTGGGGATACTTGAGAGTGTGAACTGCATCTCTTTCAAGCAAAATGAAAATGAATATATAAAAATGTCTTAAAATAATAACATTTATTCTGACATACACACACACGAAATTTGAAATCCATACACCGTTTTTTTCACAAATGCATCCTCCATGAGCTTTTCTGATGATCCCCTCCTATGCATGGATTTCAAGTTTTTTCACCAAAATAATGTTATTTTTATAATTCCATTTCCCATGAATTTGAGGTACCCTTAGAGGAAGCAAGCTCTTCCAGAGGTGAAGCAGCCCCTGGAGGAAAGGACACTGCTATTTGACGTCTTTAGTGTCCTTACACGCCAACCCTAATATTCCTGCTCCCCTCAGTGTGAACAGCCACAAGGTTTAAAGGACTCCAAACTCCACCCCAGCCATAGCAGTAAATTCTGATGCTCTCCTTGTCCGTCATAGTCATGGCATTCTCCTGAAAGCACAGTTGGCTAACGCAAGCATATGATCCTCTCCACGACACTGAGAAGCAGGGGATGTTTCAAGGGTCTGCTTCAAGAGATTATTTTCTTACTAAAGATGTGAGTCTTGGGTAAGATTTAGCACTGAGATGGGAATTCATGTGTGAGTGATTTACAATACAAGTGGTCCCTACAAGAGGAGGGGCTGGCACCATGGCTCAATAGGATAATCCTCTCCCTTCAAGGATAGACATTCCATATGGGCACCAATTAGTGTCCTGGCTGCTCCACTTCACACCCTTCTCCCTGATTGTGGCCTGGGAAGGAAGTGGAGGATGGTGCAAGTCCTTAGGCATGCCTGCTCCCTTGTTGGAAGATCTGAAAGAAGCTCCTGGTTCCTGGCTTCAGATCAGCTCAGCTCTGGCTGTTGCAGCCATTTGAGCAGCAAACCAGTGGATGAAAGAGCTTTCCTTCTCTGTCTCTCCATCTCCCTATAAATCTGCCTTTCAAATAGAAATAAATTATATATATATATAATATGTACATATTATACATATATATGTATATATATATATGGAAATGGAAGTGGAAGAGGAGCCAAGCCAGAGCTCCTGTGCCTGAGCCTGCAGAGCTCTAAGCTGCAGGTCCCATCACAGAGTGCTCAAGAACAAAGGAGCTTCATGCTCTTGCACCAAAAGCCTTTGGGCAAGAGTCTTTCGGGAGGGAGATTGCCCAACCACTTCTTCTCTACTTTTATTAGTTCTACTTTTATTAGCAGAGTCCTTCCAGTAGTCCCAGGAGGGCTGTTCTCCTAATAACTGCTGCATGGAGGAAGTTTTAGCAGCAGAAAAAGACACACAAATGACAAAGAGGAAAAAGAATTCAAGGGTTTCTGAATGGAGCACCAATACTGTCTTCTCCCAGAAGTTGGTTGGTATTTTCTGCAGCAATCTTCTTGCAACCTACAAGGGAGCTATTGTCAAAAAACACAAGTACATTGAGCAGAGTAGAGTGGACAGAAGGAAAGAACACTGGCATGATGATGTTGTTGACCTTGTGATTGACCTATTTCAGTGTGACCCTCCATCCAGCTTTCTTATTTATGAAGTGGAATTGCATTCTCCCTGTGACTTAAGCTATTCTAAATGAGATTTTATGCTATTTGCAAACAAATGCATGTTAAGCAATCTAAAGAGAAAGGTAATTTGTAATAGAAAATAATTGCTATTGGTGGGATAAGCCATTCTGGTGCAGAATCAGCATGCAAAGCCTTGCTCTGGATGACACCTGGAGGTGCCAGTGGATGGCCATGATGGAGAGCATCATCTGGAAGTGCCCTCTGAATAGGTGGTGCCATGTTCCTCAGCTCTTTGGCTCTCATGGACTTTTTACAAAAAATTCTCCATCGGAGGCTGGAAAATATGGAGAGCAAACTCAGATTTTGAAATCAAATGAAATTCCTGGGGCCTAAAGAACAAGCACAAGAAGTCCATTCACACATGGGGCTTGTTGTGTTTTCAGTCCAGTTTCTTGCCACTCCACCTTGTGGTTAGCTCTTTCATATATTAGGTTTGCAAGTGATGTGATCAGAATGAATTTCATAAGGAAAAAGAATAAAAAATATTTGCAGAGTAAAAATTATAGACCTTGTAGTCACATCATTTAACTGAATAGTTCATTTCATAGTGACCTCTACTGGCAGAATAAATGTATTGCCAGGGCTGACAAAAAGCAGCCAATTTTATCGGTTCAAAGAATTGGTGCAATATCAAAAGAAAACGTTAGCCATGAGAGCTGAGTGTGTGGTGGGCTGGGTTACACTGAACTGCAGCATCCATTAGCTTGTGTAAGAGATATGGCTGGAGACAGAAGTTACCCAACAACTGCAACCTCCAGTGTGTGTATAGCAGATGTGGGTAGCTGACTTAGCCAGACCCCATAATGGCTAGTACGCACAGGAGTCAGGTCTGGGGTCACCTCAAACAAGGTTTCTTAGGGGACTCTCCATCCCCAATTGAACTGCTGGACTCAGAACTTCAACCACGGGGAGAATCTCAGGATCTGTGGTCTGACCATGGAGTGCATGTTTCAGAACTGGACCTCTTCAGTGGCTTAGATGGTGTAGTGGATGGCATGTCCAATTGCACATGGGAGATATGGTAATCCATTGGGCCTGCAGAGGACATCTAATATCATAGCAGTGGATGGAGGGCAGAAGAAATTGGATAACTCCTCAAATAAGAATTGACAGCAAGTATCTGGGCAAATGGATAGTCTAAGGTGGATTATGTCAGCCAATATAACCTGAAAGGATTTTCTCAACACTGGAGCAATAAAATCAACAGCATTGCGAAACTACTGAAACCACCTGAACAGTACCCTTGGAGCATGCTTCACATCAGGGACCCTGGGATGACATCAGGTGGCTGTCCCCCATCCCCAGTACTGATGCATTTAGGATGTTGGGTGTGGCTTCTCTCTTTCTCTCCCTCCTTCCCCCACAAAAAAGAAAAAGAAAAAGAAAATTGGAAACAATGGTCTCATCCATTTTTCTCCTATGACCTTTTCCACCCTTATCAGTGGTCTACGTGGGCATGCATCCTCCTCAACTATGTAAACATCATCAAAAATAAATAAAGTAATAAAATAAAAGAATTCAGTTGCTGTAAGAAAAAAAAAGTGCTAGTGCTAAAAATGAAATTTAGAAAATGTTAATGCATGGCCCTGGCATGGTAATCTAGTGGCTAAAGTACTTGCCTTGCATGTGCCCAGATTCCATTTGGGTGCTGGTTCTAACCCTGGCTGCCCTGCTTCCCAGTCCAGCTCCCTGCCGGTGGCCTGAGAAGGCAGACAAGGATGGCCCACAGCCTTGGGATCCTTCACCTGTGTGGGAAACCTGAAGAAGCTCCTGGCTCCTTCCTTCAGATTGTCTCAGCTCCCCAGCCATTGTGGCCACTTGGGGAGTGAATCAAGGGATGGAAGATCTTCCTCTCTGTCTCTCCTCTTCTCTGTATATTTGAATTTCCAATGAAAATGAATAGACTCTTTAAAAATGATAATGCCCAATTGCACTATCAACATTGTTATTTTTAAAATTATTGTTTGACGTATTTTGATCTTAGGTAGTGAATAATACATACAGATCTGCCACCAAACATGCTTAAATCACTATAGTCCTCCATATTTACATCTGACCTTTTCAAAATATTTATTCATCTATTTGAAAGGAGATTTAATAGAGAGAAAGTGAGACGGCTCTTCTTTCTCTCAGTTCACTACCCAAGTCTTTGCAACAACCAGAAGCTGGGCCAGACCAAATCCAGAAACTCAAAACTCAATCCATGTTACCCATGTGGTTATCGGGACTCAAGTTGTCATCTGCTGCCCCTCAGGTTATGAAATATCAGGAAACTGGACTGCAAGCAGACCTGGGTCTTGCACCCAGGTGTCTCAATACAGGAGTACAGCATACATGCATTCCAAGTGGTGTCTTAACCACTAGCCCATTTTCAAATCACAAATATGTCTTCTAGGAATGTCCCTAATTCCACCTTGGAAAAATGATTGCAGAGATGTCTTCTAAAAGTTTGTAGAAATTTTGCATTATGATAAAACTATGCATGGATCTAAAAATTTTCTTGCACCAAAATAAATTTATCCTTTTTTAAAAGTTGTGTTTTTTTTTCTTTGTGTGCTTGTTTGAAAAGCAGAGTGGGAAAAGACAGAGAGAAAAGTTCTCCATTCACTGCCAAAATGCCTCCAACAGGCAAGGCCCAAGTCAGGGTCTCCCAGGTGGATAGCAGGAACCCAAGTCCTTGGACCGTCATTTGCTGCCTCCCAGGTGCATCAGTAGGAAGCTGGATGAGAAGTAGAATCAGGACTCAATGCCAGGCACTCCTATATGGGATGTTGGCATCACACAACACCCACCTTCAAATTTATGTCTTAATTTCCATAAACTTCTGAAGCCCTTTATATTTTATCCCTTTAAACCTTGATATCAGCTCTCTGAGTTTGATGTCACTCTTTCCAAAAACAAAACAAAATACAAGGAAAAAAAAGTTAAAATTTGTAGTGAGTTAAAACATCATGCCCATAGCATCCCAAAGCTACTTAGTGGAAGATGCAAACCTCGACACAAGTCCTCTTCACTTTGCACACTGAAAACACTGGGATTAGACTAACAACCACAACTCTTTGTGAGACTGTGGAAGAGATTCCAAGGATGAGGTATAAGACATGCCAACCTACACAGGGCCTTTAGGCCCTTGAGTGACCCTTTAAAATAAATGCTATTATTCCTACCTTGCAAATGAGAACAGAGGAGTCAGTGTCTTTCAGTAATTTGCTCACCGGTAAGAGTTAGACTATGTTGGAAAAAGAATTCAAACCTAAATCTCTTTGATTCCAGAGCCTTAAATCCTGTGTGGTACAATAATTTCCACTATTATAACCACTAGCTATATTTGAGACACTTAAAATGTGACCCGAAATTGAGATGTGTTAAAGTAGAAAACATGAATGTGGGATAGTCATTTGGCCTACCGGTTAAGGACACTCACAACATGTGTCAGATCGCCTGGGTTTAAGTTCCAGCTCTGCCTCTAAATTCCAGCTTCTTGTTACTGCAAACTCTGGGAAGCAGCATGTGATGGTTTGAGTGATCAGGTTCCTACCACACATGTGGTAGACTCATGTGGAGTTACAGGGTCCTAGCTTTGGTCTGCCCCAACTTTAGCCTTTGCAAATATTTGGGGAGTGAACCAGAGGACAGGAAAGCTCTCAATCCTTCCACTTCTTAAATCATAAAAACAGACAAGTATAATAAAATGTACACAGGATTTCAAAGGCATTATATTTAAGTTCTATTTTACTTTTGGTCAATGAATACTCATTATATGTAGCTACAGGGTGCAATGTGATGTTACAGAACATGTATACATTTGGGATGAATAAATTGGCTAATTAGCATTTCTGTCACCTCATATATTTATCACTGTGTAATGAGTACATTTAAATTCTCTTCTAGCTTTCTTGAAATATACATCACTATTGACAGTCAACATTCTGTGTCATGAAATATCAAAATGTTTTGTCCCTGCCTAACTGAAACTTTGTACTCATCCATCAACATCACCCCTTTTGCTATCGATTGCCACCCCAGCCTTTGCAACCACCATCGCATTTTCTACTTCTATAAATTCCAATCTTTTACATTTCAATATAAGTGAGATCATGAAATATTTGTTTCTTTGTGCCAGATTGAATATGTTACTATATCAGTTGATATAGTAACATATTCTAGGCTCATCCATTTTGTCACAGACAACAGATTTTCTTGGGGTGCTTTATGACTGAATACCACTTCACTGTAATGCCTTCTCCTATTCATTCAGTCATTGATGGAGGCTTAGGTTGTTTCCATTATCTTGGTTATCATGAAAAACGCTGCAGTGAACATAACAGTGCAAATAAAATAAAGATTTCTTTTCAGAGATCTATTTTTTTGAAAGGCAGAGTGACCAAAAGATAAAGAGAAATAACTTTTGTCCACTGGTTAACTCCCCAAACTGCAGAATCCCTCTGGGACCCAAGCACTTACGCCATCCTCACATGTTTTCCCAGCGATGTTAACAGGAAGCTGAACTGCAAGCGAAGCAGTCAGATTTCTACTTAACATTCATACAGGATATTGGCATTACAAGTGGCTGCTAACTCCAGCCCTACCACAATATCAGCCCAGGGGAACTTTTAAAAAATGTAATATATCTTAGAAAGTTTTTACTTTTTCCACTTCTAAAATTTTTTGTTTATTTGAAAGACAGAGGAACCACAGAAGAGGAATGTATGGCATTCCCAACCACTGGTTTACTCCCAAATGTCTACGTTGGGTCAGGTTGAAACTAGATCTCCCACATGGATAGAAGTGAACCAGCAGCCTGGAACTCCATCTAGATCTTCCACATGCATACAGAACTCCACATACCTTAGGCGTTTCCAGGTACCCACTAGGAGGAAGCTTGAACAAGTGCTGAGCCAGGATTCATACCCAGGCACTCTGATACTCCATGTGTGCTCATCCCCTTAATATTGTTTAGTATTAATTACATGTTAAAATAATATTTTATATACATGTGATGAAGTAAACCAAGATAGCATAAATTTCTTTCATGTGTTTTTAGTTTTTTAAAATGCAGCTTCTAGAAAATTAAAAATGTTGTGTGCCTCATGGGCTGCTCTAGTAAGTGGAGGCTGTCTATAGTTCTATTTACTTAGTGTTATTGCTGTCAAGCACCCTGATTTTTCTATTGAAGGGTAAATGCATCACCCTTGATGCATCACCCTAATGCATCACCCTAAAACAGGGTGCACTGTTTTAGCTGAGGTTAAATATACTTCCAGGGGGTAAAACAGAGAGAGGCAGGCTTCTTCCCCTAGGTTCCCAGTTGTTGGTCATCATCTTCTTGTACTCCTACACAATGTTATCATTTTCACTTTTAGCAGATGCATTTTATTAACAATATTGGCTAATCAATGACTTATTAAAGGCACACACCAGAAGGTATTTTTCTTAAATAAAAGCAGTAAAATAAAATATCCATGGAGTTAGTATTGGACCTATCTTTCAACTACAGTCATACACTGCATAAGGACATTTCAGTCAATGGTGAACCACACAGCGATGCGCCTACAAAATTATGATGGGTCCAAAAACATCCCATCCGCCATGACCTCATGGCTGTCCTAACATAGTTCAATGTATTAAGCATGTGCTTGTGGTGATGCAGGTATAAATAAACCTACTCTGCTGCTATAGTCAGAAAATAAAATGCAGTTATGTAAAAGTAGATAACACTTGGTGAAAAGTCTCTATGTTATGGCCAATGTATTCACCATACTTTTTACTATTACTTTAGAATATACTTCTGCTTATTAAAACAATTAGTGTAAAACTCCACATTATGTTATATTGGCAGTAACCTTATACATCCTACTTCCCTCTTTATGTTCAACTAATTTTATTTATTAATTTCCAGTTTATTTTAAAGGCAAAAAGACAGACAGAGGGAGATCTACCATCTGCTAGTTTACTCTCCAAATGGCCAACATAGTCAGGACTGGATTAGGCAGAAACCAAGAGCCCAGAATGCCATATGGGCCTGCAATTTGCTTGGCAGGGATCAAGCATTTGAGACATCACCTGTTACTTCCCAGGGTGTGGCTACATGGGAAGCTAGATCAGAAACAGAGCCTGGGCTCAACGCATATTCTCTGATGTACGATGCAGGAGTCTGGGTGTCCAAACTATTGTGCCATAGGTCCTCCTTGCTGTATGTTGATTACACCAAGAAATCATTTCCAGTGATTGATCTACATCATCTGGGTTCAGATAAGCATACTTCACAATATTCAAAGGACTATTAAATTTCTTCAAAACAAATGTCTTAGAATCTGTCCCCATCACTATGCAATGCATGACTGTAGCGGCATTTCCTTATGGAAAGAGCCAGCACAATGCCTTTAGACTACCAGAGCCCTGCTTTGGTCTGACACACTTTACTTTAAAGTAAATGCATACGCAGCCTCCAATGCATTAAATACTTAGGAAAAAAACAAAAACAAAAACAAAAAAACTCAAGTGTCAACTTTGTGGTACAGCAAGTCAAACCACTGCCTATAATACCAGTATCCTAAAGGGGTGCTGTTTTGAGGCCTGACTGCTCCACTTCCAATCTAGCTCCCTGCTCATGCACCTGGAAAGGCAGCAGAAGATGGCCCAAGTGCTTGGGCCTCCACCACCCACATGAAAGACCCATATGAATTCCAGACTCCTGGCTTCTAGCTTAAACAAGGACATTTAGGAAGTAAACTAGTAGATGGAAGATTCTTCCTTCCTCCCTCCAACTCTGTTTGTTTTTTTTTAAGATTTATTAATTTTTATTTTGAAATGCTGATTTTACAGAGAAAGAGAGGTCTTCCATTCTCTGGTTTACTTCCTGAACAACTGCAATGGCCAGATTTGAGTTGATCCAAAGCTGGGAACCAGGAGCTTCCTCTGAGTCTCCTATGTGAATGCAGGGACTCAAGGACTTAGACCATCTTCCACTGTCATAAGCAGAGAGCTGGATTGGAAGTGGAGCAGCCAGTACACAAACCAGCACCCATGTGGAATGCCAGCATTGCAAGGTGGAGTATTAGCCTGTTGAGCCACTGTGTCAGCCCCATCTCTACAACATCCTTTTGAAATAAACACATCTTCTGAAAAAAAAAAAAACTAAAAATATCTCAGTGACCACAAACATCTTCTTTAAATACATTAAAAACTACAAAAAGTTTAAATGACTTAACACACTGTTTCCCTTCCTGGAATCTGTTTCATTGTAACTTGGAGCATTCCTTCAGTCCTTGGTGTTGAAGCCGAGTCCTCAGCCTTAATTCCTTTGATGTGGATTTTACCAGGTTTCAGTCTCCCTCCCCTTGCAGTTTCTCTGCCTCACTTGGATGTTTGCAAGTCACCTCCTTACTAAAGGCTGATGCACTACATTAAGGGAGTGGTGCAAGTGTCGGGTTTGAATCCTAAAGGCACAAAATTACCCTGCCAGTTAAGATTCTAATGCTAGACTCTGTCTTGAGAAGCTTCCCGGGAACTCCAGGTGCTGATCAAACCAAGTCATAACCAAGCTTTCAGTGGACCACGGACAATGCCTTGGCTATCAGGGTAGTTTCAGAGAAACTCACCTGCTTCCTATTGCAGACTAATCAATGAATGGCTGTGATCACAGTGGACCAGCCAGAGACTGTCATACAGGCTGATCCCACTCTGCTGCACCTTAAATTTAATCTATAGGAATCATCACCGTGATCCCTTAGGGAGTCTGGGAATCAAGTAATAGCTGCTCACAGCCACCCAACTCCTTGCTCTGTGTAGTGTAAAATAAACTCCTACTTCATTGCACCATTCCAGTGGCAGTAACTGACTTGCTACCTGTCAAGTGAGTAGACCCAAGGTTATGGAGAGGAGGGACAGAAAGAGAGATCTTCCATTTGCTGATTCCCTCCCCAGAAGACCACAGTATGTGGAGCTGGGCCGATATCAATCCAGGAACCAGGTGCACATTGTAAATTTTCTGCCAAAAGCCTTTTTTTTTTTCCCATTTGATATAAGGCCTGTGAATTGTACCATCTTACTGAAATGACATGTGTTTGATTAATCTATCATACCTTTAAATGAAAAAAGGTAAGATATAATGATGTTGAGACTTTTTGTACTCTTAAGTTCTACTGTAACTGCTTTATTCTTATGACAGTTGAATTTTCAGATCATAGCCATACTGAAGCACTTATTGCAGAAGAATACATCTACGAAGATTCTTGGCAGGCAGTTTTTTTTTTTTTAAAAAGATTTATTTATTTTTATTGGAAAGGCGGATATACAGAGGAGGAAAGACAGAGAGGAAGATTTTCAGTCCAATGATTCACTCCCCACCTGGCTGCAATGGCTGCAGCTGAGCCAATCCAAAGCCAGAGGCCAGGAGCTCTTCCAAGGTTTGCCACATGGGTGCAGGGTCCCAAGGCTTTGGGCTGTTTTCCCAGGCCACAGCAGGGAGCTGGATGGGAGCAAGCAGGGCTGTCAGGATTAGAACCAGCACCCATATGGGATCCTGGCAAGGCAAGGACTTTAACCACTACACTACCATGCTGGGTCCAACAGGCAGTTTATAAGAATGTCTTAGATTTCTTCTTTATAAGATGTCCTGCTTCTGTCTTGGCTCATAACTCAATGAAATTGTATATTATTGACTATTACACTGTAGGGACAGAAATTTTGAAATAATTTTTGTTCCCTCCTGCCCCTTTTAGGCCACTAAGATTTTTTTTTTTAATTTTGATAATGTTTACATTTTTTAAATTTTATTTTTGAAGATGTTTACATAGCTAATCATGGAAGAGGGGGGATAAAAGGGGATAAAACACATCCAGCCTCCTAACCACCGCAGCACCCAGGGGATAGGGAGCTGCAACCCGATGTCATCTCAGGGTCCCCACTGTGGAGCACTTGTTTTAGGGCTCTGTTCATGTGTTTTCAATAGTTCTGAGATGCTACTGATAGCACTGCTCCAAGGATGAGGAAATCCTTCCGAGATCAATCGGCTGTCACAGTCTGCCTCCGAGTCTCCACTGGCCCAGAAATTTACTGTCAAGCAAATTTGTTTGGGTAGTTTGAGCTGGTTGATCAATTTGTTCTGCCCTCCATCCTCAGCAAACCAATGGGTGCTGGAGCCCAGCACAACCCTATCCACCATATGCTTGGCCCTCAGCCACCACAGGCGGAGCAGCAGCTACCATTGGACTGCCCCTAGGCTCTGGTTCCTGTGCCTGCCACCATATTTAGTAGACTGGTCAGGTCTGTCCCACATCCCATTGAGATCTCATATATATCATTGGGCACTGAAGCCTACCTCAACCCAACTGGCTCCAGCCTCCAACCCACACTCATGCCAGCAGGAGCCACCGCCTATGCAGCTAGGCCTGCCCCCAGTTCGGTTCTCATGCTTACCAGTGGGAGTGCAACCCATCAGATAGGCGTCCACAACCCCTCCAACGGACCCTGGATCTTGAACTCTCCAGGTAGTTGTGCAATCTAGCTCGACAGCACTTGTCCCTAATCCCAGCCCTTGTTAACTGATGCTGTGGTAAAGCCCAACCTGCTGGCCCTTATTCTGGCTCATGCCTCTACCAGTGGATAGTCTACTGAGTCTTAAATTTCTTTCACTTACCCTTCAATAAGGGAGGAGGACAGAGAATACAGTATACAGTACCTATAGTGAAAATTTTAGGGCCCGGCGTGATAGCCTAGTGGCTAAAGTTCTTGCCTTGCTCACACCCAGATCCCATATGGGTACTGATTCTAATCCTGGCTGCCCCACTTCCCATCCTGTTCCCTGCTGTGGCCTGGGAAAGCAGTTGAGGATGCCTCAGATTGGCACAGCTCCAGCCATTGTGGCCACTTGGAGCGTGAATCATAGGACAGAAGATCTTTCTGTCCTTCCTCCTCTTTGTATATCTGATTTTCCAATGAAAATAAACTTTTATATTAAAAAAAAGAAATTTTATTAAGGATTATGATTTAGTCCTAATCAGTAATATATACTTTTCACACATATCGACTTCGAGACATACAAAGGCTTACTTCCCTAATTCTTCGAGTACATTTTTATGTCAGGAATATATGCTTAGCCTATTTTGTGACTTGAACTTGGTTGAATTACCTAAGAGTAACCCCTGGAAATGGCGAGAAAGGAGTATTAGGAGCTGGAAGAAAAAGCAAAGAAAGGAAAAGCCCATTTGAAAACTTTGCAGTGGGAAGTGTCAGCTTGGAAACTTTAGCTGTCCTGAATGATGCCATTCACCTGCTGCAACAGACACATCATGGGCCTTGTGGCCTAAACAACAAACATTATTTGTTTGACTCTACTTCACGAGTAGGTGCTGCAGGGCAGAAGGTTCCAGAACTAGCCCAGACTTCCCTTTGTGCATAATTAACCCAGACTTGAATTTTCTAAGAAAATGCTTCTAGGAATTATGAATATAAAGAATTTCCTGTCTTATCCAGGAAAAGCAAACACTCTGCATTGAAACTGCCTTAATGAATTGTGAAAACAGACACAAATAAATGTATCTGTCGGGCTGAGCCTGGAAGCCCACCTGCAAGGAGCAGGTAGATCTGGGGCAGGTTTGCAGATGGCTAGCAGAGTACACGGGGGATAGCTCCGTCTCTCCTCCCCCTCCCGGCCCTTGGCCTTTAGTTTATTCAAAAGGCAGAGACAGGGATTTCCCATCTTCTGGTTCACTCCCCAAATGCCTGCAAAAGTTGATCTGTCTTCAAGAAGGGAGAGACCCAACAGCTTGAGCCAACACCACTGGTTTCCCGGATGTCACAAGCAGGGAACAGCCGTCCCAAGTTCATCCAGTAGCTCTTGTGCACAAAGTTTCAAATTCAATGTAAGCAGTCACTTAATACTGTCACACAAAATAATGTCTGAAATGCATTGTAACCTATGATCTTGATGGGAAAACACCATAGTAACATACTCTCATCTATAGTAGTTGTCAAAATGTGGTCCCCAGACTCCGCACCACCCAGTGGCCTTCTCAGACACTGGACACAATGGCTGGGAGTATATCCAGGCCAAACCCAGGAACTGCAGCTGTGCCTCCAACTCCATTTGGGTTTCCCCAGGTGGCTTCAGAGGTCTGAGCAGTTCCCGCCAGCTCCCACTGCTTTGCTAAGCCACTATCAGGGAAGCGGAGCAGCTCTACCGGACTACAACGCCTCCCTGGCTTGTTTGAACAAGTTCCCAGGTGATTCTGGGTTACTGCAAAAGAACAATTTGAGCTTATGCTCATCGGTGGGCTGGATGAATCATTAGGCTCTAACACTGTTGAGTAACGGTGAGAAGTCGCAATTATCGTAAACATGTTTTTACTATACCAAAAATGCTGTTTCCAGTCAAAGTTGCACTTTAAAGGGTGAATAAAGGAGTCCAGGACATCCTCCTCTCAGTCCGCGCCTTGTCAGGGATGACCCGGCGGGAAACTCAGGCTCCAGAGACGGAGCTGGCGTCAGCCAATCACAAGCCACGCTCCGGCCTCTCGCCCATCGCCGCACTGTGATTGGCGGGCTCCCCGCTATCGCTGCGCGAGCCAATCGTCGCTTGGCAGTCGCCGGGACGGAATCGGCGCGAGCGATTTAACATGGCGGAGGACTCCTCCCCCGGGGTTTCGAGCCCGCGGGGCTACGCCGACGGCCGGGATGCCGACTTCCCGGAGGAGCGGACCCCAGAAACAGCGAAAGGCCACCAGGAGGACTTCGTGTGCCAGGAACTGATCGGGTGCGAGGTGCAGGCGGAGCTTTCTGAGGAGGAGGAGGACGCGGGCCTGGTGGCCGAGGCGGAGGCCGTGGCTGCCGGCTGGATGCTCGATTTCCTATGCCTGTCTCTCTGCCGGGCCTTCCGTGACGGCCGCTCCCAGGACTTCCACAGGACCCGCGACAGCGCCGAGGGTGAGCGCCGAGCGGCCGGGGGCGGCGGCGGAGGCCGCTTTCCCGCGCTGGAGCCCATCCAGCGGCTCGAGTCCCTGGTCAACTTGGCATTTTTTCTCTTTGGGAAAAGTGAAACGAGGGTGGACGTGGGAGTTTTAAGAAAATGCGCGCAACCGCTTTTATCTCCTCAGGCTGTTCTTCAGGTCTTGCTTGTGGCAATATGTTTACGCGGCGGTCCATGTGGACGCCCGTGAAGCTCGGGGGTGTGTGTGTATGTTTCTGTGAGCCAGTTCAACTCTTTTGGCCTCAAAAGTAACTCGCAGAAATCTGATATCTAGTTGATGAGCATAAGCCGGCCACGCAAAGCAGATCCAGGAAGATGCATTGCTTGGTCCTTCAGAGGCGGCGCTCCATGAAGGCACCTGGGCTGCCAAAACAATGCGGAACAGTGGGATTCTAAAACTGAGGGTTTTTCACCAACTTTTTGACTATTTGTAGTCTTAGAGGATTTAATGGAAAATTTCTCGAGAAGTTACGCGAGTTAGGTCAATGATCCTAACCTGTGGAGGAGCGAAGTAGCTAGCCTGAGACACTGATCTGGACCCATGCCCTGTCTTCCAGTGCCAGGACCTTTTTCTGTGTCAGATAATCCTGGAGCCATGGGTAATAGAAAAGTCATGGGAAAAATCAGCCTTGCGCTGAAGCAGGGCTGGCACTGTTAGGGTTATTCAAGAGCTCTCTTTGGGGAACGGGCTGGAGTTATCCGTGTGGTCAGGTGTTAGAGTTGGACTGGCAGTCTCAGAGATGCCGGCAGAACTATCCATAGAGCATGTGCAGACTTAGGTTCCTAGGCAACGGATTTCCTCAGACTCATAAAAGGACCAGGAGAGTCACCAACCCTAGTAGCAATAAGCACCTTAGGCCTTGGTTTCTAACACTATTATCCAGCAAAAGGAAACTAAAGAAAGTGCTCCAGAAGGAGAGAACATGCGCAATGGGGATTGTCAGGGCCACAGGAATCCTTCCCGAGAGCGCCCAAGGCCAAAGCTAAACGGAGCGCAAGGAAATAAGGCTTATAACCCAGAGTAAGAAAGATCTAGTCATCATTCCATCCTAACGTAATGTAAATAATACATCGTAATGTAATATAAATCTAAAATATATCAGTAAATGTAATACAAGGAAAATCTTACAGAATTTAAGTAACTTTGATATAGCTGCTTTGTGCTAATGAAGGGCACCTGGTGACTTTGTTCTGAAGATTAACTTTGAAGCAGCAAATCCTCACAAACACTGCCTCAGCTGGGTGACCAGAGTCCTGCTCAACAATGACAGCTGTAGCATATACAAATGGTATTCCTATGGTCTTCCTCTCAAAAACTAGAAAAACATCAACCCCGACAAAGTGACAACCTTCAGAAGCTCTCACTGTACTTCTTCAAAATGCCAAGGTCATCAAAATAAGGAAAATCTGAAATATTTGTCATAATCCCCCAAAGTGTCATGATGATTGTGAGGTCTCCTGGCTGGGTTTGTACAACAGGAAAAAAAAGTGCTTGAAGTAAAAAAGGGAAGTAAATTCGAATAACCTGTGGGCTTTAGTTGGAAATAATTATCAATCTTGATTTGATCATGGAAACCACCACATAAAAGATGTTAATAATAGAAGAAGCGATTGCAGGGTGTATGGAACTTTCACTGTAGTCATATCAAGTTTAAAGTAGTCTAAGAAGTAGTTTATTTTTTAAGATAAAATCCTTTTCAAAGTTCCAGCTCAAAGCCTGAGTAGTTTGGCCACCTCTACTGTAATGTTAAGGAAGCGAAAACCCAGAGAAAAAACTTTTTCGGGGTGCTGCTAATCCTTGGTGAGTGAAAATTCTGTGGCCTCTGTTTCTGTTTTTTGGGAACTTGTAAGGAAGTGAAGATGGAAAGGGTTTGACTTCTTAGAATATATTAGATTTTTTGTTTTATAAGGTTTGTGTATTTAAAAGGCATAGTGACAGAGAGAAACCTTTCATCTGCTGGTTCACTGCCTAAGTGGCCACAATAGCCAGAGCTGAGCCAGTCAGTCTGAAGCCAGAAGCCAGGAGCTTCTTCGAAATTCCTAACATGGAAGCAGTTGCCCAAGCATTTACACTGTATTTTGCTGCTTTCCCAGGCACATTAGCAGGGAACGAGGCCAGAAGTGGGGCAGTCCAGACTTGAACTGATGCTTCTTAGGGCATGACGGCATCATGGACAGCCGCTGTCCCTGCTATGCCACAGCATTAACCTTCTTTCTTAGTAAGGTATACAGAGCAAGAAATGCATGTAAGTGTTAGATTCGCTGACCACCCATGTAGGAACAAATCAGCCAAGTATAGAAAAATATAGGTCACCTTTGTTCACAGGCCTTTCTTGCAGTGGAAAAACAAACATGGAAAAGGGGCTACAGAGGAACAGAAAAAAAGGCAAGGAAAGGGGGTGTGCAGGGCATTTTAAGCCCTGGGTGTAATTGTGCTACCAGGAAACCTTCAGGTCTTAACCAAGACATTTCCTCAGAGAAATGCTCTGATAGCTGTTCCCCCCAAAAAGATGTTTAAGCATATTCCAAGATTTCTCCTTTTTTGTGTTTCTATGGTATTCTGTACTTTTTTACATTTTCACTTCACTGGTTCTAATGTTTGTCTCTCATTGCTATATAGCTGTAAGCTTACAGAGATACAGAAGTATAGTTTACTTATCATTATATATATATTCACCAGCCTGGATAACATCTAGGAGAGTATTCAAACGTTTGTGGGATTAATATTAATTATTTTTTAAATGTAGCTTAAACTAAACAGATTTCTTAACTGAAATCTTGACAGAAGTGGTATGTTTCCTATAAAATGAAGTGTCATGGTATCAAATGTTTCCAACTAGTGATTTTAGACATTTTATAATTTTGATATGACACTTCATTATTATTGACTGCTCTGAAAGCAATTTTAAATATTTGTTATTTTAGATGTAAATGTTAGGTTTTGCAAAAAACTATTTACTGTAAGACTATTCTTTGTTCTGATCTTTGAAAAGTCAACTATGTAACTTAATGAGAATGTGAAATCATTGTAATTTTTTAGCAAACCACATAGTGGCACTATTGGATCAAGTTTCATTTTATTTTAATAAACTTAACCTTTTTCTTTTTCAGCTATAATTCATGGACTATCCAATCTAACAGCATATCAGTTAAGAACAATATATATATGTCAGTTTTTGACAAGAATTGCAGCGGGAAAATCCCTGGGTAAATATGTATTTTTATCTTATTTAAAACTAAAATCTAATATTAGAAATCTTTAAAGTATCTTAGATTTCTAAGATGGAAGGCAGATTAATAATAAGGATTAGATAATGTCAGTCAAGAAAAATTTATAGGTGCCAGTTTTACGGCTGGTTCATTTCCAAACCAGTTGTCTGCTCACACTCCTGGGAAGGCAGTGGAAGATGACTCAGGTATTTAGCCCCATGCCTCACAAATGAGAACCCCAAATGGAATTCCTGGCTCCTGGCTTTTGCCTAGCCCAGCCCTGGCTGCTGCGGCCATTTGCGGTGTGAACCATTGGACTAAAGGTGACCCAGTCTCTCGGTCCCTCTACTTTTCAAATTAAATGAAAATAAATAATTGAAAAAAATTTTAAAAATCTAATGCAGTGTTGTTGTGTAGAGAAACACAGGAAGGCATAAAGAGGTAGAAATAATATGAGATTTAAGGAAAGAAAATGTCCTACTCTTACATGGAATTCATTTAGGAATGAAGTAGCTTGACAAAATTTAGTAATACTTCCAAGCATAAAGCAGAAAGAAAATAGAAAAATGGTATTTTGAGTAAAAAACATCAGCATTATTTGGAGAATAACCTATAGTTTATCTGGATAATTCATCTGTTGATTTGTGTGTTCAGTTTCCTCAATTTGCTCCTTATTAGACTTCCTGTGTTAGTAAAACCAGCATTGTCCCGTTAGTTGTTGCAACCTGAGAATCCTGCATTTTGCCTCATATTCTTTGCAATCTACTGGCAAGCTTTGTTCTGCATTCAAAGTGAATTCCAAATCCTGCAACTACTTGTTTCTTACATTGTTTTGCACTCAGTCTGTCACTGTTCTTTTTTTTTTTTTTTGCCTTGAAATGCCAAATTTCCACCAAGCACCTTTGCATTGCCTGCCCTTACCATTCTTGCTTGCTGCTTTCCCACCCTTATTATTCTGAAATCATACCTGCTGGTTTGTTACTCTCCGAGTAGCATGTAAGAATTGTTAGAATAATTACTTTATCTTATTCTCTGAGATACTCTCTTTAGACAAGTTCCTGTATGTACCCAGTAGTTCATATATGTTTATTGAATGATCTCTAATTATAGATGCAGGATATGTGAGTTATACATAGTGAATCTTTTATTACATACTTGTTTGTCTCTCCCTCATTATCACTCTACCTTTTAAACAGAGAAATCTTAGATGTCTTTAAGTACTGGTTCACTCCGCAAATGCCTGCAACAGCCAGCTGGGTTAGGTTGAAGCAAGAATTCAGGAATTCAGGCCTGATCTCCCATGTGGGTGTCAGGAGCCTAAGAAGTTAAGCCATCAGTTGTTGCCTCTGAGCACATAAGCTGGGAGCTGGGTGGATGTGTGCTAGCTGGGATTCGATCCAGGCTCTCATATAGGCATGCGACTGCCTACGGTGGTGTTTAACTTGCTGTGCCATATGCTAGTCCCAGATGAAGGTTCTTGAGTGTCAGACTGAGTTGTCTGTAATTTGCTAATTGGTTACATATGTCTTTATTCAGAGTAACCCAATAAAAATTCTGCTTTAGGAAAGTTTAATAATAGATGTTGATTTTGTTATTCCATATGTTCTGTAACATGCTATTTATTGTCACCATTTCTTAGTGAAGAAAATTGAGATTGTATTTTGATATTCATCAAAATTCTGTTACTATGACACCTTATGTAAGAAAGGTTACTTTAGCCCTTAATATCAGTGTTTTAGTAAAATTAAAATATTTTATAGTTTCATGCCTTTTTTATAATTGTTCTAATAAATAAGTTAACATGGAGAATCAAATCACTTCCCTAAATTGATATGTATAAGAACCATACTTGGCTTAATAGTATATATGTTACTAAGTGCTTAATGAAAATAATATACATATTAAGAAAAATATTTGGAGAAGCCTGATGAAGATTTTACTTAGTTTTTAACTTATTTTTGTGTTTTTTAAAAGATGCACAATTTGACAATGATGAGCGAATTACACCCTTGGAATCAGCTCTGATGATTTGGGATACAATTGAAAAGGAACGTGACAAACTTCATGAAGAAATACAGAATTTAATTAAAATTCAGGTATGAATGCCACTCCATGTTTACAATGATTATTTTGTTAGGAACTGAAAACCTATTTAATATCTAAAAGAAATTAAGAGAAACCTGTTGGGAGTAAGTTTCAGTGTAATTCTTTTTCTTTGGAAATTTGACCTTTGGTTTTTCCTCTTGGAGTTAGCACCAAAAATGGAAACTTACTTTCTGTGCTTACGTATGTGTTACTGTTGTGTAGCAGAAAATGTACTGCGTCAATTTAAAGATCAGGCAACTTGAGAATATGAAAAACAGAACAATTTTAATTAACTTAATACATTAAGGATTGTTATGATCAAGGGCAGATTAAGTTGTAACTATACAGTAGGCGATTTAAGAGAAGCCAAAAGAGTAAAGAATGTAGCAGGGAAAATGTTTTGTTGCCATTCAAAGCAAATATTCTACATGCATAATACGGCTTTTATTTGATTAGTTTTCGCTTTTAATTTGGGTTAGTTTAGAATGCTGAGCACTTATGCAAATTACTGGTGTATAAGTGGTATCTTAACTAGCTGCTCCACAACGCCAGCCCCTCAAACTTGTGGGGGCCATTGCAATAGCTCAGTTGGCTAATTTTCTGACTACAAGTGCCAGCATCCCATATGGGCACTGGTTCAGCTGCCTTCCAAGATGCAAAGCAAGGAGCCGGATAAAAAGCTGAATAACAGGGACTTTAACCAAGCACACCAATATGGTATGTAGGCATGCCAAAGCTGAAGCTTAGCCCACTGCATCACAAAGTCCACCCCATCTACTCAGCTTGGAAGTTGTGTTGTACCATGGTGTAGTAAGTTAAGCCTTTGACTCTAGAATCCCATGTGGGTTCAAGTCCTGACTGCTCCACTTATGATCAGGTGCATGCTAGTGTGCCTGGGAAAGCAGCATAGGGTGGCCTGGGTACTTGGGTTCCTGCACCCACATGGGAATCTCAGAAGAGGCTCCTGGCTCCAGACTAAGAGCCATTTTAAAGATTTATTTTTATTATGCTTTTATTGGAAAGGCAGATATACAGAGAGGAGAGACAGGAAGATCTTCCGTCCGATGATTCACTCCCCAAGTGAGCGCAACGGCCCATGCTATGCCGATCCGAAGCCAGGAGACTTCCGGGTCTCCCACGAGGGTGCAGGGTCCCAAAGCTTTGGGCCGTCCTCGACTGCTTTCCCGAGCCACAGGCAGGGAGCTGAAAGGGAAGCAGGGCTGCTGGGATAGAACCGGCGCCCATATGGGATCCCGGGCGTGCTAGGCAAGGACCTTAACCACTGCGCCACTGCGCCGGGCCCTAAGAGCCATTTTAGAGTGAACCAAAGGAATGGAGGATATCTCTCAGTTTCTCTCTATAATTCTGCCTTTCATGCCCCACGTGGGAGACCCAGAAGAAGCTCTGGCTGCTGGCTTTAGATTGGCTCAGCTCTGGCTGTTGTGGCCACTGGGAAGTGAACTAGTAGATAGAAGATCTTTCTATCTCCACTCTCCGTAAATCTGACTTTCCAATACAAAATAAACAATTTGCCTTCTAAATAAAATTAGATACAAAAAAAAGAGCAATAGTAGGTATTAACAGCAAAAGTGTCAGCTTCCTTTAATGCCTGAAAAGATTAGGATAACATGATAAATGTTTTTTCCCTGAATTCAGTTCTTAAAAGCAGTCATTTTTCTGCTCATTTTCTGTTCTTTGGGCCCTAATTCTACTTGATAATCACCGTGGTACTTCTTAGGGAGTTGAACAAACCATCTTGATGTTTCTTTCCTATATAACAGATTGCCTAAGTCCTGCTCCAGCTGAGTTCTGAACTTACGAAGGGTGCGTGGATGAGGCACAAAGAGAGTAGAGATGGACCACTAGGATTCCATGATCATTGTGGACCATGCATGAAAGCTGTCTGCTTTATTTATACAGAACTAGTAAAAATCTGGCTCAGACTCTTTACGTCATGGTCAAGTGGGTGTTTCTAAGGATAATTCTGCCATTTGTTTCACCTAAAGGCAGGATGTTATCAATCCCTGCGCCGTGGTTGGGAAGAAGTTCTCAATAGATGGCGCATATCAATCAGTAACACATTTGTACCACAATCCTCATTCTACAGTTTAGTCTTGAATCAGTTAAGGAAGGAAGGACTTCACAGAAGAAGGGACCTAAAGGTCAAAGAAAGAGGGAAAGAATAGATTCCCACTACACCTGGGGACAGAACACCCTTGATTAGCATATTATGGTAAATGGGAGTTAGCACCCTTTGCAGCATATTGTCACTGGATGCAGCCATGACAGCAATAATGAAAGACTTTTTGGCTAAAAACGGTATCAGCAACATCAGCTTCCAAGCCTACATTGATATTAAACATTAACTCCACAGAGGCAGACAATGCCTAAATAGATTACAGAAATCTCAGTGGGGTTGTCCGGTGTCCATGCAAAGGGAGGCGGAGCTGCATTCAGATGGTTATAGAGACATCCATGGGCCCTGCCAAACAGCGGGAAGTTCCTTGCGGCCCTGCCTGCAATGGAACAATACTCTTCACACCTTCTTGTCTTCCACACCCATCACACGGACCCCAGCAACAGATCAAGAAAAAATATATTTTTTTGAGATTTATTTTTTATTGGAAAGAGAATTACAGAAAAGGAGAGAGGGAGAAAGATCTTTTGTCTGCTGGCCACGATGGCCAAAGCTGACACAATCCCAAGCCAGGATCCTCCAGGAGCTTATTCCAGGTCTCCCACACGGGTGCAGGGTGTCCCAAGGCTTTTGGTCCTCTCCCACTGCTTTTCCGTTCCAATTTTAGTATATGTGCTGCCGAAGTGAGCACTCCCACTGCTTTTCCAAGTTGTAAGCGGGAAGTTGGATTTGAAGTAGATCAGTCAGGACATATCAGAGAAAACAGATTTTGTCTTTTTGTGAGAATGGCTTAATTCACCTAGTGTGATGCTTTCCAGTTACATCCTTTTTTTGATATCTGAGTAGCATTCCATAGTGTGTGTGTGTGTGTGTGTGTGAGTGTGACACTTTCTTTATCTAGTCATCAGTTGGTGAACATCTGGGTTGATTCCATGTCTTAGCTAGCTGTTGTGAATTGAATTGTGGTAAGCATGCAGGTATAGATAACTCATGCTGATTGCATTTCCTTTGAATAAACTCCTGGGAGTGGTATGGCCATGCCGTATAGCAGATCTATTTTCAGATTTCTGAGTAATCACCATACTGTCTTTTCGTTCTTGTTCATCCAAATTTTTACTCTTTATTTTTCCTTCATTATGGTGCAATATCTCCTCTTTATCATTTCCTTTCTGTTTAGAGAATTTTCTTCAGACATTTCTTTTGATAGGCCTGTTGGTGACAAACTGAGTTTCACCTGAGAATATCTTAATTTTCTCTTTATTACTAGCTATAAAATTCCAGGTTGGTAATTCTTTCAATACTTGAAAATTTTTATGCCCCTTACTCATGGCTTTTGCGATATCTGGTAAGAAGTCCATTCATTGTCATTGTTTTTCTCTTACACAAAGCGTTCTCTCCCTCCCCCCCCCCGCTTTTTTTTTTTATCATTTTATTATTATTTCTTGATACAGTTCCATAGAATCTGAAATTTCTAAATCACCTTCCTTCCCTTCCTAAATCCCCTCCCTTCCAACTTGTTTCCCTATATTAAAATAGTACAGTTTTTCATAAACATTCATAAGTCCATCATTACAGGCATGGACAATGGCAGAGTCTAGCATCCTATTGTCAAGATGTAGTTAATAGTTTCGTTGGGAGTACATCTTTGGAAGTAGGGATGTATACTGCATTGTATCCTCTCATCTGGATACGATAGCCTCCATTATGCAGTTATTATATAATCCCCTTAAATATAAAGCCACAATACAAAATCAACAACAGGAAGAAAAAAAGTTTGAGACAACCTGAAGTTAAGTAACATGCTACTGAATGACTGATGTGTCATTAAAGAAATGAAAAAGAAAATCAAGAATGTTCTTGAAGAGAATGATGCTACTTTATGACCTGTGAGTCAGTAAAGAATTTAATGAGAAAAAAATTGTTTTGATACCATCTTGGTGAGATAGCCTCAGTTTATTGGTGGCATCAGGCTTTTGTAGACTGAGGGTCAGGTAAGATAAGGGAGGAGGTATTGAGCTTACATAGTTCCCGTTACCCCATCATTGTTTCCACACCCTTGTTTGGAACTATGTTTTGTATATCCCATCAAGTGTTCCCATTCAAATGGTATCCAGTCAGTTGTTATCATATGTTCACTGTCCTTCCACTAGTGGCAGTGTCCTTCTACGAAAGAAATGCAATAAAAACAGACATTAAAATCCATGAAATACAGTTTCCACTGATCTTTGTTGGTATGATATGTCTCCCATAGGCAACAGACATGGGTTTTGTTTTTTTAATTCAGTCTACTAATCTATGATGTGTGATTGATGGATTTAAGCCATTTACACTCAGGGTTATTATAAATGGGTGGTAATTTGTTCCTGTCATTTTAGCTATGAGTGGAGCTCAGATCGCCACTTGCTGACCACCGCTGTGGTATCTAGTCACTGCAACACCACACCAATGTCTCCGCTTCTTTCCTGTGTCCATCAGTCACCAGGTGCCTTCTGCCTCACCCTGGCTATTTTGTTTAAACATGTTCTTACCTCATTCCACTATCTTGATTCTGTTTCTTGTTTCCCCATACTTTTTCATAGTAGTTGCACTAGTTCACATTCCCACCAACAATGCATTTTGGTTCCTTTTCCCCACATCCTCTACAACTTTTATAGCTTTTTGATTTTCAAATGCTAGCCATTCTAGCTGGGATGAGTGAAACCTCACTGAGGTCCTTACATTTCTCAATGGCATCCTATTTATTTTTAATGTGTCTGTTGGCCATCTCTACTACTTGCCTATTCATGTTCATTTTTAGCTGGATTGTTTGATTTGCTGTTAGAGCTCTTTATAGATCTTAGTTATTAGTCCTTTATCAGTTGCATTATTTGCAAATGTTTTCTTTCATTCTGTTGATTTCCTTTGTTTCCTCTGTTAACTTTGTAGTACAGAAGCTTTTTAACTGGATGTAACCCCATTCCTCTATTTTTACTTTAACTGCTTGTCCTTCTGGGTAGTTTCACCTCTGCCTTTTTATTTCTTGCAGAATTTCCAGCTGTTTTCCTTTAATTTGATGGTATTATACCATTGATTTAGATGCTTGATTAATTTAGAAGTCAAGTACGGGTGAAGTCAAGTACGGGTCTTATTTCATATTTCTGCTCACAGATTCAGTTTTCCCAAATGTCATTTGTTGAGGAGTCTCCTTTCTTGAAGGGTTGTTTTCAGCTCATTTGTCGGATTTACTGGTTGTAGCTGCATGGACTAATTTGGGGGATTTTTGTTCCTTTTACATGTGCATGGGATAACCTCTAATTTATTGGTGACTGCTTTTAATTTTGCCAAAACTAGAGATGGTGGGCAGGCATTTATTAACGTGTGTAGGACCAATAAAAATTTTTCATCTTTTTCAAGCCACAGATACTTATTTATATACATACACATATATATTTATATACAAAGTGTGTGTATATATACATATATATATGTATGTATTTTTAGAGCTTTTTCATGTAATGATTTGCTCCTCAAATGACAGTAACAACTAAAGTTAGGCCATTCTGAAGCCGGAAGCCGATAATTTGTTCCAGGTCTCTCACACGGATGCAGGGACTGAAGAACTGGGACCATCTTCAACTGCTTTTGTAGGCACATTAATAATGATCTGATCAGAAATGGAGTTAGCTGGGACTTGAGCTAGTGCCTTTATGGGATGCTCATGCCACAGATGGCATTAAATTACATATAAAAATGTTTAAATGAAGTATTTTGGACTTGAGTTATTTCAATAATTATTTTGCTATTCAGTTTCTTTAAAAGCAGTGTCGTGTTATTGTCTTTTAGGCTGTAGCTGTTTGTATGGAAAATGGCAATTTTAAGGAAGCAGAAGAAGTCTTTGAAAGAGTATTTGGTGATCCAGTTTCTTATACGGTAACTATTTAAAATTGTAGTATTTCAATATAGATTGAGGAAAACTGCAAGTAAATAGAAAGAAAAGAAATACTTCATTCTTTAATATAGACAACATTGTCCAACAGAAACTATGCAAGTGACGTACAAGTATAGAATTTCACAAACTTTATTTAAAAATTTATTTATTTATTTATTTTTTGCAAAGTCAGATATACAGGGAGGAGAGACAGAGAGGAAGATCTTCCGTCTGATGATTCACTCCCCAAGTGACTGCAATGGCTGGCGCTGTGCCAATCTGAAGCCAGGAGCTTCCATGTCTCCCATGTGGGTGCAGAGTCCCAAGGCTCTGGGCTTTCCTCGACTGCTTTCCCAGGAAAGGAGCTGGATGGGAAGTGGGGCTGCTGGGATTAGAACTGGCACCCACATGGGAACCCCGGGCGCGCATTCAAGGCCAGGACTTTAACCGCTAGGCCTCTGCGCCTGGCCCAAATTTCAAACTTTTATTTTTGAATTTTATGATATAATTGCATAGGGTCTGGGATTTCCTCACTCCCTACTCCCCAAATTCACATCCCCAACTGATTTTCCCCTTTTTATTGCAATAATATAGTCCTTCATAAGAAGTCATATGTCCATCAGTCTGTTATTTAAGTGTGTTCTAACATTATAACATTGTTGGTACAGACAATGGCAAACAGTCCAGCGTCCTATTGTCAAGATATATCTAAGTTTCCTTGGGAGTCCATCTTTGATTTGGAAGTAAAAATGCATACTGTATTGTATCTTCACATCTGGATATGATAGTCTCTCTTATGCACCACTATACATTCCCTTAATTGAGAGGCCATAAAATAAAGTCAGCAGAAGGAATGAAGTTAAAAAAAAATTACAGCAGCATGGAGTTAAACAACATACTACTGAATAACCAATGTATCGATGAAGAAATGAAAAAACAAAAACTTATTGCGTAAAATGATGCTACTATATAATCTAAAAGTTGGTGAAGAATTTAAGAGACAGACTATTTGGAAGAAATAAAAATAAAAGCAAATATCAAAACCCATGGATTGCAGCAAAAACAATATAGAAAAGGTTATTGATCTTACAGTTTGTGTAAAGGCTGCATTATATCAGAACAAGATACTTATCCTTTTGAGATTGACTTGTTTCACTGAGCAGGATTCTATTTGGGACCATCTAGTTGCAAATGATATAATTCCATTCTTTTTAATTGTTGAAAAATTTCAAATTTTCTAGTAGCATATTGGAAAAGCAAAAGGTAGGCCCAGTGCAATGGCTCGTGGCTAAATCCTCACCCTGCACACACTGGTTTCAAATATGAGTGCCAGTTCATGTCCCAGCTGCTCCACTTCCCATCCAGCCCCCTGCTTGTGACCTGAGAAAGCAGTGGAGTATGGTCCAAATCCTTAGGAACCTGCACCCGTGTGGGAGACCCAGAAGAGTCTCCTGGCTCTGGATCAACTCAGTCCCGGCCACTGTAGCCATTGGGAAAGTAAACCATTGGTTGGAAGATCTGTTTCTTCTATGAATCTGCCTTTCCAATAAAAATTAATTTAAAAAAAAGTAAAAGGTGAAATTAATCTTAATAATTGACTTAGTCTTACCAGAAAACTTTTCTTTGAAAATTTATTTTTGTTGGAAAGGTGGAGTTATAGAAGAGGTGGGACAGAAAGATCTTCCACTGTCTTGACTCCCCAAATGATTGCAATGGCTATCATTGGCCTGATCCAAAGTCAGGAGCCAGAAACTTCTTTCAGGTCTCTCATGTTAATATAGGGGTCCAAGACTTTGGGCCAGCCTCTGCTGCTCTCCCAGGCCACAAGCAGGGAGCTGGATTAGAAGTACAACAGACAAGACTTGAATTGGAGCTCATGGATGCTGGCATGGCACAGAGGCTTAAGATGTAGTACCACCACTGTGCTGGGCCCCCTAGAAGACATTTTAATGTTTAATGTTTTAATTGTTTTAATTTTTTTTTTTAAGGATTCTTAGGTGCTTATTCTGTGTACCTGTAATGCATTTAGGCCTCAATTTTTTTTTAATATCAAAAACTTATGGAAGTGAATTTATGCAAATCAAGGATAGTATAATTTTTTGCAAACTTTTAATGAGCAGTTGCATATGTCCTAAGTGCTTGTATGTATATATGTACACACATATATTTTCATAAAAAGAATACACTTATGTGTGAAACTTCTAGATCAAGAAACAACTTGATCAGTATCTTCCAATCACTTAAAATGTGTTTACTTTTTTAAGGATAATCACTGTTCAGACTTGAACCACTGAAGCAGAATTTTACTTGTTCCTGAACTTTGTAGCAGAATCATGTTATATTGCTGTTTGTAACAATTGGATACTCTAATTGATGTACATTTGAATTAGTTCAAGTTTTTATCTTTGGTATCCTTTTAAGTTTTATAGGATAAATGTATGCTTTTTCTTTTTTAGTTTATTTGTTTTTATCAGAAAGATTTCCAGAGAGAAGGAAAGACAGCTGCAGTGGCTGGACCTGAGCTGAATCAAAGCTAGGAGCTTCCTCTGGGTCTCCCACACAGGTAAGGGTCAAGGCCTTGGACCATCTTTGACTGCTTTTCCAGGCCACAAGCAGGGAGCTGGATGGGAAGAGGAGCAGCCGGGACATGAACTGTCATCCATATGGGATCCTAGTGTATGCAAGATGAGGACTTTAGCCACTAGACTACTGCGCTAGGCCCATGTATGCATTTCTTTTGATTATATGTCTAGGAGTAGAATTGATGAGGCACAGGGTACATATACATTCTTGCTTTTTGTTAATACCACCACACTATTTTCCAAAGTGTGATTATGGCACATATGATTATGGCAATTCCTCTAAAGTGTAGGAGAGTTCTGATTGCTCCACATATCATATCTGTAATTTTTATTTTAGCTATTCTGGTTTTAGTTTTTTTCTATAATAAGGGACTAAAATAAATTGAGGGCCGGTTGCAATTTTAGTAAAGCTTACCCTGTCTTTAGACCATTTTCCTAGCCTGTAGAAATTTCAGTTGCTAGCCTGGTGTGCTTCTGTCCCTATGCTTTGTCCTTTCCATTAATAGAGTACTGTGAAATAACTCTGTTTATGTTTCCTGAGAGGAAAATTTACAGTCAGTGAACATCAAGACATCCATTTAGACAGTAGTGCTTAACCTCTTGAACTAGTGTTTGTCCTGAAGACAATACCATGTAAGATGTTCAGATATCATTTGTTATCCCTCATCCTGGCTGCAATAACAGCAGTTAGCTCAAAGAGTGGAAAAGTGTCTACCTGCATAACTTCCTCCCCAAATATAAATTGCATTTTAACTTGAGAGAGCATCTTAGCAAAATTTGTAGGCATGCATTGCACTTTGACTACACGTATGAAAGCATGAAGTTTCAAGACATAAACACAAATCCCAGGCTGACTTACAGCATTTGCATTTGGCATGAGGTGAACTTGAGAGTTTGTTTAAAAGCAGATATATAGAAAAATATTTAGGTCCAGTGCGATAGCCTACTGGCTAAAGTCTTTGTCTTGCATGTGCCGTGATCCCACATGGGCGCTGGTTCCTGTCCCATCTGTTTTACTTCCCATCCATCTCCCTGCCTGTGGCCTAGGAAAGCGTCCATAGCCTTGGGACCCTGCATCGGTGTGGGAGACCTGGAAGAAGCTCCTGGCTTTGGATCAGCTCAGCTCCAACTGTTTCAGCCATCTGGGGGAGCCATTTCAGTCTCCTCTTTGTAAATCTGACTTTCCAATAAAAATAAATCTTCAAATATATTTAATAGTATTATAGTGATATCCACTATCTAAATTCTTTAAGAGGTGGAAGGATTGATGCATAAATTATATTTTTATTATTGCATTACTATACCAGTAGTGCAAATTACTAGTTCTCCAAATATCATCACCACAACTAATTGTCTTAAACATGGCCATGTAATAATATGTTACAAAATTTTTGTGCTTGTAATTTTATAACTACTTTTTCCCATTTGCTTTAGTCTTTAGAAAGGAAACTGCTTATGATAATATCTCAGAAAGATCCATTCCATTCCTTTTTTCAACACTTCAGCTATGACCACATGATGGAGAAAATTAAAAGTTACGTGAATTTTGTGCTGAATGAAAAATCATCAGCCTTTCTGATGAAGGTATACATATTATTTGTTCTAAAACAGTAAAAAAAACTAGTCAGAATTTTGTCTAGTGGTTTTGTAGAATGTGTAAGAATTTTATAATTAGTGAAAATAATTATACGGTATGTAAGTATTTTTGCAAGTTTTAGAATGGTAAGTTGAACGGAAAACATCAGAATGAGTTAAGAATAAGTAGTAGAAACATGTAGTTTTAAGTACTTTTTTCTTAAATATTTATTTGAAAGAGAGGGGGAGACAGAAGGGAGTCTTCACATGCTTGTTTACTACCAAAGTAGCCTCAGTGGCCAGGGCTGAGCCAAGGCAGAGCCAGCAGCCCGCAGGTTCATCAGGATCTCCCTTGTTAGGTGGCAGGGGTTCTGGCACCCAGGCCGTTTTCCCCTAGTGCTTTTCCCATGCATATTAGCAGTGAGCTGGATTGGAAGTAGAGCATCTGGGATAGGAACTAGCATTTGTATGGGATGCTGGCGTCACATGTGGTGACTTTACAAACTATGCCACAGTGTTAGCCCCTTAAGTACATTTTAAATGCAAATATTTTAAGGTGGCGAATAAGGTTGGATTAAAGAAAAGCCTTTAGAATTTTTCTATACATTTGTGTTCTGTCTTAGCCTCCAGAAGTGTTAGTATTGAAGTGGTGGGACATTTTAATTTTTGCTTTATTTCATAATATCCAGAATTTTATTTTTTTTGCTTAATTTTTTAAAATTGTTTTTATTTTACTTGAAAGTTTGGAATTTTCCATTTGCTGGTTCACTCCCTAAATACAACAGCGGAGGCTGGGAAGTATTCTTCCTCTTAGGAGCTTTGCCATAAGATGACAGCAAGGCTTGAAATGCATGTCCAAATGATCATTTAAAATGGCAATTGTAAACTTCACACTCTAGAATCCCATTTGGATTTTTTTGCACTCTTTCATGTATTGCAGAATAGTAATGCCATTTCAACTGCATTGCAGATCCTAACATTATGTAGTTTTGTTTTCATATTGTACAGTAATTTTAATTTAAATTATGAAATAGGCTGCCTTATTTAAGTGCAGTTTACTATGCCCTGACAGTAGCAATCATTTTTAGTCTATTGCATACAAATGTAAAGAGTATTAGAAGTGTAACTATTTCAGTGATGTACTCTTTACACCTAAAAAAAAAAAAAAAAAAAAACCACAGGAGTAGAGGAATGAGAGAGGTACAGTGATGTCTTGTCACCTGGTTTACGGCACAGATGCCCACAACAGCTAGGGCTGGACCAGTTCAAAGCCAAGAGCTGAGGATTCACCGAGGTCTCCCAAATACCTGAGTCATTCAGGGTACGTGCTAGCAGGAAGCTGAATCAGAAATGCAGCTGCAGCTCAAATCAATATTGGGATGTGGTTATCTCAAGTGGCAGTTTAAATGCTGCCCTATACACCTAACCTATTTATTTTTAAGTAGACTTTCATTTTAAAATTATGCGGTGAGCTTAATATCTGAAATGAACGTGCAAGAAAGACCTGCTCTATAAATGCTGTAAACTAACTAGATAGCTATAGTAGCTGCCACTTGTGTCGTATTACTGGTGAAAATAACACTGCCTTTTATTGACCTGTGAATACTGTTTCGCTGTAACTATCAAAGACTTAAAAGGTTTAATTTAATGATGTTTCTTAAAAATGGCCTCATTTTTCCTTTCTTCCTTCACACATACGCTTTTTCAAGGCAGCAACAAAGGTAGTGGAAAGTAAAAGAGCAAGAGCAACAACTTCTCAAGAAAAGCCTAACGATGATGATGCTGAAATGGAAACTGGAAGTACTTTGGATATAAGGGAAAGGTTTGTAAACTGATAACTATATGCATTTTTTGTTTTATGAATATTCTGTCTGTAAAAGTGCTTTAAGCCACTATTAAAACTAATGTTTAATGGATATATTTTACAATGATTAACATCTGGAGTACTGTAATTATTTAGTGACATTTACAAATTATATGTGCTAAGCAAAGTAGAAAATAACCCATTTTGAATAATGGGTAATTTCATTTACCATTCTCAAGGTGGGCCTAGGGCCAAGGTTGAGATTGGACACCTGAGTCATTTGTACTTGTTTGTGGCTCTCAGATACCGCATGTCCTTAAGTGATCCACCATGTTTCATTCTATTAGGAATTATTCTCATATTTTAGTATTGAGGTATCGTTAAGCTTAAGCTAACTGCTATATTGTGTGCTCAGCTGAAGGATGATTTGTTTCAGTCTTGTGTATTGTCAGTTCCACTTATATTCTTTTCCGATGAACCCATATTCGCTTTTGTCTTCCATCCTAGTGTAAAACCAGATAGTCAGTGTGATCCATGGATGAATGTATTTGTTAACAGATGTGATGTGATGTTTCTTCCTTGGGGGCTACAGCTGAGGTACCACATGGATCCCATCTCTTTATTTGATTTGATTTCATTTATTTGGAAGGCAGAGTGAGAGTAACATAGACAAATGATATATCTACCGTTCACTTTCCACATACCTAAAAGAACCATGGCTAAGCTAGGCTGAAGCCAGGACACATCTCCCACATGCATGGCAGGGATCCAAGTACTTAACACCATTACTGCCTCCCTTTGTCTGCATTGGAGGAAGCTGGACTGGAGGTAGAAACAGGACTAGAATACTTCAAGAATACAACTGCTGTGCCACAGTACCCACATCTGGGGCCATTTATTAAATCATTCTGTAATGGTAGAGACTGAGATCAAAACTGGGTGTTACCTGACCCCACCTCCTCAGGACTGGGACTAGATTTTCTTGTGGTGGCTCTTCCTACTAGCAGAACATGGCCTACTGCTCATTACATATTGTTTAGAAAATCAGACTGCAGAAGGTATGACTATGGTGCCTGATACGAGCTTTGTTAAGACAGGTATTTAATGTATAGATGGAAGATGTGAACAAAAGTGTGTCCAGAGTGACTGGAAATCATTGTCCATGTGATGGTCTCTCCTTATCTGAAGGGTATTCTCACTGGCCGCTGAAACTGTATTAGCTCTGTAACTAAATATGCATGATGGCAGTAACTTCAAAAAGCAAAATTAGCATGAATTTCTTTTTCCTTCACAGTTTCATAAAAAATTCATACTTGCCAAGTAAGATTTGTTTGTTTCCTGGTTAATATTTTTTTTATGGCTTCTGGTATATCCAAATTGCCAGCAACACTGGTCTTGTACTATGGAGCCGTTATTAAGCAAAATAGTACAAACCATGTTATTTGATCATGTAACCAAGCATGGCAAATAAGTGGCTAACGAACAGAGTGAGTTTGTAAAATTGATGTACTCTATAAGGGATAATTCACATTCAAGGTGTGGTGGAGTTGGACATCATTCTACTCAGAAGAGGCAAATTTAAACCTTATGTAATATTTCTAGGGCCCAGCGCAGTAACCTAGTGGCTAAAGTCCTCGCCTTGCATGTGCCAGGATCTCATATAGATGCTGGGTCTAATCCCAGCAGCCCCGCTTCCCATCCCGCTCCCTGATTGTGGCCTGGGAAAATAGTCAAGGACAGCCCAAAGCCTTGGGACCCTGCACGCACATGGGAGACCCAGAAGAGGCTCCGGGCTCCTGGCTTTGGATTGGTGCCACTCTGGCCATTGCTGTCACTTGGAAAGTAAAACAACGGATGAAAGATTTAAAAATATTTCTACTTAATATTTCTAGAATTTTCCATTTAATATTTTCAGGCTAAATTAAAGTGTTTGGTACTCTTAGTGTTTCAACTGGAGATTTTGTAAAAATATCTAGCACAGATAAGGGAGTCTGGTACAATTATATCCTTGAGCATTAATGCCACTTCTGCTCGCATGCATGGTGCTTTCTAATAACACAACTTCTCACTGCTCTTGATCCATTATTGCTTCTGTTTTTGCCTGGTTCCTTCTGTTTCTGAATTCCTTTTTTAAGAAGTTGGTTTGCAAGGCAAGCTCTTAACTCACCATCTGAGGCTTTCCCCATCTCTCCGAACAGAATCGTTCTGTGCTCTCAAAGCACTAAGTCACGCCTCTGTAAAAGTACCTTGTCTTAGATGATAATTTATATTTCCATGTCTGTAAAAGGAAACTGTGGAGATTCTAAGTTAGGTTTGAAGCACCTTCATTAACTTGATAGCTTTGGTGAGTGATTAATTACATTAAAACATGCAGGACACCAAAGAGGGTAAAGATTAAGAGTCACACAAACACAGCACTGTTCTGAAAGCAGAGATGAAGATAAAGCACCACATAGCAGTGTCAGGATGCTGGGTAATGGCACACAAGTGAAAGTCACACACAGCCAGGTTTGAGAATGCTGGAGAAATTGAAACCCTCCTGTCATCAAGACTATCTGAACTCAATTTTGTACTTACAATATTGTGCTGATTGATCTATTTGAGACAAGTATTACAAATATGGAACAAATAATACTAGACAGTACAGAAGTCATTACTGAAGTCTGAATGTGAACTTGACAGAAGTGTTGTTAAACAAGGCCTTGGGGCCTTGAACAATGGTGAAGACTTATCCAGGTGGCTGAAAGAGGAAGTGTCATTTGAGGAGAGACGAATAGTATGTGTGCGTGGAGCTATTTTGACGATAGCAAAGAGGAATTTACTGGTCAGTTGGAGACTGGTGGAGAGGATAAGAACATTGAACTTATAAGATGTGATTAGTTAAATGCATATTTTTAAATTTCATTTTATTTTTTTATTACATTGCATTATGTGACACAGTTTTTAAAGTATCAGTTGTACTTCAGTAAAGCTGTTCTTAAAAAAATTCATGAAATTAAAAAACCATGGAAGAAGTTTTTTAAAAAAATATTATGAATGCTTAATGGTAGCAATAACTGTTTTTAACTTTTATTTTGGAAGACTTAATATATATTGGACACATTTGGGCAGAAATTAGCCATGTTGTAATGGACTGTATTTGTCATAACTTTGCCAGGATTTCTTTCCAGTGAAATTTTTTTTTAATAAATTGAAATGACTTGACTGTGAAAAATACCCTTATGAAAGTTTTATTTATATTCTTAAAAATTTTTTCTTCTTTTAAAGTGTTAATGACAAACAGTCTACGGTAACTGAATCCTCAGAGGGTACAGTATCCTTATTGAGGTGAAGTAAATTGACGTTTCTCTTTTCTGTCTTTAACATCTTTGAAGCAATTCATGCAGACTTAAATATGTTATATGTAACTATCATGTGAATGATATGATTAAAAGACCATTTCAGGGTCCCTCTTACCTCAACAGATATTCTAGACCCTGATGTTCTAGATGTAGTGACCTGCTTCTGGCATTCTGACTTGTTCCACACTATTTCTACAAGCCCATTGTTGAAATATACATATAAAGGTACTTCAAGAAGTTCATGGCAAAATGGGATTTAAGATAAGTCTACTTTGGTGCAAAAAGTTTAAAAATATTCTTATGTTTTTCTGAACCTTTTGGTCATACCTCATATGCACAGATTTCAAAGTTTTTGCACTAAAATAAACTTACAGTTTTTTTTCCATGATCTTTCTGAAAGTTCTCTCATCTAGGAAATCTTTGAACATGAAGCAGTTGCTTAGTAAACTCATTTTCTGTCATAGAAACAAAGATAAGGAAGAGGATGGGAGTGTTTCTGAAGAGCGCCTGAAATTTTACTCTTATAAGAAATTACTGAAACACTGTATTTGATCCGCTAGAGAAGTTGTGTGACAGACAATATGAATGCCCTAAGAAAAGAAAGTCTGCATGAATGATTTCAGAAATAGAGCAGTTGGGATGTCAAGTGGAAATTTGGGAAAAGGTGGCTGACTTGGTGTGGAAGATTTTATTGGAGATGAGAAATTGAAAAGCCAGAATCTAATGAGTTTTCCATAAGAATGCTGAAATCTTATCACCTAAAGGATCTGTGAATGGTGGGAAATGTTTGGACAGAATGAGAGTGGCTGTGAAGAATGATAAAAGATTATATACCTCAGTGATATGAATCTTCAAGGGCTAAGGTTACTGTGGAATCAGGATTCTGAAAGTAGGTCAGTCATTCAGAAATGGAAACTATGAAGATTTATCTCTGGGGCCCTGTCATTTGTAGCAGTTAGTAAATTAACCTCATCTCAACTTGATAAAGCTGTCAAGAGAAAAGCATTGTGCTCAGAGGAGAGCTGCATTGTGTACAAAGGGTAGAGGAGCTGGGGTAGAGGTCGAGAATGATCTTCCAGAGAGAGTAGTACAAAGTTTTAAGGAGGAGGCTACATAGCTCTAAACAAGGGTGGGGAACCTCTTTTCTATAAGAGGTCTTTTGGGTATTTATAGAATCATTCATAGCCCATACAGAGTTATCAGCTGAAATAATTAGCCTGCTGTAGAGATAGTGAACTTTGAATCCTGCTTGCTGTTGACTTGGCCAAGCCTGACCAAATGATTTTATAGGCCTTAATGTGGTCTGTGGGCCAGACATTCCCCATCCATGATCTATATGATTGGGATAAAAATATAGTTAAAACAGCCTACCTTTTCAGTGACAATATTAGAGCTGCCTAAGTTTAGGCAAACTGTAATTTGAATTCTCTTTTTCTCGTTTATAAAATACAAGCTATTCAGGAGTGCCAGAAAATCATGCCACATCCGGTATTTCTAAATAATTCTTCCCTACCACCGGCAAAACTAACTATTGATGCTATAATATAAGTGTTATTTACCATCTTGCAGGGAGGTTTTGAGATTTCTCTTTTGAAAAATAGAAATGATAGAAGAGAATAAAAATTTAATACTGAGTTGGTGTTTTTGTTTTGTTTTTGTTTTTTTCTTAGTCTGAAAGTTCTAAAGAGTTTTGGTTTCTAAGTGGATGAGATGAAGAAAGTGAGAGATGGGAAAGAAATCTGACAGCAGAAATCTTGTTCAGAGGTTAGGATGGGACACTAAGTAAGGAGAGCACTGCAGGAAGCAGGCCAAAGTAGGTTTAGAACAGAATAAGACCAGTCATCTATCTTATAACTATTCTTTCAGGAACCTGTCTTAAATTCTCATGATTTGTTTAGGTCTCACAAGAATCTCTTGTCTAAGTTGAAATGTAGAAGCTGGAAAGAAGACCTTTTTGAGAAGGAAGAAAGAACAAAAACTATTCAAAGTAAGTATTACTGTCATGTTCGACATGAAGTGGCTGTGTCCTTGAAAATTGTCCATGGATTGGTCTCACTACAACACAAAAATACACAATTAAGAAAATTGAAGCAAGGCATGATTAAGTCTTGGCTTTGGAGAACTGAGGGTGGAATTTAATCTGAAAAGCTGTTCTGCCTGCCTCACTTAGAGTTGTTTTGCTGTGGTAGCACACTGCTTTTCTACCTTCGTTATATTCACCAGCTTCACTTGCTTTTCCGAAATTTAAATACAATTAATTCTTGATATTTAAAGTACTTGTGTTTGCATTGAATTAGTGAATAGTAAATCATTACTAGGAGAAATAAAGCATTAGGTTCTGTAAGCCTATGGTGCAAAACCTTTACTTATTCAATACATAAGGTTGTTTTATGCATGTTTACATTTATTTAATATATGTTGTTGCCTTACTAACATTGAATCGCTGTCAACAAAACCTGCCAGGCCCAATTGAAACACATGTAGTATATGTAAGATGCATCACAGCCTTCTTTTCCCAAGAAACACTACAGCACTGTAGTGCTGACATGTGGGGATCATTTTAATTAGTGAAATCGCTAACAAAAATGTGGGGGGGGGGGGGCGGGAACCATACTTGTCATACGTGTTTATATGTATGCAAGCTAAAATGAGATGTCACTTTGTTGGACCTTAGCTGTGATATGTACATATCCAGCAACTCAGAGTAAAAGCCATTGCTGGATTTAAAGCACAATACCCCCAAAAAACATTGCAGGGGCAGTATTTGGCATAACAGACATGGCTTGGAATGCCTACATCCCCTATCGAGCTACTTCTGTTTCTTTCTTCAGATGCATGCACATCCTTGGGAGGCAGACTTGTTGACATAATGTGCTTGGGTCCCTGCCTCCTGTATGGGAGACTGATGAAGTTCTAGGCCATTGACTTTGACCTGGTCTGGCCTGGCCTGACCTGGCCTTGACTGTTGGAGTATTTGAGGAGTGAACCAGTAGGTAGACTATCTCTTTGGAAAAAAAACAAGCAATTAAAAAGATAACCCAAAGGCCCACATTGTGGTGTCAGCTACTTAAGTTACTGCTTACAGCTCTGACATCTGGTATCGGAGTGCTGATTTGCAGTCCGATTGCCCTCTTTCCTGTCCAGCTTCTACTGCTGCCCTGGCAGGGAGAGGGGGGGAGACAGCAGAAGGCTGAAATATTTGGGTCTTTGGAGGCCTGTGTGAGATCAGGATGAAGCAGCACTCCAGTGTGGGATACTGGCAGTGACAAATAGCAGTTTAACTCACTGTGCCACAATACCAACCACTGCTATTGTTACATGGAGCATTTTAAAATTTCATTTAGATCAGTTAATAGTGTTCACATATTCTGTCTCTTTGCTTATTTTTTGCCTACTTGTTAATAACAGAAGTTAAAATCTCCACATTTAATTATAAGTTTGCCTATTAATATTTATCTTTTAATTTGCTATTTCCTTTGCCTTTTTAGTTGTGCAGCACATATTTGAATAATTCTCCCATATTTATAGTCTCTTCATTCATAATTAGTAAGATTTCCTTTTTCTTGACTAGATCACTATGAATATGTAAATCACATTTCCCACATATTTAGGTCTCTTGATGTGTTCATATAGCAATACTGTATTGTCTGTTAGTATAATTTGTAATAATTCAGTATGTGGTAGGGCAGTCATACTGTTTTTGCAGTAGTGCTTTAAATATTTTTGGTTTTTTGGGCTTCTATGTTGTCATGAAAAATACTCAGCCATTAGAGGATTGTTAGCAGTAAAACTTCCACCACCCCGTAAGTGCCAAACATAGACTTCATAAGTCATAGACAATTTATTGCACCGTAATAAACAGTGTGACATCAGCTAGTTGTGCTTTTCTCCCTATCCCAAATTCCCTGAGCAATACGGATCCCATGAAGGCAGTAGGTTGTATATTTTTCAGCTGAGACAATGAGAACCAAGGGCTACTTTGAAGCTTTTTAAGTGAACTGTAAAACATTGCGGTAAAGAAAAATAAGCCAGTACCTTTCCCCAAAAGAGAGCAGTTGGTCATGTTGTGATATCCTTGATCTGCTTAGTTGCTTATGAACTGTAAAATATGCATTATCGAGATGATAAATAAACCCTGTAAATTCAGCAAGAAATGCAGGCGTGCTCAGATGTCAAGGTAGAGTACCTCTCCTTGTGCACAATTTTGAAGAATCTTAAACAGCTCTGCATTGTTGCAATAAATCGCCTCATAGAGAACTGATGTATTAAATCTTTCTGTGAATAAACAAGATGTATTTCCCCAACATGTCTATACCTATGTATATACAAGTATATATAATAGTTTTGTTAACATTTACAAATGTAATAAAAGTTAATTTACTGCATGTAGATCTTGTACTGCTTTTAGTAGTTATTCCCAAGAATGATATATTTCTGTTGCTATCCTATGTAGTATCTCGCAGTTGTTTTCATGCTACTAATTAATATCAAGAACCTTGTTGCTTTTTGTATATTAATCTTGTGTCCAACTATCTTGCTAAGTCCTTTTATTTGTAGATTTTTTTAAGCTTTCTTTCAATATAGTTCTTTTTAGTAACAGATATAGGTACATGTATTTGTTGACTTGCTAAATTTTCTATGAAATATAAAAGTAAAATGTTATATTTACATTGTCATGTTCCTGTAAACATTATCAAAAGACAGTTTCAGTACAATAAGTACTTTTTCTTTTTTGATGAAAAGATAAGTCTCGTGGAGTTAAGATTACTCCTTTAAAGACATACAGGAGAATCAAGACATGAAAATCCCTGTTCTCATAACTGATCTCTGCACTGCACCATACTCCTCCCAGATGTAAAGGGAAAAAATTAAACATGAAGCCTTTTTGTTTCAATAAATACCTTTAAACTTAAAAGGGATTTCATAATAGCTTTTAAAACATAATTTCATTTTTCTTAAAGTGAAACAATTTTTGAAGCCAGCATTTTTACTTTTAGGTGAGAAAAAGAAAACAGAAAGCAGAAGAGCCACCAAAAGAGGGAGAATGCATGTTTCAAAGGACCAGCCAGTAACCTCTGAAAAGCAGCGGCCTAGGAAAAAACAGGTATTTGTTTTTATTATGTGAATAATGGCTTGTGCACATTAAAGTTTATAGTTCAACTGATATATATGGAACTTAAGTCCACATTATAGACTCCTGAACACTGGAATCAAATTTAAGTAAGACTGTTATATTCGTAAATAAAAATAGGCAATATTTGATTAGATAATTGTATAAAGATTGTCATCTGTGTGTTAATTTTAGTCCTGGCCTCTGCCCTTGGTGCCTTTGTGGGTTGAGGGGAGCTCTTGGTTTTGCAGACAAGGGACATAGGATGTGTACCTCAGAGTGTATTCCATTCTTTGAAAAAGTCTACACTATAGGCTTTCTGAAAACCCTGGGCAAGACAGCTGTGCCCTACTTCAACACACATCCTTTTCTAATTTGCACTGATTAATGGACCCTTCCACCTGTATATGGTTCAGATGTTTCTTACGTTTTTCAGTGTTTTAGATTTTATTTCCTTGCATGTTCTTTGTGGATGAATTCTCAAATAGGAAAATACCAACCTTATGCCTGTATAAACTATTGATATTTTTGTGCTTGATTTTTTTTAAGATACGTATTTTTATTTGATAGGCATAGTTAGAGTCAGAGCGTGAATCTTCCATCTGATGGTTCATTCCCCAGTGACCACAAAGGCTGGAATGGTCCAAAGCCAGGAGCTTCCTCCAAGTCTCCCATATGGATGCAGGGACCAAGTCCTTGGGCCATCTCTTGCTGTTTTCCCAGGCACTTAACAGGGAGCTGGATTGGAACTAGAACAGTTGGGACTGGAACTGGTGCCCACATTGGATATTGGTGTCTCCCAGGGCAGCTCTGCTGATTAAATCATAATGCAGGCCCCTTTTTGCAGTTTGAATATGACGTGTAAGGTGTAGATTTTTCAGCGTTTTATTACTGTTCAACATTGTCTGAGCTTCCTGTCATTAATTTTGGAAAATTCCCAATCATTACCACTTTGATCTTTCCGTTTGTTCTTTTCTTTTTCTCATGTCCCATTACATACCAATATGGAATGCCTTTTGTAACTGTTCCACAGCTGCTCGTAGATGTCCTTTGCTCTTGACTTTCTGATGTGGAAGGTTTATATTAACATCTTCAGCTCACCGATTCTTTCCTCAACTGGATCTAATCCACTGTTGATCTCTAAAAGGCATGTTGATTTCTGTTACTATGTTGAAAATCTCTAGGATTTTTTTCTGTTAGACTTCTTACGCATTGCCCACTGTTTCCATTAGAGCACTTGGCATGATTGTAGACATTTAAATTCCAATTCTGGCATTTTGAGTATATCTGCCATACCTCCATGAGTGTGGTTCTAACAGTGACTTTGTCTCTTTAGCTGTATTATTCCCTTTTAGCGTGTCTGTTATTTTTTGTTATTGTTTATTTATGCCTAGACTTGATATTTTGGGTGAAAGGAAATGAGGTTCAAAGACCTTTTAAAATCATGAAATTTGGGGATCAATGCTGTGGCCTGATCCCGAAATTTAAGCCACCACCTGCAGTGCCAATATCCTATATGAGTGCTGGGTTGAGTCCTAGCTGCTCCACTTCTGATCTAGCCTCCAGCTAATGCATCTAGGAAAACAGCAGAGGATGACCCAAGTCCTTGGGCCTCTGCACCACATGGGACATTCAGAAGCAGCTCCTGGCACCTGGCTCCTCTCTTCAGATTGGCCTGGCTCTGGCCATTGAAGGCATGTGGGAAGTGAACCAGTAGGTAGAAGATCTTTTGGACTTTTTCTCTGTAATTCTGCCTTTCAAATAAATAGTCTTTTTAACAATGAAAAAATTCATGTTTATTTTCCATGAATTACACTGTTTGCTACAGGTGTAAATACCAGGCTATTTCTTGCAGTATCCTTGTTATCATTTGTTAATGTCTTTGGGTTTCCTAGGAACTCCTCAGAGGCTGTGGCCGCTCTTCCAGCTGTAATCCCTTGTTTGATATGGTGGTCATGAGGGAGGAGGGGAAGCATTCTATAGTCCTGTGAACCAGGGATGTGACATTCCTAAGGCTTTTTGTTCCACCCCCTGACGTTCCTCCCACCCACCCCCACCAGCAAAACTACTCCCCTGGTAAGACAAGAAAACTAGAATGGACTTGCATTGTATATTTCAGCAGATTGGTTAAGCTCTGGCACAAATCAGTTTTTGTTTTTATTTGAAAGACATTTCCCATCCACTGGTTCACTACCCAAATGCCAACAGTAGCTGGGATTGGACTAGGGTGCAGCCAGTAGCCAGGACTAGAGTCCAGGCCCCTTCTCAGGTGGGTGGTGTAATCCAGTGACTTGAGCCTTCACCTATGAATCCAGGGTCCGCAGTCAGGAGCCAGAACTGAGGACCGGCATTTGTTAAGGAAAACAGAAGACTCAGGATATTAGAAAACGAAGTGTATTTCAGAATCCTACTTTTGTCCTCCCTCATTCAGATTTTTGTCTAATTTTCACCCTAAAAATCTAGTGGGGCTCCTATAGTTAAGATTCAAAAAGATGTGTGAGTCCACTAAGACTAGACACTAAGGTTTGGGTGGTGGTTTTTAGAAGATTTGTATGTTTATTTGAAAGGCAGAACTACAGAGAGAAAAAACAGACATCTTCCTTCTGCCATTCACTTTACAAATGACTGCCCTGGTCAGAGTTGAGCCTGTCAGGAGTCAGAAATTTCTAGATTTCACACATGGTGCAGGCACACACACACTTGAGCCATCTTTCACTGATTTCTCAGCACATTGTCAGGGATCTGGGTCAGAAGGGAGCAGCTGAGACTTGAACCAGCACTCAAATGGGGTGCTGGCATTGCAGGTGGTAACTTTACTTGCTATGCCACAGCGCCAGTCCTAATTCTGAGGCTCATCCACATTGAACTTTAGCAGTTCATCCGTCACATTAATTGTTCCACCAGTTCTGACACCTGCCATGAGCTGCTGTTTTGGCGTGTCCTCAGTAATTCCTGTGAGTCTCTGTGTCTACCTGTATGTTTCAGGATAGCCACTTTCCCTGTCATATTAATTATTCATGAATCTTAGAAAAGCTATTGGTTTTCAGCTCTGACCTGCTTTCAATTTATTTTTTGAGACACATGACCTTCCATCTGTTAATTCACTGCTCAAGTAACTGTGACATACAGTGCTAAGCTAAGCTGAAGTCAGGAGCCAGGATCTCAATCCAGGTCTCCTGGGTGGGTGGTAAAATCCCAAGAGATGGCGCTCTCAGCTGTGCTTTAGCAGGAAGCTGGAATCAAACTGTGCTGGGACGCCAATCCAGCCACTCTGAAGTGTGTGTGTCTGTGCCAGACTCCTGCTTCTACTTGGCTTTTTTGTGGAGACTGAAGTAATGATTTCTGGGAACTTGTCAAGCTGAAAACCAGAAGTCTCATCTTGTGCGTTAACTGATCTTTCCTGTAACAGTCAAAATGAGATTTCAGATGCTATAAGTTTATTCTAAGCTAAATACCTTTCAACAATAAGAAATCAATGTGAAGTACTATTTTCTTTTTCTTTTTAAATGTTGTCAATATTTTTAAGATTGTTTGTTTAAAAAGCAGAGTGACAGGCTAGATGGAACCTAAAATTCATTCAAATCTCCCATATGGGTGGCAGGAGAATAAATACTGAGACTCATCTTGTTGCCTTCCCAGACTAATTGGCTAGAAGCTGGATTGGAAGCAACTCAAAACTCATAGATAGCCCAAGTGGCTGCTTAGCCTACTTCACCACAATGCCTGCCCCTTGATTCTTGTGAGGTTTTGTTGTTATTGTTGTTGTTTTAAGGTATTTTTTACTTGAAAGTGAGAATTACGGAGAGGGAGAGATCTTAGATCCACTAGTTCCCTTCCCAAATGTCTGCAACATTCAGTGCTGAGACAGTTCAAAGCTAGTAGCAAAGAACTTCTGGGGTCCCCACATGGGTGCAGGGACCCAAGGCGTTGGGCCATCCTTTGCTGCTTTCTCAGGGCATAAGCAGGGAGTTTGATCTGAAATGGAGCAAGTGGGACTAGAATGAAGACCTGTATGGGGTGCCGGTATGCCGGTACTGCATGTGGAGGATTAGGTTGACGTGCCACTGCACCAGCCACTGTTTTTCATTTTTTAAGTAACACAGGCAAAACATAATCAAAGAACATGGGTTTTATACGGACACCAATGACTACATCCCAACTGCCAAGGAGACCACAGGGAATAGGAGTGCCTTCAGAGGCCGAGAACTCTGAGGTCACCCACCCCCATTTGGAGCTTCCACAGGGGATGGAAGAAGTCCAAACTCTGCTGTGCAGAAACCAGCGTCATCGGAACGACAACCAGGAGCCCTAAGCGGTCTGCAGAAACAGAAGAATAATAAACTTCCTTCGGGACTAGGGAGGCAAGCTTTGAGCTTTCTCTGGTCCTCACCTAGCTCCGGCTCTGGGTCACCACCCTCTCTCGTGATGACATTAGGATCACTCCAGAAACCCCTCAAAACAAATGAACAAACATACAAACAAACAAAAAACTTAGAATAGACAGACAACAACAAGGAAAGCTTAGAATCAGACAGGAAATGGTCAGCGTGGATTTACTCATACTTCACTAGGTGGGACACAAAGATTAGTTACACCTTACCTAGGGTATTGGGGATTTCTCTGCACACCCCTCCTAAAAAAAATGTTCTGTACCTAAACTGATGACAGATGTCTTGCTAGAGTTATAAGCCAGTTCAGACCATCCGAAAAACAACTAAGTTCAGCAAAATCATGCTTCAACACTATAAATAGCTAAATACAAAAATGAAAATAGACACGAGACAACTGAATAGTAATCTATAGCCATTTTGAAGTGTATAGAACCTGGTTGAATATAAACCAAAATTGAAATGTCTATGAAGAAGTCACAGGATGTAGTTAAGAACCTGCATTTTCCTATTAACATATTGGTTAATCAATACCATGTCAATTAATGCCATAATGCTGTAAATTGTTGTTGATGTTATGTTGGGGCTTTTAATTGATTGGCATGATACTTTGCTGGCTTTACCTTCAGACCAGAGATGGTCTCACCAAGAAATCGAATAAGATGCTGGACTTTGTTGTGCTTGGTAAATACTTCCAATGGAAGAACCTCAACTGAATTTGAACTGTGGTAATGCAACAAGGTGGAGAAATCCACCATGGGGAGAGGGTTTGGGGAGGGGTGGGGGAATCCCACTGCCTATAACACTGTGTCACATATTGCAATGCAATTAATTAAAAAAAAAATGGGTTTTATACATTTTCTATCCTGATATATATCATCTTTTTATTATTTTTTTGTGATACAGTTTTATAGGTATAGGGATTCCCCCTCCCCCTCCTCTTTCTCCCTTCTCATTTTCCTCTCCACCCCCATTTTCCTCCACATAATGTAGTATATTCTTCCAGCAACAGTTATAAGTCCAACATTCTGCTGTTTAAACTGTATCATGGCCCTGAAGGCATGGTATCAGGGTTGCTTGAACAGACGAGAAGATGCTTAAAGGAGAAATGATTTTATTAAACTACACTGCAGCCATCATCCATGCTTTTAGGATGACACAGCTTGTCTAAGATCATACAGACTTTTATATCCCAAAAAGCCAGGATGGCAAAGCTGTAGTTACAAAGGCCACAATATGCAAGCTTCTGTTAATCACTATCTTGGGGAGCCGTCTTCCATCATTTGCAACCCTTTTACTACCAGAGGGAGGCATGAAAGAGAGAGCATTGAAACATGGTTGCTCCAAGATATACCAAGTGTTCTTGGTTTGTGCTAAGCCTCTAGTCCACAGACACTCTCAGCTCTTTCAACATGGGCAGTGGTAGCCTACATTTCCACCAACAGTGAAGTAGACTTTTCTTCCCACATCCTTGCCAGCAGGTATTTGTTAGTATTTTCCTGAACGTAGGGTGCTCTCTCTGGAGTTAAGTGGCAACTTACTGTGGTTTATTTCCCTAATAGCTAGAGATATGAGCATTTTTTCATAAATTTTGATTTATTTCATTGGGAAGTCAGATTTGCAGAGAGAGAATGAGAAAGATCTTCCATCTGCTGGTTCACTCCTCAAATGGCTGCAACAGCCGAAGCTGAGCCGATCCAAAGCCAGGAGCCAGGAGCTTCTTCCAAGTCTCCCATGCTGATGCAGAATCCCAAGGTTTTGCGCCAACCTCTACTGCTTTCCCAGGCCACAAGCAAAGAGCTGGATGGGAATGGAGCGGCCCAGATGCAAACCGGTGCCCATATGGCATCCCAGTTCATGCAAGGCGAGGACTTCTGCTAAGCTACTGTGCTGGGCCCTCTTCTCCCATTTCTTAACATGGTTGCTTTACTGTCTCTGAGTCCCCTGTCATGTATTATGCAAAGATTGTTTTCCATTCCCTTGGTTGCCTCTTATTGATCATTTCCTTTGCTATGCAGAAGCTTCTTAGTTTGATGTGGTCCCATTTGTTTATTGGCTGACTGATTTCGATGACCTTCCTTTTTTTAATATTGTTTACATATTTGAGAGGGAGGCACACCGCTGTGAGTCTTCGATTAGGGTAGGGAGTGTTGAGGTATAGAAGAAGGCAGGTGGAACAAATCTTTTTTTCTCTTGTGTCCACAGGACTAAGGGGAGGGTGCCACTCCTTGCTGTCAAATTACATGAACACATGGGGATAAGGGGTGGTCCTTTAATGATGTCTTAGAGACCCTGAGGTAGAGATTGTTTCCAGGGTGTTGAGTGGTTTTGATAGTTCTGAGATGTCGTCTGTTTCATTGCACCAGGATTGAGAAAAATCTTTCCATGGTGAGCCAGGTCTGCCTTAACATGTCCACAGGCCCAGGAACGAGTCACAAAGCTTGGCCAGGGGAGTGTTCCTCCCGCCACCCCCGTTCTGTCTCCCATTCTCTGACAAGGCACTTGGAGACCTTTGCTTGCTTAGATGACCTGGCTGTCATGTCCCTTGTGTACATCTGTGCATTCTGTCCACTGCACAGGCATCAGCAACTGAGGGGGCTCAGTTCCTATACATGCACTCTAAGGTGTACATGATGATCTTACCTATGACCTTGGTTTGAGACCCACCATCAAGTTGGAGTCTCCCGAGAAACTTTACCTGCAGTGACCTTAGACTTGAGTTTTGTGTATGGCAGTCAGTGCAAGGTCACGTGCAGTCTATCTGCACCCGCCAATGCATACCAGTGGATGCATCTGCCTGGTAACCTCCACCGCAGCCCTAGCCTCACATGAACTGATGGGTGCCACAGCCTCACCTAGCACAGCCTGCCAAAGGCTTGGTTGTTGTGCACGTCAGTGGATGCCACGACCTAGTCAGGACAGCCCCAAATAATCCTCCAGCCCTAGTTTTCATGTGTTGTGACCTAGCCCAGTCTGTCCTGCATCCCATCTGGTTTTCATGCACACCCATGGGTGTTGCAGTTTAACTTGGTGCTACCTGTCCCCAAAACCCAACCTACATATATACGTATGAGTGTTGCTGCTTTAACCAGCCTGGCCCCACTCCCAGCCCTGATTCTCATGTTTACCAGCAAGAGCTGTTCCCAACAGGGGAGTGCCCACAAATTCCCTACCTGGCCAGCTCGCAGCCTCAGATCTTGCCCCACCCATCAGTACTGTGGTCCAGCCTGATACAACTTGCACTCAGTCCCAGACTAGCCTACCTCTGGTCCAGTTCTCATGTTCACTAGTGGAAGCAGCAGTCTAGCAAGAAAGTCCCAGAAATTTATTATGCCTGTTCCCAGTCTCATGTGTTGCACATGCCACCAAGTCTGAGGTGACCATCCCTCAGTCTCCGCATTTGCCAGCAGGTGCTAATATCTGGTCAGTTAACATGTGCCCAGTGCCAGCCTGACCCATATGCAGCCCTCATGTGAACTGGCTAGTGTTGTGGCCCAACCCAGCCTGGCTTGAACCGCATGTTGGCTCTTGATCATGCCAGAGTGTGGTGAGGACTGACTACCTGGCCTTCCCTAGATCTCCCTGGCTCACATGTGTCCCAACAGGGGCTGTAGCCTAGCTTGACCTGGCCTGCCCCCAGCCTTAGCTATCAAGTACAGGAGCTGCAGCTTCTCTGCATTTGTAAAAATGATTTTGCTGCCCCTTTCTTGGCTATGTGTTGTAACTAATGGAATTCAGAATTCAGTATATCAGATAAATGAAAAAGTTTTAAGGACAGGAATTGACAAATTTTCTTTTTGATGTGACACTGATAAGCCAGTTATTACTACTCACTCAATTTCATCTATTGAAGTAGAAGTTGGTACCAGTGACTTTCACGCTTTTTTCGGCTTCAAACTTTTTAGATTATAATTTTCCTTATCATATGATACTTGTTCTGCATGGATGTTTTGAAGCCTGGGTGAAATTAAGCAAAGGCTGAAAATACTTAAATGAAACAAAAGAAACATGTTGTGACCAACCATTAAATAACAATATATCAACTCAAGATCTGTTTTTTATTAGAAGATAAAATGTGGAGCCAGTGGCCTGGCATACTACATTAAGCCTCCACCTGCAGTGCAAATATTACTTATAGGTTCAAGTTCATGTCCTGGCTGCTCCACTTTGATCCAGCTGCCTGTTAATGTGCATGGGAAAGCAGTGGAAGATGGAACAAGTCCATGGGCCCCTGAACCCATGAGGGAGACCCAGCCTCAGCTGTTGTGGCCATTTGGAGACTGAACCAATGGATGGAAGAACTTTTTGTGTCTGTCTGTCTCTCCTTCCATCCCTCCTCTCTGTCCCTCTCTCTTCCTCCTTTCTTTTCTCCCTACCTCCTTCCCTCCTCCATCCTTCTATCCTTCCACCATCCCTCTTGCTCCATTCATCCCTTGCTGCAAATCTGCCTTTTGAAAAATTAAAATAATATATGAATTACTTTAGCACTATGGTAGTTCAGTTGATCTTTACTAGCAAAATTACAACTTTCTTTAGCGTTCAGGGTATGTACACTTCGTAGAACAGATTGTGAATATTTGTGATACATATATAGTTTCTTTTACATTTTATATATCCTTTTTATTTTTTTCAATTTGACTTGTAAAGTTATAAAAACAATTCTAAGCTTCTGGAATGTAGTAAAATAGCCTCCATTATATTTTGGAATAAGATTGCTGACCCCTGCTGGAGGAGATCAACTTGAAAGTAATGGTAAACTTAATCTTATCAAGTAACAACCTACTTAGGAATCAGCAGTAACCTACTTGGGATTTGAGCAGAGAATTGAGCATTTCCAAAGAGAAAAGATACTGTATTGTATTTCATCTGTAGTCTATTAGAAGCAACTACCGCTCAATTAGAAATAAAAAAAATTCTGCATATGTGTATCAAATTTGTTATAAAGACTGCTTTTCAAGTGTACTAAACCTGACTCTGAAAACAACAGAATCTCTTAACTTGAGGACCATGGAATTGATACACGTTTTAAGGGGAATTGAAGTGGTCTCCAAATTTTTGTGGAAATTTTTACATACCTACAATTTTCTGACATGAGATCATAACTTGTGACATTCTTAAAGATTGTTGAAGTACTTTGAGTCAGTTACACATACACAAAATTTACATTTTTCTCAGTTTGTATCAGTTAATAAAAATGTACTAAAAATTTGTAGAATATATATATAAACTGAATAACAGTATCGACCCATGATATTCTAACAGGTGAAATCTTAAAGAGTAAGAAATGTATAGGGAAATTCTGCCTTCATTCTTAAACTTTTTCTTCAATTTTAGCCATCATTTTAATAAAAAATAGCTGTGCTTGTTAGTGGATATGTCCTTAATTGTTTTCTCTGAGTGACTATTTGTTTTATCAAAAGGCATGGCTTTGGGAAGAAGACAAGAATTTGAAATCTGGTGTGAAGAAATACGGAGAGGGAAGCTGGACTAAAATACTGTTACATTATAAATTCAACAACAGAACAAGTGTCATGCTGAAAGACAGATGGAGGACTATGAAGAAACTGAAAATGATTTGCTCAGATAGTGAAGACTGAACATATCTGTAAAAGTTGATGAAAGGACTGTATTTTGAGCACTACATTTTGTTTGACAATTTCTGGTCTTAAGAATTTTTTGTTTAGAGCATTATTTTTCTGTAAAAATCTGAATATGTGTGCCATAAATGCTATCACTGTATTCCTTAATCTTTTTATTATCATAAGATATAAATTTGTTGGCCCTTGCCCCATTCAATATCCATCCCCTAAGTTCTATTTAAATAAAAATTAAGATCTGAAAAACAGAAAAAATAATTCTATATCTGTAGCCTGACTTCACCCCTTCAAGAAACAACAAAGAAATAAACCACAGCAGTTAATATGGAACTTACATGAGCTGAATCATGCCCAGGCCCTGCCTCCACTCCTGATTCTGCCTCCCTCTTAACATGGAACCTGAGTGACAACAGGTGATAGCTTAAGTCTTCAGGTCCCTTCCACTTATGAAAGAAACCCAGATTGAGTTCCAGGCTTCTGAGTAGTTCTGGCTATTAGAGTTATTTCGACAATTAGCTAGTTAATTGGAAGTTCTCTGTAGCTCAGGCTCATTCACTCTTGCACTCTGTCTCTAGTGTCATTCTGCCATTCTGTCTTTCAAGTAGGTGAAATATAAGTAATGAAAAAGAAAACATGTAGAAAAATAGAAATGTGTTTTGTAATTCTTTAATATTCTAACATGAGATAATGATTTGCTTTTGGCCTCAATATACAACTAAATAACTATAAGGCGTTAGTGCAGTTATGACATACAAAGTTGCAATTATGACATACAAAGTAAACCATAAAAACCAACAAACTACGCTGTGGCCTAGCGGCTAAAGTCCTCGCCTTGAACCCGCTGGGATCCCATATGGGCACCGGTTCTAATCCCAGCAGCTCCACTTCCCATCTAGTTCCCTGCTTGTGGCCTGGGAAGGCGGTCAAGGACAGCCCAAAGCTTTGGGACCTTGCACCAGCGTGGGAGACAGGGAAGAAGTTCCTGGTTCCTGGCTTCGGATCTGTGCAGTACCAGCCATTGCGGTCACTTGGAGAGTGAATCAACGGATGGAGGATCTTCCTCTCTGTCTCTCCTCCTCTCTGTATATCTGACTTTGTAATAAAAATGTTTTTTAAAAAAAACAACAAACTAAATTTTCTTTTTATAAGATTTATATAAACAAAACAGCAGACTTAAGGCCAGCACTTGGTGCAGTAGTTAAGCTAGCTCTTGGGACACCCATATCACATGTTGGAGTGCCTGGAGTTGAGGCCTGGCTCTGCTGCTTGTTCCAGCCTCTTGATGTGCATGATGGCAGGCAGCAAATGACATTAAGTACCTGGCTCTCTGCCATGTGTGTGGGAAAGGTAGATTGACAACAAATGAGACTTTTGTGCCAGTGTTAAACTTTAACTAAACTTTTGATAACTTGATACCATAAATATCAGGTTCTCTGATGCTTTAATATGTCAGTATTGTGCCTAAATAGTAGCCTGTAAGTGTTGAAATTCATATTATCCACAATCACCTTGATATCAGTAATAAATGAGGAATATCCATTAAATTCATGGAAAGTAAGCACAGATCTCAAGTTTTATCACTAAAACAACCTAATTACATTAAAAGTATTTATTTGAAATGCGTAATGAGAATTTTAAGATATGTGCTTTATTTGGTGAGAAAATATTGAAATTTGCATAAAAATCAAATGTTAGTGTTTTATAATCTGTTTCAATCTTACTAAAGTTTTATGCACTAAGACTTTAATTATTCCTTGAATTTATGTTCTATTTATATAGCAAACAGAAACATTGGTAATTGACCATTGCTTCCTTTTGGGATGCTGGTGTCCTGTATCAGTGCTGGTTCAAGTGCCAGCTGCTCCACCTTTGATCTAGCTTCCCTGCTAAGGCACCTGAGAAACAGCAGGTGCTGACTTAAGTTCTTGAGCCCCTGCCACCTATGCGGAAGATCCAGAGTGAGTTCTTGGCTCCTGGCTTGCGCCTTGCTGAGTCCCAGCTGTTGGCTTCATTTGGGAAGTGAGCCAGCTGATACAATAACTTTGTCTCTCGTTTTCTCTGTCACTTTGCTTTTCCAATAAATGATTCTGAATGAAATAAAAGGCATAGATAACTACCGTGTGTTTTCTGACTGTCCTGCCTGACAGTACCACAAGGTACCGTCTGTGTTTTTGCAAACATTTGATAATTAGTGCCAGAGCTAACATTGTGAGTCAAAATGGACTTTTAAATCATTCTCATTCCAAAGTACACCTCAAGTCATCAAGCCTAAGTTTATAATTGGTTATTTTTTCAAGCACTAGAAAGGAAGAATTACTATCATTTAAGTTGTACTACTGTGTATTATTTAAAACTTCATTTTATTTAATAAAGGCTATTTTAAACAAGATTTTTATATTACATGTGGATACATAAAAATATAACTTGATTTCCATACTGTGTAATCTTAATACTCCTCTCCAGTCAGAATCCTCCGAATTATTTTTTCAATTGTAAATCTTAGAGAATTATAGATTGACATACAGTTTTAAAAATAAACGTTGGCAGGCCTGGTGCGGTAGTGGCTAAAGTCCTTGCCTTGTACACGCCAGGACCCCTTATGGGCACCAGTTCTAATCCCAGCAGCCCTGCTTGTGGCCTGGGAAAATAGTAGAGGATGGCCCTGCTCCCATGTGGAAGACCTGGAAGAAGCTCCGGGCTTCCTGGCTTTGGATCGGCTGGACTCCGGCCATTGCGGCCGCTTGGGAAGTGAACCAACGGATGGAAGATCTTCCTGTCTGTCTGTGTCTCTATATATCTGACTTTCTAATAAAAAAAGAAAACATTGGCTCTACTTGCATTTTTTTCCTCTTTGTCTCTACTAGGATATTAGTATAATCCATGCTTTATTCTGATTTCCCCGATTGTGTGATTTATGTGTATTTGTTGTAAGCAGTTTTATCCCTTATGCTCAATGTGTCCAGTAGCAGAGGCAAGATAGGGAGTAACTCCACAACAGACAAACCCTTCATGTTGCTATTTTATATTCATAATCCCTTCCCTTCTGCAAGTTTCCTATACTCCCTGGTAAACACTGATTTAGTTCTCTTTATAAAATTTAATGTTTACTGTTTAGAGAGTTAAATCTGAAATGTCGACTAGAGATCTGTAAAGATCCTCCCCTCCAATGGAGAGTGGCAAAGGCTTGAATCAACTTTTGGGAACTCCAGTATCCAACGAAAGCTGATAGTCAAGCTAGTCTTAACATAGGAAAGATGTAAATTTCGGTGAAACGTCCAGTGTTTCTGCTTATCCACCTGCAATTTGCCCCAGTCCTCAGCTCCAAAGGAAGTAGCAGGGGCTGTGGCGGGTCCTCCTGGTGCAGCTCGATGGTGCCAGGAAGAGGAACACACACTTTGTTCTCACAGAAATGTGCTTGTGTTTTGTCGTGTCCGGTGGTGGTTCCCTCCAGTCTGGACCAATTTCATAAGGTAGTGCTTGTCAAAAATATCTTGAGGCCAGGGACAACAGCAAATAGAACAAAAAGCCTAGGAAGGAGAGACTGATAAGGGAAGTATGTGCAAGAGTTAGAGTTCTGATGAATACCAGAGAAAATGGAGCATCATTCGCATGCCCAGGACTAGATATATTTCCAGAAAAGACCTGAGAGGACGAGCTGTGCCCAGTTAGCTAATCTCAACATAAGCAGGAAGCAAAAGCTACTGAAGGAATGTCCCAGTTTAAGCCCATCTGCAAAGTGTGCAAGGTGCCTTGTATGTTTTGTTTTGCTTTTTTTTTTTTTTGGATGAATGGATGGATATTTACAGAAATAAAATGCTGAATGTAATCCTTTTTCCCCAATATGTATAATTCAAATTGTAACTATAGCTTGTTCATTGTCATTTCTGCACTCTAATCCATTATATAGATACATTGTATTCATCATGCTATTGGTGAGCAATTGAGTTGTGAAAATAAAATGAAGACCATCCAAGAGTGAGAGTGGACTTAATCAGAGCTTGCTATATAGCTAAGGAGTCAGCCACAGTCATCTGTGCTTGGCAGAGATTCAAAGGCTGTGTGGCTTTTGGTGGTGGTGGAAATGGGAAACTTCAGACACGCTCTAGTTGGTGGCATGAGGAAGCTGGAGGCTGAGCAGTGAGCTGCGAGCATCTTGCGTGATTGTTCAGGGAAGCAATCGGATTTGAATCAGAAGTGAGAGCCAAGCATGAGGAGGCTGGCTGGCAGTGACCAAGTCCTGACCGCTCTAAGTGGATCATTGCACTGTGGTTTGGCTGCCAGCACTGATGGCTATAGAGATTACGGACTCTGGTTCTGTTTTCACAGGGGCCCACCCATTGTCTGTATATTCAGTCTCAGAGTTTTCATTTCATGGCTGCTAACACTACATTAATTGAAGTACAACACTGGGAATAATGTTAGCTCTTAAAAATAAACCATGGAAAGTTAAAGGATCTCTAAGAACAGCCATTTCCTTGAAAATACAGATATGTGGCCACTAGATAGATTAGAATGGAATATTAATTATTCAGAGAACCCAGGAACAATAATGAGAGATAAAAGCAAAAAAAAAAAAAAAAGAATGAAGCAAAAACAAAACCACAAGAACAGAAAGGAAAAAAAAAAAGTACACCCAAGTTCAGGCCTTCAGGGCTTGTTATTTGTCAACGCCAAGGGATCCCATAAACTTTGACTTAAAGGTGCAGGTAGTAATTGTTTTAGCCCTTGTAGGCCATCATCTCTGAATGCTTCCATTGGCTTCAGCCATAGACAGTACATAATTGAGTGGGAATGGCTATGTTCCAATAACATTTTCAAAAACAATTATCAAGCTAGATATAACCTACAACTAGTCTGCTGACCCTTGCTGTTGAATTCTGGACTTTCTACAAAGTATACTGACTTTTGTTATGGCAGGAAGTTAAGTCCTGAGTCTGGGAAATTTTCTCTTGTTCTCCTCCAGACTTGATTATCACCAAGACTAGAATCCCTTTTAAGCTAACAGTTTGGGTTTCCAAAGCCAGCCTGATGGTGAGGATTTAGACCACAAATCCACAGCATAGCTGTCAGCACTGCCCCTTAGTTTGGTCAGTCCAATGCTCTCACAGTACTGTGGGCAGACGGCACGCTTTTGAACTCAGTCTTGCTGTAGAACAAGTCTTATTATCCCAGCTGAATCCCCTACCTCAGTCTGGCCTGAGGCTTTGACTTCTGTGCCCTTGATGTGGCATAGAAGCCAGTGAAGGAGCAGTGGAGCTGTTCCTGCCTCACGCCAGAACAGCCTGCTGGTTAGAGTGTCAGATTGTACTGGGGTGGAAAAGCAGCTCATCATTGCTGGAGGATGGAGTATCATAAGGACAACCTGAGCATGGCTGTGCCTCACCATATGCCTAATGGGAGAGGAAGAGAACCAAAAGCAGTCACTCCACAGCTTCCTGGTGATGAGGTCTTAACATTTTCATGTGAAGGCATGTTTATACTCGGGCTCTGGTGTCCAACTCTCATAATACTGGGCAAAGGAGGATAAATTTGGCACTGAGAGCAAATTGATAACTAATGTAGAGCATGCTTGGAGTTTTCCAACCAATCTCTTCCCTACGTGTGGCACTTTCGTATGTCAAAATTCTTCCATATCAAAGCAAGTTTTCATTTAAAACTATACTGTGTTGAAAGGACAAAGCTATGAGATAATCTGACACAAGAAATGGTTTAGATGATCTACAGTGCTTAAGGAATAATTTTCCAGCTTTTTCATATTATTTTAAAGTAGATAATTATTTAGAGTTTTCTTTTCACTCAAGTCTTTCAGGTGCTCACATCTGTATTAGCCTTAATAAAGTTATGTAGTGTTTTGCTTTGCATAGATTATCTCATTTAATTCTTGCGAAACTATGATGAATGGAATGGCATTATTAATTACATCTCATAGATAAGGAATGAGGCTTGTTATTTCCACTTGCTGAAAACTAAATAGGCAAAGAAGTATCAGCAATACTTCACAATGAAAAGTTTTCATTATTCAGATAAAATTATCTTGCCCTTTATTCCATACAGTTGGAGTTCTCATTAGAAAAAAGTCAAGTCATGGGGTGGATGTTTAGCACCACAGTGCAGGACACTGCTTGAGACACCCACGACCTGTATCAGAATTGCCTGAGAAAGGCCCTGTCTCCGTCCCTTCCAGGGCCCTACTGACATGCACCCAGGGGGTAGCAGGTGATAGATTTCTGCCACCCATAAGGAGGTCTGGATTGGGCTCCAGATTTCTGCCTTTACCCTGGCCCACCTTGGAATGTTGCAGGCATCTGAGGAGTGAACCAGTAGATGCATGATTATCTCTCCACCTTTCAAATAAAATTGAATAATCTTTGTAGAAATACCAGATCAGGATTTCAATATCAGAAAACTCTACAGACGTACCTAAATCCCAGGATATACGGAAATCCCTGAAAATAAAGCTTTCAAAATTTCTCACAGAAGGGTATGTTTTCCCTTTTTCAGAAAATGCTTTTCCCCCCATGTTGTTGGCTATCATGAGTCAACAGTGACATCAATCAAGTTATACCTACAACATCAAGTGGTTGAAATAACTGCAGCAACTTTGGTAACCTGTTACTCAAAGGGATTCTATGATGAGTGATTTCCAGGAAAGCGTTCCAGGTTGTGAATTTGGAATTTTAAGTAAGAAGTGGGTCAAACCTGTGTTCTTCACACTTATTAGATCCCAGAATGTACTGGATCATGATAAAACATGATACATTTAGAGCTGTATTTGGGTCTGGTACCATAGCCTAGTAGCTAAATCCTTAACTTGAATGCTTCAGGATCCTATATGGGCACTGATTCATGTTCCAGTTGTTCCACTTCCCTTCCAGCTTCCTGTTTGTGGCCCAAAGCCTTGTAGAAAATGGCCCAAAGCCTTGGGAGCCTGCACCCACATGGGAGATTCAAAAGAAGCTCCTGGCTCCAAGCCATTGTGGCCACTTGGGGAGTGAACCAGCAGATGGAAGATCTTTCTCTCTCCAATTCTCTCTGTAAATCTGCCTTTCCATGAAAATGTACCTGCGAGAGTCTGTATTTTAGCTTCCTATTTATTAGCAAATGACTGATAGCAAATCACAGTTTCAAATTTACTTTCCCTCTGAACTTGTAGGCTTTTTTTATTACATATTAGATTTCAAGCATCCACTGATACTGAAAAGATAGATTATTGCCCTCATCTTTTCACAGACTCTCCTTCTCTGTTATAGAGACCTGTTTTTCTCTCCCTGAAAGATGCTTGTGGTCTTGTGACTGTAAATGCATGCATTTATGGGGTACAATGTGTGATAAGTCAATGTACGGTCTTTATCATCGGTGTAAATTTCACAGATGTGTCTCCAGGGAAGGGGATGGTTTTACTGCCTGTATTTGATGCTCCATCTCAGGAAGAATGGCTTTCAGCCCTGCTTCCACATTCTCCTCAACACGACCAACCATGCCAACTTGACGCATCAAGAAAAACTCATTTCAATTTTAACATAACTAAATCAAATGCAATTCTTCAAAATCTTGGCTGATCCTGTCCATCCACTTCTCATCTATGCTGTAGGCTTAGTCTTGGGGGGAATCCTATACGCTCGATGAGATTTTTAGGAAGGAGACGAAGTAAATATGTGAATCTGTCACCTTGACCTGAAATTTCAGTTTCTTCGTGGTCTGATTGCTTATACCTCAGCATGCCGAGGTTCTTGCTTTCCAGACCGACTTTTGTGTGAACCTTCTCTGGGAAACTCCTAAAGGGGAGAGACCCAATTATTTTGATGGTATTTTTTTTGCATATTTAGGAAAGATGGCTAACTAAAATTTTTATGTCAGAAGAAAATCAAACTCTTGAATGAATGCTGTCTACACTGAATTACAGCATTTTCTAAGAAAAACTTGAGCCAGGACACAAAATAGTGTGTTTAAATCTCACCTTGCTCCTTTTTCTACCCTTATTTTTCCTCCACATTTCTCTTCTAAATGATCATTACACTTATTACATTTTGCTTTCTCTCCTGGTAGGTATATTTATTTTAGTTCCAATGACTTTGCACATGCTTTTTGAAAATCAGTCTAATAAGTTATTCTAGAGCTCGTAAATCACCGTAAAGTGCCCGGGGAAAGGACCCTCGCACTAGGTACTCATTAAAAAAGCATGCCAAGAGCTCTTAACAACTTTGATCCTTAACTTTAGAAGTAAAAACTTTTGGTTATCATTAATCACTTGGACTACATATTTCAGTTCTGAACTTTTTCCTTGTTGTTAGATTTAATAGCAAGCTTTTCAAAATCATTATTTAACTGTGTTCTAGCCTATGAAATATTCTCAAGAATAGAAATAACAAAAACACAGGTTCAGTGTGAAAGCAATTAGTGCCCATGAAAACTTAATTTTATATAATTCAGTTATTGTAACACATGTTGGAACCATAAACACATCATAGGTTTACTGCTGTTCATAACCACCGTTGCATTACCTATCAATTCTGAAAAACCTTCTGCTTACTTTTGGGGAAAATTTATTTATTCTCTGACTAGTGGGGAAAAAAATGTGGGTAATTTTCTAGTCAAAAAGTTAAAGAGCTTTAATAATTGTGAACAGAAAGTTTATTTATTGATATAAAAACTAATATTCAAAATTACCCAGAGATATGTTCAAAAATCTTGCTTTAAAATGTTAATGCTGAACTTGAAGTTGCTAGCCTTGATGAGAATGAAATGCTTGAATTTTTTAAGAATTTTAATTTTCACAAAAACAACTCTAGCAATTAAAGCAATGAAATATTGCCACTTGAAGTGTTAAGTACTGAAAACTCTTCCATCCTTATAAGTACAATGTCGCTCTGTCATTCCATATGATAGGTATTTTAGTAAATTGTTAGTGAATATCATGATATACAATTGAAACAAATGAGTGGAGTTTCATGTTGTTCAAGTCTCAATACTCAATTCCCCAAAGCAAATACCCCAAATTGAAAATGTGCTTACAAAATGACATGGGCGTGGCTTTGACAGCACGGGCCTGGGCAAAGTTCTTATCACTGAAACTCAGTCCTGAATTAGGAGCCTGGGTTAGCTGTGACAGCTGACTTGCAGAAAGTTTTGCCATCTCAGGTCCCTAAATGTGCCACTTCATTTCTAGTTTATTGATTTTTCAACTAGAAAATAAGGAGTATATTTGTGTGTATGACATGGTGAGATTTGTCATAAAACCCACAACTGCGGTCATCTCTACCTCTGCTTTCCACTCCAAGCTTTAAAAGCAGGTGCTGTGGGAGAACAGGAAGCATACTTCAGCTAAACTTAAACTTGGACTCGGAGATTATTTTATTCAGCTTCAGGCTTTAAATCTAAGAAAAATAGTCTTAGATGTGAATGAGGACAGAATTTTCATAGTTAAAACAACTGTTTCTTCTGCTATCAACGTTTTTCTTTACGCCTTTGAAGGAGCTTCTTTTGATGTAGAATGAGTGTTTGATCTTTTCAATTAACAAAAGACCATTTCATTTCATCTTCAGAAAAATATTTCTTACACAGCTGTTGATTTTACATTTCCAAATGCTTACTGAAATGTCAAACAGCATGCCTTGTGGGAAATTATTTGTGATAATTTGCTTGAAATTATTCTTTCAAAATGTATGGATCATCTATAGAAAACGTACATGTGAGAGCATATGAAAGGTGAGAAGCTATGAAGAGATTACAAAGTAGAAAGAGGGGCTAGAATGTTCAAAGCATGGACACACCTACAGGAAAACCTCCTCACCAGCTCTGGTGCAGACCAACATGTAGTGTGTGACTGGATGGAAGACCAAGAATGAAAAAGCACAGGAGTTTTAGTGAGTTGTCAGCATAAGGAAAAAAACAACAGTGAAGGCACAGCATTCCTTGAGAACTGGTGCCTCAGTTTTCCTTGTCTGACTTCAGAGAAGTCAGCTAAACCGCTTTTGAGGTTTTATCAAGTCTTGACCATGATATTGAACAATGACAGTGTTTAGCATGTTTCCAAACACGTTTTAGAGTATTTTTTTATCACAACCTAAATAAAAATAAAACTGTGAACAGCTGGACAATTACAGTGGGCTACTCGCCGGACTTTTTTCCATGTTCCTTGACATCGAGGATTGCCAATTGCTTGCCAGTGGAGAGTCTGATTTCTGAAACAACATTTTGGCAATGTTAGTGACACTGAAAACAAACCACAGAGAATCCTAACTCACAGAATTATTGAAGTGTTTCCTTAAAAAACAAACAAAATACCAATCACTCAGAATTTTAAAGTGTATTGCATATTTAGAAAAATTGTAATGGTCACAAATGGAGTTTTCTTCTTTAAGTTCTGTCAGTGCCAAATCACCCAGGGTCAGCATGACCCAATTGGCTATTCTTCCACCTGCAAGTGCCAGGATCCTATATGGGTGTTGGTCCATGTCCCACCTGCTTCCCTTCGCATCCAGATCCCTGCTTGTGACCTGGGAAAGCAGCAGAAGATGGCTCAAAGCCTTGGGATCCTGTATCTGTGTGTGAGAGACCCCAAGGAGATTCTAGGCTGCCAGTTTTGGATCTGCTCAACTCAGGCTATTGCAGCCATTTGGGAAGTGAACCAACAGATGATAGATCTTTCTCTGTCTCTACTATCTCTGTAAATCTCTTTTTCCAATAAGAATAAATAAATGATTTTTAAGGCCAAGTTAACAGTTAATTCCTGTTTGAGGACAACCTCATGCTCAGAGAGTGGTAATCTGGAACCACCTCATTCCTTTCTCCTACTCAATCTGAAAATATAAGTGCTGTATTTTTAAAATGGTTTGTTATTTCATGCATATTTATGTAATTTAAAAGGTCTGAACCAAGTAATCTCTTTTAGTCCCTTCCAACTCTTTGATTCCATAATAATAAAAAAAAAAATCAGAGAAGTAGAAACAGCAAGGCCACGTTGCCAAATTTAGATTGTTAAAGACACCGGTACCTTAGCCAGGGTTTGAATATTTTTTATGAGTACAAATTAAATTATAAATTCATTTAATGTCAGACTTTAGATGGAGTATTCAAAAAAACATTAAATCTAAATATTGAGTTTCTATTTGATATGAATTCCTTATCCATTTTATTGTCCATATGGTATACTCCAAGGAGGCCTATATTAGGGAATAATATATATAAATTCAAGTTATTAAATATTAAAATATACTGCAAGAAAAATTATTAACTGGAAAGGTCAATATCTTATTATTTAATCTGTATTTTCACCAGTTGCACTGATATACTTAAGACCATAATCCACATGTGACCTTAACTGGACTTTCTGCAGGAGCTGCCTAGCTCTTCCCTTAGGAATAGTGTTACCAGATTTAACTGATAAGATGTCCAGGGCCAGGGCCCAACTACAGGATGATTAAAGGTTTTGGAAAATAAGAGAAATCCTTCAAGCAGGTTCTCTCACCCATCCGAGTCGAGGCCATCTCCAGAACAACGTAGGCTCACGGCATCCATAGCCGGAGGCTGGCAGTCCACACACACCGTGTATCCCTCCCGGAGGTACTGCATCCAGCGCGTCAGGGGCCGGTTTTCCAGAGCACAGTGAGGGGTCAAGGACTCTGTCTTGAACTCCATACAGTATCTGGAGCAACAAAGGAATCATTTCACCTGCTGTGATGAGGGGTGGCCTGACATGTAGTCTTAGGAAACTTGCCATCTCCCAGGAGCTTCCTCTTCACAAGGGACAAGGAGTCACAGGTGTCTTTCACTCTTCTCAGAGGCTGAACTTGGGTGTGCCAGCCACAGGGAACCTCTTCACTCTTTCTCAATCCATGACTAAACCATCTGGTCCACATCAATTTACAGAATTTTGATATGCTACAACATTCCAATCTGGTCACTAAACTGTGTATAAAAACACATATTCTATTAGACTAACAACCCTTAAAATTTTTACTGATAGTTTGAAGAATGGAAAAAAAAAAAGCACACAGAGAAGCCTAAGACCCTTTAAAGAAAGAACCCAGAAGGCCTTGTTCTTCACAGCCCAGCAGGCACGTGTGCACTCTGCCCCACCAAAGCTCCAAGCTCCAAAGCTCCAAGCTCCCTGCACTCCTCACTCAGTCCTCCTGCACAATCCTGGGCTGCGTGATGAGTTCTGACTTGAAGACAACATCAAAGTTTTATTGGGCATAACAAATGAAAGAAACGGGAACTGGGGCAGGGTGGGGCAGGGGGCTGAATCATATTTCTTTATGCTAGAATTTATTAGCCCCTTCTACTGTGCAGTGGCCAGCACTAGCATTATGTGTGACTACCCTCAGGACCCCAGGGAGTCCACCAGACGTAGCTAAATATTTTGAAGTCTTACACTTAAAGGCCACACAATTCTCCAGTTCTTCAGGGAAATGACATTTAGCAGAAACCCTTGAGTGTTGTAGATGAGACTTGCTCCATCTTCACCTCTGTGAGTTAATTTCTTTCTCTGGACTTACTGCTTCTAATAAGTTCAATGAAAAGTGTTGGGAGATCAAAGATCTTTAACTATGACAGGCATTATTGATTAGGGAGAAGGCTACTCGGACCTTTTAGTTGTTTGAGGTAGGAAGTTCTGTAACTCATTTCAATCAACTTCCATAAGATAAAGTAACCCTGACATGTCTTCAATGCTATTTACCCACTAAAATGCTCACACCAAGTCCATGTGTTAGATTTTAAAATTAATCTTAAGGAAAAAGTTGTTGCATTGTGGTGCAGTGAGTTAAACCACCACCTACGATGCCAGCATACCCTGTCAGAATATCTGCTAGCGTCCCAGTGGAAGGTGCTCAAAGAACTTCACCCCTCACCAACATAGAAGACCTGGGTGGAGTTTCAGGCACCTGGCTTTTGCCTGGCCCAGTCTTCCCCATTGCTGTCATCTGAGGAGTGAACTAGTAGACAAAAGTGTTCTCTGTGTGTGTTTGTGTGTGTCACTGTCCCTTTCAACTAACAATTTAAAAAGAAGAAAATTGCTAAGGTGGAACAACCTATCCAAATCCTGTAGTTGGAGCGTGACAGTGTGGGTATGCGAATAAGCAGCCTGTTCTGGTCTCCTTTGTCTGATAGCTAAAGTGTGGACTTCAAGGGTGCCACAGGTTTCCATAACAAATAAGAAAAATCCACCGTGAATCAATGGGTCTATGAGTGAATGAGCTGACATGGTGCTGGAATCTGTGGTCCCATTGAGGCAACTAAGAAGGCTCACCGTTAAGTTACATGATAAAATACTACTATCCGGTTTTTATATAGCCTGTTCCCTCTGAGAGCTCAGAGCTCAGTGAGACACAGAGCGAAGCAGTGAGGCAAGCCACTTCCCCAGCTGGTGCAGTGAAGTCATATTTTACTCCAAGTCAGTGAACAAACAGCAGAAGAAAACAACCAGACCAAGCTGACCTTTCAACAGGCCTTAACCATACAAAAAAGCAAAGACCAAATTACCCGGCATCCTCTGTGCGTGTCGCCCATTGTGGAGATGCAGCGTGCCTCGTCCTCTCCTTGTTGAATGCAGAGGTAGTTATAAAGGCAGGGACTAGAGAAGGGAGAATCATGTTGAACACATGCAGCCCAAGTTCCCAGAGAAACCTTGCCCAAACTTGGCATAACATTTGTCTAAAGGTTTCCCTTTCCCAATCAAAGGAGAAGACCAAGACGAGACACATTTGGTCAAGACTGGTATACCTATGTAGAGATAAAAGGGGGAGCTGCAGGCTCCCAGCAAACACATTTTGCAAAAATAATAAGAACTCTGGAAAAAAAGGAAAGAGGACAGGAAGAAAAATCAAGAGGAAATAAGGAGATTGGGAGTCAGGTACAAGGAAAAAGGTGAAGACATAAAGATTATAAAGAGAAAGGGAACAGACATTAAAAAAAAAAAAAAAGAATGCAAGAAGGCCTGGTGCAATGGCTCAGGAGCTAAATCCTTGTTTTGCATGTGCCAGGATCCCATAAAGGCTCTGGTTTGTGTCCTGGCTGCTCCACTTCCCTTCCAGCTCCCTGTTTGTGGCCTGGAAAAGCAGTAGAGGATGGCTTAAAGCCTTAGGACCCTGCACCCACGTGGAAGACCTGGAAGAAGATTCTGGCTCCTGGCTTCAGATTGGCTCAGCTCTGGCAACCGTGGCCACTTGGGGAGTGAACCAGTGGATGGAAGATCTTTCTGTCTTTCATTTTTTCTGGAACTCTAGCTTTCAATTAAAAGAAATACATCTTCAAATAAAGATCATTCTAGAGAAATAGAGAAGAAAAAGGAAATGCTGAAAGAAGGAGCAAAAAAGGAAAGAGAAGATATAAATGAGAGGGAAGGAACACAAAAGTGAGAGAAGGAGATGGAAGGAAAGAAGAGAACAGAAAAGAGCAAAGAGAGAAAACACAAGAAACAAGGAAGCACAGAGATGTAAGCTTTGCCCAGCACAGAGTGCCCCAGTGGGCTGCCCAGGGCCAGCCAGCATTCCACAGGACCTCGTAGAAATGGAATGGGCAGGGGATCCCTTCTCTCCCTTCTCTTTCCACCCTCTTCTTTTCGCCAAGTCATTTCCCCCTTCTGAAGCTCTGGTTCACAGAAGTGGAGCCTCCTGCCTGTGCTATCTGATTTTGTTCGTCTGATCCGTGTTGCATGACTTAATCTACAGAGACCCCATTTCTGTACAAACACAGCACCTGGAGTAATCTCATGATTCCACTTGGTGGAGTAACCTCATGATTCCACTTGGTCGTCATCTGGAGGAAGGCATGGTTTCACACACACTTGGAAAGTCCATAAACCCACCGTGAATCAATGGGCCAATGAGTGAATGAAAGAAGTCCTGACTTTGCTACTGAAACACCCAGGCCCTTTTGGTACAGATGGCTGAGATCACCCAGCCATCCTTCCTAACTCTGGGTGATCCCAGCAATGTTGGTGACAAACTGTGCTGACTTGTCAAACGCCAGAGTCATCATCTACATGAGCAAAATGGTGGAAGGAAACTCAGAGACAAGCCTGCCTGTGCATTTTTCCTGGCTCCTTCCTGCCCCAGAATAGCAGACCTCAGTTCTTGTTAGATTTTCTCCTAGAGAGGAGTCACTTTTCAATTTCCAGGGAAACTACAACAAAAGACGCAGGTAGAGTTTTTGTGTTATGTGGTTTTGTACCTAATCTCTTCAGTATGAAAATTGCCCAAATGCAGAGTAAACCCCAGAATCCCAGCGTGTGCTGCCCATTCCTGCTGCCCTGACTTGTTTTCCAAAGACAGGATGTCACACTTTCTAGATGTGACTACAGTTTTTGCATTCCTAAAATCCACAGGCAGGATGAAAAAGAACAAGTGAAGGCACGTCCCAGTGAGGCACCTTCTCTGTTTCTCTCAGAGTTGGCAAAGAAACAAACATCTAAGGCTTTCAGTTGTTTACCCATTTCATTTCTTTTCTTCCTACACACATGCAAGTTACCTCACAGCATGAACACAGCCACTGCTAAGCCCACACGACATCACAGGCCATGTAAATTTCAGGATCTGGTCGTTCAGCTCCAAGCACTTCTGTGATCTTCTCATTAGTGCATATGTTATTATAGAAGTTCAGGGACACTTACTGTGTAACTCGGGAAATGAGTGAGGCTAGGGTGCAGAGAAGTATACGACAATCGTTGTTGATATGAAATCCTTAGGGGGAAAAACCCAAGGTTATGATAATAACCTAACAATTATGTATTTTTTGGTTTCCAGGAACAGCGATAAATCATTTTTTCATGTGTTAATTTATTTAATTTTCACATCTAAATATATCTGAGCCAGGCTGTGTCTCCCAAACCAGGCCCCTTGGTGCCAAGGTGTGTACCTTGCCTCTGTGATTAGGCACATGACAAAATTCCATTACTTTCAATGCAGCACATTTCCTATGAGTTATTAAAATGCTGCTTCTCTTCTCCCTTCTCGTCCCTAACTTCTACCCTTCATGAGATGTCAGCATTTGTCACGGTAGTTGAGTCAGTACTTGGGAACTCCATTTCCCATATAGGAGTACCTGAATTTGAGGTCTAGCTTTGCTCTGGAATCCAGCTCCCTTCTAATGCGACCCTTGGAGGCCACTCATAGGGGAGACTAAAACAGTTCCATGCTCCTGGCTTCTGTCTGGTCCCACCCTGGCTGCTGGAGGCATTGGGGCAGTGATCTGGCAAATGAGCTCTCTCTCTCTTGCTGTCTCTTTACAAATAATAAGAAATTAGAAATATATGGCTAAATAAGACTTGAGAAGGGAAAGGGGTGACTTTAAACTCCTCCTTCCCTGAGTCCCCTCGGGCCGTGAGAGCTGCTGGGAGTGAAGGAGTATGCCCACAGACTCACACTATGACGTGTGGCTGCTTGTGTTTCTATTTTTTTCAAGATATGTTTTTTAATATTTTAATTTTCATTTTATTTGAAAGGCAGAGAGACAGAGACAGATAGAGCAAAGCAGATCTCTCTGCTTTTTCACTCCCTGAATGCCTGCAACAGCCAGGGTTGGACTAGGCTGCAATCAGGAGCCAGGAACTCCATGCTGGTCTCCCACCTGGGTGGCAGAGACCCAAGAGCTTGAGCCATCGCCTGCTGCCTTCCAAGCTGCACATCAGCAGGAAGCTGGGCTGCTGATGGCAGAGGGAGGAGCTGACACTAATGTGGCGTACATGCATCTCAAGCTTGCCATGCCACATGCACATGTACCTGATCTGCTTTCGAAGCTTTACTCTCCATGCTAAGCTTCAGCCTTCCATGGTGCCAGCACATCCTGCAAGCAAGTCTGTCTCCTGGGACCTTGTCTCTCTTTGTGCGGCACCCCAGCCCCAGGGGAACACATTCAACCCCGAGGACTTCCTTCTCCCTCGCCCTGAGTCATCAGGGAGTGGAACAGGAGTAGGACCACCTGCAGCTCTCCGAACCAGCACTACTTTTTAATATTCCCCCATAAAATGAATTTCCCTCATTTAGCAGTGGGCCATAATTTAGAAATTAGTTTGCCGTCAGTCCCACCTCTGCTTATATGTGAAAGCACACGGGACAAAGTCGTTCCATAAATGTCACCACCCTTTCCCCTTCCCAGCAACAGTATTAAAATGTAATATATTTTTTGTTCTTAGGCTATTTGCCAGCTTTTCTGGAATTCCATCATCCTACCATTGTTCAGTTTTGCAACAACTTCCACCTCTAAGAGCATGGCACCACACATACTTACTTTGAACATGAAAGTACACTTCATTTACTTTGAGAATTTCATAATACTCTCCAACACAATAAAGTACCACAAAATCAGGTTCAGACTCATTGGTCTGTAGATACGGTTCAAAAGAAAATAAATGGAAAGTTGACAAATAACATACACCCAAAGCCTACAGTTTCTAATACACCTAGAGCTCCCTGAAAGGATAAAATACACATAAATATAGTCATGTGCACCCAATTAAATCATTCACCTTCTTGAATGTTTTATAAGAAAATTTAATTATATGCATTAACTTCAACATGAAAATATAGTGACTTTGTGATCATAAATATGTGAGTTTCAGTGATCATATTTTATTCACTAGCTTCAAGGAAATTTATATTGAGATTTGTTCTGAGAATCTGTCTCTGCAATTTTAGCTGTAATGGTGGCATTGAAAAGCAAAATAGAGGCAGGCAAGTGGCTCAGTTGTCCAGACACTGACTGAAGTGCCAGCATCCCGCAGCAAAGCCCCAGAGTTCAAGTCCCTGCTACTGATCCCAGCACTCTAGCTTTAAAAAAATATCACTACTGTCCCACAGCACTGAACCTTTTCTGCAGTGTGGAGTCCCTGTGGAGTGGCTGTGATGTTCTATAATGCCTCTGAGTGGCCGCTTTCAAAGCTATACTTTCCCTGGGCCTCTAGCACTGTTACTGTGTTCATGGCAGGCTCCTCTCTGCCTCTGCCGGCAGCTCCTCCACTACCATAGTGATCATTTCAAGCCAAAGATTTGTTGACATTGGCCCCTGCATGGGGTTTTTAAGGCTTTACTAATAAAGGCCTGAACAGTATGCCTGCACCAACCTTCCTGTGACTTTTCAAATGCACCTCAGGCCTCCATGGTGCGGCACAAATGAGCCAAGCCAGTGCCTGGGTCATCTCTTTTCTGCAGGCTGAGATCCATTAGCTCAAAATCTTGCTGGCTCCACGTTTAAATGTTTACAAATCCAATTGTTTTAAAAATAGCTAAACAACAGAACAGCAACTTCAGTTGCTGCTTTGGACATCTGCATCCCATATCAGAGTGTGTAGTTCAAGTCATGCCCCTTCTCCTTTGATTCAGCTTCCTCATAACGTGCTTCCTGGAAGACAACAGTGATGGCTCAAGTCCTGAGGTCCCTGCTACCCATGTGGGAGTCCCAGATGAAGTCCCTGACTCCTTGGTCCAGCCCCAGCTATTGTGAGCATCTGGGGAGTAAACCAATGGATGGAAGATTTCTCTTTGAAAAGATTCACAGAAACTGAAAGTTAGTTAAAATGTTTTTAAAACATGTATAAAGAATATCCAAACAAGTAGATTTTTACTTGCTGGCTTTAGGTTTGTAGTCTGTCTGGTTGGCTTGTTTATGCAGCTCTGCCTGGCACCTGCAGGAAGGATAAGACAGAGGCTTGTGGTCCTAAAACCCCGCACTGCCACTGCTCTGCTGCATTCTCTGAGGCTTCATTCTGAGTGACATCTTCATGCTGCATGACATCTCCTAGACATCTGGGGCATACTGTCTCCCTCAGGCCTATCTCTCTTGAGAGCCCCCATACCATCCTCACCTTCCTGATGGTGCTCACCCCATCCCAGGGCTCTGGATTGCTTCACGCCATGCAGACCACCCCTCTTGGGACACCCTGACCAAGCTGTGCCTGAGAAAGCTTGCTATATTACAGCTTCTTTCCCTTGTTCAACCCCCAAACACTTCACACTTTGATACCCACCATCAAGTCTAACCACATGAGGTGATCTGGCCAGTCAGCTCTTCACACCTCAGCATCATCTCCAGGGAACCCCCCTCCCTTTCTTCCCTTAAGACTGTGGAGAATTTCTGTTCGTTTTTCCCAGCTTTCTCTCACTCATAAAGTGCCAGTTGCACCAGCTACTCTGGCTGTGGATTGATGGAACCACCTAATTCTTGTACCCTTCTACACTAAGCCATGATACACATGGTAACAGTAGCCTCAGCTTTTCTCCTTATAAGCCCAGTCGGTGCCTGGCATCAAGTAGCCACCCAGCAAATAAATATTTGTGTATGGAATAAGAAGAGGAACAAATTGGCTGGCTGAGGATTGTGTTCACATGAGATTCTCCACTTTCCTATGAGAAGCACACGGTCTTGGCTATCCTGTGAAGACAGTGTTTCACCCAAAGGGATTCGATCCTGATCAACACTACAGCCTTCCAATTGATTTTTTGTGAGCTTAGTTTGGATCTTAGCTCTTTAAAGATCTGACTTCTTGCCTCTCTGTTGGTCATCCCTCACCTAGCATGAGCTTTTAAAATCCTGGGTCTGATTACACTGGCCATAATCCAGTCACCTTGACAAGCAAAGGCAGGTGTCTCAAAATAAGCACTTCAACACTACTTAGAAATGCACTTCTCTCCCATTTCCCCATGTGTGAGTCAAAGTGAACAAGAACTATAGTGTGAAGTGTCACAGAATGACTGCACTGGACTCTCACTGTCTCATGTTTCAAGCAGCACCATCACTCTGTTGGAAGTCCTGACTACCAGTCTGATGGGATTCAGTGCACGTGGTTTCTTTCACAACTGAGTCCATACACAATGAAAAGTTGCATAGGTTGTGTCCACTGAGCAAAGCTAGGGAAGGGAGGTAAGTGTGCAGCTGGCCATAAATTCCCTTTTAAGTGTGTCCTGAGCTTCCTGTCTACTGTGGGCAACCCCTGTCCCACTCCCTGCAGTGCATGGAACTTTCCCTGCCTAGCCTCTGATTGTTTGCAGGATGAAGTGGCCATGAAAGATAACAGGCAGCAACCATGAAAATACCATTACCAAAGGCTTGTCCACAGTCCCGGCCCTGCAATGTGGAGTAGTCCAGGCAACCGGCTCTCTCCTCCAGGGGTGGGCAGGGTGCCCCACCGTTCTGAGGCTCCTGCTGCACCGAGCGTGTCCGCACACGGGTGGTTGGCTTGCACTGGTCTGCACAGCCACTCCAGGTGCTCCACTCCCCGACAAAGCATGGGCGAGCTGAAAAACAGCACAACAGGACACTCACAGCAGGAAACCCAGCCAACCTGGCAGCCTGCCCCTGCCAACACAAACAGTACAGTGCGGCTCCGTGTAATTGTCACCCTAAGCTGAGACCTGAAGATGAGCTGATAGGCATGGGCCCTCTAAGAGATCATCAGACTTCTCAGGCTCCTGAAGGTGGGCCCATGTAAGGGTCCACACGTAGGTGCATGTGATAGGTAGCTTCAGAGTGCTTCTTCATACTCCCAGGGTTACATCCGGCCTTTGCTTTCTTGTTTCCTTATTGTGAACCCTATCTGCCCCTGCCCATATAAATGTTTTTTCTAATCTGAAAAACTGACACATATGAAGCATAGTGTGTTGTATGCAATGCATAACTATCAGATTGAGGTAACTGGCATATCCATCACCTAAAACACTTACAATTTCATTGTGATACAGCATTCAGAATCTTCTGTGCTAGCTATTCTGAGATAAGCAATTCATTATTGCCAACCATAGTCATTCTACTGTGTTATGGAATACTAGAAGTTAGTCTTCCTGTCACACTGTACCTGAGTCCCTGTTAACCCCCCAGTCACCACCCCTTTTCTTCCCACCCATAACATTTAAATTATAACAGTGATACACATTCGTTGTAGAAAATATAAAAAGAAAACAGATGCTTGAAAAAAAAAAATACTTTCACCTACCAAGAATCCCATCCAATTTTACCCCTGTCCATTTTTATCAGTTTGTGGGACTTGAGGCTCCTTGCACAGGGGATTATTATGCTTTAGGCTTTCCTGTATCTCTGTTTTTCACCCTCCATGGTTCATGGATTCAGATTATGGGAGTACATGTTCAGACATGTCCAACTAAGGCCCTGGAAAGTAAAGAATTTCCGTGGTCATGCAGGAAGAGGCGTGGCCAGAGTCCAGAGTGACGTTCTTTCTGTTAGTTGACTCTCCTCCACCTGCTGTGTGCCTCAGTGCTCAGCTGTCCTGTCAACTCCCAGCCATGTACCCTGGGATCCAGCAAGGTATCCTGGGATTCACTTGATTGTCAAGCCAAGTCAGTCTCCTTTGTTGATTTTGAAGTGCATTTACCAAGTCTGAGGAAAGAATATTAGATTCAACTTTCTCACCAGGACTTTAAGTTCAAGATGATTTCACATTTAACTTTTCCACTGAAACTTCTACGAAGTCTTTTAAAAGGACTGAAGTTCCTCAGCTATAAGCAACTGCCTGGGTTGCCTTTTACCTAAGCAGGTGTTACAATGCTGGGAGAAAAGCATCCTGAGCCTGGTTAATGCCAAACCTTGTTAACTATACCTGTGTGTCAGCATAGTTACTTATTTTTTTTTTAATTAAGAAGATGTTGGGTGGGGTGTCCACAACCTCAATGTAAGAGCACACTGGCCAGGACCATCATGCCACTATAATTGCTACCCTGATGGCGGCATGGTCAGGGAAGGGCACGTATGCATATCAGATGGAGTCAGGGAACTGGGGACATATCAGAATGCGAGCTATTGAGGACTTGTTTGACATGTTTAAAATGATTTCTGAGGGCTTCCATGGACTAAGATACTCCATCAGCAGGTAATCAAGGGAGCTGGGACAGGGGGTAGATTGAATGGGGAAATTTGAAGGTTTTCCTGGGCTAGGCCAATTTATCCACTGGGGTGTGTAACAGCTGAGGATGTGGGCATACCAGGCCATGCTAGGTTGTAGCACTCACCAACATTCACGAGAGCCATGTTTGGGGCAAGGATGGTAGAGGGTCTTTAAGGTCACCCCAACTAGTCAACGGCACCTGTCAGTGCACACTAAAGCCAGAGCTGTTGGCAGGCTGGATCAGGCTAGTCTGCAGTATCTGCTGTGACATTTGTGTCTCACGTTTAGAGTCTATATTTCACTTGTTTGGTCCCACAGTTGAAGACCTCAAAATCACAGAACCATTGCATCAGTTGTTGTTCCTATCGATTTGGATTTGTCTGTGGCAAAATACTATTTCCTGTTTCCAATCTATGACTTTAGAAGTCCCATACAGAAAATCAGAAAGGCCTAGGACAACAACTCAAAGACTTACTTATAGGACAAAATAAAAAATGCACAGAATTATATGAATTAAAAGGCATTTCACAAAATTTCTGTGTGGAAAAATTGATTCAGTTATTTATATTCTGCACCCAAACAGTCCATTCTTGACTCACTGGTGAATTTTTGATTATTTGAAATGCAGGCCAATAGAGGTCATAAGAGATCTTTAGTCATGGAAGTCAGAGCAAGTACAGGAATTCTTGACAGATTTATTGTGAGTTGAATATTACAGCTGCATGGGACAAATTTCTTTTTGAACTATTCCATTAGTATTGTTCCCTTTCTCATAACACTTCTCTAAGTCACATCTCTACACCCTACAACAGACTCAATCTTTGCACGTAGCTTGACCCCTGCTTTTCACCAAACTGCATCACCTAGTGAGTGGGGTGGTCACTGTTGACTCCAAGCCCATCACTGTGAAGTGATGACCCCAGCCCACCCCTTTAGGAGAAGGAAACCTTGACTGCAAGGGTGATGGGAAGCTTGGCAAGCTCTTTTCTTTTCTTCTTTGTTTAAAACTACAAAATTCACCCACGGACATTGATTTGAATATGAATAATTTCTTTGGGAGGTAATCCCAAGAAGCAATGTTAAGAAGCAGAGGACAGAAATAGAGAAGAAAGCATGAAAAGAGACATGGAAAGGGTGCTTCAGTTCCAACAGCTGGCCTTCTCGGCACCTCTGGCTCACACCTGCTGGATGGTCTGGGTCAGAATGTAGGGTGTTGAGTCCAGACTGACTAAGCAACCCTTCCAATTGCTAGACAGCCCTACTACCTAAGCTAACTAGAGTGGCCAAGAATGAGACAGTAAGCTACATGTGTATCAGCAAGGAATCCACACACAAAAGCGGGCTGCATTTCACCTGTCCTAACAGGACTGGCTAGTCCCATCCACGGATCACTGGGATTATTATTATTATTTCAAATCTAAATATTTTCCCTTTTAAAAGTTTTAACCTTATTCGTTTGAAATGCAGTGAGACGGAGAGAGGCATATAGACACACAGAGAGCTCCTATCCACTGCTTTTCTCTCCCCAAAAGCCCACAACAAACAGGCCAGCCTGAAATCACAAGCGTGGAACCCAATCCAAGGCTTCCATGCGGGTCCCCTTCTCTCCGGTGTGGACTCCTCATATTGGTGATGCCTATGGCTTTGGCATCTTCAGTCTCAGAGCTACCATTGGGTTTTCCCCAGGGCCACTCGCAACTTGGCAAGCTGTGCCAACCAAACACTGATCCCTTATTCTCAGGCTTTAGGTACCAACGGATAATTAGAAAATGTTTGTCTAATGTTTTGCTTGCTGCCACCAAATAGCCACACACTCAGAGTAACAAATTTAAGCGGGTAGCCAGAACCCTTCATTTGATGAATATTGTTTGTTATTTCCTCCTCAGGGCGAGGCCAGCTCTGGTGTTTGTGGATCAGGGTCTACTAGGTAAAGCACATAGACTTGAGTGCTTTCCTTTGTAATCTAGCCCTGACTGCTTGGCTCTTTGCCACCTGAGTTCAAGGCCACCCACGATTGAGAGCTTTCTGCCTGGCGTTAAGTACAAATAGTCCAAAGCATTCCTAAGGACAATTTTCTCTATGCTTTGTCTATAGTGGTGCCCATTTTTGCAAAACTATTGTTTCTTGATAATCTCTGGAAGAAAAAAAAAAAAAAAAACAGCTCCCTCATCCAGAGGACACAATTTGAACTGTCTGTGTTATCTGCCCATTCCCATCTCTGTCTATAGATCTTTACCCAGGTACTTTGTCAGAGCCCCTCTGAAAATAAAATGGGACTCATAGGGCCCCGTGCCTATCAGCCCTTCAAAAGATTCCAATAAAATGATCCAGTATTTTTTCCCTCGTGCAAAAAACAAACTATTTAGATTCCAAGAGGCTGTCTTTTTCCTTATGATACACGAATTGGACTACTTCATGAAATGCTAGGACAGTGAGATGGACTATCTGGTGAAGAAGAGATAATTTGACATACCATGTCAATCCAGAAAAAAAAAAAGATACAAAATTTAAAGCGTTTTTTTCCTTGGTGACAGGTTTCTGGATGAATTGTATTATGGGTGTGTGTTTGTGTATTTTCCAAATTATCTATAGCAAGTGAGTGTTATAGTCAAGGAAGAAAAATGTTATTTTAAAAAGGCAACACCCAGATGACAGTGGCCTCCAAGGCCACGGACAGTGTCTCATGGTGGAATAACTGTTCACATTCTTTCAACAAACACTTCCCTTAAAAAAAAAAAAAGCATTTTCATTTCATTTGAGAGGCAGAGACACATAGAGACAGATAGACAGCGATCTTCCATCCAAAGGCTTAATCCAGAAATGCTGACAACAGCCAGGTCTGAGCCAGGCTGAAGCCAGGAACCTGGAGCTCCATCCAGATCATGCAGGTGGATGACCGGCACTCACCCCCTTGAGCCATCACAGCTGCATCCCAGAGTCATGTCATCACATAACTGGATCAGAAGCAGAAGAGGTGGGACTCAAACTAGACACTCAGGTATGGGATGAGGGTTTAGCCACTTGAAACCCACCCCAGCCATGAAGAAGTAGCATCATGATGATCACATGGGGTTACAAAGAGGACACAGAACTGACAGAGAAGGCTGCTTCCTGTACCAATGTTGACCTATTTGGAGCCCACCCTGCTGGCACACACACCACTCTCCATAAAGCCCCAAGTCTCTGGACAGAACAGCACAGATTTCCTGGGTCCAAATTTAACTCCACTGTTCATTAGTGCTATAAATCAGAACAAATTACCTAACCTTTCTATGCCTCTATAACTTACCCATCAAACAAAATCACAATAAAGGAATAGGCTGAGCTGGTTGCGAGGCCTGGGGAAGTGAGCAGCTGTTCAATGCTTAGGAGGGTGACTGGCACAGAGTAAATGGTGGGTAAGTGTTAATTTCACTCCCTGTCCTGCACACGGAGGATTGCAGCCAAAGCCTGAGAAGTTGAGTCATGCTGGACACTGGCTCCAGGCCCTGCTCACTGGCTGCCAAGGCAAGGTCAGGGGAAGCTGCATGATGACTCTCGGGCTGTCCTGGTTCCTGTCAGGCCTCAGCTCCCTAAATCATCACGTCCTTCCCTTGGGTGACTTTGAGACTTCATATTTTGTAATACATTGTTCCTTTTCCCTCTGGATAGGATGCTGACATATTTTTTGGGCAAGTTTGTTTCCTGAACTCTTCATAAACCTGGAAGACACTGTTTCATGGAAACTTGAATTTCTGTCTTGCTCCACTTGGCTTACTTATTAGCCTTTCTTAACTTGCTGCTGGTACAGTTAGTGAAGCCTACTGTTTCTGTGATTGCAGGACACAGACTTTGAGAACCAGCTGCTGAAGTAGAGCTCAGGATTTTTTTTCTTTTAAAGATTTATTTATTTATTTATTTATTTTTATTACAAAGTCAGATATACAGAGAGGAGGAGAGACAGAGAGGAAGATCTTGTGTCTGATGATTCACTCCCCAAGTGAGTGCAACGGCCGATGCTGTGCCGATCTGAGCCGGGACGAGGGGACAGGGTCCGGATTGGCTTTCCCAGGCCACAAACAGGGAGCTGGATGGGAAGTGGAGCTGCTGGGATAGAACCGGCACCCATATGGGATCCCGGCGCGTTCAAGGCAAGGACTTTAGCCACTAGGCCACGCCGCCGGGCCTGAGCTCAGGATGTTACATGTCTGAAAAGCCAGGCTTCCCAGAAGTTCTTCCAAGGTGGGGGTGGCTTGAATCTGCTCCCCGACTCTACCTCTTCTCACCCGTGGCCTGAGACAGCTAACAGGGGGTTTTCTCTCCTTTGAGAGTTTGGGTAAGGGGGAGTTGTGACACATTGTTTGTACTAAAACCTATGCAAACTTCTCAGTGAGACTTTCTGAGATAATTTATTTCAGAATAGATTTCTTTCTCCATTTAAAAGTTTAATGGATTCAATAATATTTTAATACAATTTAACAATAAAATGATCCACTCAGAAAAAGTAAATGCCAGTACTACATCTCTTAGCCATGCCAGAACTTACATTTAGCAAGGTGAAAAAAATTAGAGAGATTGGAAGTGAATTATACTTACACTGATTCAGTTTTATTTTAATATCAGTAGCTAGAGAAGATAAATTAGTAGGAGGAGCTTCAAACAGTTCATAGAAATATATGTTACAGAAAGGACTGCAAAGATTTCAAAAAAGGTCCCCAGATAAACTTTTTTTTAAAGATTTATTTAATTTTCATTGGAAAGTCAGATATACAGACAGCAGGGGGAACAGAGAGGAAGATCTTCTCTGCATTGATTCACTCCCCAGGTGGCACCAACGGCCAGAGCTGAGCCAGTCCGAAGCCAGGAGCCAGGGGCCTCTTCCAGGTCTCCCACATGAGTGCACGGTCCCAAGGCTTTGGGCCATCCTTTACTGTTTTCCCAGGCCACAAGCAGGGAGCTGGATGGGACATGGGGCCGCTGTGATTAGAACCAGCGTCCATATGGGATCCTGCTTTATGCAAGGTGAGGACTTTAGCCACTAGGTCACCGTACCGAGCCCAAAATAAACTTATTAAAAAATAAAGTGAAAGGCAGAGACAAGAGTATTCATCCGTCCAATGGCTCATTCCTAAATGTGTGCAAGAGGCAGAGCTGGGCCAATCTACTGCCAGGACAAACCTGGAATTCAATCTGAGTCTCCCACATGGGTGGTAGGGACCCAAGCTATCACTGTTGCCTCCCAAATGAGCGTTAGCAGGAAACTGGACATGAATCAGAGCAGGAACTAGAACGTACACACTTTTACAGGGTATGTGGCCTTCTTAAATTACATCTTAACCACTAGACCAAATGCCACTCCCTAAGCTTCTCATTCAATTCTACTTTTCCATGAACTTTCCAAGTTTCCCCTTTATGAGACTGGGTGAGTATAAGAGATTCTAGGAGGCAGAATAGTTCCATAGAGAGAGTAACCATGCTCAATCTTAGCATTACGTATACACATAGGCCTATTTGAATTGGCACAGATAGAAGTGGCTAACAGCAGCTTGGCATCAGGCAGCTGTGAGTTCAAGCTCTATAGTTCACGTATGCTAACTTAAGCAGCAGGAACCCTGAAAGGCTCAGTTTATGCATCTGTAAAATGTTAATGTAGGTCAGGACCATTATCTTCCAGATCCGTAAGCCAAGTGAATTTCAGAATTAAAAATATTAGAAGGGAATCCTATCTTAGATATTCCTTCCTCCCTACCTACAGTGTTTGGGACTGCTCCTTGTGGATATATTATTATTTTCATGCAAGATAGAGTTACATAAAATGGAATAAACACTGGCTATCAATAATTTTCCATCAATCAGTTCAGGTCAGGAAAGATTGTTGCTGCCAAATGAGTCACAGGAAAAGAAAGAAACAGAGAGAAAGAAAAAAGTAAGGAAGGAAGGATAGAAGGAAAGAAGGGAAGGAAAGAGAGAGGAAAAAAGATAGAAAAACAAAAAAAGAAGAAACAAAAGAAATATGAAAAGAAATGACAGAGACAGAGAAAGAAAGGAGAAAGAAAAGAAAGAAATAGGAAGAAAAAAAGAAAGAACGAAAGAGGAAGGAAGGAGGGAGGGAGGGGGGAAGGAAAGAGAAAGAGAATGAAAAAAAGAAAACCTTCAGAATTTAAGGCACTTTTTTTTTTTTATAATAATGCTACTTATTTTAAGGACAGAGAGATTCTCCCATCTGTTGGTTTACTCGACAGATGCCTGCAACAGCCAGGGATGAAGACAGGAGCCTGGAATTCCAGCCAAACTCCCACATGAATGAAAAGGACTCAGATGCCTAAGGCCTCACCTGCTGCCCCAGGGTGTGCATTAGCAGGGAGATCACACACACAAGCATCACACTACGGGATGCAGGCTTGCCAGATGGCGTCTACACTGCCAGGTTATGTCTCTGTCCCCAACTGCCAGCTAGGGAGTATGGTCATACCTGCCTATCTCACAGAACTACTGGAAGGATTAAATGTGACAGAGTGTATAGATGTTGGACACATGGAAGACAGCTCAATAAAAGATTTTTTTGTTGTTGTTTTTAAAGGGTCATTTAAACAATTTATTTAGTTATTTGAAGGACAGAGGGATGGGAAGACAGAGAGAGAGAAATTTCCTCCACTGGTTCACTCCCCAAATGGCCACAATAGCCAGGCTGATCCAGGCTGAAGCCAGGAGCCTGTATCCATGCTGGATCTCCCATATGGATGACAAAGGCCCAAGTACTTGGATCTTTTTTTCCTGCTTTCTTTCCCAGAAACATTAGCAGGAGCTGGATCAGAAGCAGAGCATTTGGGATTTGAATCAATGCTTATATGAGATGCCAGCATCACAAGAAGTGACTTAGCTCACTACACTTATAATATCACAGAAATTACTGCAACGTATTAACTTGAATTATTGTATAAATAATCACATAAGATATTCACCAGTGCCAAGCAACAGTACACTTGTTCCCGAAGCGCCTCCCACGAACTGAGCTGGAGGCTTTCCAGGCATAATCTCCTCCCCTCCTTCACCAAGCGTGCGCACTAGTTCTGGGCCCCAGAGGCTGCCATACACATTGCAAAGTCACAAGGCCTGCAAGTAGTTGGCAGTGTAAAGGGTGAGCCCAGCCTCCTCTGACTTAAAGGGCAAAATTGAGGTATTCAGGTTATTTCTGGGAAGAAAAAAAATGCTCATGTCAAAAATAAATGTTTGGGAGGCAGGCTGTGTGAATGGAAGCCTGCATTCCAGGAGCTGCCTTCCAGCCAGCTCCCAGCTGCCTGGTCAGCTCAGCTCTAGGCTCGTGAGGCAGGGCTGGGGCCACCAGGCCACGCATCCACAGTCAGCATAGCTGAGGCGCTTGTCCATGGTTGGGGACACAGAGCCCTTCAATTGCACAGGGGTCCTTCCCTCCTATTGACAGCTCTGACAGCTCAGGCAGGCTAGGTGTCACCCTCAAGCCAGCTTCCTGCTGCCTCTGTTTCTCTCCCCACTACTCACACCCCAAGAAACTCAGGCGCATCGAAGTGCCTTTGTGGGCGTGCAGTTGCTGCTTGCTTGGCCTGCCAAGTGCTCCCCTTAGCCCTGTGGGGCTCCCGGAGGTATTCCTCTGGCAGTTTGTCCAGACACCATTTCCTGTCCACCACTCACAGCCCTGCTCCCAGCATGCACCTGCTGTGATTGCCTCCTACATTGTCCCCAGGAGGGATAAACCGATAAACCCATGCTCCCAAAATAGACTCTTTGTTTTGTTATTTCTACCTCCTCCTCTGAAAGTCAGAGATTTCTTTTTAGCCAAATAAAGGCCCAGGGAGATTTGAGCAGCTCCCTGAAACACTGTGAGGACTTTAGTGAATTCTCACAGCGCTCACCTTGCAGGAACTTCTCCAGGGCCAAGTCTGCCATTTGTCCTGCTCCCTTTAGAGCTGAGCACACAGCCTGGTACAAACAGGCTGATGTCACCAGGAACGGCCTACACTCCGGAGCCCTCTCGGCCTCTCTCCTGGAGACCCTGGCTTCATTCTTCATTACTAGGTGGCCCATGACTTCCTCCAGGTAGTCTTCTTTGAATCTCTCAGCTGTTTAAAGATTTTGCTCCCATACCTCCTATTCCAGTAGTTGCCCCCTTTATCCATGATCTCATTTTCCATCATTTTAGTTTCCTGGAGTCAACCATGGTTGAAAAATCTATGGAAAATTCCAGGAATACCCAACTCAAAACTTTTTGAATTGTGCTGCATTCTGAGAAGTGTGATGAACTCTGGTTCCATCTATTCCAGGACCTGAATCGTCTCTTAGATTTATCAATGCCAACTTCTCACCATCACAATGCTTGCAATACTTGCAATACACAATAGTTGGCCCCCAGTGTGAGAGTAGTAATTATGCAAAGGAGGTACCAGACAGCACACAGGACTGCAGATCTGGAGCTACGTGACAACACTTCAGGGAAAAAATACATATTTTTTTTCCAGGGAAAAATATAGTCCATTCATATCTTCCACACTTTGGGGCTTCCACTGGGAATCTCTATTCTGTGCCTGCTTCTCACAGATCCCAGTACATCCTCTGGACTACATGGATCCTCTACTTACCTCAAACATGCAAGCAAGCCACTCAAGAGAGAGTGATTCTGTCACAGTGAGAGAGGCTTTGCCTGAGTTATCCAGTAAGCAGAGCAAACACAAGGACAGGATGCTCAGGCTTGCAGGCCCTTCCTCTCCTAAACATCTGACTTGCACCTTACTTGGGTGGTGAAACACCCTGGCCTTGCCACAGGCAGGGGCAAGCAGCATCCAAAAAAGAATATTGCTATTCATAAGGAAATCATTAGCTTGTGACCCCTGTCCTGGTCCATTACTCTGGGTGTCAGCAGCAGGCCTGGCCATGGGCTGGGAGCCCTTTCAAGCAGCAAAGAGACACCAGTCCCTGGACCGTGATACAACCCTGGCTTCCTCTCCCTGGAAGATGCTGAGGAGCTCACCCACTAGATCCTTGACCATAAACCCTAAACCCAGGTGTAGCTTTGAAAGCAAAGTGACTAAGAGGGAGCAGGGTTGCCTTTCTTTGTGAAGCTGACTTCTCTCGGACACCACCTTGTTCTTCATCTCCCACCTTGCCTTTTAATTCAATTTTCTTTTACTGACTCCTTATAAGAGCAAGAGAGAGAAGCTACAGAAAATTTAAAGATAAAAAAGACTGATTGGGCCTGGCGACGTGGTCTAGCGGCTAAAGTCCTCACCTTGAACATGCCAGGATCCCATATGGGCGCCGGTTCTAATCCCGGCAGCTCCACTTCCCATCCAGCTCCCTGCTTGTAGCCTGGGAAAGCAGTCAAGGATGGCCCAGAGCTTTGGGATCCTGCACCCATGTGGGAGACCTGGAAGAAGTTCCTGGATCCTGGCTCCGGATCGGCACAGCACCGGCCATTGCGCTCACTTGGGTAGTGAATTATAGGACGGAAGATCTTCCTCTGTGTCTCTCCTCCTCTCTGTATATCTGACCTTGTAATAAAAATAAATAAATCTTTTTAAAAAAAAAAGACTGATCTTAGGGCTGACAGTCTGGTAGAATATATTAAGTCACTCATTGCAACATTCCATATCAGAAGGTGGGTTCAAATCCCAGGTGCTGCTCTGCTTCTAATCCAACTTCCTGCTAATGTGCTGGGGAAGGCCGCTGAGGGGTGGTCTAAGTTCTTGAGCTCCTGATATCCACGCAGGAGAGCAAGATGGAGTTTCTGGTTTCTGGCTGGCTCACTGTGACCATCTGGAGGGTGAACCAGCAAAAACAGAGCTCTTTCTCTCTGTCCCTCTATATTATTGTTATTATTTATTTTTCATCAAACTGTTTCTCAGGCTCAAGGCGTTCCCTTTGTACCCTGCCCCACTCCATCTACTTTACCTTTTAAATAAGTAAGTTAGTAAATAAATGTTTCAAAAAGAAAAAGACTAACCCCAAAGAAAAACTAGCAAGATTAAGTGTAGCAGGCACCTTGAGATCAAAACCACACTAGGCTACATAGAGATAAAATTGGAGTTCACAACCTTACTAAGTCGCACCTCCAGCTGTGCTACACTGTCGGGGTCCAGAGGTGAGGACACCCTTAGATTTCCAAAAATCTATCTCTTCCAGATCCCAAAGCAAGCTTTTGGCACAAGGAGCTCTGAGAATTAATGGACTCAGAGTGGTGAAGCCCTGCTGGGGTGTACCCAGCCAGACAAACCTGAGACTTGTCCCTGACACCTCTCTAGATGGCCATGGTGGCCCTACCCAGTTGGAGTCCCTGAGTCCTAAAATCCAACCATAGAGAGGAGTCCAACCCTGCAGCCTCTTCCAGCCAGCCCCAGTGGGAGGGGTGCCTAGGAGCCTAGAATCCAGCAATGGCAGGAGGGTTGTACCCAGCAGGTGGGCTGCAGTGCGCTGTGCTGCAGAGACTGGAAATGCCAGGATGGAAGGGCTTGGGAGGAGCTGGTTCCTGGAATGCAGTTCTGGGCGCAGCACCCCACCCTGCACAGATTGGCTGAGGACAAACAGCTGGTGTCCCACCCTGGGCCTAGCCACCCACCTGGGCACGCCCTGGCGTAGTCGAAGCAGCAGTCACCGGTGAGGCGGCAGGCTTGGTCGCAGAAGCAGGTCCCGTAGACCCTGTCCAGCCTCCAGCCATGGGCAAAGCAGGCAGGGTCCCGGCCAGGGCAGCAACGCCCGGCTTCGGCACAGCCACCCAAGACGCCGGGCCACAGGCGCGTCAGCGCGCACAGCACCATCCAGAGAGTCCTCATTGCTAGGGCTTTTGGGCGCGCGAGACACCACGAACGCGCTCCCCACAAGTGTCTGCTCTTGCGAGAGCTGCGGCCCGGGAGCTGCCCGGGAGGGAGACCAGAGAGGCACAGCCCGGCCCGGCCCTGCCCCGCGCCCGGCCCCCCGCCCTCGCGCGGCCCCTCCCCAGCCCTGGCGCTGCGCCCGTCGGGGCTCCGGGCGGGAGGCTGCGAGTGCCCCTGCCCAGGTGGGAGGGCGCCACAGCCGCCCCAGGTCGCGTCCCTGGCCGCGCACGGGCACCTTAGCTTGCGCCCTCACCCCAGGCTGGAGGTCGCCCCCGGGAGAGCAGACAGCAGGTGCTCCCGGGCGGGGTTGCCCAACCTGGAGCCTGGCCAGGGAGGTTACCTTGGTCCTAAACTCTAGCTTCGTAACGTCTGGTGGGGTGGCACGCAGGCAAACAGGCATTTTGATCCTAACTGCTTTGACCTGTGCCAAAGGGTTATGGCCAGCACCCGACTCGCGGGCACTCCTGGGACTTGGCCCAGGAAAGCCCTGAGTTGTGTTTCTTAGCACAGCAGTTTGCCAGTCCTTAGCTCTCCCCTTCTCTCCGCTGGGCACAGAGAAGCAAGAAGATAAGACTGGAGAAGCGTTCCTTCTTTCTTTTGGGTCTTATAATGGAACTTTCTGTCCCAGAAAGTTGCTGCTTTGCCTCTTTGAACAGGCGATTAATGAACGGGAGGGAATGGATAAAATCTCAGTGGTTCTTTGCTTTCTGTTAAAGTCCATTCCCCAAAGATAATCCTGCTTCGTGATATTTTGGAAATAACTTCCACTTTAATAAAACATTGACCTGACTTTTGATAGGCATGTCTCCTCCCTCTTTCTATCCAAATATATATCATTTTCCTGCACTTCAACCTGGATTTCCATCTATTTATTTTTATGTTCCTAAGTGATTTGGAGTAGTTGTTTTGTTTTTTTTTTTTTCCTGCGTGTATGAACCTAGCACACAAGTCCATTTCAGAGATAATATTCCTGTTTTCCCATACCAGGACTTCTCAAAGAGGTTTCATTACTCATCAGAAAAGTAACAAAAGTAAAAATAAAAAACCACTGCTCAACCACAAATGTAGTAAAACAGTAAAATGATCACACATACACAAAAAGTCCCATACAGTCAAAGAGTTGATATATTGGGGGCAGGGAATTAAAACAGTGATTGGTTCCTGAGTTGGAGTGCTGCTTTCACTTTCTGCTTTCTGGGAAGCAGCAGGTGCCAGCTCAGACACCTGTCCCCTGCCACCCTGTGGGAAACACAGCTTGCAGTCCAGGCTCCTGGTGTGGCTTGGCAGAGCCTAGACTGTGGGTATTTGGCAAGTGGACCAATGCATTGAGAGTTATTCTCTTTATCTCTCTCTTTTTCTGTGTCTTCCCCCCCCCCATACTTCTGCTTTCTCTGCCTTCCAAATAAAATGAAAACAAAGAGGTAAAATTGTTTTACAAAGTCTGAATACAGTATAAGAACTGTATCTTAAAAACTAGAATCACAAACGAAGTTTGGCCAGTGTTATGTTATTGTCCAAAGAAAATACATTCTAAAGTCAAGAAGGAATTCTTTCTTTGTCAGTTTACAAGAATAAATTCTCAATGTTGGAAAATTATTTTCCACTTCAGATATTTCCCACTTGCAAGTCTCTCTTGCATTTTTAGTTTAAATTCAGACCATGTACTTCTTCCCTATATATTTTTAGGTTTTGGTCATTGGTAGTGAGTCACTTAGTTGGCAAATTATATCCTCTGCAAGCTGTGTTGCAGGTTTGATGACCCGTTTTGTACTAATTCTTTCATGCATTTTACCCCCCACACCCTTTCCTGTGCTGTCTGCTCTCCAGAACGCCTTTAGGCAAGCACTTACTCTGTCACGCTGTAAGAATCTGGAACTGCTCCAGAAAGACATAAAGAAAAATAGCCCGCTAACAAGTTCATTTTCAGTCAAGAGAAAATAAAAAGGTAACTAACTGACAGAACATGGCTCTGGTTTAAGTGAATGAGATAATTGTGCCAAACGCCTACTCGGACACCATTTTTCCATCAATCTTTTCTTATACTCAGACAAAGCCATAACCAAAAATCAAAACCCGAAAGTTGGGTTATCTGTGCTCAGGAGACTTGTTTTGAACTTGGGAATTGGGTCCAGTTCTGAGTCTCTTTCAATCTGTCTCCAAGTCCTCATTTCACATTTGGATGCCTTTTTTTTTTTTTTTTTTTTTACACTCACCCAAGAGGCTTCAATGCAGCTCCGATCAAGTGCTACATGGACGCTATGTACATGTCTGTTAGTGTCCTACTGTCCACCCACTCCCATTCCGTAATTTATCCCTACAACCAAACAAAGACAACTGCAGTACTCTTAAATGCATAAACAGAAGTTAAGAATGAAGTTTTTAAAAAAAAATAAAGGAAGAAAATCACAAGTAAGTGATTATTATTTTAATGGCGAACATAAAACATCTGTGGTAAGTTACATGGTAAGAAGCCCACAATTTCAAGTTAAAGCTTGCACGGTCTTAAGAATATCAAGATAAGCCTGCCCCAGCGGCCATAGCAAAAGCAGCTGCCACTGCAGGGCCAGGCAGAGTCAGAGGATGCTGCTGACAGCCCTTGGTTAAAGCAAGGAGTTCACCTCCTCCCTGGAAACTGGATGCAGTCAAAGCTAACAACGGATCTCTTTGTTTTCCTTGCCTTATACATGTCTGAAGAACAGAAATCACCCAGCCTTCATGGATGAATTTAGGAAATAATCAAACACTCCCCCTAAGGGATACCTTATCTTCTGAAGTGTTGTCTTTGGAAGTGACCCAAAACTGGTAAAATTGTAGAGGGAAACAGATGCCTACCTGTCCATCAGAACACAGCATTCAGTCATTGTACAGGCCATCCACACGTGTGGCTTCATCCAGCCCAGCTTTCCTGGAAAGAAACATGAGCTCATGACAGACAGATGAGGCATGCATCAATTAGTGACAGAATAGGACAAGAGCTGAAATGAATGTATTCTTTCCAAAATGCTGTAATTTTCTTCCTGTCACTTAAAGCTGGAGAAGAGGGGAGATGGAAGTGGAAAGTGAAGAAGAGTAAGATTACACACTGCATTTAATACTGTAACAAGTGTATGTGGACATCAAAATATGAAGAATTTCCCTTAAAGTTTTGGAATACATTCAAAACTTGCATTTGGGGGGGACGGGGTGGTCAGCATGGTGGTTTACCAAACTAATCCTTCATATGTAGTACCAAACATCTCTATAGGAGCCAGTTCATGTCCCAGCTCCTCCACTTGTGACCCAGCTCCCTGCTTATGGCCTGGGAAAGCAGTAGAGGCTGATCCAAGACCTTGGGCCCTTATACCTATGTGGGAGACCCAAAAGAAACTTCTGGTTCCTGGCTTCAGATCTGCCCAGCTCTAAATGTTGTTGCCATCTCAGGAGTGAAGTAGCAAATGGGAGGCCTCTCTCTTTCTCTCTCTCCTTGACTTTCAAATAAAAATAAATGCAAAAATATTTTTAAAAATACATTTGGCATTTAGAAATTTTATTTATTTAAGAAGCAAAGACAGAAAAGAGACAGCTCCCAACTACTGGTTCACATTGCAAACCCTCAGGATACTGAAACTCCATCCCAGTCTTCCACATGTGGGTGAGAACTAACGTGCTTGAACTCTCACCTGCTGCTGAGCAGAGTGTGCTGGAGTCAGAAGCAAAGCCAAGCATCAAACTGAAGCACTTCACTAGGGGACACGGCTGTCCTAACCACCAGGCCAATCATCCCAAGTTTTACCTTTTTAATCTGTGTAAGGTAGATGAAGAATCATGAAGGGGATTCGAGATGCTACGAGGGCAAGGAACTCTCTTGAGGTTGTCAGAGAAGTTAACACTTAATGTATTTTGGGGGCATTTGTCAGAGATAGAATACCACATTGCTATCTACATCATTTTCTACTAAGTATCAGACACCTTTGACTGCAAGATATACATTACACTGTCCTATGTGTGACTAAGACAGACAACACTTCATGGATACCCATGTGATTTGTTCAAGCGGAAGTTCAAAGGGAAAGGACCTACACAGTGTCCTGTGGGCTTGAGTCTCGCCCTCTCTTCAGAACTGGCATTGACCATTGGTTTACAGCCATTGGTCCTTTTGATGTGAGATGCTAAAGGTCAAATGGATAAAAGATAAGGTAAAACTAAGGCTTCCTTTAGGAAACTAGGATCCCACAGAAGAGCTGAAGTCAACGGAGGGTGTTGAGATACAGGCACTGAGGCAGGGAGGCAGAGGAGTCTGAGTTCAGATTCTCGAGATTAGGATTGGCTTAGCATTAGCTCATTAAAAAAAAAAAAAGATTTAGTTTGTTTTTATTGGAAAGTCAGATATACAGAGAGGAGGAGAGACAGAGAGGAAGACCTTCCCCAAGTGGTCATAACAGCTGGAGTTGAGCCAATCTGAAGCCAAGAGCCAGTAGCCTTTTCCAGGTATGTCACACTGGTACAGGGCCCCAAGGCTTTGGACCGTCCTTGACTGCTTTCCCAGGCCACAAGCGGGGAGCTGGATGGCAAGCAGGGTCGCCAGGACATGAACAAGCACCCATATGGGATCCTGGTTTGTGCAAGGCAAGGATTTTAGCCACTAGGCTACTGTACTGGGCCCAATGTTGGCTCCTTTACCTTTCCCCTGGAAAGTGCTGATTCATTACTGAGAAATGCTTTAATAACTTGTGGCTCATATCCACTCATTTAATAACACCGAACCATGCACACAGGCAACAGAAATGCTTTTGTGAGGTGGATGTGGCTGTTGGGCTTGGATATTCCTTCCTTACTCCTTACAGCTGGTGGGCAAGGGTATCACAGCCAAGGTTTATGTTGCCAGTTCTCCATCACTGATCTTGTGCATTTAAAAAAATGCAGAGGGGATCAAGTAAATTCATTGATTACATGTAAAACGTTCATTCTCAGGATGGGTATTCTGGCACTGTGGGTTAAGTCACCACTTGGGGTACCTTGAGTCCCCGCTCCTCCACTTCCAGTCCAGCTTCCTGTATCCTTGGAGACAGCAGGTGATGGCTCATGTATTTTGTCCTCTCCTACTTATATGGAAAATCCATGGACATTGTGGGTACTTTGGGAGTAAACCAGTGGGTGGGAGAATTCTCTATATGTGTGTCTATCACTCTGCCTTTCAAGTTGATGGGAAAAAAAAACCCACGTTCAGATTTTCCTTCCTCAAGAAAGCACCCCTCCCTCACTCCATTATTACACAACACCCTTGGTTCTAGGGATGGGCTTTGAGGATTCATTTCAATATTAACCCATGGACCACTAAGGGATCAATCAGAATGCCTGTCTGATGTTCTGGTTTCAGCCTGGCCCTTTCTGGAGGTGAATAAGGATGTGGGTGCCCCTAGAAAGCCAACCTAAGATCTAAGCAACAGGCCAGGGACTTGTGCGGTCCCCTGAAGTGCCCTGAAAGTCACAGTGCCCATTCTTAACTCCTGCGCCACACATCCAGTGTGTGCCAATCTTGCTTGCAACTTCTGTATCTTGAAACAAACATGCCCAAGAGACAGGATAAGGATGTGAAAAGATCTCATGTTTTAATAAAAAAAAAAGAGTAGATTTGAACTGTAACTTACTGTATATAAAACAAATTACTGTATAGTGTATGTTCCTATTTCTTCATCTGTAAATGGAGATAAGTAAGAATTAAATTTCATAATCTATGTGTGCCTAGTAGTTGTTATGTTTGTGCTCTGGACTTCAACACAAAAGGTATGCTTTCTCTATGAGTAACTGTTTTACCCTTAAACTCTTGGGTTGGAATGAGTGGTGCAATTGAAAGAGCCCTGTCCTGGAAGTCCAGGGACCTTGCTTTAATTCTGCTTGGGATCTTCAGAAGTTTGCTAAGACTCTTTGAGCTTCAGTTTCCTCCAGTAATCTCATGATGTGAACCCAGAAAATCTCTCAAGATCTTCTAAGTCAAAAATGGGGTCTCATGTGCCCTCCATGATCCACATGGTGAACTACAAGTAACGCAGCTGAGAAGTGGATTTACAAAGCTCAAGTCTCCTGTCTCTAGGTTGAGTCCCAAGAGCTAACCTAGTGACAGACATTTGTTTCCACAGAATAGGCTCATTGCACATGCTGGAGTAGATGTATATGAGTCTTGGAGATTATTGAAGCAATGTTATAAATTTAAAAATTTTGATTTAGGGGCTGGCAGCATGGCATAGGAAGTTAACCCTTTGCCTGCAGTGACGGCATCCTATATGGGTACCAGTTCAAGTTCCAACTATTCCACTTCCAATACAACTCCCTGCTGATATACCTGGGGAAGCAGCAGAAGATGGCCCACATCCTTGGTCCCCTGTACCCATGTGGGAGATTCACAAGAAGCTCCTGGTTCCGAGCTTCGGACAGGCCCAGCTGCTACCACTGAAGTCACTTGGGAAGTAGACCAACACATGGAAGATCTCTCTCTTTTTTTCTCCCTGTAAATTTGCCTTAAAAATAAATCTTTTTTTAAATAAATATGCTTTATAAAGATGTATTTCTTCTTGGAAAGCCAGATGAGATTTACAGAGAGAAGGAGAAAAATAGAGAAAGATCTTCTATCCACTGGTTCACTCGCCAAATGACTGCAACAGCTTGAGCTGAGCAGATCGAAGCCACAAGCCATGAGCCATGAGCCATGTGCCTCCTACAGGTCTCACGCAGATGCAGAATCCGAAGGCTTTGGATCATCCTTTACTGCCTTCTCAGGCGTTAAGCATCAAGCTGGATGGAAGGCTAAGCAGTCAGAACATAAACTTGGGCCCACATGGGATCCCGGGGCACTTATAAGGTGAGGATTTAGCCATCATGCTTGGTCCAAAACAAAATCTGTTTTTAAAACCAGGAAGTGAGTGTTACAGTTTTGTCTCCAGCAATTTTTGAATTTTTTTCTGCTCAGAAGTTCAACAAGAGAATGAAGGATTTTGAGAAGCCCTTTTATGCTTCTGGTAAATCCAATGCTGATTCTCTGAAGAGAGTCATAAACTCCTGTGGCTCAGAGGTACACAAATTATGCTTATTTTTGCATGACCTATAAGCTAAGAAAATTCTTGTTTGTGTTTATTAAATGGTAAGGCAAAGCAAAAGTATTATATTGTGTCATGTGAAAATTAAAAGAAAATCCAAATTCAACATCCATAAGGGTGTACCATAATTATATTGGAAGGCAACTCTGCGCATCTGTTGATGTGTTCACAAGTCACAGCAGCAGAGCTGAGCAACTGGTGCAGACTGAAAAGGAAGCACCTGCCAAGCATGAAATATTTACTACCTGGGTCTTTACAGGAAGCCTGCTGATCCTCAGCCAATTGTCCACAGTTTTAGACATTAAACACTTTGTAAAGCACTTTGTGTTCATCCACATGAGTGCATAAGGAGTTCATATCAAAGAGAATTCCGAAATTAGACAGAAAGAACCCGCATGCCCAGCAAACACTGCCAGAGAGGATAAACAGTGCCAGGATCAATCTCACGCTGCAAGGGTACATGGGATTATAAGCAAAACTTAAGAAGTCTGAGCGAGAAAATCATCTGGATGACATTAGAGAAATTATAATATTGCTCCTTTTACGGTCATACAGCTTTCTCTGGTCCACAGCCGGGATCTTTACAGCTAATGGTTCTTTCTTCCTACACAGAAAATTCTAACTGTGCCAGTGACAGCACAAAGCCCTACCAGGCGCCCCGTGACAAGCTAGAGAGAAATGTGTGCCTTCCAGGGAGAGGAATGTTCCTACTCCATTTAGTTCTGGCAAGTAAGTGGGAGGTGAGGGCACTCCCTGACCAACCAGCAGCCCTGTGTGGGCATAAATGCAGTCACGGCTGCATGGTATGACTTTGACCCTGATCTTAGACATTTGCTTGAAAGAAAACACTCTTTGCATGCTGATCCTCTCTTACTTATGAAGCTATTGAAGCTACCATTTGTTAAGTCCTATTTGCCACCAAGAACTGTACTGAATACTTAAAATATCTTATCTCATTGATGCGAATCAAGCAGGTGCTATTATTTGTTGCCCATAGTTCAGTAAGCTGCAGTTTGTTGATCTTAAATAATTTGGCTAAACTGGAGACATTCATCTTACTTTTGCCTAATTCTGAGTCCCAATTTTTTGTCTACTACTAAAACAAATTCCAGTCCTCTCTTGGAGGCAGTTTATGGTGGATGGGTGCCAGGACATTCACATGCCCCCAGATCTGCAGGCCCTCTGGTTCCTTATGTTAAATGTTGTATATAGCCTGCACGCATCCTTCCTCATGCATCAGATCATCTCTAGGCATTTATTCTACCTCATATTATGTGAATAGTTGTTATACTGTGTTGCTTAAGGAATAATGACAAAAGAGGAATAAGTCTGTATGTGTATGTCTAGGAGAATTGTTTGCAAATAATTTCATTTTTAAAATTGCTATTTTATTTTAATAATCTTTACATAGTTGATTAGGGCACAGAGGGTCAAGGGCTACAGGAAAGTGGGTAAGACCACTGTTTCCACAGTTTTTTCAAATCTGGGGTAAGGAGGGAGATAAAGGGAGAAGCCCCACCCAGCCTCCCACCCATCCCAGGGTTCCCCGACGTGAGACATGCTCTGAGGGCACTGCTCAAGTGGTTTTGATAGTTCAGCAGTTTTGAATTGCTGCCAATCTCGCCATTCCATGCACGATGAAATCTCTCCAGAATCCACTGGCTGACATAATCCACCTTAGAGTCCTGTTTGCCCAGATTTTCATTGCCCACACATGACTTGGGGTAGTTGATTGATTTGTTCTGTCCTCCGTCCTTCCAAATATTTTCTTTAAAAACAACAACAACAAAAAATATTTTTAAAGGTAGAGTAACCAAGACAAGGAGAAACAGAGGAAGAGACAGAGATCTCCCATTTACTGTTCACTCCACAAAAAAGCACAGCAGCCAGGGCTAGGCCAGGCCGCAGTCAGCAAGCAGGAGCTCCAGCCTGGTCTCCTTTGTACAAACAGGAACCCAACCCTTTAGGCTGCCATCCACTGCCTTCCCAGGGCCATTCATATGAAGCCAGATTGGAAGCGGGGTAGCTGGGACTTGAACAACCACTCCAAAACAAGGTCCCGGCATTATAAGGTGTGGCTTAAACCTGTACATCAAAATGTTGGCTCCTTTCTAAATAATTTCTATCCACAGTTGGCTATACATCTACAGAATGAGAGCCTGGTATTAAGGAGGCCGACTAAATATATTAATAACTGGATTTCCATAACAACTTCTTACACTTGTAGTGATTGATATAATGAATAGGGTATAGTTAGGCTATTTAAAAATTGAAGACATTAAATTATGTAGATTTGTTTTCTATTAACAGTTTCTTCAATTTTTCGGTAAGTAATGATAGAGAAGACTGACTTGGAGGCAAGAACTAAGTTTTGTTTTTGTTGCTACCTGCATGTGTGAGTCAGAGCATTTACTTAACCGCTACAAGCCTCAGTTTTCCTCATCTATAAAATGGGACAGTAAAATCTTATTTGAGCACACAGCAGAGGTCTTGCAAGTATCAAATAAAAGAGTCTGTGGGAAAGTGTTTTCTAAGTACCTCATTATATTTTTGGTTCCCATTGGATCCTTTTTTAAAAAAAAAATCAAAGTGTCATTATTTTGAGAATAAATAAGTACATACTATGCAGAGTTAAGTTGATGTAAATGCCAGTTGGATATAGACTGGCAGATTAAAAATGTAATCTTTCTCCTGTAAGTGCCATCATCCCATGTGGGCATCAGTTTGTGTCCTGACTACTCCACTTCCAGCTCCCTACTTGTGTCCTGGCAAAGCAGTTAAGGATAGCCCAAAGCCTTGCGACCCTGCACCTGAGTGGGAGACCTGGTAGAGGTTTCTGGCTCCTGGCTTTGGATTGGCTCATTTTGGCAATTGTGGTCACTGAGGAATGAACCAGCAGATGGAAGATTTTTCTCTGCCTCTTCTCTCGAAAATCTGCCTTTCCAATAAAATAAATAGATCTTCCCTTAAAAAAATGTGGTTTCACAAATGAATGCACCCTTTAATAAATTTCAAGGATAAAATTATCATCCTAAAGAAACTGTTTTCTCACTCCAAATATGATGACATGCAAAGAGAGTAACAGGGCTGCTGTCCCAAACACTCTCAGAGGCGGGGCTGCAGTCAGATATAGCACCAATACCACTGCAGGCCACATGCCACAGTGCACATGGACACTGAAGCCCAGGTTAACACCACCAGAAATACTGCCTGCAAGTCCCTGCTTTCACAGCTTCCCAAGAGTGGCAGGAGCTGCTGGTCCACAGCAGAGGTATAGTATGTGTGCCCAGCAATGAGCACGCCTCCCTGCTCCATGGCTTTCCTGCCTACAAGTATCTGACAGATTGTAAAAACGATGCCTCTTCTTGTCCTGCCTGCCTCTGCCACCCCTGGGAACTGGTCGGCCATACTCCCATCTGTCTCCCTCCCCACAACTGTCTTCCTCTCTTTCACACATATGCGCATGTTCTGTTCCATTCCTGGATCAGTGTGCTAGGGCCACCCTGGCAAAGCAGCACAGATTGGGGGGCTCGAGCAGGAATGTGGGCGCTCCCAGGCCTGGAAGCCAAAGCCTGCCATCCAGATACATTCTCCTAATATCTGCTAGGGCAGGATTGGGCCTGCACTTCTCTGTTCAGCACCCTGATGGCCATATGTCTGTCCACATGGCATTCCTCTTGTGTGTGTCTCTGTCCAGATTTTCCATGTTTAAGAGGGTGACAGTCAGATTGGAAGAGGGCCCTCCCTGCTGACCTCTTTTAGTCTAACTAATCACACTTGCAGCCTTATTTCCAAAGTCTCATCCTCAGATATTAGAGACATGCAAAGTTAGCAAGAAGATGCAAGTTCAGTGGGAGCACAAATCAACCTGTAATAAGTGCCCTTCTTCTTTATTGCAATATGCTCAGATCTCTTCAGGCAGCCTTGTCCTCTCCTTCCTTCTCTTATGCCCCTCTTCCTCACTCATCAGCATGAAAATCACCACACAGACAAGAGGAACACATAGGAATGGTCAAGTCCAGGATTAAGGGGGACTGCACTAGAGATAAGAGCAATCCTGGCAGATATCCAGGAGGTGATGTCTCCTTCACAACATCCTACCCAACTCTTCTCTCTTTCAATCAGCTTTCTTCTCAAGCACCATTGTTCAACGTATTTCCTGCATAGCATTTTCTTGTCTTCATCACAAGTATTCAAATGGCTTGTGCTCTGTTATGCTTGCATTGTCAATGTGTACCTGTGTATAACTGTTGAAATGTAAGTAGGAAGCAACAGTCTTGATGAGATGGAACTATCCCTTCTTTCCCATCTCCTTCCCCTCCACCTCCTTAGTCATCACCACAATTGTCAAAGTATTTACTGGGTATCAGTTGTGTGTGTTGAGTACTGTGATAAATGTGGGAAACACAAATGTAAGTCAGTCATTGTGTCTACTATAAAGAGATGCAGGGAGAAGGGCTAAGTCTCTTGCTGATCAGGGAATAGTATTGATGAGATGATACAGTAACACACACACACAAAAAAATGGAGTCATTAATTAAGCTTCAGGAACCAGAAGCCACCAACCTGCAACCATCTAATAGAACACAGTTTCCTTGGTGAAAGTAAGGTCTCTTAGCTGACTGATAAAGCTGATTTGCATCAGATCAGAGAAGGGCATCCCAGCACTTTAGGGTTGAACTTGGAAGCAGAAAGAGGATGCACATGAAACATCACATAAGAGGACCTTTGAGTAGCCTGTCATCTGACCACTAGCCTCCATCTACTGCAGTGGATTGATTTGAATTTGTTTATCTCCTTAGTGTATTAAAGTGATGGATGCCATCTTTGACCTCAGGAACATGCACATTTCTGAGTGGGAATGAACAGCTCATTTCTGAGCTCGTTCTAAGGACTGCAATTCAAGCTCCTTATCAACTTTCAAGAGTCATTATAATCATCCAAGTAATACAATTGTTGACACACTATTTTATCTACCCTCCAGATGACTGTTATAAGCTGCACTGTGGCCAGTCATCCATAGAGACTTTAATTTTCTATTGGCAGGTAGTTTCACTTGCACTTGGGGCTGAATTATTCCAGCACTTTTCATATCCTTACTAAGTCAAACCTGGATGCACTTATAGGCAGACTTCTAAATTTTCTTTGGAAAGAAAGTTCTCAGAATCTCAAGTTTCACATAAACCATTTGATTGTATCATCAAAAGCAAGGAGTGCATATGTGTGTGTTTTCCGAAACACCAAGATTTGCTCAGCATCTTGCAGGTTGACACATTGCACATCATATTATCATTTATTTCTCACTGAAACATATTTATTTATTGTACTTGAATGTCAGGGTTACAGAGAGACACACACAGACAGATCTTATATCCAGTGGTTCACTCTCCAAATGATAAGATCCAGAGTTGAGCCAATCCAAAGCCAGGATCCAGAAATTTCTTCCAGGTCTCCCACATTAGTGCAGTGGCCCAAGGACTTGAACCATCCTCCCTTGCTTTCCCATAAGGCCATAAGCAGGGAGCTGGATGAGAAGTAGGGCAGGTGGGGTATGAACCAGTGCCTATTCTGGATCCCAATGTCACAGGCTGAGGCTTAGCCTACGATGCCATGGTGCCAGCTCCTTGATTTCTCATTTTTCATTTCTCATTAGTTAATAAGGGTAACATGTTCCTGTTAAAAAGTTAAAATTGAGAAACTTGGAAATCATGTTACCTGTGACTTGTACTCTAATGTTGAATAAAAAAAGGCCAGAGATACTACAAAGTTGACAAGAATATGAATATTTCAAGCCAGAACCAAAATTCCAGAAAATTCCTGTAGTTTTCTATACCTGTATCCTTATTTCTTGTTCCATGTGAACCATATCAAGGGTTTTGTTCTCTACCTAACAAAGGGAGAGGATCAACTGAAGAAGTGTAAGTCTGGGTAAGTATGATCTGATTTATATAAACATACATTTTGAAACTCCCTACTGACAGGTAGAGGACAGACTGAAGGGAGCCCTGTAACAACAGTTTCTAAGGTTCATAGCCCTGGAGTGCACATATGCACCTGTTGCAACCCATCCTTCTAGAGTGTAGTTCTGTGTCCTTGATGGGCACTTGACCTATGGGCAACCAACTTGCACTTAAGATAACATCTGCCCAAACGGAGACATGCTGGTTACTTCCTGCAGAATCTCCCTAGGGGTTCTGGTTGAGTCATCAAGGGAGTAAACCTTAAGAAACTTGACTTTTTTTTAATGCCCAATGACAAGCCAGTCTAGGAAGTCACTGCTCTACTAAATTTGCATTAAAGGTAAAGAATTATTAGTTGTGGTGGAGTTGGATTCCAAGTGAGTGACTAGAGTTGCTCTAATCTACTGTTGCTTAAAGTAGAGAGGAACTGAAGGGACAGAGAGGCAGAGAAAGGAGTAAAGGAATGTTTCTGAGTTTCCCAACTGCCTAGGACTGACTTTATTTAAAATATGTCCCCAAGGTTTCAAGATTCCTCTCTCCCTTCATGTGTGTGGGCACATGTGGGTGTGTAAGCCTGCATGCATAGTGTAGGGGGTTTCTGTTCCACGCTTTTGGCGCACAGATCAAATTGGAGGAAATGTGTGGACTCGGAATTCTTCCTTATCTTTCCCCTTTCTTAAGTCTCTATCCTGCCTCATTACCTTGCACCCAAATTCACATCTTTGTCAAAATCTTCTATCTTCCGGGGACTGATAATCTATTTCAAGTTAGGTTTTATTAAATGTCTGGTGAGGATTTGGGGTGATGTCTATAAACAGACACAACTCCATTTGAGAGCCTTCCCAGGGTTCCTGCAACACAGCAAACACCTGATTCTCAAGAAAGGGTGGGAACCAGGAAGCTGGGAAAGAAGACAATTTAGGATGGAGACACTGAGGACTGCCTCCCTTCATATATTCCCCCTCTCCCTCTTATTTGAAAGGCAGAGAGGGGAGAGAGAAAGAGAAAGAGAGAGAGAGACAGAGAGAGAGAGAGAGAAAGAGGAATTTTCTATAATTGCTTCACTCCCCAAATGCACATAATACCTGTCATGGATGAGGCCAAAGACAGGGGGCCAAAACTGAATCTGGGTCTCCAACCTGGGTGGAAGGGACCCAAGTACTTGAGCTATCACTGCTGCCTCCTGGGATGCACGTTAGCAGCAAACTGTGTTGGAAGTGGAGGACCCAGGTCTCAAACCATGCCCTCTGATACAGCAATTGGACATCCAGCAGCAATTCAATGATTATACCAAATGCCTTCTTCTACTTCATACTTTTCAATCACATTTTTTGGTAGAGATTAGAAGAACTTGTTGAGAAAGAAAGATTTGATATCAGCATTTCTCTGGAGCCCTAAAAAGTCAGCCCCAAAGCACCCTCATGCACAGAGATTTTAGTAATGAACTTTCCAGGTAACTGTGATCTGAAAATCGTGCTGTTTTCCATGGTCTGAAAATTAGATCAAATTAAAGTATTTCTACTAAGATAGACAAATGAGAGGATAGCGTTTAATATGTTTTCATTTATTTAATAGGAAGAGAGAGAAAGGTGGTGTCATCTGTCAGTTCCCTCAAATGCCTGCAATGGCCAGGCCCTGTCTGGGCTGAAGCTGGGAGCTGGAGTATCCATTCCAGGTCTCCCATGTATATTTGAAGGACCCAACTACTTAAACCATCACCTGTTGCCTCTCATAGCTTGCCATTAGCAGGAATCAAACCAATGTGGGACTCCAATGTGGGGCACAGCCATCTTCACAGGCAAGATGTCTGCTCCAAGATTCTGTATAGAGCTGGGACAAATAGAGGGTAATGAGTGTTGCTGTACTCATGTAATTTTGTTCTGCAGGCAGCCATTTCACTGAGTGGTTAAGATTCCCATGTCTCACATCAGAGTACCTGGGTTTGTTTCCTTATTTCAGCTTTCTGTTGGTGCAGAGCAGGAAAGGCAGCAATGACTCCAGGGTAGCTAGGTTCTTGCCATCCACATAGGAGACCTGGAGTGAATTCCCAGCTTTGACCTGGTCCAGCCCCAGTTACTGTATACATTTGGGGAATGAAGCAAAGCATTTCTTAAAGAAACAATGAAAGATCAGTTTCTAGTAGAAAAATTATTGATGTGTGAATTCACACACACACACACAAAGTGAGAGAGTGAAAAAAAGAGAGGTAGATGGAAAATTTGAATTATTAGATGTTAACTGAGATTAACTTTAGATGGAGTGATTCACTGTTTTGCTTTAGTTTTGGTTAAGTATGTTCTTCTGGATTTCTAAAACAGGACTTACTCATTTTTGTTAGAAAGGCGAATTAGATTTATTATGAGAAGGAGAGACAGAGAGGAAGATCTTCCACTCAACTGGTTCACTCCACAATTAACTGTAATGGCCAGAGCTGAGCCAATCCAAAGTTAGGAGCCAGATGCTTCTTCTAGGTCTCCCATGTGGCTGTAGGGTCCCAAGGCTTTGGACCATCCTCGACTGCTTTTCCAGGCCACAAGCAGGGAGCTGGATGGGAAGTAGAGCAGCTGGGACATGAACTGGCACTCATGTGGGATCCTGGTGCTTGCAAGGTGAGGATTTAACCATTGAGCCATCGTGCTGGGCCATTTCTTGAAGTTTTATAATGAACATTCGCAATGAACCCTGTGAGAATTTTTTCAAAGACAGCAAGAAAACAAAAGAAAAGAACGGAAGGAGGAAAGGATGGAGGGAGGGAGAAGCAACTAGGACACACTTGGGAATGGCACTCAAGTGGTTTAAAATCCCACAGTCTGGCCTGATGCACATTTTGCTGACCTGCTCTAGGACTCGAGGGGTTTTCAGGCTTTGATTGCGATATGTGAAGACTAAAAGCCTCCCCAAGAACAGGAGATCAGAGGGAAGCCATCTGGACACAGAAACTGTCCTCAAACAGAGGATTCACTCAACAGTACAGACATTTTGTTCCTGTTTCAAGTTTAAATTATAGCCACAGCAGCATTGAAAAGCCGATGAAAACATCATTCAGGTCAACTTCAAAGCCAATCTGAGTTGTAGGATCCGTCAGGGGATAGCCTGCCACACCTCCTCTGCCTCCCCCTCAGGAGCCACCCAGGGCCAGGACAACAAACAGGCCCAGTTCACTCTGTTCTCCAGAGATTGGAATGATGGACTCAAGATGTACCAACTTCAAACACACAGCCCATTTCTGTTTCTCTTTCCTCTGCATCCATCCCTTTGCTTATTTCCTTGTGTCTGCTCCATAGAGAAATCCTCATGCCCCCTTTGCTCTTTCTCTCTCCTCCATGCCCCCCTCTCTTCCCAGAGTCTAGGATGCAAAGATTGTAGGACTGGAAGTCACCTGCTGTGTGCACCCAGGGGTGTGATGCTGAGTCAGTCACACCATAGTTGCTGGACACTGGGTGGCTCCTTGGGTTCTAGTTCCTGACTAGGCTAGACTCCATGCCTACTTCTCAGTGGAGTGATTGCTGGATCATTTAGGCTTATTAGGAGTACTTTCTTGATGGATAGGCTAATAGACAGAAGGGTCACGTTACTGTTGGAATGAGAAAAGGGAAGTCTCTTTAAAAGTGTATAAGATGTGAGAACCTGGTTGAATATAAACCAAAATTGGAATGTCTATGAAGAAGTCACAGGATGTAGTTAGAACCTACATTTCCTATTAACATGTTGGTTGATCAATACCATGTCAGTTAATGCCATAATGTTGTAAATTGTTGTTGATGTTATGTTGGGGCTTTTAATTGATTGGCATGATACTTTGCTGGCTTTACCTTCAGACCAGAGATGGTCTCACCAAGAAATTGTTGAACTCACTAGGATAATAAGATGCTGGACTTTGTTGTGCTTGGTAAATACTTCCAATGAAAGAACCTCAACTGAATTTGAACTGTGGTAATGCAACAAGGTGGAGAAATCCACCATGGGGAGAGGGTTCGGGGAGGGGTGGGAGAAATCCCAGTGCCCATAACACTGTGTCACACAATGCAATGCAATTAATTAAAAAAAATGTGTACGAGATGAAAAATTAATTTAAAAAAAAGATAAAACAAACAAAAGTATACAAGATGCTTGCTTCTGCTCAGACGTTGCTTTTAGCAAGCCAGAAGTGCCTTCCACCATTCTGAGTTTCTTATCACAAGAACAGAAAGAAGTTATCGATCACACCCTCCCGATGTTTTTGTTGTGTCATGAGCAAGCTGGGCAGATTACAGACCTTCTGATGAGAGAAGAGTGAAGAGAGTGTCTCCACCCTCTGTGGACTGTTGCCTATTATTCTGCTCACGTGGAACAAAGCGGCACATCTGCCAGGTTCTGGGGTTTTCTTCTCGAAGCCCCACTCCTGTCAGCTGCGGCACAGAGGCTTCTGACTCAGTCAAGCTCATTTGGCTCACAGAATTATCCATGTGAACAACTTTTCTTTCATGTGAGACAAGATCCAGGATTGCCTGTGTCCTGTGTGTCCATTTCCCTTAACACTTTGACTTTAATTTTAGGATTACTTCAAGGATCCCAAAGGGTTTTTGTGTTTCTCTTACTAAAAAAATAACTTATTTTAATATTTTAGCTATGGCTGAACCTGAAGTGATACTAATCAGGTAGATTAAATTAGCATTGTAATTATCAAGCTGTAGTTTAAATTCTGGGCCTCAGAGGCCAAATTTCATAAAGGGTACTTCCCTTTTGTGTTAAAAACAGTAATTAGCAATTACATTTTGTTGTGAATGCATACAAGGCATTTTTACATAATCTTATGTGAACTTTTCTAGAACTCTGGGGAAAAAAAGAGAAGTCATGTTGCCCGTGGAAAAAAGTGTTAGCTGGGAAAGAATGGAGGCAGCTGAGATTTTTCTCCCATGCCCACCGCTGGCCAGCTGTGTTCCCAGTAAGAAAGAAGTTCTTGCCCTGGAATGTGCCTCCCTGCCCTGCTCCCCCACATCGAGGTCAGACCGATACTACCAGAGAAGTAGGAGGATTCCTGAAACAAATTTCCAAAAACAATATTTAGGCTTAATAGTTATTTATTAGAAATGTTAATGCTATTTCATTTTGAATAATAGAAAACACTTGATAATTCATCCCAGAACGAATGTTCAACAGCTGCTGACGTAGAGAAAAAGGAAATGAAGACATTTACATGAATATTTTCATTGTAGAAAACTGTGAAGCTGTGGGTGGAAACTTTTTTTTTATGTATTTATTTTTATAGGAAAAGCAGATATACAGAGAGGTCCCTGGGTACACTTTTATATAACTGCTGACTCTCTCTAAAGCCATGGGATGAGGGCAACTTACAGAGTAATCTTTTTTTTTTTTAATTATTCTTTTATTTTGATAATCTTTATGTTGATTAGGGCACAAAGGGTCAAGGGCTACAGGAAAGTGCGTAAGACCATTGTTTCCACATTAATATTATTTTTTTCTGGGTCTGGGGTAAAGTGAGAAACAAAGGGAGAAGGCCCACCCAGCTTCCCACTCATCGCAGAGCCCCAATGTGAGGCATGCTCTGAGGGTCCTGCTCATGCACTTTTGATAGTTCAAATTACTGCCAATCTCACTGCTCCAAGTACGATGAAATCTCTTCAGAATCCACTGGCTGACACAGTCTCTTCATGGTTGGGATTCTGAGATCAGCAGTTCAGTTGGAGGGATGCCCAAAAAAAACTGGGCATAGGGTTGGGACCACAGATCCCCCACAGAATCTACCCCTGGATATGGTTCTCTCATATGCTGGTTAGTGTCCTGACCCTGGCAAGTGTGATCTATCCTCTGTTTCGTCAGTCAGTCAGGTACTGGCACCTAGCCCTGCCAGACAGGCCCCCAACCATAGCTTTCATGTGGACTGGTGTGTGGCAGTCAGTGATGCTCTATGCTAACAGCCCATCTCAGGATTCCTATGTGGACTGGTGAATCAGTCTGGCCCAAACAGATCTTGGACTCTCTCCTCCAAATCCTCACATCTCAATTCCCAGGCTTGCCAGCAAGTTCTGTGACATCATCGCTGGAAGTCACACAGAATTCTTCCCTGCCTATACTCACAATGGCCTTATCAATGGATGTCCCTAGGCAGCAATTACATCCCCTAAAAAATCCCTAGAGCTCGCCGCCGGGCAGCCAGCTGGTAGAGGTGGCCCCAAAAAGGTGTAATGGCCACCCAAAATCTAGGACTCAGTCATCTTGGGGCTGCAGTGACCTTGGCCTGAATCCCAAGCATTGGGGTCCGGCCTGGCTCGGGCACCTCCTGCAGCTGCCATGCTGCAAAGGGTTCCTTTCGCCCCAGCCCCCTGACCAAACACTGCCCAGGATCTACCTTGATTTACAGAGTAATCCTAATGGCACCAATGGGTCAAACATTTAGGTGTGTTTGTTATCAACCTGTTCTGACTGTTCCATAAGCCCCTCACACAGCACTTTTTCACAAGAGCCACAGAACTTCTTCTTCGGCTACCATAATAATTACTGCAGCCTGTATCAGCTCCTGAGTGCTCACTGTGTGGCAAGAACCTTATAGGTGTTAAGGTTATGCGCACACACACACACACACACACACACATAAAACATAAAAAGTTAGAGATGTGCAGTATCTTCCTTTCTAGAACAGAAAGGGAGATAGTGTGAAAAGGAGGATTTTCAGAAAGGTGAAGATTCTGTCATCAGTTTTACCCTCATTTTAAAGTGGCGGAAACAGGGATGTAGCAGGGCAGAGAGCCTGCTGGAGAATAGCCTGTGTCACTGTGGAGGTCAATGAATACTTGTTTCATTCTGATTTCGAAGGCCGAGGTCTTAACCACTATGCACCTCAGGAGCAAATCTGTGAACTAAAACCGTTCTTGGACCATATTAGCAACAAAGCTGTTCAGGTCTGGTGCTCCAGGAATCTCTGCCTACAGATCCCCTTGTTTTTCTGCATCCTTCACTCACTCCCCTAAAACTTCATTTTGCATTTCCCATTTTTTCTTATGTGCATCACTGCCTTAAGTCTTTTCAAGGTAGGCACCAGTCTTGCATCGTTCCCACTGGGGCTAACAAGCTCTGTGTATGCTGTCTGTGGACAAGATATTTAGGATTTGGAACTGTTTCAAAGTCCACATTCCATTCTTGGACTATTTTTTCTCATTGATGCCCACGTATAATAATTATTATCAAATAATAAAACAAGTTCTTCAATAATTAACACTAGGAAAGAAGCCAGCCAGCTGGCATCAAAGCCAGACTCAGTGCAATTGGGTTTCATGAGCTGGGCATATAATAAAGAAAAGATTCGGTCACTGGAATATTTGGGCTAAAATGGTATAATGCAAGCTGGGCCATCAGTAGGCAAACAAAAAGAGGAGCTAGGAAATGGAAGCAACACAAAGTAAGTATGCAGACATGGGCAGCATGCGTAGCTAAATTAACAGGACGCAGGAGTCGAAGAAGAGATGTAGAGAAAAAGATTGTGTGGTCCACAGGCAGGAGAAGGCTTTATATGCCTAAAACCACAGATCTTGATGGAGCTGTCATGGGATCCATGCAATGAAAGGCAGCATTTGGATTGGCTCAACTGTCATTTTAAAATCGGTTCTATGAGGCCAGCACTGTGGTATAATAGCTTAAGCTACTTCCTGTGATGCAGGCTTCCCATATGGGTGACAGTTAAAATCCCTGCTCTTTTGCTCCCTGCTAATGTGCTTAGGAAAGCAGCAGAAGGTGGCCAAGTCTTGGAATCCACATGTGAGATCTAGATGAAGCTCCTGGCTCTTCATTTTGGTTGGGCCTACCCCAGCCCATTGCAGCTATTAGAGAGTAAAGCAGATGAAAGATCCCCTCTCTCTTTTTCTGTTGCATGTGTGTAACTTTGCCTTTCAAAGAGATGTTTTAAAAAATCAGTTCAATTCCAACAGGGTTGACTGTGATAGCCATATTTGGTGTGAAATGAGCAGACAACTCTGCCCTCACAAATACCATCTTTACTTGTCAGTTCTTCACTACTTTAAATAAAATACCTAAGGGAAGCTACTTAGAAGAAGGGACTATTTCTGTTTACAGTATTGGAGACTCATAGTCCATGATTAGATGGTTTCCTCAGTTTGCATCTGGTGACAGAATATGTGTCAGCATCAGGAAGTGGCAGAGATAGGAAGCACATTTTCCCTTCATTTCCATGGAGCCACAATGAGTCAATGAAGGGGCCACACCCTAACAACTCAGGCCAATCAATCTAATCCCTTCTCAAGGCTGCACTTCAGACACCACTATTCAATTAAAGCCCATGCTCAGTCCACTAATGCAAGACTCTGGGTACCAAGATTTTAGCACATGGTTCTTTGGGGGATACCCAAATTGTTTTCTTAACCATGACACTATTCCCATTCTCTGCTGCTCAGCTATGGTGCTTCTGACTCACCTCACTAGTTACCTTTCTGAATTAAATCGCTGAGGGCATGCCAGCAGGTTCTGACAGGAGCACCAATACATCTCTTTTCATTGATGGCAACATTCTCCCCCTTTCTGTAGGTTATCTTCTCCCACCAAACAGGCTGTCCCATGATGTTCTGGATTGCCTGGGAGGAGGGCACATCAACCCTGGGCAGCCACAGCAGCCCAGGCCCTCAATGCTGTGATGATTCCAACAGCAAGGATGACATACGTGTTGCTCTTCATGGCACAAAGGGTGCAAGCTTATTCTGAAAAGTCACATGATGTCTGAAGTTTACTACAACCTTTCTTTTGGATTTTTGCTTTTCAAAGACTGTATTTGTTCAAATTTTCCTAGATTTACAGGAACCCAGAAAACATGCCTTCCATTTCAATGATGGATTGAATGCCCTGAAAAATTACCCTCCCTGACAAATGGGTGATTCATTTCAGCTTTTTGTTTAATTGAGGTAAAATTCATACAACATAAAATGAGCCATCTTAATGTGAATGATTCAGTCAATGGCATCAAAGCCAGACTCAGTGTAATTTGACTTCATTGAACTGGATGAATAAAATGAACAACCTCTAGGGTTTGTAGTGGACTAATAAAAGCTAGCCAACACTGGTGCCTTGTGCGTTCACAAGATTGCACAACCACTGCCTCTATCTAGTGCCAAGACATTTTCATTACCTCCAAAGGAAATATTATACCTATGAGGCATCTAATCTTGACTCTTCCCTTCCCTATGGATTTGTTAACCATGTTGTTTAAGATGAATAGACTCAGACAATATGTGGCTTCTTGTGTCTGGCTTCTTCCATTTAGCCTAACTTTGAAATATACATCCATACTATTCTATATGCCAATAGTTCATTCCTCTTTTTGATCTGAATTACATTCCACTACAAGGATACGCCACATGTTGGCTCATTTTTTCCCATGTACATTTGAGTGGTTTCTGCCTTCTAGCTGTTCTGAATAGTGCTGTTCTGAAAATGTATATAAATCTAATTGCTTTAATATCTGTTTTCAAGTCTTTATAATAGACCTAGGAGTGGAATCAGAAGGATACACAGCCATTCTGTGTTTAACTTTTTTAGGAACTGTTGAGTTGTTTTCCACAGCAGCTGCACTGTTTTACACTCCCACCAATAATGTGCAAGAGTTCCAATTTCTCTGTCATCTCACCAACACTTGTTATAGCCATCCTAGTGAATGGGAAGTGATACCATATTGTGGTTTAATTCACATTCCCCAAATGACTAATGTTGTGAAGATCCTTTTCATCTGCCTGCTGGCTGTGTATATCATTTTAAAAGAAAATTGAGAAGCTAACTCTGCCACAGTGGGCTAAGCTGCTGCCTGTATTGCTGGCATCCCATACTGGAATACTGATTTGAGTCCCTGTTGCTCTTTCCAATTGAGCTCCCTGCAAATGTACCTAGAAAATCAGGGGAAGATGGCTCAAGTCTTCTGGCTTCTGCATCAATGTGAGAAACCCAGATGAAGTTTCAGGATCCTGGTGTCTATGTGGCTAGTCCCAGCTGTTGCAGATATCTAGGGAGTAAAACAGCAGATGGAAAAGAAATGTCTAGCCAAGTCTTTTGCTCAGCTTTGAATGATTAATTCTCTTCATATGCTTGAAAGGCACAGAGACAATGAAGGAGAACCAAAGAGGTTTTCCCCCTCTAAAAGCTTACACCACCAGGGCAGGGCCAGGCCCCAACCAGGAGCCAAATGTTAATCTGGTTCTTCTATATGGGTAACAGGTGCTCAAGCATTTGAGTCATCTGCTGCTTCCCAGGATGCATTAACAGGAAGCTGGATCAGAAGTGAAGTGGCTGGTACTTAAATCAACATTTTGATATGGGAAGTAGGTATCACAGAAGGTGGCTCATATCTGTGCCACAATGACCAATTCTGCCTATTTTTCAATTGAGTTGTTTGTAGTTTACTTTGAAATAGGATGTTTATTGCTTCAGGAAATCATCCACAGATGATATTTCTAACTTTGAGGGATAATGAGGATTCACATCCTGATTCATGCTTGTTATCTCTCTCTCTCTCTCTCTCTCTTTCTCTCTCTCTCTCTGACTCCACTTCAAGATAAATGTTAAGAACTCCTGTGGTAATTCTGAGCAGCGGCATGGCACAGTATGAGTGGCTGGGGATACTTGTGCCGGCCCAGACTTCCTGTTAGGGATCCTAGCTCCTTATGCAATGCTGCTAGGTGGGGGAAGAGTCCTGGGCTTGTAGGCAGCCAGTCCACCAACTGGCACCAGGCTCCACCCGTTGGCCACTTAGCAGTGAGCTCTAGGATCTTGGGGATATGGAATCACTGCCTAGGGACATCCATGCATAAGGTCATAATACACATAGGCGAGGAATGAATCCTGAGTGACACCCAATGACAGGGCCACTGAACTGCAGGTAAGTGAGGGCCTGAGACCTGGTGGTTTAGAGGGGAGAGGCCTGAAGATATTCTGGGGTCAGACTGATGCACCAGCCTACATGGAAGTCTCAGGTTGGGCTTGTTAGCATGAAACATGGCTGACTACCACACACCAGCATACACATAAGCTATGACTGGTGGCCTGTGTGGCAGGGCTAGGTGCCAGTACCTGACAGTGAGTGTCGGATCAGCAAATGGGCCACATTAGACTGGGCTGTGACACCACCGAGCACACAAGAGAACCAGGTCCAGCGATAGATTCTGTGGGGTATTTATGGGCCCAACCCTATGGAACTACAAGTCCCCTTGGTTAACTTGAGAGTTGGGATGGTGATGGGCTGAGCTAGGCATGACCATGGAGTTCACCAATGCTCACCGGTACTGGGACTGGAAACAAGCAGGCAGGCCTGGGCTGTAGCGCTGCATGAATACTCTAAACCAGAGTATGGGGCAGACTGGGCCACATCAGGTCATACAAAGGCCAGGACGGATGGGACAGGCCATGTTGGATAAATGTCAAGCTGGTGCACCAGCTTGCCATTTATCTGGGAATGCCCCTAGCAGGGGAACCTGGAAAACTCCACTAGTGGATCATAGCTCCCTCTGATGAGCATGTAGTCCAGGCTGGGTGTTTGGCAGGCTGGGCAAGGTAGCTCCCTTTGTCAGTAAGTGTGTGAGTTGGTTTTGGAAGGGGGCAGACTGAGCAGGACCAAGCAAACCATAGCCCACTGGCAAGTGCAAAAACCAGGATGGAGTACAGGTCATGCTGAGCTAGGCTGCCACACCTATTGGTTTGCATAAGTCAAGGATGAGAGCAGACTGAGCAGGGCCAGGTTGCAGCACCCGCCAGAGAAAGTTGGGACTGGGAGCTGCCTGTGCCAGGCCAGGGTACAGCATCCAAAGTAAAGGCCAAGACAGGTGAGCAGCTATGCCAAGCTAAGTCAGAGCCACCATTGGCACACGTGAGATCAGTGGCTAGGATCAGGTCTGGTTGGGGTACTAAGGGGATGCCCTGGCTGGGTTGTGGGTCCTACTGGTAAGCATGGGGCCAGACTGGGGAATGTGGTCTGGTTGGGATATGGATGCAATCTCCCTTGGCACGGGTGTGGACTGGATATGGGGTATGCAAGACTGGGCTAGACTCTAGCACCCATTGAAGGACCTCTTGGTCCTTCAATGGAGGACCAGGATGGGTGTAGGAATGGCTGGGTTAGGTCTCTGTCCCTGCTGAGCCATGTGTAAGCTATGTCTGAGTTTGGACCAGGCTAGGCCAGGCTATTATAGGCTAGCACCCAACAATGAGAACCGGAATGGGTGAAGGATGGTCAGGAAAGGCCACTGTTCCTGCTAGGACAGGAGGTAGACTAAGCAGGGCTGGCCCATGGACCCACCAGTGTGCCTGAGATCTGGTACTGGGAGAGGTTCAGATGGAAGAGCTTGGCAACTCCTCTGTTGGGACACAGTCTCTGCAGGTGAGTGCAAGAACCAAGGCAAGGAACAGCCCAGACCAGGCCAGGTTATGGTACCCACCGGCTTACCTTTGGCTCAGATCTGGGGCGAGCCTGACTGGACCAATTAATATTACCTTCTGGCAAATCCAAGAGCCAGAATGGTGTGTGAGTCATACTGGGTTGGGCCACAATACCAGCTAGTTCACACTAGGGTTGGGACTGGGAGCCGGCTGGCCTGGCTAGGCTATAGTCCCCACCAGTGTAAGCTTGAACTTGGAGCAGGCTGGGCTGAGGTAGGCTACAGCATCTACTGGTAAAGGCCCTAGGTGAGATAGGCCATACATACCAGACTGGGCCACAGCATACAACCAGCACATGTGAGACCTGGGGGACAGTGGGCATACCCATTAGGGAGGCTGCAGGGAGATCCCCTGCTGGGCCACTATTCCCACTGGTAAGCGTGAGAGCTGGGATCAGAGGCAGACCAGGCTGGGCAGGGCTACAACAGCTGTTGGCCTGTATGTAAGCTGGATCAGGGACAAGCCAGGCTGGGTAGACTGTTCTTACTGGTACATGCATAAGACAGAGGGAGGTGAGAGTTGGTTGGGTTTTGCCGCAGCATCAGCTAGCAGATGCTGGCATGGGGTGGGTAGGCAGAAACTCTGTCGAGCTAAATTGCGGTGCCATCTGGAGAGTGCAAGGTCCAGGATTGGGAGTGGGAGTGGCCCCATTAGGGAAACAGTGGGCACCTTCCTCTTGGGTTGCCACTCTGACTGGTGTGAATGAGAACCAAGACTAGGGGCAGGCATGGCTAGACAGAAAGAGGCACCTGCTAGCACATGTGTGGGTTAGATAGTGGGCTGGTTGGGTTGAACTAGGCTTCAAAGCCCATTGGTATGTATGAGAACTGAATGGGACATGGAACAGACAGAACCAGTCTGCTGTACATACTGGCAAGCATGGGAACCAGGTCAGGGGGCAGGCCTGGTGGGGTTATTGTGGGTCGCTCTGACTAGGCTACAACTCCCACTGATTTGCACGGCAGCTGAGTGTGTGGTGGGCAGGATCAGGCTGGACTACAACACCCATTAATTTGCCTAGAAGACAGGGCTGCAGACAACTGACCCAGCAATTGGAACTAACATTGTATGTGTAGGCCGATTTGGGTGACAGACTGTGCCGGACCCTGTATTGGCATACACATACAAGAATCAGGTCTGGGATCACCTCAGATGAAGTTTCTTCAGGAATCTCCCAACTGAATCACTGGAATCAAAACTCTAACCATGGAGGAAATTGCAGGTTCCATGGTCTGACCGTGGACTGCATGTGTCAGAGCTGAGCTTCCTCAGTGGCTTAGATGGAGCAGTGGACAGCATATCCAGATGCAAATGGAGGAGTTGACAGTGCACTGGAACCCACGGAAGACACCTGGTACCCTAACAGAGGACAGAGGATAGAAATCGATCAACTACCCCAGCAAAGAGCTGGCAGTGAATACTTGGGCAAACAAGACTCTAAGGTGGACTATGTCAACTGGTGGATTCTGGAGAAATTTCATTGTGATTGGAGTGACAAGATCGGCAGCAATTCAAGACTGTTGAACTATCAAAACCACTTGAGTAGGACCCTCAGAGCATGCCCTACATCAGGGACCCTGGGACGGTTGGGAGGCTGGGTGTGGCTTCTCCCCTTTTCTCTCCCCTCCCCCCAGACACAAGAAGGAAAAAAGAGAATGACAAAACAATGATCACATCCACTTTCCTGTAGCCCTTGACTTTCGCACCCTAATCAAATATGCAAAAAGTATCAATAATAAAATTTATACAATAAAAATCATCAAATATTACAATTAAAAAGAACTACTTTTAGATTCTCTAATCACAATTTACATAATAGCAGAGATTCTTACTTCTGAGTCCTTATGATGGCATTGTCTTAGGTGCTTTTACATTTATGAACTCATCTGATCCTCTGGCAACTCTATGAAAGACATTTCATAAAAAGAAACACATCTAGAAAACAGGAGTTCTGGCACTATAAACTCAGTTTGGATGAACAGCAGGAAAGCTAAAGTAGCACTGGATTGAAGCAGCACAACTTAGCTGAAACTTTTGTCCTGGGAAAAACTGCTACAGGGTTGTTTTCTATCATTGCATATTCCAGGGATCCATAAAATGATTAGGACAGGGACATGAGCTGCTCTGAGCAGCAGGGAACTGTTATGTAGTCAAAAGAGTAGCAAGCATGCTGAGTACTTCTCTTTTAGTATTTATTTTAGGGCCTGGCACCTTAGCTCAACTGGCTAAATCTCTGCCTCTAAGTGCCATATCCCATATGAGTACTGGTTCATGTCCCAGCTGTTCCACTTCCCAATCAGCTCTCTGTTATAGCCTGGGAAAGCAGCAGAGGGACCCTGCATCTATGTGAGAGACCTGGAGGATGCTTCTGGCTTCAGCTCAGCTCAGTTCTGGCTCTTGAATTTGGAGACTGAACCATCAGATAGAAGATCTTTCTCTCTGTCTCTCCTTCTCTGTACATCTACTTTTCAAATAAAAAAAAAAATTAAGTATATATTTATTTTATGTATTTTTTGAGGGAGAGAGAGAGATAATCTCCCATTTGCTGGTTTACTCTCTAAATGCCCACAAAGGCCAGAGCTAGACCAGACCAAAGCTAGGAGACTAAAAACTCATTCAGGTTTCCCATGTGAATTGTGGGGATCCAGGTACTTGGTCCATCTTCTGTTGCTTTCCCAGGTACATCAATATGGAACTGGGAAGGAAGTAAAGCAGCCAGGATTCCAGCTACTACCCTGGTATGGGATGTCAGCATCATGGGCTGCAGCTTAACATCCTATACCATAATGCCCAAGCACAATCCTTGCTGATCATCTTAAATGGTTATCCATACAAATAGAGACAAAATTGACATCAGTAAGCACCCACAGAAGTGAAAGGGGGACAATAACAGTGAAAAATGTACAATTTTTTCATTAATAAGTGGGCCCAATGATGGAGAAGATGTTAAAAGCAGGAGGGCACTTACAAGTGCCAAGTCCAAGAAATGACCATTTAGTCCTTTCATCGGGAAGGTGAGTGAACAGGCTGACAGCTCATAGACACATTACCAGATGTAAAGTTAATGAATCCAGGATGCCCGAGTGCCCCAGGAATTTTGTTTTGTTCTGTTTTTAAATCAAAAACACAGTGGTCTATTCCATATTTTCACACAGACGAATCATTCTCGTTAGTCTGAATAAGATTTGTTGGCAACATTAAGAACAGGATGTGCCTAACCATCTTCCTCTAAAAGTATACTGAGTAGTCCTTGACACTGTTATTTGCTAAATGAAAGGAAAACCTGAAAATATGAATATGTTTTGACATAAGTGGGCTAGGAACACTGCAAATTCACAATATGTTCTCCCGAAGCCTTCCTTTCCTTCTCCACTCCAAGTCCTTTGTTTAACTCTTTAAGTCATTTCTCTCACTAAACATTACTAATAAATGTACAGCCAAAATGGAACAATAAGGAAGCTATCAAAAACTAGAAAGTTAATTTCCAGAAAAAAAAAAAAACAGAATTGGAAAATAAAATTAACTTGGAGGGTCAGGCCAGTTGGCGCAATGGTTAAGGCTGCCTTGGGGTGCCAGCATCCTACATTGGAGCGCCTGATTTTGAGTCCTGCATCTACTTCCTATCGAATTTACTAACACATATATCGAAAGGCAGCAGATGATGGCTCAGGTATTTGAGCTATCTTTTTGTATAAGATTTTATTTACATATTTTCACGGCAGAGTTACACACAGAGAGAACCAGAGTTACAGGAAGAAATCTACCACCTGCTGGTTCACTGCTGAAATGGCCAAAACTGAGCTAGCCTGTAGTCAGAAGCCAGGAGCTTATTCTGGATTTACTACATGGGTAGCAAGGGTCCAAGTACTTGGGTCATCTGATGCTGCCTTCCCAGGTGCAATAACAGAAAGCCGAATCAAAATTGGAGTCTCCTGTGTGGGATGCTAAGGCTGCAGATGGCAGCTTTACCTGCTACATCACAGTACCAGCCTGATACTTGGGCTTTTGATACCTACTTGAGACACCTGAATTGAGTTCTAGGGGTCTGCCTCAGCCCTGGAGTGAATCAGGAGGTGATAGCACTCTTTCTCTCTCTCTCTCTTCTTCCTCTTGCTCTCAATCCAATAGATTGCTGCCTTTCCCTCTCTACTTTTTTTTTAAAAAATGAAAATAAGTTAAAATCAAATTTTAAGTTATTTACAGCATGGAGAAAAGGCAACAAAGAATGAGGAGGGAGAACAGATTGCCTGGGGTTTAGGGTTTGGTTTTGTGGTCCATGTACTCAATGAGCTTTTTAAATGGGCAAATCACCTTCTCTGTGAGCACTGATGATCATACTATCTCTAGACACAGAATAAGGAAAATGTGAGAAGCAACTTTAAAATTCACCATAAGTACTGGGTAAAAGCAGCTCAGAAAAGATGGCTAAGAGCAGTGAATTATGTCCTTGCATGTGATGAAGTCGCTTACTCCCCCCACTGGTTGTGTTATCAAATGATATTCTTTCAGAATCTGTTCATTGAGGAGTGGGTGGCTATGACTGCGGGAACATTGCTGGAGAGAAGAGAGCCAGTGGACACTACAAGAGAGACACTAGACAGAAGAAAGATGTCCCCGGGGAGCAGGGTTTGGAAACAGTTCTGTAAGGGACAAATGGAGTGATGGGTGGAAGGAAGTGGGAGGCTTTTCAGCTGGGTTAGAGGCAAGAAAGGGGCCAAGACAGTGTCCACTGGGACAAAATAAGAATGAGCATACTGGCAATCTGGGAAAGGAGCTGATTCAGGAGCAGGAAGAAAACCTGTGGCTGGGTCATGGAACCTGAAGGGTTTGATTGTTCTGGAAGGAGCATTTTGACTTCCCAAACTAAGAGGGCTCTGCTGGCAAGAGCTGGAACAACACAGACCCGCCTGGGCTTGCTAAGTCATTGTTCTCATTGCTGTGATCTCTGCTTGACAACCTGAGCAGTAAAATGCCAGTGTGTAGAGAAGTGGTTCTCAACTGAAAGCTGTTTTGCCCAGGGAAAGTTTGACGATGTCTGTAGACATTTTGGGTTATCGCTACAGGAAAGGGTGGGTACTGGCATCTAGTGGGAAGTAGACATCTATTGGGGAGGAACAGCCCCAGGAATAAGAGATGACTCAGTTCAAGGTGCCAGTAGGGCCGAGGATGAGAAGCCCTGCTACAGACTCCTCAAATATATTCTTTTATTTTATTTCTTTTTTTAAAAAAAAGATTTATTTATTTTTATTGGAAAGGCAGATTCTGGTTCACTATCCACAAGTCTGCAGTGGCTGGAGCCGAGCTGATCTGAAGCCAAGAGCCAAGAGTCTCCTCCTGGTCTCCCATGCAGATGCAGTGTCCCAAGGCCTTGGACCATCCTCTACTGCTTTCCCAGGCCACCAGCAGGAAGCTGGAAGGGAAGTGGAACAGCCAGGATAAGAACCAGCGCATGGGATCCCAGCACATGCAAGGCGAGGACTTTAGCCAGTAGGTTATTGTGCCAAGCCCCCTCCATTGTTTTCTTCTCCTTGTGCTCCATGCCAAGGACAGACACATGCACACACATACACATGCACATGCATGAACAGGTATGCACAAATATGAATGAACATACACCCATGAAAGTATGCATACACACATGCATACCCATATAAACACACACCACATATCCAGGTCTGGGTCTGCCCAAGTGCTGGAGCCTAGCATAACTGAATAGTCACTGTAACTACTGTTTTGAGGATGGCGTGCTGGAAACCACACTTTATTAACCCCTTTTTCAGTCTCTTCAGTAACCTCACTGATTAGGGATCCTCAGTTTGATTCCACAGAGAAATACACTAGGATTCAATGAGATGGCTCTCCCAGGATCACACAGCAACTCCTCAGCCAGGATTCAGTGATGCAAATCCTGGAGCCAGGTTTGAATGGGTTTGCTGAGACAGCCATATAGACACAGAAAACCAGAGCACATTCCCACCTGCTGGTTCACTGCCCAAATCCCTACAATGAGCAGAACTGGGGCAGGCCAAAACTGGGAACAAGAAGCTCAAACCAGGTCTCCCCCATGAGTGATGGAGACCCAAATGCTTGAGCTATCACCTGTCACCTCCCAGGGTCCATAATCTCAAGAAGTTGAAATTGGGAGCCAGAGTTGAAAAACCAAAGCCATGTGTTTTTAAAAAAAGATTTATTTATTTTTATTATAAAGTCAGATATACAGAGAGAAGGAGAAATAGAGAGGAAGATCTTCTGTCTGATGATTCATTCCCCAAGTGAGCGCAACGGCTGATGCTATGCCGATCCGGAGCCGGGAGTCAGGAACTTCCTCTGGGTCTCCAACATGGGTGTAGAATCCCAAAGCATTGGGCTGTCCTCAACTACATTCCCAGGCCACAAGCAGGGTGCTGGATGGGAAGTGGAGCTGCTGGGATTAGAACAAGTGCCCATATGGGATCCTGGCATGTTAAAGGTGAGGACTTTAGCCGCTAGGCCATGCCACCGGGCCCCAAAGCCATGTTTTTGATGCGATTCTTTTGTATCCACCATGGTGCACAAGTCAAGAACATTTTGCTGTGGAGTTTTTTTTTTTTTTTAATGTTTAGTATTTGATAAAACTGCCTTTTCGGCCTGTTCCAGACCCTAACTTCTTTGTTTAAGTAAGAATAAAAGTACATGTGGCTCAGGGCTGGCTGAGGGAGAGAGGGAAGAAAGAGACACTCAGAAATATCCATCATTTCAGGTTTTAAGAGGCAATGAAAATAAAGGAACATGAAATCAGCTGTTTTTGGCCCTTGCATTTCTTCCATCACAGGTCATCTTGTGGGGGAGGGGGACACGGGATGGGGCAAGTCTGCATTCTCTTTTCATTGCTAACATTGACTCTCACCTTCATGGCTTCTCCTGTCATTTCCCCATGCTCTCTCAGTACTGGGCACATCATTAGCTCAGTGCCATGCCCTTGGCAACGTCCCGTGTATGTTGGCTGTTGTTACTATAATCTCTTCATCTTCGTGCATGTTGCAGTGAGAGGCCATATTGTTCATGGTTCTGTCTCGCCCTCAGGATTGGCACCTCCTGCAAGGCAGGGACTTTGAAAGCCAACTCCTGGCATGTGGCTGACACTCAATAAATGCTGAATGACTTCACTATTGGAAAGCAGATCTCAAGCAAGGCTCGGCTGGTTCAGGAGGTCTGAGCAATGGCCTCACTCAGCACTTCTGCTCCCCGATGATGCAGCACAAGCCTTCCAAGCCTCACCGCTAAAGAGACACTGGGGTTTTGTTACAGTGTGGCACTTGGCCATAGGGTCCAGCAGAAAGGAAGAAAATCATGATGTTTGTCAGAGGTGAGTCTGATGGAGATTCACATTTTTTTTTCTAATTTTGGTCTGCTTTTCATTTAAAATTCAAAATTTTTTGCCCTTAAAGATTTTTCTGTTATATTCAATTATGAATTAATTAAAATCCAATAAGTAGGAGGACAAATGGACAAAAAGGGAGAAAAGGCAATGCAACTCTAATTTTACCATCACATCATTGTTTTAAAGAATGTATGGTGCAAGAACTGATCTTTAACTCATGTGAAAAATGATCTTCTACTTGAAAAGCAAAGTATGTTAATAAGCCAGTAAGAGGGATTTTTCCTTTTTGTGTTGATTCACATGGTATAGTGAAAATTAGAGAAAATTGTTTTTGTGGGTTTTGGCCTAATAATCATCCTGGAGAATGGTGTTGGAATGTTGGTGATTGCAAGAGATTGTTTATTCCATTAAATTCACTCTGACCCAGACCACATCTTTCTTCAGAGTATGTCCTTTATAAATCAGTCATGTAGTAGATCAGGAATGCAGTAAGAAATGAAATCACAAACAGAAATTTAGCCTTATCCGGCAGTCTCTACAAGGATAAGCAAAGCACAATCACAAGACCTTTCTCTCCATGAAGTTCTTTTCTGGAATATTTAGCTAGTGTTATTTTTAAAATAAATAATATTAGAAATTTATCTTTAGATAAAACTATGCTACCTTAATGAATTTATAGTAAGGAAGACAAAAAAAAAAACCCCACCTATTAATCAATTGTTTATTTGAGAGGTAGAGACAGTTAAGTAGTGACAGAGACAGATAGCGAGAGAGATCTCCCACCTGCTGCTTTACTCCCCAAATGCTAAAACATCAGAGATAGTTAGGCCAAAGTCAGGAGCAAGACACACAATCCAGGTCTCCCTGTGTCAGTGACATGAGCTGTCACCTGAACCATCGCCAGTGTGTCCCAGGTGTGCATTAGCAAGAAGCTGAAGTTAAGAACAGAGCCGGACAGAGTACCTGATACCCTGATACAGGAAATGGAGGTCTTAACCAGTAGGTCAAACATCATTCTCATTATTTAATTCTTACTCATTTCAACATATAAAAGTATGAGTTTTTTTTTTAATTTTTTAAAGTATGAGTTTTAAATGTTTAAATCCCACTGGAAATAAATGAATGTTTAAAACAAGTGTGGGGGTAAAAACAAGCAGATGAGTGTGATTTACTGACTCTCTCATCTCAACATACGCGCATTCTCATTCTTGGTAAAGCAAGGGCCGTGGTGAATGGCTGATCCTGGCTGCTTCGCACACCCCTCATCTGAGAGACAAAGGATGCAGTCAGATGTGTTCCAGTTCCTACCTAGCTTCGCATGCTGTCATTCCTCCTCTCTCGTCCCCAACTTATTAGCCACCTCAAAAGTTGTTCGTATTTCTTGTAACACTGATCTGCTGCCTGTGACATGTTTTGGTTTTGGCCCCAGTTCTCATGGAAAACCTTAATTCAACATTATCATGGAGTAAACTTTTGGGGGAGTGCAGCTGCTCACTGAAGAGCTGTGATTTACCACTGATAAACTTGCACCAGATCTGTGATGCAAAAAATGTCCCAGATCTTTGCCCATGGTATCTTGGTGCCTAAAGGGCATTTTCTCCTTACCCTCCTTCCAAGAGCCTCAACCCTACGTTGGTTGACTGCGCACTGTCACCTCCAAGCTCCCACTTTAGGTATTATGTTCACCCAAGTGGATTTGTTTTCTTGCCTCTCACTAGAGATCCTTGAGAGACATCCTTTCAAACATATGGCAGGGAGAGTTTTCACAGGGGCCCTTAGGATGTTATTCCTCAGAAACTGATTATGATAATCTGAAAGGCAGAAAGACAGAAAAACATAGACCTCCCATCTGTTGGTTTATTCCCCCCACGCATCTGCAGCAGCTGAGATTGAAGCTGGGAAGTCAGTTCAGGTCTCTGACATGGGTGTCAGGGACCAAAGTGCCTGAGCCATCACCTGCTGCCTCCTAGGAAATGCATTAGCAAGAAGCTGCGATCAGAAACAGAGCCTGGACTCCAACCCCAGTAAACTAATGTGGAATGTGGTGGGTCCCAAGTAATACTTTAAGCACTGAGCCAAACACTCAACACACCCTATTCCTTGGAAAGTTTTTGTATCTAGTAGCTCACTAGATGCTTGAAAATGGCCAACAGGAACATCTGGTTTTAGAGCACAGCCCTACTATTAAAGAAAAACAAACCTGTGTTTTACTGTACTTTAATTTGCTCATCTGGGGAAAAAAATGGGATATAGTCACAGCTTTTGCTTCCTCCCTCAGATACTCTGAGGACAAAATGAAATACATATAATTAAATAAAATTGGTGGGAGGTATCAGCTTGGACTGAACTCCTGCATTAGACATAACAGACCAACCCGAAATGGAATTACTCATGCTGAATTTCCACCCCATCAAGCTGACACTAAGCTGCTTATCTGACACTCCAAGAGCTCAGATGGTGAGTGAGCAAGAAAGAGACAGACAGACAGACAGACAGACACTAGTCAAACAGACCAGGCATAGCTTGTAGGGTAGGGAAGTCTCTGTTTTATCGTTACAAAGAAAGTTCCTTTGAATTGACAACATACTTTTTGTTCCCTGGTCCTGCTTTCCTCTTTTCTGTCTGCACTCATCATCATATACATTTTGTTTTACAGGATGAGGTGTTCCCCAATTCTTGCAACTGCAAGGAAAAGCCAGTGAGGATCTTTAAATCTGTTGCCCTTTTGTCTTCTCACAATAAGTGGAAGAGGTGGGAAAAGTTTCTGTTAGGCACAATATCAACAAGTATGGAAGTAATACTAAAACAATCTCCAAGAAATATTTTCAAATGTGTCTGACGCCTCTTCATGTTGGGTGCCTGATAAATTACAGCCTTCAGATCCAAGCGAAGAGAGTGGTGGGAAAGAATCCTTCCTCTCCCCATGGCTCCCACCCCCTCCTTCCTCCTTGCCTGAAACATCTGGCAACCCTTTGTAGTTCTGGATGATTTGACTTGGAATTCATTAGTAATAATTGATGTGCTTTCTGGAATTTGTTTAAACAGTTCATCTTGTGATGGGTGGCTCAGCTGAAGAAGAATTGCTCAAATGGAGCCTGCCAACGTGGTAGAACTGAGACGGGCAACAGCTGAGTGCTAGGTGTCTGAGGCTTCAGAAAGCTCTGTTTCCTTGTCCCTCACCCAGTTTGGGTGTGAAAGAGAGCGCTGCCTGCCTCTCCAGTTTCCTTGAAGTGTTTAAGAGCTGTCTTTGAGCAAAGGGATGTGTACTGCAGCCAATCCAAGATATTTGCATGTTGAGAACCCCAAATGAAGAGGTCGTACAACTGTGTTGAGACAGAGTTAGAATTGAAATGTTTCAAACACAGAGAAAAGGAGTATCTGCATTTTAGTGCCTTTTCTGTTGCTGCGACAGTGCCTGAGGCTGACAGTAGAGGTCTATTTTGACTCTAAGCTTGAGAGGCTTGCATGTTGGCACCTGGTCTTGGGATGCGGGGAGGGCTTTGTGCTGTTTCAATTCATGATGGCAAGCAGAATAGCAAGTGGTTGTAGGCAAAAGACTGGCAATGAGAGGTAGACCCACTTTTTAACCAACTAGCTCAGTCTCTCAAGAATTAACCTGCTGGGCCTGGCACAGCAGCCTAATGACTAAAGTCCTTACCATGCATGCACCAGGACCCCATATGGGCACCAATTCATGTCCCTGGCCCTGCTTCCCATCTAGCTTCCTGCCTGTGGCCTGGGAAAGCAGTCAAGAACAGCCCAAAGCCTTGGGACTCTGCCCTTGCGTAGGAGACCCGGAAGAAGCATCTGGCTCCTGGCTTTGGATGGGCTCAGCTCTGGTCATTGCGGCCACTCGGGGATGGAAGATCTCTGTATCTGACTTTCCAATAAAAATAAATAAATCTTTAAAAAATAAAAAGGCATTAACCTGTTGCAGGAAATGCATCAAATCCCTCTTAAAGGGACCCAAAATCAAGACCACCACAAAGACAGTCGAATTTCAATACAGGATAGACGTGTTTGAACCACAGCAATCCACACAGGCAACTATATAAAATGGGAAGGACTGCGCTAGGGCAAGGGGTCTTCACGTCCTTGATAAAAACTTTCAGCAGATGATGTATACCAGGGCACAAATACTTCTACATGTGTTTGTGTGCAATCCCATTTGACACACAACTACAAGGGATTCACAGGCCACCTGAAGCATACCTAACGATATAGGTCAAGAAGCTCTGGAAACAAGAAGTGGTAAAATTGAAATTATAAATATCATATCAATTGTAAATCTGCTATAGATGAGAAAAAAGCCTCTTTTAAGTCCCCACCTTTTAAAAATATTTATCTATTTATTTACTTATTTGAAAGACAGAGTTATAGAGGCAGAGAGAGAGATCATTCATGCACTGATTTACTCCCTAAATGACTACAACTAAAGGAGTGGGCTAGTCCAAAGTCAGGAACTTCTTCTGGATCTCCTGTAAAGGTGCATAAACCCTGCACCTGGGCCATATTCCACTGCTTTCTCAGTTGCATTATCATGGAGCTGGGTGGGATATGCAGGGGCTTTATCTGCTAGGCCACAATGCCAGCCCCACTCCACTTGTAAAATTGTTGACTTGATGTGTATAAAATTGCTCTTGAATTGCTATGTAGGCTGTCAATGTGCACTGTTAACTTCCACACCAAACTCCTTCATGCCCAGTAACAAACTGTACACTGGCCTGGGGCCTTGTGCAGCTCAGTTGGCCCTGCACCAGGACATAACTCTTCCTGCCTACTCAGGAACATTATTCCAGAAATTCTCCCACATTCTTTCCTGAATCATCAATTGTCTCCTTTCAACTGGATAAACACCATCAACATCCACATACTGTTAAGAAAACTCAATTCAGCCTAACTTAATCATGAGGGAGTTTATTGATGCTTATTTCCATATAATAACCTGTTGATGCATGAGCATCCATTTGTTAGGATTTAAGGAGAGCTGGTTATATAACCATGAGATTAACATCACACCTAAGACAATGTAACAACAATTCCTTCATCCAACAGTCTTTCTCAGCTACTCCCAGGTTTTTGTTTGTTTCTTTTAAACTTTCTTTGCTTTAATCTGGATCAAACTAAGTCCATGTTGGTTTGTTCTGGCCAGCTTCCCATGCCATTGATCTGCAGAAACAATGGGTCAGGTGCATGTCAGAAGGTCTCACATTCTAAATGTCTCTCTCTCCTTCCTTCCTCACAGTGATGGTTAAGCTTTCCAAGCCTTTGCATTTCCTGTAAACTGGAAATAAGACTCAGGCTTGATTATATTTTGATTCACATTCTTAGATAAGCACACTTGACAATGATGAAATATTTCATAAAGCATGACTTCAGAAGCATAATGACTTATCCTCTCACTATTAGGAAAAAATGATCACTATGTTCAGGTGATGACAATTTTTTTTTCTGCTTAATAAAAGCAAAATTCTTCATTTAAAAAAAAAGGATTTGCTTATTTATTTGAAAGAGGGACACAGAGAGTACGATCTTAGGTCCACTGGTTCACTCTCCAAATACTTGCAATAGTGAGGACTAGACCAGGCCAAAGCCAGGAGCCAGGAGCCAGGAACTCCATCCAGATGTCCCATAGGGGTGGGAGAAACCAGATACGTGGGCCATTATCCATTTCCTCTTAGATACATTAGCAGAAAACAGGATTGAAAGCACAGAGTAGGGCCGGGCGCGGTGGCGCAAGTGGTTAAAGGTCCTTGCCTTGCACGCCCGGGATCCCATATGGGCGCTGGTTCTATCCCGGCAGCCCCGCTTCCCTTCCAGCTCCCTGCCTGTGGCCTGGGAAAGCAGTCGAGGATGGCCCAAAGCTTTGGGAACCTGCACCCGCGTGGGAGACCCGCAAGAGGCTCCTGGCTTCGGATCGGCATAGTATCGGCCGTTGCGCTCACTTGGGGAGTGAATCATCGGACGGAAGATCTTCCTCTCTGTCTCTCCTCTCTGTATATCCGCCTTTCCAATAAAAACATAATAAAAATAAATCTTAAAAAAAAAGAAAGCACAGAGTAGCAAGACTCAGACCAGACTTTCCAGGATGGGGTGCAGGCATCCCAAATAGTGACTTAACGTGCTATTCCTCAACAGACACTCTATATTACCCCACTTAAGATTTGTATATCACTTCCATCAGGGTGTCTCAATGGCTGAAGAAAGCTTTCTTGGCAATGGATGGCTACAGCTTGAACCTATGTCACTCTAATTTGGTCACTACAGCTTTCCTTTGGGATCTTTCTTGTCCAAACACAAATAATATTTCTAAACAGGTTCAAACTCCCAGTTCTCCAGGAACAGTGGTGGATACAGAGGTTCCTGGCCAGTTCCTGACCATCTTTTAGACAGTGTGACTTGTGCCTGCAGTGACCTAAGAAATCCTATCCTTAGGACTCTAGTTCTTCTCCTCTAGAACACAGAACATGACAGATCTTTCCAGGATTTGCAATGCTAGATTTTGATCTTTTCTATCTGTAAAGCAATGATGGTTGTCAAAAGCCAAGTATTATTCAAATTTTCTTTTTTTTCTTTCATAGTTAAGATACCTGTTCTTTTCAAATCTTTCTTTTCCTATCAGGTAGAATGTCAGAATATATTTTGCGCGTGCTGAGAGTCAAGCATCACCAGGAAGATGCATTTATTCAGCAGGCTGTGCTTCCAGGAAGCTTACAGATGGATGGATGGTATTAGGAACAGACTTGAAAGACCTAGGTTGATTCTTTTTTTAGGAATATGCTTCAAAAAGTTCATAGAAAGTGGTCATTTTTAACTCCATTTCCCCACAATCATTTTAAAGTGTCCCCAGAGTATGCATATTGGGCAGAGGCCATCTGTGTTTTGTTGGCATGTGACGTCGTTAGCTGCTTTTGGAATTCTGAAAACATACTTTTTCAATTATGTAAAATAATATGGCAAGGGCAACTCATCAGACTCTTGGCTTCCAAATGTGTTACCAAAATAGAATTCTTCTTTTCCAAATAGAATTTAAATAGATGAGAAAATTAAAAATTTGGAACTTAAGTCAAAAAAAAAAAACCACAGAACACCCTATATCTTAAATAAACCTTCTTTTGGATGCAGACATTGGCATTTCTGAAGTTTTCTAATGACATCAAAGAATAGAGTCTCAGAATTTTTGAGGAATCCTAGAGTCATAAAATCAAAGCATCCTTCTTACTGATTCCCACACTCCCATCCAAGAAAGAATTGAGTCCTCTCGCCCCCAAGAAGATCCTTGAACACCCTCTATGTTTTATTTTATTATATGATTAATTTACTTATTTTGAAGAAATATAGGGAAAGTGAGAGATACAAAAAGAGAAAAAGATCTTGCTTATCCAAGTGCTTGCAACAACAAGGCTGAGCCATGCTGAAGTACCATCTGGGTCTCCTCTACTCCTCTTGCCAAAGGGCCAAGAACTTGGGCCATCTTGTGCACCAGATGCACCAGCAGGGAGCTGGATTGGAAGTAGAGTGGCCGGGACTTGAATTGGCATTTACACGGGATGTGGCATCCCAGGTGGTGGACAACCCATTGCTCCACAATGCTAGTTCCAATCTTCTACTTACTGAGTACCTACAATGAGACAGACGTTAAGCAAGGAGCCTAATTACCTTTAAGATATCCTTTTGTGGGTACAGTGAATCAGAGTATAGTTGAAAAGTAAGAAAGAGCCCTCAAATGGTTGAGATGGTTTGGGATACTAAGCATCAAAGCAGTACACAATGCTCCTGAGAACATTTGAGCAGCATTTCTTTTTTTCTTTCCTCTTATTTCTTAACCTGGCCATCCTGATGATTATTACAGCTTATTTACATATTATCTTCCATTATGCAAGTATGTAAGTTCATTTGCGCTCTATGTTCTGAGAAATGTCCTTGACTCTGTGGTAAAGTCACTGCTTGGACACTGGCATCCACACGGGAGTCCCAGGATTTGAGTTCCAGCTCTATTCCTAATTTCATCTTCCTGTGAATGCACATCCCAGGAAGCAGCAGGTGATGGCTCAAGTAAATCGGTTCCTGCCACTCATGTGTATTCAATTCCCAGCTCTGGGTTTGGCCTGGTCTAGGCCCAGTTGTTGTGGATGTATGTGAGGATTTACGTCAAGTAAACAAGAATATTGAAGATCTCTGTCTTTGTGTGTGTGGCAATAAAATAAAAATAAACAAACAATGTATTATGAAGAATTCTTCCTTTGAAAACATTTTTAACCATTTTGAGCCTTCTCACATTTACTATGGAAATCTTTTATGGTCTAAATCCTGAAATAGTCAAGCTGATATTGATGAAAAGGGCTATTCATCAGTTGCTCCTCCCTTCCTCATCTCCACCTGATCTTATCGGAGAGAGTTCCAGATACCTTGTGGTTTTACAGCAACACGGAACTCTTGGAGAGCAAGTGATGGGCTGCTCGTGCATGGTGTGTCCACGCATCCACAATCCTGACCTGACCGTGGCCTGAGAACAATGTCAGGAAGCCTGCAGACAGATAACCTTTCCACGTGACTCTCTAAGATTCCAAATACATCATCAAGGGAGAAGGGGGAGCAGCTAAGCCAACCTGCTTTCCCTCAAGTGGAGGGAGCAGAGCCAAGAGAAGGAGGTGATGACTGCTGTCTGATGTCACACTTCTCTGGATGTTAGGAGCGTGTTGCTCACCCAGAGACTCTGAAATAATACTCCTGTGCCCCATGGTGGAAAGTTACAACTCCCAACTGTCCTTGAAAGATTTCAGGCTGTAGTTCTTTTCTTCTTTGCTTCTCTATTCTTCCTCTCCTTAATCTTTTCTATTTTTGTTTGCTTCCCCCCTTCACTCCTTTTGTTCTCTCTTTTCCTCTCTCTGTCTTTTTGTAATTCTTTCCTTCTTTCTCCTTTCTATCTTTATCTCTTTATCTAGGTTTCTGTCATTTTCTCTCTCTCTCTCTTTATTGACCTCTCTGTTCCTTTCCCCCTCCCTGTCCTTCCTTGGTCCTATCTGCCCAGTAGCTGGAAGAACATTCTTGGCATTGATCTAGAAACTGAGATAAGAGTGTTTTAGGAGAATGAAGCCAACAGAATATGAAACCAAGGCTCAGAAAACCTGAATTCTCTTCCTGAATTTGCCATTAATATCTGTGACAGACAGCATGAGATGAAAGACAGGAATGTGCTTTGAAAAATAACATAAGAGTGCAATTGTCCATTCTTGCAAAGTTACTGCTTTCAAAGGGAGTTTAAAGATGCTCCACAACAAGAAATACAATTGATTCCTCTTCTGTTGTGTCTTGCATTGGGTCACAGACTCCATATAACATGTGGGAGATTTTGAGTCTAAAAAACCCCCTTTGGGGCAAACACAAGATAAAACAAAACTGAAGAATTTGTGCAATAGCAGGCATGGAATGAAACCTGAGCCAATAACTCCGGAGCACAGCTGAAAATAAAGATCAATGTTGTCATTCTGAAGTCACTGTTCCCTTTCACTCCATGCCAAGGATCATTGCCACTCTGGATACAAGCCACTGGCTACAGCTCAGAACCAAGGAAAACTAACCCATCCAGGGCTTGTTGTTCTGAGAGGCAGAGAAAAGTTGATGACATGAAGAAAGAGAGAGCTCTTGCACCCACTGTTTCACTCACCAAATGACTACACATAGCCAGGGCTGGGCCAAACTGAATCCAGGAGCCAGAAAGTCCGTTTAGATCACTACATGGGTAGCAGAGGCCCGAGTACTAGGATTGTCACATGCTGCTTTCCTAGATATGTTTGTAGGGAACTGAGTGAGAAGTGGAATAGCTGGGAACCAAATTTGCATTCAAACATGCGATACTATTGCACAACACTACCCCCCTTCCCTCTTCTTACACTTTTTTGCCCCAAAGATATATTTATTTGAAAGCAGAGTTATACAGAGAGAGAGGGTGGGATAAACCTTGAGAGATCTATCCTCACACTCTCCAAATGGCCATAGTCACTGGAACTGGGCTGATCTGAAGCCAAGATCCAGGGGCCTTCTCCAAGTCTTTCCACATGGGCTCAGGGTCCCAAGAACTTGGGCCATCTTCTGTAGCTTTCACAGGTACATCAGCAGAGAGCCTGATTGAAAATGAAGCAAATAGGACTTAAATCAGAACCAATTAGGGATGCCAGTGGCAGCATTACCAGCTAAACTATAGTGTCAGTCCCATCCTTCCATTTTTAAAGAGATTGGGCCCACTGTGATTGCCTAAATTAATCTCTCCATCCTAACCAACAACCTTGACACTTGTGCTATCTGAATCCTCTTATTCCAGCATACATCCACACCCATAGGCTCAGGGTTTTAGAATGGCGAACATCTTGAGTGGCACCACCCTGCAGACCTCAAAAAGCCCATTGTACAAAACCCACCAATCATATCCTGGCCCTTCAAACTTTCACTCTAGTCCAGTAGCAACTCAAGGCCCAAAGTCCCAAATCCCATCATCTAACTCATTTAAATGAGGTGTGGAATGAGCTGCCATGAGGCAGGGCACACTTTTGCCCCATACAGGAGCTTGTGAAATAAATAAAAGTTATCAACTCTGAAAATACTAGGACTAATCACTGAATAACAGTTACAAACATTCTTGTTCAAAAAAGGGAAGAACAAAAGGAAAAGTGGGGAATCAGTTTTGAAGTTCAGCTGGGAAATTTTCCCCTGGGTTTAGGACCTGGGGATTAATCTTCTGTAGCTCACTAATTCTCCATGAGAGGAAACAGTCATTGTACCAGTCAGAGTTTTGAGTTTTGGATGACCAAGGAGAGTCTTTCATTTCAGACCCTCCATGGTATAAAGTCGCTGGGAATTTAGTAGATCTCTCTTATAAGTCATGGTGAGTCACCTAGGTACCCAAGAGTGCTGTAGCTTCTGTTGAAATGACTGATGGATTGAGGACCCACATTCTTTTTTTTTTCTTTTTTTTTTTTTTAGTGGGGAATCTTATTTAATTTTTTTATTATATTTTGACAATCTTTACATAGTTAATTGGGGTAAAAAGGTTCAAGGGCTATAGGGAAGGGGTAAGACTATTATTTCCATATTGTTTCCTTCATGTTTAAAGCGGGGTATTAAGGGAGAAGGCCCACCCAATTTCCCACCCTCCCCAGGTCCTGCATGTAGGGTATGCTCCGAGGTTCTTGCTCAAGTGGATTCGATATTTCAACAGTTATGAATCGCTGCCAATCTTGCCACTCCAAATATTATGGGGTCTTTGAAGAATCCACTGATTGACGTAGTCCATCACAGAGTCTCTGTTTGCCCTGTATTTCGCTGCCAACATATAGCTGAGATGGTTGGTTGACCCCTTCTGTCTTCTCTCTTTTCTTGGTTAGGGTTCTGAGTCCAGCATTTCGATTGGGAAAATCTCCAAAGAAACTTTGCCTGAGGTGTTCTCAGACCAGATTCTTGAATGTACTAGCAAGCACACGGCCCAGCACAGTCCATGGCCCTGATCAGCAGGTGGTTGAGATCACTGAGTTAGTTCTGTTTCCAGCTCCGACTTCCACTGGGCGTTGCAGTCCAGCCTGATTCTGCCCAGCACATACTCGGCCCTCGCATAAACGAATGGGAGCTGCAGCTTAGTTGGAACAACCCACAATAGCCCCCACCAGGCCCACCCCCTACCCTGGTTTGCCAGTATGTGTAGCAGTAGTCCAGTCTGTCCCACACCCCATTCCACTCCAGCCCCTGCCCTGGTTTTTGTGCCCTCCCGTGGAAGTGGTAACCCAAGAGGGATGAGTCCACTATTTCCCTCCCAGGCCTCTCCCATTCCTGGAATGTGCTCTCTCCAGGTAGTTCTGTGGTTTGACTTGACAGAACTAGCCCCCTGTGCCAGCTTCTGCCAGCTGATGCTGTGGCTAAGCCCAAACAACCCTCACCCACTCTAATTTTGTTTGCACCAGTAGGAATAATCAGCCTAGCCTGGCTTTTCCCTAATCTAGTCCACATGAGGCATACAGGTGTTGTAGCTCTGCTTAGTCTGGTCTGCCCCCATCCCAGCCCATGCTCTCTAGTGGGAGTAGCTGTCCAGCAAAGGAACCACCCTATATTCTCCTGCCCGCTCTGCCCCCTCCATTCCTGGTTCTCACGTGTGCTGGTTGGGCGCTGTGATCACATCCAGTACAGGCAGCCTCACCTTGGCATTCTGTATTGTGCACTGGTTTTTGTTGCGACTGAACCCAGCTCGACCCATACTGTTCTGGTGCTTGGATTTGCCAGTGGATGACGTGGACAGATTCAGCCTGGTCTTCCCCTGGCCCATTCCAAATGTATGCCAGTGGGTAACTTTCCATGAGGAGTCACATTTCTAAGCTCTACAAAGATCATTTTTTGGTGACAAAAACTCATTATTTACTACGTAAATGAGATTTTTTTTAAAGAAAATAAATGTGGGCCCTACATGATGACTAAACAGAGAGTAGTAGCATCTGATTCTTCTGATCTCTATTCTATTTCCCTTTTCAGTGTGTTAACATATGATGACAACAGTTCTCTAGGAACCATTGCAGAGTGGGGTCAGGCAGGACGGTTTGGAGAATGGGAAGTAAAACCAAATAAGAGGCTGTCATGGCAGCTTAATAATAAAATGATAATAAATAGTAAAATAAATCTCTTGAAGTTAAAAAAAATCATCTGACTTAACAAACCCAAAAAATGAACCACTAGCATCCTTTCCTCACTATGAATTGTACTACCAGAACCATCCTTGGAGCTCATGATGCAGAGAGTGCCCACATTGAAGCCAAAGTGTTCTTAACCAGTCTGTCCAGTTGAAATCTCAGGGTGGCCACTTTATGCAAGTTGTTGGGCAGGAAAGCCAGGTCTGAAACTTAAATCGCTACATTTTGTATTTGTTCTCTTTTCACCATACTACAGTTGGATATGGGACAAGGTAGATCCTGGATCAGACAGCTCAGATTTAGACTATATAATAAACTCTAGATCAAGGACAGACCACACGAAAACAACAGTGATTGGACAGGAAGGGATCAGCATTTGGTGCAGTGATTAAGGCACCACTTAAGATAACTGCATCTGGTACTGTAGTGCCTCAGTTCAACTCCTGGCCCTACTCTTTTTTTTGGGGGGGGGGGGTGAGTAACTTTTTAATTATATTTATTTATTATATTGTATTATTTTATGATGCAGTTCCATAGGCTCTGGGATTTTCCTTATCCTCTCTCCACGTCCCCTCCACCACTGATTTCCCCTATATTATTACAATAGTATAGTCTTTCATAAACAGTCATAAGTTTATCATTCTGCTATTTCAGTGTATTTTGACATTGTAGGTATGGACAATGGCAGAGTGTCCAGGATGCTATTGTCAAGATGTATTTAACATTTTCATTGGGAGTGCATCTTTGATTTAGAAGTAAAATGCATGCTGCATTGTATCTTCACATCTGGATATGATAAGTCTCCATGACACAGTCACTAATACATTCCCTTCAATGAAAACCCATAAAACAAAATCAACAACAGGAAGAAAAATAGAGAATTTACAGTGTCCTGCTAGTGGTGGCCCTAGGTGATATAACATGATGGCTCAAGTAACTGGGCCCTTGATGCTCGTGTGGCTGACTCCTTCCTGCATAGCCAGCGTTGTGTGCGTGGTCTGTCCTTGAACTAAAGTTCATTATGTGGTGTCCAAATCCGAGCTGTCTGACTAAGGGTCAATCTTGTCCCATATCCAACTGCAGTATGGTGAAGAGAGAACAAATAAAAAATGTTAAGATTGACGTTTCACACCTGGTGTTGTCCTGGTCATTGTGGGCATTTGGGGAGTTCACCACTAGCCAAGAGAGCTCTCTTTCTATTTCTCCATATCTCTTTGTCCTTTGAATAACTAAAAAAAAAAAAAAAATAAGTTTTAGTGAAACTTAATTGAGCTGCATGAGTGATTGAACTGTTTGTTTTGAGGATCAGGTTGAAAAGAACCAAACTTAAATTCTGATCCCTGAAGCCTAAGCTAAATATTTTAAGTTAACAACTTAAGGTGGTTACTGTGGACTCATTTATCATCCACTTCTGATGAGCCCTTCTGCTTTCTTTTCTTGAAATTGTGCAAATACAAAAATGTCAAGTTTCTTGGAGATAGGAGGAGCACTCTGCCTAGGTAAGACATGGTGCAAGTGCAGCTGGATGAAGAGAGGGCAGGAGAGCTCCTACCCAGCCAGATGAGTGGAAAGGGGAAGGTTTAGTAATTTAAAACGAGACCTCGCAAAACAAGCTTACAACACTTGGCAGCCTGCAAAAACTTACTACCAAGCCGCCTCTACGAGAGATCCATTAATAAGATAAATGGGATCAGGAGTTTTACAAGTTACCATTCCTAGGTCTCAAATATCACTCACCTAAATGAATAGTCACCCAGCACTTGCTGCCAAGTTGTAATTGCTCTGAGTCTGGGATCAACTGCCAAGGCTGTAAACTGGTCTTGGTGGGAAGTGGTGTTTTCATAAATGATCTAAACCATTGATAGAATGCATGTCAGCAAGGAAACATTCTTTTGGAAAACATAGTATTTTCTTTCTGTAATAATAGCAATAAGATTTTTCATCTTCCAACTGGTAATATGTGCTGTATAAAAGGTTACAAATAGCTGCCCTAACGCCCACCCAGAGAATGTTGTCAATGATCCAAAAAAGATCAGTTTGGGGGACATTTCCCAGGTCTAAATAGAGCATAGTAGTGTAGCCAGTGGAAATTTAATCCAAAGCTATTTTTTAAAAAGATATATTTGTTTTTATTTGAAAGGCAGATTTGCAGAGGGACAAGGAGAGATGGAGAGAGAAAGATATCCATTCAACTTGCTAGCTCACTCTAAATGCCCACAATAGCCAAAGGTGTGTTAACCTGAAGAGAGAAGCCAGGAACAAGGAGTTTCTTCCAGGTCTCCCACATAGATGCAAGGACCCAAAGATCTGGGCAATGTTTCCCTGCTTTTCCAGGCACAGCAGCAGGGAGGTAGATAGGAAGTAGAAGAGCTGGATACAAATTGCTGCCTAGATGAGATGCCAGCACCACAAGCAGAGGCCTAACTACTATTTAATGGCTCCAGCTTCAACAGCAAAAATTTTTAAGTATATTTGAGGGACACAAAGATATTCTCAAGGCAGCCAGGGCTGGACCAGAAAAAAGGAGCCTAGAACTGAATCTAGGTCTCCTACGTGAGTGTTAGAGATCCAAATGATTAGTTAGCACAAGCTACCTACCCATGGTGTGCTTTGGCAAGAAGTTGGATCAGAAATCGAGTAGCCAAGACTTGAACCAGGATGCCAGTATCCTAAATGGGAATTTAACCATTGCATTAAACATATACCCTTCTACTTCGTATTTAAGTCATCTGTCTACTGCAGAATATGGTGCTCCTTGACAGAGGACAGATACCAAACACACAATTCTAAAATCTGCTTGGGCCTGGTACACACAGACTGGTTTGTACATCTGATTGCCTATTTCTGAAAAATCAGAAAAGAACAAATAAAAAATGATACAGTCACTGGATTCTTTTGTTTATTGAACGCTTAGCTCAGTATGGGACTAGACAGTAAACAAATGTGTATCACATTAAATTGTCTAACTTGTAAACCAAATCATTCTTGGGATAGAAAGGTTAATGCCATTCCATAACTTGACTTATTCCTTATTCAATAAATGTTTACTAAGAATCTCCTATTCATAAGATGTTGTGCTAGGGGGCTGATGTGTAGTAAATTACACTGCTGCTTGTGATGTCAGCATCCCATGTCAGAGCACCCGTTCGAGACCTGGATAGTCCTCTTCCAATCCAGTCTCCTGCTAACACAGCTTTGAAATCAGTGAAAGGTTTAAATGTCACCCACATGGGAGACCTAGCTGGACTTCCAGGCTCCTGGATTCCTCCTGGCCCAGCCTTGGTTGTTGTAACCTTTGGGAAGTGAATCAGCAAACAGGAAATCTCTTTCTATTTTACCCCTCTCTTTGTGTCACTGTCATTTTATTTCAAATAAATAAATACACAAATATATATTTTTAAATGAAGTGTTAGACTCTGGAGACCTACCAGTGAAGGAGAGATTCTATCAAAGAGAAGTGCAGTGTGACCCCTGATGAAAGGATGGGTGAAGGAACTTGCAAAATTAAAACAATGGTAACTCCTAATGCTTTACACTGAGTCAGAAAACTCCTATTCTTTTTCTGATGTGTCTGATAACTTATGTTCTCAGTGACTCAGATTCCCCATTTGGAGCATGGGCCCCTGGCCTGTGACACATGTGTGGAAGGGTAAAAGCACACTGGCCCAGGGTGTCCATGTCTCTCCCTCCCAGATTTTTGCCTTTTAGCAGAGAACAAAGACTTCTTTTGCAGATGCAAGAACTGTCATCCGTGAGAAAAACAAGATTTGCCAAACTTCTCAGCATTGAGATCAAATAAGACTATCTGTACAAGACAGATTTTTAAGCCAAGATAAATCATGATATTCACCAACGCCTCATCACCAGCAGCCACCGAGTCAATGGTTCTTATGTGTGGAACACTCTGTGAGGCACTGTCCCTGGGGTGAGTGGGTCACCGAGCAGTGTAAGAGGCAGTCCTAGAGATGAGAATGAGGACCACATTCAAGTCAGGACAGTGGTGTTCAGACTTGACTCAGCAAGGAAATTGGAGTCCTTAAGGATGGAAAGAGGGGCAGAGAAGGGTGTCGTGGGCAGGTGATGTCTTGGATGTTGCTTGCCAGTAGTCTGTGGGAGCTCTGCATGCCATGTGCTGCAGGCACACTGAAAGGCGGGGAGAAAACCAAGTAGGTAGTAACAGGAGAATGGAGTGAAAGGGCTGAGCATTACTGGAGATATACAAAAAACCGGATGCTGACCTCTTGCTGATTACACAAAAATTACATGCATGAACTCTTGGAATCAGCCTGCCTGAGTTCAAATCCAGACTCTGTTACTTACTGTGTTGCACCTGTTCAGCAATTCACTCATTCATGCCTTGGCTATAAGTCCTCACCCTACTGGCACAAAGTCTACCTCTCTCACCAGCTCATTTTTGCTATACCACTTCTTCAAGCTCAAAGATCTCAATCTTGTTTAGCCTTCACTTTTTCCCCATCAGTGGGCTCCTTCCTGGTCTCTTTTGGTACTTTGAATCCTCTTTTGGTCCCCTGAACTTCTCTTTCTTCTTTCAGCCTATTTCTGCTGTAGTCCTTGGGTCTGTGTTCCCTCATCCTGAATCAGATCCATCTCTCTCGTTCTCTCTCTCTCTCAAGTTCACACCAAGCCTAATTACTGCTGCTGAAGAGAAGTCAGGTGATGACTGATTTCATTGTGGTTTCTCAACCCTCCTGTAATTGATCAGGTTCCATTTGTCCTTCACCAGTTCCCCCGCCCCCCCAGCCTCCCAAAGATAATTCTCCACCTTTGCCCCTTTCCCCAATGCCTCTTCACAAACTCCATCCATCCCTCTTTTCTCAGCTGATAACATTCACTGACAAGTGAACATTCTCAATGGTTAGCAAACTTAACCTTACTCTGGACTGCCAGCCAACATATCTCAACCCATATTCATTCTTACCAATGTCACTCACAAGACCAAAATATCCTCCTATATTCTCTTAAAATATTTACTTATTTATTCATTTGAAAGAGAGATGGGGCAGGGAGGGGCACCACAGTATGGTAGATTAAGCCTCTGTCTCTGGTGCCAACATTCCAAATAGACATGGGTTCGAGCTCCAGATGCCTCACTTATAATTCCACTCCTTGCTAGCAGCTTGAAAAAGCAGCAAAAGAAGAATCAAGAGCTGTCACCCCTGTACTCACATGGGAGACCTAGAAGTTCCACCAGCCAAACTCTAGCCTTTTCAGACATTTGGGGATTAAACCAGTGGTTTGAACAGCTCTCTCTCCTTCTTTCTCTCCTTTTCTCTCCATAAACCTGCCTTTCCAATAAAAATAGATAAGTCTATAAATACATTTTTTAGAAGATTCCAGAACTCAGATATGCTTCCCCCAGTGTAACCCTGCACAGAAGGGCTCTGATGTCTGCACTTGAAGCTCTCCCAGGACACCTCAAAGAGGATGCACTTGGCTCTGAGATTAAGCGAGAACTGACTAATAAGAAGAGACCTAAAAAATGTGAACCTTGCTGTAAGGAAAAATCTGCTGCAGAGAGCACAGATAATCATAAGCTGTATCACCCTTATTTTCACAATAAACAGAAGATCTGAATGTTTGCAAGCCAATAAAACATTGGGAAGCCTGGAAGAAGAATGTTCCTCAAGATTTTGGATGAATGCCTTTGAGAAAGTGTTTCCTTTATGAAGGTACCATTATAATAATGAATGTTTTGCATTTGGCAAAGTGGTGTAATATTTATAATATTCAGCCAAAGGGAAAAGGATTAGTAGCTACTTCTATTACCTTCTGGAAAACATGAAAATTTTAGGCTGAGTCTTTCTCTCACCCCAAAGGCAAACAAGGGTGGTATCAGAAAAAATAATTGAAAATAAAAACTGGTAAGCTTGTTTGACCATCATAAATCAAAAAGTATTTGATCACATGTGGTAGAATTTTTCCCCTTTAAGAGTGCTTTGACCTATATTATCTGACTTTAAATGTATTTCTAAGCAAATGATGCATAATGAAGGCAGGTGGTTGTGGCGAGACTCATTTAATGATACATGGCACAGAGATTGCGGCAGCATTATCTGCAATACTACTCCAGGAATCTTTCCTGACATAGGATGATCCCCTCTTCATTCCTCATCTACTCTCTCTGACCTTCGTTCCTTCAGGAAAGCATAACCTGGATACGTATCCATAAACTATGCAAAGTCCTGGTCTAATAAAGATCCTAGCCTGTGCTCTCAAGTTATTCTATCTCCAAATGGACATTTGCCCTGGACCTCCGCCTATGGGAAGCCAAGCAACAGCATACCTAGAGGTTTGGGGCATGGACCTTGGGTCCAATGACAAGCTCTTTCTCTTTGACCAGTTAGTTGAACTTGGTGTGCCTCAATTTCCTTCCTTGTAAAACAATACTTCCTTCAGAAAATTGTTAGGAGTGGCATATATGTGACATTTTGTAAAGCCTGCCACTCAATAAATATTTTGAATGTATTTAATAAATAAGTGAGCTGGGTCAACCAAAGTTTCCAGGCTGAAAGAAAGGATTAGTTTTTATTCCTATTACTCAGCAACTTGTTCACACAATTATAATTAATCTGCAAAGGCGTGGGAGGAAAGCACTTGCTTTATCACTTGTCTAGAAAAATTCCGTAAATGAAAGGGTTTATACGAATCAAGCACATATACCAAACATCTCTCTTAAGGGCTCAGATCCAGTGCTTGCCAAAGGAAGAAAATACAACCTCCTTAGTAGAATAGACCCTTTTCCCAATCCCAGGACATTCCAGAGCCGAGATGCTGGGACTTGGTTCCCAGAGACTTTGTGAGGTTGCTGAGTGTCTGCCATTTTGTGGGTGGGTGAGGCAATTTTACAGCCTGCAACCAAGCCTTCTGCACTGCTGGAGAAGGCCTGAGCTCATGAAGATTACAGCATGATTTTTTTTTCCTTTGTCCTTACAAGGAAATCTTCAAATCTTCAAACAGGGAGCCAAAAATAGTGACAAGGAGAATAGGTTGCCAAAGATGTGTCCTTTTCTCTCCTCTCCATTTCATTTATAGTAAAATCTCAAATCTTTTGGAGTGGGTTTGGGCATTCCTCTTACTAGACAGTTTATTTTGCATGGCAGTTATGCTGCATTTACTCCATAGCTCTGGGGAGTAAACCAAAAGTTTGAGAGACATACAGTGACTGCTGGTCATTTCCCTTCACTTTCACAAGTTTCTAGGAACTTGAGCTCACCCCCTTTAGCATCTGTCAGATTTCACAGTCTATGAAAGATGAGGTGCCATGGTTCAAGTTCTGGACCCACTGCTGGCTTTGTGCTGAAAATGCACAATGCTGATGTTGCCTTTCTCACCCCCAGAGTTGTCAAGATGGCCAAGCTGGTCACATAGAAGCCCTCGAGTACTTTTCGTAACAGTAAGTCACATTTATGTTTCACACATTTTTCTATATGTATATATTTCACAATAAAAAGTAATTGAATTTGAAAAAATAACAGATAACAATTGTCAAATTTGCAAAAAAAAATGAGTCTTATTCATGTTAGTTTATACCCTAACAATTTAAATAAGCAGGTATATTTTATATTTTAGAAATATATGCTTTTTTTCGGCAGGAGATCTAGATACAGCAATGTTCTCACTAAGGTTATTAACTTCTGTTTAGCATCTCTGAAAGTTCAGAGCCTAGGATTCACAAAAGGAATTTTTCCCCAAAGATTTTTTCCATTTTGCTTTCACTGACTTGGATCATTATTTTGCTTTATCAACTAAGTTTAAGATAACAATGGGTACAAGGATCAAGTTTGTGCAAAAGATTACTAATTTTCCATTAAGTATCCATCCTTGTCTTCTCTTTCAACTCAACTGAGCCTCAGCTTTTCAACAGCAACATCAGTATCCCACTCCACAATGATATTTCTTATTTTTTTTCTTGCATCTACATATGATTGTGTATGTTCTGGCCAATAAGGCATAAACAGGAGTACTGCATGTGGTTCCAGAAAGTTCTGCAAAGGAGAGTGCTTATCCCCACCCTGCACTTCTTCCATCCTGCTATTAGCCATCTTGTGATGTCTTGGCCATCTTGGACATGAGAAAGGTCTATCCTCGGAATGGATGAGGGTAGGACCAAAGGTTTGTATCCCTTTTGTGACGGTGTCAATATATGGCCTCTTGGCCAGCTAGGTATGGAAACTATCCTAGTCGCCATTTGGGGAGGCAGAGGAGGTGTATCCAGTTATGTGTAGCTGATCAATTTCTAACTCACCAATTTCAAAGGGACATTTGAATCTATAAACTAAAATAAGGTATCCAAAGGCAGAATATATTGTCTGACATGATGATTTGGCAATTTACCAAGAGTTTTGACATACATCCCTTCATTCTTGATTTTTTTATCTTTAGCAAGCAACTTGACTCTGACACAAAATTGTAAGTGAGCAGAACAGAAGGGACAGAGGAGCATTGAAAGCAATCTGTCTGGGGGAACAATGAATGAATCAGGCAGAAGGACCCCTTGGAGTTACATGGCATTTTCTCATGAAAGTGCTGAGGGTCGGGGAAGAGACACAGAATAAGTGGAGGAACAAGTGCAGACACACATGCCTATCATTTTGTATGCAACAGTGAGGGAATCTCACTAAGTGCTCTGTGCACCTGTGTCTGGAAATTGGTGAGGTTGTGTTTATAATCTTTGGGATGTTTTGTATTGATATACTGGTCTCTTTGGAAATACTCAGCTTGAGTTTCTTGTTCTGGATATGTGACACTCTATGAGTGAGTGCATCCACTCACTCAGCAGGAAGTATGGAGCCCCTACTAGACACCAAATTACCTGTTAAGCCACAGGACTGAAATAAGTGAGATAATGAAGGCAACGTTGTCACTAGAAAACATCACAGTAAGATGCATATTTGTACTGCCACCGTGCCTCTAAGGCCTCCCACCTTTAGAAGTCAACTGGTGGCAAAACTGGTCACCCTGCCAAGCACAAGAGAGAGTGTAATTGAGGAGTCAAGACTTAAAGGGAATCGCTTCTTGGCCTTTTGGCTAAGATCAAGTGAAGCCTTAAAAGGAAAATACCTCTGGGACTGGTCAAATGAGGCACCTCCAGTCAGAGACATGGATTCCATAAAGGAACAACACCTAACCCCAAGAGGACAATCATTACAGCATTTAGTTTCCCATAAGAATCTCAACTGTCAGTCATATAAATGTCCTGATTTTTTTTTTTTTGAAAGACAGAGTTACAGAGGGAAGAAAAGACAAAGAGAGAGATCTTTCGTTCACTGGCTCGGTCCCAAAATGACAGCAATAGCAGGAAGTGAGCCGTTCCAAATCCAGGGCGAGGAGTTCTTCAGCTCTCCCATGTGGGTGCAGTACCCCAAGGCCTTGAGCCACCCTCTGCGGCTTTTCCAGGTCATTAGCAAAGAGCTCTATCAGAAGTGGAGCTCCTGGGATATGAATCAGCACCCATATGGGATGCAATTCAGATGGAAACTTAGCTTACTACATCATAGAAGTGTCGGTTTCTAATTTCCTGGTTTGAAAACAAAAACACAATGGATCATTTTTGCTCAAAAAATTCTCCTTTCTGGAAATTTGGTATTCTCCCTCTAAGGCCAATGTTTTTCAGAAGCCCAGGTTTGGCCCGAGAAGCCTTCCCTGCACAACCCTCAGTGAAGGCTATCTGCTCTGAGCTCCTGCAGGCTGGGGCAGCAGCCCAGCCAGTGAGCACAGGCCGTGGGCTGTGATTGCTCCATGGCAGGAGCCCCTAGACTTCCAAAACACACAACTGGAGCCACAAAATGCTTGTGAGTGTCCTCATGTCCACTTCACACTCTATAGTTTCTGCTAACCAACATTTAGTGGGCAGCTGCTGCATTTTTGTGCTATGCAAAGCGCCAGTGGAAGGGGAAAAGATGAATATAATCTAGTCTCAGAGGCAAAGGAGAGGGAGAAAAGTGTGAGTCCATCGTTAGAACTCCACGTGATGCAAACTACAAAAAGCGTAGAGAAAATTCTAGAGAAAAGTCTGCAGATTCATCCTTGAGAGGTTAAAGCTGCCTTCTGAGAGGCAGAATTCTACCCGCTTTCCATGGGAGTGAGTGAGGGAGGGGGAGGGAGGGGAGCTACTCGCACCATCCCATCAAGGGCACCCACCCAACATTTTGCAAAAAAGGCCGGCAGTTACTGGTTCACCACTTCACTGGAGAAACTGGTGGCAAAAGGGGTCAGCCCAGGGGTTTCTTGTAGTGCAAAGCAGTGAAGGAGCTCACCCAAGCCCTGGCCCCTCATCCTACTATTTTCCTCCTGCCCTACAATGCCTTTAAATAACACGGATGACCATGGTGGCCGCCCTAGAGGAGTTCAGGTGTTTCTTATTTTCTCAGTTAATTAGAGTCCAGCAACCCAGTTTAGTAAATTTATTGCCTTTTCCCTTTCAATGTTTCATTAATTCTCACATTTATGAGGTCAGAGCTCTCAGATATGCCCCTTCCACGAACCTTCCCTAAGGAAGTAATCAGAGGAGCAGACAGCGATTTATGTACCAAAACTTTCATTGCAGAACTATTTATAATAATAAAGAATAGGAAACAACCTATATTTCCAACAAAAACTGACAAGTGGACAGATCCTAGTTTTTTTTATACGATTTTAATGACACTTTAAAGTGTTTATAATTAATGTTGTAGGGGTGGATAAAACAAATACAGGTTCACAATCCAGATTCTTTATTGACCCAGCATGTTAATAAATGCATTTTTTAAAAAAAAAAGAAAGGGCCTTCAGCAAGAGGTTTTCTGAGGTCATCTCTGCATTAATAGCATTGTCTATATTTTCTGTAGTATGTATTTTATCAGGTAAACAACAATATAAGTGACTTAATAAAATGCAAAAGTCATCAAGAAGTGGTACAACAAAGGGTGGAACCCTGTAAAACTCAGGATTCTTCAAAAAAAAGAATTAGCAGGGTCTATAAAAGGTGATTTCAAGAATTGGTGAATAAAATGCGTTAAAGACAATGTAGGGAGAGAATCAAGATGGTGGAATAGGGTAAGCACACGTTTAAATGGACAGAGAAACATCAACCAGTACGAAGCAGAGAGGGCATATTACAGGAATTAGGACAGGACAGAACAACAGCAGAGGGGTACAGGGAGATTGACAGACACAGGAAAGCAGCAAAAACAATGGTGTGATGTTGCCGTGACTGATACCCCAGTGGCATTCAGCAAGTGGTGATCTGAATTCCACCAACAGCCAGAAGTCCACCAGCAACCAGGTAGGAAAGGACTTTCACTGGGAGCTTGAGAGGTGAACGCAGACAAAGAACTGCTCATCCTGCTGGTCTATTTGATTTGACCAGGAGCAGAAACACAGCAGCAGATCCCAGATGGGCAGTGCGGGAACAGGATGGATTTCACAGTCCAGTCAGCCCCCCTAGGGCCGAATTGGGCACCATTTTGTTTAAGGCGGCAAAGGCAAGGGAAAGGACTGAGCATGCGCTGAGCTGGGAGTGAGCTCATTTCTGGCTCAGTGAACTGCAACAGTGTGTCATCCTACAGGTTCCACCCAAGACAGGTCCAGGTAGCCCTCTGACCTGATGGCCAACAGATCAAGAACTCCTGTAGTGGCACATCAGGTACCATTTTGTACAGTGTGGCAAAAGTTTTAGGACTGCAGGGACAACAGTGAGCTGTGTATGTGCTGAGCTCACGAGAACTCACTGAGCTCAGTGCATTGTACTGGTCCCACAGGAAAATAATACCAACTATGGCATTGTATGTGTCAAAATAGTTCTGTGTGTCCCTCAGACCTAGCAGTCAACAGGTTCCTGCAAGATTGCCACCACCAACAACCTAGTTATAAAGGATACCTGGTGTCATCCTAATCCTGGGACCTGCTCCAACCAGAAGTGGGAGAAAGGTACAGACAACAGTGCAGCCTCAGCACAGTGTCACAGGAGGTGGAGAGCAGTGAGCCAGGAGCTGGGGTTATGGATACCATGGTGGAAATCTAACATAAAAACTCACTGGAGGGAATGGCACAATTGGCTGCAGAAAGAGCTGTAAAGCTGTAATAAATAAAATTAAAAGGGATATATAGCAGCTGTGTAATGGAGACTCTCATATCTAGTAACATGTTATTTAACTTCATGGCATTGTAAATTTCTATTTTTCTTCCTATTGTTGATTTTGTGTTGTTGCTTTTCATTTAAGGGGATATATAGTAACTGTGAAGTGGAAACTAACATATACAGATGTGAGGACACAATATAGTAAGCATCTCTACTTCCAGGCTAAAGATGGACTCCCAATAAAACTGTTTACTATATGACAATAGGATGATGGACTCTCTGCCATTGTCCATGCCACAATATGGGCATATGACTGTGTATGAAGACCTATACTTTAGTAATGATATAGGGTAACTCAGTGTTTCAGGGGGATTGGAGAGAGGATAAGGAAAATCCCAGGGGCCTATGGAATTGTATCATAAAATGATAAAATAATAATAAATAAAAAGTTCTTTTTTTAAAAAAGATAATGTAGGGACTTACATTGTGCAGCAGTTAAGCTAATGTATCCTGAGATACCTGCATCCAATATTGCAGTTCCTGAGTTCAAGTCTTGGAACTCCAGTTCCAGTTCCAGCCTCCTGCTAATGTGAACTGAGAAGCATCAGTAGATGGCCCAGCTGCTTAGAATCTTGCCGCCCATGTGGGAGATCTTCATGAAACTCCTGGCTCCTGCCTTTGAACTGGTCCAGTGCTATCTTGTTGGGGCCATTTGTTAGTGATTTGGCCCTTGAAATAAATCAAGAAGTCTTAGAAAAAAGGATAATACAATTTTACGAACTTTCTGAAGTTCCTCACTATATATATACATATATATATATATATACAGAGAGAGAGAGAGAGAATACTATACTTAAAGTAAAAAACAGTCAACAACAAAAAGCAACAATGGTTGTATGGATATACTTTTACACTGTTTTAAGTTTTAAAAAATGTTAAATTGAGCTATTTTAATTTGGAGACCATATGTATTCACACATTTGTGTGTGCGCTTGTGTATGTATACTTTGGCAGAGAGAGAGAGAGAGATCTATTTGATAGAATTTCCAGAATTTTCAGAATTTGATGTACCTTGAGAGGGCAGGATCCCTGGTTCTCACTCAAGTGAAAGAATAACAAGCAAAGTTGGTTCCTATCTGCCATGAGTGGATAAAAATGTACTCAATATGGCAATGTTTTTCTATTCATGCAAACAGTATTTTATATTTTAAAAAAACAGCTGCATGAAATTATGCCCGTGATTCCATTTGTTTTATAAGAAAATTTGGAGATAAGACATCTGATTGAGAGGAGGAGACCATGGTCACACTTCCTGATGGAAACAAATGACAGGGTCTCTATGCATCTGACATGCCAACTCTTGTTGAAGACAGATTTGTGGGCAGATAAGGGGACCAGATGCACACTTCTGGAGGAAATGACATGCTAGGTGAGCTTGTCCCTTCCAAAACACAGCAGTGTTGGTACAACATCTGGATGTGTGAGAAGCATCAGTGGTGAATAAGATATTAGGTGGCAGATATTGTGTGATGAGATGGCCTGGACATGGAGAGACAACAAGACTCAATAGGCCAGAGTGTGCACTAATCAATGGTGGACCTGGGATGCAATCACAACACTATGATCTTAATTTTTTTAAGGAAAAAGATTTGTTTGAGATTCAGAAATTCAGAGTTAGAGAATCTTTTATCTGCTGGTTCACTCCCCAATAGCCACGATGGTCAGGGCTGGGCTAGGCTGGAAGCCAGGAGCCAGGAGCTGCTTTCGCATCTTCCATGTGGGTGGCAGGGGCCCAAGCACTTGGATCATTGTCCAATGCTTTTCCAGGCACATTAGCAGGAAGCTGGATTGGAAGTGGAACAGCTTGGACATGAACCAGCACGTCTATGGGATGCAGACAGAGCAAGCAACAGGTTTACATGCTACTCCACAATGCAAGCCTCAGCAGTGTGATATTATAACCATCTCTATTAAACAATACACATATGCACACAAAAATATATACACATACATACATACCCAGACACAGTGTGATGGAATACCAAAATCCAACACCTTTTTTTCTTTTGCACTAAGAATTATATACTCACTTTCACACCTTCCCAATCACAACCTGAAGTTACTGCCTCTTACCTTGATATTCCAATTGAAGGTCTACATAGATATATCCTTGTCTTGACTTTTCTTTTACGTTCTCTGCTACAGCAGCTGCAGGTCCAGAAATCTCCAGTAACTGGGATAGACACGTACTCCAACCCAAAAGGCTCCATCTTTAATCTTGGCAGGCATGAAGGAGTGTGAAGGAGAAGCAGTAAAACCCAGGTCTGGGCCCAGGAGAGACCTCAGCTCCACCAGGTAGCCTCCTGAGGGTAACATTCTCTCTCTCATTGGAAGGGTTCACTCCCTCAATCTTAATGACCTCTGAACACTAATAGATCAAGTTTATTCTTTTAAAGATCTATTTATTTATGACTCCCATATGGGTGCAGGGTCCCAGGCATTTGGGCTATCTTCCATAATTTTCCAAGGCACATTAACAGGGAATTGGACCAGAAGTAGAGCAATCAGGACTTGAACCGGCACCCATGTGGGATGTTGGCATTGAAGGCAATGGCTTTATTTACTACACCACAATGCTGTGCCTGGATTGTGTTTCAACAGTCTTTTTCCAGGGACTCTGTCCTTTTGAAAGCTTCATGATCAGTCTTTGAGCAAGAATGAGACACAGGAGGAAACTGATCTCACACACACACACACACACACACACACACACACACACACACACACACATTTGAGGTGTTCTTTTGTGACAGCATAGAGCACAGACCCATGTACTGACTGTGAATATAGCTTTGGTAAGTCTCTCAGAACACCTGTTCTGACTCATGGGGCTGAATTCATGCCTCAGTTCCGCGTAACTTTCCAGGATATTTGCAGAGGAGCATTCTGGGACTATACAGAGCCATTCAGTGAACTGGAAAAAAAAATTACATGGGGTTAAATGACTAATCCTTTTAAATCAATAAGGGTTTTCTGTGACCTGGCTTGGACAAAGGTAAATGTTTACAGTTTGTGCTTTTAAGTAACATTGAGAAAGCACCAAAGAACAAAACACAGCTCAGGGCAGCAAGCAGGTGTCCAGGGCATTGAGCCAAGGGCTGTATGCTGTTAGGGAAACTGCCCCTTGCAGCATCACGCAGGCCTTTTTAAGTTGTTGCACCTTCCTTAGCAAGCTGGGATTAATGCAGTAAATCTCATCCTCTTTTAAACTTTTAGCAGTGCCAAAACCAAGAGAGAAAATGAATCTGGTTTGTGTCTTGGCAGTCAGTGAGGTGAGTGAGGGATGGCTAGCTGGTTTCTTCCTTTAGGAACTCTTCCTTCCCAATGTAGAATCTGTCAGAACCACCTTTCCCAGCCTTACTTGCAGTGGAAGTACAAATGTGTAACCAGAGACAGCTGTACAATTTGTGGGGCCAATTGAATATTTTTTAAAAGTAGGTGGAGTGGGACTAGCATAGTGGGATAGCAGGCTAATACTCCACTGGCAAGTACCAGGATTCCATATGGGTGCTAGTTTGTGTCCTGGCTGCTGCACTTCTGATTCAGTTCCCTACTTATGGCCTGGAAAAGCAGTGAAGAATGGCTCAAGTCCTTGAAACCTATACCCACATCAGAGACCTGGCCTGGCTATTGGCTTTGGATTGGCTTAGCTCTGGTCCTTGCAGCCATTTGGGGAGAGAGCCAGCAGATGAAAGATCTTTCTCTCTATCTCTCTTTTTCTATCTGTAAAATATTCCTTTCCAATAAGAATAAATAAATATTTAAAAACAAAACAAAAAACAGGTGTATATAGTTAATGATACTATCATATAATCCATTTTTCTTTAAAAATGCTTTATTCATCATAAAATGTTCTATGGGAGGTAGTATTGCCTTAATAATAATTTCTTAAAGATTTATGCATTTCTTTATTTAAAATGTAAAATTACAAAGAGAGGGAGGGAGGGTAGCAAGAGATCTTCCATACAGTGGTTCATTGTCCAAGCAGACACAATGACTGAAGCTGTGCCAGGCAAAGCCAGGACCCTGGAACTCCAACGAGGTTCCCCACTTGGGTGAAAGAATCCAAGTATGTGGGCCGTTTTCTGCTGCTTTTCCAGGTGCATGAACAGGGAACTGAATCACGACTTGAACCAAAGTTCATGTGGGATAATCTCGTCCTAAGTGGCAACTTAACCCACTGCACCACAATGTCCCCATCCTACATTTGCAAATTGCAAAGTGTCAGTTGTAAGCAATTTCAGGAATACTATTAATATAATATCTTGATTGGTCTTATGGCTTTTTTAAATAGAAAATTTAGTATTTCTAGAGATAATGATCATTGCAGAATAAACTTCCTAAAAAGCTTTAACTCATACAAATCAACTTTGTGTATGTCTAATATTGAGAAGCAAATTTATACAATAGAATCTTGCATGTCCTCTGACATTTCCTGTAATTTTTTAAAGTCATATGCAAGGCCTTCAAAAAGTTTATACAAATGAGTTTTATGAAAGAACTTTGCACAGGTTGCACAACTTTTTGCACTGGAATAAACAGCTTTTAATTCCATTTCCCACAACTTTCTAAAGTCCCCTTATGCAGAAAAGTAAAAACTGGCTTCATGGTTACTACAATAATTCAAAGCACATATTTTTAGATGCCATGACTATATCTCAAATTACTAAGAAAAGTTAATAATAAGATTTTTATTCCCTGTTAATATTTGCTCCATCCAAAGCTTTATATAGAAATAAAGCTATTTTCCTCAAACATGACAATCAAAACTTTTTAAGATTTATTTATTCATTTGTTAATTCATTTGAAAAACAGAGTGGTGGAGAATGAAGGACAAATAGAGAAGAGCTTCTGTCTGCTGATTCACCCCTCCAAAGACCATCACAGCCAGGCCTGGGCCAGACCAAAGCCAGGAGCTGGGAGCCAGGAGCACTGTCTGGGTCTCCTACTTGGACCATTCTCCACTGTCTTGGCAGGCTCACTGACTGGAAGCAGAACACTCAGGACTGGAACCAGAACTCCCAAAAGGGATGGCAAAATTGCAAGCTGCAACTGAACTTGCTGAGCTACAACACCAACCCCAACAGTCACATTTTAATTTCTATTTTGTGTCCTGCACATAGTTGCTTGGCAATGTCACAGTGATTTTAAAAACCAGAGATTCTAAATGCTTTAAAGAATTGTGATCATTACCTGATGGGCTTTATTACAATGTCTCTACGGATGCTTTTATTTTGTCCTAATATACCAAGATTGGTGTAGGCAGCAGCGGCAGCTTCCACGCCACTGCAGCTAGTAGGGAGGAGGTGAGGTAGTGCTCCTACACTGGACCAACTAGGAATGGCTCCTGGAATTATTTCAGGAAATACACCCCAATGTCCATTTATTTAGAACCTCTAGGATCCTTCTTAGCCATCTGATGTTCCTTAAGTGATCACTTTATCTCTCATAGGGGAGACAGTATCTCAGTCACATTTGCCAGGACCCCTGCCTCTCTCCCATCACTGTGCAGAAAAGGGGCTGGAGTCAGTAATCAAAACCAGAGACTCCCCGGCAGGCCCAGGTGGCTTACCTGCTGAGCCAAGCATTGGCTCTAGGGATCTTTCTGTTTACACTAGACACAGGGAATTCTCATTTGCATCTCAGGACCGTGGAGAGCATTCTCTCTATTTTCTAGCTGAAGAAACCCAAATTCAAGGAAATTTTACTATAAACAGTTGGGAAAGGATTCAGACTCAAACTACATTCATGATTGGTTAATTGATTAAACAGAGAGAGAGAGAGACTCCATTTTCTCATACATCTCTCAAATGCCCACATCAGCCAGGGTTAGGCCAGGCTGACCTTAGTAAAAAAATGAGAATTCAGTCCCACATGCGTGTCCAGGAAATCAATTACTTCACTCATCACAACTGCCTCCTGGATCTGCATTGTCAGGAAGCTGGAATCAAGAGAAACAGTTATTACAGCTGAGCACAGTATTACTGTAAAACACAGTAATGGAGAATGAAGAAAGGGGAGGGAGGAAAGAGAGGGAAAGAGAGGCAAGCCCTAAACCTATAAAACTGTGAAATGGAAAATAAAAATAAAAGAAGGGAGAGAGAAGTAGTCAGGACTCAAACCTGGGCACTCTGATACCTGATATAGGAATCTTAACTGGTGTCTTAACTACATCTATCCTATAATGTGCGTTCTTTTTAAAAAAAAATTCATTTTTATTGAAAAGGCAGACTTATGGAGAGAAGGAGAAAGAGAGAAAGATCTTCCATCTACTGGTTCACTCCCCACATGATCACAATGGCCAGAGCTGAGCTAATCAAAGCCAAGAACCAGAGGCTTCTTCACAGTCTCCTGTACAGGTGCAGGGGCCCAGGGTTTGGTCCATCCTCTACTGCTTTCCTAGGCTCCAAGCAGGGAACTGGATGGGAAATGGAGCCACTGGGACATCAACAGCACTAACATGGGATAATGGAACATGCAAGGTAAGGATTTAATTACTAAGCCATTGTGCAGGGTGCCACAATGCGTGTTCTTAACCACCAATTCTGCACACAGCATCTGAGAACTCACTCAGTCATTTTCTGCACTACCTTATAACTATATAAAATCCCTGCTCATTTCTCCCCCACTAGTGGTTTTTTCCCCCATTGAATAAGCAAGTACCCCTTTCTTCTTCTGCATCTAGTGGTAGTGTCAATCGGGGAATGAGAACTAAGTGATATGGCCTGAGCCATTCAAAGTATCCCTTCTTCCTAAACACTATGATGTGTCCAGTGGTAGATTTCTGACTCAAGCAAGATCATCCAGATTGGATTTCTCCTTCTGAGTTTGCAATCATTGTGTAATTTAATGGGGACATATTTGTTTCCTATCCTAACAGAAAGCCATTTAGGTAAGCATCGAAAAGTTAAAAAGCAGAATTGGGAGTTTGACCTTCGAGGCTCAATGACAGCAGACCTCCGCAATGGTGGCGACCCACTTGAGGAGAGTACCCAGGCAGGTCAGAGCCAATGCCCGGGACTCAACCCATGGGCACCATCACCACTCGGTAACCAAGTCCTGGCTGCTGGGAGGCCAGTGTGCCTATTTGGGGCCAGGCTCTGCCAGCTGGCTGCCCGGCGGCGAGCTCTAGAGTTTTTAGGGTATGTAATTGCTGCCTACGGACATTCAGGGATAAGGCCATTATGAGTGAAGGCAAGGGAAGAATTCTGTGTGACTTAAAGCAATGGGGTCACGTAACTTGCATGCAAGCCTGGGAACTGAGATGTGAGGTTTTGGTGGGGAGAGGCCATAAGATCTGTTTGGGCCAGATTGATTCACCAGTCCACATGGGAATCCTGAGATGGGCTGTTAGCATAGAGCATCACTGACTGCCACACACCAGTCCACATGAAACTATGGTTGGGGGCCTGTCTGGCAGGGCTAGGTACCAGTACCTGACTGATGGAACAGGGGATGGGTCACACTTGCCAGGGTCAGGACACTAACCAGCATATGAGAGAACCATATCCAGGGGTAGATTCTGTAGGGGATCTGTGGTCCCAACCCTATGGAAATATAAGTCCCGCTGGTTAGCTCAACAGTTGGGATGTTGATGGGCTGAGCTAGGTGTGACTATTAAACCTGTCATCACTCTCAGGTAAAGGAACCAACAATAGTCTGGGCAGGTCAAGGCAGCAGCACCCAAATGTGCATCCTAAAACAGGATGTAGGGGAAGCAGGGCTGCAACTGGAAGGATGTGGACTGGACAGGGCTGAGCAAACCTTAACTCACAAGGAAGAACAGAAATCAGGCTGCAGCACAGGTCATGCCAAGCTGAGCTCTTACCCTGACTGGTCTGCATGAGCCAGGGATACTAGGACGCAGCAACGAAGGCAAAGGCCAAATCAGGTGAGGACCTATACCAACTGGATCAGAGCAACCACTGGCACACACGTCATCTATGGTTGGGAACAGGCCTGATTGGGGAGCTAAGAAGACACCCTAACCTGATTGGGGTTCCCACTGGTGAATGCAGGGGCCAGAGTGGAGGCTGTGTTCTGGTCTGGATATGGCTGCAGTCTCCCTTGGCACAAGTGTGGACTGGGACTGAATGTACCAAGCCAGGCTAGATTCCAGCACCATTTGGTGTTCTGGAGGATCAGGGTAGATGTAGGATGGACTAGGCTAGGTCTCCGTCCCTACTGAGCCGTGTGTGAGCTGTGTCTGGGTATGGACGAGCCTTAGCTGGGCTGAAACATCCAACAGTAAGAACCAGAATGGGTTGAAGGCCAGTCAGGAAAGGCCACCGTTCCTGCTAAGACAAGAGGCGGACTAAGTAGGGCTGGCCCATGGACCTACCAGTATGCGCAAGATCTGGCAATGGGAGAGGTTCTGATGGAGGAGCCTGGGCAACTCCCCTGGTAGGACAGAGTCCCTGCAGTAAGTGCAAGAAATATGATTGGGAACAGCCCAGACCAGACCAGGGAAGGCACTCACCATCATACATTTGGTATGGGTAGAGGGCAGACCCGACTGAACCAGTTCATATCACCCACTGGTGAATCCAAGCACTGGAACAGAGTGTGGGTCAGGCCAAGTATGATCACAACACATACCAATGCACATTATGGCTTGGATTTGATGCCTGCTGGGCTGGGCTAAGCTGTAAGCCTCACCAATGTCAGCTGGAATTGGGGGTGGGCCAGGTCGTGCCTGGCTACAGCACCCACTGGCAAATGCCAAGGTGAGGTGGGCTGTACCAGAATGGGCCACAGTGTCCAACCAGCACATGTGAGAGCCAGGGAGCTGGAGGGCAAAGCCAGTAGGGGGATGTGGGCAGCCATTCCCACTGGACAGCATGAGCTGAGATAGGGGCAGACCAGACCAGGCAGGGCTACAACACCTGGGGGCCTCATGTGAGCTAGATCAGGGAAAAGCCAAGATGGGCTGATTGTTCCTACTGGTACAAGCATGTATCAGAGAGGTTATGGGTTGGTTGGGCTTAGCAGCATCAGCTGACAGATGCTGGCACTGGGAGCTAATTCTAGACAAATTAAACTCTAGAGCCACCTAGAGAGTGCATAATCCGGGAGTGAGTCCAGGAAAGAAATAATGGGCACCTCCCTTTTGGGTTACCATTCCCACTGGAGAGCATGAAAACCAGGATTGGGGCAGGGGTGGCTGGACAGAGCAGCACCCACCAGCATGTGTGTGGGCTGGATGGTAAGGCTGGTTATGTTGCACTAGGCTTCAATGCCCAGTGACATGCATAAATGATAAATGGGATGTGGGACAGACTAAAAATGTCTGCAGTACATACTAGCAAGCCTGGGAACCAGGGTAGGGGGCAGCCCTGGTGAGGGTTATTGGAAGTCGCCTCTACTAGGCTGCAGCTCCCACTAGTTTGTGTGAGGGCCAAGTATGAAGTGGGTAGGATCGAACTGGGCCACAACACCCATTGGTTCGTGTGGAAGACAGGGCTGGAAACAGAACTGACCCAGCAATTGCAACCACCAGCATATGCACGAGCGGACTGGGGTGACAGACTATGCCAGACCCTGTACTGGCAAACACACAAAAATCATGTCTGGAATCACCTCAGATGAAGTCTCTCTGGGAATCCTTCCAATTGAACTGCTGATCTCAGAATCCCAACCATGAAGAGACTGTGTCAGCCAGTGGATTCTGAAGAGATTTCATTGTGCTTGGAGCGGCGAGATTGGCAGCAATTCAGAACTGTTGAATTATCAAAAGTGCATGAGCAGGACCCTCAGAGCATGCCCCACGTGGGGGACCAGAGATGGGTGGGAGGCTGTATCCCTAACCCTGGATACAGAATTTTAAAAAACCAATATTAATGTGGAAACAATGGTCTTATCCACTTTCTTGTAACCCTTGACCCCTTGTGCCCTAATCAACTATGTGATGATTACCAAAATAAATTTTTTTAAATAAATAAAAAAATAACTCCAAAAGAGTGCTTAATAAAAACTGAGATATTTACAAATTACCACCAAAGAAAGCTTATATCAAACTTAGAAGCTTTGTATGGAATCATTGATTTCCACCTGTCAGTACCAATACCAATCGACTGTAATTTAAATAATCCAGTTAGTCATAGAGTGTATCTCATAGCTGCCTATTTTTGAATTCTCTCATTGCTCTTTAAAGTATGTATCTTTTTAATTTTATTTCTTAGTTTTTTGTGAATTGTCTCCCCCACCCCAGTTTCATAGTTTATATCTTTTCACAGCAATTTTGTGGTGTTAATATAATTTGTACACTATACTTAGTCTTCAATATATTGCAAAGATTTAACTTTGATTTTCATATCTTGTCACAATAAACCTTTTAAATAATAAATAAATAAAATAGCAGCGTTGGCACACAGCACTGATGATGTCATTTGAACTCCTGGATCCAGCCGCTTCTAAAGCCCGGGAAATGAACAAATAAATTATGTTTTTCTCTTAACCTATGCTAGTTTAAGATTTTGTTTTGTTTTATTTTCCTCTCTACTTAAATGTAATTTTTTAAACTATAAAAATACCTCATGTAGCATTAGAGGTAATACACTCCAGTCATACTTGCTGGCTAGCAGCCATTACCATCACATGAAATGTTATGGATTATAGGACATATTTTAAAGAATGTGCTTTGGTTAATATCAGTATCTGGATTTCATCAGAAATATAAACTAAAAGATGCTCTATAGACAATCTCTCTCAGGGCTAGCCAAGTTGTGAGGAGGCTCTTGCTGCTACACAAGAATTGATTTCATAGGAATAAGAACATAACCCTAAATAATACTGGAGCTGACACACACCAGCTTTTTCTGAATCGAATTTGGTCAACACAGCAGACGAGCAAGCACTGAGGATCAGTCTGCACGATAACCAGTCTGTGTCCTTCAAAAATGCCAGTGACACGAAAGACTGGGAAAGCTAAAGAACTGATCTACATGAATGGACAGTGAAGAGATATGACTACTAAGTGCAATGCATGGGGAAGATACCATAGACACTCAGGTGAATTGACAATTTTTGAATTACAGAATCCAGTTAGCTAAAGGTATTGTGTCAGTGTCAACTTTCCTGCATGTCATATTATAGTTGCAAAATGTATACTAATGTATTAAGGCCAAAACATATCAACATACCTATGGTTATAAAAAAAATCATAAATGTAAGTTTGCAATCACTTAAAAAATGAGGTATTTTCTTAAAAAGAGACAGTGTCTCAGTTTCTTTTAACACACATTGTTTTTTCAAGGAGGAATATCAGTTTGGGGCAAATATCTTCCCACACTTCCTGACATTGCCAACCTCCCCTCTTAGTAAAGACAGCACAGGCCTCGGGCTCAGACCCTTGGGCAAGCAGCATTTACTGCCCAGCAGTTGATCACATACTTTCATCTACTATATTTATTTTTGCCTTTTAATTTCTGCTTATGGCAACTGGAATAGTCTTTCTTGCTTGATACTATATAAAAGTATATTTTATAAGTTTATGTAGCAAGTGGCCGATATTGTAGCATAGTGCATAAAACTGCCCACCTGTAGAACCAACAAACCCAAATGGGTGCTGATTGGAGTCTCAGCTGCTCCACTTCTGATCCAGCTCTCTGCTAATGACCTGAGAAAAGCAGTGAAAGATGGCTCAAATGCTTGAGCCCCTGCCACCCATGTGAGAGACCTGGAAGAAGCTCACAGTTCCTGGCTTTGGCTTGGCCCATTCCTGGCCATTGAGGCCACCTGAGGAGTACACCAGTAGATCAAAGACTTCTCTCTTGTGAACTCCTGTTCTTGCTTTCCCTCTGTCTCTCCCTCTTTTTTGTAATTCTGACTTTAAAGTAAATAAATAAATCATTTTAGAAAATTGTCTTTTTTTTTTAAGATCGACATTTCCATTGGAAAGGCAGATATATAGAAAAGAGAGACAGTGAGAAAGATCTTCCACCTGCTGTTTCACTCCTCAAATGGCTGTAATGGCTTGAGCTGAGCCAATCTGAAGCCAAGAACCAGGAGCTTCTTCCAGGTCTCCCATGTGGCTGCAGGGTGCTAAGATTTTGGACCATCCTCCTCTGCTTTTTCTGTGTAGGGAGCTGGATGGGAAGTGGATCCACTGGGACAAGAACCAGTTGAGTCATCGTGCTAGCTTCATAAAAATTTTTTAAATTATATAATTAAAAGTTAGTTAATATAAAGAAACATATTAATGGAAAATTACAGGAGCTCATGTTTTGGCACAATCGGTTAAGCTGTGGCCTATGGTGATGATATCCCATATGGGCACCAATTCAAGAGCCAGATGCTCCACTTCTGGTCTGGCATCCTGCTAATGGCCTGAGAAAGCAGTGGAGGATGGTCCACATGATTGGGTCCTTGAACCTAGATGGCAGACTCAGAAGATGCTCCTGGCTCCTGCTTCCTGGCTTCAGCCTGGCCCAGCCTGGCCCAGCCCCAGCCACTGCAGCGACTGGGGAAATGAATCAGCAGGTTTCAGATTTTTTCTTCTCTTCCATCTCCCACATCTCTCTGTAACTTTGCCTTTCAAATAAAATAAGTTAATAAAAAAAAAAGTACAAGTAAAATTTGAAGGGTGGAGTTGTGATGTTTCATCATAGTTAACTGACATTTGGAAAACTCTGATCTATTTGAATGGCCTCATTTCAATGATAGGTAAACCAGCACTTTGAAAATTATAAACAAATAGTCCTTGGTGTTACAGGCAGGAAAAGTGCAGCCATCAACATCCACAGATTCAACCAAAGGAGAATGGAAAATATTTGAAAAAATGCCTTCTGGAGCAGGCATCTAGGCTGGCATCTGTGATATGTGTTAAGGTGTCTGCATCCCGTACTGAAGTGCTGGATTCAAGTACCGGCCCTTCTCCCGGCTCCAGCTTCCTGATAATGCACACCTTTGGTCAAGTCATTTGGTCCCTGTTGCAGACAGGATTGACTTTTTGGCTTGAATTCTTCAGTTACTGTGGGCATTTGAGATGTGATTCAGAGCTTGGGAACTCCATCAGTGACTTTCTTTCTAAAAAAAAAAAAAAAAAAAAAAAAAACAAGGAAAAATCGTTTAAAAAGTTGCTTCTGTCCTAAATATGTAGTTTTCTTCCCCTTGTCATTATTCCCCCCAAAGAGTGGTGTATAGCACGTATTTACATTTTAAGTCATCTCAAACTGATTTAAGTGCACAGGAGGAAGTGTGCATTTATATGGAATAGAGCATCTGCAGATTTTGGTGTCTTGTAGGAGTCATGAAACAATCCCAGGTAGACACTGAGGGACAGGTGTGTACAGACCAAGGAGAGATTGGGCTTATTGCTTGTACCACCACAGCACTTTGCTGTGTGATCCATAACACAAGACCCAACCTTCAAACGTGCACACACACACACACACACATACACAGCTCAGAGGCAAGCATAGCAGTTATGCAGACTTAACCATTGCTTGGATGCTCTGCTTCCAATCCTGCTTTCTGATATCCATTATGGAAGACAGCAGATTTTGGCTCAAATGCAGGGCCCTTATCACCCATGTTGCAAACATGAATGGGGTTCTGGGTTCCTGCCTTTGGCCTGGCCCAGCCTCAAATATTGTGACCATTTGGAGAACGAATCAGCATATTGTGGAAGATGACTGTCCCTGAGTGCACCTACCTCTCCTTCCCCCTCCTTCATGAAGAGCAGATGGCCTCTACGCTATAAAATAATCTTCTTGTGCTTAAAGACTCTTCCCCATCCTTCCCTAGATGACTTCTCCCCAGTTTTCTATCTTCACATAAAACTAACATTTCTCAATGTATCCATCATCTTCACACTCACCTCTGAGCAGACACTGGTATTTGGGGTATGTACAGTCTGTGCAAAGATACTCAGCATTCCAACTCCCCACCCCAACAACGGTCCATGGCCAAGCAAGTCCATCCTGAATCATGTGGAGTGCTAAGTTTTGGTTTTCAAAGTCCAGTCCACATACATGTATTTTTAAATTTAACTACAGTTCATTTTTTTCATTTTAATTAAACTATTTAAGACACAGAGCGATGACACCCATCTGCCAGTTAGCTCCCCAGATATATACAACAGCCAGGGATAAACTGGGGGCTGAAGTCAGTAGCCATGAATTCCATCTAAGTCTCCCTTATGGGTGAGATTTAGTCAATCACTTGAGCCATCACTGCTGCCTCCCCAAGTCTGTATTAGCAAGAAACCGAAGTGAAGAGCCAGGACGAGGTATTAAACCTGGGTACTCTAGTAAGGAATTCAGGCATCTTAACGCCCAGCTCATCCACACCACATTTTAGGTGAGAGACAGTGGAAAAGGGATGGAAGAGACATACCCCATCTTCTCTCTTACAATCTAGTCTAGGACCAGTGTCAGCTGGTGTGGGATTACTAAAAGCTTGACAGTTCCTAAAGACTTCATAGAGGACCAAATTAATAATTAGAGTAGATGGGATGTACAGGTAGGTCATTGTGGACATTAAGCTGCTGCCAGTTATTATTTAACTGTCAGGCTGCTATGGGGAATGATCTTAGAGACATTAAGATGTCACACAGAGATGGCTCTTTTCCTAGTCCCTTGGGAGAAGTTCTATTACTGTGACCTACACTTTCAGTTTACTTAACACACTTGAGCTGTGCTTAGCAAGACTAGGCAAGAATCTCACTCTGTTCATCTTCACAGTAATTGGAGAATAATATGACATAGAATGAAACTGAAAACCCCAGGCAGGGAGAAGACCGTGGAACTGGGCACAGGGTCCTAACAGCGGGTTTTTGCCCTTTCCCTGTGAGGTGATCTCAGAACAGTGCCAGCCTCTGGCAGTTACCAAGGCCAAGGAACAACCACAAAGATGCACCTGGGCTGAAGGGTTAGAGCCATTTAGAAATGACTGACCATTAAAGCTTATCAGATGCCATGTTGAACCATCTGCCCCAAAGGCAAGAAAATGATTCTCTATACTGGCCATAGGGAGCCAGTCAGACCCAAGGCCTGCAAGAGCAGACAACACCAAGTGGCCAAATCAGTGCCAGTTCTGACTTCTTTCTTTGACCTTTGTAAACCCCTTTGAAAATGCTGTTGCATCAAAGCACAAGAGAGTAGGAGAGGTCCTCTCTAACACTCTCTCTTCCCCACCCTCTACCTGTGAGGGATGGGGGCATGTCAGCTACCCCCTCCTGTTTCAGCTCAGCTGGTGAATACAGGGTAAGTGAGTGGGAGGCAGGGTTGAACAGGGTGTGTGTACATTTCACTTCTTTGGTTAACAATGTGTTACTTCTTCACAGAGTAGTTTATATCATTCGTAGGATGCCAAGAATGACATCAACATCTATTAAAACCCAACGTTTCACATTCTCCACTGTAAACATTAACATTACTTAGTTTCCAGATATAAACTCAAAGTCATTCTCAAGTTGAATGGTTTCTTTCCAAGAAAGCTGGTGTTACTGTAATGAAATTTACCTAATTAATCTCCTTAAGAAGAGAAGGAATCCAATGATGACTGTTAATGAAGGTCTCAACGTTCTTATTATAACCAGAGCAAGGCGATATGTGGATTCACTTCGGGAAAGCCCGCTGCTTTCCCAATAAATCTCAGTAAAGCTTTGCAGGCAGAGCACTTGAACTGATTCCCCATGTGTCTGGCTTTGTTTTCAGCCTCGGCTGTGTGAGTGTCCAAAGGACCTTCAAGTTTACTTCCCTTCACCTGTAACATTGCCCACCAAGGTCGGGGTCACAGATCTTGATGCTGAGAACTCACACACACAGGAAAGATGAGCAAAGCTCTAGTGGCTTCTCCTGGACCACCACGTCGCATCATGGCCTCGGCATGCAGCACACATGGGCACACTTGCTGCCCAACACCCTCACAGCCACAACCTGGGTACCTTGGCAATGAGGGGGGAGCACAGCAGCAGGCTCCTGTGCCAGGGACTGCCCTCAGCACTTGGTAGAGCCAGCCACATAAACGAACATACCTCAAAAACCCCACAGAGGTGGAGAATGTTGGAGACGTTGGTTAAGCTGCCACCTGGGATGCTGGCATTCTCACACCAGTGTGCCAAGTTTCAAGTTCCAACCCTGCTCTTGATTCCAGCTTCCTGCTAATGCGCACCCTGGGAGACAGGAGGAGATGGTCCAGATGATCAGAACCCTCTCACCCCGGGTAGAAATCTGAGCTGAGTGCCTAGCTCCCAGCTTCGGCCTTATATGGCTTCACCTGTTGCATGCGTTTGGGGAGTGAATCAAAAGTTGGGAGATATCTGTTTCTCAAATAAAAATGCTACTAATAATGCTTAAAAGACTGTGACGAAGTAGAGTTACAAGGTGAGTTTACTTGAGTGCAAGATTTTTTTTTTAAATCCAGACACACCTTTTTCACAGTATACATTACTAAACTCTAAATAACTTTTGTACCAAATTAAACTAAGATAAGTTTTTTTAATTTCTTTTTTTTTTTTCAAGAACTTTTTGAAGCACCCTCACATGTGAGGGACACAGGGTGTCTTGTATCAGGGGACAGGAAACCACACTGGAAGAGAAGCACACCCCATGAGAAGGTGCACTTTGATAAAGATGTGGAGGGCATGTTGCAGTTCACTAACGCTAACGCTGGAGATTGACAATTGTCATAAAATACCTGAGTGGGCCTGTTCCTGGGCAAAATAATCAGCCCTTACTGCTTGTGCTGGATAGCCAGCACACCAGGACCAGAGCTGCTAACACACAGGGTTTATTTCAGAAAGCCAGCAAATCCGAGGAAACAAGGCTCTTTGGATCCAAAATGTGCTTTTTCTGCCCAACAAGCTGCATAAAGGATTTTAGAGAGAACAAGTAGTTACAGGCAGCAATTAGAAAAAGCGATGTGTTCAGGCAATATTAAATTGGCAGATATTTAGGCTTTGCTCTGATCATTGTCCTTCTGAGAAACCCAGGACAATAGCCAGTTAGAGGTTTCTTGAAAAAAAAAAACATCTCAACTGTTTGTAGGTGATGGTTGCATATTTCTTCCTTAGCTGGTGTGAGGTCCATCATTCCTAGCCATCTCCTTCCAGTAGGTTCCTGAAATTCTTACACAGACATTATTACTCACAAGACTAACCACATTGGAGCCAGCACCATCATGTAGCAAGCTACTGCCTGTGGCCCCAGCATCTCATAAAGGCTCCAGTTCAAGTCCCAGCTGCTTTGCTTTCCATCCTGTTCTCTGCTAATGGCCTGGGGAAGCCGCAGAGGATGGCCCAAGCTCTTGTGCCCTAGCAGCCAAGTGGGAGAGCTGGAAAAAGCTGTTGTTTCCGACTTCAGACTAGCCCAGCGCTGGCCCCTATGGCCATTTGGGAAGTGATCCAGTGAAAGGAATATCTCTCTCTCTGTAACTCTTTCAAATAAAAAAAAATCTTAAGAAAGAAAGGAAGAAGGAAAGAAGGAAAGAAGGGAAGGAAGGAAGGAAGGAAGGAAGGAAGGAAGGAAGGAAGAGAGAGAGAAAGAAAGAAAGAAAGAAAGAAAGAAAGAAAGAAAGAAAGAAAGAAAGAAAGAAAGAAAGAAAGAAAGAAAGAAAGAGAGAGAGAAAGAAAGAAAGAGAAAGAGAGAAAAGGGAAGTGGCCTTGGGAGAGAGATCTGAGCAGTCTGATGAGAATTTTCAGGATTATAAAGAAAGCACAGGAAAGCAGCAGGAATCAAGTTCTGAAGATGGGGCAGCTGACCGTGAAGGGGAAAATACGAAGGATAATCTGACTCAGAACCTCTCAGAGCAGAGTCCACTCTTTCTTTTTATTGCTATTATTTTTACTTATTTGAAAAGTAGAATGGCAGAGAGGAAGAGAGGGGGAGACAGAGATCTTCCATCTGCTGGCTCATTATCCAAATGAGTGCAACAGCCAGAACTGAACCCGGCCAAAGCCAGGAGGATGTGACCTCATCTTGATCTTTCATAGTGTGGGGACAGGAACCCAAGTCCTTGAGCCACCATCCGCTACCTCCCAGGCACATTAGCAGGGAGCTGAATCAAAAAACAGAGCCATGGAACTCAAGCCAGCATTCCTCTCTGTAAGATGTCACCTGCAAACAGACACTTAACCCACTGTGCTACAATGCCAACCCCTAGCTGGGATCTGTTTACATGATTCCTGATTAAGGACACAACAAGACCAAGATTCGCAAGTGTTAATGGGACAAAAGAGGTCACATGCTAGGCCTGACAGTAAACCAGCAAACAAGGCCCTCACCCTTCCACAAGCAGTGTGACCTGAGTAGGATTTTCAAGTCCACAACCTTCCCCAGCTCCCTAACCCCACCAAAGAATAGTGAGTGGCCCCGAGACGAGAATGCTTCAGAGCAATTCATCCCTGAATGCTCCTGAGGATCTTCCTCAGCTCAGCCTCCCCCTGCTTGCAAGGGCTGTGATATCAAAGACTGCGCACAGCCATTTATTATAATGGCTGGTTTGATCCTTCATGGCTAGATTATTAAGCTCCACAATCAAGTAAGGAACCCGTCTTTCTGTAGACCAGTTTCTAGCACAAGGGTGGCATGGAATCAGCACTCAATAATGATTACATGGATACGTGTGTAATTGGGAAGTTGGCCCTCATGGATAAACGCATAACCATAACAGGTATCATGACTATGTTCTCTTTCTCCTTCCCCAGGACATACACCTGCCACCAACAATGTTGGATGTGCTCATGTGGCTTGCTGTGGCCAGTTGGATACAAGCAGGCAAGCCACAGAGCTGTCTGGACAGCAGATCAAAGAGTGACTGCCCAGCTTGGCTGTTGGGCTCTTGCCTCTGCTTTTTGCTATGAGACTGCCTATTGCACACTGGGACTGCACCTGCAGGGAAGCTCCAGAGTGGAAAGCAGTGGATGCAGAATCAGTCAACAGACATCCTTGAGCTGCAGCCCATCTGCTGCTTTTGTAGGAGATGCTGAAGACGAGGAGGTTTGGATTGGACTGGGGAATGGTTTGCCACAAAGGCGAGCTAATTCCTATTTAACCTCACTCACATTGGGGATGCCAAAATTGAGGTTCCACAACAAACCCTCTGAACCTTCTTAGAAAGGGCCCTTTTTTTTTTTTTTTTTTTTTGCTGTACTCATGCAAAGGACACCCAGGGAGCTCTCTCAATCCCCAGGGAACACTAGGAGCACGCTGGGAAGGCTGCTGAAAGCAGAGCACCACCTGACAGCGGGTTTACATGCCATATTTTAAACATTTACAAAGTTTTAAAATAAATACAAGCCTGAGGCTGGCTCCAGTCCCCGCCCTTTCTTCATCTGCCAGAGAAGCATGCTCACCAGGTCCTCAAAGAGCCAGGGAGTTACACGGGTCCCGGAGTCGTGTCCAGAACCTGCCAGTATCCAACTGAAATCACAGGACCCTCTCACTCTGTGCTAGCTTGCAACTTCAGTTATAAAGGACTCAGTGCGAATGTGTTTCTGCTAATGAGCACCCTGGGAGGCAGCAGGTGATGGCTCAAGTATCTGTGTGCCTGCCAGCCGGAAACCCGGATGGAAACCAGAATCCTGGCTTTGGTCTGGCTAAGATGTTGAGCACTGTTGGGATATCTGAGGTGTAAACAAGAAGATGAGAGCCTGGTCTGATAGTTCATTGCTAAATCCTCACCTTGCATGCTCTAGGATCCCATGTGGGCTGCTCTATTTTCCATCCAGCTCCCTGTCTGTGGCCTGGAAAAGCAGTGGAGGATGGCCCAACATCTTGGTACCTTGTGCCCACATGGGAGACCCGGAAGAAGCTCCTGGCTCCTGGCTTTGCATCAGCTCTGCTCTGGCAGTTAAGGCCACTTGGGGAGTGAACCAGTGGACAGAAGTATCTCTCTGTCTCTCCTTCTCTTGTAAATCTACATTTCCAGTAAAATAAATAAATCCTTAAAAAAGATGAAATATTTTCTCATTCTGTCTCTCTCACTCTCATCTTTCAAATAAAATAAAATAAATAAAATTTCTAGTGCACATGGGATTGGGAGCACAGGAAAAGACAGACCAAAGCATGGATGCTTGGTGCAGTGACCACCCCTTGGGCTGCTTGCATTTCATCTTCGAGTGCCCGAGTTCTGTGAGTTCAAGCTCTGCTGTCAATGTCAGCATCTTGCTAACACACACTCCAAGAGATAACAGGTGACTGCTTTAGTACTTGGGTCTCCCATGTGGGAGACTTGCATTGAATCTGTGGCTTTGAGTTTCAGCTTAGCCTAGCTCTGGCTGTTGTGTGAACCGGCAGATGGAAGATATTCCCTCTCTTCCCCTGTCATTCCAATAAATATAATTGATAATTGACTTTAAAGATCAAAAGAAATCCTGGAAACATCTTCTCAGTCCAATTGGTATGCACCTCAGCTACCTCTATAATAATAAAAATGTTGATGGAAGGTGAAAAATACACAGCTCTGTAAGATGCTAAATAATATCTGGAAGTAGTCCATTTACCCTGCTGGCTCAGCCTGCTCCAAGATGCCAACAATTCCAACTTCTCATTTTCCAGCTTTGGCCTTGCTCACCACCCGCTTGCTTGTCCACTGCTCCCCAAACTCAGCATTGATCAAAGAAATGTGGCAATCCCTGAAACATGGGCTCCTTCTGCCTTGTCCACCCAGACACCCGCACCAAGGGCTGGGAGTGCTGCTGGAGGCTTACCTTCTTCTGCCCCTTCCTTTACTTGGCATCAATGGCAATGGTGCTACCCCAAGTCTGGGGGATAAAGGTGGCCACAAATGCAATTTGTATATAACTATATGATTCAAGGTCCTATTTAAAGCAAACCTGAAACTTTCCTAAACTTCTTCCCTCCATCTCATGTGGCATCCCATATGCTGCCTTAGCTTATCTTAACTATTGCAAGAGCCCTCTCCACAGGTTTCTGTGTCCAGGCCAGCAGCTGCCCAGCCCCACCCCTAGTCCTCTCTTCCATCTGAATCCCCATTCTGAAGCCCAAGGCCAATGTTACACTCCCTTCTAAGAAGCCTACCTGGCTTTCCATCAGCCAACAACTGAAGTTCAAAACACACAGCTCTTTGTGTCTCAGCTTCATGTGGCACCACAAAAGCCAGTTACAAATGCCGACGCTTCGTACGCACAGTTGTTCTTTTTTTCCCGGGGACCTCTGCTTGTCCTTCAGAACTTGGCACATGGGCTGTCTCATCGTGCCTGACTTCCTGGCAGAGTTAGGCAACCCCACTCTGTTCTAGCAAAGCTTTGCGACAAGCCTGGCGGTGCTGCTTCTATGAAAATGTGAGCCACACAAAGGTGGCACAGCTATCTGAATTGTCTCTGCCCTTAAGGCCAGGCACCTCATCCAAGTTCCGGACACATCACAGAATCAATGCAAGGTGGGAGAATGAAAACCAGTGGTTTTCTAGCCATAGCCTATGTCAGTATCCTCAAGTAGATGGGCAATGTGGCACATGAACTGTTACGTCTGGTAACAGAAATCAGAATGAGAAGCTGTAAGGTAGATTTCTTTCAGATGTTTTAATTTACTTCGAAGACAAAGGGACAAACCTCTTCAGGGGGAAAGAGAGACACACATACACACATACACACACACATACACACACACACCATGCACTATCATCCATTGGTTCACTCCCCCTCCCCTGACCAGGGGCTGAGTATGTAAGCCAGATCTTCCAAATGGGTGGCAAGGACTCAATGACCTGAGCCGTCACCACTGCCCCCCAGGACCTGCATGAGCAGGATGTTGGAGGCAGAAGCCAGAGCCAGGTATCAAAGCTGTCCTGCAGGACACGGACATCAGCATCTTAACTGCTTGGTTAAATACCTGCATAAATTGGATGCAGATGTTGTATCTCTTAGAAGAAGACATTTAAAATACTCTTCTAAGTAGAAAGCCAAAAAAGTGCACTGTACCACCACCTCCTGAGCATTATTTCTGTGGGGAAAATGGCATGGGCTGTAGAACCAGTGTGTCAGGATTCTGATCACACTGTCGCAGCACACAGATGCCCCGGCAGCACAGTTAACTTGAGAGAGCCATGGGGGGAGCTGTCCAGTGCCTGAGCTGTGCCCTCCATGATAAGAAAACAGAAAAACTTCCTCTGCCCCTTTGTAGGAACCTCCAACCCCACTTTTATGTCAGCGTAAGCACTGGCATACAGCTGCTTCAATGTGACTGACTCTCCTCTCTGGCACTTATTACCCTGTGGGTGACTTTGGGCAAATCATATGACTTCTTTATAGCTCAATTCTCCCCCGTATAGAACTCATGCAGCTAGCTGTCACAACTGTGGGCTCCACACCCACAGATATTCAAGCAATCATGAAACATAAAAAATGTTTTAATAATTGGGGTGTACAGGTGCTGTGGTGCTATAGCTTAACTTGTGATGATACTAGTATCCCATATGAGTCTTCAACTGTTCCACTTCTAACCAGTTAACATGCCTGCAGGGGCAGTGAAAGATGGTCACGTGCTAAGGTTCCTTATCATGTAGGAGATCCAGATGAAGTTCCTGGCTCCTGGCTTCTGCGTGGCCCAGCCCTGGCCATTGTGACCATTTGAGGAGTGGACCAGCGATGGAAGAGCTCTGCTTTTCTTTCTGTGTGTCTTTCTCTCAATGTCATGCTGTCTTTCAAACATAATTTTTTAAAAAAATGTTTCTACTGCACATGTACAGCTCTTGCTTTCATGTCATTATTCCTAAGCAATACATTACAGCTACCCGCAGCGACATTGTATCAGTCATGGTGATGACTTAACCTAGAGACGGTTTACAGGAAGATGGCAGAACTTGGATGCAGATATTATATCTCTTAGAAGAACACATTTGAGCATTTTCATATTTTCATATCCTCAGGGGACCTGGAACCAATCCCCAACAGATTCTAAAGTGGAACTGCATATTAGAAGTACTTGCCTTATAGGTTTATGTAGGATTAGATGAGCTAATTCAGATAAACTAAAGGAAAACTATGCCTGGCTAACATAAATGCTACTTAAGATGTGTATCTTCCTCCAAACGCTACACTACATCTCTAAGTGTCAGAGTCGGTTAGAGTCGCTTTAAATGGCGTTGCCTATACATAATCAAGGGTTATTTGTGCATTTCCAAGGATTTCTGGCATTAGTTATCGTCCAGGGTTTTGCGAAGTCTACACAACGTTTACGACGTCTATGTGAGGATTTAGAAAACTATATCCAATCTAAAGAGCCTGGGTGATTTAGCCCCAGCTCCTTGGGACCTCCAGACTCCAGCTTTTCTTCCGGAATTGTCTGCGGCAGCTTGGGAAGCACAGGGTGTGCGCCTGTGTCACTGCGCCATCTAGCGGACGCGCGTCTCGGCCGCCGGCGAGACCCTTTGGAACAGCTGGGAAAGATGCTGGCGCTGCTGCGGAGCCAGCCGCAGGCTGACCTACCACCTCGCGCTTCGTGTTCATCAGCAGCACTGATTGCCGGGGCACTGAGAAGCTCCAGGGAGCTGATAGCGCCTCTGGTGCATTGGAGCCCTGCCGCCTCCATCACTGCTGTCCTGGCAAAACCAGGCAGGGAGGAAAAAGGAGCAAACGGGAGCAACAGTGTTCCTGAGGCGGAGGAGCAGTCGACATTCACCTATGTTTTAAGAAAGATTAAGCGAATGCGCCGGCCAGCTTAGTTGGAACAACATTTAGTGACTTTTTGACCCACGTTTCTGACTTCATTGCGTCTTGGCACACAAGGAAGCCTGGGCTGACAAGGGCTGACTCCACTTCATTGAAGTGTTTTCAGAAGAGGCCGGCTGCTCTTTGTAGGTGATTTAAAGCTTATCCCCAGAAGGCGAGTAAGCTCCCACTCTCTCATAACTCGACTCTGGCATGCGGGGCACAGGAGGTTCTGAGCACCGTAACGGGCAGAGTATCCACATAAAATCCTATCAAAAGCAAAGCTTGCCTTTGAGGAGCACACGGGGGCCAATAATCGCCTCGTCTAGATTTTCTATTCTGAGTTCCTAGCCACGCGGATGGAGTGCACCTTTATTAAACTTGAAAGACAATGAGTTTGGAATCAACAACTGAAATCGCTTGCTTGGGCCCCAGTTCAGCACATTTTGGCAACAGACGCCTTAACCAAAGAGATGGCCATGAACCTGCGGAGCTATGTGGTCAGCAAAACCAGATTCGTTTCTTTCAATGTTCATGGACATTTGACAGTGTTCTTAGAAGGAACAAAGTCTCCTGTATACTAGTGGTCTTGAAGCCAATTCCTTCATTTTAAAAATTTATTTGTATCTGGGCGGGGGGGGGGGAGGAGAGAGAAACAGAGAGAGAAAGAAATCTTCAATCCTCTGGTTTACTTCCCAAATACCCACCACAGCGAAGACAGGGCCACATTAAAGTTAGGAGCTAGGGATTCCATCCAGGGCTTCCCACACAGTGAGAGAGAACCAGCTAGGAGCCATCACTTGCTGCCTCCCAGGGTGTGTGTTTGCAGGAAGCTGGGGTCAGGAATGAGAGCTGAGATCCAAGTTCAGACCTTACCCACATAGGATGCTGGCCTCCCAAGCAGCATCTTACCTTCTACACCAAATCAATGACTGCCCCAGAGACAACCTCTGATGAAAGGCAAGCTACAGATCAAGGAGAAGATTCCAACAAAAACACTTTCAAGAGATTTCAAGATAAAAAATCTCTCTAATACAAGATTGGGAGGGGAGTAAGTGAGCGTTACAGCATGGGCAGGCAGCAGGGGCCTCTTTTGCTACTTCCAACTTCACACATGTCAAGCCTGGCTCTTTGCAGCTGTTTAAGGTTGTTTAGGTAATGTGCTGTATTTGGAAGAGAGGGATCTTCCATCTGCCAGTTCACATCCCAGATGCTGGCAGCAGCCAGGGCTGGGCCAGGCTGAAGTCAGGAGCAGAAAACGTAACCCACGTCTCCCACACGGATGGCAGGAACTCAGCCACCTGAGTCAGGAACTACTGCCTTAGCAGGAAACTGCATTGGAAGCCTCCAAGGCATCATTTCACAGAAACTCTTTTTAAGATTTATTTTATTTTTATTGGGAAGTCAGATTTACAGAAAGGAGAGAGAGAGAAAAAGATCTTCCATCCATTGGTTTACTCCCCCAACTGCCAGAGCTGAGCGGTTCTGAAGCCAGCAGCCAGGAATTTCTTCCGAATCTCCCATGCAGGGACAGGAACCGGCACCCATATGTGATCCCAGCACATGCAAGGTGAGGATTTTAGTCACTAGGCTACCACACAGGCCCAAAACACACACTCTCTCTCTCTCTCTTTTTAAGACTCATTTATTTTAAAGAAAGATTCAAAAGGTAGAGTTACAGAGGATGAGTGAATGGAAAAGAGAGAGATCTTCCCACCTACTGCTTCACTCCCCAGATGGCTGCAGTGGCTTTGACTGGGCCAAGCTGATGTCAGGAGACTGCAATTAGAAATAGAGCAGCTGGAGCTCAAACTGATCCCCACTTTAAATGCCAGTGTTGTAGGCAGTAGCTTAGCTCGCTATACCACAACACCAGTCCCTCATGAGAACTCCTCAGGAAGGCTTGGCACAATGGCTCAGTGGCTAAAATCCTCTTCTTGCAGGCGCTAGGATCCTGTATGGATTCTGGTTTGTGTCATAGCTGCTCTATTTCCCATCTATCTCCCTGCATGTGGCCTGGGAGAGCAGTAAGAATGGCCCAAAGCCTTGGGATCCTGCACCCGCGTGGGAGAACTGGAGGAAGCTCCCAACTCTGGCTTGAGATTGGCTGACTCCAGCCATTGTATCCACTTGGGAAGTGAACCAGTGATATAAGATCTTCCTCCCTGTCTTTCCTCCTTTCTGTATATCTGCCTTTCCAATAAAAATAAATAAATCTTTTTTAAAAATAGAAAAGAAAGCTCCTGGGGAGAAGCAGCTTGTTCTCCCATGATTAGTCCAGTGGCAGCAGCAGGGCCTGCAGTGGCAGAGGAAGAATTCGTCCACCTCTCTTTGGTGACCGTAGCCTGAACCTGGTGGCTCAGGGAAAGTCCATAGTTGGCCGGTCCTCCAGGACCACAGTTCAGGGGTTCTGCAGATGTGAGGGCAGGACTGCAGACCATCCACCTTCCAGAAGGACCACATGGGTGGCAGACAGGTTGAAGGTTTTCAGCCAGAGCTCATGTTCTTAACTTTATTGCTTCTGCAGGAGAAACCCATGTTAGAGAAAATTCTTTCATGCATCAAGTCAGAAGAATTTTGAGCTCTAAAAAACTGTGACAATGTTATAGTGAATTAAGTGTGGTTCCTGCCCCCAGGGAGTTTACTGTTCAGGAGAAAAAATAAGCACATGCATGAGAAGTTACAAAGCAGGGTGCTGAGAGCTTTGTGGGGCAGGCTACATGCAGAAGGCTCCCACATGAGCATGGAAAGGGGGTAGGTTTTGTTGAAAAACATTACGATTGATGCAGGCTTTTGGCGTAGCAGTAAAGATGCTGCTTGGGAGGCCCACATCCCCATATCCTGGGATCTGGGTTAAAGTCCCCGCTCTGTTCCTGGATGCAGGAGGCAGCAGGTGATGGGTCAGTAGAAGACTCGGATCGAGTTCCTGGCTTCCAGTTTCAGCCTGGGAAACTCTGAGACATGAACTAGCTATGGAAAAGATTCGCTCTCTCTTTCTCTCTCTCTCCCCTCAAATAAAGACATAATTTTGAACAAGACTTGACACTGAATCCCAAGTGGTGTGTTGGAGTTCATCAGAAGAGAGAAAGGAAAATATTCCAAAAGATCGGCTGTCATGGGAGAACACAGTAAATCCAGGGGCCTGCAAGACGCTGGGTGTGGCTAGTGCCGGAGCTATCTATAGAAACATAGTCTGCATGTGTGAGCATGCCATGCATATAGGCATGTTAGGTGTGTGTTGTCCTGGGAGAGAGAGGTGTGGACAACAGAGAAAGAAGTGAAGCTAGTAAGCCAGACCAGAGGGTCTTGAAAGAATGGTTATTAGCAAGCAGACAAAAATAATAACAACTGCTGGCATGGATGCATAAGAAGGGAACCCTTGTACACTGTTGGCAGGAATGTAAATTAGTGCAGCCACCATGGAAAACACTAGGGGATTTCTTTAAATTACAAAAGATAGTTCTTCCTCTCTGTCTCTCCTCCTCTCCGTATATCTGGCTTTCAAAATCTTTTCAAAAAATTACAAAAGACAGATCTACCATGTAATTCAGTAATCCTACAACTCAGAGCATGTCCAAGAGAATCCGGATTCTGTAACAAAGCAATGATGGCTTCATTCTTCAGCGCATCATAGCACTGTTCATGACAGCCAAAGCACAAAATCATTCAAGGTGTCCATGAACAGGTGAGCGGGGGAAGGAAAAGTGCTCTATATACACAATGAAATGTTTCTCACCTATAAAAAGATGAGACTTGTAGTTAAGCAGCTGGAGCATAACTATATTAAGTGAAATAAGACAAACACTGCATATGTCTTTCCTTCATAGGTATGAGCCTTAAAAAATTAATCTGGGCAGTGTGAGTGTCTGTCTTCCACCTGCTCTGGCAAGCTCATGGGAGCATGGAGGTGCGGGCTTACAGGGAAGCTGGGGGATGGCGCTGGCAGGGTCATGTCAGGACCTGGAGGCTCACACCTAGACAGGCAGAGCAAGTGTGGAGATTTTATCATGTGCTCGATCCCAGGCAGGAGAGGGGAAAGAGGTAGGGGACAGCCCTAACTTAGCATGCTGGCATGGTGCTGGTGCATCGAACTGAGCTTGGGGAACTGTGCACATACTTGGGTCTCGGGTGGGCAGAGGGGAAGGGTCACAGACCAGCATGTGTGCCAGTCTTCTGGGAATCTATGAGCTTGGGTCTCTGATGGGTGGGCAGAACTTCAGCCTAGCATACTACCCCAATGAAAAACTACGCTTGGGAAGACCAGACTGGGGAACCCATGTGCTCCGCAGTGGAGGGATTGTGAATTGCTCAGGGAAGTGGGTAAGGGGATGTGTGGGAGGGAAGACCACGAGAGAGTACATCACAGGTAAGGAATGACTTCTAGGCAACTTCCACCAAAAAACCACTATACTTGCAAGTAAGTGAGGGGCTGAGACTAAGCAATTTGAAGGGTTGGAGGGAGAAACTGAAGAACATTTTTGGGTCAGACCGATGCACCTGCCCACGTGGGAGACCTGGGGTAGGCTAGTTAACATCAACCACCACTGCCCAGCACACACTGAAGCTAGAGATAGGAGCCTACCTGGCAGGGCTAGATCACCAGTGAGTGTTCAATCAGGGGATGGGTAGTGGGGTTGGAAACAGGCCAGTCTGGTCAAGGCTGCAGCACCCATAGGCACATCCAAGAATAGGGTGCAGGGCTGCAACATTCACCAGCATACACAAAGGCCAAGACAGAGGGGCCAGACTATTTTGGGTAAAGGCCTAGCCACCCACTGGCACATGCAAGATATGGTCTGGTAGTGTGCCTGGTGGGGAAACTTGGGGAACTCCCCTCCTGGGCCATAGCTCCTGCTGGTGAGCACATGAGTCAGGGTTGGGTGTTGATCAGGCTGAACAATGCAGTTACACTTGCCAGCAAGTGTGTGAGTTGTTTGGGAAGAGAGGTGGCAAGGGGGCAGGGTCAAACTGGGAAAGACCAGGCCAAACCTTATCACTCTGGCATGTGCAGGAGCCAGGATGGAGTACAGAACATGCTGGGCAAGGCTATCACACCTACCAGTTTGTATGAAAGCTAGGACAAAGCCAGGTTACAGTACCTGCTGGCATATGTGTGGTCAGACCTGGAGGCAGGTCAGGCTGGACTAATTCATAGCACCTACTAACAGGCATGAGAACCAGGATAGGGTGCAGAACAGGCTAAGTTGGGCCACAACATCATCAGCCAATTCACACCAGGACTAGGACGGGTGGCAATTCAGGCTGGGTAGGCTGCAACACCCACCAGCATGAGCTGGAACTGGGGCCAGGCTGCAGCACACACCAACAAATGCTGAGGTGAGGCAGGCCATGCCACATTGGGCTGTAGGACCCATCAGCACACATAAGACCTGAGGCTGAAGGAGGGGAGAGACAAGCCCAGTAGGGCAGTCAAGGATGGCCCAAGGCCTTGGGACCCTGCACCCATGTGGGAGACCCAGAAGAGCTCCTGGCTCCTGTCTAAGGATCGGCACAGCACCAGCTGTTGCAGTCACTTGGGGAATGAATCATCGGATAGAAGATATTTCTCTCTGTCTTTCCTCCTTTCTGCATTTTTATGACTTTCCAATAAAAATAAATAAACCATAAAAAAAGAAAGAAATCCAGCCCGAAAACAGTTGATCTGAACATGGATTAGCAATGACTAGAATCTGGCAAGGATGTGGGTGAGCAGGGATAGAAGGTGATTGGAAAAAAGGCACCAAACCACAGCGAACAGAGGACAGACAGAGGGTCTGGTGTTCTATGGCACAGAGCAGTCACACTGGATGACAACACTTTGTGTGCATCTTGCAAACAAACCAAGGAGGAGCCCAGAGGCTCCAAACATGATGACATGGAAAGGGAATGTTTCTTGTCCTGATTTGATCAGCACTCTGTATACATTTATTGAAAGATCACAGTGGACCGCATGCAAAACTTTACAGTTTGTGTTTATCAATCATATTTTTTTTTAAAAAAAGATTTGTTTACTTTTATTTGAAAGTTGGTTCCAAAGAGAGAAGGAGAGACAGAAAAAGATCTTCCATCAGCTAGTATACTCCCCAAATGGTTGCAACAGCCAGAGCTGAGCCAATGCAAAACCAGGAGCTAGGAGTTTCTTTCAGGTCTCCTATGTAGATTCAAGGATCCAAGAGTTTGAAACATCCTCCATTGCTTTCCTAGGCACATTAGGAAATGGAGCAGCTAGGACTCCAACTGATGATCATATGGGATGCTGGCACAGCAGGTGGAGGATTATCCTGTCATGCCTGGTGCCTCCCGCAGTCAAACACATTTTTAAAAGAGGATTTAAAGAGATGGAACTTCCAGCTAACCTAACTGATCATCACACAGCTAGCACAAGCATTGACTAGATAGATAGATGATAGATAGATTAGATAGATAGATAGATAGATAGATAGATAGATAGATAGATAGATAGAATTAAAAATAAAATTAAAAAGCAAATAAGTAAGGTTTTAGCCTGAAGACAATAGCCCTTTTACATCAAGAACATACATCTGCTCCTGGTAACCAGGGAAGGGGAAGGAACACACAATGATATCTAGGAAGCTAAAGCAAGGTGGATTTAGCAATGTAAATTCAGAACTAGTCAGTGACTTATCTCCTACTATGCGATCTGTGCTGTGCGGTTTCCTAGTCTTGTCCTGGGCCAGAGAGTCATACAGTCCACAATAAGCACATCACAGAAACACCAGACGAGGGTCAAGGGAACATGTAGCCTGGGAGCAGCCGTATAGATGCAGGGAACAGTGGGCTTCCAGCTCGTCAACTCTGCCAGGGACTGGGGAGAACCAACCACACAGGCAATGGCCTGGTTCAAGGCTATAGGGACCGTTCTCTGCAAGGTGCCAGTCCCACCACATTCAGTTTTCTTGAATGAGCTGCATTGAACATGCATAGGTGTCTGACAGATCCAGAAGACTGTGATGTACCTAAGAAAGAAGAGGGAACATTCTAAATGTTTTGGTGAAAATGCTGAAACCTGATAAATTAGTATCGAAACAAATCTTGAATTTTTATTGTGCATTTGTTTCATACTTAGCCAGGTACTGCTCAAAGTGTTGTAAAGTGATAACTTCTTCAATCTGTAATACAAGTTTCTTTTTATCTACTAGGAAAGCTGAGAGAGAGAAAGAGAGAGTGTGTGGTAAGAGGAGAAAGAGGTTTGCGGAGAAACATATAGTCACCAAAACACCAGAGAAAAGTTCCCACAAGATCAAGCATGTTCAGAAGAGAGTTAACCAATGACATACTGTAGGTACATATTCACACACAGACTTGAGCCAAAGACACCCCCTGTAGTAGAGAAGAAAAAAATGAAGAGAAGCTGTAGAAAGTTAACCAAATCCCTGGAATCAAGATAGTGGAATAGGGTAAGGACACATTTAAACAGACAGAAAAACATTTAATCAGGATGAAGCAGAGAGGACAAATCCCATTTCTAAAATGACAGGACCAAATTACCATCCATACATATTAAATTCTGAATTTAAATGGCTTAAGCTCAATCAAACATCATAGATTAGTAGACTGGATTAAAAACCAAACACCATCTGCTCATTGTTTGGAGGAGACACACTTCAACAAAGATCAGTGGAAACTATACCACATGGGTTTTGTTGTTTTCTGTTGGTTTCATCTCTCCAAAATACTTTCTTCTGATTAAATCATTCAATGATTCATTGATCGTACAGTAGCATCATTTTCTTCAAGAAGGTTCTTGATTTTCATTTCTTCAGCTACACGTTAGTCATTTAATAGCATGTTATTTAACTTCTTGGTGTTGTTTATTTCTTTTTTCTCCCTGATGTTGATTTTTTTTTTTTTGTGGCTTTTCATTTAAGAGGATGTATAGTAGCTGTGTAATGGAGACTGTCATATCTAGTAACATGTTATTTAACTTCATGGCATTGTAAATTTCTATTTTTCTTTCTATTGTTGATTTTGTATTGTGGTTTTTCATTTAAGGGGATGTACAGTAATTGTGAAGTGGAGACTAATATATCCAGATGTGAGGATGCAGTGTAGTATGCATTTCTGCTTCCAGACAAAGATGGACTTATAATGAAACTGTTTCCTATATCTTGACAATAGGATGATGGACTCTCTGCCATTGTCCATGCCCACAATGATGGACATATGACTGTGTATGAAGAACTATATGTTAGTAATGATATAGAGGAACTATGGGGGGGGAGGGAATTGGGGAGGAGATAAGGGAATATGGAACTGTATCATAAAATGATAATAATAATAATAAAATGTAAAAAAATGAAAAAAAAGTTAACCAAATCCCTGAGTCTAAACTAATTTTGTGGTCGACAGTGATTGCAGGGACAATGTCACTGACTGGTGAAGCAGTCAACACCATTTGCCCCAAGTCAAGCCTTCTCTGTCCCAACCAAAACTTGCACTGAAGAGGCACATTTGGGGACCACAACTAAACACGGCCGTGTGTAGAGCACACATTGCTGGTCAAACAATATGTGTCTGAGGCACCGGACAGCAACTATTCATTTCTTTCTCTCAAGGCCTGAAGTCCAATACTATGACTGCAATAAAAAAAAATACAACATCCCTGGCTCCTAACAATGCCCAACTCCCGTTCCCATGTGGTCTGGCATTACTGTGGATCTGAGGTTCATGCAGTCACCTGTTTCACACGTATTGACAACAGCCCTCTACTTCAGCCACCTTGAGTGGCTCAGAAGCAGCCTGTGCCAAAGCACGCAAGGCAGGTAGGCATCCTCCAAGCCAGAAATTAAAGAGGAAAGCGTCTGCAGGGTAGAGCTCAGCTACATTTGTTTGAACCACATGGTGTTGTGGCTGTTTTCATTTGAGTTTGGCTGCCTGTACACAAAGTATTCTCGCTTCAGCCTACCTCAGCTCCTTCTATGAACTGTATCATATGATGCCCCCAGAAGACCTGGACCTTCTCATTTATTTGGCATTTCTTACTTCAGCCCTGTAATTATTGGAGTTTGAAATCTTTGATCTAGACCTGGAGGAGCGGTGTGTGTGTGTGTGTGAAGCAAACTGAGTGTCAATGAGGGCACCAAAGGCAGTAAGTGGAAAATGGAATCAATATGGATGAGTGGGGAACAAAGTTCACTTTCATCTTTCCAGTAGTTCAAAAGCAAACATACCTTATGAGCAAAATCCTTTGGAATCATAGGGACAATGGGCATGTGGCATTAAACAAAAAGTACTGCTGATTCCCCCATGTATTGCTCAGAGGCTGTTAAGTAAATCGGTGAATGGGCACAGGGTCATACTACCGGGGATGTTTGCAGTTGCAAGCAGCAGAAACCTGACTCAAACAAGGCATTTTTTTTAAGGGTGAGTAGGAACCTAACTTGGTATCAAAGGAAGGGCTTCTATAGAAGCCAGACTTTGTAGTCAGAGGGCCCAGCCCATGAAGGTCTTGCTCCTTCTAGTTCTCATTTCTGCCTTTCTCTTTGTCTCTCTCTTTGTCTGTGTGTGGTTCTTACCTTATTGTGCAGGAAGACCAATCTCTCCCTGCCCCCTCTTCTGTGTGTATGTGTGTGTGTGTGTGAGAGAGAGAGAGAGAGAGATTGCTGATATCCTCAAACTTGTCCAAATTAAGCATCCTGCCCATTTGAAAGGTAATGTACATCTCCCAAGCTCTTGGAAATATGACTAATTCCACAGGAGGGTTATCTATTAGGTCCTATTGGGTGAGGCTCCAGGGAATAGGATTCCTCATTGGCTAACCTAAGCCATGTGCCCAGGCCTTTACAGCTACAAGTGGGAGTCGAAAAGGAGGGAGACATGAGGAAATCTACTTAAAAGAAACTGAAATAATGATTATACGGCACACTACCTTAGATTTAAAACTTGTCCTAGTTAAATGACTTGATTTAATGTTACTTTGTCCAACAAAAGAAGGCATTTATTCACTCGGGTGGTAGATATGTTGCTAGACAACTCCCAACGATTCTCAAAAGACCCCTTTGCATCTATCAAGCAAGATACGCCATTGTACGGCAAGTATTTCCTGGGTGTCTTAGTATTCCTCTTTTCTCTACAGATAATGTCCCAAACCCTCCACAAGATGGAAGCACCAATGGCTATTGTTTTCTCAGAGTGTCACAATAAGCCAAAACCAAATCCATCCGTGTGGAGGCAATGGTGATTGTGTCAGAGATGTTGTTTGGTTGACAGTGGTTGTAAAAGACTTACCTTTGTCAAAGATGTTAAGAAATGAAGGGCAGAGCAGTGAAAAGTATCTTAAAAAATGGAAAGCCCAGGGTATGTAGTTAGCACAGCAGTTCCGTGATCACCTCTGTGTTTTGGTTCAAGTTTCAGTTCTGCTTTCAATTTCAGCTTTCTGCCAGCGCACGCCCTGGGAGGCAGCCGGTGATGGTCAAGTAGTTGAGTACCTGCCACTAACCATGTGGGAGACCTTGATTGAGTTCCTGGCTCCCAGCTTCAATGCAAGCCAGGAGCTGTTGCCAGAATTTAAGAAGTGAACAAACGAGTGGGAATGCTCTCTTCCTCAGTATTTCTCTCTCTGTCTCTGAAATAGATAATTTTTTTTTTCATTTGAACCGTTAATACACACACACAGCTCTTGACAGTCATGGATCTCCACATGGACACACCAGTTGGAAATTCATGGGATTACAGTCTTGCTGAGACTGGAACCAGCAGTTGGTTTCTGAGCATTTGCACTTCAATCATCTCTTGGACCACGAAAAGCTTTACAAGGCACCACCAGCAAGCAAGATGCTGCCTGAGAACCAGCTATCCTGTAGCACTTTGATGTCTAGGTCTGCTGTGCCCAGCAACAGTGGGGATCTGTGCCTTCTGAACTGAGATGGCATGCCTGCTGAGGGGGCTCTCGTGCCATCAACATCCCTTGCAGTGTGAATGGCATGGAAGCCACTATCCCACTCCGGATGGTTATACCATTGCAGTATCTGCTGTCTGATTGTCTCCCCATCTCCACCTCATGGGATTACAGTGAATAGCCAAACGGACATCAGAAGAAGAAAAAAGACACCATTAAGACACAAGCGAAATCTTTGAAATGACAAGGAGGAATAGCGAACCCAAAGCATTGCCAAGAATACTGCCCTCTTTCATGAGCTTATTTAGGCTCATTCCTCTAGATCCTGAAGGAAAGATAATCTCAGTAGCTTGTTTTCCCAGGTCTTGCTTTTATTTGCCCCTTTGGATATAAAACACCTGTTCTGAATTACTCAAATATGCTTAGAATGCTATAACTATTCCTGACTATGCCCTTTTACACATTTAATGTGGAAAACCCTTGCTGACAAGAAACCAGGAATGTTGGGAGAGCACATGCTCCCTTCTTCCACCAACCTAAGTCCTGGCGCCTTGAAGGTGCCAACCCCTACAGCCAACAGCTGCCCTGCTGGGACTGTTCTTCCTGCATGGACAGAGTGCCTCTGATAAGCAACTCCCGGGTACAGGCAAGATATGTAAGTACATTAAGGTAAACAGAAAGTATTCAACCAGCTCTAACAATCTCTGCACCTGACTGGGAATACCCAAAGATGAAGACAAGCAGATAAAGCATCTGCCCATAGCCAGTTCTGGCTGATGTCTTGTAGGGAGCCTGCAGCCCACACCCTAGACAGATTGCACCGAACTGCCGCTTCCTGCTGTGGTAGAAAAGCAAGTTTCAGGAAGTCTGCTGTGATTGGCCCAGGTGTGCCTGGATGGCACGTGGACAGTGCGTGATCTGTGTGAGGATTGGCCTGCCCACTGCGTGCGGAGGTGACCTTTACACTGATTGGCCGTGTTACCCAATATAAGGGGGCCAGAGAAGCGGGGAGGAAAAGGGAGTGCGCCTCGCCATGATGTAGCTGCTGCGTGCCGGTTTTGCTGTGTCATCTCCACAGTAAAGGTTCTACAAGGACAACCAGTGTCTGGGTTTGACTTGCTGGCCAAGGGACCCCGACAATGTCTAAGCAGCCACCCTCCTCATCACCCTGTTGCTTATGGAAGGCATCTCACTACAGAGTTCTGTGAATGGCTGAGTGCACAGCACTCAACACTGGGCAGGGAATATCGATAGCAATTCGCAGTCACCTGCACTCACAGCCCAAGAAAGGGGGATGCCATGCATTGCCAACAGAAACTACATGTGGTGACAGAACAGAACGAAGAGGATGTGGGAGGCCAGCATCTCAGTGCAGGAGGATGGGGTGGCCCTGGCTCCCACGGAAGGTGGGATTGGCTTCTTGGATTAATTCTGTAGCACAGATACATCAGGGATGAAGAGGGAACACTCCTACAACCCACATTGTGAGGTGTTTCTTGGTGAAGAGTCATTGGCCAGGGGAAAAGGGTGGAAAGGGAAGCTTGGAGACCAGACTTGTGGTTTTAGCTATTAAAGCATCCTGCACTATTAGGTCCTCATTCTGAGTCTATAACACATACCCTTCACCACATCTCCTTCCTTTTCATCTACTGTGTTTGCAACAGGGGTGTGTGCTTGATCTCTTCCTGCAGTCTTTCTTTTTCTCTATTAACATTCTTCCCTGGCTGTGCTAGTTAATTTGGAACAGGGGTGCTTCCTACCTGCCAACCAAACTTCTGAAGTCCTCCAAGCAGAGATGTTTTTAGGGAAAATGAAGACAAAGTGTGTCCCTAGAAAGAAGTAAGCATGATGAGGGCAAAGGTCCAGCAGGTTTCAACTCTGGTGCTTGCAGGCTTTCGCTGAATGGATGGGCAGATGGAAAATCTGACTTTCAAATAAAAACAAACACACGACTTATTATTTTTTTAAACGTATAGATGTACTGTTAGGAATTTTTAAAAGATTTACCTATTTTTATCAGAAAGACAGTATACAGAGAGAAGAAGATAAAGAGAGAAGGATCTTCTGTCCACTGGCTAACTCCCCAAATTGTCACAAAAGCCAGAGCTGAGCCAATCCAAAGCCAGGAGCCAAGAGATTCTTCTAGGTCTCCCATGCTGATGGCAGGGTCCCAAATCTTTGGGCCATCCTCTGCTGCTTTCCCAGGACACAAACAGGGAGCTGGATCAAAATGGAGCCAGTAAGTTAAGAACTGGCACCCATACTGGATCCTGGCACTTGCAAAGGGAAGCTCTAATCACTGAGCCATCGTGTTGGGCCAGTGAAATGTTTGCACTCCATTCTCTCAAAAATATTCAGTCTGCAACCTACTCATATGCCCTGTGCAAGTGATTGTATATATATGTACTTGTGTGTATGTATGTGTATAAACCAAAAAAAAAGCAACTAATTCCTATGTTATGGTCATCACAAAACAGAAGATAAAGAATAATAAAACCTTAGGGATGGGGTCTAGCGTGGTAGCCTAGTGGCTAATGTCCTCACCTTGAATCTGCTGGAATCCCATATGGTGCCAGTTCTAATCCCAGCAGCCTTGCTTCCCATCCATCTCCCTGCTTGTGGCCTGGGAAAGCAGTCAAGAACGGCCCAAAACTTTGGGACCTGACACTAGCATGGGAAACCTGGAAGAGGTCCTGGCTCCTAGCTTTGGATCAGAGCAGCTCCAGCCATTGCAGCTGTTGGGGAGTGAATCAGTGGGCAGAAGATCTTCTCTCTGTCTCTCCTCCTCTCTGTGTATTTGACTTTCCAATAAAAATAAAATAAATCTTAAAAAAAAAAAAAACCTGAGAGATGGCAAGACAATCACCTATTCTCAACCAATTCAGGAGAAGCTAGATGCAAAGAGACAGTCTTCTGCCTTCCTGGAATTCTGTGCAGCTTTAAGGAGATCATTGAATATGCACAGTGCTTGAACCTCATTTGAGGAGCACTTAACAGGGAACAAATGGCTATTCACCACCTCTGCTGCCTATCTCCTATCTCCACTAATCTGAATATCTCAGTTCCCCCAAAATAAAAAAAATGAAAACCACTTTTTTCTTTTTCAGGTCATAGACTACCTTTACATTGTGTCTTCAGGTAACACCTGGAAGCAGAGCCAGGGAATAAAATGTCAGTAGTAGTCAGAGCTTATTTCTAAGTATTCATGTTCCTCTCTCAGTTTCAGAAAAACACACCAGCTAAAGCTAAAAGAAACACAATGAGAGACCACATGCAAAGAAAATGAAAATGATGCCACTGGATTCTGCACATGGACAAACATAAAAATGCCACCCAGTATGATCCCAAGTAACCAATGTTGGCCAAGGATGGCCAATGCTGCATCATTGCTGGGCTCATAGGCGGCTTCCCCTCCTGTTTGGGAATGGGAGTACAGAGGGAAGTGAAGAGTCATTGTGCTGGCGCTGCCCACCACTGGATTGCCAGGATAGCCCTTTTCAAGTGTTTAGTAGGGAAAACCAAGATGATAGAAATGCCTGAAGTAGATAAAAAAAAAATTACCTGAATCCAAAAAGCATCCTTGGTGTCAAAAAGACAAAAATCAAGATTGATTTTAAATTTGAGTGTTTTGGGAGAGGGAAGGATATAAATGATGTTTTGGGGAACTAAGCAGTCCCCTGAGGTCCAACAGAGTTCAATGCTAAAGGTTTTCTTGACAACTGCTTGCGTCAGATTGTTGTGCCCCAGGTGCAAGTTGAAGCTGATGGTCTTTTCTAGTTACTGAGAAACAAAAGAATCAGTGGTGTTTGTTCTCAATTTAAAAAAAAAAAACCTCATACGCCACAAAGTTTGTGTATCCACGGTCTCAGAATGTCTGTTCTTAACCATCTTTAAAAAAAAAAGTAAAGAAGAGATTTAAGTACCCAAATTGTTTTCCTTATATGTTACACAGTCTAAATTCATAAGCACTTCAGAAGCTAAGTGGAAGAAATAGGAGATCTATGGCTTATTTTTAAAACTAAAGCCACACATTCCTGGGCTTAAGGAGAAAGGTTATGACCAATAAAAATATCTAATCAGCTTCATTCGTCAGCTCCTCTAGCCGCATTTCTCTGAATCAACAGAGCATATTTCCTCTGAAGACCAGTAGATTTCACAATAACACATGCAAAGATCAAAGAAGGAATCAGCTGTGTAGCTCTCTCCATCTGACCAGAGAGTGCTGCCTCAGGAGGAGCGACAGCTATTCAGAGAGGATTTCCAATCTTCCAATGCACCCACATTCTCTCAAGCTTAGCAAAGGTTTGGGGAGAGCTTCCTGCCAACAATTGTGAGACCCCTTGCTCCTTAGCTACAGATGAAGGGATTCGAAACAGAACGTCTTTCAAGAGCCCACTTCACCTCTGTGTTTGGTGTTTGAAAATAAGAACTTCTTGTCCCAGCACAGCAGCGGCAGATATCCGCTTGAAACCAATGTCAGACCTTGGATCTATGCTTCCAGAAGCATGGAGAAGTCTTTTTTATCTATTATTGTTATTATTATTATTATCATTTTATGATACAGTTCCATAGGCCCCTGGGATTTCCCTTATCCCCTCTCCAATCCCCCTGAAACACTGAGTTACCCTATACCATTACTGAAGTATTAGTTCTTCAGACACAGTCATACGTCCATTATTGTGGCATGGACAATGGCAGAGAGTCCATCATCCTGTTGTCATACAGGAAACAGTTTCATTGGGAATCCATCTTTAGTCTGGAAGTAGATGCATACTGCATTGTATCCTCACATCTGGATATATTAGTCTCCACTTCACAATTACTGTACATTCCCTTAAATGAAAAACCACAATACAAAATCAACAATAGAAAGAAAAATAGAAATTTGCAATGCCATAAAGTTAAATAATATGTTACTAGATATGAGAGTCTCTATTACACAGCTACTATACACCCCTTTAAATGAAAAGCCACAAAACAAAATCAACAACAGGAAGAAAAAAGAAATAAACAACACCATAAAGTTAAATAACATGCTACTGAGTGACTAAGGTGTCGTTGAAGATGAAACAGAAAGTTAAGAATCTTCTTGAAGGAAATGATGCTACTGTATGATCAATGAGTCATTGAAGAATTTAATCAGAAGAAAGTGTTTTGAAGAGATGAACCTAACAGCAACAAAAAAATCAAAATCCATGAGATATAGTTTCTCCTGTAGGCAACAAATTGATGGGTTTTGTTTTTTAATCCAGTCTACTAATCTATGATGTTTGATTGATGAGTTTAAGTCATTTACATCCAGGGTTAATAAAAAAATAAGTGGTAATTTGGTCCTGTTATTTTAGTAATGGGTTGTTCATTCATTTGGACTTCTGTTTTTATTTTACTGAGATGTTCTTCGCATTTGCCTTTGGTTTTGGTAGGTGCTATTTCTCTTCTCTGTCAAGAGTACATCTTTAAGTATCATTTGTAGGGCAGGTTTGGAAGAGGCATATTTGTTTAACTTTACTGTGGAAGAATTTTATTTCATTTTCAAAGACAAAGGAAAATATTGCTGGGTATGTTCTCCTGGGCCGACAATTTTTTTTTTCAGAATCTGGAATATGTCACTCCATTTTCTTCTGGCCTATAGAGTTTCCTATGAGAGATCTCCTGTGAGTTTAATTAGCATTCCTTTATATGTCAATTGATTTTTTTCATGTGCACATTTAAAGATCTTTTCCTTATATTCAATTGAAGAGAGCTTGATGATCATGTGTTTTGGTGAAGATTGCTTTTGGTTGATCAACCCTGTTGGGAGTTCTGTGCCCCTCCTCGATGCTGTTTCCCAATTCTTTCTCTAGATTAGGGAAAATTTCCCTTATTATTTCACTGAATACACCTTTAATCTCAGCTTCTCTTTCTGCACCTTCTGGGACTCCCATAACTCTTACATTTGGCCTCTTAATAGTGTCTTTCAATTCTTGAATGCTTTTTTTAGCCTGATCCAGCTCTGCTTCCAGCTTCTTGTTTGCTTTCCCCTGGTGACAGGAAATATCTTTCAATTCTGAGATTCTTTCTTCTGCTTGCTTCATTCTAACCTAGAAGTCTTGACTACTGCCTCCCCATCTAGTCTCCATATTTGTTCCAGTGCTCACACTAAGCCTAAGAGTCATTCTTTTTTTTTTTTAAGATTTATTTTTATTATTTTTTTTCATTGGAAAGGCGGATATACAGAAAGGAGAGACAGAGAGGAAGATCTTCCGTCCGATGATTCACTCCCCAAGTGAGCGCAATGGGCCGATACTATGCCGATCCGAAGCCAGGAGCCTCTTCCGGGTCTCCCACGTGGGTGCAGGGCCCCAAAGCTTTGGGCTGTCCTCGACTGCTTTCCCAGGCCACAGGCAGGGAGCTGGAAGGGAAGCGGGGCTGCCGGGATTAGAACCGGTGCCCATATGGGATCCCAGGCGTGCTAGGCGAGGACCTTTAACCACTTGCGCCACCGCGCCGAGCCCCTAAGAGTCATTCTTAACTTCTTCCCTTCATTCCTCTTGTTCAGTTCATCATCAAATCCTATTCATCATCCTATTAGTTTACTTATAAAATATAATCCAAGTCCTTCTGCTATGGTTTGAATGTTCATATGCTTATTTAAAAGTTTGTATGTTAGAAACATGGGCCCAATGCAACGCTGCTAAAAAGGGGGACTTGGGGGCCCGGCATCGTGGCCTAGTGGCTGATATCCTCATCTTGAACGTGCCAGGATCCCATATGGGTGCTGATTCTAGTCCCGGCAGCTCCGCTTCCCATCCAGCTCCCTGCTTCTGGTCTGGGAAAGCAGTCGAGGATGGCCCAAGGCTTTGGGACCCTGTACCCATGTGGGAGACCTGGAGGAAGTTTCTGGCTCCTGGCTCCAGATCAGCATAGCATCGGCCATTGTGGTCACTCAGGGAGTGAATCATCGGATGGAAGATTTTCCTCTGTCTCCTCTCTGTATATCTGACTTGCTAATAAAAATAAAGAAATAAATATTTTTAAAAAGGGGGGAGGGACTTGGAATATATTTTATAAGTAAGGTGATAGATAGATAGATAGATAGATAGATAGATAGATAGATAGATAGATAGATAGGAAATGTTAGGTAGATAGTTAGAGATCTTCCATCCACTGTTTCACTCCCTTAAAGTGGATGAAGCCAGTTGCAAGGAATTCCTTCCAGATTTACCATACAGATGGAGGGGTTCAAGCCATTATCTGTTGCTTTTCCAGGTGCAACAGCAAGAGCCTGCATCAAAGCTGGGACTCAAACCAATCTGATAATCTAATATGGGAACCTATTGGCAACGTAAGATGGGGCTTAACCTGTTGTACCACGACATTCACCCCCAAAAAGGAACTTTTGGGAACCAATTGAGTCACAATGCATCTGCCCTCATGGGGTTAACAGGAGTGACTGTTAATGGCAGCTGGCTCTCTCTGGCATGCATGTTCTGCTAGTCTGCCTTCTATCATGTTATGATGCAGCAAAAGGCCATCACCAGAAGCCTAGCAAACATCAGCACTATGCTTAGTCTCCCCAGCCTCCAATACCATAAGCCAAATAAACTGCTGCTCTTGCAAACAACTTGGTGTCAGGTTTGTGTTACAGCAGCAGGCAATCAGCTAAGACAGACACCTCACCCTTCCCTTTCCATTGGTGCCAACCTTTGATAAATCGCCATTCTCTCATGAATTAACTACCCTGCCAGCCTCCTCAATGGTCTCCTTTTTTGCAGCCTGGCCTCCCCTCCAATGCATTCCCCATGAAGTCATCAGATGAAGATTTTATAAATGTGAATCAGATAATACAGTTCTGATACTTGGAATCCTCCAGGAATCCCCTGCTTCCTCTTTGGTTGTAGAAATGTATAAATGAGAATGTAGATCCCTCAACACAAAGAAAATAGCAAACAGCACCATGCTGTTCCTTTGAGTCCACCTAACATCTGAAGAGACAGACCACCAACTGACTTGAATTCCAGAGAGGAGCAAGCCTTGAGAAGAGAGCTGGGATACAAACATTGTCTCAACTTTGGTAAAGCAAAGAAGGAAGAGTTGGATGCTAGACAAAGGGAGAGAAAGAAATTATCTAAAAGGCATCACATTCTTACAAACCAGTGTGGCTGACATGCTGGTTTGGAATATGAAAATACTAGTTTGAAATGTACAGCTGCCCTGTTGTAAAACACGAATATGAGTCACCTGAATTCTAGTTACAAGTCCTAATGGATGAACTGGTTGTCACAATGGGGCAAGATTTTTGATTTCTAATAAGTATTTGTGAGTTCTTAATTGTTGTGCAGAACAAAATGATCTAAAAAGACTTTCTTTTTAAAATTAATAACTGAGAGTACTTTAAACAGTACTAGAAGTTGGCATCACAGTGCAGAGGATTAAGCGTATAAGAAGGTTGGTGTGAGTCCAAGTTGTTCCACTTTTGATCCAGCTCCGTGCTAAAATGCCTGGAAAAGCAGTAGAAGATATCCCAATCCAACTCCTGATAATGCACCTGAGAAAGTAGCAGGAAGATAGCACCCACCATACATGTCAGAGACCCGTGTAGAGTTCTTGCTTTCTGGCTTCAGCCTGGATATTTGGAAAGTGAATCAGCAGACGGAAAATATTTTCTCTCTCTCTCTCTCTCTCTCTCTCTCTCTCTCTCTCTCTCTCTCTTCCGTTCTCCTCCCTCTCTTTCTCTTCCCTCTATCTCCTTGTCACTATACCTTTCAAATAAATAAATAGATTCGGGGGGAAAAGCATTAGGAATCAGACAACCTGCATTTTAGAATCAGTTGTATAATTAATAGGCTGCATGACCATGAGAAGCTCATCGGACCAGCTTCCTGATACACACAACCAAAGCATCAGGTAACATGCTGATTAAAATTCCTTCCAATTTTTACACGATTATATTTTTTGAGGATCTGAGTCATATACAAGTCTGCATATGATTTAGAACAAGTACTTCACAGATGATATGATACCAAACTGAGGTGAATGTCAGGAAACTAAATACAAAACATGTTGAGTGTGACATGGGCCACAGTTACGCATGCATGTAATGCTGAAAGTCATCTCAGAAACAGATAATCACCACCCTATACATACAAAATAGATCTCACATTTATCTTAGAAAAAATGCAGGGACCAGCATTGTGATGCAGGGTATAAAGTTACCACTTGTGATGCTTAGGCATCCACCATCACATAACAGGTTCAATCCCCAGCTGTTCTGCTTCTGATCCGCCTCCCTGTTAATACACCTGAGGAAGCAACATAGCAGTTTAATGAACGCAGCACAAGTGACTACCTTAAACAGCTGTGAGACTACTAGCTTAGTCTATTAGGGACCCTGCAACAGAATATCATAGACTACGTAGTATACAAACCACAGAAATTTATCTCTTACAGTTCCGGGGGCCAGGAAATTTACCATGAAGGTGCTAGTAGATTTGGTAAAGACTCACTTTCTAGTTCATACATGATGTCTTCCTACTGTGTTCTCACAGGATGGTAGGGACAGCATGACCTTCGGAAGTCTCTTTTATAAAAGTACCAATCTCATTCATGAAAATTCCACCCTCATGACTTTATCATCTCCCGGAACTTCACTTCCTAACACTTCAAACAAAGCTTTGAGATTTCAATGGGAATATTGGGGAAACATAAACATTCTGGCCATAGGAGTTGCTCAATAAGTCCGTGGGGAAGGCTATCAAGCAAAGATCATGAGCTGGAAAAGCTGGAGATCAATTTTTCTCTCCCTAGGAAGGCCTAATATGTCCTTGAAGGACTTTCAACTGGTTAAGCCAGGCCCAACCTTAACAGTGCCTTAACTATGCTTTCAAAATCCCTTTGTAATAGTAAATAGATTTGCTTGAACAAGTGAAAGAGAATGTGCACAGGTGTTACAAAATGATGCTGCTTCCCTCCTATCCTGTCACTCTGAGAGAAGAGCTTTTGCAGCTCTTTCTGAAGCATACTAGAAAGGGGGTTCCAGTGACATTACACAGCCACGTTCATATGCTGAAGAGCCATCATATTGGCTAAGAAAAAAATTATGGAAAAAAAGAGGAGAGAGAACCAATATTCACACAACACACATACACAGCAACCAGCAAAAGGCAGCGTGGTGCAGCTGTTAAGATATCCAGCTTTGAAAACAGGCTAGCTGAGTTCTACATTATCTACAGTGAATGAGTGACAGAAAACAAATAAGATGTTCTAACGCAATGCAACAAGCGCTATTCAACTCACAATTATTCAATGGGGTATGTAATAATTATCGTTCTCCCGTAAATGAGGAAACCCAAACTTACAAAGATTTAGAACATAGCTCAGAATGATCTGGTGTAAATGTTTGCAAGAGTTACTGTAACAAAGAATCACAAATGGGGTAATCTACACAAGGCAAAGGTGTTGTGCAGTCCTGGAGGTTAAGAGTCCTATGTCAAATTGTCAGCAGTCTTGGCTCCTGCTGAATGATGCAAAAGGGAACCTGTTCCCGGGCTCTCCCCACCTTGCCTGAGCAGCCATCTACAGGGGTCCTTGGCCTGTAAAATCATCAACCTGCTCTCTACTTTCATCTTCACGTGACATTCTCCTTGTATGTGTGTGAGTGTGTGTGTGATATTGGATCAGGGGCCCACCCTATCTCCGAATGATTTTATCTTAACTGATCCATCTACAACAATCTTATCTCCAAAGCAGGCCATGTTCACAAAGTACTGAGGGATGGGACTGCAATACACGGATTTGGAGGAGATACAAATGTCAATACTAGATGGCAAAGTCAGGCACCAAGCCCAAGTCGGCCTGATTCAGAGGCCATATATTGTCACTCTTCATTCTATCCACACAATGGATTACTCAAAGAAAATTAGGACCTTTAAGAAAATTAGGACTGTGAGCAAGTTTTAAAAGCAGCAACCTCTCTAATTTGCCAGTCAATGTGACTAGATGCACATGCACCAGGCTAATATCTCACTGACATTTTGAACTTGGACCCTATCACGAAAAACAAACGTCATTCTCCCTTTAGAAAAGCCCAAAGACTACACTAGATTCACAGTCATGCCAAAGTCATGTAAACCATTTAAAGCACTAGCTTATTTGATGAATTTTGTCCTCATAAAATTAACCTGTTTCTTTGCAAGAAAGGTAAAATGAGTCAATTAAGATGTGGAAAAAATATGATTTCCAGTGTACAAGAATCCAAAGGTGTTACTCTGTGTACATTTCGGGTAACTTTTTGAACCATAATCTTGGTTTTCTTTGAAGTGCTTTGTGATTTTATTGTTACTCTCAGTGCTTGTGCCAAGTATTGTTATTACTGTATAGTAGATCATACTATTCATAGCCATCTCTTTAAAACTGCAATTCCTGATTAATTGCACCATTCATTCACCTACCTGGCTACTCTATGTGTCCCTAGAGAAAAGTCTCAAAGAACGGCATAGATAGGCTGCAAAATCCTGTGGACCATATCTTGGAATGGTAACATCTGTATGGATTGAATGTGTCTAAAGAAGAGGAGCTGGTGTTGCAGCACAGCTACTTAAGCTTAACACAGCCAGTGAAGCCACCACTTACAACTCTGGAATCCATATCTGAGCACTGGCTTGAGACCCAACTTCTCTGCTTCTAACCCAGCTTGCTGCGAATGTGGTGAATGTGGTGAAAGACCCCCGCAACCCACATTGAACACCAACTACAGTTACTGGCTATTGGCTTCTGCCAGGCCAGATGTGGCTATTGTAGAAATTTGTGATGGAAAATATCTATCTCTTCCTCTGGATTCATCACTCTGCCTTTCAAATAATTAAAAAAATCTTTAAAATATGCTAGAAGTTTGAGGGCTGACTGAAACAAAAGAACAAAGACTTGATTCAAAACAAAGAACAGACAATAAATAAAATACACTTATTAAGATCCATCATCTGAAATCTATTTTAGGTAAATTTTAAGTGTACATTTTGAAAAATTAAGTCACTAATTGCATGGCAATTTTCTATACTAATCATCATTTTAATTAAAGTCTGTCCTCTTTAAAAGAAGGGATAATAATTGGTGGGTCCATATTTTCACTTTCTGAGTAAAGCAACCAGGATTGGTTCTACACACACAAGATCTTTCACTGGCTAATCCTGCACCTGTAATTGCCGAATCCCATATGGGTGCCGGTTTGTGTTCTGGGAGACCGAAAAGAGGCTCCTGGTTTCTGGCTTTGGGTTGACTCAGCTCTGGCCATTGTGGTCATTTGGGGAATTAAACAGTGGATGTTAGATTTTTCTCTCTGTAAATCTGCCTTTCCAATAATAAATAACTCAAAAAAAAAAAAAAAGAAGAAGAAGAAGAAGATCCTTTACTGTGTCAACTAAACCAAAATCAAATTCATAAATTTGCCAGCAAGTCTTTACTGTTGTGGACATTCTTTTTATTTGATCTTTAAATACAACTCTTCATTCAAAATTGTCTGTGAGGGCAGGGGATGCATTTGTTCAATGGCAGCATAGTGTAGGGTACAGAAAGAGACAATAAATTTCCTGTGCTTTCAGGCTCATGTTGGAAACCAGCCTATCACAGTTAAGAAACTTGGCTTCACAATCAGGATGATCTGAGTCTGATTTTCAACCCTTCTGCACACTGTGTGAGCCAACACAAATTACTTAGTTCTCTCAATCTCATTTGCAAAATCAACATCATATTTATACTTAGCTCATAGGCTGATGAAAAATTGAAGAAGATGATGGATAGAAAGCATTTAGAGTCCTACCAAAATAAATGGTTAGTTAAACACAGCCATTATTAAATACATAATGAAGGAGAAATTCTGAATTATGGAATTTTTATAGATTTATTACTTTAATATACACTTAGTAACTCAAGCATACATGATGGCTAATTTAATTATCAACAGATGTTTCCAGCAGGGCACTCCATGAAGTAGACTAGGAAAAGAAAGAGATAAAGAATGACTTAGCTAAGAAATTAAAAGATTTGAAAGACCTTCAGTGATGAAGTAAAAATGACTTGAGGGACTGGCACGGTGGCGCAGCAAGCTGATCCTCATATGTCTCCCCCTCTAACTCTGTCTTTTAAATAAAATAAATCTTTTATGAAAACTTAAAATTAAAAATTACTTGAATTAACATATCAGTTGTTTCTGTGCTATCTGGAACTGTTGAACTATCAAAAATCTCAACAGCAGGACCCTCAGGGCATGCCCCAGATCAGAGACCCCTGGGTGGTGTTGGGTGGCTGCCCTCTATGCCAGGGTGCAGAGGCATTTGGAAGGCTGGTTGTGGCTTCTCTCCCTGTCTACCTCCTTCCCCCAGATACAGGAAGGAAAAAGAGAGAACATGGAAATGGTGATCTCACCCACCTTTCTGTAACCCTTGACGCTAATCACCCTAATCAACTATGTAAAAATCATCAAAAATTAAAATAATTAAATATTTTTTAAAATATTTTGGGACCCAGTGCAATTGCTTAATTATCATATCTTCCCCCTGCAAGTACTGGGATCCCATATGGGCTCCAGTTCATGTCCTAGCTACTTCACTTCCCATTCAGCACTGCTTATGACCTGGGAAGGCAACAGAGCATGGTCCAAAGCCATAAGATCCTGCATCTGCATGGGACACCTGGAGGAGACTCCTGGCTTCAGATGGGCTCAGCTCTGGCATTGTGGCCACTTGGGGAGTGAACCAGTGGATGTAAAATCTTTCTGTCTCTCCTTCTCTCTATAATTCTGCCTTTCCAATAAAGATAAATGAATCTTTAAATAAATATGTATATAGTATGTATGTGGTTTTTTGTTGTTATATTTTCATTTGGAATTTTTAAATTTTGTGGTACAATTTCCTGGGATCCCTCTGCCAAACTTCATCCCTTGACAGATTTTCTTCATGTTGCTACAACAGTGTAGTCCTTCATATGGAATCATAATTCCATCAGTCTTATTTAAGTGTGCCACAATATTGCTGGTACAATGTCAGACAGTCCAGCATCCCATTGCATACACATTTCCAACAGTTTCATTGGGAGTCCATCTTCTGTTTGGAAGTAGGGATGCATGTTGTATTGTACCCCCACATCTGGATATGGTAATCCCTAACACATCAATATATATTCCCATAAATGAGAAGCCATGAAATAAGATCAACAACTGGTATGAATTAGAACAACAGGTATGTGATTTTTTTTTAAGATTTATTTATTTATTGGAAAGTCAGATATACAGAGAAGAGGAGAGACAGAGAGGAAGATCTTCCATCCGATGATGAGAACCGGCGCCCATATGGGATCCCGGCACGTTCAAGACAAGGGCATTAGCCGCTAGGCCACGCCGCTGGGCCCCCAAGTATGTGATTTTTAAAAAAGATTTATTTTATTTTATTTTTGTTGGAAAGTCTGATACACCGAGAGGAGGAAAGATAGAGAGGAAGATCTTCCATGAATTGATTCACTCCCCAGGTGGCTGCAACGACTGGAGCTGTTGTGATTCAAAGCCAGCAGCTCTTCCAGGTCTCCCATGCAGGTACAGGGTCCCAAGGTTTTGGGCTGTCCTCAACTGCTTTCCCAGGTCACAAGCAGTGAGCCGGATGAGAAGTAGGGCTGCCAGGGTTAGAACCAGCGCCGATATGGGATCCTGGGCACATTCAAGGCAAGGACTTTAGCCACTAGCTTACTGCACCATGCCCTAGTGTGTGTGTTTTACTTACACACTGCTTTACATTATTAAAATATCCAAGAAAGCTCATACCAGATCATATACAAAGCTAAAATCCAACTAGTGCCAGTGTGCAATGCATAAAATTTAAAAGCAAAAAAAATCTAGCTTTGCTAGTGTGTTTGCATGTGTGCAGCACAACATTTGTATATAACACAAAAAGACATAAACCAGATACAGGAGATCCAAGCATCTGAGAGTCAGCCAGTCACTTTCAGTTCATGTCAACTTAACACATACAACCTTCTTCTCCAAGGAAGGCCTTTGCTGAAGACAAGTGGCCCTGGAGGCAGCCTGGATTAGCAATATGATTCATTCAATTTATAGTGTTCTATTATTTTATGTCTTAGAAGGTTAGAGCTGTGTGTTTGCTCCCCTTCTAGCAGTTCTGAGCATATCTTTGGCTTGGGGGAGATAGTCTCACATAGTAAGGTGAAATGCTAAATATAGAGTTCAGGCATTGCTGAACACTCTGGGTTGTCAATGACTGATCAGCCATGAGATGAATGACATAGTGCTAGGCACCACGTGGTTTGCTGTGTTGGTTCCTGAGTGTGGTGCCTTGCTTCCGACAGGCTCAGCAAGGAGCGATCCAAGCCCATGTGGATGTCAGTATTCTCATGGAGCTGCACAGGCCACAGCAGAGTGCTCCGGAATTTCAGCATGTTCTCATGACTGAGACACTTTGAAAGAACAGCCTTGACCTTTCAACCCGACAAATTCAAATGCAATTTGTCATCCAGTGTAAGATGAATTTAACCATGTGTAATTCTGCCTTTTCCGAGAAAAACCTCAAGAACGTGAAAGAGAGCCATTGAAAGCTAAAATCCACAAAATGGTTGAAAACACACATAAGTATGCTGATGACAAATTCCTCTTCCCAAATAATGAACACGCTGTGATCCCTTGAGCTATGTAAGCTCTATTAACACGCGCAGGGGTCAAAGCAGGGGGTTGCTGGTCAATGTTTTCTCTCCTTGGAATTTGAAATTCATTTTAATATTTGTCCTCCTCTCATTTAAAAGAGAGCTTCCTGATGGAGTGACTTCATTTCCCATCTTTGTGACCACACAGAAAAAAAAAAAGGTGGAATCTCAATAGTCTCTTGATTTTGGACCTTCTTCCCTGTCCTGGAACTTTTCTGGGTGAATCAAGAAATGCCGATGGACAGAACACATCCTCTGCAAGCTAGCGGAAGCAAACTTGAAGTCCAAGAGCCTGAAGCGCGCCAGGTCTCTGAGCAGGTGACGTGCTGGCCCCAGGACCTGCTCTGTTTGCTTCTACTCAGGGCCTGTTCACCTGCCTTAGCATCATTCCAAACACTGACCACCAAGTTTCTCTTCGTTGTTTCTAACTTGCCAAGCACCTACCTACCTGCCTTTGTACTTGGAAACAAACATAGTAAGTGGATTGGCCTGAGACCCTTATGGATTATGACATACATTATTGTTTTATTTTGCATTTGAATTTTGTCATTCCTGGCCATTTAGAATCTGGTAATGATGATATGCAGCAATATTGCAAGTAGCTACAAATAATTGACCAACAGACTACTACACAAGTACACCCTTAACTATGGCAGTTACTTGAATCATAAGACCTACAACAATGATTTATTTGGATTTTTTTTTCTTGTAGTATTTTAAAATTTCTTCTCTTGCAAAATCAGGAAAAATTTCAATCATCTTATTTCAATTTTTCAGAGGCGATCCTTAAGCCACAATGAGTTATTATCGGGCCCGGCGTGATAGCGTAGTGGTTAAAGTCCTCATCTATCATGCCTGGGATCCCATATGGGCACCGGTTCTAATCCCGGCAGCCCTGCTTCCCATACAGCTCCCTGCTTGTGGCCTGGGAAAGCAGTCGAGGTTAGCCCAAAGCCTTGGAACCCTGCACTGAATTGTGAGACCCAGCAAAGGCTCCTGACTCCTGGCTTCGATTGGCTCAGCTCCAGCTGCTGCGGCCACTTGGGGAGTGAACCATCAGATGGAAGATCTTTCTCTCTGTCTCATCCTCTCTGTATATCCGCCTTTCCAATAAAAAAAATTAATAAAAAATCTTTAAAAAAATTTGACTTTAAAAAAAAGTTATTATCAGTCTTGTTCTTCACATTTGTAAAGAATCTTGATTTGAGCTTTACTCAAATTTTTGTTTAAATATTGACTTATTTGAAAGGCAGATTTACAGAGAGAGAAGGAACGACATCTTCCATCTACTGGGTTCACTCCCCAAATGATCACATCAGCTGAGGTGAGGTGATGTGGGGCCAGGCCAAAGCAGGGAGCCAAGAGCTTCGTATTGGTTTCCCATGTGGTACAAGGGCCTAAGGACCTGGGCCATTCTCTGCTGCTTTTCCAGGTGCATTAGCTAAGAGTTGGGTCACAAGTAAACCAGCTGGGATTCAAACTACAAACTGTGAGCTGTGTCCAAATGAGATGCAGTGTCCCAGGAGGCAACTTAACCCTTGAGTAGTACTATGATGAGGAACTCAGCAGCCAAAACTTGTCCATGGCCTAAAGAAATTGTTGGTCTCTCACATACTTGGAAAGATGAAGGTTTTCTGAAAAGGGTGATCATGAACATTACAATACAGCACTTTCTCTCTCACTTCATTATGATAAAGCTGAGTTTAAAACATAAGAAGAGATATCGGACCCGGTGTGGTGGCCTAGCGCCTAAAGTCCTCGCCTTTAACACGCCAGGATCCCATATGGGCATTGGTTCTAATCCCGGCAGTCCCACTTCCCATCCAGCTCCCTGCTTGTGGCCTGGAAAGGCTGCTGAGGATGGCCCAAAGCCTTGGGATCCCATACTCACATGGGAGACCCAGATAAAGCTCCAGGCTCCTGGTTTCAGATTGGCACAGCTCCGGCCATTGCAGTCAATCGGGAAGTGAATCATCAGACAGAAGATCTTCTTTCTGTCTCTCTGTATATCTGACTTTGCAATAAAAATAAATAAGTCTTTAAAAAAACATAATAGGAGATACCTACTACATTCCTTTGCCAAAAATTACATTTGCTTTCCATCCCCTACACTCATGTACGTAGCTCATTGTCACATGGCAAATTCCTCACCCTTCACCAATAGCAACACATTCCTTAACTTGAAGTGACCTGTTCTACTCCTCTAAGCATGCCCTGTGACTTTCAGCAGAACCAGCTGCTCTGACACCCATGGTGACCCACAGCAGGACACGCATTTCAATTCTGCACTGGGACCTTCATGTACTGACAGATCATGTGCCTGTCCTCCCTTCAACGAAGCAGAAGGGACAGCTTACATCTGCATCCCAACCCCTCTCACAGTCTCTATCCTGTGACACTTTCCTTTGCTCAGCTTCCTACCAAGTCATTGATGGAAATAAATGAGCACTAGTTAGGAGGAAGTTGGTCCTCTATCACACCAGCCAATCCATAACTTTGCCATTCCTAAAGGAAACTGCACGCTTCACTTAATTAAAATAAACAAATAAAAAGAAAAACAAAACAGGATTCATATACAACCTCCCACAAACCAAACCCTGCCTTGGTGTCCCAGCCACTCCTGCACCCAGGCCATTTCACCGGAAGGGCTGAAGTGCTAGCATGGAGTCTGTATCCATGTCATCTATGGGCAGAAGAACCATCTCCATCTCCAGTCACTGCCTCTAGGGAACCCGTACCTAAACCATACGCTGCGCTGTAACTTTACCCATGTGAGTCTTCCATCAGATGATACAATCAGACGCCCATATGATCAGTCAGGTAAACAAAGAGCAGAGGCAGCTTCAGGCCGCTAAGCAAGGTAATGTTACATACATCCCAGTCCACTCTTGCTCTACATGGCTGGAGGAGAAAGAATCTGTGTCTTCTGCAATCCCCGCAGACAGTCTTGTGTCTGCAGGCTGCAGAGTGGTGACAAACACGATTCAAATCCCAGTTCTTCGTTGTGTTTTAAGTTTTTATTTATTTATTTCAGAGGGAGAGGCAATTGGGGAGTTCTTGTTGATTTATTCTAAATGCCTACTGTGGACAAGACTGGCTTAGACAGGGTTTGGCTGAAGCGCACTGAAGCAAAGTATGGGAATTAAATCCAGGTCTCTCATATGAGTAGCAGAAACCCAGTTACTGGAGCCACAACCTGCTACATCCAAGGGCATGCAATAGCAGGAAGCCAGTGAGATAAAAGATTCAAGTATCGGGCCCAGAGCGGTAGCCTAGTGGCTAAAATCCTCACCTTGCACGTGCCAGGATCCCTTATGTGAACCAATTCATGTCCCAGCGGCCCCACTTCCCATCCAACTCAATGCTTGTGGCCTGGGAAAGCAGTTGAGGAAGGCCCAAAGCCTTGGGACCCTGCACCCACATGGGAGACCCAGAAGCGACTCCTGGCTTCAGATTGGCTCAGCTGCGGCCATTTGGGGAATGAATCAATTGATGGGAGATCTTCCTCTCTATCTTTAGTCCTCTCTATATATCATACTTTCCAGTAAAAAAAAAAAAAAAACTTAAAAAAAAAAAGAGTCCAGTATTAAATCCAGCTGCTTTCAAGTGCAACTCAGGCAATTTAACTTGTGTCTTAGCCACCATGTTAAGTTCTCCCAAATCTCAGTTCTTCCATTAATTAGCTATGAGACTTCAAGAAATTTACTTACCCATTCTGCATCTCAACAAAATGTGGAGTTAGTAGTGCTAACTACTGGGTTTATGAGGAAGAAATGAAGCCATTTGTAAATACTAGTTCAGGACCTGATGTAGATGGGGTGAGCAGCAGCAGTAAGGATTATCTCCAAATATGAGCTGCTCTGGACAAGTCCTAACCTCACCAGTCTCTCCAGAGACCTCCCCCTCCTTCCCAGCAAACTAAGATCCCTTTGGGATTTCTGCTCTCACTTGATAAGGAGAGTCAGAAAAAGTTCCTATTTTCCAGATGGAAGCAGTAAGTCATTCCCGATAGATGACTTCAGGGGCATGGCATTTGTGCTTGTCTGTCCTGCATCTGTGGAAACCTTTGAGCAACAGGGCTGTGAGTGAAAAATGACCTTTGGAATGGAGGAGAGAGCCATCATTGAGCAGGCAGAAGGTGGATGCGGAGAGAATCCTGGGTTATCTATGGTTCTCTTGAACTTAAATCATGGATACCACAATCAGATTTTGGTAGCCTTTATTTGGAAGATGTAAACCGGAAAGATGTAAAAAAAGTTTTTTTTTAAAGTATGTAACATACTAGATGTATGAACATTTAAATAAAATTACTCTCTGTGCTTAATAAAAAACAAGATGCAGTGCAAGTTATTCTTGTTCAAATACAGAGTCAGGGGCATTCCTGTTTTCTTGAAGTCAAATTGTAAGCTGCCATCAGACCATTTTAGACAGCGGAGTCCAACCTTGCCAAAAAAGAGTTCAGGAGTGCTGGTTGTGGTCTCTCTGACACCCACATACCACACCCTACTTTAACAGCAGCAACTAGAGAAAGAGGCCCCACTGCCTTCTCCCACCCCCTGCCCCTGTGCAGAGGTGGGGTCCCCCCGGATGCTCAGAGCCATCTCTTTCCGGCAGGCAACTTCTGAGAAGCTGCTGATACCCAAGGGTGGCCTGACTTTGTCTTTGTTATCAGGAGCTGGCAAGCCTCCTTTCATCTTATTAAAATTATACCCTTTCTGCTAAGATTGGCAAGGAAATCGAGAGCTGGTAATTGTATCCTGCTCAACCCCATCCAGATGAAGGAAAGGGGCCCATCAACCCTCCTCGGGTTACACTGCTCACCGTGTGGTATTTCCATTTTCCACACGCCAAGGGTTTTTGCTTAATCCCAGGGAGGTGGGAACCGACCTGAAGGGTTATAATAAGGTAATCAAGCACCATGTGGCAGATGCACTGCTAAGAACTCAATCGACATTAGTTTCATTAAGTCTCCAACCCCTTTGAAAGGGTGTTATTATTATTATCTGGTAGGGTTTTTTTTTTCTTTTAACATCTTCATTTTCCAGATGACATTTAGGAAGGTGAGGAAACATGACCAAGTCTGAAAAGCAGCCAGCTTTTGCGGGAGGGAGCTGACTGCAGGCAACCCAGCGTCAGAGCCCATGTGATTCCAACATGAACCTCAAAACTTGATTCTGTTGTGCAGTGGCCTGAATGTTTGTGAAGCTCCCCAAATTCGTCATGTTGAAGCCGTCTGTCTTAGTTCATTTTATGTTGCTCCCATAAAACCCACGTGGCTCTGGCATGTTCCTGGCACCTGGGGAGGCCCCACCTGCTGCACTGTAACACCACAGAGGACATCTCATGCAGAGAAAGAGCAGCTGTCAGCATGGGTCTCTCCTCTTTAGTAAAGCCACTAGTACCCTCATGACCTCATTTAGTCATGATTGCTTCCCAATGGCCAAATACCATTAACAGATGTGTTTTGGAAGTTAAGTTTCCCACACAAGAACTTAGAGGGGACACATTCAAAGATCAGCAGCTCTCCCTGATATGATACCATGAAGAGGTGGAGCTTGCAGGAGACTAGCAGATCACTGAGGCAGACTCCTTTTTGGTGGGATCAATCGGCTTATGGAACAGAAGGAGATGCCATATCATCCTCCCTCTCCTCTCTCTCTACCATGTAAGCGCTCAGTAAAAAGGAGGCCAGCTGAAAACTGAGTAGTACCTCACTAGACCCTGCAGACGCCCACACCTGGCTCTGTGAGTTTGCAGCCTGCAGAACTGGGATAATTCACTTCTGTTTGCTTTAAGATCCAGTCTGATAATTCACTAGGGCAGCCAAGTTCACTGAGACATGCGAGGTGAAGATATTGTCACCATGCTGCAAGAAGGTCCACTGCACGTCCCCAACCACTCTGAAGATTCAACCATGTGGAGATCTTGTCAGATGTCCAAGACCACCACCGTGCCCCCTTGACCATATCTGAAGAGGGGTTGGAAAGCACTTCAATGCAGGGCCAAATCCTCTTGGCCTTCACTGTGAAATAGATAAGTTGGGGTGAAATTACAAAGAAATAATATGAGAGAGACAAGGGGTGGCTGACATTCTCAGAGCACCTAAGAAACTACAGCCTTAACCATTCTGCCTTTCAGAGGTTCGAATGGGCCACAGAGGTCAGAAATCACCTTCCTGCCTTGCCGCTTATTCCTTTGCCTTCATCCCCTTCCTGCCCCTCTCTACCCAAGCATTTCAGTGCTGTGCCCATAACTCCTTCAAAGAATTCACTGAACAGGATGCTCTGGTGTACACATGTTCCTGAGAATTCCACCCAGGAAGAAAGTGCAGAGACAAGGGAAAGCTTGGTGTTCTCCTTACACTGATTACTGAAGATAGTCAGTTGCTGCTTCCTGTGTGTCAGACCCACAAGGACAAAGACTGTGCCTATTTTTGTTTGGATTCCCAGTGGCCAATTCAGTGTCTGGTACATGCACGCCCAACATACATTGGCCTAAACTGATGAGCTAACAGCTTTCCTAATAGAGTTTCTCAAAATTATGTTTTAATCACTGACTTTATCTTTATGTTTTAATCACCCACCATACCAGAATTGAAGCCTTACCGTCAGTGTTGTGCATTAGTCGGTAGCATGTATGCCAACCTTCATACTACCATTGACATGTCAGTATAGAAATCTTGAAGGCAGGAGTCATCATCTACTCTCCTTGAATGTCCACTGCTGCACCTTCACATTCAACGCTCACTAATTGTGGAGTTCATTTGAATAATCTGTCTACAAGCAAAAACTCTATGATTAGATGGAATTAATCACCCAGGATTATCTGTAACTTCCATTGAAGAATACAAGAGTAGTTTCCTAGGAGGCAAGATGGTAGTATAGGGTACAGACACGTTTGAGATGATGGTGAATCTTTAGATAGGGTGAAGCACAAAGAGCATGTAACAGGAAAAGAGAGTGGTCAGGCAGTAGCAGGGAAGTACCTGGAGACCTTCCCAGACACAGGCAAACTGCAGTGACGGCAGAGCAGTGTCGCAGTAAACATAAAACCCATCAGTGGCCAGCTAGTGGTGATCCAGACTGCAGCGACAGCCAATGATCCAGCAGTAATTTAGGCTTGGCTCTTGTGACAGCCAGGAGGGAGCTTGGGTTTATGCAGAGAGCTAGGGAGGCGAATGCAGACTGAGATCTGCCAATCTTGCTGAATAGTTTGGCCCAGCAATGAGTGGAGAAAGAGCGGCAGACTACAGGGGACAGACCAGTGGCTGATCGGAACGCAAAACACAGAGAGGGGTTGCCATTTGTATGGTGAAGCAGAATGCAGAGTTGATGGAATGGCATGGAGAGGGCTCATTTCTGGCTAATCACACTGAACTGATCCCATGGGGAGGGCAGTGCCAGCCTTGTGTCTTGCAGGAATTGTATGGTTCCCAGATCTGATAGCTGATGGTCCCAGATCTATGTTGGTGTCCCAGCGGGCGCTGTCTTGCACACAGGGACAAGGGCTCAGAGGTCAGGAGGATAAGTGGTAAAATGCACATACACTAAATCAATAGAGCTCAGATGCCCTTTTCACAGGACCAGGCACTGTTAGACTAAAGAGAAGAAGCTGAGCTGCGTAAGAGCTAAGCTGGGAATAAAACTACTTCCAGCTTAGAGTACTGCACAGGCTCCTCAGAGAAAACAGTTCCATCGTGGCACTCTACACAGGCTCCACCCAATATAACTCCAGAAGGCACTCAGACTTAACAGCCAGCATGTCTCCATAAGATCAGCGCCACTGACAAGCCAATTATTTAGGACAGCTGGCATTTTCCTAATCCAGGACACTGATTCAACATAAAAAGCAACCTGTAGACCTGTAGACAATACATCTTAGAATTTTGTACTGGAAAAAAGAATCCATCAACCAAAATTGCAATGACAAAAGGTAAGAAGAAACAGAAGCACCACGAATGTTACTGAAGACTCTCCAGCAAAGGAGCAAGTCTCTACTGCCCTTAGAGATAACTGAGGAAGACACTGAGAAAATGGGAAGCACAGAATTCAGAAAACTCATTATAAAGCTTTTGACCAACAACGAGAAGCACATAATACAGTAGTTCAAGGAATTTAAGGAATATGTCACACAGGAAATGAATCGAATGAAAGCTGATATTTGAGGAAAAGAATGCAGTGGAATAAATTAAAAATACAGTGGAGAATCTCCAAAATAGAATGACACAAGTTGAAGAAAAAAATCTCAGAATTGGAAGATATTTTCTGTCACCAGGGGGAAACAAACAAAAAACTGGAAGCAGAATTGAGCCAAGATTTTTAAAAAGTATCCAAGAATTTTAAAATATGATTAAAATGCCCAACATAAGAGTTATGGTAGTCCCAGAAGGCACAGAAAGAGAAGCTGGAATTAAGGTGCATTCAATGAAAATAATAAATGAAAATTTCTCTAATTTGGAGAAAGAATTGGAAAACAATATACAGGAGGATCACAGAACTCCAGAGTTGATCAAAAGCGATCTTCACCATGACACAAGATCATCAAGCTCTCTTCAGTAGAACGTAAGGAAAATACCCTTAAATGTGAACGTGAGGACCTGGTGTAATAGCATAGCAGCTAAATTCCTAACCTTGCAAGCACCAGGATCCTATTGGGCACTGGTTCTAATCCTGGCAGCTCCACTTCCCATACAGCTTCCTGGTTGTGGCCTGGGAAAGCAGTCGAGAGTATAGCCCAAAGCTTTGGGACCCTGTACTCATGTTAGAGACCCAGAAGGAGCTCCTGGCTCCTGGCTTCAGATTGGCTCAGCTCCAGCCATTGTGGCCACTTGGAGAGTGAACCATTGGACATAAGTTCTTTCTGTCTCTCCTCCTCTCTGTATATCTGACTTTCCAATAAAAAATACAGAAATCTTTTTTTTTTAAATGTGAACGTGAAAATAATCAAGTGACCTATAGAGGAACCCCAATAAAACGCACAACTGACCTCTGAGAGGAAGCAGTATAGGCCGGAGGAGAATGGAATGATATATTTGATTCTAAAAGAGAAAAATCTTCAGCCCAGAATAATGTGTCTGGCAGAGTTCTCCTTTGTCTTTGAAAATGAAATAAAATTCTTCCACAGTTAAGAAAAACTCCAAGATTTCACCTCTTCTAAACCTGCACTACAAATGATGCTCAAGGATGTTCTCATGAAAGAGAAAAGGGATAACAACTACCAAAACAAAAGGCAGATGTGGAGAGCATCCCACTAAAAGGCTAACAGAAGACTAAATCAAAGAATAACCCAGTGCTAAAATGCCTGGATCTAACTGCCATCTACCCACATTGACATTGAATGTAAATGGCTTGAACTCATCAGTCAAATGCCATAGATTAAAGGACTAGATCAAAAAACAGAACACATCTATCTGCTGCTTACAGGAGACACATCTCACCAACAAAGATCAGGGGAAGCTGAAAGTGAAAGGATGAAAAAAGATATTCCAAGCAAATGGTAAGGAAAAATACTCAGATGTAGCCATTCTTATATCAGATGATATAGACTTTGATGTGGAAAATATTAAAAGAGATGAAAAAGGACACCACATAATGATCAAATGATCCATTCAGCAGAAGAGATCACCATAATAAATGTATATGCACCAAATGCCAAGGCATCTAGCTATGTGAAACAAATATTAATGGATTTAAAGGGAGAAATAGACTTCAGTAATAGTGGGGGACATTAATACCCCAATAATATCAATGGACAGATTGACAAGACTGAAAGCCAACAAAGAAACAACAGAACAAATGGACTTAGTTGATATCTACCAAACTTTTCATCTTACAAAGAATATATTTTTTTTTCATTAGTACATGGAACCTTCTCCAGAATTGACCATGTTATAGGCCACAAAACAAGTCTCAGCAAATTTTTAAAAATTGAAATTACACCATGCATCTTCTCAGACCATCATGAAGTGAAGCTAGAGATCAAGAAGTCAAAACAGAAGAAGACTTGGAAACACATGGAGACTGAATAGTATGTTACTAGATAACCCGTGGGTTAAAGAGAAATCAAAGGAGAAATTTAAAAATTGAAACAAATGAAGGCATCAACACATATCAAAACTTATGGGACGCAATCAAGGCAGTGTTAGGAGGAAAATTCTCTCAATCAATGTTTATGCTAGGAAACTAAGAAAGCATCAAGTAAATGAGCTAACCTTACAATTGAAGGAACTAGAAAAACAGCAGCAAAGCAACCCCAAGACTAGTAGAAAAAAATAAATAAGCAAAATAAGAGAGGAAATAAACCAAATAGAGACCAAAACAACTGTACATAAGATCATGAATCAAAGAACTGGTTCTTTGCGAAAATCAACAAAATAGACTCCTCACTAGCCCAGCTAATTAAAGTATCTAAACCTCCCTGACAAACACCCACCTGATGGTCTATCATAGCCACTCGTAGACACAAGAACCCACCAGCCTATGGGGCTCAGCACTTGTGCTGTCCCCCAAATCTAGGTCACCCTGGGACTTCCACATGACACTGAGACCCATTTCTCTTTTCTGATCTCTTGTGGATCCAGATCCTCCAAATCAAAGAAGCTCATTCTTCCCTCTTTCAGAAAATCTAAGAATATACCAACAGGAGGGCCCAGAGTGCACAATGTTGTATTTAACCTTCCAGTCTTCTTAGGAGATTAACACCAATCCTCCTGCCCTCTAGTCCCACCCAGGGTTCCAGCCCAAACCTCAGCCTGGAAAATGGAGCCTTTTGACCAAGCAATGGAAATCAAAGCACAAATAGAGGTCTCAGCATCTCAGTCCATGATTGCCCTGTTTTAAAGACCCCCTGTGAAATTTATGTTGGCATTTAATCCTCAAGCTTATCTGTTGATCACATTTGCAGGTGGGGCCTTCTATAGGCTGTTGGGCCTAGATGAAGTCATCATGACACCTGAGCTGACACACACTTGCTCTGTCTCCCTGTGTGATTTCCTCTGCCATATCATAATGCAACAAAAAGTCTGGAACTGTGAGCCTACACTTCCAAGCCTTTTGAACCATGAGCCAAAAAAAAAATCCATCTTTTGTAAATGACCTAGTCTTGGGCATTTTGTTCTAGCAACAGAAACTGATCCAAGACAACATCTGGACTTTTTGGTAAAATATCTTGCCATAGGTACTGTGTAGATCACTCTTTTTGCTCTTGTGAACAAAGTCAGGAGTTTCTTGACTGAAGAGTAAAGCCAAGAATAAAAAGGCAGATAGAAGGGAATAAGTCAGTCCTACATCAAACACCAAAAGAACTCAAAATTATAGACATGGATTATTTAATGCTACTGAACTTTACACATAAAAATAGGATGATACATTTTATGCTTTCTGTATTTTGTGACAATTTTTCTTGAAGAATAAAAAGACTGAGGGGTGAATGTTTAGTATGCAGTGTCTGGATTTGATTCCCAGCTCTGGCCACTGATTCTAACTTCCTGCTAACACAGACCCAGGGAAGCAGCAGGTGTTGACTGAAATAATTGGATCCCTGTTACCCACATAAAAGACCTGGATTGAGTTCCTCTTCTTGGGGATGAAGGTAACTTTGGCCATTGGGGACATTAGGAGAATAAAGTAGTGAATGGAAGTTTCTCTCTCTTTTTCTCTCTCAAATAAACAAATTCTTAAAAACGAAAAAAAAAAATTCATTGTGGAAGCACCACCTGAAGTTGAGGGAAGGGGCAGTCACCAGAAATTCTTTCATGTGTGTACCAAATTATCCAATAGGTAATCCAATTGTGAATATTGTTTAATTTTTTTAAATTCACTTGTAATCAATGAAATTGGCTTGCCATGAGCCAAATATATCTTCTTGCCTCTCTCTCTCTCTTTTTTTTTGGTATAACCACCAGACCAACCCCTCTGCATGCCAAGGTTTTCAATCTGTCAGCTGCCACAAAAATAACTTGTTTAGGGATAAGACCCCTGATGGAATCCTTTCACCAGACCAGTTTTGAGAAGATAAGTTTTTGTCCTCTTTTCATATACACATTGTCTCAGATTGTTCTCAGATTTATAGAGCTGTAGAAAAATTATAGGCTGATGTTTCTAGTTTCAGATAAAAACACTCTCCGTGAATCAAAAAGCATTCCTCTCCTTACATATCCATGCAGTGAAGATCTCAGCCTGTGTTCCAGGAACTGTAAATTGTGCCAGTAACTGTGAACACACACGTTTTCTGTGTTTAACTTAATCCTCTGGTGGTATCACCAGGTACTGATGGCAATTTCTATATTTCTTTAAACACAGGCATCAATCACAGAACAGACTGTAAGCATTTTGAAAACACCATACATTAACAGACAAGAACTGCTTGAGGAATCACAAATATTTATTCTAAAGCAGGTCTTGTTTCAGCTTTCTTCTGACTCTGGGCTGTCTGCTGACACGAACCATTTATCTAGCACCCCAGGTCCATTCCTAGAGGAGCCAGATCTTCGCTTACAGGTGGCAGCTTTCTGTATTTTCAAGTGCAGAAAAATCAGAGAAATGTTAAGCACTTGAAATTATATGGCTGATTACCCAAGTGTGCAATGGGCCTCAAGGAAGTTTATCAGGAGCCCATGATGACAGAGTTGTGAGGAACTGCCTCTTAGAAACAATGTTACATGGAGGAAGCCGCTCGACTTAGGCATCCTCTGTTGTCCTTATCCACAAAGTGATCCCTATGTCACATCCACATGTAACTCCATCCCCCAAGACTCACATGAGACTAGTGAATACCACACTTGGAAGGTGTTCCCTCCAAAATTCTGACATGCCAATGGCATAGCATAAGGACACTTCTAAAAGTACATGGATTAATGAAATTAAAAAATAAGTGTGTTTTGGTTGAAAAAAACAGAAATTCATGCAAATATTTTTCACAATAGATATTTCCCATGAGTTTTTTGAAGATCTCTCATACATACAGGTTTCCATTTTCTTGCACCAAAAATAACATTACTTTTAATTCCACTTTTCCACTGATCTTTAGAAGTGCACTCATGTTAAGAGATGGGGAAGCCACCATTGTCACAGTGCATTAACCTGAGACTCTGAGGCATCGAGACACCTTCCTCCCATGTGAACACCACTTCCAAATCAAACTGTCCCACTTCCAAGCCAGCTCCCCACAATGTACCTGGGAAAATAGCTGAAGATGACTCGAGTACCTGGGCCTTGCTCATCCACATGGGAGATTCCTGGCTTTAGCCTGTCCCAGCCCCGATCATTGTAGTCATGTGGGGAGTGAACCAGCAGATGGAAAATCTGTCTCTGTCTCTCTCTCCCCTTGTCTCTGCCTTTCAACTGAATAAATAAAATCTTTGATGAGAGAGATGGACCTTCAAAAAGTGTTGAAGGCTCTTCCCTTGTGAATAGGATTAAGTGATTTGTAAAAGAGATTGACAGAGGGACTTCCTCCCTTTTGCCCTTCTAGCCCGCACCAAGTGCTGACACCTATGAAGAACAAAGCACAGTCTTGGAACTGGAGAACAGACCCTCAAAGGGTAACATGGAAATCGCTGCTACCTTGGTTCTGGACTTCCCAGCTTCCAGACCTGTGCGCAATACATTTCTGTTTATAAATCATTCTGGCTCAGCTATTTTGTTGTAGCAGCACAAAATGGAATAAGATACTGAGTGAAAGCATTTTTCATCCATAAATTGTTGTACAGATGGCAGCTATCATCAAAACGTTTGGTTAGTAATGTTCTACATCATTTCTGCTACTGTGAGCATACTAGCTAGCTCTTCCCTCTGCTGAAGCTTGAGGCCCATAGCAAGTGTGAGAAAGAATTTATGATCATCACCCTTATAGCCATAGTCCTAACCCAGTCCCCAAAACACACAAATACACATCTATCAATTAATGATCCCAAGTGGATGGGTCTGAGTGTGGCCTGTAAGAACCACCCACCAGCCAGAAATGCAGAATTATTGAGCAGGAGAAGTACCAGAATTGATGTATTCATGAAAGCTGTCAGCATCAGAATGAGGTCTCTTATGTTCACAAAATTAAGAGGTGCACATTGTGGTATAGTTGATAAAGGTGCAGCTTGTGATAACATCCCACATGGGTAGTAGTTCATATCCCAGTTGTTCCACTTTCAATCCAGCCGTCTGTTAATGGCCTGAGAAAAGCAATGGAAGATGGTCTCAGCGCTTGTGAACCTATGACCCGAGTGAGATCTAGATGAAGCTCCTGGTTCTTGGCTTTTACTTGCTACGGCTCTGTATGTTTGTGGCCATGTGGGAATGAATCAACAGATAGATCTCTCTTTCTAATTCTTCCTTTCTAATTAATTAATTAATTAATTAATTAATTAAAAAATATATTTTAAAAATGAAATAAAGTCAGGTGGTTATGAAGAAAGAGTTATTATGTATCATGGTCTGACAGTAACTCTTACAGAATCGCTAACTTGTACAAAGCACTGTGGCCTTGCACAAAAACTACTTACACTGGGATCTCTGCCCACCAACCGTTTGTTCAACCTTGAATTAGCATTGCCCTGGATATCAGTCACTATGGCAAAAAGTTATTGTTTCAAAATATTGCTTGTTTTGTCCTGGTTTTTTTTAAGACATTTTTAAGCATACATGAATGTGTACTTTGAATACCTGCCTCACAGCATTCCAGCTAAGGTACAAAATAGGAGCTGATAAAACAGCATAAGCAAGTGGCCCAAAAGCCCCCAGTCATCCAGAGAACCAAAACTGAGTATACATCTCCACATGGCCCCAGAAGCACCCCTGAGCACACATCTGATCCTTGTTGCCTGGTCATTAGCATTTGTAGCACTGCAGATGACTCCAAGAGTTTCTGACAAGCTTTTGAAACTAAATATTGGGCTGATGGAGACAAGTCCATCAGCTCAGCTCTATTGTTCTGTATCTGTCTTTATATGTGAGCAAGTCAGACTAACTATACCCATGAAGGTGAGAATAAAGGGCAAGTTGCCAAACTGACCCTTAACATGAATAGCAAAAAGAAATCAATTGGTTTCATTAACAGACTTGTTTCCAAGGAAAGGACACCACAGCTCAGAAGCAGAACATCAAGTTTTCAGGGGATCATCCTAATCTTCATGACGACGTCTTCCGTATGTGGAGTCTGCTTGCCATGTCCCAAAGAGTGTGACACTGCATTCAGCCAACATTTAAGAGATGTTATACACACTTCAGCCAAGGTAAGCAATGAAGAGGACTGAACATAAGAATGAAAAATTCTAAGTTGGTTTCAATAGTAACTTGTTTCCAGTACAAGGAAAAATTTATAGCCACACTTTCTTTGTACCTCGTCTTTATTGACTCCAGCTAACCAAAATCTTTTCCAAACTGTCACTCACACATTCCCCAACCCCATCCTGTGCTTCAAGGCTGCCCCTCAGACGATTTTAACAAACCTCTTCTCCAAGTCCTAGATGTCACCAAGCTGGTGTCCCCTCGCCCACCTTGACACTATACTCCAGAAACTCCACTTTGAGAGGCAATTGTGAGAATTCAAAATTCTTTGCCTTTCTTCCCCAGTTGATTGGGGCCAGGCTGGAACTGTCCAGTGTGCTGGGGGCAGCAGAACAGGTAACCCTAAAGGTGTTGAGTTGTTTTTCAAGCTCTTGTAGTGTTATCTTTGCTGGTTTTGCCATTGCATTGCCTTGCCTGTTGCAAGGTATTAAGAATGAGGGTGTGGGGCCCAGTGCGGTGGCCTAGTGGCTATAAGTCCTCGTCTCAAATGTGCCAGGATCCCATATTGGCATCGGTTCTAATCTCGGCATCCCCACTTCCCATCCAGCTCCATGCTTGTGGCCTGGGAAGACAGTCAAGAATGGCCCAAGCCTTGGGCTCCTGCAGCTGCGTGAGAGACCCAGAAGAGCTCCTGGCTTTGGATCGGCACAGCTCTGGCTGTTGCGGTCACTTGGGGGGTGAATTATTGGACAGAAGATCTTCCTCTCTGCCTCTCCTCCTCTCCATATGTATCTGATATTGCAATAAAAATAAGTAATTCTTAAAAAAAAAGAATGAGGGTATCTTCTTCAGATTCAGGCTGTCAATGAGAGCTTGATGCAGAAACTGAACCACATCCTTTACCTCTCATTGGTATGTTGCACCACCCATGACAAACACAACAATCCTGGCTGAAGTTTTAAACTACTCTAAGAATTGAGGCAAGGGCCCAGCGTGATAGTGTAATGGTTAAAGTCCTCGCCTTGCACATGCCAGGATCCCATATGGGCACCGATTCTAATCCCAGCGGTCCCGCTTCCCATCCAGCTCCCTGCTTGTGGCCTGGGAAAGCAGTCAAGGATGGCCCAAAGCTTTGGGACCTGGAAGAGCTACTGGCTCCTGGCTTCGGAATGGCTCAGTTAGAGCCGTTGCGGCTGCTTGGGGAGTGAACCATCGGCCGGAAGATCTTCCTCTCTGTCTTTTCTCCTCTCTGTATATCCACCTTCCAAAAAAAAAAAAAAAAAAAAAAAGAATTGAGGCCAGGCCCAGAACAATGACTCCATGTCTAAATCCTTACCTTGTAAGCACTGGGAGTGAACCATCAGGTAGATATTCGCATCTCTCCTTCTCTCCATAAATATGATCTGTCTTTCCAATAAAAATTAATCTTAAGAAAAAAAGAACTGGAACCATAAGTTCTCATGGCCCAGGGAGGTCAATAAAGGTCAGATTGTTGCTCCTATTGTTGTTGACTTGGTACACAACACAGCTGTTTGTAATGGACATCTGAGCATCTCTGTAATGCCCTGTTAACAACCTGACAAATAGCAACGCTTTTCCAAGTCACAAAAGCCAACCGGAAGCATTGCTCTCTGCTCTTTCTGCTACAGATGGGTTTCCAGAATACCAAAATCAACTACACTGCGGGAAGCCAAGAAGGGTTCTTCCAGCTCCATGATTCAGCTTGGGACAGGCAGAAGCCTTTGCAGAGACCACACTGCTTTCAGTTCCTGAAACCCATCCTTCAGCATGCTCTCCTGCTTGGATACCATGACCAACAACATTCTTATAAGCTTGCTACACACTTTTCTGCCACCTGGAGTCTACCTCCCAGGAACTGACCTTAGATGATGGGTTCTTGAGAAAACACCAGGAGGAAATCATTGAACTGCCTGCTATTGAGCCTGTAAAGACAACAGTGCCTGCCAGAAAAGACTAAGTTAGAGTACCACCACTAATAGGGTCTGGTGATGTAGGAGAGGCCCTTCTTTAACTCTTGATCATGCTTAGGTATCCCTTTTTGGCCCCTTCCCCCTCTCTCCTCATAGGCAATTCCCTGCCTCACTCATGGCAGGTATTTCCCCTTGTCAGGTGGTCCACACTCACCTGTGGACGTATATTCATTTTCTCTTTTAAATAAATTCTGCCCTCACTTGTGGTGTTGTATCTATGCCTCAGCTTTAAATTCTTCTCTCATTGAAGACAAGAACTTGGAATAAAGAAAAAAATAGGCAGTAGGCCCACAACACTTTGTGCTTCACCTCACCTGCAGAACCCAGCATGTCTAGTCTGAACCACCTTGTCCCACTGATCCCTAGCGTTGGCCTTTCTTATGCAGAACATGGTGTCCGGCTCTAGCAGCTCAGAAATGAGGACAAAGTAGTTTCCATCTTTGAGGAGTTAAAAGGTAACATACACATTTACTACCTATGTGATTCCTTTTAGGAAATTGGGAAGACATGGCCAGAAGCCACCCTGAGGGAGGACAAAGAGATGAATAATGCTGAATGCTGCTTGATAGCCAAAGAAGGTAAGGCGTGAGTGTTGTCACTGGCTCAGGCTACATGGAGAGTCCTGAGAAGTCATGAAAGCTGCTCTGTGGAGCGCTGGAGCCACCAGCTTCACTGAATTGAATGTAACAGGAGAGGGTGGACAAAGTGGGAACTGAATGTAGGCCACTCTCTAAAGGAGTTTTGGTGTGAAGGGAACCAGGGAACAGCAGATCACAAAAGGTATGTTGGAATCTTTGAGTAGACTTTGTAGCTTTGTATGCTGGTGGGCAAATGCAGTTAGAAAGAAATCTTGGGGTAGTGTGGGGAGCCAGGAGGTAGATCTGTGTCTGTTGCAGGGTTGAGGACAATGCCCTCAGCTGCTTGTGCGTCTTGTTTGAGCAGAGATACCATAAGGCCATGGTGGAGGTTTGGAGTAAACAGTGTACTCTTCTGATCACTTCTGTTTTCTCAAGGAAATAAGAAGGGTCATAACCTCAGAGTGAGAAGCTAGGAGAAGACACGGAAGATTTGCTGAGAAAAGAGGTCATGAATGTTAATCAACAAAGTGAAACTTAGTCAACTGGAGACTGTGGCAATTGTGTGTTGAGAAGATAGATGTAAAGCATTCAGCACAATGCACTATACATAGAAAACATGCAGAAATGTTTGTCATGATGATGTGATGATCATGATGCCTGTCATAAAGTGGCTTTGAGAACACAGAAGAACACTCCCACAAAATTTGAGGAATTAACCCAGGGGCTGTGAATTAAGTGAGAGCTCTTCTGAACAAGAGGAAAGAGGAACATTTTAACAATTACTCAAGGAACATCATGTGCTAGACATAGAACTGCTGCTCAGAATAGCTAACTAGAGGCTCGGTCATGTAAATAAAATTTTATTGCAACACAGTCATGCCCATTAGTCCACAGATTGTCTGTAACCATTTTCATGCTCCAACATCAGAGCTAAGTTTTTGCTCCAGGGATTGCATGCCTTACAAAGTCCAAAAGTTCTACCTTCTAGCCTTTCACACACACAGTTTTCTAATTCTTGGGGACACAGAATTTGGTAAACAGTGATTGTAGACAAGCAAATAAATTGGACACACAAATAATATCGCTGATAAATTAGGAATAACAAGGGGAAAAAGGGATACCTGAAGGCCAGTGTTCTGACACAACAAGTTAAGCCACCACATCAGAGTACCAGTTCTAGTCCCATTTGCTCAGCTTCAGATCCAGCTCCCTATTAATGTTCCTGGGAAAGTGGTGGAAAATGGTCCAAGTGCCTTGGGGTTCCACCATCCACACGGGAGACCTGGATGAATTTCTAAGGTCTTGGTTTTAGCCCGAACCAGTGCTGGCCACTGTAGCCATCCATGTGGGGAATGAACCAGCAGATGGAAAATAAATGTCTTATCTCTTTGTGTCATTCACTACTACCCCATAATTCTGCCTTCCAAATAGATAAATCTTTAAGAGAAGAATAAAAGAGATACCTCTGGAAATTGAATTCCTGACCTAGGCGGGGGCGGGTGGCGGGGGGAGAGAAGGAACACTAAAATAATCAACAGCAAAGGCAGTTGGGGGAGAGAAAATAAAGATAAAAGCCGTAAAAAAAAAAAAAAGAAAAGAAAAATATTGACAAATTCATATTCTCCAACTCTCCATAGACAAGAAACAGATGAATATGACCTCAAATATGCATAATCAATGTCCTTAGAAAACTCAAAAACATGAAACAAAGTGTCCAAAACATGAAAGAAAATCTCCCTAAATGTACAAAAACTTAAATCTGCAGCTTTGAAACATCATGTCATGTCCCAGGAAATTCACAAACCACAGTGAATCACATTCTGATTCCATTTCATAAATCAAGAAAATTGTCAGACTGAAAAATGGGAAATGATCTAAAAGGAATCAAACATTGTGAGGAATCAAATAGAATAACATCCATGAAGATCTGAATGCAAGGGACAGCTATTTGGATTTCTTAATTTTTTCATGATCTCTCAATTTTAGAAGAGTATTTCTCACACTTACTATACATGAGGACCCCTAGGGAGCACTGATGGATGACTCACATGTTCAGTCGGCCACCCTAAGACAATTAGGACAGAATCTCTCTGGGTGGGCCTGGGCTTCGGTAATTCTCATTGATTCACCAGTGACTCTGAGTATAGGTGATTGTAAGATAGGTTGCCTGAAGCGTGGTTGGGAGACCAGCTGCAGCAGGATCAGCAATGTCTGGGCGTGTGCTACAATTGCCAGTTCTCTCAGGGAGGGCATCTGTCGGGATACCCACATGGCATCATGGAGTGCCTAGGCTGGAGTCACAGCTGCTTCCCTTCTGACCCAGCTTCCAGCCAATGTGTATCCTGAGAAGCTGCAGATACAGACTCTAGTCCTTGGGTTCTTGCCACCAACACAGGAGACCCAGATGGGGCTTCTAGCTCCTGGGTTTGCCCTGATCACCCCTATCTGTTGTGGAAAATTTTTTCTCTTTCTTTCAAGTTAAATGAAAACAAATAAATAATCTTTGAAAACCAGTTCTGAAACCCACACCAGCCAGCCAATGCAGGAATCTGATGGTCTTGAGCTGTCCAGGTGCCTGGAATACATGCTTTAGCTGGTTTAGAAAAGAAGACCTAACTCTAGACCTAGAGATAACTCAAAGGTCACATCCCAATGTGGGTTTACAACACATATTTTTTTCTTTTTGATTATGTTTACATAGCTGATCAGGGTGGGAAGGGCTGAGGGTTAGGAAAAAGTGGGTGTGATCATTGTTTCCAAATTTTCTACTTCCTCCTCCTCCTGTTTCTGGGGGAAGAGGAAGAGATAAGAGGAAAAGCCATGCCCAGCCTCTCAACCTCCCCAGTACCCATGGATAGTGCCCAGTACTCTGGGTGTCAACCCAGAATCCTGATGTGGTACACACTCCAAGGGTTTTACCCAGGTGGTTTCAATAGTTCTGAAATGTTGATCCAAGGATGAGGAAACCTTTCCAATGTCCAGTGGTTGACATAGTCGACCTTAGAGTTTCCATTCAACCAGAATTTTGCTGTCTTTTTTTGGCTGAGGTAGTTGTCCAATTTGTTCTGTTCTCCTTCCTCTGCTATGGTACCAGATGTCCTCTGCAGACCACAATGGGCTGCCATTTCCTTCATGTGCATCAGGGCCTGCCATGCACTGCTCCATCTTTTCCACTGAGGAGGACCAGTTAACACAGGCAGATCCATGGGGCCAGGCCAGGTGGCCCAGGCCCTACCACATCCCTCCCCAACCCCGCCACACCCAGGGCTCATGGAACTGGTACCCACAGTGAAGGTGGTCAAAGGACCCCAGACCCTTCTGGATGCTTCCCTGCCCTGGGAGCTCACAGACCTGGCACCCACCATGCAGGCTAGCCCTAAGGATCCACCATGCTCAGACTGGCATGGCTCACCTTACCTCAGCATCTACAAGTGGGTATTGCAGCCTGCTCCTATTTTCAGCTCCTGCTGGTGTGTGATGCAACCTAGCCTGGCCCAGCCAGTGCCCAACCCAGTCCTAATATGGACTGGCTGGAGTTGCGGTCCAATACAACCTGTCCTGCACCCTATCCTGGTTCTCAGATCTGCCAGTGGATAATATGAACTGGCCCCAGATCTGACTCACATTTATGGTGGAAGCTATATAACCTGGCCTGGTTTAGGCTGCTGCTTGCCTTGGTTCTTGCGCTCACCTGCAGGGACTGCATCCTGACAAAGGAGTCCCCTAAGCTCTTCTATCAGGTCTCCTCCCAGCAGTAGATATTGCACACACTGGTGGGTCCTTGGCCCAGATTAATTCAATCCACCTTTTGTCCTGGCAGGAACACTGTCCTTGCCCAACCAGACCACATCCATTTTGATTGTTACTCCTGGGAGTTGCTGCCCAGGCATATCTGGTCCACTCCCAGCCACAACTCTTATGTGATTCAGTGGGAGCTGAGACTTAGCCCAGCCTATTCTAAACCCACCCTGCTTTTACAAGTACCAGTGAGTGCTGGAATTTGGCCCAGTCAGACACTCCCCAGACCCAGTCCACACCCATGCCAAGGGATACTACAGCCATGTCCAGCCCAGATCACCACCCAAATTCTGGTCCCCGCACTCACCAGTGGGAACCCTGTGACCCAGTCAGGGCATCCCCTTAGCTCCCCAACCAGGCCAGTTCCCAGCCACAGATCTTGCACATGCCAGTGAAGATTGCAGTTCCATATAGGTGAGCCTACATACACACAGATTCTGCACCCCCAGACCTGATGCTCTGGCATACTAGTTAATGTCATGGGTTAGCCTAACATTACCTGCCCCCTGTTCCGAATCTCACTGAGTACTTTGATCTCACTCCACCAGGTAGGCCCCCAGCCTTAGCTTTAGTGTGTGTCAGTGAGTAGGATTCAGCTGTGGTCCACAGTAACCACTCCAGGTCAGATCTTCCACGTGTGCTGGTACATTGGTCTGACCCTTAAAGGTATTCCTGTCCCCCCAACGCCAAACCACTTGATCTCAGCCCCCTCGCTTACCAGCAAATACATTGGCCTTGTCTATGGAAGACCCTCAGTAGTCATTCCTCACTTGGACATGAACCCTCAGCTGCAGAGAAAGATGTCCACCCTGTGGTGTTTCAGAGTGGGAAGACACGAGGTACTCTTTAGACTTTCTTTTGGTGCTTTTCCACACCATTGAAATTCCTGAAGACATTTTTTTTTCCAAAAGTACTAAAGTGGTTTGCTTGCTTGCTTTCTTTCTTTCTTTTTCTCTCTCTCTCTCTCTCTCTCTCTCTGTAACAAAACTAAACCTTCTCATGAATTTGACCAGGATGCTCAGGAGCTGTGAAGCAGTTCACAGCAACCAAGCTCACCACAAATCAGAACAGTGATGTTCATGGACATTGTCCTCCAGAGCAGGCGTCTGTCCTCCCTGGATACACACCACCGGAGGCGACTCTATGCTGCTGGGCACCATGAGCAGAGAATCAGAGAAAATGCAGTGAGTCCTCCTAGGAAATGTCTTTGAAACTCTCATGGATTAACAATTTATCCTTCTCAGTGGTAATAATTCCTTGTGAAGAACAGTTTTCCCAGCCTAAAATCAGGACTCCATCCAGCCACCCCAAATATTTATCATAAGGCACTGTTTCTCAAAGTTATGATGGATACTGCTTACAATGGAGAAATTTCCAAATCACAAATGCCAAAGACTCACTTCTGGCAAGTCTGCCTTCCATTCCATCTATGTAAAGCTGCACGTTTAGAAGTTAGCTCCTGGCCTGGACTCTAAATTTTGGATTTAGCTTACCTAAGGTGATTGGAGCCTCCCGTTGACTAAGCACATACTGATTTTTCCAAGAGCTTCGTGAGAACAAAGGAGTAAATTCCATGTAAGGAAGTAAAGCCTGTGGGCTTCATTTTAAAAGAAAAAATATTTAATGAAACACAAAAGTAAATTCAACCTCAAGGCTAGAAGCATGATTCACTTTGTCAGTACATCTCATTTATTAAAAAGAAATAAACATCCCACTCCTTTCTTAAAGTGACTTGCATAAGGCTTTTCCATAACTGAATCTGGCAGGGGCTGAGAGGGCACACACAGTTATCCATATATGAGACCTCAGCTTCCTATTGTACTAGCAAAACTACTGCATGATGTGTTAATTCAGGAGCTAAGCCATGTGTTGTGAAGCAGGCTAAGCCACAGCCTTTGACACTGGCATTCCATATGGACACCAGTTCAAGCCCCGCTGGTCTACTTTCAATCCAGCTCCCTGCTAATGCACTTGGGAAGGAAGCAGAAGATGGCCCAAGTGCCTTCTGCCATCCATGTGGGAGACCCAGATGAAGCTCCAGCTCCTAGATTCAACCTGGTCCAGCCATGGCCATAGCGACTATATGGAGAATAAGCCAGTGGATAAAAGATATCTGTAACTCCATCATCCAAATAACAAATAAATCCCTAAAATATACATCAATAATTCAGGAACATGGCTCTGAATTAACAGATAATTAAGTCTGTGAAAGTACTATCCTTCCTCTTCAAAAATCGTTATTCCATGGAGTTTATGTAAATGAGATCTGAATACAATCAATGTACATAAAATATTTTCTTGTCATAATGTAAACATTGCTTTGAAATATTAACAAAGCACAAATGATTTCATAGAGAACATGAAATATTTATTTCCTATTTACATTTTCATTTTTATATAAAGTACTGTGCCACATAACCAAAAGAGAAAAAGAAAAGAGCTGTGAATCTGAAGAGTCAGCGAAGCCAGTACCCCACTGTAGGTGTCAGCAGTCGTGTCGCTCTCGTCGCTTGCTTTTTCGGTATTTTCTGGTTTCCTGACGAATAGTATCATACTCCAGGATTGCAATTTTTGAAAGTCTCTCTAGGTACTGAGATGGTGCACCAGGGAGGGGATCACTGAAGTCAGAATCTAGTGGTGGGCGAGGAAGATTAAGAAATGTGTCAGCTATTAAAATTATAAAATTAAGAACACATGAATAATATTCATTTCACAAAATATGGCACAAGATACTATTAAACAGTGCTAGTTTTTCATATCTAGAAATACCAATGTTTACTTTTTTTTAAAGTGATGATGACTATAATGCCAAATCACCTCAAAACATTTCACCTAAAATATCTTCATCACAGAGTTGGCATTGCAGCATAGCCAGTAAAGCCATCACTGCCAGTGCCAGCATCCCATATGGGAGCTAGTTTAAGTCCTAACTGCTCCACCCTGGTAAAGGGTATGAGAAAGCTGTAGAAGATGTGTCAAGTCCCAGGGCATCTGCACTCATGTGGGAGACTTGGAAGAAGCTCCCGCATTCTCACAGCCAATTCCAGATTTCACAGCCATTTGGAGACTGAATCAGAAGATGGAAGACCTCTCTGTCTTTCCCTTCAAATCAATAACCAACTCTTTTAAATTCCTTGTATTTCATTACACAGAATTTAATTTGGGAGCCAGCAGCTTGACTTGGTAGTAGGCTAGGCTTCCATCTGAGGTAGTGGCATCTCATATGGGCACTGGTTTGTGCCCCGACTGCTCCCCTTCCCATCCAACTTCCTGCTTGTGGCCTGACAAAGCAGCATTGGATGGCTCAAGTTTTGGGGCTCCTGCACCCAACTAGGAGATCCACTGGCTCCTAGCTTCAGATTGGCCCAGCTCCAGCCAGTGCAACAATTTGAGGAATTAACAGCAGCTGAGAGATCTCTTCCTCTGCCTCTCCTTCTCTCTGCCTTTCAAATAAAAGTAAAACTTTAAAAAATCTTTTCAAAATAAACAATTAAATCAATCTGTAATGTATTTTAAAAGCAAAGATGGGATGGCTATAACATTTTCTAAATGGCACAACCTCCTTAAATCCTTAGCTTGTTTTACATCTTACAAGTTATTTTCTCCAAATAAACTTGTTTCTCAGAGAAAGCTGATAAAGTAAAATAGTAAAGGTGTGAAGTTATATAAATCCAAAACATCACCAATTAAGCTTCCATAATCAGGAGATAGTAACAACACTGCACTTTTATTGAATCACCTTCATCAAGCATTTACACCTATTTCATCTGAATGCAACAGTACTGGCTCAAGTCACAGATTCTTACAAGGCAATTTAAGGAGACTAATTATTTGCCCAAGGACACACACCTAATCTGTCAGAGGCAGGATTTCAACCCAAATCCACCAAACTCAAAGTTCCCATGTAACAAATATACATTTCTTCTAACATTGTAAAAGCAATCAGGCATCACACAGCATCGTCCCAGTTGACAGCAGACCACATATGCGATAGCGATTGCATAAGGTTAAATGAAGCTGAGAAGCTCCGAACACCTAGGGACATCACAGTGCAATGCATGGCTAAACAAAACTACCAAGCTTGCAGTTGCGTGGAAGTATAACACACACAAGATTATGCACAGCACAGCACTTAACACTTGAAAACAATAATCAATGGCCAGATGTCTAGTCGATGTGCTATACTATACTTCGGACCATTATTTTATAGGATACTGTTTCTAGCAAAAACAATAGCTAGCTGGCAAACAATCTCTGATGGTCTTTCAGGAGAAGGTGTGGTTATCATTAAGGATGACAACTTCACGTGCACCATTGCCTCCATGGACCTCTCCAGCAGGACAAGATGAGGTGTAGATGGTGATGCCGACTATGTTGGCCCAGGCTGATACGTACCCATGGCTCAGATTTTAGCACACACACACACAATTTAACAATAGGAAAAAAGCTCACAAAACAATGATATAAAAGAAATATTTCTCTCTTTAGCATTTTTAAGATTTATTTCTTTTTATTGGAAAGGCAAACCAGGTTTATGGAGAGAAGGACAGAGAGAAAGGTCTTTCATCCTCTGGTTCACTCCCCAGGTGGCCACAGCGGCAACAGCTGAGCTGATCCAAAGCCAAGAGCCAGGAACTTCTTCCAGGTCTCCCACGCACGTGAGGGATCCCAAGGCCCTGGGTCATCCTTGAGTGCTTTCCCAGGCCACAAGCAGGGAGCAGAGAGGGAAGTGGAGCAACAGGGACACGGACCGGTTCCCAAATGGGATGCCAGTGCTTGCATGGTGAGGATTTAGCCAATGAGCTATCACACGAAGCCCTGGGATGTAAGAATAACTCAAAACAAAATGACAGTCTCCTACATGGTGGGGAGGCACTCCAGTGGCAGAATGATGGACTTGGGGAAAATTTGGGAAAGAAACCCATTGTGAGACTGGAGGAGAGAACAGAGGAGAGAGGAGGGAACTTGGGGGAGGGGGAAAGGAGAGTCCAGTGCCAACTAGCCTGTATCAAAAACAATTAAAAGAAAGAAATCATCATAAAATTAGAAATATGTATTTAGATGAGAAAGCTGAAAATTTACAAATAAAGTATTACATATGCACAGTCACTTCAAAATGTCTATAGAAGAGCCTAGTGCAGTAGCCTAGTGGCTAAAGTCCTTGTTTTGCTCGAGCCAGAATCCATATGGGCATCGGTTTGTATCCCAGCTGCTCTACTTCCCTTTCAGATCCCTGCTTAGGGCCTGGAAAAGCAGTTGAGGATGGCCCAAAGCCTTGGGACCTGGCACCCCCATGGGAGACCTGGAAGAGGCTCCTGGCTTCAGATTGGCTCAATTCAGTCCATTGCAGCCACTTAGGGAGTGAAAGATCAGATGGAAGATTTCCCCTCTGTCTCTCCTCCTCTCTGTATATCTGACTTTCCAATAACAAATAAATAAATATTTTTTTTAAAAAAATGCTGTAGAAAATGAAATTAAAAGGCTTTGGCATGAAAACTTTTGAAATTTATGCATTGTCTTTTCATAAAACTTAACACATTTTGCATGAACTTCCTGCAGACATATTACTTATTGGGAAACACAGGAAAGAAAAAAGAAAAGAGAGAAGAAGTAGTACAGAGAGGAGAAATCAATGGAACAGAAAACAATGCTGCAATAAAGAAGAATTCTGAACAAGATGAAAGTGCTTCCTTGAAAACAGCAAAAGAAAGGAAAACCCCGGGTGAGATTAAGAAAGAAAAAAAAAAGAGCACAAATACATTAAAAAGGAAATAAAAACTCAACAGAGACTAAACCCCTTGCCAGCAAGTTTGAAAAGTCAGCAGTTTTAGAAAACAAAACTTACCAACATTGATTGAAGGATGAGAATGCCTTAAGAGTCCTAAAATTAAAAATGATTGAATCAGTATTAAAGATGATCCCCAAAGGAAGCAGGTAACTCAAATGCCTTCATCTTTCAAAGAATAAAAGGAACAGAAATAGTGCCCAAGTCACTCCAGGAGACCCTCACTAAGCACCCAAGCCAGACAAGAAAGGAACAAACAGCACCTTGAATGGCAATCTCATTCAATAACACAGTATTTTTTTAAATCTCAAATAAAATATTACTTAATTATATATGGTCATCTATTTTTTAAAAAAGGATAATAAGACAGGCCTAAATTGATTGGTGCCTGAAAAGCAACCGTAGCTTAACATGACAAAAATCTGTAATTGTTCACATTGAAAACATAGGGTATCTTAGGACTCAATCACAATCATGCAATAAAATTTCACTCAGAGGTGGCTGAGGATCAAATACTTGGGCCATTTTCCTGTGTTGGGATCCGTGCAGTGAATATGGGAGACATGAAGGTGTGAAGAGTGTTGTTCCATTGCAGGCAGGGCCGCAAGGAACTTCCCGCTGCATGGCAGGGCCCGGCGGATGTCTCTACAATCAGGTGGATGCAGCTCCACCTTCCTTTGCATGGACACTGGACCACCCTGTGGAAGAATTCTAATCCATCCAGGCATTGTTTACTACTGTGGAGTTGGCTTTTTTACTCAATGTGAGCTTGGAGGTTAATGTCAATAATAACGTCTTGCAAAAGGGCCTTTTATTATTCCTGCTGTCTTGGCTGTCCCCATTGACCTTATGCTAATAAAAAGTCTGAGCCAGAGTTTGACTGCTTCTGTATAAATAAAGCTTTCTCATATTGTCCATTGTGATCATGAAATCGTAGTGGTCCGTTTCTTTCCTCTTTACGCCTCATCCACATATCCTTCTCAAGTTCCGATTTCATCTGGAGCTGGACTCTGGCATTCCTGTTTTCCCAGACACATTACAATGAAGAGTTGGATCAAACACACAGCACCCACTACTCAAAAAACCAGCACTCCTGTACAGAATGCTGGTGTCACAAGCATAAGCCTAACCCACTGTGCCACAATGCCAGACCCTCACTCCTTTTTTTTTTTTTTTTAACTTTGTTTTTGAGAGGCAGAAATGGAAGAAAGAGAGACACAAAATGAGAGGAACATTTCCCATCTATAGGTTTATATCCTAAACAAACCACTACGGGCAGGACTGAGCTGTGCGGAAGCCAGGTCTTGGAACTCAGTCCAGATTTCTCACATGAGTGGCAAGAACTCAATCCCTGGAGCCACTGTTGCAGCTTCCCCAAGTGTGTCTGAGCAGAAAGCTGGAATCGGGAGACAGAACAGGTAATCACACCTAGGGACTCTCACGTGGAATACAGACATCTCAACACCCACTCCCAAGCCTACCATTCTTTTCTAAAATTTGGTTTATTTTTATTTCTAAGGAGGAATTACAGAAAGACAGAGATCTTTTCTGCTAATTCATTCTCCACCTGACTGCAAGGACCAGAGCTGAGATGGTCTGAAGCCAGAAGCCAGGAACAACTTCTCTGTCTCCCACATGGGTGCAGGGGCCAGGGACTTGAGCCATCCTGCACTGCTTTAAGCAGAAAGCTTGGGTAGGAAGTGGAGCAGCCGGGACTCAGACAGACACCTGCTGGGTTGCTGGAGCCATAGCTTAAAGCTTGGCCTACCCCACCACAGTGCCAGCTCTCACAGGTATCATTCTTAATGAAGACATATTAAAGACATTCCTTTAAAAATTGAGGCACGTTGCCTTAGTTGGCTAATCCTCTTGTTATGAGCTCTGGGATCACATATCACACCAGTACATGTCCTGGCTACTCCACTTTTCATCCAGCTCCCTGCTATGGCCTGGGAAAGCAGTAGAGGACAGCCCAAAGCCTTGGGACCCTGTACCTACATAGGACACTGGGAAGAATCTCCTGATTCCTGGCTTCAAGTTAGCTCAGCTTTGGCTGTTGGGGTCATTTAGGAAGTGAACCCAGTGGATGGACGATCTTTCTGTCTCCTTTTACCTGTAAATATGCCTTTTCAGTAAAAATAAATCTTTAAAAAAATCATAAGATCAAAGATCAAAAAATCATAAGATTTCTTTATTTGTACTTACAGGCAGCTTGTTGATACAATAAAAATAAAGCCATAGGATTAGAAAGAAACAAAAATGACATTATTGATAAATGGGTATGATAACATACATAGTCAATCCAAAATGATCTATATACTAAGTAAGAAAGAATAAGATGAATGCGTGATTGGCCTAGTGGTTAAACTCTAGTTGCGACACCTGCATCCCATACTGGGCTGTCTAGGTTTGAGCCCCAGTTCCATTTCCAATTTCAACTTCCTGCTGTTGCACATCCTGAGGGCAGAATGTTATGGCTCAAGTATTTGGGTCTCTGCCGTTGACATGAGCAATCCAGGCTGTGATTAGGCTCCTGGGCAAGACTGGCTATTGTTTGCATTTAGGGTTTGGGGAATAAACCATGGAGAGGAGGTCTCACTTTGGGTATCCTTGTCTTTGTCACTCAGTCTCTCTGCCTACTAAATTAAAATGAATTTTAAAAAAATCTTTTTAATATTTTTTATTGGAAAGTCAGATTTACAGAGAGAAAAGAATAGACAGAGAAGATCTTCCATCTGCTGGTTCACTCCCCAAGTAGCCGCAATGGCCAGAGAGGAGCTGATCTGAAGCCAAGAGCCAAGAACTTCTTTCTGGGTCTCCCATTTTGGTACAGGGTCCCAAGGTTTTGAGCAGTCTTCTACTGTTTTCTCAAGCCCTAAGCAGGGATCTGGAAGGAAAGTGGAGCAGCTGGGACACAAAACCAAATTTTAAAAAATATTAAAGTAATACCAGTATTGGGCCTGATGCAGTAGCCTAGTGGCTAAAATTCTTGCCTTGCATCTGCTGGGATCCCATATGGATGCTGGTTCATGTCATGGCTGTTCCACTTCCCTTCCAGGTTCCCTGCTCAAGGCCTGGGAAAGCACTAGAGGATGACCCAGGGCCTTGCAAGCCTGCAATCACATGGGAACCTGCAAGAAGCTCCTGGCTTCAGATCGGCTCAGCTCTGGCCGTAGCAGCTACCTGGGGAGTGAACTAGCAGATGAAAGATATTCCTCTCTGTATCTCCTTCTCTCTGTAAACTCTTACTTTCCAATGAAAATAGATAAATCTAAAAAAAAAAAATGTCAGATCAATATAATTGTAATATAAGGTAAAATTTTAATTAAAAAAAAAAGAACTACAGAAAACTGCTTATCATTCTCCCAGAATTTTGTAACCTCTTTTTTCCATCACTGAATTTTTCCAAACACACTGACATTCAGGAATAAGTTACAATTTTCAATTTTTGCTTTACTTTTAAAAATGTATTTATTTCAAAAGTCAGAGCTACAGAGAGAGATAATGACAGAGAGAAAAAAGATCTTCCACCTGCTGGTTCACTGCCTAAATGGCCATATGGCTGAAGATGGACCAGGCTGAAGCTAGGAATCAGAAACTTCATCTAAGTCTCCTAGATGGGTGTAAGGCCCAGGGACTTGGACCGTCTGCCTTCCCATAAGCATTGTCAGGCAGCTAGAGTGGAAGTGGAGCATCCAGGACTCAAGCTGGCATTGCCAGCAGCAGTTTAACCTATATTTGCCACAACAGCCCCTCAGCTACGCGCCCCATCTCCACCCTCCCCCCGCAACAGTTTACTAAACTGTTAATAAAAATAAATTTTATTGTTTTTAAGTTACATAGTTCATAGCATCTTGTTACAACAGCTCAAACAGACCATTTAGACCATTTGTACGTCTGTTTTTGTTGTCTGTTTTTTCTGTTGGCCTTTGTCATTCTTCTATGTCGGCTAAGTTTTCATTGGATGTTAGACTGGATATATGAAAACCCTAAGGCTTGATTCACCATACAGTCCACTAGAGGGAATTTTATACCCTCCTAGAATACAGATCACTTCAATTCAGTCACAACTTGGCCTTGGACATTTTTAGAAGTTAGTCTATTCTTAATATACCTTTCCTTAGAGTCTTCACCTCATCAGGTGTTTCAGCTTTAAGCTGTCTCCACACCAAATGCTTAAGTTGCTGAAATCTTTGCTTAGTTCTTTAGCCTACAAGAAGCTGTTTCTCCTGAAATGTTGTCTCGCACACATAACACATGGGAACTGACAAAAGTCTCTGAGGAAAATTGCACACACATGATGTTGAGCCCTCAAGTATTAACTGTTGACAAATTCGCTATGAAAGAAGCTATTCTATAAGAGCCCAGAGCCAGGGGCAGAAGTTGCATCTTACAAAATCTTTAAAGGTCTAACAATTGAAACAAACAGTAACTACCACAATGATCCTTCAAAAACTTAAACCACATAAATTCATTCTCTTGTTAAAAGCATTCAGGAGCTCTTCAAGAGTCAAACAGGAAATCCTTTCTCAGGCCACACGTGATCAGACACTCCATCAGTTCTCCTTTCCCATCAAGCAATACTGGACTCCTGACATTCTGCCAGTGAGCTCGACACCGATCGTACTTGAAGATTTTACCAGCTTTAACAGAAAAACGTCCACATCTCTTTCATATCTTTGCTCAGCTACTCCCTTTTGAATTAAACCTATTTGACCACCCTATTTAAAATTGTAAAATTTCATTGCCCTGATTTCCTGTGCGTTGCTCTATTTTTATTGTTTCTTTTACACTTATTTTTTGATACTTAGGCTAAACAGGCCTTATCTAAAATGCTTGGTCCATGAAGTGTTTGGGATTATTTTCTTTTAAAAAAAAATATTTGCACACATAGAGACATTTTGGGAGGAGTAGAGGAAGTGGCAGCATTGTAGTATTTTTTGTAACAATACCTTTCATCATGGAAAATGATAAAAAATAATAATACTATACATTTAATAATACTATACATTTTATACTCTGTTTACTTGAAAAAGTATCTTGCACAGCCCTGAATATTTGTTTCCTCCCCAGAGCTTGGCTTTGGTTATGGTTCCAGCCTTACCTCCTCCAACTGCAGCTGTTGTAAGCAGCTCTAGCTCTGCAGGTCCTATTCTCCGCCCTCCTATTCCCACCACAGGGTGTAAGGGTGGTGGCAAGGCTCTTTCACAGCCTGTGACATCAGCATCCCATACAGCCATGGTTCAAGTCCCAGCTGTTCCACTTCTGATCCAGCTCCCAGCTAAGGACTTGGGAATAGTAACAAAGGTGGCCCAAATGCTTGGGCACATTTCACTCATGTGGGAGATCCAAAAGAAGCCCCTGGCTCCTGGCTGTGGCCTAGACCAGCCTTAGCTGTTGCAGCCATGTGGAGAGTAAACTAGCAAATGAAAGCCCCCTCTGTTTCTCTCTGTATCTATCACTTTCAAATACATTATTAAATCTTTAATAAGGAAATAATTGTACAGAGGTAAAGAATGAATCCTGTGGAAACCTATAGAACAAATAGCAAATGGCATCTCAGGTTAAAGATAGTATACTTAAACCTATGTTTCTCAACTGGGGGTGATTTGATTACCCTTGGGACATTTGGCAATATCTGGAGACACTTTTGGTTTTTGCAGCTGGGATGTGCTAGTAGCATTCAGTTATTAAAAGCTTCACTGCTGCTACACATTCTGTGATGCACAGAGCTAGATCCAACAAAGCATTATAGTTAAAAATATCAGAACTGACACTGTTGGGAAATCCTGGTTTAGATAATAACAAAAGAAGACAAGATGAGAAAATGTAGGTGATAAAATGGAAAAACATTTGACTATACAGTTTAAGAATCTTTACCACTAAACTTGAGTTAAATTAAATCAGGAAACAGCTCAGTTAAATCAGGAAACAGCTCAGTTTATTGTAGAAACTAAATCCTAGAAAAATACAATATATAATGTACAATATATGGTTCCCTTGGTATAAGGTTCTCACTAATCTGTAATGTATAAAAGTAAGGGACGAGGCAGTAAATGCTGCTCTCAGAATTGGAAAATTCTAAAATTCACACACATCATGAAAAGCATAATCACCTGCTTCAACAGTCTTCCCAGTCTACTTTCGAAAAAACAAGATTTCAATTAGATAAATCAGAAATGTAGAGGTGAGATTGCCTCATGGTAACGCTTGGAAAGACAAGTTTGATGCAGCAGTCAGGGAGACACCTGAGATGCCTGTATTCCATGTTCAAGTGCCTGGACTTCATTCCCAACTCCACTTCCAATCCTGGTTCCCTGCTAATGCACACGCTGAGAAGCAGCCATGATGACTTGAGTACTTGGGACCCCACCACCCACGTAGGAGACCTAGATTGAGTTTTGGCTCCTGACTTTGTTATGGTCCAATCCCAGCTATTATGGGCATCTGTGGAGTGAACCAATGCGCTTGCTCTCTATCTATCTCTTTTTCTCCTTACCAAATTTTTGTTTAAATATGACCAAAGAACAAACATCTAAAAATAGTTGAATAGCAGAAATAAATATGCCATGGTTCCCATAAATACTCTTATTCACCACGGACTCAGAAATAGTAACTTAAAAGCAGTGTTTTAAGACTCAGTTTTTGCTATATACATTTCTGTAGGTGGGTGTCTCAGTGCACAGGATTTGTACACAAACACACATACAAAACCTAAAAATAAGTCTAGAAAGGAAAGTTAAAGGCAAACAACAAGGTGCCCAAAGTCAGGTTATAGATTTCATACTTTTCAAAAAATTTTTTGAAAGGTAGAGCTACAACTGAGATTTTTCATCCACTTGTTCACTTCCTTAAAGGCTGCAAAGGCCATATCTGATCCAGGAACTTCTTCAAGGTCTCCCTTGTGGGTGCAGGGACCCACCTACTTGAGCCATCCTCTGTTGCTTTCCCAGCTCATTAACAGGGAACTGTATTGGAAAGGGAGCAACCAGGACTTGAACCAGTGCCCATGTGGGATACTGGCACCACAGAAAGAGTCTTAACTTGCTACACCATGGCAGTAGCCCAGGAGCTTACAATATAAGGCTAGGGTAATGAAGAGTCTTTGGTTTTAAAAATAGAACTAATGAGGTCAAAGTTTTCAGCTTTAGTTATGGTGTTAATAGGAGTCCAAAGGTTAGAGGCTCTAAACTAGACAACTAGCTTGCATGCCACTAAAATAACTCAATGAGGGCCATTTGAAGAGTGAACCAATGGATGGAACATCTCTCTGTCTCTCCTTCTTTCTGTGTAACTCTGCCTTTCAAGTGAAAATAATTTTTTAATTGCTATTATCAAATAATGAATACAGCATGCACTAAATTCACAAAGCTGAAGGGGAAATAACAAAGCAAAGACATTTTAATCAATGAAAATAAACTTTTTTAAGAAGGACAGGAATTGGCCTCCTTACCTTTTGACCTCTCCTGAAGTGGTAGCATGGTGCATGTCTCCTTAGGCTTCTCGATCCTAAGATTACATATTACAATCACTTGAATACAAATCCAGGAGGGACCAAAGACATAGGCAGCAAACCCGGAGTGCAACTGATTTACAAAATAAATGTTAAAGAAAGGAAAAGCCATCCATCATAGTTAATCTCCTCATAAATATGTTTGAGCTAACCCAACACTTTGGTTGTTGCTAGGAAATCAGACCAGTAGATGAACGGTGAATGTAATTTATCCCACAACAGAACTCAGGCAATACTAAGAGGAAGGCAACCAGGAATAGTCAATGTCTTGGCATTGGAAGCCAAGATCACAACTTGTGCAGTTTTTTTATCCACTACTGTGGGGAGCCGTGCAGTTGGGTCAGATGGCATGGGTGTGTGATGACCACCACTCCTTGGTTAGCAAGGCTACGAGGAGTTTCTGACTGCATGGCAAGGCCTGGCAGAATGTCTCTGGTCACCTTATTGCTGCCTCACCCCATTGTATGGAACTCAATCACCTCTCTGATATTTCATAGAATTCTCCTGAGGGTGGTGGTGGTGTTTTTTTGCTAATGTGAAGTGATTCCTGTAACTGGTATGACACCTCAAATTGATCAATCATGTCATGATAAAAACACCTTTAGTAATGTAAGGCTATGACACACAGCTAAAAGTATACAATAGTACAATTGAGCCCACTCTGTTTCCAAATATCTTGTTATATGCCCACTTTTGTCCTGAAGTTTGCCCTAATAGAATTAATGTTTTACTTAATTAATGGCTTGAGAATATCTTGGAACAGATGGCAATAATGGAGGTACAAAGAGTTTGTTTGCCATGCACCTCAAACTGTTACAACACATGATATGATGCACTTTAGTTTCTTACCACAGAAAGCAAGCATATGGGCATCTTTTATAAGGAAATAGATGTGAACCCCCTCAAAATGGCTTAAAATCTCAATCTTATATTGGCACTTATTTTTAGGGAAAGAAAACAGTTTATAAAGATAAAAGGAAATTTCTTGTAAAAGCCCTCTGTTTATAGATTGGCTGAGTTGCCTTGATCCCTTTCACTGCCCTTTAACAAAAGAACAAAAAACAATTGAATCAGCACTAGGTGACGATGATTTGATTATAACATTTAGCAAAGAATCTATGTTATATGCTTTTATAAAATTCTTTCATTTATGATCTTTTAATTCTGTACTTTTAATATTCCAAGCAATATGAGTTAGTTTGTGTTTAGTAAAAATTGATTTTGAGTATAAGTAAACCACTTGTCACTATGTAACCACTTGCGCTGTCAACTGTGGAGTTCCTGGCTTCAACCAAGTGACTGCAGGTTTCAATGAGTAATGGTTTGTTGAAAATATTTTCCTTAGGATTGTTTTTTTGTATTCTCTTAACCATGAATTAAAATGAAACAACTGGATATGGTGCAAAAGCTTGTGATGATTTGTGTATAAATAAAGAAGGCAACTTTTCTGAGTTGTCCATTATGAGCATCATGTCATAGTGGTCCGTGTCTTGTCTCTTCTTCCTATCATCTCGCCAATCCATGCATCCTTTGCAAGCTCTCAGTCAGCCAGAGCTGGTCTCTGGCACACTACAATCTGATTTTTGTTATAATTCATCTTTGCTTCTGCTGGAATATATCTATAGATTTTAGGGGAGAGACATCATGATTCAATCTGCTATGAGTGATAAAATTCATTGTAAGAATTCCAAATAGCTTGTAACCACATTAGACTTTAAAACTCAGTAGCAGCTTTTAAATTGCCTACACCTGTACAATTGTTATCATCAGTCATATTGCTGGAAGGTATTTTTTTCACTGAACATGTTTTATTACCATTAAAAACATTTGAAGCAATATTACACTGCCTTCAGAATTTTTCAATCAAGTGTTCACATGCAGGGGGAATGATGGCGGATACACTATTGTATATAAAACAAACAAAACAACAAATACTTCCCTGCTTTGCCAAGGCTCTTCTTTCACATGCTGTTGTGCTACATGCAGAGGAGGATAGAACACTGGGAAGCAACTCAATACATTTTCACCAGAAGTGCTAAAACAAGACTTGTGTCAAAGGCAGGGAAAACAACTAATGGTCTATGCTTGCCAAGCCTTTCACATACATTGTGTCATTAGTCACCACTCTTCCACTTTATAGGCAAAGAACATTTTGTATACCACCGGTAGAATATATTCAGAATATCCTTCACTACTTAAGCAAACTCATACTCACATTAACATAAAATGTTCCGAAGTAATTTCAAAATATATTAATCACAATGAGAAACAAAAAATTGAAACAGGGTGGAAAATCAAAAGTAAGGGGCAAGATGGGCTTTGTTCTTTAAGATGACCACGTGTATTGAAGGAAGGACAACAAGACTGATTTGTACTGATACAAAATTCATTGTCACAGGGAGCCCTACACATTCCACTCCCACTCTCTCCAAATTGCACTGTGACCCATGGTGACAATAATAAGAATGATCTGAGGGTCAGGGACTCTGAGATCTTGGTAATGATGCAAACTGACAATGCTTAGTGGTAGGACTGATACTCCTGTCTACATCCCTGCCATCTCTTCACTCTGGCTTCAGCTACCATCTATCAACAACGACTCCAGCATATCTTACCAATAAGCTTACTTCAGGGGCCAACACGATGTCTCAACTGGCTGATCCTACACTTGCAAGCACTGGCATCCCATGTGGGTACCAGTTCGAGTCCTGAATATTCCCTTTCCCGCCTAGCTCCCTGTTTGTGGCCTGGGAAAGCAGTGTGGGATGGAAGAAGACCTTGGGACCCTGCACCCATGTGGGAGACCTCTAAAAAGTTCCTGACTCCTGATTTCAGATCAGCTCAGCATGGAGCATTGCAGATTTTGGGGAAATGAATCAGAGGATGAAAGATCTTTCTGTCTCTCTTTATATCTGTAAATCAGCCTTTTCAATCAAAATCAATAAGTGTGTGTGTGTGTGTGTGTGTGTGTTTAAGGTTACTTCAGAAAGATTAATTTTGCTTTTTATTTGTTTATTTGTTTTTTGCACCAACACGTATACTAACTTGTTATGACATACCTGGATAGGATCTAGTTTGAAACACTAAGGGTAAGACAGCAGTTTGTAAACATGACAATCAAAGGGCAACTTTCCTATCTGAATAAATCAATCCTTATAATCAAGGAAGGGTCTTTATTAGATTAACATCTTACTTAGAGTCTCCCTGCACTGTCTTTCAATTGGATTAGAAAGAAAGGATAAGATTCTATAACCAGGATACATACATCTGAGAACATAGCAGAGTGAATTATTTCTGAAAGTTTCAGTGCTCTCATAAAAATGATCTAACCTGGGCAATCATGATTTTAAAAAGGAAATTCTCAAATTCTTCCTGGGATGTTACTTAAACGCAGAGAGAAATGGTACCCTTTTGAAATGCAATAAAAAAGCTTAATTCAAAAGCCCAGCGTGGTGGGATAGCACACTAATCACCTGCCTGCAGGAGCTGGCAACCCATATGGTGTGATCCTAGTCCTAGCTACTCTACTTTCTGTGCAGCTCCCTATTAATGGCCTGGTAAAGCAGTGAAGGCTGACCCAAGTGCTTGCACCCCTACACCCAGATGGGAGACTCAGAAGAAGCTCCCAGCTCCTGACTTCAAACTGACTTAGCTCTGGCCTTTGAGGCTATTTGGGGATTAAGCCAGCAGATGCAAAAATCTCTTTCTCTCTCTCTCTCTGTAACTCCAACTTTCAATTAAATAAATATTTTTAATGGCTAGATTGAACAATAAATTGAGACGCAAGAATGAATTATAATCACCAGCCAGACAAATCTCTACATTCAGCAGCATGACCACAAATAAATACTCAACAAAGAAAGGAGAATAGCGATCATCTACCTGAGTGGAGGTATTCCTCTGTCCACTCGTAGCAGCCTTTGATGAACCTTGAGTGGAGTGGAACTTGCATGTTTTTGACAACTTGGCAATCTTGGTAAATATGGCATTTTGACGCACTCTTTGAGCTCTTGTAGACCAAATGCTGTGGTGTATTCTAATTGAAAATATTATCACGATTAAATGACTACTATGTCTTTTACTACAATGTATAATAAAACATACTGTCTCCGTCATCAAGAAAAGTAGTGAACTGTAGTATTTTGGCATCCTTCTTAGGAGAGCCTCCTCTCTATGCCTAGCACAGGCATTACAGGGAGAAGCAGATTCAGGAGCTGCTTAAGAGTTAGAAGGACAAAGCACAGCTCAGCTCCCTGCCATTGCGGCCACTAGGGGAGTAAGCCAGTGGGCAGAAGATCTTTGTTTCTGCCTCTCCATAAATCTGATTTGCCTTTCCATGAAAAAATAAATAAATCTTTAAGAAAAAAAAAAGCAAAATGTTTCTATAATGAGTCACAGAATTATACTAATTGTAACTGACTTCTGTTTTTCTTTTGCATAAACTTACATAAGTGTCACTGAAACTATAAAATGTATCTTGGCTGCTTTTAAAAGAATCCAAAACATTCTTTCTTTGTTTCCTGAAGTAAAATGAAAATAAAAATGAAGTTACCTTTCCGTATCCTTTGTGTTTCAGAAACTGCCTTCCTCCAACTACTCTCAAAAGTGAAAGAAGTATCTAGGGAACTTCTGATGACTCTAGAAGTGTTGAACTTGATTTCAGGTGATAGCACTGACATTTTCTTGTCTTCTTTCAATGGTGTTGATGAAAGTGAGATGCCGCTCCAGATTAAAAAAAAAAAAAATACAAAGGAAACAAGATATGCAAAGATAAGCATTGCTTCTGATTCGGTTCCCATTGTGCAGATAAAAGAGTCACAGCAATCTAAATGAAAAGCTAAAAAGCAAGGCACCTTTAGGGATAATGCAAAAATATGTAGTTGTCTTATTTTAAATTTTAAATATTTATTGAATTCTTTCAAGTTCCAGGTTACAGATATTTGGCAGTATACATATGTAAATTACAATCACAAATCATCACTACAAGATCATAACAATGATTCTTCCAAAAAATATTACTGTTATAAAATGAATATGCATCTTAAAAAACAGATGATGCTGCATGGAAAATAAGCATATTCTCAATATAGTTATTACTTTTATTCTAAACACAGATACAGAAGAATAATCAGTTAACCCAGTTATCTAATATAGCAAACATATAATCAATTCAGCCACATATATTAAGTGTTTATTGTATGCAAGGCATTCCTGAGGTCTGAGGACAGAAAACCAGGAGCAAGGAGTTTCGCGGGAATGGTGAAGAATAACCACCACTAGAGTTATAATTTATGTATGGTCCATTGTTCCAGACTCCTGGATGGGCATTTTATCTCCATTTTCTTCAATTTTCAACAGCAAAAAGATCAGAACTAGCCAGATTCAATCACACACATTCATTTGCACAAAATAAACCTTGCACATTTACTGATGGCTGACTCTATGCCAAGATCTGCATAAAGCATTGGAGAAACATGATAAACAAAACTGCCCCTGCCTTCAAGAATCTTACAATCCAATGAAGAAAATGCGAAGAAATGGATGGCACGGTGCAGGACGTGAGAGGAAAAGCAATACAGAGTGCTGTGGCAGCACACTGGAGGGGATCCTAGCCCAGGTAGAGGTGGGCATTCGGGAAGCCTATCTGGAAGAAGCTAATAAAGCAAGGGCAAGGATAAGTCCTACAGAAGATGATGCTTGTAGCAGATAAAAAAGACCTTGAGATGAGAGACAATACCGCTCCAGAACATAGTTTACACAAAGAAATAGCACACCATCCCCAGGAGACTGTCTAGCCTCAAAAACACAAAAGATCGGGGCAGGCGTGATGACATAGTAGCTAAGCCTCTGTCTGTGACACCAGCCCCCCCATGGGCACCAGTTTGAGTCCCAGCTGCTCCACTTCCAACACAAGTCCCTGCTTGTGGTTTGGGGAAGCAGCACAAGATGGTCTAAGTGTTTGGTCCCCTGGGACCCACAGGGGCGACCCCCATGGGGATTCCTGGTTTCAGATTGGCTCAGGCCCAGCCATTTGTGGCCATGTGGGGAGTGAAACAGTGCATGATAGGTATCTATCTCTTCTCTGTAACGCTGCCTTTCAAATAAAAAATAAGTCTTAAAAAAAAAAAAAACAGAAGATAGCAAATGTTGAGATCAATGTGCACTAAACTGCTGCCTGCAATCCTGTCATCAATTATGGGCACCAGATGGAGTCCCAGCTACTCCACTTCCAATCCCTGCTAGTGCATACGGGAAGGCAGCAAAAGACAACCCTAATTCTTGGGCCCCTGCAACCTGGTGGTAGACCTGGAAGCAGTTTCTGGCTCCTGGCTTCAGAGTGGCTCAGCTCCACCCAGACAAAACTAAATAAATAAACACCCAAGTGTGGACGATTATGAGAAGAAAAGGGAACACTTGCGCAGTATTAATGGGAGTATAAATGACTATAGTCATTGTGGAAAACTATATGTATGTTCCTCATAAAACTAAGACTAGAATTAGCACCTGATCTAGTAATCCCACTCTTGAGTACATAACCAAGGAAAATGAAATCACTCTGGTGAAAAGATATCTGAACTCTCATGTTTATGGTAGCAATATTCATCATAGCCAAGAAATGCTATGGGTTCATCCACTGGGTTCATCCACTGGGTTCATCCACTGATGCATGGACAAAGAAAACGACGTACTTACACTAAGGTCATTAAGTGAAACAAGCCAAGCACAGGAAAGAAAGTATCAAATGATTACATTCAAATGTGGAGTGTTTAAAAAGGTGACTTCAGAGACATTAAAAGTACAATGGTGGTTAATACAGACTGGAGAGAAAGGTATAGAGAAGGGAGGAATGGGGCAAGGTTTATTTACAGATACGACGTTATAGTTGGAGAGGATTAAGAAGTTCTAGGGAGTCTATTGCATAGAGGTACACTACAAATAATGAGCAATATAGCTCTCCATTTCAAAAAGCTAAGAGACAGGATTTTGAATTTTTCTACCATAAAAAAATGCCAAATATGTGAGGAGATGTATTTACCCTGATTAGGCATTATATAATATGTTCCTGTACCCAAAAATCACAGTATTCCATAAATACATACAGTTTTCAAAAGATATATTTATTCATTTGAAATTCAGAGTTCCAGAGCCCAGTGTGATGGCTCAGTGGCTAAATCCTCACCTTGAACATGCCAGGATCCCATATGGGCGCTGGCTCCTGTCCCAGTTGCTCTACTTCCCTTCCAGCTCCCTGCTTGTGGCCTGAGAAAGCGCTCGAGGACGGCCCAAAGCCTTGGGACCCTGCATCAATGTTGGAGAGCTGAAGCAGCAGCTCTTGGCTTCTAGATTCATATCAGCTCAGCTTCAGTCTTTACGATCCCTTGAGGAGTGAACCAGCAGATGGACGATCTTTCTCTCTGTATCTCCTTCTTTCTGTATGTTTGCCTTTCCAATAAAAAATTTTAAAGTAAAAATCTTTAAAAGAAAGAGTTACAGAAAGAGATAGAGAGACAAAGAGATTTTTCCATCTGTTGTGTTCACTGCCCAGATGGCCACAACATCCAAGGCAGAGCGAGGCTAAAGCCAGGAGTCAGGTGTTTCAACCAGATCTCTCATGTGGGTAGTAAAATCATGCACTTGGGTCAGCCATCCTCCCCTGCTTTTTAAGCCATTAGCAAGGAATGAATGGGAAGCGGAGCAGGAAGACATGAATTCTTGCCATAGTGAATGCTGGCATTACAAGCAGTGACTTTGTATTACACACCGCAACACTGGCCCCAACACAATTTAAAAAAAAGAATGTTCTCTAGAGCTGCAGTGTGCATATGTGTACAAAACACTGGCAGAGACGGGATGGAGGGAAAAGTAAGGCGTGGGAGGGGAAAAGGAAAGAGCAGAAGGAGAGGAGAAAGAATAAGATGAAGAGACCAAAGGGTAGCCTCAGAGAGGAGGGAATGGTAAGGGGTCATTTATAGGGATACTTACTCCTAAAGAAGCTACCGAGTTGAATTTGTGCTTTGGCTTTTCATTGGAGGGGATGATATTCTGTCAGCTCTACTTTCAGACCAAGGACAGTCTCCCAATGAAACTGTTGAATTTATCTGGACAAAAGATGCTGGACTCTTTGCATGGTCCATGCCCATAATGATGGAATTATGACTAGTTATGAGCTGTACTACTGTAACAATATGAAGGAAATCAATATGGGGGGAGGGCTTGGAGAGGGGCTGGGGGAAATCCCAGAGCCTATGGAACTGTGTCATAAGAAAAAAAAAAAAAAAGGAAGAAGAAGAAGCCACTGAGGCCAGAGAAAATAGGCTAGGCAAGGAGTTCAAACACTCCCAACACAAACCAATCTAATCTGTGCAGTTTGATCCTTTCTGTTACTTACCTTTACGAAGTATCACACTATAGCCCACACAAAGGGACAATTCCGTGTCCCATGGAACATTTTAAATAAATGAATCAATGAAAGAAAGCCTTTGGATTTGCTGATGAGATCTTGGTTCTGCTTGAGACGGAAGGGTTGGAAGTGACACCCAGGAGACAGGAGTGTGCAGATCAGGCAGCAATGGGGTACAGTGTGGGGGTGAAGCACAGCAGGGAATGCAGTCAAGAGGGGTGCAGGGAAAGGGAGACTACCAAGTTAGCAGGGCACCAAGGATCCTTGGGGCTTTTCCAACCTGCCAGCCACACCCGCCAACCCTGGCCCGCGCTGCTGCCCCTGGGCAAGTCACAGAGGTTCTGCTCACATGCTGCACCCACCCTCTGCCTTCCTGGGGCTGCCCTTCCTTCCAGGCAGTCCAGAAAGAAGAGAGGCTCATCCTCTCTTTGATGTTCTTGAAGATAGGCTCTCAAGCTCTTTTGATTTCATAGCATTTGTTGCGAAAGATTTGAGAAAACAAACAGGACCATCCAAAGGGCAACAATAGTCACGAAAATGACTTCAAAATGAAGCTAAAGCATGGGATAAATTACAATTTCCAGTCTTAAAAGACTCTGGGACTCTTGAGCCAGGCTCTGCTCTAAGCATCTCCTTCTCCTTTCATTGGAGGACCAGTTTTCTTTCACCTAAAAGCCAGCTTCTTCAGCTTGGAAACCCCTCATCCATGACACAGGAGTCCATCAAGGGCTCACTGTAAACTCCTCCTACACTGCTGGGGACACGTGCACTTATGAACATTCCAGTCCGTAGTTGGAGGAAAAAAATACATCTTGAGACATTTGTCCTGTCAAGTCAAAAGTTAGCTTTCTTAATACCAAGTTTTGTATGTGTGTGTGTGTTTAACAAAGTGCTCATGATAAATATTTAAAGATTCATTATATCGTTATCTCTATACTTTTATGTGTGTTTAAAATGTGCCATCACAAAAAGTTTTTCTTTAAAAAAACCCACATCTGCAAAACTACATAACTTAAGGAATGTGTTGAAATAATGAAAAGCCAAATGTTTCTGATCTGATGCTTCCTATAAGCATGGGCACTACCTCGTACTAATGGAAAGAGAAAAGTTAAAGATAATTTATAGGAATAATAAAAATTATTAAAAACATTTAGAAGTTAAAAAAAAAAGAACAAAGTAAAAATGTCTAAGCCAGGCAGTAAGAGCTCACTAAAAACTCAAAATAAACACTTCATCAAATTAACAGTAAACTGAATTAAAGTTGAGACAAATTGTCCAAAAATAAGAACTATGAGATAATTACTATATTTTCAAGCATCCCCAAATATAGCTCCTTTAAACATTTTCTTTTTTGAAAATACCAAGTTGATTTTTTTATTACCTAGTTAAGAACTAGAAAAAAACATTAAATGTTCACCAATTCATTATTGATCCATACATACATTCATTCAACAAAAACACATTGAATGCAATCATGTCAAGACGCCGAAGATACGACAGTGAACTAAACTAGGTGAGATACCAGTTCTCCTGAGGTTCCTTGGGGAACTCAGACAATATGTAAGCAGATGAACAAAGAAAACTTATTTCAGATAACACACAATGAAAGTAAATTCTCAGTGTGGATGAGAGCTACAGTCTGAACTAAGAAAAACTGAGCCAGGATCCCTAAAGGAAATTCAGGATTAGGTTCTTACGTACCCCTGGTCACATTTTCAGCAAACCTTGTTCTATATGTGCTTCTATTTGAAGCTTCACTAGACATTGTTGTATGTGATGTTGCACTATTTATTTTAGACGCTGGTTGCAGCCAATGAGATCCCAGGGGCGGTGTGGATTTCACAGGTCCCTACCTGCAGCTGCACACACCAAGAGCTCCAGAGGAGGACAACCAGACCCCAGCTTATGGGGTAGGAAGGCTGTGAGAGCTTCATTTACATCTGGCTGGATGAGAAAGCCAAGCCCGGGAAGGAAGAGCTCAGAATGTAGTACAGGGCACACACCCTTCACTCTTTGCTCCTTGTTTCCTAGGTACTTGGGCCCCCGGTACTGTGTTCAGTCTGTATCTGCTACTGAAAGATCAAAGGCTGAGGACATACGAGGATATAAAGGATCGGTGCCCAGCCACCGTGCGAAGAAAGCCAACCTTACGTGAGAAGAGAGAAGAGAGAAGGTACGCATGCTTGTTGCTCCGTTTCTCCTGAGAGGTGAGAATGTGCTAACTCTGCTTGAGCACTCGGACAGCAAAAGGACTGGGGATGTGTGAGGTTTCCTGCAAGGACTCACATCTTGCGGACAGGATCATACAAATACTCCGAGAGAAGAGCGCTACAACTGGATTCCCTAGCACGACAGGGGCAAGACTGCCTGGAATCTGGGTCTTGACCGCGAAAGCTGGGACAGCATTCCAGTGGAGAATGTAGAGGAAGGGGCCCCGGTGCAGTGGCCTAGCAGCCAAAGTCCTCGCTGGGATCCCATATGGGCGCCAGTTCTAATCCCAGCAGCCCCACTTCCCCAGATCCCTGCTTGTGGCCTGGGAAAGCAGGCCCGAGAATGACCCAAAGCCTTGGGAAGTTGCACCCGCATGGGAGACCTGGAGGAAGTTCCTGGCTCCTGGCTTCAGATCGGCGCAGCACCAGCCATTGTGGTCACTTGGAGAGTGAATCATTGGATCCAAGATGTTCCTCTCCGTCTCTCCTGCTCTCTGTGTATCTGACTTTGCACTAAAAATAAATCTTATATATAAAAAAAAAGAATGTAGACGGAAGGAGAGATTGGATCCTCTTATGCTCATATACACACACAAGACAGGTGGTTTGGAGGAGAACGGGAAGAGATCGGGTCTGGGATGCCTGGCTCCCTGGAGGGAGGAAGCAAGATTCTGGAGGAGAGCTGGGGGAAACCAGAAACGTTGGTTCTGGGACAGCTTGCAGACAGAACTGCAGGATCTCTTCCCTTTGCCTCTTTGAGCACGCTCCTGGGAAGGAGCAGGGTGAAGCAGTGACCCCGATGAGCCACCAGGCCCAGGAAGCCAGGTCACAGGTGTGGACGGGGAGATTGGAATTTCGCATTGCCTCGCCCGGGAGGGGGGCCTGCAGGGGCACGCGGCTGGGGCAGGGTGAGGGGGCAGGTCCTGTAGTCAGGCCCAGTGTAAAAGCCCGCAACCCTCCTGGTGGGGCACAGAGTGCTGCCAGCACCGCAGCCCTGCCGGTGAGTAGCACCCTCTGCGGTCGGGGTTCACAGTGCCCTTTGTCCATTTCCCATTTTCCTGCAGCTGGTGTTTCCAAGGTTTCAGGTCCCACGCCATTTTCATGGTAACCTTCGGGGGCCACCGGGAAGGCTGAGGGGAGAGTGGAGGGAGGGGACTGAGACATCATTCCCGTACCTGTATTTTGGAACGACAAGTACAGGTACGGGAATTCAGAATGGCACCAGGATCCCTTGCCCGTGCCCTCCCTCACCGATAGCCACCCCTGAGGACAGCCTGTCCTACTGTCTGATTCATTGACATCGAACTTCCTGCCTACCGCCCCCACCACAACCTTCTTGGAATACGGGGCAGCAAGGGTCTCAGCCCTACACAGGGGACTCAAGAGCATGAGACAACCAGTGGGAAGACATTAGAGTAAACGGCGTGCTTTAGGAGAACAGGGCAAGGGAAAAATCTAACCAGAATGAGGCTGGCATGTTCTAAGGGAGAGGAAAAACAAAGAGGAGGAAGGAAGAAAAAGGTCTGTGTGTCAACAGCTGTGGCACCCAGTAGAGCAGCACAGGAGCCAGTGGCCGTGTGTGATACTGAGCACTGTACCTACGCTATAACTGAGATGTGCTGTCGGTCTAATGTACATACCTTCCAGTGAGTAAATAAAGAATGGGGGGGGGGGTGAAACCTGCAACTTTTTATATGCCACGGTGCTACCCCCACGTTTTGTATGTGTTCTAAAAGATTTGTTTTTATTGGAAAGGCAGGCAGATTTCCAGACAGAAGGAAACACAGAGAGATCTTCTGTCTGGTGGTTCACTCCCCAAATGGCCACAGTGACTGGAGCTGAGCAGATCCAAAGCCAGGAGCCAGGAGCTTCTTCCAGGTCTCCCATATGGGTGCAGGTTCCCAAGGCTTTGGGGAATTCTCCACTGCTTGTTTTACCAGGCCATTAGCAAGGAAACTGAATAGGAAGTGGCACTTGGAGGTGGAGGATTAACCAGTAGAGCCATCCCACTGGCCCCTTGATAACTTTTTATTACTTTCCTATTGACATAACCGAATTTTGAATATGTTGAGTTTAAAAAATTATTTAAAATCACCTCACCTGCTTCTTTGCTAGTGTGAATTTTATGAAATTTTGCATTACATATGTGATTTGTGAGAGCAAGAGAATAAGGTAATATTGGAAAGACAGCTGATATCAGATATGTTTAGAGCTTTATAAGCAAACCATCATAGAGCTTGGATTTCACTGTAAGCCAATCAAAAATCAAGAAGATTCTAAGCAAGTAGCAAATATATTGAAGTTGGGTCAAATATTTGAAGTTGGGTCAAAAATAAATCATAACTAAAACATTGGATAAAGACATCATGAAAGCAGAAATAAGGGTGTGATTAATTCCCAGGAAAGAATGAATCAAGGAGATGACATCCTGTAGCCCAGCCAGCCTGCCCTTCAGATTTTAGACTTAGCAACCAGGCCTCACTATCAAACAAGCTGACTTCTTGAGATAAATGTCTTCACACACACACATCGTTGCCTCTCAGGTCTGTCTAGAGAACGCTGTTAGCACAATGACCATTACCAGCAACTGAGATCAGGAAAGGGGAGCAGACAGGATGTGTTGATGAAACACAACCACCACGAACGGTGCTGGCCAAGACACAACCAATTCTGACATGGATCAAGCCTTCACATCAACTCCTGAAGTAGGGGAAATGGAGGGGATACAACAACATTTTAAACAGCCCCAGAGAGCTGCCATCAGTAAAAGCAGACTAGAATTTTGACCTAGGAAGAATAATCTGGTTGTTTTAACAGATGCATTGGATCAGTCACCCAGCCAATCATGCTGGAAGTGATTGCCTACAGATTATAAGAGATGTAATAAATAATTTTAATGTATGGATTTTTCAAAATAAATTGTATGAAAACATGCTTCATGTGTGAGTCAGGGAAACTTGAGCAATTCTAACATCAGGAAATTATGATGAATGTTTTAGGATGTCATAACAGTTCATGTTTTTAGAAGAATTCTTATCTTTGAAATATTTATAAATAAAATGACATAATGCTCGACCCACCCTTCAAGATAATGGCCCTGGGAGGAAAAGGGTGGTGGTGAGAGTCCAGATACAACAAGATCATCCAAGACTTGCTGATTGTTGCAACTGGGGTACTGATACACTGAATTACACAACTTTTTAAAGCCTCAGGCATTTTTCCAGTTAAAAAACAAAACCATACTTCTGGAGCTCCAGCCCACAGCAAGAAGGGAGAGGAGGGGGACCTGCCTCCTTCCCGGGCAGGTCACTTTCCAGCAGCCACATGGAGTTTTCCTTACCTTCTATTCGTTAGAATTTAGCCACATGGCCACATTAAGCTGCAAAAGAAGATGGAAAACATATGTAGTCTATCTTCGGGGGCATCACATATCCAGCTAAAAATCAGTTCTTTTACTAAGTGAAGTGAGGGAATGGCCACTATGAAGAAACTTCAGTAATCCTTGTTGCATTGGCTAGGACAAATTACCTATTTCAAATTCAGCCAGAACATGTCATTCCCTCCTTCTGTCTGATAGTACAATATAGGAGATATTTAATAAGGCTCCTGTAGAATTTGAGCAAAATGAATAAATCTGGCAGATTTGCAGTTGTTATATCACAATTCTCCCTAAAAAACTGACAGTAAGTATTCTCCTAAAATTTATGGCAAAATGAAAACCTCCCAGTTAATTGCTGTATATGTCAATTACCACTATTTAAAAAAATCACACTGTTACAATAACCTCTCATAATATAGACTTTTTCCAAGTCCGGTACAATAGGATCTGATCTGCATTGATCATAACAAGTTGAGGCAGGTACGCTGTGTTTTTTTTTCCATTAATGTCGGCCACTTAGCCTTACAGGATCCCAGGATAAAAAATGCAGCCAGCCAGCAACTCTGCAGAGCTCTTACCATATACATCTAGATTTAAATGGTCATCTGCTCTGAACTCCGGCAGGCTGTAAGCTCAAACAGGACTATCAGCCTTCTCCAAAGATATATTCCCAACAACCCAACTCTGTAAGGGGATCACATGACAAATCACTTAATCCAGTACCTGGAACAAAGCTTTATCGTTGGGGTGGCCATCTGACTTAGCAATTGGGCTCCTGCCTAGGATACCTCCATCCCCTATCAAAGTGACTGGATTTGAATCTTGGCTCCATTCCCAACTTCCAGCTTCCTGCTAATGTACTCCTTTGGTGATGGTTCAAGTAGTTGGATCCCTGCCACACCTGGGGGAGACCCAGCATCAGGTCCAAGCTCTCAGCTTTAGTCTGGACCAACTTGCTGTCACAAGTAATTTGGAAAGGGAAGAGTGAATAGATTTTTCTGTGTGTCTCTCAAAATTGAAATAATCTTTGAAGCATACTGTCTCAAAGATAGGATTCTTCAAATGTTTTTATATGAATCAAAGTGGCTTCAAAACAAATTTGGTTAGATCTGTCTTTATTTCTGAAGATATTAAGCTAAAAGCTGCTTATTTATAAGAGATTAAGTTCACTGAAGCAGCCCATTTGAGTGGCAAGTTGTACAGGTCAACACAAAAATATTCATTAGAAACCTATTTGGATTTACGACAGCTTATGAAGGACTATCCTGTTGTAATAATATGGGGAAATCAGTTGCAGGGGGGTGGGATTTTGGCAGGGGAAACCCAGACCCTACAGAATTGTACTATAATATTCAAAATTCAAAAATAAACCTATGGCAGTTTTATGCTACACTGCAGTGTTTCAGTAATAAGCAGCAAACAGGACAGTAGTTCTTTAGGATTATAATGGAGCTGTTAGGTGTCAGGAGTTCCTTGAGTTAGGGACATTTGCAGCATGGAGAGGCTCCCGACAGGTCTCAGCCTGGCCCTGGATTTCAATTAATGTGACAACTCTTCAGATTGTAGTCCCTGATTATAGAGTAATATGAATTCTAATCTAATAAAATCTAGTTTTAACTGCTGAGAAACTGTGAAGCCTTACTCTCCAGCAGCTGACTCTTCTTACCATGGCTTGGGTAGACAGCAAGCATCTTTGTAGTCTCTTAACACCAATGGCAGGTGTTTCTGGAGTTATCATCTCAGGATTAAGATACTTTGGACAGATTATACTTTTCAAAGGTGGATGTCTTCATATATATCCAGTACAACACGCTCTTCCTCTAATGGGATACCAACACTTTCCCATCAAGAGATGAGATCTGTGCATCCATTCTCTGAAATTCATTTCCTCCCCCAAAAAGGTGTGGTGGGAGTCATGCTGTGATTTCCAAGCTTAGGTCATAAGAATGAGATATGACTTCAGTGTGACTCCAGACACTCACCTTTGAAACTCAGCTACCATTTTCTGGGGAAGCCAGGTGACACGAGAAGCCAAATATAATGAATGGTTCCAGCTGATGACATCCACAGCTAAGGTCTGTCAACAGCCAGCATCAATCATCAGATATGTGAGTGAATAAGCCTTCAGGTGATTCCAATGCTGAGTCTTCAAATCTTCCAGTTGTGGCCCCACACATAATGAAATAGCCAAGTTATCACTGCTGTGCCCTGTCCAGATTCCTGACCCACAGAGTCCACGAGCACAACGAATGGTTGTTTTATACCACTGAGTTTTGGAGAAACTTATTATGCAGTCATGGTAACTGGAACAGTAGTCCTTTGTGACTCCCAGCTTTCAGCAGATGGCTCAATGGTGGCTTTCCATGTGAACATCCCTTCATTCTGGGCACCTGGTGACTTCTGCTTCTTGGTTCCTAGCTCAGTCATATTCTCATAAATGACCTTATTATACTTAACTCAAGTCTTGATACTTATTGAAATAGAATGGGAGATCTTTCATGTCAGCTCACTCTACCACACTGCACAGAAGTCTCTACTTTTTTTCCTTAATATCTATCACAGACAATGTAAGATGGATTCTAGGAGACAGGTTCTTTCATAAAGTTTCACTGGATACATATAATTGTATCATATTTCCAGAGGACAAACTTAACATGTATGTTCTTTGTTAAGATTTATTTTTATTGACTTCAAAGGAAAAGTGACAGAGAAAGGGATCTTCCATCCACTGGTTTGCTCCCCAAAAGGCCATCACAGCTGGGGTTGGGCGAGGCTATACCCAGGAGCAGAGTTGAGTCTCCCAAATGGATGGCAGGGGCCCAAGCACTTGGGTCAACTTCTGTTGCTTTTTCAGGTGCACTAGTAAGCGGCTGAATCAGGAACAGAGCAGCTGAGACTTGAACCAATGCTCCAACATGTCATACCGTGTTCCAAGTGGCATCTTAACCCACTGGCTACAACACTGCCCCAAACATATGTCTTTATTATTTTATATAATTTTGACCCAGGATTCTTCCTCCAGGAATTTATCCTAAAGATGATTGACACATATAAATATTTACATGAAAAATGCAAACTCTATATTTTTATAACAGAGAAGAAATTGACATTATCCAGGCCCTGCCCTTACTTTTTTTTTTTTTTAAAGATTTATTTTCATTGGAAAGTTAGATATATAGAGAGGAGAAACAAAGATCTTCCATTTGCTGGTTCACTCCCTAAGGTGGCCACAATGGCTGGAGCTGCATTAATCTGAAGCCAGGATGCAGGAGCTCCTTTCGGGACTCCCATGTGAGTGCAAGGTCCCAAGGCTTTGGGCTGTCCTCTACTGCCCAGGCCACAAGCAGAGAGCTGGAAGCGAAGTGGAGCAACAGGGATACAAACTGGCACACATAGGATCCTGCCACATGCAAGGTAAAGACTTTAGCCACTAGGCTACTGTCCCGGACCCCTGCCCTTGCTCTTGCTCATTCTGTCTCCTGACCCACACTAACCATGCTCAGGTGACCCTGCAAAGTCTTTTGTCTGTAGGATCTGTGTGTTTAAGAGACTTTGTTTTCTTGGTCCAAAAAAAAAAAAAGGGGGGGGGTGCTAAAAACAAACAGCAGATGGTCAGATCATTTTTACTTTCAGCTTTTTGTGAACCAAAATAATTATCAAGTGAATGTAAAGAAAAGAAATAGATTCACTGAGAAAGCTATTTGTTCATTCATAATGCCAGCTATAGTGCTAGGAGTTGAACACAGAAATGATTAACATACAAAGGCAGACAGTCTATTGGGGGAATAAAGCAAACAATGACAGCGCCATCATGACAAATCCTAACAAGAAAATTAGACACACATCCTTCAGTACAACCAGACTACGGAAGCAGGGTTTTAGCTTTACTTTCTGAGCAAGTGATGTGCAAGTTGTGGCTAATGCTCCCAGGAAGCACCTGCTTTTGCATCAGCTGACAAGTGCTGGGACTGGGGGCAAGTCCTGGCAAGCTAGACCACAGAACCACCTGGAAAGTGCAAGATCCGGGGCACAGAGTGGGTCCAGTGGGGAGGTTGTGGGCTCTCTGATGGGCTGTAACTCCCACTGGTGAACATGAGAACCAGGACTGGGGGCAGGTGGGCCTGGCTTGACAGGAAGTGGCACCTGCTGACATGAGTGTATACTGAAGGATGGAGTCGGTTGGGTTGTTAAGCTTCAATGCCCAATGATGTATATCAGATCTCAATGGGATATGGGGCAGATTGGACCAGTCCACTGCACATACTGGCAGGCACACAAACCAGAGCTGGGGGGCTGGGATGACATCAGGTGGCAGTTCCCCATCCCCTGGTAGATGGGAGGCTGGGTGTGGTTTTTGTTCTTGTATCCTCCTCTCCCTCACACACGGGAAGAAAATGAAAATGTGTAAACAATGGTCTCATGCATTATCCCTGATCCTTGGCCCTCCCCACCCTGATCAACTATGTAAACATCACCAACAATAAAATTTTAAAAATTAAAAACAATAGTATTGAGGGGATGGGGAAAGATGTAGTGGCCCAGTCAAACCACAGCTTGGAACACCTGCATCCTATGTTAGCACATTGGAGCCAGGCTACTTAACTTTTGGATCCAGCTTCCTGCTACTAACATCCTGAGAGGCAGCAGATAGTGGCTCAAATGCACTTGGCCAGTGAGGCCATTTGCAGAGTGAAGCAACAGATAAAATTCTCTTTTCTCCCTGCTGTTCTGCCTTTTAATGCAATGCAAAATAAATAATAAACATTTAAAAGTGACAAAAAAAAAAAATGAAGTGACTGCTTGTCTCTGGCTGAAATGTAAAAGTGTACTTTCTTGAACAAAGTCTGTTTTCTCCGGATGTTTCCTTTTTCCTTTTTTAAATTGTGTACATTTAAGGTACATAACATGAAGTTGTAAGACACGTGTATGTAGTAAAATAAGTGATATGCTGACTACAATCAGACCCACATTGGAGAACAATAGCAGACACCCCCACTGGCTGAGCAGGGGCATTCTGCCTTAACCTATTCAGGCATGAGACTGTATTTCAAAACGCAACCCGTTTACAAAAACAAATGTCAATTGGAAGAGTGGCCCATTTTACAAAGCCTGCCTCTAACATGGAATAAATCTTGCCTTCAAGTCACAATCTATTGTTGTAATCTCCTTTATACAAGAAATAAGCTTCTACATATTAAATCACTAAAATGTTGCTGTCAGTTTGTCACTATAGTAGTGATATGCCAGCAAGATTCTCAAGTAACCTATTAGCTAACTTACTCAAATATACATCATGAGCCTGTATTATGTATAAATTAGTGTCACGTGCATGAGAAATACAAAGATATTCTGCCCTCATCTAATTTCCAATGCGGAAGGAAAAGCAGTAGCCACTCATTTAACTCCAAGTTGTAGAACTATACTCTCAGGGAGTTACTGAAAGTATTATAGCAATAGATCCTCTAGGAGGAGGTTCAAACCATAACAATAAATGAAAGATTTTAAAAGATTTAGAAAAGCAGAAATGTGGGTTGAGGCATTCTAGGACAAAGCAGGAATGATGTCATGAGAATTACATAGAGGGGTTTGAACAAGTATACTTAAAAGAATTAATGAAATACTGGGTTGGGCAGAGTGGTCTGTATTTTCAAATGCATGCAACGGGCAGCTACCGATGGTTTTTTTAAACAAATGTGTAGCACCGATTTGTAAGCTATACTTCACGAAGATAAACCTTGCAGGGACTGGAAAGGAGGAGTTAACAGTTCAAGGTACTTCAAAACTGGTGAATGGATTTGGGAGGTTTGACAACAGGAAACAACTCAAAATGACAGAATTATAGATTCATGAGTTATATTTTTATTTTTTTAAAAAATATTTTTATTGAGAAGTCAGATATACAGAGAGCAGGAGAGACAGAGAAAGATCTGTCCACTGATTCACTCCCCAAGTGACTGTAACGGCCGATGCTGCGCTGATCTGAAGCCAGGAATCAGGAACTTCTTCCAGGTCTCCCATGCAGGTGCAGGAACCCAAGGCTTTGGGCCACAAGCAGGGAGCTGGATGGGAAGTGGAGCTGCCGTGATTAGAACCAGTGTCCATATGGGATCCTGGCATGTTCAAGGCGAGGACCTTAACCGCTAGGCCACTGCGAATTATAATTTAAACAGGCTAATCTGGGACTGGAGGGCAATGAGGAGCCTGGTTTCAAGCACAGCGAGTATAGGATATCCAATGGAGATACACAGCCTTCACTAGGGAGCAAAAAACTAAGGCTGACAGATTTAGCCTGGAGATAAAGCATTAGGATTTATCTACACAGGGGTGGGAATGAAGGTCTGAAGCATTCAGAATGGTAAAAGAAATCTGACAGAGTGAAGACTGGCAGAGATCTCCTTAAAACACATGTAAGCAGGAAGATGCAGAGAGCCACTAAGGAACTGGCATCAAGGTAAGCATTGTCCTGCATCCCATCACAGCAGTTAGTAGAGGAAGGACTTGCCATGCTGTAATCCCAAGCAGGCAGTGAGACACAGTTCCCAGTCAATGGAAGGGAGCAAACGACCTGGGTTCTGATTTGACTTTGCCCTCAAAGCTCTACCTAAGCCGAGTCACGCACATGGACATTTTGTGTGGCAGACAGGAAAAGAAAGCCAGTGTTCAAACACTAATGCCATTTTTACTTCATCACAGCCCATTAATGACCAGTTTATGCAAGATTTTTTGAAGGGCAGGGTCTATTCAAATGATATACATTTGGGGCTGGCACTGTGGTGTAGCGAGTAGAACCGCTGCCTGAAACACCGACATCTGACACGGGAGCCAGTTTGAGTCAAGCCTGCTCCAGTTCTTCATCTTCCTGCTCATGGCCTGGGAAAGCAGAAGGGGTCCAAGTCCTTGGGTTCCTGTACCCATGTGACAAGAGCTGAAGAAGCTCCTGGCTTCAGATTGGCCTAGCTCCAGTCTTCATGGCCATTTGGGGAGTGAGCCAGTGGATGGAAGATGCCCCCGCTCTCTTAAACAAATACAAATACTTAAAAAGTAAATTGATACACAAATGATTTAGTAATTCTCTCATTACACTTTCCATGTGTTAGAATTATGTTCATAAAAAATGGAGGCAATCTCATGAATGGTAACATACACTAATGCTTCAGTGCAATGCTCAGTGCAGACCTAGGCAGACGGATACAAAGTTATTATACTATATGTTACATACAAGAAGGAATTTTTCAAAAAGAATCCATGTATGATTTTATTCATGATAAAAAAAAAAAAAGCAAACCAGAAGGATGAGAACTAAAAAGAGTTTAAACAGGGTTGGGGCTGGCATGGTGGTGGTGCAAGCAAAGTTGCTACCCACATCCCATTTCTTCTCCAGCCCCCTGCTAAGGGCCGAGAAAACCAACAGAAGACTCAAGTCCTTGGGCTACTGTTACCCATGTGGGAGTACTGGATGGGTGCTCGGCTCTGATCTGCCCCAATCCTGGCCACTGTGCCCATCTGGGGAATGAACCAGCAGATGAATGAGCTCTGTCCCTCTCCCCTCCTCCATCTTTCAAATAACTTTAAAAATCTGAGCTTTAGAAAAGGTAAAAGGCTAAAATAGGAGATGAACTCAATATACCACCCTGTTCTTTCAATGGGAAGCACCAATGCACAATGCTACAATGTAATTTCAAGGAAACTTATTAGGGGGAATGTTAAGTATTTTGGGAGAAAAAAAAAACATCATTAGAGATTTCAACATCCACAAAAAGCCAATAAAGATGCAGAGCAGGGATTCCTGCGCTTCCTAAAACTGCTTATAAAACTGTCACTTTTCAACAGAAAGCCTCTCCAGTTTACCAGGATACCAAAAGTTGGGTTCCCATATAATAGAACACACGTTTGCATTACACACAAATTTTAGCCCCTAATGAGAAAAGAATTAGCACATAAATTACAGGTGTATCAGAAATGGCCCAAAGCAAAACTGGCCCTGAAGATGGGTCATTGATCCAATGAACACAGCTGGCTTCCCAGGTCTCATCCATGTGGCTGCATACAAGTGTGGAATAAAGCACACATACACCCCCGTCAGCTTATGCCCAGGGTTGGTTGGCAGGTCACCTCCAGGGGCAGGTCCTCCTGAAGGACACATGTAAACGCTTGCTTACAGGAACCAGAACCCAAGGAGGACACAGACAGGCCCCACATCTGGCAACCAGGCCTCTTCCCCAGGGGTCAGACTTCTCTGTCACCAGACCCTGCATGTGATGGCCCTGCACAGGTCCTAATGCATCCAAAGATCCTTGGGGTAACCTCCAATCCCCCCAGGCCTTGGTTTCCCCTTCTTGGGGAAGGTCCCTGACCTCCCTTCTCACCCTGCCTAGGCAAGGCCTCCAGCCCTCCCCAAACTTCTGGCTCCCATTCAGCAGCATGCCCTCACTCACTCTCCCTGTGGTTCCAGACCATGGGCTTCTTTTCATGACTGGCCTGCGGCACCAAGATCAGAGGTTCTGGAAACTTTGGCAGACAGGATAGCAGGGCTACCTGGCAATGCGAGCAACAGTGGTGACCAGTGCCAACCCAAGTTCCCACAGCAGGGCGGCTGGCTGGAGGTTCATTCTAGTGCCGCTCTCTTGGCGTGAACATGCTCGCCCAGCAAGGTTTGTTCCAGGATTGCAAGCACCACCTGCCATGCCTACAGCCACAGTGGCTCAGGATGCCTCAAGTGGATGCGGCCCTGTCTGTTGCTAGGCGCCAGAGCTTTGGAGAGCCCCAGGCCACACAATGAGCCACAGCAACTAGGCTAGGGGCACCCATAACATACAAAGCACCTCTGGCAGTTATAGTACAGGCAGTGGAGCAAAGCTGGTGTACTCCACTTTCAGCCTCATGTGTGCATCAGCTTGTACCAAGGAATGATTTATAATGCAACCAGAGTAGAGAAACCTGGACATCTCAATATCCGATATCCACAATCTTGGTGACAAGGACAAATTTTTAGTCCAATTCCAAGTTTTGACTCCCTTTATCTTGATCCACTTGTTAAAAAGTTGGTCATGTCTCCTCATTGCCCTATGTTGCAGTGGAATTTCCACACCGGTACTCCTAATAATTTCCATTTACTTCAAAGGAAGTGCCAAGGTGAAGCCAGCAGCTCTAACGGGGACTCCCATGAGGGTGGCAGGGGACCAAGCACTGGGCTTTCTCACCTGCTGCCTGCGAGTGCAATAGCAGGGAATAGTGAGAAGGGGTGGAAGGAGTAGGACTGGGATGCCACGTGGCACTCATCCTTTTGCAACAGCTCAAGGCTTTTCAAGACCAGTCCACCCCCAAATGCCTGCAGCCCAGAGCTGGGCCAGGTCCAAAGCTGGGAACAATTTGGGTTTCCAAGACGGAGGGCCCAACACTTTACCTGTGTGCACTCTGGCAGCAGTTGGGGACCTGTGAGGGCAGCTAGGAATTCAGCAGCAGTATTTTAACCACAGTGGAGAACATCCACCCCTGTTGAATTATGGTCTACAGTCTTCATTTCCTGATGCCCTCTAGAATTGCAGTTTTAGCACTGGAAGTTTGGTTCCCACACATACTTTCCATCACTCTTTTAAGCTGTTCAGGTTAAAAAAAAAACCCCAATGCAGGGGCCCGTGTGATGGCTCCATAGCTTCAACCTCTACCTCCAAGCACCAGCATCGTACACGAGCATGCTGGTTCATCCTGGCTGCTGCATTTGCCATCCAGTTCCCTGGGAAAGCACTGGTGGATGGCCCAAGTTCTTCAGACTACATACCTGCATGGGAGACCCAGCCCAAGCCACGTGGCCCTTCAGGAAGTGACCAGTACATAAGAGATCTTTGTCCAAATTCTTTGTGAATCTTTCCCACCTTCAAAGCATATATCGTTTCCTGCACCCAACATGCTGTTACTGTTATATACCAACAACCACATACAAATTTCAGCCACACAAATACACTCCAGGCACCCTGCCTCCCCTAACCACATCTCGCTACCATGTCACCAGACTATCATGTACTAGTCGCTACTTTAAGTGCTACGCACTTAAGCCTTACATGAAAATTTGAGTTTAAAACATTTTTCTCAAGTTACCCAAGGTACATCTCTTTTGCAGAATTAAACATGTGGATGCACCTGGCAGCTCTAGCTCACAATGAAGTGCAGAATATAGCTGAAGAATATAGCAGAATATTTGAGGCAGAATATAGCTGAAGAACCCAAATGATTTTCCGAAGACTTCCATGCCTTAACTCTTAAAAACAGCAAGCATGTGCAGATTACTTAAATCTAACTACCTTATGAATGAATTACCCAGGTGGCCCAATATAATCTTGGCAATTTTTTCTGAGACAGAAGAAAATCAGAGTTAAGAATAGAAGTCGACCGACTGTACTTCAGACGAAGGTCTGAACAAATGGGAACAGATTTAGTACTTCTCCCAGGAACTGCCAAACAGCTACTCCTTGCCTGTTACCGTGTTACAGCAGCAAAAGGAAACATACATTTGTTTAAGAACAAAGGGAGGAACATGCTTCTCGGCATCTCAATATTGTGTCACATAACATTGAAGAGTTGCCTCAGATACCCCAAGAGGCTCTCATTCGGTGTCTGTATGGCATTCACTTGTTGTACATGTTCTTGCTCATCATAATAGGCTGAAACAAGGACAAAGAACATCTGAACCAGGCAGTCCTCTAAGCATTTAGTATGATATTGTTTAACAACGTATTTAAGAACACAATACTGGATGTTGGTGTGAACCTAGAACTTTCCTGAACAAATCACTAAGCAATTGTCTTTCCAAATACTACCACTTGGGTAAACAGGGCCACTTCTACCTCACAGTAGAGGCCACTTAAGGCATTCCCTAATCTTCTGAACAGACCAACACCTTATCAGCTTTGCTTACCCATCAGCACAATGAATGTGTGACGAGGAAATGCTGTTACTTTACTTAAAATCTACAAAGCAGTTACAATTACGTTGACCCACCGAACCAAGCAGACAAAACATTGTTACCTGTAAGCATGGAACATGAGGAAACTCAAGACCCTAAAACACTCATCAACTCAAGAGAATAGCCTCAAATAAATGCAAAACAAAACAAAACAAAGCAAAAATCCCCAATGTATCTGAGGCGTTTTACTCTTCACATTGCATTCGAGCCACAGCATAAGAACCATCATAAAAAGCTGTTTCTTGACAGGGCCATGTTGCACTCAGCACTCATTAGTCTAGGCGAGTTAAGCAACACTTGATGTTTAGGTCACGATGCACCTACAGACCTAAGCACCAGTGCCCCTTGGTAACAGAGCAATATGTAGCTCCCCTAAACATGGCTACCAGAGATAAAACAAGAAAAGGGAAAGGAAATCGTTTACAAAACCTCAGACGCACATGCTCAACATTTTCTGCTCACTGCAATTTTACCTACAAATTATGTAAATACCAATGGTTTTGACTTGTAGCACAACTGAAAAGTAAAAAAAAAATGAAGATATTCTTTTTTTCAAAGATAAAAACCTTTGTGAATCAGGAAATGTTTTTCAAAACACCATCTGGAGCCCAGTTTTGCTTGAGTCTGTTGGTGGCTTATAATTCCAGCAAAGATTTGCCACGATAGCGAACAGAAGACAAGGCAGGCTAACAAAAGTCACCAATACAATAGTTTATTTCAATTCAGTGGAGTTGACATTTATTATCTGACCAGATTATAAAAATACCAGAACAGGCACCTGAAAGCAGGAAAAAAAAAAAAAACACACCCCTGTTAATACCCTAGTAACTAAGAATGAACACAAAATTAACTGGACAAAACAATCTGGTTATACTTTCAAGAATATCCCTTTCTTTAAAAACAGCTTTTCCTCCCCACAGAAGTCCTCCAGAGGGAAAAAAAAACACCCAACCAACCGTACCCAGCAGCTTTCTCCCTCCCCAAGGAAAGTACAGACTTCTATCAACAAGGTGTAGAGTTTTCAAATGACCACCTGTACCCTAACAGGGACGCAGCATCTCACCTCAGTTCATCCTTCTAATGAGCCTGTTGATCTGGTCTTCCCTGTTGCCAGCATCGCCACCCTCTACAAAATGGGTGGTCTTTTTCTTCATCCCTCCTCGGGGAGAAGACAACTTGAAGGGCCACAGGAAGTTATTTGCTTCTTTGAAGTGTTTGCCAACAGTGTAGATCTCATGGATCAGATCCTCCATGCAGATGATATTGTATTTACCTGAAATTTGAGGTACTTCGGTCATTCAAGTTTTAAGACACCCAACAAACACAATTACAAGCTGAGAAAAGCTAACCAACAGCAAATAACGCTGAAACTATTAAAAAAAAAAAAGTAGCAAAACGCATATATTTACTTAAGCCAAGTCCGTTAACCCTAACGGTAGGGAAAACAGGAGATTACTAACAAATGCGGGTCCAGAAAATAATTTAATTCCAAACACAGAACCTACCAAGAGAACGGGCAATCAGGGTGTTATCGGTCAGAGCGATTCGCTTCTTGTTAATTTTGCCATAGCCACGCTTGTAGATGAGCTCGTTCACCGACTTCAGATTCGGGTAGCTGAAAGCACGCAAGGTAGACATAAAGCATCAAAGGTGATCATCCTTAACTACTAGCACCTATCTCTCCAAATGCAGCCAGTGCAGGAAACAAGGACAAACAGACCTACCCCCATGCGATGTAGGGTTCCACAATCCTCAGCATGTTAATAGAAGCCTTGTTGAGCTTCACAAAGGTGCCGTTGAAGATCTGCCGAAGGCGAAGGAGCTGCAGCACTTTGCGGACTTTGGGACTCACACCATTGATACTGCAATGGAAAGTGCCAACAGGTCGACTTGGGTTTTACCAGATCAACAGAGAACCCCAAGCTGAGCAATGTAGTATCAGACAACACGCAACTCTCACCTAAGTAGCCAATTACCCCTGCTAGTAAGACCAAAACCCACTGGCATGTCCCTCATTTGGCAGTGAGCGACTTCTCCCTGTATGCAGTATCGCCCTTAGCTCGCCCTTCTCATGAGCCTTCTGCTCTGCCGCTACAACCTCCACATAAAGTCTTGATGCACAGCCTTAACACCTGAACCCCACCGCCCCCTCTGGGCTCTCTCCTGACATTCACTGTTGTCATAGCACTTGAAGCAAATGTTTCTAAAAGTTCCCTGCTACAGCAGGGTACAAAACTAGCACCACACCATTCAAGTGACAGCCCCGTCGCTCTAGCCTGCCCCCACAACGTGACCCCAACGTTACAGAAACAGTTTCCAGAAGTGCTGCCTAACCTTTCCTTCAACGAGAAGGCCGTCGGTACCACTCACCCTCTGATCCTGATGACAAACGCCAGCTTGGGTTCTGCAGGGACGTAGAAGTTGCCGGCTTTCCTTGCCATCCTCGCCATGCGAATCTCAGTTCTGTACATCTGCCTGTACTCCTTGTGGTAGTGCTTGGCCTTCTCGTAGATGAGCTTCCTTCTGGCCTTCCGGAGCTGAAATAAACCGTCAGACACGTGTGAGACTTCGGGCCTTGATCAATTAACTACACCACTTTCCCGGGTGTGTGTGTGTGTGGGGGGGGGTGTCACGACTCTCCCTTTTTTTCCTTACTTACCATGCCAGCACATATCTAGACACACATCAGCCACATTAGGATGCCAAGCACCCCCTGGTACAGTCCTTCAGGAAGCCCAGACGCCAGGCTTCTGAAACGGTAAGCGCCCGCCCACAGAAAGTTCACTCACCATCTTCTGGGCAAACTTCTTCCGCAGGCGCTTGATCTTGAGCTCTGCGAAATTCCTCCGCTTTTTCTTCAGCGTTTCTGGCACGGCGGGAACCTTCTTCTTCTTCTCTCTGGAGGGAGCACACGGGGAGGATCGGGCGCCTGCGAAGCTGTGGCCCTGGAGTCACCTCCCGCACGGGCCCGGGGTTCGAACCCGGGCTCCCCCACATGGCCCCAGCGCAGCCAGCCGAGGGCCAGGACTGCCGGGACGCCAACACCCGCCACGGCGCACACAGCCCCCTTCGCTGCCAGCTTACAGACGGGCACGGCGACGACCACAGCGCGCTAGCCCGGGAAGCCGCCGAGAAGCGCTGCCCACCAGCCCCTCGGGCGACCACGGCCTCGGAGCCACGGCCCGGCCTCCAGCCTGCACCTGCACCGGCCCGACGGCCAAGCGGCAGCCGGACACCGACCCCGGGACTCGGGCGCTCGGAGCTTCCCTCCCAAGCTGGCCTCCGCAGCACCGGCCCTCCACCCGGCCGCTTCCGCACACGCTCGGCCTCTGCACTTCATCCCCGAGCCCTCCCGAGCCCTGCGCGCCGAGGCCGCTCGCCAACGTGTCGCAGAACGTCACAAACGCAGACACAAGTGGGCCAAGGTACAAGCTACGGCCATGCAAAGAAAAGACGAGACAAAATGCCTCCGCGGACGGGGATGGAGAAGGATACGGCGGAGCAGACACAGAGACTTACTCGGTAGCCTCCATGGTTCCAGCCGGAAAAGAGGAAGCCAGCGCATGCGCACTGCCCACTTAAAGCCTGCGACAGTCAAGCCCCAAATCCTATAGGTGTCCTAGCATAAGCCGGAAAAAGAACCCAGAATTGAGAACCTGCTTTGCAGACGCTGAATTCAAAACTGCCTGCGCCAGGCTCTTCCAACCAACTTTTGGGTTAAAGTTCTCATGACAAAAACATGTGTGTTGATTTTTAATCCATCCAAGAGCAGAGCGGCGCTGACAGGTTCCCGCCCGTCTAATGTTAAGCACACGCCTCCAAACCGCGAACTACAATCCCCAGCATGCACCGCTCCGTCGCCCACTGGGCGAGGGGGATGGCAAGCGCTTCTTTGGTGGCTCGGGCGGGGGACGAGCCCTTGGGGACACGTCCCACACGGCCAGTGCGACCCCGAGTGTCCTCCCGGGGGGCCGCCCTCCAGCTACCGGCGCCCGCCGTCCCCGGCCACCGCACCGCCGGACCGCGCCGCCGAGGTCCTCCCCGCCGTTCCGCCGGCCTGCAGGGCTGTCTTCCGCAGCGCCTGACTGCCCGGCGCGGGAAGGGAGGCGGAGAGCGGAGGGCGGCCGGAGTCCTTCCCACCCGGGGCTTGACCCAAAGTGTCGAGGCGGTGACCGGCGAGGACGGGCCGGCCGGAGGATGGCCAAGACGCTGCCGAGCGCTGGGCCCGGGAGGCGGAGGCCCTGGCGGCCCGGGACAGGGGAGCCGCGCAGGGAGGTGAGACGCGAGCGCTGGAGGAGGAGGAGGCGGCGGCCACGGCCATGTGAGAGGGGCTGCCCCGCGCGGCGCGCCGCACGGCTGGCTGGCTGGCGGGGGGCTGGGCCGGGGGCGGGGTGCGCCCGGGGAGGCGGGGAAGGGCCGGGCGGAGGGAGGGCCGAGGCCGCCGCCGGCTCTTCCCGGTCGCCGGCTATATAGCGCGGAGCGTGGAGCCCGCTCGCAGGCGACCGGGAGGGTTCCGACTCGGGCGCTGCTGGAGCTCGCCGCGCGGAGTGACAGCCGCCTGGGGCCGGTGGAGCACGGCGAGGCGGTGGACACGAGCGCGCGGGGAAGCGAGCGCTCGCCTCCGCAGAGCGAGTCGCCCCTTCTTTGGCCCGGCTGCCCCGCACCCCACCCTCGCACCCCCTCTCGTAACTTGGGGTCAAGTTGACAAGTCCCCCGCGGCGGGCGGCCGGCCCCGGGCTGACAGGGGGTTCGCCCAGGCGGCCGCTTGGCCATGAGGGCGGCGCGCGTCGCCTAACTCCGCTGCTGTCACCGGCGCTGCAGCGGGACCGGCCGGGGCGGGCGGGCGGGCGGCCGCCAGCAGGAGGCGCCGAGCCGGGCGGCCGCGGCGGAGGGCACAGCCCGGGGCCACCGCGCCGCCGATCCCGAGCGGGAGTGGCCCCCCGCGCTGAGCCAGGAGCGGCGGCGGGCACCGCGGGGCGCAGCCTTCCTGGGGCCAGTGGCTCTGACCAGCGCGCCCCCCGGGGTGGGCAGTTGAGCCAGGCTTGGCAGGCGCGGGAGTGGGTGCGGACGCGGGCGCCTGGACCGGCGCGGGGACCCGGGCGCCGCGATGAACATCGTGGTGGAGTTTTTCGTGGTCACTTTTAAAGTGCTGTGGGCGTTCGTGCTGGCCGCGGCGCGCTGGCTGGTGCGGCCCAAGGAGAAGAGCGTGGCCGGCCAGGTGTGCCTCATCACGGGCGCCGGCAGCGGCCTGGGTCGGCTCTTCGCGCTCGAGTTCGCCCGGCGCCGGGCACTGCTGGTGCTCTGGGACATCAACACGCAGAGCAACGAGGAGACGGCCGGCATGGTGCGCCACATCTACCGCGACCTGGAGGCGGCCGACGCCGCCGCGCTGCAAGGTAACCCCGGACCTGCGGCCGGCATTGTTGGGTCGTGCCTCTCCGCCCCCGCGCGCGGCGCCCTGGTCGGAGGGTTCGCAGCGCCACTGTCACGGTCCGCCCGGCTCGCCAGGAAAGGAACCCTCGGCCGCGCTGGTGGAAGGGAAGTGGAGTGCGCCCCGAGAAAGGAGCACGGTCCTCTCCCTGTTCCCAGGGAGGGGGACGGGTGCCAAATCCCGCGCCTCGGAGCCCCTGTTGGTTTCGAGGAGGACGGCTTGGGAAGGGGTGCATGTGGGTGGGGTGGGTGGTGTTTCTCAGCCCGCCGCGGGTAAGGGAGGGCAGAGGGAACTTGGGACTTCAGGTTTGCGTCTGAAAGAAATGTTCCGGTGCCGTGCGCGGGCGCCGGTTGGGCAACTCCAGTGTCTTTGGGAAGTTGCTTCCAGGCTGGCCCGAAGCCCTTGGACAGTGTGTGTTGCCCGGGTCCGAAGCCCTTGGACTCGGGCGGCAGTGCGGATTTCCCCTTAACTTTAGCCGCAGGGGTGTGCGGGGGGGGGGGGGTGCGCCTGCGAAATAATTACATTGTCTCACTAACCATAAAGAAGTGCGTTGAGTTACCGCCTCTGAGCTTGACTGAGGGATGCCCGGCTGCGGAGGATTGAAGCCACGGTACATTTGTGCCATGGTTGTGGTCACCCCCGCCTGCTTCTCTGTCGTTCACGAACTAGCCTGAATCTGAGACTTTAGGCAAGTACAAGGATCCAACAGAGACCATAACCAACCATACACATTGCTCCCGGAAATTTGGTCATGGCTCAGGGCTTTTGACAAAGATTTTCAGGGAAAACATTGAAGTTTACGGCAGATGACTCCTCCCCCCAGAATGGATCTTTTGTCACCGCGATTACTGGCACCTGCCTTTTGGCCTGAGGTTGAACATGTTAAGATTTTCCGTGGGTGGCAAACAGACTTTCATGCTTCCTGCCAAAACCTGAAAGATCAGAGTATTCTGTTTCCAGGGAAGGGATGTTTGGTGTTTCAAATGTCCAAGTTCTTCTGCCGGACGATTGCACATTTCCCTGTGTGCTTGGTTTGTAGGGCACTGCTGCTTAGGGTCAACCAGCCCCCGCCCCCAAGAAAGAAGCAGTGACCTGTACTTTTCCAGGAGACGTTTCCTTCCATTTCTTGATTTTGAATGAATTCAGATTATTTTAGTTTTGATTTGGTGGGCTTTGGAGTTAGCCTCCATCTGAAGGGCATTCCTACCACGATTCAGAGCTATTTCTCTAAAGAGAGGGAAAGGAAGGAAGGAAAGAGTGTGTGGTGTGCTGTGTTACTCTCTGGGCTGACATCAGTTCTTTGCAGGTGTCTTTAGCCCCAGCAACCTGATCCCATGTGGTCTACTTGTATTGAGCTTGTCACAATTACATGACTCTCCCCTAAGCAGAGTTATCCAGTAAATTGCTGCAATTCCCACAGACTTTGGAGGGAGGAAGGCAGCTGTAAGCCCTGTCGTTGGCAAGCCTTACTGTGTTAGAAATGTGAGGCTCACTGTAATGTTTTTGTTTTGTGTGATCCGTGTCCTGCCGATTACCATCTAACTCACTTTCTGCACCCCCTTTTCTCTGTCCTTTTCTTTCCCCCCTCATCTGGACTTCCGAGGACAGCTGGGAACGGTGAGGAAGAGATTCTGCCCCACTGTAACTTACAGGTTTTTACCTACACCTGTGATGTGGGGAAGAGGGAGAACGTCTACCTGACGGCAGAGCGGGTCCGCAAGGAGGTTGGCGAGGTCTCGGTCCTGGTCAATAATGCCGGAGTGGTCTCTGGCCATCATCTCCTGGAATGTCCTGATGAGCTCATTGAGAGAACCATGATGGTCAATTGCCACGCACACTTCTGGGTAAATATAAACATCCTTGTTTTTGTTAGTGGGCCCTCCTCGGGGAGAAGGTCGGGAAGGAGTGAGACTCCAGTGCCAGCCCAAAAGCCACCTGCACTTCTGACCACAAAGCTTCCTTCTAAGCAGCTATTCCCCCGGGGTGAGTTATAATGTATGCTGGTTACTGTTAAATAGTTGTTTTCTCCATACACTACCCCCCCACCTCCTCAATTCAGTTTTCTTGAGAGGATTGAAGACTGAGCATTTTGGACTAGTTTGAAAGATTGCCATAAAAATAACAAGAGGGAGTATAAAACCCTGGGTTTGTTTATTTTACTTTCTGTTGAGTTTATAAAACATTGGTTGTTCTTATGAATTCCGAAAGTCGGGGTTTAGGCTTCCAAATTACTGCTCAGCCACATTGTAGAAAGTGCCAGATCATCTGAGAGCAGCATCTATGGTCCACTGGGAGTGGTGAGGCCACCCTGGCAGTCACTGAGCAACCTTGGGCCATCCCTGGGGACCCATGGCATTGCCTGGGTTGGAGGACCTCACAGGACCAGCTTAGCATGGAAAGTGCCTCTCAGTGAACCCCAGTCATTCCCTGATGGGGCCACAGAGAGGGGAGGAGTTGGGGGCCCAGGGAATGGGGGATTGAGGCTGTGTCCACTGGCCATCAGCGTCACTGCTGCCTCCAAGGAGGAGAAGAACCTTCTGCCTTTTGGCGGGGTGAGGGGAGAGTGAACCCAGTTTTACAGCTGAACTTAACGTGCAGGAAGGGTCAGTATGAACTTTTCCCTCTAGCTGCCTCCCACTGTGCACTTTCCTTCCTCAGAGTATTTCCCATTTATTTTCACGTGTGGGTAGAAGCCAGTAGCGAAGGGGCAAGGAGATGGAGTCTTTGTCCCATAGGCAGAGCAGCCTTGTAATAGAACACAACAAAGAACTGTTTCTCCTAAATAGGTCACATTAACCACATTAGCTTTTTAGCAACTGCTTAAAAACTTAATCTGGCTTTAGAGGTATTTATTTGAATGTTGCTCTTTGAACACCACACTTTTTCTCTGATCCTGGAGGAAGCTTTTTTAGGTTTGATTTCAGAACACGAGCTTTATATAATTTCCAGATCTCTGAAAATAAACATATAAATTACCTGTGCAAACTCTGTTTCAGGTGGTAAGGAGGTGACCCTATTCAGTTTGGGAACATAGAAACGTGAGGGCGGGGGGACATGGCATGAAATTGCATGTTGGTTTGCGTAGTGGGAGTGGGGAACTGAATCGAAATGTGTGCAGCTCCTGGGTCCGTAGGAATAGGTAGTGAATAGCCTAGAGGTAGACTAGGTGAGTAAAAGCCAACTGAATAAACTTGGGGGGGTATAGTTTATCAAGTGTCTCTTAGTAAAATAAAACAAGCAACTACCATTTGGCAGGCAAATCATAGGTAGAGTTTAGTAGAAGAAGCAGCTGCGTCGAAACCCATTGGTTTCACTGGGCTTGTCAGCCTGAAACAGAACACAGCCTTCAGTGGTGTATTGGTTATGCCCCAGGCACTAGCATTGTTTTCTTCCTAGTAACCTTTGCCTGAGATTTTGCAAGATTTCCCAACCACAAACTTTTACCTGCATGAAGCTCTCCGGAGTTTAGCAGTCTTGCCTACTTTCTCCCATGATCATTTTTGCTGAACCATAAAATCAAATGTAACCAGATTTTTATAAAGAAATTCCATACAGCTGTAGTTGAATACACCAAGAAAGCAGCTGATCTTCCCCAGATATGAAGTAAGTGCCTTAACTTTGAAAGTGCACTTGAATTAATATGCTATACTTCATACATTAGACTACTTTCTAAAATAAGGAGGAAATTAAATCAAATCGCCAGAAGAAAAATTGTTCTGCAACTGAATCTGTGCACCATAGAAGAGCACGCCTCCTTCCTAGAGTCCTCACTGTGCTGCAGAATGTTGCCTAACACACAATTTAGGGAGTTCTTGGAAGCGTTAACAGTAATGACGTCACTTCATATTAAAATATGGGAGGCTCCTGAATTCTCCAGCTGTTTTTCCCCTAAGCATCTAAACTTAAGAATTTGTTTTCAATATTGAGTCAGAAAATTCATTTTAGGGTTGGAATTTCTGACTTTTTGCCAAGACTTTACAAATCTGTTGAGAAGAACTAAGACCCAGTTGCTAAAATTTAAAAGAGAATGTACCATGTAATGCTGTTGACTCCTGTATTCAGTGTCTTTTCCAGTAGTCCTCTAGGTGAAAACGTTGGTGATAACTTTGTGGTAAGCGCTATTTTCCTTCCAGAAAAAAAAAGAGGTGTCTTTTGACTGTATCTGGGTGGGTAGGAACACTGGCCCCATAGATTGGAGACAGTAAATTAGCTGAGCAAAGATTTGCCCAGTTATTTGAACCAATCATTTGAGCCAAAGTTTAAAGTAGCAGTTAATGCCTTTTCGTGAAATAACAGATAACATGTTGATCCTGACTCACAGAATTAAAGTCGTTTACAGTGAAACAAAAAACTGTGCGGACTCTCACTGAAAAGCTGTGGGTGTTCCCATTTCTAAACCATTCTTCATGCTACTGCATGGAACGCCCTCTTCCTCCATTCCATAGGTCTGTTTATTTATTTGAAAGAGACAGACGGAGAGCTCCCACATATCCACAGTGGCTGTTCAGGGCCTCAGTCCAGGTCTCCCGCAGCTGTGGCAGGGACCCAACTACATGAGTCATCGTTACCACCTTCAGAGTCCCACATTGGCAGGAAGCTGGAGTCGGGAGCCCGAGCTGGGACTGGAATCAAGTATCCAACCCAGGCACTCAAGTGTGAGATGTGGGTGTCCCAACAGATGTCTTAACTATTAATCCTGTGGCCCATCCCTCCCTCTGCCTTGTAAAGCCTAGTTCTAATTCTTAATATAATCTTCTCAACTTACTCCAACCATGCTGGCAATTTTTGGATATCAAAGTAGAAAGATCCTGAAGACCGTCTTATCCAGCTCCTTGTTTTCCAGCAAATCTTCAGTGACTCATCCAAGGTTTTCTTTTTCCTTGCATTGATTTCTGGCAGCATTTGTTGTTGTCCCCGTCTTTTGATGCCTCATGTTTACCCTTTGGTATCACTTTGTGTACCTTGTGCCCTGCATCCTAGAGCAGATGGAAGCCATCTTTAGGTAGTTTGTGCCCAACATACAGCTGTATTTGTAAGATATATTGAATCAATATGTATGTATTTTTTAAAGATCTGTTTATTTGTTTGAAAATCAAAGTTAGAGATCTTCTCTCCACTGGTTCACTTCCCAGAGGCCACAGTGGCTAGTGCTTGGGCAGCCAAATCAGGAACCAGGAGCTTCTTCCAGTTCTCTCCCTCTTGGAAGGGTAGCAGGAGTTTATGCCGCAATACCCACCCCAACTCCCTACCCCAATAAATACTTGATAATATGTAAAAGGTTTCTGCTTTAGTATTTTGGAAATAACCTGTTCAGAGACCACTCACATGATGGGTCCATGTTGCAAAGTTTCAAAAGGTAAACATTATATTGGAATAACTCAGGTTGTGTACATTCAAAAATGGGACTGTCTCATATTCATTATTGCTTGCATTTTTTTAATTTCTTCTACAATCTTTTCATTCTTTCTGTCCCACCAGTGTGCTCAGTTTTACTATGCAGTATTAACTCTGTTTGTTGATATGTAAGGCCAGCAACTTTGAGAAGCCTGGTACTGATGTGCCAGTTTGAATCACTCAGATTGAAAGCGTGGAAAGCATTCATATTTTTCAATGCCCAGGCCTCAGAGAGAGTCCCTGGAGCAGTTTCTTCTTGGCTCATAGCCACGTGCTATTTCTATATGCTTTGGAAACCTTTATGACCCCTAGCATTACTTTGCAAACCTCCCGAGTTCTGTCAGCAGCAGCTAGCCCAGGAACCTTCTAGTTACCAGTCTAAAAGTGATGGATTTGGGGTAGATTTTAATCAGCATACCTTACTGTGAAATACTGTTAGAATAAGACCATGAGGAATGCGTGCAGTATCATGTACTTTAGCTTCTAGGAACCATGTATGGATGCTCTTTTTATCTTGTTGAAAGGTGAAAATTTGAAAATACCTCTCTACTGCACTTTGATATATGGAAAGTTGGCTTCCATTTGGAAACTGCGCATGTGTTTCTCCCATCCCCAAATAAGGTTGCTTCACCTGTTATTTTTTTAACAAAGAAGTTTTATCCTAAAGCTTGCCATTTGTGAAAGCTAAAGTTTATCTGTAGACCCTTTTTGACCAAGGAGTTGTGTTTGGCCTTTATACATGAGCAACAAATTGATCCCTGATTAGCCAAAAGGGGAATGCAAAAGCATTTAAGTGCAAGCTTTTTATATTCTGAAGAAATTTTGCATGGCAGAGGACTAAATCTGTCAAACAGCTTGTCAGTAATTTACTTCTATTGATATGGTAGTCAGACAAGATAATTGGTAGTTAATTAATAGACCACTTAACTTAAAAGGTTTCACAGTTTTAAAATACTAATTACTGAATTAGGCATTTATCTATATCCAAATGTCTAAAGTCTATTTAGTTAAAATCCATCCAGGAAAAGTAAAAGCCCACCAGCTACATTTGAGTAATGTAGCACTTAAAGACATTAGCACTGTGGTTGTACCTAATATCTCAAGAATGGTCCCTCATTAATGTTTAAGATCCTGTGTGATTTACTGGTTTTTAATCTCACTCATTGGCTTTCTCTGTTCTCTGTTTAGAGAACGCAGATTTTTATACAAGTCCTCTTAGAGCCGGAATTTCTAAAAAATTTCTAAAGTCATTTCTAAAGAATTCTTTATATACAACTATCTGCCCAATACTTTGTCCTCCATGTCATAATATTAAGCACTGTAAAACTAAATATTTTATAGGGTGTTACTTCTTTGCCTAATGGAATAGCTATTAAAAACTTAGAATGTGTGATCTGTTTATTTTAGGAATAAAAACTTCTCTGTATTGAGTTGAATTGTAAGTTGATACGAGATAAGCATACTGTCTTTTTAACATTGATGGTTACAGTTGAAACCTGGGGAAAGTATCTCTCAATTTCACCTCTGTGGATACCCAGGACTGTGTACCAATATATGCAAAATAAGATCACATGGTCTTCTAGTTCTGTGTTTGAGATTAAATGCTGGGCCTAACATCTGTGATTAGAGATCAAAATCTATAATATGATATAATGTGATGTCACATTACTGTTGTGATCAGGGACCAGACACTACATCATCTAAAAAGGGTATTGGGAACATCCTTGCTATCTGTTCCAGTCTGTGTCCATTTGTTTTACTTATTTGGAAGATAGAGCTAAGTAAATAATGGCATAATTTCTAAACTGTACGAAAAACTAGCAGTGTTTCTGTCATTGCCAAATCCAGTTTGCAGCTTGATCTTTCTGCAGAACTTGACCCTCTTGACCTTCTCCTTGAAACTCAAGTGGTGATAAAACACCCCTCTGCTGCTCTTCCTGTCTTCCCAATCCTCCTAGCCTTCCCAATTTTGAAATGCCATAACTCTTAGTCTTGACTGCTCAAACCTCTTCTCACTGTGTACCTTTATCCAGCTGGGTAGCTAGTTGCAGTAACTTCAACTATGATTTCTAGGACAGCCAATGGTCTTGGCGCCACAGGTTACCGCAAGTCAGCATCTCTGGATGCTGAACTGACCCCCTGTCTCCCCTTTTTGGTTTCCCTGATAGAGCCTGTTACCAGGCCAGGAAACATTGGCATTATCTGTCGTTCTCCATCCTGCACATTTGTGTGGCACACCAGATCCTGACCGTTCTTTTGCCAGAGTGTACTGTGATTCCTCGCCCCACTCCCACCTTTCCTTTCCATCCCCACCTCTTCTGTGTACCTGCATCCCCTCTTCCTGAACTCACAAGAGCCTCTGGATTTCTTTGTTTCTTTCTATTATTTGTTCTCAACTCAGGGTTAGCTAAACAGACTAGAATTTGTTTTATGCCTGCTTAGGCCCCAGCAAGGCCATGTTGCTCACTGAAGTCCCAGGCTCATTAAAGCGTGGCACCTCGGGCCATCCAAAGTTTGTTTCTGCCTGCCTTCCCAGCACAACACTTAGGATATTCCTCTGGTATAATCTCATTTCCCATGCTTTGAGAGAACCCTGAATGCCCACGCTCCAAATAAGAACCTCTGTTTTTCTTCCATTTCAATCCTGTTTTGCTGGGAGACCACTGGAGTTAAATAGGTAAGAAAAACTCCCAAGAAAGGGATAACGCCAGTTCCGGATATTTTCATGTTGACCTAATAGCATATTAAAATGACTAGTCCCAATGGATTAGTCAGCAAGTTAGTGGTTGAGGGAATGGCTGTTTCTTGAAAGACCATGGAGTGAGTTGTGCTATTGATCTCAATTCCTGGAAGCAAAGTTGGTGTTTGTTCTTTTCTTCCTCATTATTTCTACATCCAGGGCTTTATCCCTTATCTGCCCAAGTAGGAATTAATCTATAGGACATGCCAGAGTGGAAGCATTCTTTAGCCTGTACTAATGCTAACACTCATTGAATGGGTTTTTCAGAAAGGCTGAATGGAGAGTGCCCTGGCAGGGTCCTTAGCCATTCATTGCAGGATTGGGTCACTGGGCCTAGGGAAGGGATACAAACCCTGTGTTTAAATACATAACTGCTCACAGTCTCAGTTCCTTCTCTTCCCTCATTTGTTTTTACACTAATCGCTTTGTCAGATTTTCAAGATTCATAGCAAATTCTAGTGTATTGATTTAGTAACTTGAATGAATTGCTTTAGTAAAAGGAAATGCCTCTCAAGCAACTCTGTAACCTCACTTGAGTATTTTAAGCAGGAGACCCTTTTTTAGATAAGGTTTTTCTTAATTTAAGGAATAATAAAAGCAGATTCATCTAAAATTTTTGCTTTGATTCAGAAACTTAAAACTAAACCCCTTCATTATAACAAGTTGCCCATTTGCCTGTGTGTGAGCCAGATAGCTGCCTTCCCAGACACAAGTATAGATGACGTACTTTGTTTATTTGCTTGCTTTTGGTATGTTCAGGAGTAAGTAGTTGGTAGGTGACTGTGGTGTGTTTACCATTCTCAAACCTGTGTAAGTCCTAAATACAGATTGAGCACCCACGTACTCCTAAGTCTGAAAAAAAATTTGGAGCACTAACATGATGTCACAAGTAGAAATTCCTGACTGATTTGATGTGATGGATTATAGTCAAAACACAGTGACAGAAAAATATTGAATAAAACTGTCTAAAGGGTGTGTGTACTGGACATATATAGAATGAAAATGAAATTCATCCTGTGCCCCTATCCCCAAGATACTATGATACCTCATTTTATACAAGCAAGTATTCCAAAATCCTAAGCATTCTGGTGCCAGGCATTTCGGATTAGAGTCGGCCTCTACCCAGGTTGTTTTCTGGACCCCCAAATTGTACTGCACTCAAGTTCCCACTAGGGGGTGTACTGGCAGGGTGGATTTGTATCCTGTTTCCTATAGGCACTACCAGTGCTTTTTAACAGAAAGGGCCTTTTGTAACTAATCTTTGGAGTATAACAAAATCTAATAGTGCTTAAGAAATAGGGAATTATTCCCTGCTTCAGTTCAATGAGTTAAATCCGATGTTTTGAGCTTGTAGCTCCAGAGATCAGATTAAAATGTTTTAATCTGCTTTGGTATTAGTGATTTCTTATCTCATGAGTTAGTACAGTGGGTAGCTATTCCAAAGAACTGTTTTCTTGTAGCTTCCACCAACTGTCCTGAAAGTGCCTGTCAGCACGGTCAGAAAATAACCCAAAAGAAAGGCATTTCATGATTTCTCTTGAAAATGCTTAACCAGCAAGTGGAACATAGAGCAGACCACTGCAGTAGGGGAGCCTCAGGAAACTTCTTGAGTTATGATTAAACACTATCTAAGGTAGCACTGCTTGGAAACATGGCTTGGCAGAGCGTGGCCTCAGGATTTAATCAGGTCTACCTTGACAAACCTGGTCAGCCCGGGTGCAGTCACCTGCATCCCTGGTTAGTCAGGTTTCCAGCTTCTCCTTGCTGGTGGGATGCCAAATGGAACATCTTTTTCTTGATGAGTTTACCCAGCATGGCCCATTCCTGAATTCCTTTTTCTTCTTTACTTTGTTATTTCTCTTAAAACTCAAGTTCACACCTGTCAGAGACCATTTTCCCTAAATGCTCTGAAACTAAAATTAAGTGAACCACGGGAAGGAGGGGGGGAAGAAAAAAAAACATCATCCTCTCATAATAATCATAAAACTTTCAACACTGCAGCAAATGCTGCTAGAATATTTAACAAGTAAGGGCAATTACTGCCAAAAAAAAAAAAAAAAAAAAACGTTGAGTGCTGTCAAATGAGCCCCTTACAATGACAAGCCACTTACAATGAATTCACATTTGGAAACAAAACGCTACTTGGCCTGTGGGGAAACTCACAGGATTGTGGAAGAACACGCAAAGCAAAGATGTGTGAAAGGTGGTAATGGTGTGAACATTATGTTTTTTGGTTTGGGAAACCATAAATTCTTCTCTCTTATTTGCTATTCGCATAAAATGTGAATTTCTTGCCTTTAAATAGCTTAATACAGGAATTCTTGATATTAACATGGTTCAGCTTCTTGGTATTATTCTAGATAATGGAGCTCAAAATAACAGTTCCTAAATCAAAGTAGCTAGAAAATATTTGTGCTGTAAGTTATGTAAACACATGGGTACTTTGAGAACAAATGAAGCTTAAAATTCAAAGCCTGAATTTTCCCACCTGCAAATTGTAATTAACATACTGCCCCCTACCGATTTCTCTAGTATTTCTTTTTTTAACAGAATAGTTCCACAGTCTCTTGGGAAAGACAAAAGTGGTATATAATAAACTATTTTAAAATAATTCTGTCCTAACTGGTATTTTTACATTTTCTGGATTGTTCTTAAAGAACGGCAATTTGTAGTAATATTGATACTAGTCATTCTTTGCTTTTAGTAAAACCAAACTGAAGAAGAGGGTTAGAAAAGGAGTGTTACAGGAAAAGAGCTGTTGTTGCTTCCTGGCATCCAGGATTTTAGAAGCAAGCAGATGGGCAGGAGAGAAGCTGCTTAGCAGTATGTTGTGGAGACCTCTGGTGGACCCCAGGTTTGAACCGGAAGTGGGATCTGGCACCATCTGCAGGGCAGCAGGACTGCAGTCCATACATAGTAGGATCCAGGAATTAACAGGTACTTGAAGAAATAACCAGAGCAAAAATAGAAAGCTCCTAGAACCAAAATAGCCTGTCAATAAGCCTGTAAATATCTTGTGTCCATTTCCTGTACTTTATATATAGAACTTGAATTTACAAAGTCTTTTCATAAATACTCTTCTCTCATTGGAGTATCAGAGCAACTCTGAGTTAGATACCTTGCCTCCCTTCCTGGGATGAGGAGCCAGGTTGTGGGCTTCCTGAAGCTTGCCATGGAGAAGGGAAGAATCTAGGCCCAGGCTCTCAGTATATGACTCTGGGTTAAAAGCCAGGCTACATTGTTCAGTGGATTTCCCTATGACTCAGGTATGGTTTGTGCTTGTGGTAGAACATAAAAAGTAATCTTCTGATTTTTTTTTTAAATTAACATGGTGACTTTAGTAATGACTGAGTAATCCCTGCCTAATAGCCCCAGAAAGTTGACTCTACAAACTAGGCAAGCATGTAAAATTCTAGCCTGAGGAACCAATACCACAATAGTGTTTTATTTCCAAAGCCCAATTGATTTATATTCCTGTGTGTTTTCTGTCATTGTCCATGGTCTCTGTCAGAGTCGGTTTGCTTGGGCATAGTGTTGGTTGCCTGGCTTCTTTCTCCTCCTGTCTTGCCTGACAGCATTGACAAACAGGCATGAGAAAGTAAGGAAGGAAAGGGGACAGTCTATCTACACTGGCTGAGCAAAGTTCTGCAAATACTTGGAACCAAAGTTTCAATGACAGTGTGGTTTTACTTTAGTTTTGCTACCTTATCTCCTGGAAAATGTGTAATCTTTATTCTTTTATGTAATAATCTTATGGGATCAGAATTCCAGATAGTTCCATAAGCTTTCTTTGCCTTTGAAATGTTAATCATGGATTTTCAAAACTGTGCATTTTTTGTTGGCTGATCACATGCCTAAAATTAAGTTCCAGGCATTGATAGGTAAAAGGGTAATGTTTTCCTAAGCAGGATTTTCTCAGGCTTACCAGAGCACGAGAGCTGCCATGGTTCACTTGTCCAAGGTAAGGGTAGACTGTGAAAGAGGTGACTGCGTCCCAGGATCTGCATTCCATATACTGCAAGCGAAGCCTTCAGAGCCTCACTTGGTTTTCAGGTCTTTCGGGTCTCCCTTGGAGAGCTTATTCTAATGAGATTGGGAAGGATTGCTAGTCCTAAAATTTGATCCTGGGCAAATAGGCATGCAGACAGTTTTTAAACTAAGCAGTCTCTATGAGCAATGGAAATTCATTCTTTCTTTTTAAAATATTTATTTATTTTCACTGGAAAGTCTGATATAGAAATGAGGAGAGACAGAGAGGAAGATCTTCCATGTGTTGGTTCCCTCCCCAAGTGGCCACAATGGCCAGAGTTGAGTCAAACCAAGAGCCAAGAGCCAGCAGCTTCTTCTTGGTCTCCCACACGGGTGCAGGGTCCCAAGGCTTTGGGCTGTCCTCGACTGCTTTTCCAGGTCATAAGCAGGGAGCTGGATGGGAAATGGGGCTACCAGGATTAGAACCAGCACCCATATGGGATCCCGGGCTGTGCAAGGCAAAGACTTTAACCACTAGGCTATCATGCCAGGCTCCACTAGGGGTTCTTGATGGTGATTTGATCTGGTCTTTACCTGATGAATGGTGGGAACTGTGGAGAAGAGGTTGAAACAGTGGAGAGGAAAAGTAGTTTGTCTCTTTTGTTGAGGTTTAGGATAAATTGACTAGAAGCCACTTGAAATTTGTGATGGACAGATTGCCCAAGCTCGTACTACAACCTTTGCCTTGGCCTATGATCCAGAGGACCACAACAGTGCTGCTGAGAGGCCTGGTGGAAAGACTAACGCCCCTGTCCCTGGCCAGCCTTCTGAGGTGGACTCACCGGCTCCTTCCCAGCCCAAGGCAGTTCATGTGTACCCAGAGTTGAAGAAGTAATACTCTTCAGCACTTATTTTGTTGCTGCTTTCTCAAAATAGTTACCCTTTTGCCTCCCCTCCTCCAAACACGTTTTATTTTCTCTTGAGCTAATCAGCCCTTTAGACATCTTGTAGACTAGGAAAATGTCAAACCTGCCCTCTGGGGTGTGGATTCCAATTCAGTGTCTAAAAGGAAGAGTCCAAGTGCTTTAAGGCACAGCAGCCAGCTGCTGTGCCCAGGGTGGCATTTCCACAGCTGTAAGTATCAGCAGCAAGTGAGGGGGCTGAGTGTAGAGCAGCCCCGAGTGGTGAGCAGGAGCTGTGTGTGGAGGGTGAGAACCTTGCCTGTCTGCTGTGCCTCCCCAGCTCCCAGCCCAGTGCCTGGACATTTTCAGCATTCAGTACCATTGGCATATTGAAGCAGTATGTCTCACCTATGCTTTCTGCTCACAAAAGGAAGTTTCTTTTTTTGTTCTCACAATTGAGTAATAACTTATTGGGTAGTTTAGCCAGAGTTGTTACTGTACAGTGATTAGTGCCAACTTATGTTTTAATTTAATACTATTCTTTGGGGTCCCTGGACTATCAGGCTGGCTATTAGACTAACATTTTTGTCCTTCTACTAGTAGAATGGTGGTTTGAGATATAGAAACTAAAGCTGATTAGATTGTTGAACCCCTTTGCAAGTTGTGGTTTTTTTTCCCCCCAGATCAGATTGCATACCAGACCTAAAGAAATGTCATTCCAATATGAGAATCAGAACTTAAAGTTCTTTGCTAATATGCATGTTGATTCTAGAGCAAGGTTATCCTAGGGAAGTTTTGTATCTGGAAATGTTTGGAGACACTTGTCAGACTGGGTATTGGACTCAACCAGGACATGCGGACTCCAGATGTCTGATTCTCTCCTGTGCAGATTGTGGCGTGTTTGATGTGGGATGTGGCCCAGGTCCCAGGAGTATAAGCTCCCCAGGTGATCCCAGTATGCAGCCAAGCTTGAGAACCACTGACTTACAGAAAAGGTGGCTTCTGTCATCCTTACACTTCAAGAGGCTCACCAAATTTGTTTCATAGCAACTCCAATTCAATATATACCTCTGAGGCACTTATTATAGTGGGTAAATCCCAAGCTGTTAACATGTTTAAGAACAAAGTATAACTTCAGGAGTAAGCTTGATTATATTTGTCCTTCATTTATATAAACATTTGAATATTAAAGACTCCACAGATAGTATGGAAGAACTGAAATGAAGAGTTACATACATGTTACATACATGAGAGTTACATACATGTTCAAGGGGGTATTGCTGGTCTGTGCTGTTAACAGGAGCAAAGAGTCCTGCTACTCAGGCAGCCTGAGCAGTGGCTTTGCTGATGGTGTCTCTCCCCTCACAGAAGTGGTTCTTAGTCACGAGAGCAGAACCAAAGCCTCTGCTCTTTGGAGACTTTGTTTAGGGTCTGTTCGTTTAATTAGAGAAATGGGTCTTCAGTCTGCTGGTTCAGTCTTCAGATGCCTTCAACAGCTAGGCCAGCCCAAAGCCAGGAACCAGGAGTTCCGTCCGGATCAGCCCTGTGGATGTCAGGAGCCCAAGGATTTTAGCTATCATCTGCTGCCTCTCAGGCATATTAGCAGAGTGCTAGAATGTAAAGCACAGGCAGGACTGGATTCCAGGTACTCTGACATGGAAGGCAGGTGATTCCCAAGTGCTGACCCAACCCATGGTACCATGCTACCACCCCAAATATCTCTTTACTACAATTTCTGAGCTGTGATTTGAATTTGGGACACAGTGGAGGGATTAACAACCACCTGTTGTTTGGCAGGCAGTTTGACTGTTGTGAGTCGTTTTCATTATTCCATCAAAAGTTATTAAATAGAGGGAAGGCTTGAGCTGGAGAGAGGTCATCGAACACTCCTTTGATCATGCATAGCCTGGTCAGGGCAAGGGTCAGGGAAAACAGCATTTCACAAACAATGCTCAGCATTCAGCTTTTAATGCTTTGATCTTACACAGACCCAAGCAAAGTGTGAAAATGACGATTATTTCAGATAATTTGTAATTTTTTTACAGATAAAAGAGGCATGGACTCAAATCACAGTATTTTTAAAGGTTCATCCATCACATCATATAAGTATTTAATGAGTAGATATTTTACCTGATTACCAGATGCTGGCAACTCACCAATGGAGTCGGTGCCTTACTGAGTCATTTACAAGAGTCTTGAGCAAGTAATACCTCAGTGTTATAACTTGCATTTAAAATGCAAAGTAGGAATAGATGAAAAGAAGTATAGATTATAAATCTTAACATTTTGATCTAGAAGATCTTGGACACTCTTTAAAAAAAGACCATTTATCTGAAAGACAGTTACAGAGAGAGAAGGAGAGAAAGAGCTCTTCCATCGTCTGGTTCATTCCCCAAATGGCTACAATGGCCAGAGCTGAGCCCATCTGAAGCCGGAAGACACCAGGAGCTTCTGCCAGGTCTCCCAGGTGGCTTCAGAGGCACAAGGATTTGATCCCTCCTCTGCTGTCTTCCCAGGTCCTTGGTAGGGAGCTGCCTTGGAAGTGGAGCTGCTGGGACTGAAACCAGCACCCATGCAGTTTGCTGGTGCTGCAGGCAGAGGCACCAGTCCCTGGGCACTTCCCTTTTTTGTCTTTTTAAAATGAGTTAAGATTTGAGAGCTCAAGTGACAAAAGGGAAATAATTGACAGGACCACATGGATTTCTGGATTCCCAAGCCCAGTGTACTCAGCAGCAGGCAGATTAAGTTTTAAGTCAGCTGATCTCTGGCATTTCTGAATTTTAACCCTAACGTGTAAGGGAGCATGGCTACCTGAGTTGCTGCCTTGGGGTGCATTCACCACATCCTTTCACAGTGGGAAGACAATTTAATGAAGCATTTATTTTTGCTGAATAACTGATGGTGTCATCATCTCAGTGTGCATTTAAAAAGCCCAGCTCTTTTATTAGCTTCTTGGTTGCAGGGCAACTATACTGCTGATGTCATTCAAATATTCAACTAATGCCAGTAACCTCCCAGTAATCTGTGTTTTCTTAAAGGATTGTAAATATAACATTTGTCCAGATTTGACTGTTGAGACAGTTTTTAGTTTGTCTTCTGTATCAAAAGAGAATATCTTGGCTCAGACTGACAGAAACCAAGATGAACATTCCGTGAAGTCTGACAGAGTAGAGCCAGACTTTGTGCAATTGTATTGCACAATTGGCCAGGGACATTTATGTCCCTGCAGACATACCCAAATAGCAAAAGGGAAGAAAGGCTATTACGCTGTCGTGCAACTATAGAGATGTTAGAATTCCTTCTGTCAATTACAGCTAAAATAGTGAAGTCAATATATTGCCAGAAAATAGTAGTTTTGAGGTTTATCTCCTAAGATCGCTGTTTTCAAGTAACACTTTCTATGGTCAAAACTTTTAAAGTCCGGTTTGTTTATTAAGCAGCTCTCTCTGTATAGCTAGATTAATAGTATTTACCTTAAGGTTAACAGTTAGCTGGTGACACATCACTTCACCATCTTTAATCTTTGAACACACTAGTAAACTGTAGCTGTTCATCCTTTTTGAACAGCTGAAGTTGACTGTGTTTGCAGCACCTTCAGAAGTTTGTACAGTGAAGTCTGAGTTTGCCAGCAACCATGACTGAGTTCTCAGAGAAGAGAGCCACCTGATGTCATTTTAACCTTGTAAATAAGCACAAAATTCTTCTTTTGTGATCTGATAAGTTATTCTGGTAGCAACACAGGCAGAAGGAGCAAGATGCCAAAGAAAAATTCTCTTACAGTTTAGAGGGATGCTACAGCCTTTTCCAGTTAGATGTACCTCATTCGCCAGTGTCTTCTTGACTATTCATTGTTTCAAATTGTATATAGCAATGTTATTTGGAGGTGCTGAAAACCATCAAACTTAGGTCAGAAAGCTGTACCACGCTGTGTTAGTGGGGTTAATCCTTTTCCCAGCACAATTCTCGGTCATGTCTGGAAATTAATGTCTGCTTTTATTGTTGGACACTTGAATAGGAGATAAATGATTCTTGTAAATGATGCTTTTTCTTGAATTGGTAATAGAAAAGTTGTTCCAATGCACAAAACTAAAGTATAAAATCTTTTCCTACTAGAAGATTCACTTTGCTTCTCCTATAGTGTCTTGTAAACCTGGGATTACTTACAAATATGGAAAATGCATTCCTGGGGTTTTACCTACACCATTAAGATGTCATGCATCTCAAAATTTCCAAACTCAGACTTTGTCAGACACTAGTTTGTTCACATTCTCTTTTGTTTAACTATAGGCTAATTTGTCCTGACACTGCAGCTGCAGGCTTCACACAGGCCAGTCTGTCATTAAGAGCACCAAGAATGATCTGGAAGTCAGAACTGTTGGAAGTTAATTTGGCGTGAACCTAACTTTCAAAGATTTCTCGAGCTGTGACATGTCATGTCTGTGTGTAGTCACTTGCACTTCTGTTTCAGAAATTCCTGCTGATACTATAAATGTGACCTTTACAGTTATCTTTCAAAGTGCTGGGTGCTTTGAAGAGGAACCCCGAGGAGCTGTGTGGAGATACTCAATTGGTTAAACATGTTTCCTAGGAATGTTAGTGTCCATTTGAGTGGGCAATTACACTATTAGTTTTATTCACAATCTGAGATCTAGCTCAATATTGCATGCTAAGTCAGTTTTTTCTTTTGCAAGTAAGAAAGTATTTCTCTCTTTTTCTCAGATTTATTTATTTGAAAGATTGAATTCAGAGAGTGAGAGAGATATCTTCCATTCACTGGTTCACTCCCCAAACAGCCAGAACTTTTTTAGCTGAGCCACATCAAAGCTGGGGGGGTGCTAGGAACTTCACCTGAGTTTCCTGTGTGGGTGTGGGTAGCAGAGGCCCAAGCACTGGGCTATCTTCCTCTCCTTTCTCAGGCACACTAGCAGGGGGCTAGATTGAAAGTGGATCTAGACCCAGCACAATGGCCCGATTGCCTAATAATCCTTACCTTGCAAGCGCTGGGATCCCATATGGGTACTGATTTGTGTACCAGCTGCTCTCCTTCCCATCCAGCTCCCTGCTTGTGGCCTGGGAAAGCAGCCAATGATGACCCAAAGCTTGGGACCCTGCATCCACGTGGGAGACCCAGAAGAGGCTCTTCGCTTCAGATCAGCTCAGCTCTGGCTATTGCAGCCACTAGTTTCTCTCTGTCTCTCCTTCTCTGTGTAAAAATCTGCCTTTCCAATAATAATAATCTTTTTTTTAAAAAGTGGAGCTGCTGGGGCTCAAACTGGCACCAATACTGGGATGCTGGCATCCAACTTGCTACACCATAAGGCTTACCCCAACAAAATCTCTTACTAAGCCCTCTAAAGTCTCCTGGCTCAGGTGTCTCTGGTCAGGTGTATTTTCGTGAAGACCTTGCCCACCACCTTGGCACCAACCAGTTCTGGGAGGCTGATTTAATGTATTGCCTGGAGCATCAGGAGTTAGTGACTCCTGCTCATTCATCCTTAAAGTTGATATAACACACAGTCCTGTTGGTTGGTGGGTTTTCTGAGTTAGCCCTCTCAGATCCACCCACAGCCAAACACACGTGAATTTCTACTTGTGCCTTCTGGCTATGCATTTCAGATTTGCCCTTAATGTTCATCTAATGACTCTCTGAGACAAAGTTAAAGATCATGAACCTTAGCTTGAACTGACTGGTGTCATGGCAACTAGCACTTCACCTTTTGCTGGTCCCCAGCTCATACATGCTACAATATTTGTGCACATTAATAATTCATTGCAACGTGCCAGATTTCTTTGTGCTGTCAGGCTGTGTCAAGGACAGAATATGCTGTGGTATCTCAGATGTCATCTACCAGACTGCTAAGGGCAAGACTAATTAGAAAGGAAAACTAGTCAGGTTACTTGGGAAAATCCCTGAAAATATGATGCTTTCTAGTTACCCATTTATAGCGTGTTTGTTTTTTTTTTTTCCCCCTTGCAAAGTTAGAAATGGAATTAGTGTTGATCAAAGTTTGTTTAATAATGCTCTATAGCCCCAAGGCAGGAGTTTGTGAAAATGTCACACAAGCAGTCACTGCTCACCTCCGTTCAGGCAGCAGAGGAAATGATTAACAGCCTTAGTCATGTGTACAAGATTCCTGTGGGAACCCTGGGCACAGGTCACAGGGAGAGCTCCGTGGTGCTCACGTGGATGTTCTCATGTCATGCTTGCCTTGGCCCTGGCACAGCCAGAGCACAGCAAGTATTGTGCATAAACCTTGGAAAACAGCAGTCTGGGTTCCGAGACTGATAAAATAACCTTCCAGCACCTTCATCAGCTTGTGTGTTGTTGGTGGCGTCATTGTAGTAATTGCAGTATAAAACTAGTGGCTTAACTACCTTCTAAACAACTTTGGGATGCAGGAACACATGGTGGGAAGCAGGCTCAAATCATGTTTAGAACCTATAACTGAAGTGCCATTCTTATGTGAAGGATGCACTGGCTTAACTCACTTGGATGTGGGAGAGTGGAGAAGCTGCTGAGAGATGAGAATGGAGTCACCTCTTACGAAGCACTACCTGTAACCTATATATAATGGATGCTCAAGAACTGTTGAGTAGATTTCAGAGAGGAGGCAGACCCTGACAAAATGGCTCACTTTAAGAGCATGCAAAAGTACTGTGACACCTTCAGTAGAAACCATACTCTGAATTTTTCCCAGGCTAGTGACACATGGCCCAGTACCCTAATGTAAATGTTCTCAGCACAGTTGACTAGAATCAGATATGATCACAGGCCAGGAATGTTAATGCAGTCGGTTTACAATATTTTTAACTCAAGACAGACTTGTCAGGATGTATTACCATCATTGTAAGTTGAAGAATATCCACATTTAGGAAATTACCTCAGGTTAACATCAAGAGTAATGGATTTTAGCTAATCTTATAGTAATCTTAGCCAGATACTTAAAAGAAGACTTTCTTAAAGATGTATGTATTTGAAAGTCAGAGTTGTTACACAGAGCGAGAAAGAGAGAGGGGGAGAGAGAGAGATCTTATACTGGTTCACTCCCCAAGTGACCTCAACGGCTGGGGCTGGGACAGGCTGAAACCAGGAACCTCAAGCTTCTTCTGGATCTCCCACTGTGGATGCAGGGGCTCAGGTACCTGAGCCACTTTCCACTACTTTACCTTGCACATTAAAAGGGAGCTAGATTGAAAATGGAGCAGCAAGGACTCAAACCTGTGCCTGGAGGGTGTGGACTATCAAAGAGAGTTTCTAGGTTAAAAAATGCATAGGTGGGTCTAAGCCTGATGAGTTACGTACCAGTAAGTGCCTGAGATGAGCAGGGTGTGAGTGACTGCAGGGATGCTGTGTGGTGACCCAGGAGACAGGCCAAGGAAGACGCAGAGTACTTCCCAGAGATTCATCTGGCAGCTATGCATCATGCGCTAGAGCAGGGAAAAACTTCAGAATTAATAGAACTCTTCCTTTTGATGTTGTACATTGGCTTCTGCATTGTGACAAATTGGATATTCGTGCAAAACCTCAGGGATGCCTTTATAAAGCCCGGAAATCCTCTGGGAGGGAATGCAGCTCTTTAATTCTACAGTGTCGTGTTTTGTTTTGTTTTTTAACTTCATAAATCATGGGAAGCTGTGTTGGCAGCTGGCTGTAACTCAGCTGCAAATTGCTCTTTGCTGCTTTCTTTTAAGAAGTAGGTTATAAAACTGTTGGGAGCATGGTAGAGTAGTTAATAGATCATCTTAAGCAATTTGAAGTAATTTTCTTATACAGCCTTGCATTTTGAAGGCAGGATAGCTGAGTTGTTGCCTGGAAGGCAGGGAGGAATTTAGTGAGTTAAAAAAAAAATCAGTGTTGCATCTGGGTTCACCACCTGGAACTTCTCCACACACTTTCCCCCAAATGGCTAGTCTCCTGCCTCCATGGGAGAGTCACTGCAGTGAGCCCCACAGTGCAGGGGAGCCTTCAGAATAATACCAGCTCTTGTCAGTGCAGAGCTGGCATTGTGTCAACATTTTCATTACTAGAGCTCTGCACTGTTGCTATTTCTTGGCATCCTAAAACACTTCCTATTAATGTACTTTGGCAGTAAAGCTTTGAATGCTGGAGCGTGACGCTGGAGTATCACTTCATTCATGGGCCTGTTACTGCTTAGGCATCATCATAGGTAATGTTAATGTCAGTTACCTGTTCCTGGACAGACACAAGATCTCTCACAGACCAGGAGATAACTGCACCACAGTGACCAGAGCAGGAGAAGATCTGACCTGGGAGTAGTTTAGATTAGTAGATAACCCACTTGAAAGGTGCTAAAGAGCCTCCTACTAATGGCTTTCTTTTCATCTCTGGACATTGTTCTCAGAAACTCTTGTGTTACTGTCTTGTTAGTCACAGCTTATAACAGGCCTGACTTGCCAATGATATGGTGCTAAGTTAAGTAACTACTTAAAGGATCTTCTATTTTGGATGAATGTAATGTATTTTTTAATGAATTAGGAAGCATACCATTGAGAAATAAAAGTCAGTTTTTTTATCTTGGACTGAATTCTAAATGATTCCCATGATATCATTTTCTAAAGCTTAATTCTTACTTTTTTTCAGACCACTAAGGCTTTTCTTCCTACAATGCTGGAGATTAATCATGGTCATATTGTGACAGTTGCAAGTTCCCTGGGATTATTCAGTACTGCTGGAGTTGAGGTTTGTCAGACACTAAGCATTTACTTCACTCAGTTGGTTTATATTGTGGTGAACATACCAGAACCCATGGAGCGTACCTGCTGCCTGTGCATTCCTGAGAGGGCTCTGCCTGTGTTGAGGATGCTCCCCAGTAATTGTTAAAGTAGAATTCCACTTCTTCTGCCATAAAAGCACTTAGCTAGTTTAACAAAACAGCATCAGGAGAAGGTGGGTCAGTCCTTGGTAAGCCCCATTTTTACTAGCAGCTCTGCTTGGTAACAGGGTCAAGAATGGGACCAGAGAGGGTCCTGTCATTTCCTTAGGGAGCATATAAATAAGGCCAAAGCTTTACATTCTGTTTTGATCAACTTGCCAAAAGTGAGCTATATCTCCCATTAGTTCATCAATTGAAGTAGTTATAGCCCACGTCAGGTGTCCTGCAGTGTAGAGTTGTAGAACTGGATTTTGTCAAACTCTTCTTTATTCTCAGATTATGAAATTTGCTTCAGAATATGTTCTTTTTTGCTTGTCCTATGGATGTTTGTCAAATGGAAAATGTCACTCCTTGCAAGTATGCCTGGGAACATGGAATAGGTAGCTTCTGTGCTCAAATTTCCATTCCCAAATTGAAAATGGATCATGGGCAAAGACTTTTTGCCCATATATGTGTCCTTAATTCAAGTTTGCAAGGTACAGTTACCTTTTCCTTTTGATTTCACCCTAAAAAGAGTCAGCTCCTAGCTTAGAAGTTAACTAGGTCTATCTTTGTTCTCCTTGCATCAATTTAGCCAAACTGGCTTGTGCAGTCAGTCCCCTTTGCTGAACAATAGGCCATTTGTAAATTTTCCAGACCCTTCAAAGTGAACCTCTCCCCATTTTTAATTTCAGCTTGTTAGCTCTCACAGAATCCTTTGTGATGGCCTCCCAAAGTAATATGAAACTCAGTTGATGTGGCCAAAGTGTTCCTCTGTTTCTGCTATTGCTCTGAAAATATTATTCCTGCTCTGAACCACATCAGATATCTGTCTTTTAAAATGGTTTCCCTTTTTGCACTTAGTTACCTGTAAGGTTTTGTTTTAAACATCCACCCACAACGGGTCAGGGAAGCTGCAAGCGGAATGGCATCTGTGTATCTGCTTAGTGTTTCTCTTCTCTGCCCTCCAATTTAGGATTATTGTGCCAGTAAATTTGGAGTTGTGGGTTTTCATGAATCCCTGAGTCACGAGCTAAAGGCTGCTGAAAAGGACGGAATTAAAACAACCTTGGTTTGCCCATACCTTGTAGACACTGGGATGTTCAGAGGCTGCCGGATCAGGTCAGTGTGAACCTATCATGTTACTGAGAAAAAGAATAATATTGAGAGAATATGTGAAATTAGATCGTCCAATATGGTCAGCTGTGCGCTTTGCCATTTGTCCATTAGCCTTTCGTGAAAGGTCTAATTGGCATTTGTGATTGCCGAGGTGAGACTGCAGCCACACTGATAGTAATGTGCAGAAATGAGGCCAGGAATATGACACAGGAAGTGCCTTCTCTGCTCCTGCCTGAAAAACTTCGACTACAGGAGCTTATTTTGCTTATTTAGAGCCAGTGTTGGTAAACAGAGGTTCTAGAAGAAAATTCCTTAGTGTGGCTTGCGTGTAGAAATGAAACAGTGTCACTGTCAGAGAGAACTAACACACCTCTCTTCCCCAAAACACCTTCAAATATTACATGCCAGATGTGGAAACATCCTTTTAATGGCAAGTGTAGATAGCTAGATTCACTCTGACAGAACGGAGGAACCATTTAGAGTTAATGAAAATGAAATAAATACCCGCATGCTTAGAGAGGTGGCATAGGGGAATATAAATGTCAAATTATATTTGACTCGTGCTCAGCACAATAAACAAAACCATGAATCATCAAGAGGATACTTGTGAAGACATGCTTACTTTGAGAGCTTTGCTTGGGTGAATTTGAGAGGCAAAGGAAGATAACCAAACCAGTTCTCTGTTGCTCAGAGGCCATTCTCAGCACACCCTGAACTGAACAGCCCCTGGCAGTGGAGGGAGGAAGGAGAGTGGAGTCCTCCCAGTCTGAGGCTGGGCTCAAGTCTGGGTTCTAGAGGAGCTTCAGCTTTGCCTCCAGTCCACACAGGTGCATGCACATGCCAGGCCGGTTGTCTCCCCCTCATATTTGCCCAAGAACCAGTTGCTGAGGGATTTGAGGAGCTCTGTGTCCTCTTTTGCCTAGCAACAGGTGTGGGAGTCCAAAGCTTTGGTGGGACAGTGAAAGGTAAAATGAATAAATGTATTACTGCATCATTTTTAACATATAATTTGGATGGATTAAACTAAAGGTAAGATGTCTTTATGCTCTTGCTGATAGACACCATTTCTCAGCTTTCCTAAGTCGGACAGCATGGGCTAAGTCAGTATATAGCTGACTTACCTTTAAGAGACTGTGGTAGTATTTATGTAATCCATTTTAACTACACTTCTTACTAAGAGCTTGGCCTCCAGTCTAAGTTTAGCGTTTGCTGTCCCAAACACCCTGTCTCTCTTTTTTTTTTTTTAATGTTGGAAACAATAAGAAGAAAATTAACATAAAGATGGCTTTCTTGACTCTGTGAAAGAGCACTTTTATTCTTTCCTTGTACAAATAGAATGTATTCTTAGCAGGAAAATATGAAAAAGCAAGAACAGGCAGAAAACAAGATGCACCCCAAATCTCATCCCAGGTGATGTCACAGTCAATGTTTCTAATGTGTATTTCCAGTATCTTTCCTGCCATGTTAATTCTTCATTTCATTTTTGTACTTGTAACTTATAGGAAAGAAATCGAGCCTTTTCTGCCCCCTCTGAAGCCTGATTACTGTGTGAAGCAGGCCATGAAGGCCATTCTCACCGACCAGCCCATGATCTGCACCCCCCGCCTCATGTACATTGTGACCTTCATGAAGAGGTAATGAGAGGGTTCCTTCTCTCCCTGTCCAGGTAGCTTGAGCAATGTGGCACCTCCAGTTTGCTAATAATGGTGTGTTTCCTTTCCAGTATCCTTCCTTTTGAAGCAGTTGTGTGCATGTATCGGTTCCTAGGAGCAGACAAGTGTATGTACCCCTTTATTGCTCAAAGAAAGCAAGCCACAAACAATAATGAAGCAAAAAATGGAATCTAAGAATCTTTTGTATGGAGTATCATTTCTATTAGAAGACGATCAAGATGTCACAGTCCAGTGCACATCAGCGATACTGACATTCTCTGGATTCTAATCCTGTGTTGACTTTTTTAATCAACTTTTAAAAAATAATAATAATAAAGTGTAAATTAACTGACTAGAGTACTCAAAAAATGTGATCAGTACAGGTGAGCTTAGGTTCTTGCCGATAGCGTCCTTTTAGACTGAACGGTCTTTACACACAGGCACTCTGCGGCAGCTTTGGGCTATCATTCTTTGACTAATGAACAGAAATTCTAGAAGTGGTAACTACAGTATGTTTCACTTGAGTGGTTTTTTTAAACGACCATAGAGTCCTCATTCTTGTTAGCCTCTAGCCAGTTGACAGCCTTGTGACGTCAAGGACTGAGAGTGCTGTACTCTCTCCCGTTCCCCGAGTTGCAGTTTTGTAAAGCCTGTGTGGCGTTCTCCTGGTATTTTTGTGCTCAGCTCTTTTGAAAAGGAATTTTGAAATCTCTACTGATTCACAATGGATGGTGCCTGAATGAAGGCCATCAGGTCTCCAAGTCACAGTGACTAAAGGGTTAGCTGGATTTTTACTTTTCTCTCTGAAATGCTTGATGAAGTATCTGGAGACCTAGTTATCCAAAAAGCTCATACGTTTTTCTACCTATGAATTTTGCTGCATACAGAAAGTGCCCTTTCCTCAGGAAGCTGCTGTTTCCTTTCTTTGAATGGACTCTTAACTAGAATACGTAGCAGCTCTGCAGAGAAACAGTTTCTAGAACTGGGAACTTCAACAGTGAAAAGTCCCCGTTTCTGTGCCAACCATGATTAGTGAGGGGAGAGGTCTCATCCTGTGGAGTATGTGTGGAAGGGTATAAAGATTCTTTGGAAAGGTTTATTCACGTTTTAGAACAGCAGATGACATTTTTACAGTATTTTTTTGTAAAGCAAACTATTTTGTGCCTTGAATTTGGTATATGTGTATTAGTGAAACATTGTAAAAGTGAACTTCTACCTCTGTATCTAAATGTATACCATTCACCTGTAAATTACTATAAACTATTATGTGATTTTTTTTTTAGAATGTCTTGTTTAGTGAGTAATGTGTAAGGCTATTAAATACGCCAACTTTTACTAATTGGGAAGTTTTATAAAGGACTGATTAAATTTAAAGAATTAACTTACAAGCTCCTGACTGTGTGATTATTGACAGTGTTGGACAGAAAATTATCACATTGTGTCTTTGTCATACCCTATCTTGCCTTGGGAAAAGGAAAATGGGTTTAGCTGGGACAGTGTCTGGGAACAGATAGTAACAATCTAGGGTGTCATGCACTCAGCTTTCCAATGTTACAACCTGCCTGCATTGGAGGCGTTGATCATAGGCTTGCTTCACTCAGCACAGGAAAGCAGAAAGACTGCCACTGCCTGTGCATTCAGGGGGCTGCATCACAGATCCATCCCCACTGCACCCACATGCAGGAAGTGCCCTGGCTGGTGACCGGCACTGGTGTTAAGGACCAGTTATAAATGATAACCAAACCTCAAGGCCATAGTAACAATTGAAGAGTTGAGTCTCGCTTAATTTTCAATTATGGAAGTAAGTACTTTGAAGCAGTCCCCTAACATTGTGGAGTGGGAACAGACAGTACCCAGGGCTGCTTCCAGTTGGCCTGGAGCACATACAAACCATCCTGGAAGAATTAGGCACATTTTACAACAGTTGATCAACACCAAATCATTTTGTTTCATTCTCATGTATTGTAATTGAAGTCTGTTTCTATATTTTTGTCACTGCCCTAATAAAGTTATCCATATCCAAGTTCAATAAACTATTTCATGTAATTCTCTTTGTAGGACTTTTTCATTGCCACATACCAGCCAAATTGTCTTTCCTATCTTGAGCTGTGCAGTTTGGCAAGGCATACAACTGATACAAGTTTAGAACTGTGGGATTTTCTATGAGTGTCTCCTGTCCTTAATATTATGCTACAATGCTGTGGTATGCGTGTATGTGTGGTGGTAGGAAACATCTTCTGATAGAGCCTGCATCCTTATGTTGAGAAACTCATGTAATTGCCAAAACTACTTTTCTGGCTGGTTGTTCATTGATACTCAGCCCCACCCCCACCTTGACATTAATGCTGACTTTGAGTCTCTTTTCTGTCGTCTGGCCATGCATGTGAGTGTTCAGGGCCACTGGGCTCAGAGCTGATCCCCCTGGGGAGCCCGGCTGCCATTCCACCACCACCACCACACCCCCGCCAGAACAGGCTCTGTCTTCTCTAGCCTTTCAATTAGTTTAATGATAATCATATTGAGTGTGACCCAGGAATCAAAAGTTTTCAAAGCCAGAAAAAATAAATTCCAACTATTGTTTTTCCCCTTGATCTACAGGTCTGCAGCTCTGTCACAAAAGATTAGATAAGCCTGACAGGATTGAGCCACATAAAGCCAGGCTGCTTTTTTTGTGTCGAGTGTGTGTGTGTGTGTGTGTGTGTGTGTTAAAGTATCCTGTTTCCTTGAAAAGCTATAGCTTTCAATTTTTTTTCCTCAAGTTAAATATCTTTTTCAAAGTTTTCTTTTCCAGCTGGCAGAAGTATTTCTAAATTGATGTTGACCTGAATCTTGGAAATTTGCTTTTTCCTCCAACAAAATACAAAATCAGCAAGGTTTCGGGAGGAGTAATTCTTTCCATGCCAGATTCATTGCCTGTGTCTGATTAAAGAGGAGTAGGGAGGACAAGGCTACCATGCGGCAGAAGTGGCCTGGGCTCAGAGCTGGTGTACACAGAGTTGTCATTCACAGCAGACAGTGGACAAGAACTCATAGGGACACAAGCATATACCTCGGATGCACGTGCCATAGGCTAAGTTCAGAGGGTACCGGCGTCTCTGCAAGGTTGGTAGGAGACAGGCGGCGGTTGAGACAAGCCTGGGAGGCTGATGGCTCAACCAATGGAGTCAGGAGCTTGAAGATCCCAGGGTACAGGAAGACTCACAGGCTCTGTGGCTAAAATCTAGAATGGGAAAAAGATTGCATCTATGAATGGAGTGGGGCCTTCATTTGATAAAAATGATGGATGCTCTAGAAAGTATTCTGGCAGGAAAGCACTGAGCACGAGAATTGTGAGTTGATGGGGCCAGTGAAGCTGGGATAAAGAGGATTTCCAGATGCAGGTGGGGAGAACAGTGAGGAGGGAAGGTCTGCAGCAGTGGCGCTGAGGGCTAAGCCAAACAGCCTGCAAGAGAGCGGCAGCAGGGGCTCAGGCTAACCAGCTGCTTGCATAGAGCTAACCACCCGTCAGCTGGCGCATGCCTAAGATGTCAGTTGTCCCAAGTAGGAAGAGCCAAGTTCAGAAGCAGTGAGCTGCCGGGTGACAATAACTGGCAGGCAGGTAGGTATCCAGCTGTGACAGGCAGGAAGCAAGATCCTTGTCTGGAGGTCCTCGCCTAGAGGCTTGAGGTGAACAAACACAGAAAAGCACAGGGAGAGAAAAGATCCAGGGATCCAAACAAGGGAGCAGCCACAGAAGAAACCAGGAAAGGTGGCAGAGTACAGACAGGAGGGTAGCTTCCTCCTCCCCCGCCTGGACCTAATACCCAGGCTGAATCATCCGGAGAAACCTCAGGAAGCCCCAAGAAAAAGTCTGTGTGGCCAGCCCTGCGGCAGAGGCCCACAAGGTGAAGGGCAGCGTTAACAGATAGCACATGGAGTCCTGAATTGTACACTCGGGTTTCTAGTAACTGAATCCATTGTTAAAACAACCAAAGGAAAGTTTCTTCCCAAGTGGAACCTGGAAACTGTTGTTAGGCAATTTTGTCTGCTTGGCCCCAGAAGCACAGATTGCTTAAATGCACAGGCTGTGTCTCATGAGAACCTTGAGGGGAAAAAAGCCAAAAGCATTGCTGGTATCACCAAATGGATACAGATTCCTTCCAATGAAACTGTTCAGATGTAGCAAAAAGACGAGACAGGACCAGCTTCTATCAGTCTGTTCAAAGAAACCAGTCCTGTCTGCTCCCTGAGGTGCTGAACTCCAGCCAGCCAGCCAGGACCTGCTCTTGGGCAGGTTGAGGTCAAGGAGGACATGCCCTGCCCTTCCCAGCTCCCCCTAGAAATGTCAAGGTACAGTCTAGCTGCTATTTAATAGGACTTCTCCTGGGGCCTGCACCCATTTTCCAGCTCAGCTGTCTGGGAGAGCTTGGGAAACGTGCACCCTCCCTTGCAAACCTGCTCACACAGTAATTATTTCCCATCTCATTTGTTCCTTCTCTGGAGAGAATTCATGCACTGTCGTCCAGCAGCTGCCAACCACCATTGTGACAGCATCTGTTGAAATCTTTGTTACCACAAAGCAAAAGCAAGAGAATTCATTGATTAGCAAGAAAAATAAAGCATCTTCAAGCCCAGGTTCTAAGCTGGAGCTTTTCTTGTCAAGGTGATTGAAACCATGCTGCTGGGAGAGATGCATAAGTGTAGCAGTCTTGAAAAATGCCGCTTGCCTCACCCCCACGGCCTGGGTGGTCCACCTGGACACCACACTGCAGGCCTCCCCTCCCCCTGGGCAGAAGCTGAGCCTGGTCCCACCCTCCTGGCCCTCCCATCAGCCTATGTACCATCTCCCTGGGCAGCTAAGTTCATTTGAGTGGCCCAGAAATCCAGTGAGGCACACATTCAGGCTGGTAGCCCAGCATTTTGCAGCCATGGAGTTCCTGTTTAAGGGCTTGGTGTTATGGATTGAATGGTGCCTCTGACCTCACAGCACACACACACACACATGTTGAATTCCTAGTATTGGTGTCCTGTCTGGAAAGAAGGGTCTTTGCTGGTGGAATCAAGAAGATGTCATGCTGGAGTAGAAATAGCCCCAATCCAATCACTTGGTGTCCCTCAGAGAAGAGACACAGGTGCACAGGAAGCTGATGACACATAACAGCAGGGGCAGGGACTGGGGTGTCATGGCTGCAGGCTGAGAACAACAAGAAATCACACCGACGGCCAAAAGGCAGGCAAGAGGCAGGGGGCAGATTGTCACTCTTAGCTGCTGCAACCTTGGATTCCAAATCCTAGCCTGGGACCTCTGAAAACCAGGAACTGCTGGGAACAGGCTGCTACGACCTCCAGTCAGTCAGTAGGTGACACTGCCTCAGCACATTGACACATGCAGGATCAGCTGTGAGGCAGCCTGAGCTCCACTGGGGACCCTCACGAGCCTTAGGTGCCGGGTCCTGGTGGCAACACGTAAGCCTCTGTGTCCTCCTGTGAAAGCTGGAATAAGAGCAACGCCCACCTCAGGAGGACTGGAGGGGACTGTGAGGGGAAACAGACAGTGCCCTTAGCGTGTGCCTCCCACACCTCGGAGAAGTGTTCAGGAGCTTGCGATAGGTTGACTCATGAGATTGCTGTTACTCAACTGTTTTGACCTAGAAAAAAAACGCACTGTCATGTGGCTCAGCCTAACAGTGATAATGAGAGGGGGGTGGTGAGAGCACCCACATCAGAGTCCCCGCTGACAGCTTTGTTTAGCATTTCCAGTGACAAGGGGACCAGGCCTGTGGCACCTCTCGGTGGTGGCAGATGCCCCACAGGACTGCTCTCACCCAAAATGCCAACCACAAAGGGGGTCCACAGGGCCTCACGTGATGACTCAGTGGCTAAATCTTCACCTTGCAGGCATGGCATCCCATATAGGTGCCGGTTCATGTCCCAGCTGCTCCACTTCCCATTCAGTTCCCTCCTTGTGGATTGGAAAGGCAGTGAAGGATGGTCCAAAGCTTGGGAGCAGGTCCCATGCGGGAGACCCAGGAGAAGCTCCTCCTCCTGGCTTCTGGCTTTGGATTGGCTCAGCTCCAGCCATTGCAAATCGGGGAGTGAATCAGTAGATGGAAGATGTTTCTCTCTGTTTCTCCTCTCTGTGTAAATCTGATCTGCCTTTCAAACAAAAATGAATAATCTTAAAAAAAAACAGCCAAAAAGGGGGGTGTTGGTGGTGGTCTGCAGGCCCCCTGCACATGTGTACATCACAAACTTGGGCATTCCCATGACCCCTCTGTAAGAGTCCATAACTCACAAGAATGACCAAGAACTGAGAATTACTGTTTATCGCAAGCAAGAGGATACAGATGAGTGACCAGACAGAGGCAATGCATGGGGCTAGGTGCATGGGGAGGGCCTGCAGCTATGGGCCCTCTTGGCACATCCCCTTCTCACCAACCAGAAGCTCTGCACATCACTTTCTTAGGATTTCTTGCTTGGGGGCCCAGCACGGTAGCCTAGTATCCAAAGTCCCCACCTTGCATGTGCTGGGATCCCATATGGGCCCCATTTCATATCCTAGCTGTTCCACATTCCTTCTGGTTCCCTGCTTGTAGCCTGGGAAAGCAGCTGAGGATGGCCCAAAGTCTTGGGACTCTGCAACCGCATGGGAGACCTGGAAGAAGCTCATGACTCCTGGCTTCAGGTTGACTCAGCTCTGGCTGTTGTGGCCACTTGGGGAGCGAACCAGCAGATGGAAGACATTTCCTGATCCCTGTAAGTCTGACTTGCCAATACAAACAAAATAATTTTTTTTTTAAAAAAAAGGATTTCTTGTTTGTTTCCAATTTTTATTTACTTGGAAACAGAGAAAAAGAGACCTTCAACCCAGTGTTTATTTCCCAAATATCTGCCAACAGTCCGGGCTGGGCCAGGCTATACTGGGATTCCCAGGTGGATGTCAGGCCCAAGCACAGGAGCTAGTGCTTGTTGCCTTCCAGGGTGGGCATTAGCAGGAAACTAAGAATTGGAAGCAGAACCAGGACTTGAACCTAGGCCCTTCCACTCAGGATGCAAGCCAAAAGTTGGCCACCATTCAAGATTTTTTTTGTTGTTGAAATTGTTACTTATGCCTGATGAACCAAATCATTGGCCCCTGGTGAACTAACTAGTTCTTTGTCCACCAGTGGGGAGGTGGAAGGGAGCTTGGCATTCCAATCCCTCCCTTGAAACTCTGCAAGGGCCCACCTGAGTCACACCATTAGCATAAAAAAGGTGTGGTAGGAAGCTCCTTGTGAATCAGAGCCACTCCTAGAAAATCCAAACATCTCCAGCGTTCTGTAGCAGGACCCAGGGGCAAAAGCCAAAAGCATTTTCTTTTTGATACACCACAAATACCTATAGTTGCAAGGAGTTATTTGTATGTCTGAGGCCAAGAGTCCTGGATCCTACACAGAGCCAAGCATACAGTAGGTACTCGATAAATGTTGACCTGAAAGACTCTATGTTCTCTCCAATGCCTAGTGATGTCTGTAATGTACAGCATTATGGTACAGCATGTTAGACTGCTGCCAGGAGCGCTGGCATCCACTATGAGTACCAGTTCAAGTATCATCTGCTCTGCTTTCAACCAACTCCTTGCTAATGCACCTGAGGAGACGGTGGACGATGGTGAAGTGGGAATCAGCCTGTGTGAGGGCAAAAGAAGCTCACATTGGCAGTCATGTATCAAGAAACCAGGTTTCACAGGAGCAACAAAATCATATACATAGAAGAATGACAAGGATAAGCAAAGAGATAAGAAAATGCTGGCTGTAACAACTCAGGAAGTTCCCAGGATGCTAATAGGCCCAAAGCTAACTGCTGTGCATTGGCTTGTCTATCCCTGCTTGCTGGCTGTTCCTGGATCCTGGCTCCTGGCTTCAGATTAGCTCAGCTCCAGCTTTTGCAAGTGTTTGGTGAGTGAACCAGAGGATGCCAAAAGCAGCTCAGGCAACTGCTCCATGGAAAGTCCATAGAGTAGTCCTAGGAGTTCCAGGCTTTCCAGAGTTATCCAGAGACCTGAATGGAGCTCTCTGGTCCTGGTTTTGGCGTTAGCTCTAGCTGTTGTAGCCATTTGGGGGGAGTAAACCAGCTGAAGAAAAATCTCTCTCTCTCTTTCTCTCTTTCTCTCTTTCTAGGTTCTTCCCCCTTTCTCCATACTCTGCCTTTCGAATAAATTAAATAATTCTTTTAAAAAAAATATACAAATATGCTGAATTCTGCTTAACCCAAGAAGGACTTTCCCACATCCTCCCTATGAAATCACTGCCCCGGTCTGTGCTTCTAGGGAAAGTGCGAGAACAAAGGAATTTCCAAGTAACTTAACCTTGACTCAGGTCAGCCTCCTCTGTCCCAGTTGCTGCTTCTCCCAAAATCAGAGCCCTGCCACACCCTCCAAGAGTCTAGCCAGACTTGGAAAGTTCAGGGTCAAGTCACAAGGGCAGAGCCGTTCAGTCTGACCTCGCATAAACTCTGTCTTGAAATGACAAAGGAAAGCGTGGCCTTTCAGGAAGGAAAAAAGAGAAAGAGAGAGAAGAAAAGAAAACGAAAGAGTAATTAGAAGCCTGTCTTGTGCAAAAGCTGCCTCCATGTTCTAGCACTTCCCTCTAATTTTGGCAAAGGCTTGGCATCATCTCATTTTCTTGGATTGTCCGTGGGATGCAGAGGGTCTAGCAGACACCCTTGAAGGTCCACTGCCCTTAGCAGTCCACCCAGGGAGGCCCTGAAGGCCAGCCGGGGCTTGCGGAACCTGGCTGGGGAGGGAAGAAATGAATAAGGCTGACACGGAAAGAGCAAAAGCCTCAGCCCCCTGGGGACATTCCCGAACCACAGTTCCTGCAGCTGCTCCTACTTCCTGCCCCAGCACCACCTGCCTCTGTCCCCGCAGACCTCTGGCTGCCAACAGAAAGCCCAGGGCCCAGGTTTCCTTATCTGCTGCACATGTAACAGGGAGCTCCCGAACATTCTGGAGAAGAGAGAGGGGTCTGCAAAGTAGGGTGTTTGTAGATGACTCTCCAGATGCATCTTCAGTTGAAAAGGACTTGCCCTAGAAAGGAAGAAGGGATGTTTTACATATGGATGGTGGGAATTAAGTAACTTGGGAGATGAGCTCAATGCCAGCTGCAAAGGAATGGTGACGTTCCTGGGGAACTCGAGGAAAAAGCACAGAAGTGCATGCTCATCAGGCTGGCCTGCTCTACTCTCCCTTGGGACTGGAGGCCTGCAAGCCAAAGATTGTGTAATCAGTCTTAGGGTTTCTAGAACATTCTTGCTCTATTAGATCTCTACCTACAAACGCATTTGTAAGTAAACCATTATACATGGGGAAATTTGTGAGGTGTGAAGATGAAAAAGAAGAAGCAAGGAAAGGGGCCTGTGTTTTCGACTTTCGTTGGAACTTCCTTAGCGGACACACTGTCACCTTGGAATGGGAAACCTTCTGTCTGCCAAGGACCATTTGGATATTAACAACATCATTTTCAGACCATACAAAATTCTCAATTTAAAAGCACCATGGCATTGTAAGCTCCAGCTTTTGTGACTGGGGAATGAACCAGAGGGTGGAAGCTCTCTGTCTCCTCTCTCTCTGTAACTCTGCCTTTCAAACAAAAATAAAATAAATAAATACATATGTTTGTAAATGTTAGTCTACTACAGATTTATGGAATTTTGAGTTCCAAGGCTTTGGGCCATCGTCGACTGCTTTTTCAGACCATAAGCATGGAGCTTGACAGGAAGTGGAGCAGCCAGGACACAAACCAGCCCTCATCTGGGATGCTGGCACTGCAAGACAGAGGGTTAGTTCAGTTGAGCCATTGCGCTGGCCCTACTTTTTGCCTCTTATGATTTTGACTAATGTAGGCACCTCATATAAATGGGATCATACAATGTTTGTCTCTCTGTGACTCAGCAATAATGTCCTCAGGATCCATGCAAGCTTCAGCTAGTGTCCATGTTTCCTGCGTTTCTAAGGCTCAGCAACGTGTCAGTGGCCTTGGGTCCCTCTTGTCCAGGTGCTCATCCATTATGGAATATTTGCATTACTTCTACTTGCAACATCTAACAACATATTGTGGGTAATACAACTGTGACATGAGTGTGCAAAGATCATTTTGAGACCCCACTTTCTTTCGGATACAAAACACAACTGGAATTGCGGTTCTTTTCCTATTTTTGAGGAATTGTTTTCTTTTTAAAGTAATATAATTATTTTTAAAAGTTTATTTTTATTGCAAAGACAGAATTACAGAGAGAAGGAGAGACAGAAAGAAAGATCTTCCATCTGCTGGTTCGCTCCCTAAATGACCTCAATGGCTGGAGCTGAGTTGATCCAAAGACTGAGCTGAGCTGATCTGAATCTAGGAGCCAGGAGCTTCTTCTGGGTTCCCCATTTGGGTGCAGGGTCCCGAAGCTTTGGGCTGTCTTCGACTGCTTTCCCAGGCTGCAAGCAGGGAGCTGGATGGGAAGCAGAGAAGCCATGACATGAACCAGCTCCCAGAGGGGATACTGGTACTTACAAGGTAAGGACTTAACCATTGTGCCATTGCTTCAGTTCTGAGGAATTGTGTTTCATCAGAGCTGTACAACATTACACCCTGAACAAGAGAGCAGAAAGGCTCTAGCTTTTCATTTAAAAATATTTATTTATTTGAAAGGCAGAGAGATCCTTCCTTGTCCTTGTTTGCTTTCCAAATACCCCATGATAGCAGAGGCTGGGCAAGGCGTAAGTCAAGAACCCTTAACCCAATCCAGGTCTTCTACACAGATAGCAGGAACCCAAGTTCTTGAGCTATATCTGCTGCCTTCCAGAGAGAGCGCCATATCTGCTGCCTTCCAGACAGAGCATCAGAATGTAACTGGATCAGAAGTGGAGTAGGCAACGCAGGGAACAGACCAGGAGGTGTTGAGGTATAACATGTTAAGCTGATGCTTGGAATGCTGGCATTCTGTAGAATAGGGACTGGTTTTTGTCCCTGTCTCCCATATGTGAGACCCAAATGCAGCTCCTGGCTCTTGGCTTTGGCCTGTCCTAGCCAAACTGCTGTGGGAAGCTTCTCTCTCTGTCCCTTAACTTTTCAAATAAAAATAAATGAATCTTAAGGGGAAAAAATGTGGAGCAGGGATACCCAGGCATTCTGATCACGGGATGTGTGTTTCCTTTGGACCTTCAGTCTTTTGAAATGCTCCTGGGCACATACTCCAAGGCCAATGACTATGCCCATGGCATCATGAACAGTCAGTACTGAGGGGTGCTCAGCTCTGGGAGACGTAGGAAGGTGGGTGTTACTCATGCCTCACCAGGTGAGCTCCTTGCATCAGGGTTCAGTCCTGCTCTCCCTCCTCTCCCTGCAGTGCTTGGCATTCAGTAGACATTGCAGGTTCATGAACTCTTATACTACATATTTATCTTCCTGACAAAGTCCAGTTAGGAGCCAACTCTCTAGCCAGGGGTGAAACAGTACTAGAACTTTCTTTTCCCACAAATCGTTGGATCTTTTGCCTCCACAGTGGACAACCTGAACTATGATAAGAAACCTTGAGGTTGAGGCATTGCTGGACAACTGACAACTTGCAGAGGAGCTGAGAAGAGAGGCCAAGGGCCTGAAGTGAAGACATCAAGAGCCCCAACTCCTGAAAAACAAGTCAGGCATTCATTAGACTCTGCCCAGGAGGGAGTGGCACACCCCTGGGCTATAGGATCTGTGGGCTGCCTTCTCTCGGCCACACTAAAACACAGGAGGGACAACAGCCCAACCACACGTGACTACAATCCATGGTTGTTAAATCTATGGACAATTCTTGCTGGGTTACTGCTGAGATTGCAGACATTTAAAATCAGAAGATGAAATTTCTCATTCATGTTTCTTCGTTTGAATTTGGGAATGTTCACTGCTTGTGGCCTGGGAAAGCAGTAAAGCACGGCCCAAAGCCTTGGGACCCTGCACCCATGTGGGAGATCTGGAGGAGGCTGTTGGCTTCTGACTTTGTGTAATCTCAACTCCAGCCACTGCAGTCTCTTAGGGAGTTGGTCAATGGATGGAATATCTTTCTGTCTCTTCTTTCTGTAACTCTGCCTTTCCAATAAAAATAAAGAAATCTTAACAACGACAACAACAACAAAACCTGGGGAACTTTGTTGTCACTTTCAAATTTTTATTTTATCTGAGAGAGGGAAGGAGGGAGAGAGAGAGAGAGAGAAAGAATTTTGATATATTAATTCGCTTCCCCCAAACACCCACAACACCCAGGTCTGTGCCAGATCCAAAGCCAGGGAACTGTAGCTCCATCCAGATCTCACATGTGGGTGGCAGGGATCCCAGTACCTGAGCCCTCAGATTACTGCCTCTCAGGGCACGCATTAGCAAGAAGCTGACACTGGAAGCAGAGCAGAGGCTCAAGGCCAGGCACTCTGATATGGGCTGTAAAATCCGCAGCTGAATCAGCTCTGGGTTGTGTATTATTTCGTCTGCACACTTCCTTCCCACTCACATGCCTCCCCACCTCCACTCTCTACATTCTTCTGGATTCACTATCGCCTTGGGGATCCCTAGGCACTGGCCAGACCTTCCTCCTGCCTTCCCACCTCCACAAAGTCTTCCAACTGCACCCAGTCTCGGTTTTCCTGGATGTGACTCAGGTCTTACTCGTTCTCTGGGCCCCAGCATCGCCTGATTAGAGGCTCAGTCACCTCCCCTTCACTGAACTCTGTGAGTTCCAAGACAAAGGCACTCACTGTTCCCAGGTCAGCTAAAAGAAACTGTGGGTATGGACCTTTTCTTATTCACCTTCAATATCTCCTCCCAAGTGCCATAGCCCACACCTGACATACCAAACTTTTTTAACTTGTAATTTTTTAAAGATTTATTTATTTTTATTTCCAGAGAGAAATAATTTGTTTCCAAAGGAAACACAGAAAGAAAGATCTTCCATCCATTGGTTCACTCCCCAAATGACCTCAATGGCTGGTGCTGAGTTGACCCAAAGCCAGTAGCCAGGAACTTTTTTCAGGTCTCCCAAGCAGGTGCAGGGTTCCAAGGTTTTGGGCCATCCTCGGCTGCTTTTCCAGGCCACAAACAGGGACAAAGATGGGAAATGGGGCAGCCGGGACACAAACCAGTACCCATATGACATCCTGGTGCTTGCAGTGGGGAGGATTAACCACTTGAGCTGTCACACCATGCGCTTATTTCCATTTCTTACAAAGCAAATGAGAGGGGAAAGAGAAGTCAGTAGTGAGAGAGAATCTTTCACCTACCGATTCGCTTTCCAAGTTCCCTAAACAGCCAGGACCAGGTCATGCTGAAGCCACGGAAACAATTAGATTCTCCCACATGAGTGGCAGTGACTTGAGTGACTAAAACTATTGTCTGCTGCCTCCCAGGATTCACTAGGAAGAAGCTGGTTTGGAAGCAAAAGAACTGGGACTTGCACCAGGTGCTCTGACACAGGATGTTGGCATCCCAATGACAACAGCTACGTCAAATGCCCACCCCTGGCATGTAATTTGTGCTCAGAAAGGGCAATTACAAGAATACTTGTGCACCCAACACAATGGCTCAATTGCTAAATCTTCACCTTGCAAGCACTGCAATCCTTGACAGATGTTGTTTCATGCCCCAGATGCTCCATATTCCATGCAGCTTCCTGCTTATGACCCAGGAAAGCAGTAGAGGCTGGCCCCAAAGCCCTAATATGCTGCATCTCATGGGAGACCTAGGAGTTCCTGGTTGCTCGCCACTGGCTTTGGATTGGCTCAGCAGGAAGGAAGGAAGGAAGGAAGGAAGGAAGGAAGGAAGGAAGGAAGGAAGGAAGGAAGGAAGGAAGAAAGAAAGAAAGAAAGAAAGAAAGAAAGAAAGAAAGAAAGAAAGAAAGAAAGAAAGAAAAAGAAAGAAAGAAAGAAAGGAAATTTGTATTTGGAGCAAAGTCAAGCAGCTCAATTTTCAAAAATTAACAAATATCTTTGCTAGACATTTCCCCAAAGAAGATATGCAAAGGATCAACAAGTACATGAAAAAATGTTCAACATCTTTACCAGCAGAGAAATGCTACTGAAATCATTATATTCACAAGGATGGCAACAATTTTTTTAAAAGATTCATTTATTTTATTAGAAAAGTAAATCAAATTTACAGAGAGAAGGAAAGACAAAGAGAAAAATCTTCCACTTCCTCATTCGCTCGCAAATGGCCTTTGCAGTCATAGCTAAACGGATCTGAAGCCAGGTGCTTCTTCTGGATCTTCCATACAGGTGTAGGTTTCCAAGGCTTTGGGTTATTCTCTGCTGCTTTTCCAGGCCACAAGCAGGGAGTTAGATGGGAAGCAGAGCAGCTGGGACATGAACCAGTGCACATATGGGTTTCTGGTGCTTGCAAGGTAAGGATTTAGCTAGTGAGCCAGCACGCTAGGCCCCCACAGTACTAATTTTTTAAGACTAGAAAATAAGTGTTGAGTATGTAAAGAAGTAGAACACCATACATCACTTCCAGGAATGTAAAATGACATTTTCTCAAAAGGTTAAACACAGAATTATTATGTGATTTAACAATTGTGCTCCTAGTGGCTAAAGAAACTGTGGTACATCTACTCCATGGAATATTATTCAGCCACTAAAAAGAATGAAATTATTCAATTTGCAACTGGATGGTCCCAACTAGAGACCATTATACTCAGTGAAATAAGTCAATCACAAAGAGAAATACCAGATGTTCTCTCTAATATAAGGAATCCATCACGCAAGTTGGAATGCATAGTTGTGGAGTAATGGAAACTACCATATTCAGATGTGAAGACACAATGCAACATGCATCTCTGCTTTCAAACAAAAGATGAACTCCCAATGAAAGTTTTGGATATATCTAGACAACGGAATGATGGACTGTCTGACATTATCCGTACCAGTAATGTCAGGGCACACTTAAATAGCACACTGATGGAATTGTAACTCCTTATGAAGAGTTGTGACATTATGGAAAAAATCAGTCAGGGGCAGGGGGAGAATTGGGGGAAGGGAATCCCAGTCTATACATAATCGTACGATCAATTTCAAAAATAAAAATTAAAAAAAATTGTGCTCCTACATATTTATCCAAAAGAATTTAAGCTATTAAAACAGAAATACACACTCAGGTGATGAAAGTACCTCTATCTACAATGGTTATGAAGTAGAAACTGTCCAAAAAACCCATCAGTAGATGAAGGGACAAACAAAATGTAGCATATCCATTCAACAGAAAAATATTTGGCACTGAAAAGAGAATGTACACATCTATGCATGTTGCAACATGGGTTACCCTTCAAAATACTATGCTAAGTCAAAGACCACAAAAGATCACATATTGTGGATCCATCTACATGAAATATCCAGAGTTGGCAAATCCATAAATACAAAACATAGATTCATAGTTGCTTATGACTGCAGATGGGGCTGAAAATTTGATAGTTTAAAGAGATAAAAAGTTTCTTTTTTGGGATGGTAAAAATGCTCTCAAATTGACTTTGGTGATGGTGTACCTATTTGTGAATATGTTAAAACTTACATACTTTTAATGGGAAAATTGTATGGTTTTAAATTATATTCCAATATAACTGGGTTTTAATATTTACTTGAAATTATGTATTTCAAATAAATCTTTATTTGAATAGTCACTTATTTGTTTTCTTAAATATTTTCTTATTGAAAGTCAGAATGAGAGACAGGGAGAGACAGTGAAAGAGATCTTCCCCTCATTGGTTCATTCCCCAGATGACTGCAACAATCAAGGTTGGGCCACACTGAAGCCAGCAGCCAGAAACTCCATTCAGGTCTCCCACCTGGGCAGCAGGGGCCCAGGTATCTGAGCTATCATTCACTACCTTCCTGAGTACATTAGCAGGCAGCCAGGTACTAAGAGGAGTAGCCAAGACTGGTGCAGTGGCATAGCTAGCGAATCCTCCGCCTGCTAGCACTGGCATCCCATATGGGTTCCAGTTTGTACCTTGATTGCTCCACTTCCCATCCAGCTCCCTGCTTGTGACACAGTAGAGTATGTTCCCAGGTCTTGGCACCCTGTGCCCGTATGGGAAACCTGGAGATGATTCCTGGCTCCTGGTTTTGGATTAGCTCAGCTCTGGCCATTAGAGTCCCTCCTGGGAGTGAATTAGTGGATGGACGATCTTACTCTCTGTATCTCCTTCTCTCTGTATATCTGCCTTTCCAATAAAAACAAATTAAAAGCAGACAGGAAACAGAAAATGCTGAGCACAAAATTCCTGATACGCCAACCTCCCTAAAGGGGAAAGAACATGATCACATGAAGGGTGACTGCACAAGACTTCTACCATATAAGGCTGTTTTTCTTTTATGAAATGTATATATGTATATATCTGAAGCAAATGTGGCAAAACAGACTGGATGGTGGGTGATGAACTAACTGTTCATCATATTGTTATTTACTTTTGCATGTTTTATTTTAAGATTTATTTGAAAGGCAGCATGACACAGAGTGTGGGGGTGGGGGAAGACAGAGGAAGATCTTCCATCTCTTTGTTCATTTCCCAACTGGCCGCAATGGCCAAGGCTGCGCCAGGCCAAAGCCAGGAGCCTGGAACTCCATTTGTGTCTCCTACATGTATGGCATGGACCCAGTACATGGGCCATTGTCTGCTACCTTCCCATGCGCATTGGCTGAGTAGTTGGGATTCAGATCGGCACTCCGATGTGGGATGTTGGCATCTTAAGCAGAAATGTAATCTACTGTGCCACAATACTAGCCTCTTTTTTGCATGTTTGAAATGCTTCACAGGCTTATAAAAGTGAAAAGGTAGGCATGGGTTAGGCTTCTGCTTGGAATGCCATCATCCCATGGTAGAATGTGTGGTTCAAGTCTCTACTGCTCCAGTTGAGTCTATCTCCCTGCTAATGTGTCTGGAAAGGCAGTGCAACACTCAAGTGCTTGGGTCTCTGCTGCCCATATGAAAAACCTGGATGGAGTTTCTAGAACCTGGCTTTGGCCTGGCCCAGCCCTGGTAGTTTTGACCATTCAAAGTGAACAAATAGGTGGAACATTTCACTGTGTGTGTGTCATTTTGCCTTCAGAATAAACAAAGATTTGAAAGTACAACTAAAAAGCAAAAAGATAGGGCTTGGCATGATGGCTCAGTCGTTAAATTCTCACCCTGCACATCCCAGGATCCAATATGGACACTGATTTGTATCCCAGCTGCTTTGCTTTCCATCCAGCTCCCTGCCTGTGGCCTGGCAAAGCAGCAGAGATGGCCCAAAGCCTTGGAACCCTGTACCTGCAGTGAGAGACCTGCTCCTGGCTGTTGTGGCCACTTGGAGAGTGAACCAGCAGACAGAACATCTTTCCATCTCTCCTTTTCTGTAAATGTGATCTGCCTTTCCAATAAAAATAATTTTTTTAAGCAAAAAGGTTTGAAAAGATAAAAGGAAAAGAAAGAGAAATAAAGAAGAGGAAGGAAAGCATAAATTTTTCCCTATGTTTGCCTCTAAAATCCTAAGAGCTTAAAAAAACTCCTTACGGACAAGGAAAGCAGAGAAAATGTTTTGGGCTTCTGGGGTTTAAGGAACACAAAATGATCCCCATCAGCCCTCACACTGTAAAACTGTTCCCAGGTTGTTGGATGTGGAGAAGCCAGCTGGAGAAGAGCCATGGAAAAGAACATGGGTCTGGTGGCTGTGTGTGTCCCTCCCCCTCTCCCTCACACAGCTTTGAGGCAGTGGCAACAGCCCAGACAGTCCCCCGTCCCAGGGGCACCATGGGAGCTACCTGCCTGCTCTGCATGGTGCGAAGGCAGTAATGACTTCTGGGATCCATGTCTGTCTCCATTGTGACTCTTGGATTCTCAAAGTGCAGCTCAACAAAGGCGAGGGCACAGTGCAGACTCTAACCTTGTCCATTCTGCAGCAATGAGCTGCGGCCCCACTAGCCCAGGTGGGACACAAGATGAGGATCTGAACAGAATCAAGCAGCCAATAAATAAATGGAAACAACCTGGCACAAAGTGTTAGAGACTCACACCAGATGGGAGACTTGGGCAATGGAACACCTTGAACCCTAAGGCTTCCAGTTCCCTCATTAGGCATGGAATTCCTGTTATGACCTTTGAACTTGGGTGCAGCTGATTGTAGCAAGGAGAATTGGATCTTGTGTACCCAGCGCAATCCGCTGCATCACCTCACTCGGCTGAAATGGAAAATGCGGCTTGCTTAATTCAACTTAATGGATTTCTCCACAAGTAAGTGTCTGTTGACCTTGGAAGGGTTCAAATTAAGTATTAATGCTTTCCTATGGAGGTTAGTACTGGTCTGCGTATATCAGGCATTTGCATGTTTGTTATGTTTAAAAGGAGTCGGTATTCAAGATTCTAATATATTGCCCTCGTGATTCCAATTTAAAATGTGTAATTGAGTAATTGTTTAGATTTCTGATTTTACTAGGTTTGTAAACAAAGTTGGAATGTTTATGAGGTCTTGTAATGTGCTCTATGTTCAGCGAAATATATTATACTTAGAATTGTTTAAGAGCTTGGGAATGTTCTGATCATGAAGTATTTGAAGTGTTTATAAATAAACTCAAAAATGCTAAATTTATAAATCTAGTGTAAAATATATAAGGGTATTTAACTAACCCAAACATTAAAAACCCCATTAAAAGTGATGATTGAAATTCACTAGATTTACATAGGGAAGGTATTTGGTGCAATGATTAGGACGCCATTTGGAATTCCTTACAGCTCATGTCAGAGAATCTGGGTTTGAGTCCTTGCCCCACTTGAAAGCCAACTTTCTGCTGAGGCTTACCTGGGGAAGAGAGGCAGCAGGTGATAGTACAAGCACTTGGAGTTTCTGTCTCCCATGTGGGAGACCTGGTTTCTGTTCCAGGTTTCTGTCATGACAGTCAGATGGGCTAGTTGGTAATCAGGGTCACGTCCTTGTTGGAATGAGAAAAGGGGAAGCCTCTTTAAAAGTTTACAAAATACAGTAAGCAAAGATTTTTCTCCCATTCTTTTGGTTGCTTCTTCACTCTGTTGATTATTTTTCTTGTCATACAGAAGGTTTCTGGTTTGATGTAGTCCGGTTTGTTTATTTTGGCTTTGACTGCCTGTGTTTTTATTGACTTAGGTGTCTTTACCAATGCCTATATCTTGCAGAGTGCTTTACATGTTTTCCTTTAACAGTTTGATGGTTTCTGGGTACAGATTTAGGCCCTCAATCCATTCAGAGCTGATTTTTGTGTAAGGTGATAGACGGAGGTCTTGCTTCTTCTGCAAACTGCTATCCAATTGTCCCAACAGCATTTGTTGAAGAGACCAAGCTTTCCCTGGATTATTTTCAGCTTACTCTCAAAGATCAGTTGGTTGTACATGTGTAGGCTTCCTTCTGGAGTATTCTGTTTGGTTGATCTCTGTTTCTGTTTCAGTACAGACTCTTTTGATGACCACTGTCCTGTAATATGTCTTGAGGTTTGGAATTACAATTCCTCCAGCTTTACTTTTGTTCTTCAGGATAGCTTTGGCTCTTTATGCTCTCCTGTGTTTCCAAATGAATTTTTATATCATCTTTTCTATTTCTGAGAAGAATATTGGAATTTTGATTGAGATCGCATTCAGTGATATGGGTAATATTCAGTAATACGTCCAGTAATATGGATATTTTATTGATGTTGATCCTGCTTGAGACCACTAAAATTTTGACCACGTCTTTAAGTGGGTGGCACAAGAATCGTCCAATTTCCTATCTGGTTGACAGATCATCACTGGGGAATGTCTTACCTGTAGGTTCCCACCCAGACAAGGAGGGGTCAAGGAATGCTTAAAATTCCAAGACCCTTCTGAACATCTTTGGTGTCTCCCTCTCTCTCTTTTCGAGAGGTACTCCATCCCTTGGCCCTGTCCTGGGGGTGCTTTCCCCTTCCCTCTTCTTTCTATGTTCACCTGGTCACTTTGCAAATAAAACTTCTGTGGCTGAAATTCTTAGCTTTTCATTTCTATACTAAGCTGAGAAAAAATCCACTGAGATTTTCTGGTAACTCTGTTGATCCAAGAATATGGTAAGTTTCCATCTTTTAATGTATTTTTCTATTTCTTTTTAAAATGTTTTGTAATTTCTACCATATCCAGGATTTACCAAGAGGTTCAGAAACTCAATGACAGCAAAACAAATGCCCCTGTGAAGAAATGGGAGAAGGAAATGAACAGACTTTTTTTTTCAGAACAAATTCACATGGCTAATATAATAGCCACATGAAAAAATGTTCAGGCTCCCTATCTATCAGAAAAATATAAATAAAACCACATCAAGATTCCATCTAACTCCAGTGAGATTGGCCTACATTCAGAACTCTACTAATAGCACCTGCTGGCATGGACGTGAGGAGAAAGGTACCCTACTTTACTATTGGTGGGAGTGCAGCATAGTACAGCCACTATGGAAGTCAGTATGGGGAGTGCTAAGACAACTGAAAAATGATCTACCATATCACCCAGCTATCCCACTTCTGGGAATACATCCTGTTGTGAGGTGTGAGCAAAATCATGCCAGACATGTCTAAAGTTCATTAAGGAGTCTTTATTATTAAACAAACTTGGTGATAACAGAGCCCACTAGACATAACAAATCACAAATCCATATAACCAAAATCCAAGAGAAACAAATGGCCATTACTCTGAAGTCCAAACGTCAAACTGAAGATCTCTATCCCAGCTTCCCCAGCAATATAAGTTAGCCTAAGAGACGTACAATGAACAACATGGGCACCCTTACAAAGCTGCAAACATTCACCGTTTCCTGGCTTCTCTGCCCACATTCCATTACTGCTAGGCCTCACCTCTCCTGAAACTCTTGAAGTACACAAAGTAGAAATACAAAGCGTCTTAGCATTTGCATCTTTATCAACCCAAGCAATGAACAGAGGGTGAGGAACATGGATATACAGGGGCCACGCTCAGGCGCTGCCTGTCCTCAGAGTCTGTCCTTGGGAAGCCAAAGAGCAAACAGGTACTGGGGAGGTCAAGAGTCGGAGTGCCAGAGTGATGGTAACACATGCACAAGAGAGCTAGCCCCTCCGTATCATGGGCCTTTATAGGGGCTTGTGAGGGGGATAGGTACGCAACAATGCCATGCCGCCACCTCTCTGGTTCCAGATGATGCCAGATGGGCAGGAGGGAACACCTATGTGGTCGGGGGGAATGGCTTCCAAACTCGTGACCCTAACATAGCTGTCTACCTCACAGCACACCGAAGGAAATGAAATTTGCATGTGAGGAAATGACCTGTAATCCCATATTTATATCAGCAAAATCTGCAGTAGTGAATATTTGATAACAACCCAGATACCTGTCAAAAAGGAATGGATGAAGAAACTGGTACATCCACTCTGCGGAATACTACTCAGCCATTAAAAAGGGTGAAATCCTACCATTTGCAACAAAATGGTCCCAACAAGAGACCATTGTGCACAGTGAAATAAGCCAGTTCCAAAAGAACAAATATGGTATGTTCTTTTCACATAAGGCAATCTTTTTACAAAATACACAGTCAATAGATATATGTGTAACCATGTATATACATATTTTCATCTAGAGGAATTGCACAACAGAGACTAGCATACTGAGAAGTAAAGATACGTTGCAGTATGCATCTCTACTTCCAAATAAAAGATGGACTCTCAATGAAACTGTTAAATATGTCTTGACAATAGGATATTGGGCTTTCTACCATTGTCTATACCTACAACATCAGGACAGATTTAAATAGCAGATTGACAGATTTGTGACAGTTTTGGAAAGACTATACTATTGCAATAATACAGGGGAAGTTAGTGGAAGGAGAGGGGAAGGGTTGGATGGGAAATTTCTGAACCTATGGAACTGTATCATGAAAAATAAAAACAAAAAGTTTACAAACATGTTCACTTTTGCTCGGAAGGTAGTTTTAGCAAGATTATTATGGGCATTTAAGGGTACCACTCCACCCTTTTGAGTTTTTAGTTTATCATGAAAATGGAAAAAAATTACAAGTCACACCCTTTGGATGGCTAGATAGAATTACAATTGTGGTCTTCTGATGGGTTTTGTCCCTGCCCACTTGTGCATCCTTAGCCATTGTTTTACTCACCTGAGTTGTGCTTACAAGACACCGCTTCCACCACTTTCTGGCGTCTTTCTTCTCTTAAAGCCCCTCCTGATGCTGTGCATGAGGTCTCCATCTGTAATAGCTTTGATAAATCTTGCTCTGCTCACTGACATTGTCTGCATGAAAAGTCTTCCTTCATGTGAGACAAGATTGCCTTTGTCTACAAAATTCCTCACAACACTGCTTCTGTGTGGCCACACCGTGGATGTTGTGGGCATTTGGGCAATAAACCAGCATGTAGAAGCTTTCTGTCTCTGTTTTTCAAATAAAATAAGTAAACAGATGTAATTTTTCAAAAGCTAGAATTATAAGTGTAAGAATGACAGCTGTCAGCTGAAAGCAGAAAAAAGAAAATGAAGATTGCTTTTCAAAAAATATTTATTTATCTTATTTTATTTCTATTGGAAAAGCAAATTTAAAAGGAGAGATAGAAAGAATTCTATCTACTGGTTCACTCCCCAAATGGCAGCAATGGCTGGAGCTGAGCGGAACTGAAGCCAGGATCCAGGAGTTTCTGCCAGGTTTCCCAAGTAGGTTCAGTCTTGAGGCTTTGGGCCATCCTCTATTGCTTTCTCAGGCTACAAGCAGGGAGGTAGATGGGAAGTGGAGTAGCCAGAACACAAACTGGTTTCCATGTGGGATGCTGGCATTGGCAGCTAGTTTATCCATTTGAACTATCATCACCAGTCCCAAGGATTGTTTCCAATATATGTCTGAAGTAAATTGAATCCAATTTTTAAAAAGAGGTTTCTTGGGCCTGGCGCGGTGGCGCAACTGGTTAAGGTCCTCGCCTAGCATGCCCGGGATCCCATATGGGCGCTGGTTCTAATCCCGGCAGCCCCACTTCCCTTCTAGCTCCCTGCCTGTGGCCTGGGAAAGCAGTCGAGGACGGCCCAACGCTTTGGGACCCTGCACCCGCGTGGGAGACCCGGAAGAGGCTCCTGGCTTCGGATCGGCATAGTATCAGCCCATTGCACTCACTTGGGGAGTGAATCATCGGACGGAAGATCTTCCTCTCTGTCTCTCCTCTCTGTATATCCGCCTTTCCAATAAAAAAATAATAAAAATAAATCTTTAAAAAAAAAAAAGAGGTTTCTTTAATTTTGTATTGAAAGCCAGAGTGGCAGAGAGAGAAGGAGAGCAGAGAAGAGAGGGAGAGAAAGTGTGTGAGAGAGAAATCTTTATCAAATTGGTTCATTCTCCAAATGGCCACGATGGCTGGGGCTGCGCCAGGCCAAAGCCAGGAGCCAGGAACTCTGAGTCGCCTACATGTCCTGGGTCTCCAAGTACTTGAGTCATCTGCTGCTGCTTTTCCAGTGCACCAGCAGTTAACAGGATTGGAAGCAGAATCACTTGGCTTAGTACCTGTGCTCTGATATCAGATGCTGGCATTGCAGGCAGCTGCTGAATCTCCTACACCATGATGCCAGCCCCATTAAACATAATTCTTAAAAATATCTACATATAGTGTTTCTTCATGTCCCCTGAAAGGACATATAAATGAGATCATATTACACCGGCTCACCCCTTTCCAGAGGCTGCACAGTAGCTGCCCAGGGCATTGTAGGTGAGATGCAAGGACACGTGGGCTCATCAGAATGTGCTGATGTCAAAAATGAAAGGTTCCTATGCCTAAGTCCTATACAAATAAGTTAGGAAGATTCACAGAACTTTCTTTCTATATGAAAAAGTTCAAAGATACAAAAAGATAAAAGCGTATGAAGATACTTCAAAAAATCATTAAAAATGGAATGAAAAATCTATTTAATGCTAAAAGTTTTTTTTTTTTTAATTTATTTGAAAGACAAAGAGGAAGGGACAGACAGAGATCTTCCACAGCCCCAAGAGCTGAGGCTGTCAGGCCAAAGTGAGAATCTAGGAGTTTCTTCTGGGTCTCCCTTGTGGGTACAGGGTACAGAGTTCCAAACACATGGTCCCTCTTATACTGCCTTCCCAGGTGCATTAGCAGGGAGCAGGATCAGAAGCAGAGCAGTTGATACTTCAACTGGTGTTCTGATATGGGATGCCAGCATGGAAAGTGATGTTTTAACCCACTGTATCATAATTCCAGCCCCAAGCAAAAAAAAATTTTTTTAATCCAAGTGATATTTTTCATAGTATCCATTTCCTATGAACCCCTCACAAGGTACGGTGAAAACCCACTTATACCCCACTGTAGGCAACTGCCTAGGTTGCCTTGTACCTAGCCAAGTGTTATAATGCTTGGAGAAAAGCAGCTAATAGCTGGTGGGAATTCTGGGCCTGGTTAATGTCAATTTTGTGTTAACTACACCAATATGCCAGCATATTTGCCTATTCTATTTCTTTTTTAAAACAAATATGTGGGGGGCAGATGCTGGCACACCAGCAGACAGGGCCTGGAGACCTGTGCATGAGCATGCATGGGCCCTGAGTAGGCAGATAGGCCCTGGACTGCCACGACACACAGCCAGAGGACTGGACTCTGTGATCTGTGCACTTGTGGGCATGGGGTGCTGGGAATTGCTCAACAAAGTTGGTCTGGAGATGTGTGGGAGGGAGGATTGCTGAGAGAGAACATTACAGGTGAGGAGTAACTTCTGGAGGACTGCCACTAACCAGGCTACTACACTTGCAGACAAATGAGGGGACTGAGATTGCATGGATTAGAGGAGGGAACTGGAGGACTTTTTGAGCTAAGCCAAAGCACCCACCAATGTGGGAGACCTTAACTGGGCTAGTTGGTATTGAGCACTGAATACCAGCACACACACAAGCCATAGATGAGGGAGCCTGCCTAGCAGGGCTTGGCCACAGTCCCAGCCAGTGAGTGTTGGGGCAGGAGATGGACCATGTTAGACTAGGCTGTGACACTGGGTCTAGGAGCAGATTCTGTAGGGGAATATGTGGGCTCACCTCTGTGGGACTGCACTACTACCTGATTTTCCCTAGGGCTGTGGGTGGTGATGGGCTGAGCTAGGCATGATCATGGAATTCACCAACACACATAGGTACTAAGGTTGGGAACAGGCTGAGCTTGTAAGGGCTGAAGCACCTGCAGGCGCACCCAAGAATTGGATGGGGGCAGGCTGGGCCACAACATCTGCCAGTACATACAAAGTCTGAGACTGGGGGGTAGGTTGTAATGGGTAAGGACCTAGCACCCACTGACATGTGTGAGATCTGAGTCTTGTGTGGGCCTGGTGAGGGGAAAGTCCTCTGATATGCTGTCACTCCCTCCGGTAAGTATGTGAGTCAACTAGGTATTGGTCAGTCCAGGAAGCACTTGTCACTTGTCAGCAGCTGTGTGGGCTGGCTCTGGTGGGGATGGACTTGGCAGGACCAGGCCAAACTGTAGCACACCAACATGCATAAGAGCCAGGATGGGGTGAGGACCATGCTGGGCAAGGCTAAGCTATATCTACTGGTTTGCATGAAAGCCAGGGAGGGAGGCAGGCTGGAGAATTCTAGGCTAGAGCACCCACTAGTAAGAGTTGGGACTGAGCCTGGCATGGTAACCTAGCAACTAAACTCCTTGTTTTACACATGCTGGGATCCTATATGGGCACTAGTTTTTGTCCCAGGGGCCCTGCTTCCCATCCAGCTCCCTGCTTGTGGCTTGGGAAAGCAGTGCAGGATGGCCCAAAGCCTTGGGGCCCTGCACCCATGTGGGAGACCCGGAAGAGGCTCTGGGCTTCAGACTGGCTCAGCTCCAGCCATTGTAGTAGCTTGGGGAGTGAATCAATGGATGGAAGATCTTCCTCTCTGCCTCTCCTCCTCTCTGTAAATCTGACTTTTCAATAAAAGTAAATAAATCTTAAAGAGAGAGAAAGAGCTGGGACTGGGGGTGGGCCAGTCCAAGCCAGGTTGTAGCATCTGATGGCAAAGGTCAAGATGGAGGATGGGTTATGCCAGGCTGGATCAGAGTAACCACTGGCATGCACAAGATCTGTGGCTGGGAGTGAGCCTGGTTGGGCAGCTAGGGGGATACCCCAGCTAGGCTGCTGTTCCCACTGGTGAACATGAGAGCCGGAATAGGGGTTGTGAATTGTGAATGACATTATGCCTTGGCATGAGTCTGGACTGGGTCTGGAATGTGCCAGACTGGGCTAGGTTTCAGTACCAGTTGGTTCTCATAATGGGTGTAGGACAGAGGAGGCAAGGTCTCTGTACCTGCTGAACCATGTGAAAGCTGGGTCTAAGGGTGAACCAGACAGGGCTGGGCTGTAACATCCAACTATAAGAGCCAGAATGGGTGTGGGCCTGTTGGGCAAGGCCACTGTACCTGCCAGGACAGGGGGTGAGCCTAGTCAGGTTGAGCCAAGAACCCACCAGTGTGCACAAGATTTGCCACTGGGAGATGACCTGATAGAGAAGCTTGGGGAACACTTCTGTCAGGATGCAGTCTCTGCAGGTGAGTGCAAGAAGCAAGTCTGGAAGCACCCCAGATCACATCAGGTTACAGTGCCCATTGGCATAAATGTGGCTCACGTTTGGGGGCAGGCCAGGCCGGGTCAGTTCATCATACCTACAGGCAGATTGAGAACCAGGATGGGGTACAGAACAGGCCATGTTGGGATGCAGTATCAACCAGTTCACATTAGGGCTGGAACTGGAGGCTGGCTGGACTGGAGTATGCTGCAGCACCCATTGGTGAATGCTGAGGTGAGCCAGCCTTGTCAGTCTGGCTCACAGTCCCCACCAACACAGTTGAGACCTGGGATGGAGGCGGCGAGTCCTGCTGGGCTACTGCTCCTATTGATGAGTGTGAGAGCTGAGACTGGAGGCAAAGCAGGCTGGACAGGACTACAAAATCCATTGGCCTGCATGTGAACTGGGTTAGGGTGAGAGCCAGGCTGGGCAAAGTGACCATATCCAGTGGTGCAGGCTGATTGGGCTTTGCCACAGCATCAGCTAGCAGGTGCTGAGACTGGGATCAAATCCTGCCAGGTTAGACCATAGGACCAACTGGAAAGTGCAAGATCCCAGGCTTGGAGTGGGCCTATAGGGAAATTGTGGGTAACCTTCTGATGGGTACCCCACTGGTGAGTGTAAGAACCAGGACTGGGAACAGGCCTGGCTGGAAAGGTAGTGACATCCACTGGCATGATTGTGGGTTGAATAGTGGAGTCAGTTGGGCTGAGCTAGGCTCCAATATCCACTGATATGTATGGCAGCTGAATGGGATGCAGGACACACTGGGTCAGTCTGCTGCACATACCAGCACACACAGGCCTGGTGGAGGCTGTTAGGATTGCACCGACTAGGCTGCAGTTCCTGCTGGTGCATGTGAGGGCCAAGTATGTGGTGGGCAGCTTTAAGCTGGGACACAGTATCCATTGGTTATGGTATGAGATGGCGCTGGAAACAGATCTGACTAGGTGACTGCAGCCAGCACTTTATGTGTAGGTTGATGTAGGTGATGGCAAATGACAAAGCCTCACCTTGTCCAGTCCCTCACATTCTGCGCTATAAAACACAACTGTCACCATCATTTAGCTCTTACTTTGGTGTTAGCAGATGAACTGCTGAGCACTGAGGAATGTAGCCAGGCTCTGCAGTTCTTGGACAATAGCCTAATAGCTAAATCCTTGCCTTGCATTTGCCAGGATCCCATATAGGTGCCAGTTCATGTCCCAGTTGCTCCACTTCTCATCCAGTTCCCTGCTTGTAGCCTGGAAAAGCAGTCAAGGATGGCCCAGAGCCTAGAGACTCTGCATCCACCCTAGGAGACCCAGAGGATGCTGCTAGCTCCTGGTGTATCATTGATTCAATTCCAGCGGTTGCAGTCATTTGAGGATTGAACCAGGGGATGGAAGATCTTCCTCTCTGTCTCTCCTTCTCACTGTATATCTGCCTTTCCAATAAAAACAAATAAATCTTGTTTTTAAAAAAGAAATATGTCTCATTTTTCCTGCATGTTTTTAAATAATGAAAGCTACCTTTCATATTAGAACTGTCTAGTAACAATCAAATATATTTAAGTATTGCAAACATTATTTACAATGTCAGGGGAGAGTTTTTTAAGCAAAGGAAACCACCTGTGTAAAGGCCCTGGGCAAGGGCAAGGGCATGGCATGTATATTTGAGTAGGACTTTTAGTCTCAACCTTGATCCCATCCAAGCCAAACCCCAGTTAGAAGTGAAGAACAGGGACATACCTCATATGAGGCCACATATGGGTCTCAGTCACCCTCCATGGCTGTGTTTATGTAACCCTCTTGCTGATCTATTCAGAGGGCCCACCTAACACCTGCTCATATAGTATGCAATTCTCCCACCTAGCACTCCTCTATAGATAGACAAAGAAAAGAGGAAGGAAGAGAAACAGCATGACATGGTAGGGAAAGGAGCTGAATACAGATGAGAAATCTAAGTTTGGGGCCAGTGCCACATACATGAGTAAGTCTTGCCATCCCCTCATTCACCCTGTCACAAGTAATTAGATTTCCCAGAAGCCCCCACCCTGAATGAGAGCATTCATTTGTCCAAATGAGCCTGTAGCATTTTGTTGGGTCATTCTTGAGAACCAACTGGAAGATGGCTGAGGCTAATAGCCTTAACCATCCTGCAGTCACTCTAAACCAATGCAGAGTAAAGCTGAGCCCGGAGGGAACTCAGATTTATGGGAAGTTTGAGAGTCTGCCCATGGCTGCCCTGCATTCCTGATTCACCAAACGAGAGTGGTGGACATGTCTGAGCATCCGGGAAGAAGCTCTGGAATGTGGCAGAGTCCAGCGGGAGGCCTGAGCATGTCTTGAGCCTGTCTTGCAAGTGCTCAGGAATCCTGTTTCAAGCTCGGATGCTCCAGGCGAGATGTTCACACAGATCTGCTGACCGGGAGCGTGGGCTGGGCTCTTTTGGGTCACTCGCTGGAAGGATCTGGTTAGTCAATTAAGGCTGGAGCCTCACTGTGCTGACCGTAGCAAGTGTCTCGCACATCATGCTATGCAGATAAGGACACAGTTGTGAGTATGTAGCCAGGATTCCCACTGAGCCATGGGTGCAGTGCCTGCCTAGGGCTCCCATAGCTGGCTGACAGGGATCTCCTGTCCCATAGGGAGCACCCCAATGCTTACTTGGAGCTCGACCAGTGACAGCCATAAGGGTAGCTCCCTCTGCCTTCCCACCCCAATGTTCCATTTAGAACCCGGCTTCTCTGCTGGCAAACAAGTGTTGCCCATTATAGCTGAAGAACAAGGATGTAAGTGGACTCATGAAGAAGCTTTAAGTGACTGCTCTCTTCCCCACCCAGCCCCTAAATAAGACCTTTACTGCTTAAAGAGGTTTTTTCTTTTCTTTTTTCTTAAAGATTAATTTATTTTTATTGGAAAGACAGATATACAGAGAGAAGGAGAGAATGGTCTTCCATCCTCTGTTTCACTCCCAAGTGGCCACAATAGATGGAATTGAGCCAATGAACAGCCAGGAGCAGGAGCTTCTTCCTGGTCTGCCATGCTGGTGCAGAGTCCCAAGGCTTTAGGCCATCATTGACTGCTTTCTCAGGCCACAAGCAGGGAGCTAGATGGCAGTGCAAAGTGAGGATTTAGCTGCTAGGCAATCATGCCAGGCTACCTGCCTTAAGAATTTCAAGGCCCAAGTGAAAGCATATGTTTATCAAAGGAGCAGAAGAAATTGAAGATGCAGCAGCACAAGCCACTTCCAGGGAAGGTCCCACGTAGATCTCTCTAGAGGGATTGTCTGAGGTCTGAGGTTGGGTTTGCTGAGCAGCATTCCATTCCTTGGGCAGGCTTCAGAGATGATGCAGAGAGCCTTGAGCTGGAAGCAGAAACAGGTTTCTCCTCTGACCCACATGCCCAGGCAAGGGGACTACATTGTCCTTCTCCAGTCTACCTCTTCCATGCAGTGTTCCTGGTCCCGAGTCTGATGATCAGGGAAGTACCATGTCTAAAGGGATTTGCCCTTGTGTCCCCTGGACATCCATGCTATAGATAAAGGACTTTCACGTTTCCCACATGGGTTCAGAGTCCCAAGGCTTGGTTCATCCTCTACTGTTCCCAAGCCACAAGCAGGAAACTGTATGGAAAGTGGAGCATCCAGGACACAAACTGGTGTCCATATGGGATCCCAGTGCACGCAAGGTGAGGATTTAACCATTGAGCCACTAGGCCATTGTACCAGGCTCTATTTTATTTTATTTTTAACGTTGTTTATGTAATTGAGGGGGATACATGCTCATGTGGGTCTTCACTTAGAGTGGGAAGGGCTATGGAAAAAGGTGAGTAGAAAAAGTTTCAAGTTTTTTCTCCTGTGTCCACATGGAGGGAAGAGGAAGGGACCGGCTCCTTGCTGTCAAACTACATCAGCATCCAGGGATGGGGCATGGTCATTCAGTGACACCTTAGACACCCTGATGTGAGAAAGAATGCTCCAAGGGTGTTACTTGAGAGGTTTTGATAGTGCTAAGATGTTGGTTTCATTGCTCTAGGGTTGAAAAAAGTCTTTTCAAGATCTTCTAGCTGACGAAGTCCTCCATAGTTGCATCCATAGGCCCAGGAACACACTGCAGAGGTTGGCTAGGAGAGTGGTCCAACCTGTTTTTCTTTGCATCCTTTGATGGCGGTTGACACCCCTGCTGGCCTGCATGAGCTGGCCATCATGTCCCCTTTGTGCATCTGGGCATGCTGACCACAGCACAGGCATCAGCAGCTGAAGAGGCCCAGTCCTGACACATGCCCTCCAAGGTCAGACCACACATTCTGTGATTTTCCCTGTGGCTAGGATTTGAGTCCAGTGATCTAATTGGGGAGTTCCCCAAGAAATCTTACCCGGGATAACATCAGACTTGACTCTTCTGCGTGCTAGCTAGTGCAGGGTCACATTTGGTCTATCACCTGCACCAACCAATGCACATACTGGTAGACACAGTTGCCTGGTTAGTTCTGTGTCCAGCCATATCTCTCACGCAAACTGATGGGTGTTTTCGTCTAGCCCAGCCCAGCCCACCTCAGGCCTGGTATTCATGCATTCCAGTGGATGCTACATCCTAGTAGGAGAAACCACCAATAACCGCTAGTAAATCAGCCCCCAGCCCCAGTTTTTGCACGTGTTGTCACATGGCACAGCCTATCCAATCCATCCCACATTTTATCTGGCTCTCTTGCACACCATGGATGCTGTAGCTTAGTTCAGCTTAACCTACCCCCAGATTCAGCTCATATGCGTACTGACTTACACCTAGTCATAACACTTGCCAGTATTGCAGCCTAGCCTGGCTGGACCACACCCATTCTGGCTCTTGTGCACACCAGTGGGTGAGGTAGCCTAGCCCAGCCTGGTCCACTCTCACTCCCAGCTCTCACATTCACCTGTTGAAGCAGTAGCCCAGCAAGTGAGTCTCTAAAGTTCCCCTACCGGGCCTGCTCCCAGCCCTGGGTCTTGCCCATGCCAGCAGGAACTGCAGTCCAGTCTCAGATGGCCCATGATCAGTCTCAGCATTTACCAGCAGGTGCTTCAGTCTGGCTCAGCTTGGCATTCCCCGAGTCCCAACTCTTCCCAGTGTATGCAGCAGCTTAGCCCAGCCTGAACCACCTGTAGCTTTCATGTGAATAGGCAGGTGTCATGGTCCGACACAGCCTGACCTGCACTTTGTCCTGGATCTTGGTCAGGTCAGGATTTGCTGTGGATTAGCTCAGTCCAGCAGACCCTCAGATCCTGTTTACACAACGCCAATGGGTGCTACAGCCCAGTCTGGCCTGGTCAATTTATACCCAGCCTGTGGGAGCTAGGGGCATTCCCCAAGTTCCCCTACCAAGCTCAGGATCTCAACTGTTTTGGCAGATGCCATGGCCCTGCTTGGTATCATCTTTCCTTAGTCCTGGCTTTTGCATGTGCTAGCAGGTGCAGCAGCCTGGCCCAGCCCTGCCTCCTCTCTACTCCCACCTTGTGAGTGTCAGTTGACTTCCATGGTCCAGCCTGGTTCATTCCTCACCACCACCAATTCTCTGTGCAAACCAAAGGGTGCTGTAGTCCCACAGAGGGGAACCCACAAATCACCTATATAACCTCCCCAGATCCAGTTTTCTCAGGTTCTAGTGGGTGCTGTGGTCCAGCCTGATGTGGCCCACCCCCTGCTTCAAAACCCACAGGTGTGTCCTGCAGCATAGCCCAACCAGGCATGTCCCAGTGTCCCAGCTCTGGCATGCACCAGCGAGTGAAGAGTGATGCTACTCAGCCCAGTCTAGGTCTCCCATGTGGGCATGTCCTAACCCAGACATGCCCTCCAATTCCCCCCACTAAACCACTCCATCTCAGTTCCCTTGCCTACCTGCAAGTGCAGTGGCTGGGTCTATGGAAGCTCCCAGAAGTCATCCTTCCCCTGTTAAACATGCTCTCAGCTACCCCCCTCCAATATATCTCCTGACCTCCTTTCCAGACAATCTGTAGCTCCCCTGTCTGAAGGCTGGGATGCTATGTCCTGGCCTGGAGTTCCAGGTGTTCCCCAAGTATCTTAATAAAAAGAAAGAAAGAAAAGGAAGTAGGCATCTATGCTGGCACACTGGTATAATTAACACAACTTTGGCATTAACCAGTCCCAGAATGCCCATCAGTCTTGGCTACTTCTCTCCCAGCAGCACAACATTTGCCTAGGTACAAGGCAACCTAGGCAGATGCCTATAGCTGGGGTAAAATAAATAACTCTTTAAGAAAAAAAAGGAAGTGTGCTCTTACAGAGTTCAAATGGATAGTCAATGATTCACAAATAGCTCCATGGAGGCAGGTGTGGGAGCAGAGTTAGTATGTGCTTGCTAAACAGTCCCACTTGCCTCTCACTCACACACACACACATACACACACACACACACACACGCATGCACACATACACACACAAATGTACCCGGACACGGCTGAACACAGTCTTCCTCACCAAGTGATGACTTTGAGATCATCCCTCACGTCACGCTGACCGCAGCCGTGCCAAGCTGTTACTATTATTAGATCCAGTCTCAGACAAGAAACCAAGGCAGAGACATTGGCTCATGCGGCTCAAGGTCACGGTCGGGAACAGGCAGAGCCGCGAGGTCAGCGAGTTGCGAAGGAACAGAGCCAGGCCCAGGGTAGCTGCAATCTGGTTGCAGGGTCTACACTCTTAGCTGCTTCCTGGCTGCCTTGGCCTCGCTCAGAGCCAGGCGTCTGTCCCTGTTTCACAGAGGAAGATGGTCTCCAATTCCTGCGCCCCACACTGAGGTGGTCAGCACCTGGGAAGCCAACTCCATGCCCCAGGAAGGAGGAAGGGAAGGAAAAAAGGAAGGAAGAAAGAAAGGAAAGAAAAAAAGGAAGGAGGGAGGGAAAGGAAGAGGAAAGGAAGGGGAAAGGAAGGAGAAACGTCACATTCTGCAAATGCATTTTTCTTGTCAATTACAACCTCCAGCAAAGCCACAATTAAGTTTTGACACTGCCTTAAATAAGAAAACTTGTCATTAAGGAATGCAAATCAGGGCCCCATGCTGTGGCACAGTGAGCTAAGCCTCAGCCTGTGATGCCAGCATCCTACTTAAGAATTCCCCTCTCTCTCTCTCTCTCTCTCTCTCTCTCTCTCTCCTTTCCTTTCCTTCCTGGGGCATGGGGTTGGATTCCCATGTGCTGACCACCTCAGTGTGGGGTGCAGGAATTGGAGACCACCTTCCTCTGTAAAGTAGGGGCAGATACTTAGCAAGGCAGTCAGAAAGCAGCTAAGAGTGTAGACCCTGAAACCAGATTGCAGGCATCCTGGGCCTGGCTTTGTCCAAAATCCATTTGGACTCAGGCTCCACTGGCTCTAACTCCCAAGTGGAGTACACCTGCATTTCCAGCAAAGGCTTGAGAAGCAGTCGATGCCAAGGGAAACAGGAGGTGATATGAGCCACATTGGTGCTCAGCTTACTTCACCTGCCCATTGGCTTGATTCAAACACCCATTTTACTCACAATGAAAACTGAGACAACTCTTTAAGTTGCCAGAGACCCTCAGGGGATCAGACAGTAGAGCTGGAGTTTGGCCCAGCCAGAGATATTCACCCACAGAGCCACATGACCTTGACCGTGGATCTTTCACCATCCAACTTTCTGGCTTTTTCTCTGCAACCTTCCATCCCAAGTCAGGGAGAAGGTTCAAAATTCTTTTCTCCAACCCCAAGCCCTCAGCATATCACTTGTGACCAAATCCTGCCTGCTGCCTCATACTGCCCACCCCTTCTTCCTCTCACAAACAGGGAATGCCTCTTCCCATCCAGCTCCCTGCTTGTGGCCTGGGAAGACAGTAAGGGATGGCCCAAAGCCTTGGGACCATATACTCATGTGGGAGATCCCAAAGAAGTTGCTGGCTCCTGGCTTCAGATAGGCGCAGCTCTGGCTTTTGTGGCTGCTTGAGGAGAGAATCATTGGATGGAAGAGCTTCCTCTCTGTCTCTCCTCGTCTCTGTATAGCTGACTTTCCAATAAAAAAAAAATTTAAAAAAAAGAAGAAATGGAGCAGCCAGGACTCAAACCAACACCCATATCAGATGCCAACAACACAGATGGAAAATTAGCGTGCTATGCCACCACGCCAAATTTCAACTTCTTTCTGAAGGCATATGAAATCCAAGAGTTGTAGTTCATCCAGCAGATGGAAGAATTAGCAAATGCTGTCTCTCTCTCCCTGCCCATCTAATAAACACAACTAAGAAGTTATGTTTATGTTGTATATGAACTAGTGCCTGGAGCCGACTTCGTGCGTATGACTAGAGTGGGGAGCAATTCTCCCAGTACCAAGGTGAAGGAGCCTGACATGGTAACATCTGCTCATGACAATTAGGGGTTGACTTGGTGACGCTGGGGGGAGGAGATCTTACATGCCTTCCTCCCCTTAGTGGGACAGGGCCTCTGCTGTCTGCCATGCTCATGTATGCATGTGACTCCTAATTTTAGAGCAGGGCTACTGGGAACAGCTTCTGCCCTTGTCCTCACAAACCCATGGCCCTGTAGGAAAGAATACGAAAGGCAGCCTGTGGCCTCTGACCCACTCCAACTATGGTTTGGGTCTCACCTCCTGCCAGGACCATATGCCTGGGATCTGAGGCCATGCCCAGGCAATGATGTGTTCCTTGCACAGACATCTTCTCAGCCTCCATCCTGAGCCCAAGAAGGTTCTATTATTTGGAAGCCACCCTGCCTATGGTCCATGTCATGCCAACCCAGGCAGATGGAGGCTTGCGCTGTATCTAGAAGTGCACAAAGTCTAAAAGGCTGGAAGGATGCCTCTGAAGTGTCATGGTTATTGATGCACACATGTATTCTTCTGCTATAAAGTAAAATAAAAAATGTCTTTCTAACAGGCTGCTAGTGACCTAATAGGTAAAGCAAGACCCTGCCACTCTTTCTGTGCAAGGCTGAAGAGGCTAATTCTTCCATCTGCTGGTTCACTCCCGTCCCACATGAGTGGTAGGACCTCAGTTACCTGGGCCAGCACCACTGCCTTCCAGGGACTTTGTAAGCAGGAAGAGGGAAGCTGGAAGTGGCAGCCAGGGCAGGTAATCAAAGCTAGACACTCTGATGTAGAATACTGGCAGCTAAACTACCAGCTAAATACTCAACACACCAGCATACACTTGAAGTGCATGCTGTCCTGGACTTCAGCTTGCTCCAAGCTGTGGGAAAATGGACATACCTGGATGACTGGAGAGGCCGACATAATGGATTCAGAGCCAGCATCAGAAGAATCCTGCCTAGAGATGGGTCCTGCTTCCTCAAGTCCTCCACAGTCCCGCTATTATTCAGTCACAGTTGATACTGCAGGTTTGGTGCTATTGCTGTTTCATGTATTTTCAGCTCCTTTATCAGGGTGGCCAAGCCCCAAGGGAGGGATTTCATTATCCCACCCTTTCAGCCTTTTGTGCAATGAAGTCTTTCCTTCAACAGAAAGATAGTGGAGGTTGACAATATGCCAGGCATGATGATGGGCATGGAGAGTGTAGCAAAACAGAGCAGGATGGCTCCTGACTCATTGACTCTACATGCTAGAAGAGGAACGCTGAGAACTGTATAAATAAATGAACAGGAGAATACAGACCTAAATGCCTATTTCATCTATGGTTGCTCAGCAACATGAGCAAAGAGTAATAACATAAGTCAGGCCAGTAGTTTCCTGTGCCTTTGCACATAGTGAGCTTAGATCAGCAGGGAGCCTAAGAGGAGTCAATGGGCTGTGCTCTCCAGAGCAGCACACCACCCCTGATGGGATTCTGCTGTTAGTGTATTTCCTTGGAAAGTATCATTTTTAAATAGGAGCCAACTGCTTCATCTGGTGCTCAGCCAAAGGAAACGGTGGCCTCTTCTAGCTTGGAGGAAAAATGGCTCTGGTGAACCTACTGAGTGACAGTTCGTCATTTTTCAGCATAATGCCTCTTGGGAGGTTTCAAGGGTAATGCTGATTATCTGTTGTTTCCACTGGCCAGGTGGACTTTAGAATCTAGTTTACTATTTACTATTTATTAAATGTATAACAGTCACCACTTCAATATCATTCATTATAAAGTCCCTGTTATGGGCCAGACACAATAGCCTAGCAACTAAATTCTTTGGCTGGCACATGCTGGGATCTTTTCTTCCAGGTCTCCTGGCTCCTGACTTCAGAATGGCTCTCCTCTGGCTGTTGGCACCACTTGGGGATTGAATCGACAGACAGAAGATCTTCCTCTCTGTCTCTCCTCCTCTCTGCCTATCTGACTTTCCAATGACAAAGTAAAATAAATCTTTAAGAAAAAATAAAGTTTCTTATATGTGTCAGTGAGTACTTTACACACTGAAATTATGGAGATGAGTCCAAAGAAATATCCCTTTCAAAGGGTGAACAGCATCTTATATTTCTAGAATATGCTATAAATGTGAATCCAGTGTTGTGTCTATCCAACATCATTCCTCTTTTTCTGGAATTGTAATCTCATGTTAGCTTGAGTGTCTACAACAAAACACCATAGGCTTGACTTGGCAGACACTTCTCAGTTCTATTGGCTGAGAGGTTCAAGATTAAGGACTAGCAGATTTGGTACTGGCAGGCCAGTATATGCAGGGAAATGTCTGTGTTCTTGTAACAGCACTAATCCCATTATGAGCGTCCCATACTAATTTTCTTTCTAAACCTAATTGCTACCCAATGTACCACCTTCAGATACCATCATGTTGGGGGTTCGAACCTCATCAAATGAATTTGACAGGAGTGGGAAGAAACAAACACTCAACCCTTAACGATCCCTTTGCGCACATATTTTTAGGAGAAGTTCTTTCCCACTGCACAAGCCTGTATTCCGAATGAAAGTTACCACTATGCCTCCAGTTGTTTCTTGGTCATACTTTATTGACTCAAATGGGGCCTTGGATAGCTCAGTTGGTAGAACAGAGGACTGTAGTGATTCGTCTGTGACTTGAAATACCTTATTGACTCAAGAAGACTCACCCTGAGCCAATTACAGCATTTCATATTCTGTCATCCATATGGAAACATGTGAGCTCCAAGGCAAGCAGCTGGCATGGAAGACCCTGCTTAAGATGTCTGCATTTCTATCAGAAATCCTGGATGAGAGTCAGGACTCAGCTTTCAATTCAGCTTCCTGCTAATGTGCACCCTGAAAGGAAGTAGATGATGGCTCAAATGCTTTAGTCTTGGCTACCAACATGAGAGGTGCAGAATGGCTTCCTGGCTTGCTGGCCTTGGCTTGGCCCGGTCCCAGCGAAGCAGAAAGTGGAATAAAATTCTTTGTCTTTCTCTCTTCTTCTTTCTCTTTTCCTGTTTCTCTGTGTCTCCTCTTTATCTTTCATTGCCCCTCTCCTGTTGTGTGTGTGCGCGCACATGCAAGTGCATGCACTTATCTGCCTTTCAAGCACATAAAATATATATATTTTTAAATTAAAAACAGAGCAACCAGTCCCAACCAAGTCAATCAAACATTCTCTCTAGGGTTTTTCCGTCTTGTGCATTAGCCTTTTTTTTTTTAATCACTCTTACAAAATCTATAAGGTCTAGAACTTCATAAAGAGGTTTGTTGGCTGGAGAGTTCCATTTGCGTGGTGTTGGCAGCCTGACCAGGGCCCTCAGCTGTACCCCAACACAGCAGCAAAGCCTAGGTAGAGAGTTGAGTGCAGAAAGGGCTGCGTTTATGAGGTGACTCTGCTTTGAAACAGTCCCTAATCCTGGGAGAAATACATTCATCTCTTCAGAGGGCAGTGCCCTGCATGGTCTCATTACCTGGCACAAGACCCCATCTCCTAAAGGTCCTGCCACCTCATACTGCCACACTGAGGATCACCCAGTGGGCAGCTCATGACACTGAGGGATCACATTCAAGTCACATCTCACCCAGACCACCACAAGCTGGAACTGAGACAGTCACAGATTCTTGGTGGTGGAGCTCTGAGACCCAAGACATTAAACCACAGATGGCCATGCTTTTCAGAAGGGACAAGGAACAGTGCTAATATGGGAGCAAAATGGGAGAGGGTCCCCAAGCAGTTCCTGCCACCCCAAGGACCACTACAGCTTTGCTTGGCCACAGCATAATAAGTTCTGCACAGCTTCTTTTTTCTAGAGCTGGTTCACGGTGGCATCTGTGACTTGCAACCAATTGGCTTGTAATGCTCTCTCTCTCTGTCTTTTTTTTTTTTTAGATCTTCCATCCACTGATTCACTCCCCAAGTGACTGCAACAGCCAGACCGAAGCCAGGAGCCAGGAGCTTCTTCCAGGTCTTCCACATGGGTGCAGGGTCCCAAGGCTTTGGGCTGTCCTCAACTGCTTTCCCAGGTCACAAGCAGGGAGCTGGATGGGAAGTGGATCTGCCGGGGTTAGAACCGGCTCTCATATGGGATCCCGACACATACAAGGTGAGGACTTTAGCCTCTAGGCTACCGTGCTGGGTTCTTGTGATTTTCTCTTTAGGAATCTTCATTTGTCCTGACCTTGAGAAAAGACCTTAGAGGACTTATGGAAGCTAATATTTCACTGCTACGAGATCAGCAAGAATTTACTGTATTTATATTTATTTTTAAAAACTGATTTCTTTGAGAAGCAGACAGAGAAAGATAGAATTTTGATCTGCTGGTTCATTTTCATAAACACCTGCAATGGTTGGGGTGCTAAAGCTGGGAGACACAGGAATTCAGGTCCCCCATGTGAGTGGCAGGAAAGCAGGCACTTGATCCATCACTTATTGTCTCCCAGAGTGTTTATCAGCAGGGAGGTGAAATCAGCAGCTGGAGCTGGCAGTCAAACCCAGGCACCGCAGTGTGAAATACCGCCTCCTTGCCGCTAGGCAGGATGCCTGCCCCAGCAGGACTTTGAATAGTGCTTCAACTCCAGTTCATGTTCTTTGCCATTCAAAGCCATTTCCTGGGGCAGGTGTTGTGGCAGAGCAAGTTAAACAGACAGTTGGAAGACCTTTTGTGGAGTGGTTGGCTCAAATCCTAACTAACCCACTTCTGTTCTGCTTTCCTGCTAACATGCCTGAAAGGACAGAGGCTCGTCCAAGTGTTAGTATTTCCCATACTAGCGGGATACCCAGAAAGAGTTCCCCAGTACTGGCTTGCTCCAGCCCCAACTGAAGTGAACCAGTGGTTGTGAAAATCTCTCTCCATCATCCCCCTGTCCCCTGCCTCTCTGGCATTCTATCTTATAAGCAAGTAATTAAATACATTTTTTTAAAAAAACAAAAAATGGTTTCCCTGTCTCTGATCCCCATGTTTCCTGCACTCTGAATGTATCTTTTTTTTCTTTTTTTCTCACAATTCAAACCTGATCCTGCAGGGACTGCCATGTCAGAGTTCAGTCATACTCCTCCCAGCGTCACAGGCCCTCTGTGATCCAGCTCCTGCCTCCTCCCCTGCCCACCTTCCCCTGTCCGGCCTGTGTGTGTGCTCCCCTGCATAGCTCCCTGCATGAGTCACACACAGCTTCCTTGGTGGAGAGCCTTTGGTTGCCTGCCTCCAAGGCCTGATATGGTTCTGCACTCACCAACCTACTTTCTAATCCCCTCACTCTGCCTTCCAGCAGACAGCTTCAGTAACTTGTCTACCTCCAGCCCTCATGTGGTAAGTGGTCAGTGTGTTGTTGAGAGGACGAGCAAGAACACTGAAGGTCAATGTCCCTTCCAGAATCCATGTCTCCTTAGTAACCAGCCATCAGTCTGGGAGTCGAATGCTGTGATCTTTCGAAGCTGGAGATGGCTAAAGGGGTGAATCTCAAATACCTTTGCTGAGCTTCATCTGCACTCTGTGTGCCCAATTAATGCTGTGCCATTAGTCCTCTCTGAAGCTGCCAGGATCTATTAAGTCGTTTAACATATCCCCCCACACTTTGGGATCACTCCCAAGGGCATTTTTTCAGGCCCCGGCAGCCAAAGCATAAATGACTTAAGTGGTGCACTTTCAATCACTTCCCCCGGAGAGCTGGCTCTCTGTAGCAGAGCTTTAATGGATGTCAGGCCTGGTGAGGCAAGAAAGCTCCAGAACTCCCACTTGCAACAGCCTCGGCCCTCAAGGGAGTACTGGTCCGGAGCCCTTGCTCAAGGTTGACCTTCCGAGTCACTGAACAGGAAACCACCCTGTGCGGAGTGATTGGCACAGGTCCAGGGAAGTCCCCAGGACTGATGGATATCCGAAATCCCCTCCATTCATCACTGAGAAAGCACTAATTGAGCACCTATTAGGTGCACATGCTTGGGGACGCCTACAGGAATCTTCTCAGATGTTGTTTTGAGTGCCCTTGGACTCCCTGCTGAGTCTCAATGCCAAAGGGAACCTATTGAGCAGGGGGCAGCTGGATGGCTAGAATCTCAGGCCAAAAGAGGGCTGCAAGTTGCCAGGGGAAAAAAGAGGCATAAGCCTTGGTGGACACAGGCTAATTCTGCCTAGTGATCCCACCACTGATACTGTGGCCACTTCTGTTCTCCATGCTTGTAGCACAGGGGAGGGTAAGTGCGTGCCTTCTTCATGGGGATTAGCCTGCGTTCCACAGCCAGTTCCTACTTTTAATTCTATCGGGAAGTGGGGTTGATTTGCATGTGGAGGGTGGAAGCACATTGAAACTTCCTGGTCTGGGCATGTGAGCTAAACTCATGGAGCTCTAAGCTGCAACAGTGATACTAACACAACAGCAACAGGCTCAAGCATCAAGCACCTGCTAGGTGTCAGGTCCTGAAGCAGATACCTTGTGTGAGCTGATTTTCTTGATAGTATCAAGAGCATGTGTCTTTAAGAAGTTAAGACTTACAAGACAATTGGTCAACAGCTGAGATAAGATTAAACAAAGTTCCTGCCAGGCAATTCCAGAACCCATAATCTTTCCTGGTATGAACTGGGTAAATTTCCAAGTTATGAGCTGGGTAAAGCTCATTTTTAGTATCATTGCTTATCTATGATGGAGCCAGGGTGAGTCATTTGCCATGTATGATCTGAATATTTGTGTCCTTTCCAAAATTCCTGTTAAACTGTAATCCCCAATGTGACAGAGCGAGAAGATGGGGTTCCTGGGAGGTGGTTAGGTTACCTTGTGGATGGGATTCATGTCTCATGAAAGGGGCCTCACCATGCACTCACCCCTTTCTCCCTCTCACCTTCCCCACATGAAGAACAGAGATGAAGGTGCCATCTTGGAGGCAGTGACCTTTAACAGACACTGAACCTACTGGTTTGCACCTTGATCTTGATCTTCCCAGTTTTCAGAACTGTGACATATGGATTTCTGTTTATCAACTACCCACTAGATGGTATTTTGTTATAAGGCACAAATCCACTAAGATACCATCAAAACTTAGTAAAAGTAGGTTTACCCTCTGAAAGTTGATCTGCAACAGAGAATAAAGAAGAAAAGCTACTATTCTAGGAAAAACTGTTGTTCAAGAACTGGTTACTGAAAGTGGAGGGTGCTGTGAGACCCAAGAGCCAGGCATGCAGACGCAGGATCACACAGAGAGCCATGGAGCAGGCCCTTAAGGAGAGTCGTGGGAGCCTCAGGAAAGATGAATATCTGCACTTCATGGGAAGTGTATAGGTCAGGCTAGACAAATGCAGCCTGTGGCCAACGATCCTGTAGCTGCTTTCTTTTTACTTTCTTAAGATTTATTTATTTTTATTAGAAAGTCAGATTTACAGAGACAAGGAGAAACAGAGAGAAAGATCTTCTGGCCGCTGGTTCACTCCACAAGTGGCCTCAATGACCAGAGCTGAGTTGATCTGAAGCCAGGAACCAGGAGCTTCTTCAGAATCTCCCACGCAGGTGCAGGGTCCCATTCTCCACTGTTTTCACAGCCTACAAGCATGGAGCTAGATGGGAAGTGGAGCATCTGAAGCTTGAACTGGCACCCACATGGAACGCCAGCTCAGCAGGAGGGATGTTACCTGCGCCCCTGCGACAGCCTCTGCCCTGTCTTCTTAAAACTAAAAATAAAGTCATATGCAATCAAATGTAGTTTTCCTCCAGGGGAATCAGATGTTTGGAAATTATCATAGTCTTATGATACCAAGTGCCATCTTCTAAATTCTTTTTTTTCCCCCTTCAGGTGTTGGTTTTCCATCACTACTCAGTGGCCACAAATATCTGATCCTTGATGGTTACAGATTACACTGTGCAGGTGGGGCCAACACTGTGGCACAGCTAATTAAGCAAATGCCAGTGACACCAACATGTCATATCAGAGCACGGATTCAAGTCCAGGCTGCTCTGCTTTCAATCAAGCTCCCTGCTAATCAGCACAGAAAAGCAGTGGAGATGGTCCCTGCCATCCACATGTGAGACAGATGGAGTTTCTGGCTCCTGGTTTCTGCCTAGACTTACCATGACTCTTGACAGCCATTTAGAAGTAAACCAGCAGACAGAAGATTTCTTCCTCTCTGTCTCTCCTTCTCTGTCACTGGTCCAAAAGCCTGGCACCCCATCCAGGTATCTCATGTGCATTCAGGTGCCCCATCATTTGTATCACCTTCCATTGCCTTCCCAAGTACATTAGCAGAAAGTAGTTCATAAGTTGCTAAGACTCAAAGTGGTTCCCACATGGGATGACAGCATTGCAGGTGGCAGCTTCATGCATTGTGCCACAATACCAGTCCCAATAAATTTTTATTTTTAAAAAATGACACTCTGGAGTCACAAGTAGCCACCCTCTCTTGACCCTATTGCCTCCAATCATAATACTACTACTCCAGACCAGGATCCTGGCACCTGTCAGTGGATTGAGCTGGCCTGTCCCAGACTGATCTGCTTCTCTTCTTAGGGCTTCTTTAGGTGGTCGCAGGTTGTGGCAACTGTCTTACTTCCTTAGGAACATAGGGCCTTGGCATTGGCTCTTGGTCAGCTCACATCTGACACAGACAGAGGCACAGCTGTTACCCCTGGGTCCTAGTCAAGTCAAAGTCTTTTCTGACTTCTCCATCATCCCCTTTGGACTCTGGTACTTAAAATTTCAGCACCTTCACCAGATAAGCCCAGCATGTGCTGCCTTTCTCAGGCATTGAAAATAAAAATACGGTCAGGCATTTGTCCTTCACAGTTGAAATGCCTCCTGGGATGTTATAGCTCATATCAGTACCTGGGGTTGAGTCCTGGCTCCTGGTTCTGAATCCAGTTTCCTGCTAATTCTCACCCTGGGAGGCAACAGGTGATAGCTTAAGTGCTTGGGTCCCCATTACCCTCTTGGGAGTCCCTGGCTCCTGGCTTCAACCTGGACCTGGTCGTTAGTAGATCATTGGCTACATCTGACTCAATCTCTCTTTCTTTACCTCAAAGAAATAAAATAATTAAAAATAAATTAAAATATGTTCTGAGTTTCAAAATTCATTTGGATTTATTATTATATAGTTTAATAGTTATACAAACTACTACATCTAGCGCTGTATATCATACACACATGTTGTATATTCATAATGAAATTCTAGAGCTTTCAACTGAAAAGTAGAGCTAAGACTATAATGAATAGCTTCATTCCCCTCTTCTCGCTGTACTCAACACTTTGTCAGTCTGGTCCCATATATGCCACATTGTCTTGGAGCATTTTAAAGTAAACACCAGAGGCCATACAAGTTCACCTACAGATACTGGTAGTGTCCCCTTAAGAGATAAGCACATTTTTTGAAAGCATAGCTGTAATGTTATTGTTACCTTTAACAAAATAAGCAATGAGCCTTTAATATGATCTAATTCCCAGTCCCAATGCTGAAACTCCCCAGATGGTTTTTCAAAAGTGTCTTTTTTTTTTTTTAAACTGGTTGTTCAGGAAACAAATAAGATGTATATACTGTATCTGATTGTCACATTTATTTTCATCTATAATCACATCTCTTCCTTATTCATTCTAATACTATTTATTTGTTGTAGAAAGTACATCATTTGTCTGATAGAATTCCCCTACATTCTGAATTTGTTTCCTCTTGGCATCGTTTAACCAGCTCTACTACAGCCAGAATTTTCCATAAACTGCAAATTTAGACTTAGACTTGTGTTGGCCAAAAGAGATGTAATTCCAACCACATAATTGATTTTAAATCTCTGAGCAGTTAGGGTGGGTGTGTGGCACAGTGCTTGAGATGCCACATGCCCACATCCATCTCAGTGTGCCAGGTGCCAGCCCTAGCCACTCTGTTTCTGGCCCATTTCCCTGTCATGAGCACACTGGGTGGCCGCAGATGCCAGCTCAGGGGATTTGAAGCCTTACCATCCACACGGGAAATCCAGATGAGAGTTTTGGGCTCCTGACTTCAGCATGACCCATCTCTGGCTGTTGCAGACATTTTAGAAGTCAACCAGTGGATAGAGCCTCTCTCTCTTTCTCTCCCCTTCTCTCTCTTTCTCTCTTTGCCCTTCAAATAAAATGAAAATAAATAAATTGGTTAAAGTATATATCCTAGCAACCACAACTGAAAAGTTAAAACAGGTGAAATTGCTTAAATAGTATATTCTATTTAATGTACAAAAAAGCCTAAACCTCTATCACTCCAACATTTTATTAATGTAAAAAAGCATAAGTGAGGTACCTATTTTTGTTTTATATACAAAAACAAGGTTGCATTGTGTGCTTAAAGCACAGCTCCATGGAAAATGGCCATGTTCCAAGCGATCAAGGACCACAGGTGCCTATCATGTCAGGTAGGGCAGACCTAGGCACTTGATGAGATTTCATTGGAAGTTTTCATGCACAAAGCATGCTTCATCAGTGCTGGTGCATTTCCCGTTTGAAGGCTCCTTGTCCATCTTTCATCAGCAAGCTTTAGCAACAAAGGACGCTCATTTCCAGATGCACTACTGTGAGGGACACCAACGTCACGATCTTCTAATTCCCTGATTCTTTCTGCATCTATTAGGGGCGGTTCTTAGATGACGATGACCTTGACTCTGGTTCTGTTGACATTCACCTCTCGGCGGGAAATCTAAGATATGTGCTTGATCTCCCCTCTGTCAATTTTTCCAAGAAGAGAGTTAGCACCCAAGCAGCCACTCATTTGGACTGACTCGGGCGGGAGGTGGTGGTGGGGTCTCCTTCTTATCATTATGAACTGATGGATTTCTGCTATTTGCTACTTTTCAACACATAGCAGTCATTATTCTTTCTTGAAGTTGAAAAAGTCCCCATCTTCGGTCAGCAGGACTCTCCAGCTGGCTCCCGGGCAAGTTTTTGATGGCTTCTCTGCTTTCTTGGCACAACCTTGGGTCTCAGGCTCATTTTGGACATTTTTCTGTCCCAGTTAGCAGTCGGCTGTATTTCTCCAAAGGAGCCCTTGTTCCTTTTCGTGTTCCAGGCATCTGTAAGTGATACCACAGCCCAGATGACCAGGAGGAAGGGAGTGAGAACACCAAGATGAGTCAACAGGATAAAGATTTCTTCTGTTTGGATGGAGAAGGTAGGGTGAGAAGAGGAAGCAGGGGCTCCGGGGTCCTTGCAAGGCCCCACCTGCACGGCCTAGCCCTTTCTCAAAATCTCAGCGCTCAGGACTAGAGAGTCTGTTGACAGAAAGGGCAGGTGGAAGTTCAGCCAACTCGGAACCCAGGGGCCCCACCTCCCATCCTTTGTGAAGAGCCTGGAGGCTCTGTCCAAAGCTGCCTCACTTCCCACCCAGCCCTTCCTGAGCCAACTCCCTGAAGTCTCCGGGAGAACACAGCCGGCAACAGCCCAATGACATCAGGGAACCTCCTGCTTCCAGCAGGGTCCCCTTCAGCTGCAAAAACGTGCAGCGGTAGAGCGGGCGTGGGCTCCTGAAGTCTCTGCAGGAAGCAAAGCTGTGTTCCCGGCAGCACATCTGAGCGCATCTTCTGGGCGGGAGGGGGTGGCGACTGCTTGAGAGCTGCTGCTCAGCTGCCCTGCCCCCACCCCGCCCGAGTCCCCTCCTTGTCCATCTCTGCCTCACCCAGTTGGCTGGGGACAACTGGCCACACCCCATGGAGGGGCTGATGGGTGCCCGGCACACAGGCAGGTGAGGGGGCTGCCTACTCCTCCTCCAGGATTTAAAGGATGTGCTGTGCTACCCCCTCCCCAACACTCCCTGCTCAAAAGCACGATATATCTCACTTGAATTTGGGTCTGTTGTTTTGTTTTGATTCATTTCGAGACAGAAAGAGAAAGTCTTCCACTCCCAAGTGACCGCAATGGCCAGAATTGAGTCTATCTGAAACCAGGAGCCAAGAAGAGGTTCTTTTAGGTTTCCCGCATGGGTGCAGGGTTCCAAGGCTTTGGGTCAACGTCCGCTGCTTTCCTAGCAGGGAGATGGATGGGAACTAGAGCAGCTGGGACATGAACTGGCGCCCACGTGGGATGCTGCTGCTGCAGGTGAAGGATTAGGATAGCACTCGGCATATCTACACCCCATAGCAGAGTACCTGGGTTCAAGATTTATATTCCAGCTTCCTGAAAAGGTAGCCTGTGGCAGGCAGAAGTGATGGCTAAAAAAGCATGGTGCTTGCTACCCATGTGGGAAACCTGGACCGAGTTCTTGGTTCTTGGCTTCACTTTGGCTCAGCCCCCACTAATACATGCATTTGGGAAGTAAAGCAGAGGATGGAAAATGTGTCTGCCTGTCTCTCTCTCTCCCTCTTTGTCTCTGCTTTTCAAGCAAAGTAAAATAAAAAATAAAGATGTCCATCCATCCCAAGCCACAATTTCAGGATTTGAAAAAAACACTATATGAATTGAACACTATATGAAACTGGCTTCTGGCTTTGGATCGGCTCAGTTCTGGCCATTGTGGTCGTTTGTGGAGTGAATCAGTGAGTGGAGGATCTCTTGAGAGCACAGTTTCTTTAAAATCAATCAATAAATCCTTTTTAAAAAACCAAGTTGTTTGCTAGACCGCGTCACTATTTCAGACTTCAAACCATTTTAGGTGCCATGAAACATTTGAAATTTTGATATGCATAAGAAAGATAATGCAAATAGCTCCTCAAATTCATTATTGGCTAATCCTCCACCTACATCCCATACGGCAGCTGGTTCATCTCCTGGTTGCTCCTTTTGTCCTCCTCCCCCCTCTCCTTCTCCTCCTCCTTCTTCATGACCAGTGCCCATATGGGATCCCGGTGCATACCAGGGGAGAACTTTATCCACTAGGCCACTGCACCAGGCCCTTTGCTCCACTTCTGATCCAGTTTCCTGCTTATGGTCTGGAAAAGCAGCAGAGGATGGCTTAAACTCCTGGTACCCTGCACCCATGTGGGAGACCTAGAAGAAGCTCCTGGCTCCTGTTGTCAAATCATTTTAACTCTGGACATTCCTGCCATTTGGGAAGCAAACCAGCAGATGGAGGATTTTTTTCTGTGTCTTCTCTCTGCGAATCTGCCTTTCCAATAAAAATAAATAAATCTAAAAGAGGATATCAATTTGGACAAAGTTATGGTAAGCATTAGAAATAGGAAGGACTAATTGTCCAAGTTTTTCACAGATTTGGCCATAATCAAGACTGTGGATGGCAAATATGAGAGCTGAGTCCACTTCAAGGTGCAGCAACCAAGCAGAGCTCTTTTCCCTTCCCACCCCTGGCATCGCACCAGCTTTCCAGAGGGATCAAGACAGTGATGATGAAGCTGCAGTGGGTTTCCCAGTTGGAGCTGTCTGCTGGTTGCTTTTTATCACTCACTAATAATAGGGCTATTTTTTTTTTTTTTTTTGGTGCATTAGAAAGAAGGAAGGTAATAGGAAAGACCGAGTCTTCCCGCTCCCTGGAGACATTTAAGGAGCCTTACTGAAAACCTACCTCTAAGGTGGCCAGAGCTTATGGGAAACAGGAACCCGCCCCCAGAATAAATAGGGAAGGCAATGCCGATGTTCTAGGAAGGGCTGGGCGAGCATGAGGAGGCTTTCTGGCAGTCCTGAGTCCTGTGGCCTGTGACCTGTGACAAAGAGTTCTTCTGCTTATCTCCGTGGGAGGGCTTCCACGAGGCAGCGGCAGTCCGCCCCATCTGGGGATTTCCTACAGTGTTACAGAAAATGATGCCTCGAAGCCTCCATTCTCTGGAATGGGTGGGGACCCCTTAGGGTCGCACTCCTGGACATCCTCCCTATTGGTGACTCAGAAACCTGGGTGAGCTGATTCATTTGCTGCCCTGGCACAGGCTGGTGGGCAGCTTGGAGTTGAGTTGACATCACTACCTGCCCCCAAGATGCAAACACCTGTTTCTCTTTTCCTAATGGAAGGCCTGGTAAGAAAGCACAGGGGCTCATGCGTCTCTTTAAAACCCATTTGCTTGGGGGACTGCATGGTGACCTATTAGAGGAAGTCTCCACGTGTGGACCTGGGTCAAATCCTGGCTGCTCCACTTAAAGATCCAGCTCCTTGCTTATGGCCTGGGGAAACAGTGGGGGATAGTTAAGTCCATAGGACCCAGGACCCACGTGGGAGACCCAGAAGAAGTTCCTGGCTTTGGACTGGCTAAGCTACAGCAGTTGGGGCCCTTTGAAGAGTGAACCAGAAGATGTGTAAATCTGCCTTTCATACAAAAAAAAAAAAAATCTTAAGAAAAAAAATAGACAACAGATATACACACACACAAGGAGTTTACACCAAATCATCTGCCATGGCAGGGTGGACCACACACACACACACACACGTACTGTGGTCTCACGACAGACAAGGCAATCATTTGATACAAAGATGGCAGTGCTTCTTTGAGCACGGACAGTGATGTGGTCCTGGTCTGCTTGTGTGGGAAAGATAAGCCACAAAGGAGTGGGTAGAGGGGGCCCAACACCCAGGGCAGACATCTGCATCTGGACATCAAGGTGTAGAGAAGGGGCTGGGAAAAGCTGGAAGTGGGGCAGCCTGATGAACTCGGGGTGGAGGTGCACAATTGAGACCCTACTTCACCCTTCCGTAAGAGGAAGAGAAAGACCCACGTGAGCAGGAGAGAGGGAGCAGGTTCGTGGGCTGCTTCCCAGAATCTCCTTTTCCAGGACTCAGGAGGACCTGGCCTCAGACTCCACCCACGGACGTTTCCCATCGCCATCAGAGAGGATCCCACCATTGCCCCTGGAGATTAGGCAGCCCAGGGTGACAGTGAAGAGGTCAGGGCTGTCCCCCTTGTTCCCTCCCAGGCCCAGCACTGCTTCCCACTGCTTTCACAGTGTTCAGGGTCCCTCATCCTGCCCTTGAATTTCCCAGGGTCCACTCTCCTCCCGGGGACTTCCCCTCCCAGTATTTTACATCCTCTCATGTCTGCTCCGTAGAAACTGTGCTGCCTGGGAAGGAACCAATAAACAAATCCTACGGCTCCCTGCCAAGCAACGCATTTGCATTTTAGCTGGGATTTTTCTTGGGGGAAGCTCCTTTCCTGGATCAAACCCCTTCATTCTGTGAACACACAGGTGAGAGCTCCTACTCCACATCAGCTGTTGAATAGGGACAGACAGCCTGACCCGTGGGGGACGCCCTCCTGAGAAGATTCTAACAGAGGCAGGATTCACAGAAAGGCAGGGCTCAGACAAAACTGCCAGCAAGTGGCACAAGTTGCTGTAGGGAAAATGAGTTTCCTTCATATGATCAGAGCATTCCAAGTAGGCACCACCTCAGGCTTTGTGTGAGGTTGAGCTCTTGTTAATCAACTAGGAGTGGTAGAAAGTCAACACAGCTACACATGGGAGATCGGATGTAGCTCCTGGTACCTGGCTTCAATGTGGCTCAACACTGGTCGTTGTGACCATTTAGGGAGTAAACCAGCAGATGGAAAATATCCCCCTCTCTTTCTGTAACTCTGCCTTTCAAATGAACCTTAAAAAAAAAATTAGGTAGAAGAACTTTCAATTCTTATATCTGCTATCCCCTGAGGGACTCATGCAGAACACATCATTGGAACTCTCAATTTCCTATGAGTAAGACTTAATAGAAACAGTATCACAGGATTCTTAACATTTTCACTTTCCATGTGAAAATTCCCAGATGAGTGTTACTAAAATGTTTACAGTATCTCCCCCAGGACAGCATTGCAGCTTGGGTCCGCTGCTCCTCTGAGAGCATGACATAGTCTGTGACAGAGCAGACTGGCACAATGGTTAGATGCATGGGTTCTGAGGCCAGGTAGTTGGGGTCCAATTCAGTGAGCTTCGACACGTTCCTCCACCTAATGGGGCCCCAGTTTTCTCGTTGGGCAATGAGGATGACTTGGAATTCTCTGCCAGGCTGATGGAGAGGATGCAGTGCTAGTCAGAGCAGAGGAATAGTGCCCACCTTGGGCTGGCCCTCTGTGAGTCGTTGACAAGGACCACGAAGGGGAAGCAAAGAAGTCATTCTTGACCACTGAGTCATAAACTGGATGGCAGCCACTGCTTGGTGTGCATGTAGGGGGTTGTTACAGTCTCTGCTTCATTTCCTAGGAAGATAGCTATGGAGGAGCAATGCTTGCCTGGAAGTCCCATCACCTCAACTCTCTGATTACCCAGAGCATAAGTCACAGATAAAAATGGTCAGATCCCCAAATACGAGGCTTTGCAGTTTGCCTTTCTGAAACAAGAACGGGGTCTGAATAAAAAAATACCACAATGTACTATTTCAAAGGAGGAAAGCTAGGGACTTCTACAATGAGTTTGCAGAATAAATGAAAATCAGTGGAAGAGGATTATTGTAAAGTGGTTTTAATTTATGAAGCTACTGGCTTCCATGCAGGGCACCTTTTTGCTGATCCAGGAGGGACTTCCATGAATTCCAACATTATTCAAACGGTTCTGACATTGCATCTAATCCTGCTCTTCCAAGAACCGTACCTTGCAGCATCTGCTGCGAAGCATGCATGCGCCATTGGTGCAGGTGCGGCTGTAAAGCCTTTGTGGGTTCCAAGGAGGCCTGAAGTTGTGGGGTTTGGGCTGAGTGAACAGCACTCCAGGAGAAAATGGGTTCTGTGGCAATCAGGAGGATGGGAAGGGGCGTTCTCCTTATACCTCTTTATGTTTGCCATGAGATGGGCTGCAATGGAAACGGAATTTTATCTTAGGAAGGGGGTGGGAATACTTGGAAGTAGTGGACAAGGATCTCTGGGCCAGAGACGGACCAGGATCTATCCACTGGTGTTGACTTCCTGGGCAGCAAAAGCCACAAGTGTCAGACCAGCAGGCTCGTGACAAAGCACACAAAACCAGACAGGGACCTAGGAGTTTAAGTGTGCCTTCTGGACTGGGGCTCAGTTTATTTTCCCAAAACAATTTCTCAGATGTTCCAGCCCCACCCAATGTCATATAAACTTGGGGACAATTCAGAACATTGGACAAAACTGCTTTGGGGGATGTTGCATGACCAACAGGAGAACTTTGCTTTTTTTTTTTTTTAACTTTACTTCTTTTTTTAATTATCATTTTGTGATACAGTTCCATATGCCCTGGGATTTTCCTTATCCCCTCCCCAGTTCCCTCCCTCCTTGCTAAGTTCTCCTATATCATTACTATCGTGTAGTTCTTCATACATGTCTTTTTAAGACTTATTTATTTATTGGAAAGGCAGATATACAGAGAGGAGAGACAGAGAGAAAGATCTTCCATCTCATTTTTCACTCCCCAATTGGCCACAACGGCTGTAGCTGAGCCAATCTGAAGCCAGGAGCTTCTTCCGGGTCTCCCACGCAGGTGCAGGGTCCCAAAGCTTTGGGCCGTCCTCGACTGCCTTCCCAGGCCACAGTCAGGGAGCTGGATAGGAAGTGGGGCCACCGGATTTAGAACCACCATCCATGGGCTCCCTGTGTGTTCAAGGCAAAGACTTTAACCGCTATGCTATCGTACTGGGCCCCAAGTTTTGTTTTTTTTTAAAGATGTATTTTATTTATTCAAAAGGCAGAGTTAAATAAAGAGAAGGAGAGATGGGAGAGGGAGACAGAGAGAGAGACAGAAAGAGAAAGAGAAAGGCTCAGATTGTGCCAAGTTAAGCCACAATTAGGAGTTTCTCCCACATAGATACAGGCTGCCAAGGCCTTGGGCCATGATCCACTGTTTTCCCAGGTCATTCGCAGGGAGCTGGATCAGAAGTAGAGCATGTGGAACTCTAACCAGTACCCATATAGGATATTGGTGCCACAGATGGAGCTTATTATGCCATGGTGTCAGCCCCAGCAGAACATTTTATGTAGAGACTTGTGAAGAGCAACATGGAGGTTGACTTTTGCTTTCACTTCCTCTTTTTTTTTTAATTATTAGTCATCATTCAAATGTGAATTTGCATTTCTAGCTTTCTAAAGCGAAATTCACACAATAGCAAAACACAGGTCCTCGGCAGCTTCAGGCCCATAGCTGTGAGTTTGGCAGGGGAAGCAAGCTGCCACCTCGCTGTCAGTGGCCCCCTGAGCTTACTCAGCAGGTGGTTTTCTGCTTAGTGTTGCTGAAACAACACCGATGACCCATCTGGTGGTGCTGGGTACAGATGAGGGACACAAGGAGATAAGGAGTTGGGACCATCTCTCCAACATCCACCCTGAGGTGTTGGCATCATGTGGGTCACTCGAACAAGTCGCTCACCGAAGAACCTGAGAGGTGAGCAGTTTCCTGAACCATCTGTTTCCCTGTGACTGCGATGTTTGGGAAAAGGCGTTTTGCTGAGGTGATGAAGGAAAGGGGCCTGAGATGAGATCATCCTGGATTAGGATGGATCCTAATGACAAGTGTCCTTATCACACAGGAGAAGGTGATGGGAAGGAAGAGAACAAGGCTGGAGTGAGACACTTATATAAACTGGAGCATTAATGTGCAGTGGTGTAGCATGCCAATCCTCCACCTGTGGCACCAGCATCCCATTTGGGCACTGGTTCATGTCCCAGCTGCTCCTCTTCCAGTCCAGCTCCCTGTTTATTACCTGGGAAAGCAGTGCAAGAAGGCCCAAGTCCTTTACACACATGGGACAGCCAGAAGAAGCTCCTGGCTCCTGGCTTTGGGTCAGCTCAGTTCTGGCCATTATGGCCATTTGGGAGTAAACTTGCCAATGGAATACTTCTCTCCCTCTCTCTCTGTCTCCCCTTCGCTCTGTAAAATCTACTTTTCAAATAAAAAATATAATAGGAAGAGGAACTTTAAGGGTTGCTGTGAAGTTGGGGAAACTGTAAGAGGCACAGATAGGGGACTCTGCTCTGGAGCCCTCACAGAGAGAGGCCCCTGACACCTTGGCTTTGGATGCCTGGCCTTCTCAACCATGAAAGGGTGCATGTCTATTGTGAACAACCCAGCCTGTAACAATTTTGTGCCAGCTGCTTCAAGAAATTAAGGCAAAGACATTGATCTTGGTTTTGATGATGTCCTACAGACAGTAGTCATTCCAAAACAGTTCTCCCGTTTTTAGAGGAGGTCCTCCCTCTTTGGCTCAAATTTGCTGAGTCCTGACACAGGGGTGAGTGAGCACTGGCCTGAGGAACAGGGTGCTGCTGTAAGAGGTGGCTCAGCCTTATGCTGTGGATGAAGGACTATAGTGTTGTAATAATATAGGGGGAGTCACTGAGTGGTGGTGATGGAAGGAATTGGGGGAGCAATCCTTGAGGCGATGGAATGGTGAAAGAAAGAAAGAAAGAAAGAAAGAAAGAAAGAAAGAAAGAAAGAAAGAAAGAAAGAAAGAAAGAAAGAAAGAAAGAAAGAAAGAAAGAAAGAAAGAAAGAAAGAAAGAAAGAGAGAGAGAGAGAAAGAAAGAAAGAAAGAAAGAAAGAAAGAGAGAGAGAGAAAGAAAGAAAGAAAGAAAGAAAGAGAGAAAGAAAGAAAGAAAGAAAGAGAGAAAGAGAGAGAGAGAGAGAGAGAGAGAGAGAGAGAAGAGGAGAGGAGAAGAGAAAAGAAGGAAAAAGAGGTAGCTCTGAAGTCAGAGACAAGCGCTGGGCTCAGCACAATGCACCTGCGGGAGTCCACTTGAGCGCTCTCTTGTCTGTCAGGCGGGAATGTTACAGAGTAGAACAAACGAGATAAATCACAGGAATGCACTGTGTCAACCTGAAGGCATGCCTGATCCCCCCACCATCTTTCAGCCTTGGGAGCCCTGCCAGAAACAATCCCCTTGTTGAAGTCGTGGCTGGGTGGGCTGTCCACCTGGAGAGGCCAAACGGGTTAGCTCTGGGTCAGGCTGCCCGTGCTGGGTCTTGCAAGTTCTTGACCTTGGCCATGGCCTTTTCCTGAACCTCATATTTGCCACAAAAATAACAACAAAACGTCTAGCCACTAGCTGTGAGCACAGGTTAACCCTAAAGCCTGTGGAGCTGAATTCACAGTGCTTGTCCTGGTACTGTGGGGAAGAGCTTCCTCAGCGGCAGCATCACTCTGGTGTGAAAGTGCTAAGGGAGATGCCAGGGCTTCGAAGCCAGCAGCTCAGCCACAGGCCTCCTGGGCTCCCCTGCTTCCCTGCCCTTCCCTCTGACCTGGTCCCAGGGTGAATGCCTTCACCATTGGGAGATAAAACACCACTACTACTACTAATACTAATGATACTCCCACTAACAGCAAATGGATGTCGGAGCTGGGAAAGAGAGGAAGTGGGAGGCCAAGGAAGCACATGGAGTTTACCATAGTTTGCAACAGGGTTTGCCCGTACAGCCAAAGGTGGAACAGACACAGCCAGCAAATCGGAAGGTGGTCAACGTCTTCACAGTGGGCCCCGATGAACAAGAATTTTCCCAGAACGTGAAAATGTTTGTTGTGAGGCATCACCTAAGGCTTGCCTGCACCTTCAATCAAGTTTTCTGTTGAATCAAGAGAAATGTTAGACTCGAACCTAAAGATCCAGTCTACTGAATAACTTTAATTTTATAAAGCAGATATATGTGGCTCCTCAGTTTTCTCCTTGCGGTTCTGTAAACCTGCCTGCTTAGATAGATGTACATCCATCACCACAAATGCATCACTTGTTTGGGATCAGAATATTCAAAATATTCTCTACTAGCTATTTTGAAATACATAAGGAGCTATTGCCAACCGTCTTCTCCTTTGGGCTAATGAACCCTGGAACTTCATTGACTTTGCACCTTCAGGCACCCACTCTGCATTGTTCCCTCTTCCCAGCCACGGGTAAGCAGTGTTCTGCTCTCCATTTCCTTGAGAGCAACTTTTCCAGCTGTGATCTAGGAGAGCTTACACATGGCATTGGACTTTCTGTGCTTGGCTTAGCTCATTTCACACAGCTTCCTCTAGGCTCTTCAGCGTTGCTGCCCATGATGGGATTTCCTTCTTTTTTTGTGACTCCATCTGTTGTTATTGTATGTATATAGACCAGGGAGAGAAGGTTTTCACTTCAGATCATGAATGAAAATGTTCTGAAAATGAATAGTGGTGACAGTTGCAGAGAACAATACTTCATGATGCTGAATTATACAGTTGAAAATGGTTAAAGTGATATATTTATGTCCCCTTTTATTTATAATGATAATAAAAGAACAAAAAGATATCTGCTGTGTTTCCCATTGCTGGGGCACTGTGACAGTAGATGACCAGATAGCCAATGGTGGAGGAGCCCGATCAAAGGACTGAATTCTCCAGCTCAGCGTTTGTGTAGTAGAACCTTAATGGTGCGACTCCAAGAGGAGACATTCGTGGGGATTTTAAGATCTAAGACAGAGCAAGCAGGGTGAGTTTGAAGACCATCTATATCCTTGGAAGTCCAACTTCCAAGGTAGACTTATTTCTTTCCTTTTCCTTTACAAGTCTGGAACCTTGAGCTGTTCTCTGCTTCTTTTGCTGCGCATCCTCCCATCCAACAGTGTCCCATGCTTGGCCCAGTGATGCACTAATCAATGCCAAGTTGACGCCTGTTTGTCTGGCCCGGAGCCTGTTGTATTCCATGGAGAAGCAATTCTGTACTATCTGCTTGGTTTTAGCTGAGGAAGAGAGATGGCTCAGCAAATCGTGGGTTGAAGACAGGAGCTCACGCTCTGCTCCCCGCCTGTTGAATCCAAGCCCCTCAGAATTTTTGTTGTATGGTGCTGCCATGGCAACTACTGGGGACATCCACCTGGCTGAATGGGAGCCTGCCAAAGCCCACTGTAGCAACAGTGAGGGACGGAGATGGTATTTCCTGGACAGTCAGTGAGCCATAGGAGACGTGGGGCTATATCTGAGCCAGCCAACCCCAAATAGTCTGGAAGTGCTTGACCTTGAGTTGAAACCACAGATGTCAAAAATATCATTTAAAAAAATCAATATAATTGCTTTTGTAAGTGCTAAATGCCAAAGACCTTCTTATGAGTTGTTTTCTGATTCTTGATTCTGGGGCATGATGACCAGTAAGCACTTTGGCCTCCATTCCTGGCCCTTTATGGGGTTTATAATTACAGGAGATCCGTAGGGAGCTCCCAAACTCCAGGGGCCGGCCAGGCGGAGGCCAGCTGTTTGCACAGACACTGTGAAGGAGCGAAGGCCTGCAGACAGTGAAACATGTTCTCATATTAGCATCTTTCTCATGAGCACTGTTCCCTCTACTGTTAACAGAGTAGTCGCAGTGGCTTCCCTGTGTGTCTTTCCCTCCACTCCCTTTTGCTTAAAAAAAAAAAATTAAAAAAAAAAAGAAAATAGAACACGTGGAGTCTTAAATTTCACGTTCTGTGATCTAACTTCCCATTTCCCACTCACAAACAAATGACATCTGGCCACTCTCAACAATAAACTTGGAAAGATGAGACATTTCCTGTTAGTTCTCCATGTAACCCCTGCTTAAACTTTCAAATTCCTGAAAGAATTGCCTGAAAAATAAATGGATCATTAAAAAGTGAGGAAAGGGGGAGAGAAGGGGCCGAGGAACCTGCCACAAGAACTCTCCAACGGTTCATGCTGGTATATACATATATATCAGCATGAACATGCTAGTATCCTAAATATATATATATTATATATCTATATATATATATATATATTTTAAGCTAGTATCCTGGCATTTTTCTAACAACCATGTTTTAGCACTGAAACATTTGCAATTCGCTCAACCACTCTTGTGAAGTCATAACCAAAGCCCTTCCACCAGGCTGCTGGATCCACAGGCTAACCAATTGCTCAATCCCATTAAGTGGTAGAAAAGACCGTTTAGAAGTTCCCTGTCCTTTCACGCCATGCGCTTATCTGTCCGTTTGATTCCTCAGAAAATTATGCTTGGCCTAATAACCTCGGCAGTTACACAACCCTGTTATCTTTCAAGTTGGCATTTCTAAGACTGAATTTTCTTCCTCAGAGTCACCTGTCAGTTGGACAGTTCTGCTTGGAGGCTCTGCCCTTATCTCCTATTTAGCATGACTAAAGCTGGTTACTCTTCACCAACCTCCCAAAGCCAGCTGCTTTCTTCATAGTAACTCAAGGCTTCTATCCTCATTGTGGAGAGCCTGGGCTGTCTCCCTCTCAGCCCTTACACACAGTGATTGCATGACGCATGTCCCCTCTTCCTTGCCTATTGTCACCAATCTTCTGACCACACACTTGGCCCAGCCTGGCTTTCCTCCCAGGGAGCTCTTTCCACTTCCTGGACCAAAAAAGACATTTGACAGCGCGTCTAATAAACATTCTAATGTGGCATGGCCCTCTCAAAATGTTTTAATGCATTTCATTAAAGTGTTACTTACTTGTTTAAAAGATGGCATGACTGAGAACGTGAGAGAGACAGAGAGATCTCCTCTCTGTTGGTTCATTCACCAAAGGCCCCCAACAGCCACGGATAGGCCAGGCTAAAGCCAGGGCCTGACCTCCACCCAGCTCTCCTAACAAGGGTGTCAGGAACACAGGGGCTTGAGCCGTCATCTGCTGACCCCCAGGCACATCAGCAGGAAGGCAAATTAAAAATACAGCAGCCAGGACGCTGCTCTAAGCATTCCAATATGGGATGCTGGCATCTCGAATAGCAGCTTAATCCAGTACTTCACAATGTCCTGCTCGCCCCATAGAGGGGCGATGCTTATCCACAAGGTGAGCCTTGCAGAATGTAATCTGGGCAGTTGTGCAAGACCCTCTTGAGCTCTGGAAGGTCCTGAAGCTGTTTTATTCTCACTGTCCTATCCTGAAACTTTTAATAACCTTTATGGAAAAGTCCTCACATTTTCATTTTACACTGAGCTCTGCATATTAACTAACTAGGTCTGCTTACAAGCTAAATCTAGACTCCTTAGTTTGTCACTAAGAACTGTCACAATTCAATGGTCTCTCCCTCTAGTCTAACCAGTTCATGTTAACATCAATCCTCCAACTACAACCATTCATATTGACTATTTAATGGTTTTTAAAGAAATGTTTTTGTGTCTATTTAAAAAGGAGGGAGATACAGAGAGAGAGAGAGAGAGAGAGAGAGAGAGAATCCTCCATGTGCTGGTTTACTCATCCTACAATTGCCAGAGCTGCACCAGCTCAAAGCCAGGAGCCCATAACTCACTGCCACTCTGCATCTTCCACTTAGATTGCCTTGACCCTCATGCTTGAGCCATCACTCCTCTCTCCAAGGGTACACATCAGCAGGAAAGTGGAAGAAGGAATGGAGCTGGGACTTCAACTCAGGCACTCAGATATGAAATGTAAATATCCCAATATCCCAAGAGTAGGTTAAATGTTGGGCCAAATCCCCATCCCTGATCCTTTATTGTATCTAGAATGTTTCATGTTCCTTATTATTTCCAGGAATTTGTTCACCCAATTCTTTCCAGCTATGTCTTCCCCTCCTTAACTCTCCCCTTGTCTCTGCACTGAACAGCTTTCATCACTACAAGTAATTGCCTGACATAGATTACTTACGATTGAAGAAGGTTTATTTTAGCTCACAGTTTTTGGAGTTCTCAGCCTAAGTCCAGGCAGACTGAACATGTGTGTAAGAAAGATCCTGTGGTGAGTTGAGAGCTGGTAGACTTGCTCTGCTAGACCCAGGTAACACTGTCCCCAGCTGAGCCTTCTGTGACTAAGCTCTGATGTCCTGAAATACTGACCACCTTTCAGTCCCACTGCGTGCCAGCACTTTCTCTCTGGACTTCTGTCCTACACAGCCTGGTTGTTGAGTCTGAAGAACCTCTGTCATCTTCTGCTTGTATCTGCACGACAGTCATTTCATCCCAGGTTCTTAGGGTGGGCTTCCAGCCACAATGTTTGTGTCTCACAGTGTCTGGCATTGCTTGGCCCACTAACCAATGATCCAATAGGCATCGTGCTTTCAGGTCCACATTTGTGTCCCCTTGGGAGCAGGGAAATGCTAGTGTTACTCATACGTAGCCTTGCTATGACTTGATCTATAGTGAGCATCTATCACTCATCTATAGTGAGCATTATTCTTTCTCTTCACTCGGTTGTGATAGGAAATGAGGTTGTCTTCTGGTAACTGGTCCATGTTTCCCGTAGACGCTTCCTTCTCCTGTGTAGGAAGACTTGCTGGCAATCCTCCCAAGTTGGATGTAACACTTGGAGACATAGTCCTAAAGCTGGGGAAGGGCAATAGAGACAAGGTTTGGGTGTCATCTGACCCTGTTGGAACACTTTGGGTGTCTACAGCTGTGGTTTCACAGAGGTCACAATTGTGCCCAACAGTTTTCCCAGCCTCAAGGCCTCAATGCACCTGCCAGCTGTTTGTCTTTCTTTCTTCCTTCCTTTCTTTCTTTCTTTCTTTCTTTCTTTCTTTCTTTCTTTCTTTCTTTCTTTCTTTCTTTCTTTCTTTCTTTCTTTCTTTCTTTCTTTCTTCCTTCCTTCCTTCCTTTCTTTCTCTTTGTTTCTGCCACCTCAGCTTGGGGATGCTCTATGGCTCGGACCCTCAGAGGCAGGCTGTTGGTTGTATGGCTGCTCCCAGACCCCCAAAGAACATTCCACAGCACCCAGGTGGGATGATCATAGTTGTGACCGCACTAGGGTCTCAGGAGTCACCTTGTCCTGGGCCAACCAGAGGTAAGGGTTAAGATCTCACAACTCTCAGATTCTTCAAACTTACTTGGAATTTCTGTTCTTCCACCTGGGAAGTAGCTTCTAGGAATGAGGAAGCAGCATGGAGGGACCCCCCCACACTCTCCTTGTTCCCACTTAGGCTCAACTGTTCGAAAATTGTGATTTATTAGATCTATGTCTATTCATGAGTTTCATCCCTGAATTTTTTCCAAAAGCCCTTTTTTTTTATGGGTAATCCATTCTATGAGGCAATGACTATCTCTCATGGCTGCCTGTTGGAGGTGTTGGGAGGGTTATGGGATAGAAGAAAATGTTGCAGACAGCAGAGGTTCATGTGGTAAATTACATAACATTTCCCATTCATCCGTTTAATGGGTGTTCCCTGAGCACCCTTCCAGGGTGACTGGCAGGCACTGGTAGTGGACCAAGCACATAAATAAAGATGGGTCGTAGGAGCACCCTGTCTTGCTGGGTGGAAGACAAACCTTCTGGGCCAGCACAAGTAGCAGCCAGATCAGCAGAAAACTGCGTGTTCAGAGGACTTTGAAAGGACTCTTCCAATGCACAGCAAAAGAAACCATTTCAACCTTCCATGATAAGTGCAGATGAAAAGGCAGACAGCCCCTGGAGAGAGCAAAAGCATTATGTGGGCCTCATTGATGCAATCACACAACATAGACAAGCACATGGCAGGCAAAATACTCATTTCTTCTTCTCCTTTTTTCTTAAGAGATTGACAGACATGCGGAGAACTCTTATGCTCTGGTTTACTCCCCCAGGTGCCAAAAACGCCCCATGGCAAGGAAGCAGATAGAATCTGGCAGTTGGGAACTCAACCCAACTAAACCCAGGTCTCTGACATAGGGGGCAGGAGCTCAGATGGTTGAGCCATGACTGCTGCCTCCCAGGGGCTGTAAAAGCAGGAAGCTAGAGTTGGGAGGCAGAGACAGGCAGCCCAGCATGGGACACAGGTGTCCCAGCCGCTAAGCCCAGCACCTGCCTCTACACCCATTGTTCTGAACAGTGACATTCCTCTTCCTCAAGATCTCCTCCTCATGAGTTGTCCATGTCTTCCAAATAGCATGTTTCAGAAACTTGATCCCCCAGATGGTGGTCCGGGAGGTGGGGACAAGAGAGGTGTTCCAGTCATGAGAGTTCCACCCTCATCAAAAGGTTCATGCCAATGATTCAAGGACTTGAGACTGCACATCTGATCTCTTGTCCTCTAACAAGCACTATGGTAAGAAGATTCTCATTAGGGGCTGCCCTTTATCCTCAAGCCCCCAGCTGCCAGCAGCGTGAGTCACTAGGTTCTGTTCTTTATAAATTCTGTTCTAGCGGCACCAAATTAACAAAGATGCCCCTCCATTAAAATTTCTGCTGATGGGGCTGGTGCAGTGGTTTAACTGGCTCATCATCTACCGGCAAGGGCCAGCATCCCATGTGGGTGCTGGTTCATGTCCCAGCTGCTCCACTTTCCATGCAGCTCCCTGATTGTGGCCTGGAAAGCATAGACCTAGAAGAAACTCCTGGCTCGTGGCTTCAGATCAGCTCAGCTCCTGCTGTTTACCAGTGTTTGCCATGTAACCCCTACACCCCCCTCAATTCCCCTCTAACCCTACTCCTCCTCCCAGCATTGTCAAGTTTTAGGGATAAATAAAGGTAGAGCCAGAGTTCTCAAGGCATTTGTAGCCCATTGTTATCCAGGGAGGAATAAGGGAGAGGATGGCAAAGGAGGATGAGCTGGCTCTGTTTTTATAATAGCTTATGTAGTTCCACCTGTTCAAACCACCTATTCAAGCCCTTTCCCAGGTTCCTGCCTTGCTCCAAGGGACAGCCGGAGTTCTTCAGGGGCCTTGGAGGCCCTGCTGCAGCTGGCTGACTCCTTCCCTCTGGGCCTTGTCTCCTCTCTCACTGCTCTCATCCTCCATCTCTCACAATAGCTACATTGGCCTTTTGCCTGACACGCCAGCCTCAGGGACATTGAATCTGCTGTTGCAGCTGGAAGGTCCCTCCCAGGGACACATGGACCTCCACACAGCCATCAGGGGCCTGTGAGGTTCTCCTTCTACCCCAACAGGCCCCAGGATTCTTTTCTGCTCCATAATCTCCCAGAACCTTAGGGGGTTCCCCCAGTCTTCCAAGAGCCATACTTTGAGAACAGGTGCCTGAAACGTGGCTAGGTGACTCTTTAAAATCCAGCACCCAGCCTGCCTTATGAGATGCTATTTCGGGGACTCAGGAGAGAAACTTAAAACCATTTGATTTTATTTTAGGTTTCTATAGATTTAATTATTTCTGCGTTTAGAAGTAAGAGTTACAGGGAGAAAAGTAGAGACAGAGAGAGAGAGTGATCTTCCAGCCATTGGTTCATTCCCCAAAGCATCACAGTGGCCATAGCTGAGCTCATCTGAAGCCAGGAGCAGGAAGCTCCTTTCAGGTCTCCCACATAGGTGTAGGGGTCCAAGCACTTGTGTCATCCTCTGCTGCTTCCCCAGGTTGCTAACAGTGAACTAGATCAGAAGTGGAGCAGCCAAGACTGGAATCAGTGCCTGTAGGAGAGGCCAGCCCTGCAGGAAAAGGATTAATTTGCGATGCCACCATGCCAGCCCTAACTCTGCATTTTAGAAAGCAACTCAGATGATTCTAAAGATAGGCCCCAAGACCATCACTTAGAAAAATCACAGGAAGCCATGGAGAGGCTTTAAGTCTGACTTTGACCAGGTTGGAGTAGGCCTGTGGGGGACTTCCGGAAGGCATCATCCCAATCCCAGAGAGAGAGCAGGAGTCAACGTTGGAGGCCAGCAGACCACACCCCAGAGGATCAAACCCTTGCCTCCACCTGCTTCAGCAGATAGGTTTTCATTGCTGCCCAGACTCAATCATTCTCCCAGGTAATTTTCTGGCTGCTTTTGTGCAAGAAATATAGGATTCAGGACCACTGCCCTCCTCCATCTCCAGAGGTTCAGCATCATTATATCCAACCAGTTCCCAAATCAACAATATCTGGGGACAGCCTTGCATCTGTACTGAGCATGTACAGACGTTTGTGTGGGCCAGGATTCCCTAACCAAGGCAGCCTAATTGCTGCTTCCGCAGCATTTCCGTTCCATTAGGTATAATAAGTCACCTAGGGAAGAGCTCAAGGAGGAGAAAGCTATGCTGGGTTATACACAGACACTGTGCCACCTTCCATGAAGGACTGGGACCTCACATCTGTCAGGCACTGGATTGGAACCAATCCCCCAAGGACACTGGGGAATGGCTGAAGTTATGACAGAGCTGATATGGCAGACAAAGCAAAAACTGTTTACTTCTCAGCATAAGTTAGCAACTAGAGCCATCAGTGTTTGGACTCAAGACTAGGAGTAGGTAGAGGAATTCGAGAGGATGAGCTGAGATGTTCCAGCTCAAACCCCAAGTGGAGGCACTCGTGGCAGGTGAGATGAGGGCTGCACGGAGACTCCAGAAGCGAAGGCACTCGGGCAGCATGCTTGGGGACATTAGGTCCATGTGTGTTCCAGATGCGGCATGCAGCTTTGTTAAGGTTTCCAGACAATCCTCCCCATCTGTTTGTTTCTTCCCTCTTGGAAACATGACTAATGACCACTGCACAGAAACCCACGGCTCTGTGTCAAAGGCATATTTCATGTTTCGTCATCCAATGATAAGGTACATTTAAAAATTTTTTCCATTTTATTTAAGAAAATATTTTTGTATTTGAAAGAAACTCAGAGTGACACAGACAGAGGGAGAGACACGGATCTTCATCTGCTGGCTCACTCCCCAAATGATTGCAATAGTCCAAGCTGGGCCAGGTCAAAGCCAGGATCTAGGAAATCCATCTGGGTCTCTCTCATGTGTAACAAGTCCCAAGTATTTGGGATGTTTTCTGCTATTTTCTGGCACTAGTAGGAAACTGGCTCAGAAGCAGTTCAGCTGTAACTGGTACCCATTTTTCTAAAATGGGATTGCCTGTGTGGCAAGCAGTGGCTTAAACCGCTGCACCACAACACTACAAGACTGACTGCAACTGCTTCTAGTTTAGACATGAACACATGAGATTCAGTGATTTTCCCAAGTACGGCTGGTCAGATCTGTGTTTTGCAAACCTGCAGATCTAACACCTCGATTGTATGACTCACAAAGTGGTTTGCACAAGCCCAATACCAGGTACAGGCCATGGCCGGTGCTGTTGCTTGCATGTTGCCTCTTAGGATTTGTCTGGGCTCCCCTTTTTCCTTCTTCTTAAAATGATTGTCTTATTTTGCTTGAAAAACAGTGAATGTGAGAGTGAGAGGAAATCAAAAAGATTCTATCCATTTGCTCATGCGTAAGAGCCCATAATAACCAGGTTTGAGACCCTAACCACGTCTCCCATGTGGGTGGCAAGGTCCCGAGTACTTGAGCCATCAGGTCCCGCCTCCCAGGATGCCTTACAGGAAGCTGACTCGCAAGTGCAAGAGCCAGTACCCAAACCAGCACTCAGACATGCAGTGCAGGTGCCCCAAACAGTGACGTAAGCCCACAGCACCACAGTGTCGCCCCTGCTTCCTTTTTCCATTTCAATTTTTGATCCATAACAAAATATTACAGTTAATCCCATCTATAGTAACTGAATATTTTCATTACCAGTTGTGGAACCCAGCCAAAGATCTGACATGCTAAATACAACAAATTACTTCTGCCGGTAATTTATTCACACTGGTTGATGCCTTCAGATCTGGAGGATGTAACTCGGGCTTGGAGCAATAGAAAGTTCTATGTGAAGCTCAATCTATGGTACCTTTCCCACACCTGAGGGCCACCGCTTAACAGTGTAGACTAAATGTCCCTTAAGTACATGATGTCCCCTGAGTTTTAGCATAAGTTTCACTCTTGTCATATTAAAGTCTGGATATACTTCACAGCCAAGTGGCACAAAAAAGCCTTTTTTTTTTCTTTGTTTAAATCAAGACATCATTTCTTTTTAAGGATTTATTTTACTTTTACTTGAAAGTATTCTCTGAAACCAACAGCACTGTAAACAGTGTTAAACTGTTACCACCATGATGAGAAAGAAAAAAAACTTTTATGCAGCATAGAAAGGATTAGTAGAAAACCTAACGGAAGAAAATAATGATGTAAGGAGACAAATAACTCAATTTTGAAAGGGTTAAAGAACATACGCAGATAGTGTTGTGAGGATGAACCATTTATGGCTCCTGTCAAGTTCCTCAGTCTCCTTAGGAAGCAGTGATAAGAGCTACAGTGGAATGCTTTGGGGGGTTGGTAGTGCCTGGTTCTGGGGAAGCCATGAGCCAGGAGGAACTTGTTGGTGCTGCAACTGGAAATGGGTGTAAGCTGTGCAGGCAAGAATTTAACTGTGCCGTTGAGCTCTGGCACCCCACCCTGCCACCCAGCAATCACACTGCCAAGCATCGTTTTTAAAGCAACATGAGTTTAAGGAGGCACAGGCCAGATCACCAACGTGATCTGTCTTGGGAATGAAGATGCCTACTAAACACCATGCACATTAAGAAAAACAAATCCGCTCAACAGCAATGAACACAGACACTCCTTCAACTAGGGATACAAAATATCGTATGTCCAGAGTGATACTTATTTATAGAAGAACGCTGCCACAGTGCTCGGCATGTCTTGGGGGTACATGTCAATTGGTAGGAAGTACTCTGGCTGTGTATCTACCAATTCATAACATGGTTTCTTCTGGAAGAAGAGAAGGGAGATAAGACTGTGCTAAGGGGATTGGACTAGGTAGATGTGAGCTGTCTGTAGCACTCTGCATTTTTTGGAAGAAATCATCTGTCTCTCGTATAGTTAAAATGAAAGAAAACACACTGGAGGAAAGTGCACTAGGTGCAAGTAGAAAAGGATACAACAAGTCAGCATTGCTCCAACCACCAAGCTCCTGGGCAGTGAGCTCATCTTCCTTAGGAGGGTACAGGTCAGGGTCCAGTCCAGCTGGGGTCTGCTGCAGTAGGGAGCAGAAGACCACGAGATGTCTGATGAGAGAAGGACTCAATCCACTGTGGAGACAGAAGGGCTACAGGGGAAGGAAGGTGGGCTTGAGACTGAATTCGTGTGGGAGACCTGGAGAGGCTCCAGTCTTCAGGCTACTGGCTCCTGCCTTCAGATTGGTTTAACTCCAACTGTTGTGGCCATTTCGGAAACGAACGAAATGAAGATCATTTTCTTTGTCTCTCCTTCTCTCTGTAAAACTGCTTTCCAATAAAAAAATTAAATAAATCATAAAAAACTCCTTTTGATGCAGAAAATTTCAAAATAAATATGCAGTTGTTTTTTTAAATAATAGACATTCTACCATACAATTTTTGAAGATAGTTCATATTTAAGAGTTTGTGTCCAAATCTCCACTCAGATTTGATGTTTTCTTTTATCTAATGCTGTTGTTCTATACCAGTGTGTGTGTGTGTGTGTGTGTGTGTGAGAGAGAGAGAGAGAGAGAGAGAGAGAGAGAGAGAATAATAGAGAGCGTTGCCTTCCAATGACCAGTTTAAAAAGTTTGTAGAGAAAAGGCCATTTGAGATTGTCACAATGAGTGAAGGAGTCTCCTTAGGGGATGGAAAATGCTGCTCTGTAAATATCTTTTTGTAAAAAGAAATATTTATTTCTTTATTTTTAATTTCACTTCTTTTTATTATTATTATCATTTTATGATACAGTTCCATAGGCCCTGGGATTTCCCTTGTCCCCTCCCCGAATCCCTTCCCCCTCACTGAGTTTCCCTGTATCTTTACTATAGTATAGTTCTTTATACACAGTCATATGTCCATCATTGTGGGCATGGACAATGGCAGAGAGTCCATCATCCTATTCTCAAGATATAGTAAACAGTTTCATTGGGAGTCCATCTTTGCCTAGAAGTAGAGATGCATACTGCATTGTGTCCTCACAACTGGATATGATAGTCTCCATTACACAGTGACCATACATCTCTTTAAGTAAAAAGCCACAAACAAAATCAACAATAGGAAATTAACACCACCATGAAGTTAAACAACCTGCTACTGAATGACTAATGTGTTGCTGAAGAAATGAAAAAGAAAAATCAAGAACATTCTTGAAGAAAATGTTGCTACTGTATGATCTATGTGTCACTGAAGAATTTAATCAGAAGAAAGTGTTTTGAAGAGATAAAACTAATAAAAACAATCAAAATCCATGAAATATAGTTTCCGTTGATTTTTGTTGGTGAAGTATGTGTCTTTTAGACAATAAATAGATGGATTTTGTTTTTTAATCCAGTCTACTAATCTATGATGTTTAATTGATGAGTGTAAGCCATTTATATTCAGGGTTAGTATGAATGGGTGATAATTTGGTTCTGTCAGTTTAGAAATGGGTTGTTCATTGATTTAGTCTTCTGTTGTCATTTTACTGGGATGTTCTCCACATTTGCTTTGGTTTTGGTAGGTGCTATTCCTCTTCTCTGTCAAGAGAACATCTTGAAGTATCATTGTAGGGCAGGTTTGGAAGAGGCATATTCTTTTAGCTTTTCTTTAGTGTGGAAGAATTTTATTTCATTTTTAAAGACAAAGGAAAGCTTTGCTGGGTACATTATCCTGGGCTGACAATTTTTTCTTTTAGAATCTGGAATATGTCGTTCCATTATCTTCTAGCCTGTAGAGTTTCTTGTGAGAGATCTCCCGTGAGTTCAATTGGCATTCCATCATATGTCAATTGATTTTTTTTTCACATGCACATATAAGGATCTTATTCTTATGTTTAATTGAAGAGAGCTTGATGATCATGTGTCTTGATGAAGATTGCCTTTGGTCAAGCCTGTTGGGAATTCTGTGCTCCTGAATGCTGTTTCCCAATTCTTTCTCTAGATTAGGGAAATTTTCCCTTATTATTTCATTAAATACATATGTAAACTCAGCTTCTCTTTCTGTACCCTTTGGGATTCCCATAACTCTTATATTTGACCTTTTAATAGTGTCTTTCAATTCTTGAATACTTTTTTTGGCCTGATCCAGGCTCTGCATCCAACTTTTTGTTTGTTTCCCCGTGGGGACAGGAAATATCTTCTAATTTTGAGATACTTTCTTCTGCCTCATTCATTCTATTTTGTAAACTCTCCATTGTACTTTTAATTTGCTCCACTGTATTCTTCACTTCTGATATATCAGCTTTCATTTGATTCATTTGATTCATTTCCAGTGTGACATATTCCTTGAATTCTTTGAATGCCTGCTTTCCGTGCTTCTTGTTGTTGATAAAAAGTTTTATAGCAAGTATTTTGAATTCTGTGTCCGCCATTTTCTCAATGTCTTCCTCAGTGAACTCTGGGGTTGGCATAGGGTTTTGCTCCTTTGCAGGGGAGACTTCCTTTGCAGGGAGACTTCTTTTGTTCTCTGTCATTGTACTTCTGGTTATCAGATTCTTCTCCTTGGGGAGGTTTCTAAGCTGTGTCACCCACTGCTCTACAATTCAATTTTACTTATTGCAGTTGGTACATGGCTCTTTGTTTGCAGTCAGTTGTGCCATTCCCTCCAGCAAGTTTCAGGTCTGAGTTCTTATGTCAGATTTCCACCATGGTCTCCACAGCCCCAGCTCCTGGCTCAGCGTTCTCCATTTCCTGTGATACCATGTTGAGACTGCACTTTTGTCTGTACAACCTTTCTTTTACTTCTGGTTGGAGTAGGTCCCACTATTAGGGAGACAACAGGTGTCCTATATAGCTAGGTTGTTGGTGGTGGTAATCTTGCAGGAATCTGTTGGCTGTTAGATCTGAGTGCCACACGGACCTATTTTGATCCATACAGTGCCACCGAGCTCAGTGCATGCGCAGCTCACTTTTGTTCCTGCAGTCTTAAATTCTTTGCCACACTGTAGAAAATGGCACCTGATGTGCCACTACTGGTGTTCTTGATCTGCTGGTCATCAGGTCTAAGGGTTACCCAGACCTATCTTGGGTGGAACCTGAAGGATGCCATATTGTTGCAGTTCGTTAAGTCAGAAATGAGTTTACTCCCAGCTCAGTGTATGCACAGTACTGTCCATAGCCCTTGCCTCCTTAAGTAAAATGGTGCCTGATATGGCTCTAGGGACTGACTGGGTTCTGAAATCCACACTGCTCTCACAGGCCTGTCTCAGATCTGCTGCTCTGTCTCTGCTCCTGGCCGAATCAAGCATACCAACAGAGCAGGCAGTTCTCTGGGTTCACCTCCTGAGCTCCTAGTCCCTTCTCACCTGGTTGCTAGTGGAGTTTGGATCACTGCTGATACAGTTCTGATGGCCACTAGCTGAATGATGCTGGAGTATCAGTCACTGAAACACCACACTGCTGTGTCCACTGCTTTCCTGTGTCTGTCAGTCTTCAGGTACCTCTCTGCTCTTGTTCTATCCTCTCCTATTTCCTGGAATGTGTCCTCTCTGCTTCACACTTGGTAATGTTTCTCCATCTGTTTAAACGTGTGCTTACCCTATTCCTCCACTCGATTCCTACTCCTTAAATATCTTACAATGCAGAGCCCATGCTGCTTGTGGACTTTTGGGCAAGTTGTGAAACATTAGTCTTTTCTGGTCCAAATTCACAAAGGAGAGCATACCCCAAAGTGTGTGGGAAGTGCAATTAAAAGATGCTTGCTTCAGTGCAAAATTTTGAAGTGCAGGCATAGTTTTTTTCACAGTACCCATCTCCCCCTGGGATTTTTGGAAGACCTTACATATGTGAAAATGCCTAGGGTATACTTTTTTTTTTAAAGATGTATCTGTTTGAAAAGCTGAGAGACAGAGAAAAAGAGAGAGATGAGACAAAGGGAGAGATCTTCCATCTGTTGGCTGACTCTCCAGTTGGCAACAGCAGCCAAGGCTGGGCTAGATTGATGCGGAGAGCCATCTGGGTCTTCCATGCAGGAGATTTGGGCCCAAGAGCTTAGCTTGCCACCAACTGCTTTCTCAGGTACATTAACAGAAAGTTGGATCCAAAGCAGAGCTGCCAGGACTTGAGCAGAAGCTACACAGTGGGGTGCCAGCATCACAGGTGGCAGCTTAGCTTGCTGCACCACAATGCTGGCCCCTGACAATTTACCTTCCTCAAAAAAATCTACAGCTTTCCATCTGTTCGTGAGAAACTACCACACATTTCCATGCAGGCTGTTCTGTTAGGCACCATCTGATAATCCTCCACAGCTGCCGAGCCAGGCTCCTGCGTGGCTCACACTCTATGGAAGATGGGAGGACTGATGCCATTGGTGGCCGATAGCACATTCAGATTGAGATCCTATTGGCTTAGGGGTTGATGCGGGTTTTTGAACAAGGCCACCACTAGCCCAGGAAACAATGAGCTGCTACTGGCATGGTGTAAGAGATTTGCTGCTGAATCTTTGTAACCTAGAATTAAAAAAAGAAAAAAAAAGAAAAAAAAAAGCATGGAAGAACGTACCATAATACCCTGGGGCACAGGGCCGAATGTGTTAGCAGGTAGAAGGTGGCCCCACAATGATGGAACACTCGTGGACAGTTGGACCAGAGTGATTTATGGATCCCAATGGGCCCAGGTACCACAGTCTGCTTGAAGGAGGTGATCCATTCTGGGACTTTCACTGTCAAGGAGCATATTGGGGTTTCATCAGTGGTCCCAAGACTTTGAGATTATATCTTTAACACATCAATAACTTAGCCTCTGGTTAACAAGGTTCAGTGGGGCATGGCTAATCAGTGGATGAAAGTGTCTTTGTGGGGATTAACTTTAATGAAAAGAAAAGGGATAGTTATTCAGGCAGTTTGAAACCTTGCATAAATCAAAGTGAGCACTGCCACAGCAGGTTCACAAGGTAAGAATGAAGCCATTGTGGAGGAAATGAAGGCACAGCTACTTTTGATATAAATCACAGGTCAGGGCTGCATTGGTGGAGGGTTCCATGGGAACAGGACTCCTGAACTTGCTCAGGTGTAAAGGAATGATCGTGGGGGAAGCCCACCCTTCTTAAGGAAATGCAGAAGTCCTGTGTCTTCCCTAACCCTTTCACACTGGCTGCCCCCATACCTAGTGACAGCAACTGGCTTGTTGAGTCTTCAGAGAAGTGGTCTCAACTTATTCCAAATGTGGCTTTCAAAGTATATTTTTGAATTTATCTCTTTATCCAGAAAACCATGAAAATGACATCCTACACATGACATAAAAAGATGATTCTCTCTTCTCCTAAGACTTAGACCTTAGATGCTTAAAAAATAAATCTTTTTAAAAGAACAAGCACTAGACTCCACACATCAGAACAGATTGTGTTGACCCCACAGTGTTGGCCCCTACCAGTGTGAGTCTCTAAGAATGCATGGCCAAGTTCATCCTCCCGCCCAAATTATGTGACCTGAATCTCATATGAGGAACCTAAGATGGGGAAGGAGGCGAGATGGGGAAGGAAACTCCAATAACAGTTCTGATAGCTCTCTTTCTCTTTCAATGCCAATATCATGAAAAATAGGAAATTTGAAAGATGGCTTCAGATTAGAGGAGATGAAAGACGTATGCTAACTAATTGCAATGTACCAACATGCTTTGAACTTGAGATAAGAAAGTATTACTATAAATAACATTGGGGCAATTAATAGAATGTAAATATGGCCCATGTTTAGATAAGAGTACTACATCAGTGTCAAATTTCCTGGATTTCATAATTATGCAATCGTTACATTAAAGATGATTCTAGCTTCCACAAGGTATACATGAAAATGTTTTGGAGTTAAAGTTCAGAAACATTATTTCATATAGAGGGAGAAAATATAGCAAGACCACAATTACTAATTGATGAAAAATACAAAAGAGTTCATTGCACCATTCTCACAACTTTTGTATAAGTTTGATGCTTTCAAAATATAATGTTAAAAAAAAATTAAGCCAGGTTTATTTATCTTATTTTTACCTGAAGAGAAAATTTACAGAAAGAGAGACAAAGATTTTCCATCTGCTGGTTTACTTCCCAAATGGCTGCAACGGCTGGAGCTGAACCAATCTAAAGCCAGGAGCCAGGGGTCTACTCCAGTTCTCTCAAGCAGATGCAGGGTCCCAGGACTTTGGGCCATCCTCGACTGCTTTCCCAGCCCACAAGCAGGGAGATGGATGGGAAGTGGAGCAGCCAGGACACAAACCAGCCCCTATATGGGATGCTGGCACTTCTAGGTGGAGGACTGGCCTATTGCTTCACCATGCAAGCCCCTAAGCCAGGCATCTTTTTTTTTCTTTCAGGTATGTTTTAAGAATAGTAGATGCAGATGGGAAATGCACAAAGTGCAAAAAAAAAAAAAATCTAGCTTAGTTACGGTTGTTACAGTCAGTCACTTATCAGTCAAACCAGACAGCATGAAAGAAATGATTGAAAGAATATCTAATCTGTGCAGTGAAGGATCCGAATTTCTCACCATAGCCAGTTTAGAGGAATCCCAGGCACCTATCTTTTCACTAGGAATTTCTTTTTTTTTTTTTTTTAGATGGTATTTATAAAGTTGATCAAGACGGGAAAGATCATGGGTTAGGGAAAAGCAGGTGTGATCATTGTTTCCAAATTTTCTATTTCTTCTTCCTATTTCTAGGAGGAGGGGAGGTAAGGCGAGAAGCCATATCCAGCCTCCCAACCACCCCAATACCCAGCGGTGGGGAATGACCACCAAATATCCACCCAGGGTACCAAAGTGGTGCACGCTCTGAGGGTTCTGCCCAGATGGCTTGGATAGTTCTGAAATGTCGATCTTGCCGATCCAAGGATGCAGGAACCCTGCAATGTCTATTGGCTGACATAGTCGACCCCAGAGTCTCCATTCACCCAGATTTTTGGTGTCATTTTGGCTGGGGTAGTTGTCCAATTTGTTCTCTTCTCTTTCCTCTGCTATGTTACTAGTTGTCCTCTGAAGACCCCAATGGGCCAGCCCTCCACTATTCCATCTTTTCCACCGAGGAGGATCAGTTATTGCAGACAGGCCCAAGGACCCAAGCCAGGCGACCTGGGACCCACAGGAACCCTGCCACCCGGGGCTCATGGACCCTGCACCCACTGCTCCCAGACTGGCATGCCTCGTCTCACATAGGTATCCATCAGCAGGTGCTGTAGCCTGGCTTGGTCCAACCTGCACCCAGTTAGTTTATTCTGGTGGATTCTGCAACCTAACTAGACCAAGCTAATCCCCAGCCCTAACATGAACTGGCTGGTGCTGCAGCCTGACCCAGCCCCTCTTGCACCCCACCCTTGTTCTCAGATCTGCCAGTGGATGTTATATACTGGCCCAGCCTGGCCCAGCCTGGCCCAGCTTTAGACCTGCCCTGCATGTGTGCTAGCAGGTACTATAACCTGGCCTAGTTTGGGCTGCTCCTTGCCTTGGTTCTTGTACTCACCTGCAGGGACTGCATCCTGATAAAAAAAAAAAGTTTCGCCATGCCATTTCTTTTTCTTCTTTCTCTTTTTTTTAAGAAATTTATTTTATTTTTTTTTATGGTGCTTACATAGTTGAGAAGGATGCACACACATGTGGACCACCAATCAGGGTGTGAAAGGTCAAGGAATAGGGGAAAGTGGATGGGACAATTGCTTCCAATTCTTTTTTCCTTCCTGTACTTGGAAGAAGGAAAGAGACAAGAGGAGAGGGCACTCCCAGCAGTCTAACTGCATTAGTACCCAGGGATGGGGACACCTACCCAATGTCATCCCATGGTCGCCAATGTGGAGCATACTCCAAAGGTTTTGATAGTTCTGAGATGCTGTTGATTTCCTTGCTCCAAGGTTGAAGAAATCCTTCCAAGGTCCATGAGCTGACATAGTCCACCTTAGAGTATCCATTCACCCAGATACTTGCTGTCAAAGCTTGCCTGAGAGAGCTGTCCAATTTGTTCTGCCCTCCATCTCTGCCATGGTACTAGACCTCCTCCACCAGCTTCAATGAGCTTCCAAAGCAGAAGCTGTCAGTAGTCACAGGTCAGTATACTCCGAGCATGTGCATCCTCCAGCTACCCCTCTCCTTGACCATCTAATTACAGGTGGCCAATTTTGAGAAAGAGTAACAACTAGAAACCTGGAGTCTGGAGTCAGTTCTGGTCCTGGTCTGCACTGGGTAGTGGATGCTATGCCCAAATCACTCAACCTTTCCAGGCCTTAGTTTCTTTCCTATAAAATGAGGAATTTTTAAAATTCCTATCCAGCTATAACAGTCTGTGAGTGTATAATCTTTCTTATTTTTCGCAGTGGCTTTTGTCTCAAGCACACAAAACTCTGACATAATGAGGAGATGCCTGCCCTTGCAAAAGGTGAGATGGGCCCGGATCCAAGGAATATCGCTTTCCCTGCTTACCAGCATCAGAACCTCAGAATGTGCAGTTCTTTCCCTTGACCCAACCATCTGCTGAACAGGCTCCCTCTCCAAGAGGGTGATTCAGTTGTTCTGGCCACATATCCCCAAAAGATGATGTGCACAGGAAGAAACAGTGTACAGAAGTCCTTCAGCAGCCTTCCTTTTCTGTCTCATTAGACATTAGATGCTTATGGGTAAGTCTTGGCTGTCATTGGCAATGAGAATGGAATAACCTGCTTGGTTTAGGCAGAGTTGCTTGGGCTAATCACCTGTGTAGTGAACTGCAATATATCCTCTATCTGTGAGGAAGAGTCTACTTTAGAAAACAGTGTTTTCTGCCAGATTCCACAGAAAGGTTCATCACAAACTTGAGGCTCAAATAGATGTACGCTCTCCCTTTAAGTCAACACCCACCATTTCCACCTTCACCATGGAACATCTTGCACATTGGTGACTCTCACAAATAGTCTAAAAAAGAGCATACAACATAGGCCAAAGGGAGAATTTGCATCTTCTACAGTTTGCTCATAGCAAATCTGCATTCATTCACACATACATATAGTCACTTAAGAAATATTTATTGAGGACCAGCCATAGTCTAGGCACGGATGAACAACCTTGGGCTTTGCTCTCCAAGAACTTATACTGCAGTGATGAAACACACACATTAGCAATTACAATAAACGCCATGAATGGCAGGAGTCAAGGAACACCGAAAGACAGCGTGACATCACAAAGGAGAATTGCAGTGGACTTAGACGCTTGGAATTCTCGTTAAGTTAATCACACTATAAAACATGGAGTGTGTGTGTGTGTGCCTGTGTGTATCTCTTTAGCTCTTAGTCTTTTTAAAGACTCTCATTTATACATTATTTGGATTTCACAGAAGATTATTTTTCAACTAAAATCTAGATGTTGGTTTCATCATGGATACTTTCTTCTATAAAAGTCTTAGAACTCAGAAGCGCATTATTTTCTATACATATCACTTCACTCCATCCAGAACCATGGGTCGGTATTCGTAGAAGGGAGACTCCTTAGATTTAATTATTAGCATGCTAACCTGTAAGAATTGTTATGTGCCAGACACTAGGTGCTTCACACATTACATTCATTTATTTCTTGAAGCCACTCAGCAATAGAGGGTAGGGAAAGAGAGGAACAATAGCCTGGGACCATGGGGCCCATACTGGATTCAGACACAATGCCGAGTAAGCTGGCCTTGTTTCTGAGTCTGTGAGTGCTGCTGAGCACACCACACTGTGCTGCCTCTCACGGGATGAAAACTGGACTCAAGACAGAACAGATTGCATCACATACCCTGGTGCTACTGCATTCATGTCTAAAAGATCCTGTGTCAGGCAGCCATGAAGACAATTTATACAACATAGTGTTTTTCTTTTAGTTTAAATATATACTTAGTGTATAGCCCAGCGATTCTCTTATTAGCTACCCAAGAAAAATTTGCCCACAATGATTGTGAGACTGGTTCCCAATGGCTGGAAACAATAGCTCAAAACTAAAAGCAACTTCACTGTTTATTGATAGTGAATGATTAAAGGACTTATTTATATAAAGGAATAAATAAAAATAAAGTGCTACAGATACACACAACACTGCAGAAGACTCTCAAACTATTCTCCTGGGTGAAAGAAGCGCAAATCCAAAGATGACATGATGTATGGCTAGAAGAATTCTGGATTCAGAACTCTCAAATCTATGGAGGTCAGATGCTACAGGAGAGCAAGAATCTCCAATCATGGGAGAGCTTGTAGGGATGATAAAAAAAATGTTCTAAAACTTATTTGTGATGATACTTGTACAATTGCCTACAGTTGATACCTAGGTGCGTATGGGGGACACAGTGGCCAGCTCCTTTGGTCCTGCAGAGAACAGCAAATGCCATGTTAGAAGATAGAGAACAAAACAGGTTAGACAACTCTTCTGGTTGAGCTTTGGCTAAGCACTGGGGTGGATTTTGTCAGCCAATGAACCTTGAAAGAATTTTCTCAACCTTGGATCAAAGAAATCAACATCTCAGAACTATCAAAACTACTCAAGCAATATTCTCAGGACGCTTTTCTTCACATTGGGGTTTCTAAGATGACATCAAATAGTCATTGTCCATCCCCAGATTCTGATGTAGCTTGGCAGCCGGGAACCCCCCTCTTCCCTGCCCCTCCTCGATACAGGAGAAAGGGAAAGAAAAGGAAAGTTGCAATCATTTGTCCCACCCACCTACCCCTATGCCTCCACTCCCCTCATCCTTGTCAGAGGTCATCAAGGGCCGGAATTCTTATCAGCCAAGTAAACATCAAAAATTAAAAAAATTTTTAAATGGCATAGTTACATCAACAAGCTACATACATCCAAGGGACAGATTTCAGTCCATGTAATTTACATAATAAAACTATAAGAGATTAAAGAAACTGAAGAGATAACAACTAAATACAAAAGAATATCCTTAATCAAATCTTTAAAACAAAAAAAACTATTAAAAGAAAAACTTGAGAACATTTATAAAAATGTGAATACAGACTATATATTTAATAACATTTTGGAATTGTCACTCAAAATTTTTTACAAAGCATTGCAATCTTCCAAGAGAAGCCGCTAGAACAAAAAAAAAAAAAGAAGAAGAAAAGCAAAATATGAATTCCAAACCAATATAAACGTGGGAAAAAGAGAAAGAATCAAAATACCTCATCATCCAAATATGAATGAGATAGTTCAACAAAGAACAAAGAGTCTTGTGGCATAGTGGATTAATCCATTGCTTTGTACCAATCTAATATTAGAGTCTGGTGGTAGCCCTGGCATTTCCACTTCCAATACAGTCACCTGTTAATTCACTCAGGAAAAACGTAAAAGATGGCCCAAGGAGTTGGGCCTCTGCCATGTACTTGAGAGGCGTGGAAGAAGATCTTGGCTCCCAGCTTCAGCCTGGCTACTCCGGCCTTTTGAGAAATGAACCAATCCCCACCCATTTCTCCCTCTCTCTGACATTCTGCCTTTCAAATCATTAAATAAATATTTTCCTTAAAAAAAATTACAGGAATGTAAGACTGATAAATTCACCATGAAAGTGGCAGATTTCAGCAGAACACTTAGTAACTGATAAATCCCACAGACTAATGATTGGATTAAATGTGAATAAAAGCAGTTCCCATATCTAGGGTGTCCTGGTCATGCCAGGCAGAGGACACAGTTGTCTCCCTAGAATGTCTGTTCTTTGTGAGTTCACGTGGCAAATCTCACAAATGGTGAGGAATTAATAACTCCTCCTTGCCATTAGTTTAGAAGTCAGTAACAGATAATAAAGAATAAATGAAGTACACATTCTGACATATAAAAAAAAATTAATGTTCACACCCTACCTTTTTGAAGAATTACTGATTTTTCTTGGAAAGGTAGATTTACAGAGAGAAGGCCACACAGAAAGATCTTCCCTTTGCTGGTTCATTCCCCAAGTAACCACAAGAGCCAGAGATGAGCTAAGCTGATCTGAAGCCAGGAGCCAGGAGCTTCTTCCAGGTCTCCCAAGTGGGTACAGGGTCCCAAAGCTTTGGGCCATCTTCTACTGCTTTCCCAGGCCACAAAGCAGAGAGTTAAAAAGCAAGTGGAGCAGCTGGGACATGAACCTGTGTTCATATGAGATCCAGTACATACAAGGTATGGATTTAGCCACTGAACCATTGTGTTAGGGACTTTTTAAAATATATATATATATTATATAATTATTATGTAATTATATGATTGTTATACTATATAATTATATAATATATATTATATATGTATTTTTGGGAAGAGGAAGTCATATTTGTAGACAGAGGGGGAGACAGAGATAAAGATCTTCCATCTGCTGGTTCACTCCCCAAGTGATCGCAATGGCCAGAGCTAAGCCCATCCGAAGCCAGGAGCTAGAGGCTTCTTCTGAGCCTCCCACTTGGGTGCAGGGTCCCAAGGCTTTGGGCTTCCAGGCCACAAGCAGGTAGCTGGAAGGGAAATGGAGCAGCTGGGATATGAATTAACCCCAAAATGCGATGCTGGCACATGCAAGGTGAGGATTTTAACCTCCAGGCTACCACGCCAGACCCGGCACTTTTTAAAAAGATTAATTTTCATTGGAATGGCAGATTTAGAGAGAGAAGGAGAGGTGGAGAGAAAGCTCTTCCACCTACTGGTTCATTCCCCAAATGGCTGCAACAGCTGGAGCTGAGTCAAACTGAAGCCGAGAGCCTAGAGACTGGAACCTCTTCCAGATCTCTCACACAAGTGCAGGCTCCCAAGGCTTTGGGCCGTTTTCTACTGCTTTCCCAAGCTATAAGCAGGGAGTTGGGTGAAAAGTGAAGCAGCTGGGACACAAGCTGGTGCCCATATGGGATGCTGGTGCTTGGAGGAATAGGATTAGCCAGTTGTGCTATAGTGCTGGCCACATATCCTATCTTGTGGGATGTAGTAAGACCATTACATGCAGAGTATTTTTAAAATTTATTTAGTTAGTTAGTTATTTGAAAGGTAGTGTTAAAGGGAAAGACAGAGAAGAAGTTCTTTCATCCACTGACACTCCCAAATTACTGCAGAAGTTAAGGCCTGGCTGGGTTGAAGTAAAAACCCTGGAATTGCCTCTGGGTCTCTCACATGAGTGGTGGGGGACCAGGGAGTAGCTACTCTCCACTTGCCCCCCCCCCCCAGGTGCATTAGCAGAGAGCTGGATTGGAGGTGGAACAGCCTAGAGCAGAGTTGGCACTCATAGGGATGTTGGCATCGCTGGTGGCAGCTTAGCTAGCTGTGCCACAGCACCAGCTCCACTTAAAGGGATCTTTATGCCTTCACTATTTGCATTTAGGAAAACAGAATAGCTGAAAGTGAAACGTCTCAGCTGCAGGCCCTAACAAGAGCCCAGCCCTGCTGGCCTCACCTTCCAGCCTCTGGAAAGATATTTCCTTCTTTTATAAGCCGCCTTGCATGTGACATTTTGGTACGGCAGCCTGAATACACTTAAGACCATGACAAACTTCATGTCACATGTCACATGATGTCTCATGTCAAGCCTGTCAAGAAAATAAGGAAGGCCAGAAAGATGTCAGGAATGAAAAGGGGGAAGTAACAGCAGATTAAGGAGTAGAGATTAACACCATAAGCAGAAATAATGTGAACAGCTTTGTGGAAATAACTTGAAGCCAGGAGAAATGGTTGAATTGGAAGGAAATCAACAATAAAGAGTAAAAAAAAAAAAAAAAGTTGGAGGGTGGGCATTTTATGTAGCTGTGAAGACAACTACCTGGGACACGCACACCATGGTCCTGTACCTGGGTTTGAGACCTTGCTCTGTTCACAATTCCAGCTTCTTCCTAGTACAAACTCTGGGATGCAGCACTGATGGGCTAAGTTCTTGGGTCCCTGCCACCCATACAGGTGACAAAGATTCAGTTTCTGGCTCCTAGCTTCAGCCTGGCCCAACTGTTGGGGCATCGGGGGTTAACTAATAGATAGGAAATTCTCTCTCTCCTTCAAATAAATAAATAAATCTTTTTTCAAAAAAGAAAGATTAGGAGGAAGTGGCCGTGTGGGTGATCTGAATTCCTAAGTGGGCCCCAGCTTCTCTTCTGTGGTTGGCACTGGTCTTGAGCTCTCTCCCTGTACAGGCTCATGCTCAGGAACCCCAGGCTGTGAGCAGCTTCCATGCCAGCCCCTTGACCAGCTGATTCCTTCTGTGCTGCTGTGGGAATCTGGAAGAGGTAACAGTTTCTTTCCTACAAGGCACTCACATCAAGTACAAAGTAGATAGCTTGAGCAGGTACTGCTGGCTGGTGTTTGGAAGAGCCTAATAATGACCCACACACTGATAGATAAACTACCAGCACTGGCTTTTAGGGATAAGTATCCCAGATGGATTCAACAGCAAAGTGTTGTAATTCCATAGAATGGCACTGCTCTGGCTCTTATGAGGAAAAAAAGGACGACTGTGAGGTTCCAGCTTCCTCCGCCATGCAAACATTTGAAGATTGTGCAAAGGCCAAGAAATCTTCAAGATCTGTGATTGATATACAACAGGGGAAGCCCAAGAAAAAGCAGAGGAAAGTAAAACGTAGTGGGAGGCCAAGAGGAAGTTCTAATGGACCTTTGGCTGCCGGTAGGGCAATCCTTGCCGAGCAGTCAGGTCTCGGGAGTACAGAGTAGAGCTGCTAGGCAGAGAACAGGAGGAGCTCAGGGAGAAGCATGGATGTGTCTGAAGAAGTCCCAGAAGTCTGTGAAACCAGAAACTGCAAAGGAGAAGAGAGAAAATGTCCCAGGCATGAGCGGGGGGCTATACTCATACAAGGAAGTCCTGGACCCCATCATCAAAAACTCTGAGGCTGTCCTTGGGCAGGTCTGTGGCAGTTCAGGTGAGCAAGAGGCCACTCCAAACCACCAGATGGTCCTCTCCCCACCTGGGGAATGGCATATTTGAGATGATCCATGAGGGACTGGAGTCTGCTCACAGTTGTGTGAGCATCTCATTGCTGAGTGTGTGGCTACAGACATTGTGTCCTTTTGCATATAAGCTGGAATGGAAAATGGTGGGGCCTTCAGCACGGTGATGCCCCCAGTATAGCCAACTCCTCGGGAGTCTCAGGTGCAGATCCTGCACATGCAGATGTGCCCCGGGACATACGGATGCTGAGTGTGGCCAGTGTTCTTACATCACTGTCTCCTGTGGTGTCCAAGACCTGGGAAAGTCTGATAAGTTTGCCCAGATTTTCTCCTGACTCCTGGAAAATGGCTTCAGTGTCCTCCTTGCTGCCCGCGATATGTCTCATGCCAGGACAATGGAGCAGCTATCTGCATATAACCCACAAAATAGTGGTAGTCACACTACAGCACAGTTTGGAAAGATCATGATCAGATTGCTGTCAGCATCGGCTAAAAACCATTGTCTTTGTAAACGACCCAGGCTTTGATGTGCTGGTGAACACTGTTGACCATATGGAAAATAATGGCCCCTGACAGCTGCCCTGGCCAAACTCATTACTGTCAATACTCCAGATTTGATGTCACTTAAAGAGGAGCCCTTTAGTATGCAATGAAGCCTAGGACCAATAGGTCAAGTTCACTAGAGCTTTGGGTGACTATTTTGTGGCTCAAACCCCTCCGCTGCTTGATGGCAATGTCCTTATCAAATTTGACACCACTGATGACAGAGTGGGAACTGCAAGAGGCGATGTCTGTGTAGGCATTGCCCAGGTCTTCAAGACCTAGCAAGTGGGTAGCTGCCTTTGCCCAGTGCCAACTCTTCCCTCCTCCTGGATCAGGGATGTGCCTTTGAGCATGTGAACAACTCAATTCAGTGTAGTCCAAAGGTAGAGTAAGGGAGCCTCGGGGGCTCACAGCTCCTTCTAACTCCATTCTCTGTTCAGTCTAGCCTCCATTTACAAGAAGGCTGACAACCTTGTAGTGCTGGCTCTGGGTCCAATGACACCTCTTTCTGGGAAACCCAGCTTTAGGGTCCCTGGTGCTGAAACATGCTCACCTCATCAAAGAGATATACAGCCTGTTCTTAAATGCTGCTTATTCTGATTCTAATGCTGATCTCTACCCTATTGTGTGAGGCTAGAGTGATTCACAGTAAATGAGTGAAGAATGAATTCCCATTTCCCTTGGAAATAGCTACAGTGCTGCTGAGCTGCAGCGCTGCACTGGGTTTCTCAGGCCCCCTCCTATACCCCACTCCAGAATCTAGATGTTAGCTTTGCATGGACATCTAGCTCCCAGGAAAGCTGGGAGATAAGAGCTGTCCAAAAAATATCCACTGCCCCCTCTCCAACCCTCTTCTTCACCATGCAGCAGGTCTTGGCTTTTCCCATTCGTCCCCTCGGCGGAGCATTGCACACAAGGGCCAGCCTCTTGTGGGACTTGCCTTGCGTGGCCACTGGTAATCACAGATGTGCTACCTCACATATTCATTCCATTAATGAGTAAAGTTAAGACAAACAAGTAGCAAAAAGAAAAGTTAGGAAATATGGAAAGTCTTAAAGCCAATCTAGGAATTGAGTCAAGAGCTGAAAGTTTGCCCATAATTGGTCTCTTCTACAAATAAAATATAGGAGAACAAGAGAGAGAGAATATAGGTTGAAATGATTGATATAGTAATCAAATCCCCAAAGCACTGTATAGATCTCATTTGAATCTTGATTCAAAAAATGGTTTGCAGATAATTGGGGAAATTTGAACACTGAATATTGTATATTGTATGATAGGAGGAATTATTATCATTTTTTGAAGTAAAAATGGTATTCTGGTTGTGTTTTAAGTGTCATCATTTTATTTCTATTTGAGAGTCAGAGAGATGACAGAGAGAAATAGACCAACAGGAAGCTTCCTTCTGCTAGGTCATTCCCCAAATAACTGCGACAGCTGGAGTGGGGCCAGACTGAACCTGGGAGCTGAAAACTTAGATTTTCCAAGTGGGGGATAGGAACCCATGTACTTGAGCCATCACTGTTGCCTGCCAGGAAGCTGGAATTTGAAACACAGCTGGTACTTGAACCCAGGCACTCTGGAATGTGGGTATCCTGGCAGCATTTTAACCACTAGGCCAAATGCTCATTTCTAAGTGTCTTCATTTCAAAGACACACATGTTGAAAGAATGTAACATCTGGGATACACTTTAACATAACTCAGTGGGGAGCCATTGGGAGAATGTTGTATATCAAGAAATATGAAGGTACCACAGCTATATCCAACATAGCAGGATCCTAAAAGTGTTGAGTGGAAAGAAACAGACATGGAAGACTGCATTAACGTCGGTTATAAGACTCTCAAAGAAACAACAGTAAGCCCCACTCTGTACAGTATATATGCAGGCAGGACTGCATGTGCACAGCAGTGGTACATGGCCTATGAGGAGGAGACTGGGTCCCTGCACAAGGAGTGAACACCAGCTGTGTACACCATCAACAGTGTCCTAGCTCTTCCATCATGTCATGAATTGTCAGAATGTAAACACATGTGATATACATGTAGCTGTGTTGAAAAAACTATTTTAAGATATATTTCTAGGGCCCGGCGCGGTGGCGCAAGTGGTTAAAGGTCCTCGCCTTGCACGCCCGGGATCCCATATGGGCGCCGGTTCTAATCCTGGCAGCCCTGCTTCCCTTCCAGCTCCCTGCCTGTGGCCTGGGAAAGCAGTCAAGGACGGCCCAAAGCTTTGGGAACCTGCACCCGCGTGGGAGACCCGGAAGAGGCTCCTGGCTTCGGATCGGCATAGTATCGGCCCGTTGCGCTCACTTGGGGAGTGAATCATTGGACGGAAGATCTTCCTCTCTGTCTCTCCTCTCTGTATATCCGCCTTTCCAATGAAAAAATAATAAAAATAGATCTTTTTTTAAAAAAAAAGATATATTTCTAAAATAAGAACTTCTGTAAAGGCTCTAATATGTCAGTCCTTACATTTTTCCCTTAGATATCACAGGGTTAAATACGCACAGGATTTTGCCTTCTGTAATTATTCTGTGGGTTTGAAACTGAGCATATTGTACCCATCCAGGAGCCCGCCCTTTGGCATCTCAGTTGGCTTTCCTCACTATTTATCTAACTCAGTTGTTATTTTCCTCTGTATTTAATGGCCTCATAATGTTCCAAAATTTTCCATGAAGACAATGTTTAAAAGAATGAGCCACCAAGTTTGGACAACAAGTTCACTGGATCCCTGCCCCTGCAGGACCAACAAGGAGTGGCCTGGCCCATTCTGTCACCTTGAGTCATGTGACCTAGGCAGGCTTTGAATTCCATCAACCTCCCTTCCCAAGCTGTTGGCAGAAAAGGAGAAGCCACAAAAGCCATCTCCATCTCCCCAAGCTGGGTTTCAGCTCACACTACTTTCTAGCTTTGGGTGGTGCGACAGCAGGGCCTCCTACCTCCTTACATAGAGATGGAGAGATGGTGGCCAACAGGGCTCTGGTCCAGGCCTGTGGTCTAGGGTGGACATCACTCCAGAGCAGACTCTTCCCACACTTAACCCTGGCCCTCCATTTACTTTTGTAAATAAAGTTTTATTGGAATACAGCCATCCTCATTCATCCAAGTACTGCTTATGTCCGTCTGCATGGTGCAATAGCACAGCTGAGAGCTTTCGACAGAACACAAAGCTGTATTATCCAGCCCTCATTAGACCAGCTTGCTGACTCTCCATGCGTCCCTATGTCCAGGGTGTTCTTGCCTGCCTTTATATGAAAGCTGTCAGTGTGCAAGTGGGGATAGTTATGAATTCCTGCCCTTCCCTTGGCCTTCAAAAGACCTAGGTTTGGGGTCTGCCTCTGCCACTGATTGGCAGATCACCAAATTATCTGCTTTCCTCTGCCCATCTGGCAAGCAGAAAAGACAACCACTGCTCCCTCTCCTGATTAGGGACCAAGTGAAAATCAGAGTCTAGAGCAACAATATCACCCTGAAGCAGGCATCACATCCTTAGCTGGCTTATTAGAATGCACATTGCCAGGCCAACGCTCTGGGGCAATGGATTAAGCCGCCTCCTGCACTGGTACCCTACATTGGTGCAACCATTTTAGTTCCAACTGCGCTGCTTCCAATCCAGCTCCCTGCCAATGTGCGTGGAAAAGCAGCACAATATAGCCCACTACGGGATCCTGCTACCCACTTGGGAACCTGGATGGAATGCAAGTGCTCTGGCTTCTGCCTGGCCCAATGCCAGCCATTGTGGTCTTTACGGAGTAAACCAGCAAGTAGAAAATTTCTTTCTCTTTCTGTCATTCACTCTGCCTTCACATAAACAAAGTACATGTTTTATTTCCTTTTTAAAGATGCAGACCATTGGGTCTCATCCCCTGAGTTTCAGAATGAGTGGGTCTAGGGTAGGGTCAGAGAGCATTGCACTTCCAATGTTTCCAGGTTGTGTGGCTGCTGCTAGCCTGGCTGCCATACTCCGAGAACCTCTGCTCTTTGCATGCACCTTATAGTACTACGTCTTTAAAAGGCTGGTTGTCCAGGTTATAACCCCAAACAATTCAGTCAGTGCCCTGGGGAGGTGGGCCCGGGCCCTGGCATTTGTTGAAGATTCTCAGTTATTTCTAATGCAGAGGTGGGCAGCCATGGACAGAGTTTCAGCCAGGGCTGCAGGGAGGGATCCTTGGCTCCTTGTCTGTTTGTAGATTGATGCTATGTCACTGACAATCCTTGAAAATCAAATCAAGCACAACTACATTATGGAGTAGAATGTAAAATCTGTATGTATTTGGGGACTTATTCAGTTTGTACCAAATTGCTTTAGGTTGCATTCTGCTCTCAATGGAAGCTGTCACCAATGTGAAAGCTTCTTGCATTTTGCAAGAAACCGAGATCACTAATCTTTGCCTAAGCCCCTCCACAAATTTGCATCTGGTGCCTTCTTTTACAGGTTTTCCAGACCACCTCTCCTTGCAACCAGCTGTGAATTCACACATGCTTGAATCGATTTCTCTCCTCCTCTACTGGTCATGCCACCCTTACCTCTTGGGGACACCCTTCAAGGACCTCCTGACAAGAATCCCCTGACCCTGCATTCCATATCAATGATAAGGAAAAGTTTAGGAATCAAGAAGCTCATCATGTCTCTCTCTTGTCTCAAACTGTTAATACCGCCGCATCGTGGCCAGAAGAAAATCTAAACTCTCACCTGGTCTACGAGTCCCACCCGCTGGGCCGTTTCTCTGCCACTGCTTTGCTCTCCACTCCTGTGGAAGCATTCTGTACTTGATAGTGGAGGCCAGAGCAGGAAGGGTGTTCTCTTAGCTCCTGGAGGAATCCGAGTGCTGCCCAACCCTAGGCCTTCCTCCCAGGTCAGCCCCTTCTCCTGGAGCTCCCCTCTTGTAGCACTTCAGGCCGAGAGGACTTCCCACTGCTTCTAAGACAGGTAGTCCACACCCCAAATAGTGCTTTATGGGCTCTCCCTCTTGCCTCTTGTCCCTTTGTAAAAACTACTGCTATTTGTTTTGTTTTCCTTTTCTTTGTTTTTTATTTTATTTGTTTCTTGTCTGTTTACTCTTCCAGCATCCAAGTTCCTGAAGAAAACATTTTGTTCTCCACCATATCCCTAGAAGCAAACACTATTCAGTCGGTATTTATTGTATTTATTGCATGACGGTCAAAGTTTAGAGGACTATCCACCTTGATTTCTTGTCACACAAGTGACATGACATGCAAGAGTGGCACACCCATACCCAGAGGGAAAGTTAGAGTGCGACAGTGAGATTATAGATGGGTATAGCTTTCAGAGGGAACACTGCCACTCATTCTTGCCAAATGTCACCATGTAGGCCCATGGTTGCCAGATCTTCCAGTGTTTAAAGAGATGCAGACAATTCAGATTTTATGTGATTTTAAACTCTTGGCAACTAAGCTTAGGAAAAAAAAAAAAAAAAAAGAATCCACCCTCTGGGAGGCCAAACAAAACACATCACACATCTGTGGGCTGGAGCCGGCTCGAGGGCTGCCAGTGTGCAACCTCTGCTGAAATCCAGATGGACCAAATCTATGGCCCCCCTCTGATCTGCCAGCCTGTTACCCTATCAAAGCAAGAAGGAGCTTAGATGTGGTTTGGATTATCAATGTTTCCCAAGAAAAGATAGTGCTTTGAACCATGAGTTTCACCCTGGACTTCAATGGCTCAAGGCCCAGGGATGGAGCGAGCTGGGCCAGCTTGTCATTCAATAAACATTCCTTCCTACCTGGTATGTGCCAGGGACCAGACAAGCCTTTGGGTAGTGGCCAGAGATCAAAGCCTTAAGCCATGCAGCTCCCGGCCAGTCCCCAACCAGCCGCACCCCACTCATCCAGGTCTTTGAATCATCAGCTTCCCTTTTCCCCAGCAGCAATCCTCCCAGTTCCCACCTCACTTATCCTCCTCCTGGCTCCCAGGAAACCTGCTGTCCTGCTCAACCCCCATCACAAGACCCCACCTCCCCCCCTCAAACCTCCCACAACTGATGCTCAGGATTCCAATTTCCTCTACCCAAATAATGGCAGCTCTAAAGTGCACTCATTTAGGGTGGGGTGCCGGGACATGTCTGTTACCAGCTGTGTTTTTTTCAACACTTTGTTTCTAATACATGTCAAAATAAATGGCAGATACCCGGATTCATCAATATGCACATTATTAATATTCAAAAATTACCCTTTTGTTTCTTCTGAGTGAATTTTGCCTTTGAGGAAGTACACAAAATCTCAAGTAGACTCTCACAACTGAGCTTTGACAAATGCTTAGAACCCTGGGCAACCCAAACCCTGTGGAGGCACAGAACATTACCATCGTTCCAGAAAATTCTTAAACGCCCCTTTCTCCACCGCTATGCCTACTGACTCCTCCAAAGTCAATGCTATTCTGATGGGTTTTTTTTGCCATAAATGATTTTTCTATTCCAAAACTTCAAATGAAATCATGCAGCATGCTCTATTTTGTGCAAGACTCCACCCAGCATAATGTAGCTCAAGGTTTGAGATTCCTCAAGTATCCTTAGGTGGCTCTTGTTCATTGCTGAGAACTCCATCGTTTTTCTGTTTACAGGCACCTGGGCTATTTCCAGTTTGGAACTATTGTGAGCAAGGCCATTCTGAGTACACTCAAGTACCGACATGTTAGGGTTCCCTTCTCCTGGGTAAATGTTTAGGAGTAGAATTGCTGAGTCATGGAGTAGACAGATGTGGCTTTCCTCAGGATTTCCCATCCATCAGACAGTATCAACTGTCCCAGCTGAGTACTCAGTTGCATCCAGAAGATGCTCATTTGGGACTCTCCATCAGCTAAGGGAAGAAAGAGTAGGGCACCTAGAATCGCCCTACATTCTGAGCGGCGAGGACTTGGAGCATCCAAGAGGGTTCTTTGAAAGAAGCAGTATTTGAGTGGCACCTGGGAAGGAGGGCGAAGACTTAGTGACAAAAGACACATGTTGTGTGGGGGAGGGGAAGGGAGAAAAACACAGAGCCAGGGCAAGACCAGACATGGTTGATGGATGAAGAGACAGACAGCTGGCCTGGCCCTGAAGGGCCTGGGAGCAAAGTAGCCTAACACTGGGGATCCAACCTTTGCATATCAGACAAGAGTGGCAAGATTTTTAAAGGTTCTCCCCTTCCTCTTCAAGGGCACAGTGAATTGAGTTATCAGTAATTTGGCCCTCAAACAGAAATCCAGACATGGCTGTGGAACTTCACAGTTCTTTAGAATTTTCCAGTATTGGAAAGCTTTACCTGTTGCACCCAATCTGCTCCCATGACATTTTAGTCCCGCTCCCATAACTCTTCAGGTTTCCCACTGGTCCATAAACCCCACTCTAAGTGTATGGGGCAGGGAATCGCTGACAATCAAGGGGTGGCTCCTACTGCTTCGTAAACTCCCTGAAGTTAGGACTTCGTGCCCTGCCCTGTGCTCCAGTTCTGAAGGCTGGAAAAGCAGGATCTCAGCCAGGGTAGCGAAAAGAGAACCTCTTTGAAGCTCGTACCTCGTGCCCAGTGGCTGGTCCCCATCAACCGTTGGGCCCCAAAAGGACTGGCAGGGTCTCATGGCTGCTCCATGGCAGAAGCTACTTCAAGCCTCTCCCATTGGGTCCTGGTAGGAGAAACCACCTCTGGTCAAAAAACAAACAACAACAACAACGTCTCCATCCTGTGTATGCTCTCCAGATTCCGCAGAGCAGCTAGGCGTGAGGCAGCCGGCGTCTCTGACTCAGAACGCCACAGAGACTCACACAGCCCGAGGCAAGAAGGAATCTGCTGACCAGCCTTCACACGTCTTACAACACACAAAGACTGCCTGCCCACCGTCCCAGCTGGCCTTTGCGGGTGGCATGCCCAGGGGTAGGGCAAATGGGCTGTCACTGGGGTGAGGTACCCCTCTGGGTAAACACAGGCCTGCAACGTGGAGCACCTAGGCTCTTGGTTTGGCTTTGGCTTTGGGAGACACAACTGGCTGAGAGAGCTCGCCTTGGGCCCCGTCTCCAAGACACTGCCCAGTGGAAGAGTAACTATAGTCTGCAGCTCACAGTGGCTTGTATGGACTGCAGGTTCTGGATTCAGCACACAGATCCCATGTCCCAGCAAGTCCCTCCAACCTGGACAAAATGGAATGATTGTTCACCCTGGAAATGGCAATGGTCCAATAGAGAGTTTTTCCTTAGATAAAGTGTGTTTTTGCTTTTTGAAATATTAGTTGAAAGAAGAACTCTGGGGGCCGGCATTGTGGCATTACAGCCAGAGAAGACAGAGGAAGATGGCCTAAGTATTTGCAGCCCTGCCATCCACACAGGAGACCTGCACGAAACTCCTGGCTCCTGGTTTAGGCCTGGCTCAGCTCCGACTGTTGTTGCCACTTGGGGAATGAACCAACAGATGGAAGATCTCGTTTTCCCTCTTTCTGTAATGCTGCCTTTCAAATAAATAAATCTTTCCAAAAAAGGAAGAAGTAGAATTTTCAGAAGCCTGTTCTGACAGTTACTAGCCCAAATTCAGAGTCACCAGTAAGGGTGGAGCCCAGCAGGCATCCCTCTTCAGCCAGCCTGCTGGTGATGTGGTTCCCCGCCTCCAGGGCTGGAGGGTGGTCTGTGATGGGGAAGGAGGGTGTTAAATTCAGTGGCCAAGATGGGTCTGGATCAATTCCAAGGACCTTTGATGACATAGTAGATCTTCCATGGCTGTTTTACTTGCAAATTTTAGAGGGAGTAAGTGATAATGCCTGGTGAGCCTGTCCCTGACCGGTACCTGGTCAGCTTTTGCAAAGCTTGGCTCTATGCGGAGTTAAGAGAACGTGTACTCTATCACCTGGAAGAAAAGAGGGTGCCACTGGGGAGGGCGATATGTCGCACCCTGGAAGGCCAAAAGGAGATATCTTGGCTCTATAGTTTTCGTCTCTGGGGCATTCTCTTGTCTGCCTGTTCCTCTCCACTGGAGGTAAAAGATCTGAGATTTCTGTCCCCAAGGAAGTCATTTTTATCCTACAAATAGGAAAGTCTGCTCCTCTAGAGGAGACTGCAGAAGCCATGGCAGGTGGGCTCAGCCTGCCTGACCACAGGAGCCATTGTCTTTTGAGAGACTGTAGAGTTTTAGAGACTCCCATTGTTTCACAGGTGTTGTGCTCAAAAGTCTGAAACACACTTTGTAGTCTAAACAACCTGGCAGACACAGTGTTCTGTGGGTTCCCTCCCTTCTCAGCCTCACAACTCCCCTCCTTCCCACCACCACCACCACCTATTATTGCAACAATGTGCTGTGAACAATATCTTTGATTGTCCCTCAGGCATGTGTGGCTAAACTCAGTGCACACAGCTCTCAGACAATTGTGGGTAACTCTCCTCTACTACCTATGCCAGCCAAGACACACAAGGTGTTCTTGGTTATAGACTAGACATGGGGTCTGAATTACAAGGAAATAATTCAATCTAGCAGACAAGGATGAAATTGCCAATCCAAAGAACCATGTATGAAGTCATCCAAACCTGGATGTGAAATTAATTCCATAACAACATAACTCACCACAGACCACCTTGTTTAATTTAATTTTCTCCTAGCAATAGGTTCTTCCTGCTATCATTTATATTCCAGATAATATAAAAACAATACAGCCATCATGGTGCAAATGCCTTGAAGTCTGAAATGGGAAGTGTTATAACAATAGTGGGAGCATGAAGCACGTTGTGTCTGTTATAAATGAGTTCACTTGAGCTGAACAATCCAAGCGTATTTATTAACCATTATCACAACTCAGCAATCTAAGTGGATTTCTGGCAAGGGCAATCGAACCTGAACTTTCTAAAGTATCGTTTCAAGGTCAAAGTCCTGATCCTAGAACCACATGAACTGATGTCTTTGCTGGGCTCTCATGATAATAAGAGAAAGGTGCTTCAGGCCTTTGCTCCCTGTAAAGACTTGCCAAGTGGGCCCCAGGATCCAAAATAAGTCATGGCCCCATGCTGGAGGAGTTGATGACTGAGATTTTTTGTGTGTGGGGTGAGTATGGCGGCGGGGGGTGGGGGATGCTGGAGCAGCCTTCAGGGCTGACTGAGCTGGGCACACAGTGTCTGGGAGGCTGTAGATACTGGAACCAGTGATGTTGAAACAAAGCTGTAACCACACACATAATGTGATCAGGAGTCATAACATGTCCCCAGAGTGAGCCCTCTCCACACAAGAAAGAGTGGGAAGGTAGCTATCTGATCCTCCCCTGTAGACACTATTCTCAACAACAATTGCTGTGTGGTGGTTAGTACCCTGTATAAAATTGACCCCCCTAACCTCAAATGGCTCAATTAACTCATTTGGAAAAGGCCCCTATTCCGTTAGATCTTCCCAGCGCCTCTACTCATCACCCGGGTCATTCACTCCATGGGATGCAGCTACAACAAGGAAATAAGGAGAGGCCAATGGAGCGCCAGCCCTCTTTTGCTGCTTGAGAGATATTGTGGGAATGATTTTCTGCAGTGGAAATGGAAGCTGATGGGTAACTTTCGTCAGTTTACTTTAGCAATTAGGTTAAAGCTCTGTGGAAAATGTGAATGAAAACTACTCTGGTTATCTATTGCTGTGAAACAAATCACTCCCAAACTTAATGTCCAAAAACAGCAACTCCTGCAGTTTCTCTCACAAATCTGTGGGTTGACTGTGCTCAGCTGGGTGGCGTTTCTGCTGCATGTGATGTTGGCTGTAGCTGAGGTCATCTACAACATCCCAAATAGCCCACTCCCATGGTTTGTCAGCCATGGCAGGATGCTGGCTGTGGGTTTGGAGCACAGAGGAGGTGGTAGCAAAGTGCTTACTTGTGGCTTCTTCTTGTGGCTTGGGCTTCTTACAGCATGGTGGCTGAGTTCCTGGAGGAGTAGATCCAGGAAGAGGAAGCAGGATGCTAAACCCAGAAGACTGGGCCTGAAATGGGCACATTAGTGCTTCTGCCAGGCTCTGCTGATTTAACAGTTCCAGAGCCCACTTTGACTCAAGGAAAGGAAAAATTAAACCCCAGTTCTTCATGAGAGAGTGATTATTCATTTTACTTTTAATGTTGTTTACACAATTGAAAAGGATGCATGCCTATGTGGGCCTCTGATTAAGATGGGGAGAATTGAGGCATGGAGAAAGGTAGGTGGGACAGTTCTGTTCTTTTGATTCTCCTGATGTACTAGTGGAGGGGGAAGGGAAAGGACCACTCCTTGCTATCAAACTATGTTAGCACCCGGGGATGTGGAGATGGTTATTTGATGACTTCTTAGAGGTCCTGATGTGGAGAAGAATACTCCAAGAGTGATACTTAAGTGTTTTGAATTGAATAGTTCTGAGATGCTGTTGGTGTCATTGCTTCAGCACTGAGAAAATGTTTCCAAAGTCCATTGACTGACCAAATTCACCTCAGTGTACAGCCATAGACTCAGACACTTGTTACAGTTTGGCTAGGAAAATGGTCCAACCTATTCTGTTTTCCATTCTCTGTCAAGGCACTCTGCATCCCTTGCTGGCCTAGATGAGCTGGCTGTCATGTCCCCTATGTTCATCTAGGCATGCTGTCTGCAGCACAGGCCTTAGCAACAGAAAAGGCCTGTTACCAACACATTTACTTCAAGTTTGGACCACATATCTTGTGATTTTTCCTGTGGCTGGTATTTGAGTGTGGCAATCTAATTGGGGAGTCTCCTGAGAAATATCATCTGGGGTGACATCAGATTTGACTCTTATGTGCACCAACTAGTGCAGGGTCAGGTTCTGTCCATTACCTGCACCAGCCACTGTACTTACTGATGCAAGCAGCTTTCTGGTCAATTCTACTGCCAACTCAATCTCTCATGCAGCCCAGTTTGCCATAGGTCAGTTTTCACACACACCATTGGGTGTCACAGCCTAATTGGGGTGAGCCCCAATAGCCCCTTCCAGAAGTACCCCAATTCCAGTTTTTACATATGCTGGTATGTGATGTGGCTTATCCTGGTCCATACCGCATCCCATCTAGCTCTCATGCACACCCATGGGTCCTGCAGCTTAGTTCAGCCCAACTCATCCCCAAACCTGGCTATGGTCACTCTCAGTCCATCATAATTACCTGAAAATCTTTCCACATAAGACCACATGTCCTGGTCTATGCCCATGCAAGTTTCATCCTTATAATCTATACCACCCATGCTTAGGATACCTCTACCAGGATGATTTCTAATGGAGTTAAAAGCTCCCTGCTTCATAGATCTTCCCTTGGAGTAGGCACCCACTGAAAGGTTGCCTCTCCTGATTCTTCAGGGTCTACATGGGGAATGTTATAAATTTGGCCTCCCTGATGGCCGCACAGGTGCTATTGCTCGTAAATACTTTATCTTCAGTGTTTCTCCTGATCTTCAGGTCTACATTCTTTGTTTGGCAATTGAATATCTTCTCTTGAATGTTCCACAGGCCTGCAGACTCAGCTGGAGTGCAGAGGTGAACTTATTGGCAACATGTTCGTCCTTGTACTTCCTGTGTTTGTGAAGGGTACTGTTGCTTACCCTAGAGTCAGCCTATTGTACAGCTCTCTCCCACCCGACCCACATCTGGTGACTGAGGCCTGCTGGGCCTGCCGTCTGTAAATATCCAACTCCCTACAACCATTGCCCTTGTCAGACCCTGATCACCTCAAGCCTGTCATAAATAAATTTTTGTTGCCATCTGTGTAGGATTCCCTGTGTGTTGACTTCTCTTTCCTGGGGTTGCATACTCAGAAACAGGATGAAAGGATTGTTGCAATGGTCACACGCTCTGTAATCAAATAGAGCAGGAGGAAGGATTTTGTTGCCTTTCCTGTACTTGCCAGAAGACCCTGAGCTATAGATAGGTCCAGGTTCACCTTTGAGAGACACATGCTGAGGAAGGCCAGGCCTGCCTTGATCTGAGATGTCAGTGGCACTCAGCAGCTCATATTCCCGTGACTTGGGGGTTTTGCTTACCTTCCTGGGTCACTGACAGTTTCTTCTACCGCATTCTCCTTGCTCCCCAAGGAGGTGAAAGGAAAAGGTAGAGCAGAATGTGTAGGGTGTGGGATCCTTCTGTCAGACATTTTCTCTGAGAAGTCAAGAGGCGTTAGCAGCCTTGGCTTTGGGGAGACAGCACCACAAAGGCAGTCCCCAGGTGACTCTGGCCCCAGGCTCTGAGAACATTCAGTTGGGGCATATATTCCTTTGTGTGCTTATTATATAATTATTTTTGAAAAACCAAAAATTCCAGGATGTAACACAGGACTGTGCCTTCGTCATCGTTATGTTCTCCTCTTCTCAGCATCTAGTTACAGCTTCTGGCACACAGTCGTTGATCAATAATTATTGATTAATTCATCGATTCGCTTTTGGTCAGTCATCAGTCATGTTTATTGAGCGCATACTCTATACCACATATAGTTCAAAACACTTTAGGTATATTACCTCATAAAGTTAATTAATTTAATCCACATAGCAACATAGTCATTCTCATTGTGTAGCTAGAAATGTGGATCTTTGAGAAACTGAGGAAACTGATTTAAACACATGGAGAGAGTTAGTAAAAAGCCAAGCACTGAATGTGGGCAGCCTGACTCTGGAACCAACTCTCAGCCATACCTACAACTGTTCTCCTTGCAAAAGCAGAGTCAGCAGTATGCATGGGTACTTGGGAAGACTGCTGTTGGTGGCAGTGGTGGTTATGGAAGGGATGTTGATTCACAAAGCCTCTGCTTGATTGTTAAAATTTACTCAAGGAAAAGCAAACATGGAAATTTGATTCCTGCAACACCCTGATTGTAGTTTGGCTAGCCTAAGTGTCTTTAAGCAAAGCAAAAGGGGCTGGTGTTGTGTTTCATGGATGAAGCCACCACCTGTGATGTCAGCATCCCATATGGGCATTGATTTGAGACCTGACAGGTCTGCTTCCCATACAGCACACTGCTAATGCACCAGGGAAGGCAGCAAAAGGTGGCTCAAGTACTTGGGCTCCTGTATCCATGTAGGCATCCCAGAAAAAAACTCCTGCTCCTGGTTTCAGCCTGGCACAGGCTGTAGTGGAGCTGACTGCGTGAACAGCTGTTGTCAAACATTGTGTGTGATGATGACTGTGGAAGCAACTCAGATTCCAAAGTAAAACAAAACCAATCATACAGATTCTTTTTTTTATATAAGATTTACTTTTCAAGTTTACAGAGAGAAGGAGAGACAGAGAGAAAGATCTTACATCTGTTGATTCACTCTCCAAGTAGCCGCAAAAGCTGGAACTGAGCTGATCTGAAGCCAGCAGCCAGGAGGAGTTTCCTCTGGGTCTCCCACACAGGTGCAGGCTCCCAAGATCTTGGGCCACCCTCCATTGCTTTCCCAGGCCACAGTCAGGGAGCGAGACAGGAAATAGAGCAACCAGGACATCAATTGGTACCCATATGGGATTCCAGTGCATGTAAGACAAGGATTTAGCCACTAGGCTATTGTACAGGGCCCACCAGATTCTTATCAGAGGTCACCCATCAGCTAGATTCCCCTGGGAGTTCACTGCCAAGCCTGGTCTTTGCCAAAGTTGGAAGTATATTAATCGCTTTGAGTTGGCAAAAAGGAAATTTCATTCCTTCCCCTGCACTTAGAGAATGAGGAATTTGCAGTGGCCCAACACCATTTTGGTCAATTACTATCCAGGTAGAAAGTTTGGCAGAAGGCTGAAGAGGAGACGGAAAATTTTATATTTTAATATTTGTTTAGTTATGCACTTATTTAAGAAGGAGAGAAAGAGTGATCTTCCATCCCAATGCCTACAACCAAAGGGTCTGGACCAGATCAAAGTCAGGAGCTTGGAATTTAATCTGCATGTACCACATAGATAGCACAGACTCAACTACACTACTTGGGCCATTATCTGCTGCCTCCCAGAGAGCACTTCAGCAAGATGCTGGAATCAGGAGTGATGCCAGTACTCCAGAACCCAGGTTCTACGGGATGGTATGTGAGCAGCTCGGGCAATGTCAATTTTTTTTAGACTCATTTTTAATTTTTATTGCAAAGTCAGATATACACAGAGGAGGAGAGACAGAGAGGAAAATCTTCTGTCCACTGATTCACTTCCCAAGTGGCTGCAACAGCTAGAGCTGTACCAATCTGAAGCCAGGAACTTCCTCCAGGTCTCCCATGCAGGGGCAGGGTCCCAAGGCTTCAGGCCATTCTCAACTGCTTTCCCAGGCCACAAGCAGGGAGCTGCATGAGAAATGGAACTGCCGGGATTAGACTCAGCATCCATATGGGATCCCGGCACGTTCAAAGAGAGGACTTTAGCCATTAGGCCACTGTGCCAGGCCCGCAATGTCAATTTTTAAAAACTATTTCTTTTTATTTGAAAGTCAGATTTGCAAAAAAGGGAGTAAAAGAGAGAAAGAGAGATCTCTTCCATTTGCTGGTTTACTCCTCAAATGGCTGGAAGTGAGCCTATCCAAAGCTTCCTTCAGGTGTCCCAAGGGGGTGAAGGGTCCCAAAGCTTTGGACCATTTTCCACTGCTTTCTCAGGCTATAAGCAGGGAGCTGCATTTGAATTGGAGTAGCCTAGACATGAACCAGCATGTATATGGTATGCCAGTGCTGCAGTGATGGTATGTGATGCCACCATGCTGGTCTCTCAAGCAATGTCTTGACTGCTGGGCCAAACACCTGCCTTGGGAAACACAAGGTTTTGATTACTCATTCCTGAAGCTGAAGAGAAAGTCTTTGAAAAGTTTCTACAGAGAGTATTCAGTCTATTCCAACACAAATGCCTTCACAAGAACTTTCCATTCTCCTCATTGTTTCATGGCAGCTTGGCTTCCTATGTCTCTTTAGTTTCTGATTCTTTCAAAAGTGTGTCTCCTGCCACAAACTCAAACAACTCGAGTCTTATTTTTGGGCTTTTTTCATCATTTATGAGCAAAATTTGAAGGAAAAGGAGACCGAGGTTGCCTTCTATAACTCCCGACTATAGATGAAGAAAACATAAGGTTCCTCAAGGCCATAAAGGAGTGGTACTCGGCCTCAGTAGATTAGGCTACACCCTGCAACACCAGTATCCCATGAGCCCTGGCTGCTCCATTTCTGATCCAGCTGCATGCTGATGTGCTCGTGAAAGCAGCATAAGACAGCCCAAGTACTTGGGTCCCTGCCACCCATGTCGGAGATCCAAATAGAGATCCAGGCACCTGGCTTAAGCTTGGTCCAGCACCAGCTATAGTGGCTATTTAATGAGCCAGAAGATGCAATATCTCTCTGTCTTTCCCCTCTCTGTGTAACTCTGTCTTTCAAATCAACACAATATTATCCACTCAGGATAATAAAAGCAGAGCAGTCTTCTGATTCATAGATAACGATCACACTATTAATGAAATGTTGTTGTCATTACTTGTGCGTGTTGAATGGAAAGAGGCTTATTTGAGATACACTAATTTGAGATCATTGGAAAGTTTTCATTTTTTATTCTAGGTAGCTTTATGACTCACTTAGGAATTTTGTGGTTCATCAGACCCTTGAAACCAAAGACCGAAAGGATTAAGCAAAACCAAACAAAATACAACAGTCTTCACAAACCTGAGATCAATCTACGACATTTGGGAGAACGTTATTCAGTTATTTAAGCTGTACTGTTTACTATGTTGAAAGAAGGAAAGTAATACTTGGCTCATAATTATAATGAATCTTGGCCCTGAAAAACATGGGAAGTAGCTGAGGCAGATGTTCACTGAGCTGTTTCCCAACACACTGATTCTTCTCTGATGATTTCTCTGTCTCACTCCATAGGGGTAGACTTTGAGGACATGTATTTATACATTGTGGACCAATGAGAGGTTCCTTACAATGTTACCGCATGCCCACAGCATGGCAAACTAGGGCATCGGACACCCAAAGACCAATTTGCACTTGACCGGTGCTCCTTGAAGTGCTGTATTTTGGGTTCCACTGGTAGTCATGTTCTTGGCTCTGTGTACTTGAGAAGCAGGAGTTTGTTTGCAGAGAGAGATGTGGCATTGAGAGAGGGACAACTTCCTGTTTCCTCACAGTTTTGCTCTGCCTGGTTCCAGTTAGCTGCCGCCTTTCATCCTCAGTTTCCATAAACCATCCCTCTGACTTCATCCCTTCCCCTTTGCTGACTCAGGTAGGTGTTTAGAACTTATAACCAAAAGAATTCTAATGAACATGACTGATGTTTTCCTTCCAGGTATTGGATTAAAAATTCACATAGATCAGAGACACATTTGAATGGAATATCCCACTGCTCATACTTCCAGCGGTACCAACAGGAAGAGAAGTTCAGAGCTTCAGAGCTCTTCGTGGCCAGCCTAACACAGGTAGGCTAATGTCCAGGGAGGCTACAACCTTGGCCAAGGGCCCATCTGTGTCTGAACCAGGTTCATAGACCATTGCTCTTTCCATAACATTCACTAACTTGAACTGGCATACTGTTTCTACTTGCACAACTTGTTTGAAAAATAGATCTATAAGTAACTTCCACCATGCTACAGCGCTAACACACTCAGCACCAGAAGTGTACTCTCGGGCTCTACACAGAAAGTCAAATTTCTCTGTCCCTGGGTACAAGTCACTGCTGACCTGGCAATTGCATCCTTTACAACAGACATATTTGGGTGTTTTGTTTCTTCCACAGACACTTCCTGAGTAATGATTATATTAAGGTGATCACTATTGCTGGGCCAGGAGACACAATGAGAAATAAATTAGGTTGACTGGTCTCCTGGGTGCTGACGACCTTGCAGGCCTTGAAGCCTAGTGCCCAAGCATAAGCATAGGCACAGTAGATGTCTAGCATGACATAAGACAGACATGAGTAAAACTTCCCTGGAAACAAACATAACTTATTCCACTGTGTCACGAGAGTGCATACCATGGCACAGGGTGAGTGAGTGGACAGTTGTCTGATCCAAGGAGCCAGGCAAGTGAACTGCCCAGTAGTCTTAAGCACAGGCGGCCCCGCCCTACTATCTGGCTCATTTCCCTGTCTGCCTTTTCCACTAGCCAGAGCACAGACTCCCCAGGCTAAGACCTGCTTTGTTTCTTCATGTGTTTTCCCAGCTCCTAGTGTGCATCAAAGTATGTCAGGCCCACACAGTCAGGAGGGGCTCCAGAAGTCTTGCTTCTTTCCTTAAAGAGGTGAGACCAGAAGAGCGAAGTTTCCCCCAAAAGAGGCCGTTCTTAAACACATCTTACCAGTTGAGATGCCTGCCAGATACAGGTAGCTGTGTGTGACCAGGTCTAAGGATGACTTGGGTTTGATTGTGGAAATAAAGGAATGCATCCTGGGATGTGAGTGGGCATGAAGTGTGCTAGTGTGGGGAAGGACTGGGCATACAAAAACTAGAAGGCATGGGAAGGATGGTCCCACAGATTCATAAGACCTCTCAAGTCAGTGGGAGGTCTTTGAGTTTGCCATGTCTTGTTCAAGAAAGGTCCCAGTCCCCAGTGAGGAGGGTGGGGGATGATATGATCTTATCAACAGTCACGTCAGGTGTGGTGCTCAGTGCCTACTCCAACTCACATGAGTAGTGATATTTACAATGTATTTCTCCCACAGGATTACACTATAGATCATTTGTTTGTCCACTCACTCAAAGTGTCACTTACACATGAACCAGGTGCCTATGTCATGGTAGGTTATGGTAAGGGATGCATCCAAAGCCAAATTCATGCTTGATTTGACCATTGATGATCTGCCAGCTGTGCCTGCAAAACCCTGAGGTTCTCTGTCCCACTTAGCCACAATGGTAACAAGTGGCCCTTGGAAATGAGAGTGTCCAAACCAAACTCTGGGCAAGATACAAATAATGTCACCCTCAGCAAGATGGAAACCCTGATCCATTGGTCAGGACCACATGTCAGAGCTGCTGGGAGTCCTGAAATGCTCTGTATGCTAAGACACGTTTTTCATTAGTCTATTTTTATTTTATGGTGCACGAAATTGGTTGAAGCTGTTAAGACAAATCACAGTTGAAAATGTTTGTTGGAGAGAAGAGGGCTCAGCCCAGGGTAGGGGAGGCATGTCCGTTCCAGCCAGAGAGGTGGGGTGTCTCACCCATTGATCTTTGGCAGTTTGGACTGGAAAGGATGGTCAGAGTTCCAAAGTGCAATATTACATTTCCAGTTAAAATGTAAAAACAAACCTTTTTCATAAAACACACTGGCCTCAGCACAGGGCAGTGACGACAAAGCCCTGTGCTGATTGAGAAAAGCTGAAAGCAGACACTGTAATTGATAAAGGAGATAAGTCAATCTGTGTCCTTTAAAGAATAATGAGTTCCATTTTTCATCAAAAAGATCTCCTTGCGCCGAAGAAACATTCTTTCAATAAATCTACTTAATGGTTTCCCCTCCAATGATATATAACATTGTGCTTTGGAACGGGTCCCTGCCGGGCACTGCAGGTCACCCATCATTTGCATTGGTAATACAGCCCCAAAGAATAAATCCCACCCATTCCCAGGAAGTTCTGCTTGGGGAACAGGGGTGGGGAGGGGGGCAATGGGGGGTTTCCTGAAGGCCTTCCTGGGCTCTAGCTACAGGTGGAGGGGCTGGGTTCCCAACGATCCTTGGCTACACTTGAGATCCTATGCAAGTTTCCACTGGCCTGTGCCTCCCTGCCCCCAACTTCTGCTGGGTTCAGGGATTTACCAGTACTGAGCATGACAAATGCATCAAATGCTTGGATAAGACTGGATTAGCTTTGTGTTTTTCCTGAGCTCACCACTGTCCCCCTGACCCACCCACTTTGGGGTAGCTGAATGTCAGCTGTGGAAGGTAGTCTTACACCCTTGGTCTTGGGTACGCTGAAGTCCAAGTCCATTGTCCTGCTCACAGTTGACCCTGGCCACCTGTGAGGGTGGAAACTTTAGGGAGGAAGGTCTAGCGACATAAAGACCGTCTAGGGCAGCCCTCTACACTCAGGGTTTAGAAGTTGTGCTTCAACACAGAAAACACCAACTTTACCAACAAGCTCTTCTTTCTTCAACCCAGCTTTCTGTAACCAACCCTGCTTCCTCCAAGGGCACCCAGCTTTCCCAATACTGACAGCCTTCCTCACATGGGAATCATTAAAAACAAGCCCCGAGTTATTTCCTTATGTTGCTATTTGTTTATTCTCTAGTCGCATGTGAGTCAGCCAGATCATGGTTTGTGGTGGTTTTGCTTGTGAAATCTTACATAATTATATTCCTATTGTCACGTTGGGCCAGAGCAGTTAGACCATATAGTGTTTTCTCATTGCACAACATTTGCAAATCAATAAGGAGAAAAGCCTGAACAATGAGATGACGCTGGTTGCCAGGACCAGGGCTGCTAGTCACCCAAGAGGCAGCTCTGTAGTTTCGCACACACAGCCCGCTGCTCTCTGGTTCCACAGCTGGGCAGGATGACTCGCCGGGTGGTGGCCTTTCTGATGGGTTTCACTGAGGTGGTATTTGAAAGACGACAGCAGGGAATGAAACAACAACAAAAACAACACTTCACACAGAAACCAACCACTTTTTTTTTTTTTTTTTTAACTGCATTTGCCCCACACCAGGTTCCAACATGCTGGCCCCGAGTGAGGCTTCCTAGAAGCTTCTCCGGCAGGCTTTCCCCACATCTCCGCCCAGGACAGTCACCCTGCTCACTGTCACCAGCTCCAGGGCAGTAGCAAACACAGTCTGAATGCAGAAAAGTGAGTGGCCACAACACTGGGGGTGGGTATGACCTGCAGGACAGAGCAGAACCCAGGAAAATGACCGATGGGGGCAAAACGCCCCCACTTCCTGCCTTTGCTGCTAACGGAACTAAAACCCACTAGGGCTCTGTCTTGCTTCTTCAGTTCCTGGAGTCACTGGAGAATAGTTGTGTTACAAGTTGTCCCTAACATCACATCATACTTGTCACCGAATATCCAACCTGATTGCATACATTTTTACTTAGTGCACCTTACGGTTATTCATATTGATACAGGATGAAGATTACAAAGATTTGCATAAAAAGAGAAACTGTGTGCAATATGAAGACAACAACCACATTCCACAGCACATCATGGGTTAATTTTCAAATTGTCAAGCATTATTTAGAGAGACAGAGAGAAGCAGAGAGATTGAGATTATAACTGAACACAAGTGGCACAACCAAACCAATCATAACAACAGAACCAAACCCAATTCCTCCATTAATCATCTGCAAATTTTAGCTCTGTTTCTAACACTTTTCGTTAATTGTTATTTTAAGCTCCAGTAGCAGGATCAGGTTTCTGCTGCCTCTGGGCAAGTGAGTTACGATCTGATCTCAACTTGCAAGGGGAAATGCTCCAAGTTTTATTTTCCCCCAGTTGAATAAACAGGACCGTGTATATTATCTCTCGTGTTAGAACAGTGTTGTCTTCACATAAGACTCAAAGAATGGTATTAGTCATTCATTTCCTTGAACGCAGACACCCTCATGCGCGCTGACAGGTTTATAAGGATGCGGAGGCTGCCATGGGTCCTGGGAGCTGCTAGATGGCTGACTTTGATTTCTTGCAGTCCTGAGCCACGGAGCCCGCGTGTGCCTGGTTATCGTCCGCTCTCTCTCTCAGCTGCTTGACTTGTCTGAAAGATTAATACATTAACAAGAGCTGAGGTCTGGGGTTGCACATCTTCAGACATGTTTATTAGCAGATGGCACACGGGATTCAAAGGTCACCCCAAAAGTGACATTTTAAAGTGAAACAACAATATTTATGTTCAGATAGTCTACTGATGAGATCATGTGGAAATGGTTCTGATTAGATTAGCTTATAAATGGTGGCTGATCTATGGACAACTTAAAATGCCATGTCTGTTTACCAAATGTTTTCTTCTCACGCTCTCACCTTTTAAATATTGATGGCTGAATCCTGGTGCCTTTTTGTTTTGCTTTGCTTTGCTTTTGGAGCGCTCCTTGAACTGAAGGATTGACATACCTGGATTTTACTTCCTGAGCAAACTATTTCTTCAGATTCTAAAAGTGTAGTCTCCTTTGTGGGCACCCCGAGCTCACCTGCTATGATTACTGCTTTGAAAGAGTTTGAAGTCCAGTGCGTGGATGGCATTGCTTTCCATTTCTTGAGCACTAAGTGTGTCTCTGGAGAGACCCCTTGTTCAGTGCCTTCTCCGAAACCACACGGCCAGGTCCCAGACGAAAAGCTATGAGCTGGATTTCAGAAATAATTAGCGCAGCCGCTTTGTAGTTCCGGAGAGCCCCTGCTTTGTGGGCCTTTGTGCCAGTGTTGCAAAAAACAATGAGAAAAGCCCAACATGGCCTTCTCTTAGCCCTGCTTTCTTTACTGTGCTCACAACCTAGCAGGGACGTGGGAGCAAGCCTTGGACCTCAGGAAGCGGTTCAGCTAGAGACAGCTCAATCGGATAAAGTAAAAAGCAACAATCTCGCCGAGGATCTGCAATTCTCCACAGTCCACAGAACTCACAAAGGTCTCTGACAATGGCATTAAAATGCAGAAATAATGATGGCGGAGCAGGCTGCAAGCAGCACCAAGTGTGGGGGAGGGACAGGACCCTATAACATGCTGGATCTCAGTTACTGACATGAACGGTGTTATGAGCAAGTTTGTAAGGCGGTGATATGAGCGCCTTGGGGTTCTGCCTTCTTTGTATCTAGGTCATAGAATGCAACCAATGTAAGAATGTGACAGAGGGTTTTTACTCACTTTTCAAGAGACCCTTTCTCAACATTCAGAGTCCCATCGACTGGATCCAGTCCTTGTTCAGAAAACTGTTTCAAGGCACTTAGAGCTGCCTGAAAACGAAATCAAACAGGGAGAGCCATTCACTGAGTTTGCTGTAACGAACACAGAACTGTAAAGAAAACCAACCCTGAGACATGACCGCTTCCTCTCATTAGTCTAAATAAATGCTTTCTTGCATCATTTAGCAAAATTACATCTGAAAGGCTGTTACACGGGGGAGCAGTGTACATAGTGGTACTCCAAAAAGTCTTTAAAAGTAGTGAACTGAAAAGATTTTTATTTGGGTGTCCTTTTCAATTGCCCTTTGAGAAGGCTTTGAATGGGGAGTGAGGGAGAAGGTGGTGGACAATCCCAAACTCCCTAACTTTGCAAGTTCCAAAATGTATCCATGTTGGCCTTGTGTAAGTTCGACTCACTGTACTGAAACTACACACTCTCTTCCTTCGGTTGAGAGTGCGTCACATGGTTCCAACTTGAGCCTTTGTAACCTAGTCAGCGTAAGGTATTGTTTAATTGCTTAGGCACTGAGCCCTGCCCAAGTCCCAGCACGTGAGCAGAGGAAGGGACTGCAGTGCCTGGTTGGTATGCGGAGATCCCAACAGGAGGAGGAGGGGAGGGAAATGGTGCTCAGGGCCTTGGGGGTTGTTGCCCTCTGGAAGGCAGGCAGCCACAGCTAAGCCAGAGCCGCCCAGGGCGTTGATAGGCCTGGGAGGCGTGGGACGCTGAGGGTGTTGACAAGCTGGTGGAGCTGAGCTGGATAGCTGGGAGGCACCAAAAATGTGAAGCTGATAAGATCTACATAACTTGTTGACACTCCTGTGCACGTTCCAAATTGTTATTGCTTTGAATAAGAATTTGGGTCTTCTTCCCTACCCCCACCGCCTGGCTTTGAGCCCCTCCAAAGGGCTGTGTGGAGTCTGGGGTAGGTATGAGCAGCCAGGGTTGTTTGAATCTCACAGAATCCTGCTGCTTCACACTTGGGTCATCTGTCTTCTCAGCAGCCTTTGAAAAAGACCTAAGCTTTGCAAACTTTCATCTGCCGAAGGCTCCTTCTGCGTGCCTAAGCACATGACTTCATGCCAACATCTTTATTCAGAATGAAGTTTTAAACTTTGATTTTTTTAAACTAAGACTATTTTTTTTATCTGTTTATCCAATGGCACAGTGATAGAGAGGGAGAAATGAAGAGAAACAAGACACATGGGAGAGAAAGAGAGATCTCCCATTCATTGTTCATTCTCCAAATGCATGCAACAACCAGGACTAGGCCAAGCACCCACAGTTCTGTCCTGGTCTCCCCACGGGGAGGGCCCCAATACCTCACCCATCAGTGCTTCATTGGCAGCATTAGAAGGATGCTGGATCAGAAGTGGAGTAGCTGGGACTCAAGCTAGGACACAGGCATCCCAAGAGGCAGCCCAGGCTGCTCCACTGAAATGGCCACCTCCAGTGAACTATTTGTTAACAGTAATTGTGTATTTACAGAAAAACTGAGGAGGTGGAATCTGGAGAGTGCCTCTGCTTTCTACTTCACCATTCTGTAAGCATGGCGTTCCCTATTTTTAACAAGTTGCACTGGTGATGGTGCATTGGTTATAACTGATCAGCAAATTTGATACTCTATCAATAACTGAAGTCCACAGTTTCCGCTAAAGTGTACTCTTTGTGTTGAGTTTGGACAAACACATCTGCCATCAGGTGAGCCCCCAGAAGGATTTCACTGCACTAACAACCCTCTGTGCTCTGCCTGCCCTTCTCTCCCTCCCCTAAGCCCTGGCCACCACTGAGCTGCAGACAGACTCCATAACTTGCCACTTCCAGACTGACATAGCTGGAAACAGTCTGTAGCCTTTGCACATCAGCTTCTTCTACTTGACAATGTGGACATAAGGTTCCCTGGGATCTTCTTCACCCCCATGTTCTCCCATCCCTGTAGCTTGAGAGCTCGCTTCTTTTTATTGTTGGATTAATAGTATATTGCTTGGGTATACCACATTGAGTTCACACATTCATTTATTGAGGGACATGTTGACTGTTTCCAGTGTTTTGTGCGTAAGAACAAAAGTGCCAGCCCTGTGGGCACAATAGCCTCATGGCTAAATCCTCGCCTTGTATGCACCAGTAACCCACATGGTGCCAGTTTGTGTCCCGACAACTGCTCCACGTCCCATCCAGCTCCCTGCTTGTGGCCTAGGAAAACAGTAGAGGATGGCCCAAAGCCTTGGAACCCTGAACCTGTGTGGGAAACCTGGAAGAAGCTTCTGGCACCTGGCTTTGGACTGGCTTAGCTCTGGCCGTAGGGGCCACTTGGAGAGAGAACCAGCAGGTGGGAGATATTTCTCTCTGTATCTCCTTCTCTTTGTGGATCTTTCTATAGACAAGGTTTTGAAATAGTCTGAGATGTCACTGTAGCCCAGACACTTGGGGCATCTGGTTGGTATACCAAATATCTGCTCAGGCCAGCCACAGTATTTTTTTTTTTTTTAAGATTTATTTTTTTATTGGAAAGGCAGAAACAGAGAGAAAGATCTTTCACCAGCTGGTTCACTCCCCAGGTGGCCGCAATGAGTGAAGCTGAGCTGATCCAAAGACAGAAGTCAGGAACTTCTTCCAGGTCTTCCACGAAGGTGTAGGATCCCAGGGCTTTGGGCTATCCTCAGCTGCTTTCCTCGGCCACAAGCAGAGAGCTGGATACGAAGTGGAGCAGTCAGGACAGGAACCGAAGCTCACATGGGATCTCAGTGCATGCAAGGCGAGGATTTATCCACTGAGCCATTATACCAGGCCCATTGCCAGCCACAAGTCTAAGAAATTCATATGTGTCCATTTCAGCTCAAATATGTCAGTTATTGTTATCTTCACCTGACAGATGAGGAAACTAAGGCAGTCTACTTTTTTCTTTTCTTTTCTTTTTAAGATTTATTTATTTATTTATTTATCGAAAGGCAGATTTACAGTGATGGAGAGAGATCTTCCATTCATTGGTTCACTCTCCAAATGGTCACCATGGCCGGAGGTGATCCAAAGCCAAGAGCTGGGAGCTTCCTCCAGGTCTCCCACATGGGTGCAGGGTCCCAAGGACTGGAGCCATCCTCTGCTACTTTCCCAGGCCATTATCAGGGAGCTGGATGGGAAACAGAGCAATCAGGATATAAAGAGATGCCCATATAGGAAATCAGCACTGCAGGGAAAAACAGTCTACTATGCCACTGCGACAGCCCCAGGCACTTATTAGAACATATACATTAGCTGTTTTTAAAGTATATATTTATTTTACTTTTTAATGTTATTTATATAGTTGAGAAGGATGTATGCCCATGTGGGCCACTGATTAAGGTGGGGAGGGTTCACGGCATGGAGGAAGGAGGGTGAGACAAATGTTCCCAGTATTTTTTCTTATTATCCTGTATCTGCAGGTATGGGGGAAGGTAGGCAGGCAGGAAGGGAAGAGGAGTACTCCTCACTGCTAAACTATTTCAGCACCCAGAGGTGGAAGACAGTCATTTGATGTCATTTTAAAGATCCCATTATTGGGAAGAATGTTCCAAGGGTGGTTTGGATAATTCTGAGAAATCATTGGCTTTGTTGCACCAGATTTGAGAAAATATTTCCAAGGTCTATTGGTTGACAAAGTTTGCCTTAGTGCATCTGTACATCCAGGCACTTGATGCCAAAGCTTGACCAAGAGAGATGTTCAATCTGTTCCACTTTCCATGCTCGTATGTGGCACTCAACATCCTTTGCTGGCATAGATGATCTGGGTGCCATGTACCTTAGGCACATCTGGTCCTTCCCCCAACCCAGCCTGTTCACTACACAGGCATTAGCAGCTGAGGAGGCTCAGTCCCAATTCATAAGCTCCAAGGTTGGACCACTTAATCTGTGATTTTTCTCTGCAGCCAGAGTTCGAGTCTAGCAGTCTATCTGGGGTATTGCGGCCTTACTCAACCGGCTTGCACCCTTTCTGGCTCTCACCAGCAGGTGCTACAGCCCAGCCTCACCTGGCTAACCTCCAGATCCAGCTCTCACATGGACTGATGGGGTGCTGCAACCTAGCCCAGCCCATCCTGTACCCACTCTAACTATTCTGAGTACCAGTAGGTCCTACGGCCTAGCCCAATATAACTCACTCCTGCACATATGTAGGTTTTAGTGCAACACTGTCAATATTATTTTCTCGCTTTTATCTTGTTTTTTTTGGAGTACTGTCAATTGGTTTACTTTTCTTTTGTTGCTTTAAAATTTTTCATTATTGGGCCAGATACTGTAGTCTAGCAGCTAAAGTCCTTACCTTGCACTCGCCAGGATCCCATATAAGCACCGGTTCTAATCCTGGCAGCCCCACTTCCCATCCAGCTCCCTGCTTGTGGCCTATGAAAGCAGTTGAGGATGGCCCAGAGCCTTGGGATCCTGCACCCGTGGGGGAAACCCGGAAGCTCCTGGCTCCTGGCTTCAAATCAGCCTAGCTCTGGCCATTGCAGGCACTTGGGGAGGGAATCAGTGGATGGAAGATCTTCCTCTCTGTCTCTATCTTCTCTCTATATATCTGAATTTCCAATAAAAATAAACAAATTAAAAAAAAATTTATTATTTATTTTAGAAACAGAGACCTTCCACACATTGTTTCAATACCAAAGTGCCTGCAATAGCCAGGCATGGATCAGGCTGAAGCCAGGAACTGAAACTCTATTTATGGCACTTATGTACATGGCAGGGACCCAAGGACTTGAGCCATCACCTGTTGCCTCCCAGGGTGTCTTCTCAGGAAGCTGCAATTGGGAACACAGCTGGGACTCCAACCTAAGAGCTGTGATGTAGAATGCTGGTGTCCCGCTGGTGGGTTAACTGTTGTACCAAATGCCTACACTCTGTCTTTTTGGTTTGTGTTTAAATCATTACTTTTGCAGCAAGTGTTTGGTCCAGCTTAAGTTATCAGGTAAGATACCTAAACCCCTACATGCCACTCACATGGGAGATCCAGATTGACTCCTGGTTCTGGGCTTTGGCCAAGCCTAGCCCTGGCTGTTGTGAGCATTTGTGGAGTAAACCAGAGGATGAGAGCTCTCTCTTTATTTGAGCTCTGGCTCTCTGAATCTGGCATAATGTCTCTGGCACCTGCAGTCCAACAGGGAGAAGGTCAAGGTTGCCATCTCACCACTCCTGACCTTGGTCCACGCATGTGCTATGCAGTAGCTGGTGCAGGCTGTGGTAATCTCACTGATATACTGTGACACGCTGAACTGTGTTCTCTGAAATCACTATATTGCAAGTCTTAACCCCCAATGCCTGATTGTGATCTTATTTGGAATGAGGATTATTGCAGATGTGATTAGCCATAACAGGGTATTTTTCACACACACACACGCTCATACACACACGCCACGTGACGAGGAAGGCAGTGTCAGATAGAGCAGCAGAAATCAAGAAATGTGAGAATTTCTGGCAAGAACCTTCAGAAGCCAGAGAGAGGCAAGCAGCAGACCCCTCACAACCCACACTGTGATCTCACATAGCTGTGCCTTGTAAGCTCCTGGTTTGTCCCACAGCCCTGGAGAGGCAGAGCCTGCAACAATGTCTCTAGGTTTCTCTCAGTTACCTCTCAGAATCACTCCATGGGCAGAGAGCAAACCAGTTTTGTTACCTTATTCTTGCTTTGCTCTTCCTGATCATCTTATTTATCCACTAGACTTGGATTCAATGAAGTTTGGCTTCTTTAAAAAAAAAAAGATTTGGGAAGAGGAAGTTCTTATTTCCATCTAACTAGGGGATCTCTGGGGTCCTTCCTGTTCTGAAGTGCTGTACTAAGAGCAGTGTGGGTATGTGTCACATCTCTGGGCCTGTGACACCACTCCTGCCTTGCTGCCCTATCTCCCATGTGCATCTGGGGCCCGAAGAACAGCACTCACTCCCTTCCAGGCTCCAAAGACCAATCCATGCTTGATCTCATTTCCCTGAGCCCCAACTTTGTCATATGAGCTCATGAACTTAAGAGTTCTTCGCCTATTCAACAATTTCTAAACAAATGGGCAGCTATTTTGTTCTGACCCATTAAACTGAATACAATTAATGAGTTTTTGGCCGGCATGCTGATTTTTATCAACTTCTTCCCAAATGGACTATTACAGAAGACCACCAAGTGTTAGGACATTTAGCTTTGCAATGTGATATTTATTCTTGATTGAGTCTCTAAGAGCCCCAAGTTTTCCCAGTCCTGTTTTATTCCCAGCAAGACTAACTTAAAAACCCCAAACAAAACATTTTTTTAAAACTTAACAAAATAGCCTTATAGGCTAATTGTAGCTCATTTGCACCAGTGCCTTGGGAATCTGTAGTTCCTTGTGTGGCTTGAATTCCAGGAACCAAATGACCTGCTTGTGTCCAGGAACTTGTAGCACCTGCTATCTTCCATTCAGAGAGACAGGCAGAAGCAAGACAAAGGCCAGGGCTGAGGGAGCTGCTGCAAAATCTCCTAGATGATTTTATCAACGTGTCAGGCAGGTCCCCGGGCAGTGTCAAAATGACTGTCATCATGCCAAGAGTATCCTACAGGCCATAATGGTAATGCTCTCATTCCCTGGATACCAGGAAGGGGTTCTCAGAATTATTGCATGACTGTTTCCTCCACAGGTATGCTAAGGGCTTCCAAATAACATTCCCTTATCTAGCTGATGAGCTCACTCATCCCACAGCTTCTAGATAACTCTGAAGACAATAGTTTCTAAGTATGACAGGACTTCTTTCTAGTCTACAGAAGACAAAGAAGACAATGAATGGAGACTTCTGTAAACGGGTGCCACGAGTACTTGCTGAGCAGAACCCTGTCCTGTACCCGCACAGCTTCAGCTGTTATTCTAGCCATGCAAGGCAGGTCCTGCCCCTAAGGAGAGAGGCCCAGAGGACACAGTAACCTATCTGATATCACGCAGTCTTGTGCCACAGCAGAGATTTGAACCCCAAACCACATGCTTGAACCTTCACTAATCTCCGCCAAACATAAATACATTCGACCCACTCAACTTAGCATACTTCTTTCAAATATCATTATTTCCAAATCACTCGTATGATCTGTCCCAATTTATCTTATGCCATATTTACCTCTGTTTTCTGGGAAACAGGTTCATTGTCTTGTGGAATCACACAGCTTCTACCTGCAGCTCTCTCTGCCCTGTGATACTTGGCAATTTTGGCTGACACGCAATGATTTTAGGAATTGCTGTGTCACTTAAAAGTGCCCAATGGCAACAAACCGAGATGATTTGAGTTTTCTTCTTTCTTTCTTTCTCTTTCTTTCTTTCTTTCTTTCTTTTTCTTTCTTTCTTTCTTTCTTTCTTTCTTTCTTTCTTTCTTTCTTTCTTTCTTTCTCTTTCTTTCTCTCTTCTTTCCTTCTCTCTTTCTTTCTTTCTTCTTTCAGCTTAGAGAACACAGAGAGATGCAGAGAGAAAGAGAGAGAGCTCATCCATTAGTTCATACTCCAAATGGCTACAATTGGGCAAGCTGAAATCAGAAGACTCAATCCAAGTCTTCCATGTGAATGTCAGTGATCCAATTACTTGGGCCACCCCAGTTCTGCATTAACAGAAAGTCGGCATTAGGAACAGAAATGAGCATAGTTTCAGGCATTGCTAAACACAAGGCTAAATGTCCATCCATATCTCCACTTCTTAACATCCTGAGGGTAATGAATCTTGCTTGCTTTACTTGATTGTTTTCTCCATATTTCAGAAAAGGCTTGTTCATTTTTTACTCTCAGTGGTTTCTGGCAAGAGGGTTAAGGAGCTCCGGGGTTTGGCTGGAAATGTGGGCTATGGGGAACTGCAGGGAGAAGAGGTGCTGGGATGGCACAGGTGAAACCAACACAGAGGCTGACGGATTTGGCCATGATGGCCAGTGATGAGCTCAGCCTGTGCAGGGAAGCAGAGTCCTGTGTGAGCAGCTATCTCCTCCAACAGGCATGAATAGAGCAAGAGTACTCTGGAGCGTGGCCTGCATTGCTAGTCACAAAGCTTAGCAGAGGAGACCTTCACACCCCCGATTCATCACCCACTCTTGCCCCAGAAAGCACAACTCCCTGAAGGAAGAATTCCATGCAAGAAGCTGGGTTTGCTTTTCTCACCACAGCCAAAAGTCCACTGCAAGGGGATGATGCGCATAGCCTGAAGTAATCACTCTGCATTTGACAAGACCCAATGACCTACAGAGGTCCACAAGTTTAATGAGCCTTCGCTCTCAGATCAGTGATTTCAAAGAACCATGCGCAAGGCAGTGGGGTTTGCGAACACACACTAAAATTTAACTGTCCACAAAAATGTTTTACTACACATCTCCAAACCTGTCCAGATGATGATAAAATCAACATAATCCTCATGTTTAAACTACTTAACTGAATAAATTGTTAACTTGCTAGGGGCCAGCTGTTTAAAAAATCCAAAATGTACTATAAATATGCTACATGATACTAACAGACACTTTTGTTTGGAGTGAGGGAAAAATTAAATAACCCTCCTTTGGGAAAACATACTTGAAGGCTGCTTAAGAAGCAAGTTCTACATTTTCTATTTACCAAGAGGGTAAATAGCTAACAAGATTCTTGATTCCTGCAGTCCATAGCTCAGCTTTGCGCAGGAACAGTTTGCCATAGAGTGATGAATATAAACTCATCCTGGGGAGTCCAGGGTTCCTCAATGAAGCACATCCTGAACGATGCTTCAACCCGAGTTGTGTCACTTCCCACACATGGTGGATTAGAGGATTCCAAAGACACACTAACATAACCGCTCAGACGCTCCGTAAGTCTTTGGCCATAAACAAGCAGAGGAAAAACCGAACTCATTTCCAAGGACAGAAAATGTTTTCCCAGCAGATCAACACAAACACACTCAGCATTCTTTGTATATTGCAGAAGTCTACCAACCAGTACCTGAAGCTTTAGCTTTAACACAATGAACTTGTTCTGGGATTTAAAAAAAAGTGCATCCAAGGCGATAAATGTGGCCTCATAGAAAATTAAAGAGGAATTTCAAAGAGTGAGTGATATTTCCTTTATTTAATCCTAAATTTCTGGCTCAACACTTGTATCCGTGTGTGTGTTTTTCCCTTAGAGAAAAGCATCTGCACAGATACACAGAAATATTTTTGTCCCCCCAAAGATTTTACAACTGTTTGTGAGTAAAGCCCCACAGGTTGTAGAACAGATGTCGCTCCCGTTTCATGTCTTGCTTGTTTTGGGCGTAGTTATAGCAATGCCAGAAACATGATGCCAATAAGATGTTTTCCATGCCTGCTTGCTGGCCTTGGTTTCTCTCTCTCTCTCGCTCCGTGTGTGTGTGTGTGTGTGTGTGTGTGTGTGTGTGTGTGTGTAAGACTAGATGGGCACACAGAACAATTTTCAATATGTTTTCTCCCATCCCTTCTGCAGTATTTGGGTTTTTCTCCCCTCTGTGAATTAATCGGCAGCAAGAGTTGCTTTGTGAATTCACCAGTGAAATGTGAATTCTAACGTGGTCCTTTTCAACATGTAGTCTTTAACCATGATGCCTTCTGAGTCCCTGTATATCCTTCCCCTCACAACCTCCATGTCACACTTAGCCCAGCAAGTTCATATCCTGCATCCCGGACCCAGACAGGCTGCTCCCATGCACGTCAATGACAACTATACACATTGCCCGCGGCCTTTGTCTGGTAAGTGTTGGACGTTTGTTCTGTTTTGCCTTTTCTTCCTCAAGGGGAACAGAGCAGAAATCTTCCTGCAAGGTATGGTTAGGCCATAGCAGATGCATTGGCAGCTGATTAGATCAGCCTCCCTTCCTGAGAAGATGACAGGCTTCACAAGCAAGTGTTTTCATCGGCACTGGAGAATTTGGCTAACATCTCCTCCAGGTCTGAAATCACATAAATGTCTGACAGCACAGAGGCTTGGCAGTAAACTTGCAGGGTGATCGCCCACAGAATGTGAAGCTCAATGGTTGGAAGGTGTCCTTTTCTTGCTCTGCAAGGTCCATAATTAGATGCCATGTCTCTCTTTACAGAGGAGAAACAAGAGATATGTACATATTTCTAAACATCATTGCTTTATAATAAGCTCCTTAGTCTGGTACATTTCAGATGAACCAATGATATGACTTTTAAAAAATAAGAAAAGGATTAACGTGAGCTTTAATGAACCCTCTTGCTGGCTTGCTTCCTAACAATTTCATTACAGCCTGCCCTTTGCATTCAAGCTTCCACAATCCTATTAGTTTAGGTAATTTCCATAAAATTGATACTTTATATAATGGCTTGCACTTGGAACAAAGGAATGTCTGCCTGTGAAAGGGGTGGTTACTGTGGAACAAAACAGGAGGGCAGGTGGCGGGAGCCAGGCCGATTTTTGACAGCCCCTGAAAAGAGGTGTTTTGATCTCACACCTGGGGCGTTCCTTCACAACTGAGCAGCTAGAAGACAGACACAGTCCCCACCTCCTGCTGCGGTCGGGCTCTTGTGAGGGTGAGCCGGAGCTGAGCCACACGCAGGCTAAAGACTGCTGGGCAATGTGCTCCTTGTGGCAGGAGCGAAGGTGAGCAGCGGCTTCCCATTTCCCCCATTGTTACTCCTTTTCAAACTCCTGCTTTGTCCAGTCTTATTTTTGATTCCACATGAAGTCTGGTCCTAAAGTGGCATGCGTGTTTTGAAGAATACTTGTTTATTATTTCTTTGAAAGGCAATATGACACAGAGACAAGGTACAGAGAAAGAGGTTGAAAGAGAGATCTTCCATCTGTTAGTTCACTCCCTAGATGGCTGCAGTGACCAGCACTGGGCCAAGGCCAAGCCACAAGCCTGGAATTCCACTAGGATATCCCACATGAGTGGCAGCGGCCGAAGCACCCGGAGCCTCTTTATATGGAATGCCAACAGTGCAGGTGGAGGTGTTTCACAATGCCCTCCCCTGCCAAGCCCACAGTGCAGTGTGTTGGGCACATCCACACACCATCAATGTGAGCTTGGCAGCTGACACTCCACCACAGGCAGAATCAGGGGCTGCAAAGAATTCCACTTCTTGACAACCCCTCACACCCTGCGGCTGTGAGGACCACTTGAGCCTAAGGGTCTTCTCAGGGGCGAGGCTAGATGTGAACAGTGAAGGCTCACTGTGATCACAGTAAGAGAGAAGGACTAGGAAGAATAGTCCAAGAGAAGCTACGGGGTCGGTTCCACAAATGGAAGGAAGGGTGCACCAAGTCAAGGAATGTGGGCTGCTTCTAGAAGCTGAAAAAGCGGCTTTACATCTCAGAGCCCCCTTTCCATAGTTTGTAAACTTCAGAGGGCAATGCTTGCCTACGTGTCGGTGTCTCTGAGCGCTCAGGGGAGTATTTGATCCGCGTGGCCTTCATGTTCCTCTTGATCAAAACAACTAGTTGTAGAAATCCTCATGCTCTCTCTCCCTGTGTAATTTCTTTATGTTTCTCTTAGTTTCTTCCGTCACTGCTCACTCACTGGTCTTCCCCAACAGAATGTGATCAGTCAGTCTCTCTAATCACAGTCCCAAAGAACTGCCAGCCATAGAATAACATTCTGTACTGATGGCCAGATATTCAAGACCCAGGGCCAATGGCCCCATTCTGCCCCCCTTTTACAGTCCCTTACTGTGTGTTTCCCAAACTGTGACCCGCCAACCCAACAGACAGGTCCAAAGCTTCATAACCCCTAGCAGACGTCAACATGGTCCACAAGGTGCAAGCCAGCTGGTCTGGTGATGGTGCAGCACTGGTCCCTCTTTCTGTTTTTGCTCTGTTCTCAGGGCCAGCATCTTGGCCACCCCACGGCAAGGCTTCTGCCTAAGTTTCTCTCTTGTTGTACTTCCCTCCACCCATGGGCTCTACGACCAAAACACCATGGCATGAACAATCCTAACAGAGCATTCCTGGGAGGTACCTATCCCTCAATAGAAGGTTCCCCTGCCCTATCATGTACCTCAGAGAAGTAGGAGTAATAGCTGCAGTCAACAGTTACATGTCAACAGTTGGGGCTGGCACTGAAGCATAATAGGCTACACTTTTGCCTGCGCCAGGATCCCATTTGTGAGCTGGTTTGTTTCCCTATTGCTCCACTTCCAATCTAGCTCCCTGCTTATGGTCTGTGAAAGTAGGGGAAGATGACTCAGGTATTTGGGTCCCTGCACCTTCATGCAGACCCGAAAGAAGCTTCTGGATCCTGGCTTTGGATAGGCTCCATTTTGTCTGTTGAAGCCATTCAGGAAGTGAACCAACAGAGAAATATCTTTCTCTTTGTCTTCATTCCTCTTCTCTCTGTGTAACTCTGCCTTTCCAATAAAAATAAATCTAGGGCCCGGCGCGGTGGCGCAAGTGGTTAAAGGTCCTCACCTTGCCCGCCCGGGATCCCATATGGGCGCCGGTTCTGATCCCGGCAGCCCCGCTTCCCTTCCAGCTCCCTGCCTGTGGCCTGGGAAAGCAGCAGAGGACGGCCCAAGGCTTTGGGACCCTGCACCCGCGTGGGAGACCCAGAAGAGGCTCCTGGCTTCGGATCGGCATAGTATCGGCTCGTTGCGCTCACTTGGGGAGTGAATCATCGGACGGAAGATCTTCCTCTCTGTCTCTCCTCTCTGTATATCCGCCTTTCCAATGAAAAAATAATAAAAATAAATCTTTAAAAAAAAAAATAAATAAATCTAAAAAGGAAGTCAAGTCATTTCTGCTGCTGTCATCTGTTGAGGTCTGCAAGGAGTGCTTCGCTCTGCTCGCCCTCCCAGGCCAATCTGAGGTCTGTAAAGATGTGCCTGAGAAACCCTAACTAGGAAGGATTTTCCCATGACCTTGGTGGTAGCACAGCCTGAGACACAAGAGCTAGCAGGGAGCTCTGCCTACCCAGGAAGAGCCTGGCTTGTAGGCAACTGTGGAGGAGCCTTGCCTTAGCAGCCCATCTTCCACTTCCATGGCGCTGGGGGCCCATCTGGTTAACAACACTTCAGACATGCATCCCTAATGAGGGCACGGACTCAGCCCTCTAGGTAGGATTTCCATTTTAGTTGAGTATGTGATTGGCACACAGGTGCTGCAGGTGGTTTATTCCTGGATTGCACATAGGTAGTGGGGCTGGAGAGAAAGAAAGTGAAACAATGTCATATTTCAGATTCTACATAGTTATGAATTTTTGGTTTTATTGAAAAAAATCCCCAGTATAAATGATGATAGAGGCAGAAGGCTTGCTGACTTTCTGATGGTTTCCCTAGGATCTTTGGTGACCTTCCTGGTGGTTGGATTGAATCTCTTTCTCCATCCAAATGTGTTTCCACTGGAGTTAACACACACACACACACACATTACACGTACACAGATATGTATGAGTGTATTTTAAAGAGTTCTTGGAAAGATGAAATTGAATAATAAAAGATTATTTTTTCTGTAAAAGATTCTGAAGTTTTTTTACACAGGCAATTAAATACACAAGCACTCTTCAAAAAGTTTGTGGAAAATGCATATTATGAAAAACTAGGCATGGATTTCAGGATCTTTTGCACCAACATAATGTTTATTTTAATTCCATTTTCCATAGAACTTTTGAAGTACTCCTACATATTAATAAATATTTTTACCATTTACAAGTAAAACTTGCAAATACCTGCAAAAGTATAAACAGTGGAATGAAGCCCTTCAACCTAGCACTCTGATGAGAAACTACCAGTGTTTTATCAATCCTATTTTATGTGTCCAACGTAATTTTTTTCCTGTAATATTCCGAATCCAAAGATTATGATACACACCATTATTACACTTAACAACATTAACAAAAAATCCCTTCTTTTTAAAAATGTATTTGAAAGGTAGAGTAACGGGGGGCGGGGGGAGGGATTCCATTCACTGATTTTCTTCCCTAAATGGCTACAACTGTCAAGGCCAGGCCAGCATTGTGGCTTAGTGGTACAGCTACCACCTGGGAGGCTGGCATCCCATAGGGGCACTGGTTTGTGTCGCAGCTGCTCTACTTCCAAATCCAGCTCCCTGTTAATTCACCTGGAAAAGCAATGGAAGGGGGCACAAACACATGTGCCCTTACCAACCTTGTAGAAGACCTAGAGCAAGCTCCTGGCTGTGGCCTCAGCTCAATCCTGACCACTGTGGCCATCTGGAGAGTGAACCAGCGCATGGAAGGTCTATCTTTTTCTCTCTCTTTCAAATAAATAATATATCTTCATATATATATTTGAAGATATGTATGAATATATATATGAATATATATGTAATGAGATGATGAACTGTGATTATTCTAACAGACTCAATCTAATGACTGGAGAGCTCAAACCTGGAGAAGCTTTCTCAGCTTTGGTCAGAGCCAAGGTACATAAGGATGGATATAAGCGAGGTGTCACTACCAGCTACAAATGTGAAGGATGTGGGCATGGCTTCCCAGGACCTCCAGAGAGAAGCACAGTGTCCTCATGCCATGATTTGAACTCAGTTAGGAGTCCAGTGTGACCCTTCTGACCATGGACCCACAAGGTAGCACTTCTGTGCTGTTTGACACCACCTTGTTTGTGGCAGTTGGTCACAGCAGTGATAAAAAAGGCAGACAGATCTTTTAAAGGGTGGTTGAAAGTCACACCAAAGTGTAATTATCTGATAACAAACTCCCCTTGGAGACTACACAGGTGGCAAACAAAAGAAAATCTCAGGGGTCTGACGGAGTGTCCTGGGGCGAAAGGACCAGGAAGAGACAGGTGGTAGTGTTGGGGGCTCTTCAGTTGTGCCTGCTGGTTCCCACACCACGTGGAGCAGCCTTTCGACAACTGGATCAAGTCACTTTCCAGCTTTCTCAGAGGCCTCCCCCTGCCTTTAATATGAATCCAGAGGTCTTCCTAGGGATGCATGCTTCACCCTGCCCAGACTGACTGCCCTCGATGCTGGGCTCCTTTCTGTTCCTCAACTGTGACAAACTCCTTCTCACCCCAGGTCCCTGCCATGCCCACCTCAGCCCCTTGTCAGGACTGGTTTCACAGAGACCCTACCTGACAACCCAATCTAGAGTACACTCCTTCCCCAACAAATCACATCACCTTGTTCGTTTCCCCCATAAGCCCTTGTCACAGCATGTCATGATTTCCTTGAGGGAACCGCTGGACCTGACTGTTGAGAACCAGGCCAATGCTACGCACACAGACACACACACAGCCACTTCCTCTTCACAGCAGGGAGGGGGTACCTGGACCAAGGGCCACATAAATACATTTGATGACTGGTGTGAAGATGTACAACAGACATTCCAAGAAAGCATGCTGTCTCTGGTGCAGACAGGGGTGACAGAGAGGAGCATTTGGATGCGATTTAGGGTGGCAGAGGATGGGGCTGGGAAGTTGATTGCAACGAGGACCCCAGTGGGTGCCCTGTTCAATTCTAGAGTGGCTGTGTAGGGCGGGAGGCCCAGCCCACAGGGTGGAAACTTGAGGCAAATGGATTTGGGCTCAAAACAGGAAAGAACCTTGAGACCAGCTATGGTAAGGCTGGGTGACGTCCACCCGCTGGGGCTATCCCTCAGATGGAAGCAGGTAGCTGGGAGGCCCTGACATCTTCCAGCTCCCTGCTAGGCAGACAAGGCCATGCAAGGAAACAAGTACAGCCTAACATGTGGGAAGGGTTATTGGAGAGCGAGCATTTAGAGATCGGTTTCCCTATCACGGATACAGTTTGCTGGGGACAGTTGAGTTCTCATGAGTAGAGTTGACAGTTCAGACCTGTGCTCTACTGTTGGCCATGTGACAAAGTGTCTGTCCCTTGGTGCTCTTCCATATTTCCATGTAGAAGGCTGAATCTGGAGAAGTATCCAATTGTCGGGTTTTGCATATGTATTGGCTTTTTGGAAGGTTCTGTCAGGTCTGCGTGGTTCCAGTAAATGCTCAACATCTAACTCTCGAGGTGCAGGGACCCTGAACTGTAGCACCTATTGACACTTCTTTTATGGTCTATTCCAGGCTCCCCTGGCCACTGCAGCAAGCACAGAATTGGGGGACACAGCCTGAGGGGCTCCTGTGAGCCAGGAAGACTACTCTAGGGCCCTACTGCATGTAGCTGGCAAGTACGCTTCACTGTTTTCTCAGTCCTTCTGGGGTGGGACAGTGGTTAAGAGCCTGGGATTTTCATCTGAACAAACCTGGGTTCCACAAGCCGTCATCCCTCTTCCTAGCCACTTGACATTGCACAATAAAAAAAAAATCTCAGCATCTTAAGCTGAGGGTGTTCTCACTCCAATCTAAGGAGTTTACATTTCCTAATTCATTTAATCTTCATAATACACACACTACTAGGCTTGACTCTCCTTCTGAGGTACAGATAACGCCACAGACATGGGTGAAGTAACTTGTACAGGGCTGTATGACTGGATCCTGGCAGCTCTGGACTGACAGAGTGCTTCTAGAATGGAGTTATTCTTCTTTTCCTTTTTATACTTATTTACAATGGGAAACAGAGAGATTTCCGATCCTCTGTTACCTGTTTCCATGCCTGCAATAGCAGATCTCAGTTAGGCAGAAGCTGGGAGCCAAGAACTTACTCTGAGTTTCCCTTGTAGGTGACAGGGACACTCCTTGACCCATCACCTAGCTGGGATCAAGAGTGGACAAGGGTCCCGGGGCAGTAACCTAAATCCTCACCTTGTATATGCCAGGATCCCACATGGGTGCAGGTTTGTGTTCCAGCTGCTCCACTTCCCTTCCAGCTCCCTGTTTGTAGCCTGGGAAAGCAGTCAAGGATGGCCCAATGCCTTAGGGCCCTGCACCTGTGTGAGAGACCCGGAAAAAGCTTCTATCTCCTGGCTTCGCTCAGCTCAACTCTGACAGTGCAGCCACTTGGGAGAGTGCACCAGCGTACAGGAGATATTTCTATCGTTCCTTCTCTCTATAAATATGACTTTTCCAATAAAATAATTATATCTTAAAGAAAAAAAAAGAAGAGTGGACCAAGGACTCAAACCCATGCACTCCAACATGAGCTGTTAGTGTCCCAACCAGGGACTTTACCCTGTCAGCCCCAGAGCAGAATTCTTAACTACCACATGATAGCAACCTACAGGGAGAGAAGTTATCACCACATCTCATGACACAGCCTGGGCAAGGGTATCTGTGAGAGCAGAAGTCTGGGGGCAGGTCGGAGACTGTCTGGCTCCACCATTGGTCCACTTCCTTACCCAGGAGCTGTGATCTCCAGGTAAGCGCGCCCTTGAACTGGCAGCAAAGGCTGCTGAACTCAGCCAGGGAGGAAGTGACAACTGTGACTTAGACTCAGGGTGGCCAAGACCGACCTCCTCAGGGGGACCTGTTAGGTGGAGGCGAGATTGGGATTTAGGCTCACTTAGAGACACTAGGAAGATGGGAAACCCACATAGGTTGGAATCAGATACATACTGGGCTAACTAGAGTTTATAAACGAGTGTATGTTAAAACAGGCAGATTTTTTCCCCACAACATTGAAAGGTCCTATTTCACTCGGCTTCTGGGACATCTCACCCTCTCATTTCACCTCTTCACAGGCTCCTGCACTGCTGGCTTTCCTCTTTATGACTTTGAAAGTCCATGCTTGGGTCTCTTCCATCTCTCTCTCATTGATTTCCCCAAGGCTGATGGCTTAACCCCTTTATATATACTCCCTACCCTAAATTCCTATCTTTCTTTAAAACTTCTGCCCCAGAGTTCATGTATCAACTCTATGGTGGGTTTCCCTGCTTGAGTGTTGCCACTCTTTGTCAGAACACAGAGGCCCTACCCACCCATTCAGGCAAAAGCCCTAGGAAATCAGCTTCACTCGGTTCCTTGGTTCCTTTTTCTTTCAACGCTCATATTTGACCCATCAACAAGTTCTGTTGAGTCTTTTGTGACAAGCATCTAGAGTTCACTTCTTATCACCCGCTCTGCCACTGCTCTGGCCCAGGCGTTGTCACTTCTCAGGAAGTGGGTATAGAAAGAAAGAGACAGGGAGAGAGACCTTCCGTCTGCTAGTACACTTCCCAGATGGCCACATGGCTAGGGCTTGATCAGGCTGAAGCCAGGAACCAGGAGCTTTTTTCTGGTATCAACATGGATACAGAGGTTCAAGCGCTTATGCCATCTTCTATTGCTTTCCTAGGCTCCTTGACAAAGAGCTGAATCAGAACTGCAGGAACTGGTACTTGAAGCAGTGCCCTCGTGGGATGCTGGTGTCACAAGCAATAACTTTACCCACTATGCCATACTGCTGGCCCCTAACGTTTTGTTACACATTTAACCATATTTATTACCTGTGTCTTCCATTAGAATAAAATTTCCTTGGGGGTAGAAATCTGTTTTATTAACTGTTGACTACTTCAGCCCATATGGGCACCAGTTCAAGTCCCGGCTATTCTACTTCTGATTCAGCTCCTTGATAATGAGCCTGGGAAAGCAGTGGAAGATGGTCCAAGTCCTTGTGCCCATGTGGGAGCCCTGGATAAAGCTGCTGGCTTTGGCCTTGCCCAGCCGTGGTCATTTGGGGTGTGAACCTGTAGATGGAAGATTTCTCTAAATTTTTATCTCTTGTGGGCTCCAAGAAAATTTAAAAAAATCTTTGAATAAATGAACAGCTAAAAACTGTGCCATGTTTGGAATGTCTAAATAACTCCAAACCACCTTGTATATACAATTTGATCAATTCTGAGACACTCTTTGGAAATTAGGGAGCAGATTTTTTTCCCCTTTTATTGACACCCAGATGAATGGCTCCTTTGATGTTTAGGGACTGATTGTTCAGCTGCAGGCAGCAGCTGCTAACTGTTGGTCTTTCAAATGAAGTTAAGTAGCATGCTCCAATGTGGGTGTTCTCTTGTGCTGTAGGCTGATTTCTTTTATAGCAATTATATTATTACAACTTCAGAAGAAACTTTATTGGAATTATATTTAATTGTTTTTAACAGAAAAAAATCTTCATTTTTTTTTTAAACACAGATGCAATGTCACTGTAAGGTTTACAGTGATGTCCAGGGGCAGGTGTTTGGTATAGTGGTTAACACACTGTTGGGACACTTGTGCCCCATTATAGTACCTGGAGTCAGGTCTTGGTTGCGCTCCTGACTCCAGCTTCCTGCTCATGCACACCCTGGGAGGCAGCAGGGGATGGCTCAAGCAGCTGAGATCCTACCACCCACATGGGAGACCCGACTCAGTTGTCAGTTTCCAGCTGCTGTGATCATTTGGAGTAAACCAACAGGTGAGAGATCTCGGTGTGTCTGTATCTTTGCCTTTCAGATCAATAGGATAAATAAATAAATGCTTGAAAAAAGAAGTGAAGTGTATCTTCTTTTTCTAGTGAAAGAAAAGCATATCATTAACAGTGCCACACTTGGTTTGGCAATTTGTACATACTTTTTCTAAAAGTAGTTTAAAAAGTCATCCAAAAACAAAAGCTAGTCTCCTGATTTTCACAAAACATTGTCACTGGGACAATATAATCAAACAGAGAGTTCTGCTTCATGTTCAATTAATATGGTTACAGTCCCACGTTTTTACCCATCTCCACCCCCAAATGAAAATTCAAGTATGCTTTTGGAGCTTTGAGTGGGATCTGCTAAAAAATGTGTGTAAAAAGTCTGCTAAGTTGATTCTAGAAAATACCAGCACTCTAAGAAGGTTGACACATTCTAAAATATCCAAACAGTTCGTTTTCCCCTTATCACCTGGCAGTAAATGAAGACATAAGGTTCTAAGTATAAGAATTTCTGTGATCATCAGTGATGGAACCCTAACCCATCTTAAGCTGCAGGCATGACAACTGGCAGCTTCTAACTTGTATTAAGAGACAAAGCCTTTTTTTTTTCTTGCCCAAGGGTAAATTCCTTTTCAGAAAGCAGAATATTTTTCTTCTCTTGCTTTCTATAAAGATACCACATTAAACTCCACTCTTGGTGGTTAGTCTTTGGAGGAGGCAAGATAGAAAAGGGACTCTGTGATAGATTTATAAATTTGAGGCAAGATGTAAAACAAGGCATTCCAACGTACAATTTCAAATCAAAACCTTAACTTGGGCAGGGGACATTATATCAACCAACAACATTCTTTTGGAAATGCCTGACATTCAATTGGATAGAATTATATATTAAAATAGATTGTAGGCATATTGTGGATGTTTTTCCCTCCGGCATCCGGGAGTTATCTAAGCTCAGGAGAAAAAGAGGATGTCCCTACCAGATTAAAAAGCTGCCACTTTGAATAAATATGTGGAAAGGATATGGATTAAGTTATCAAAAGGCTAGGAGAATTTGCTGAAAGTTGGCGGGAGGGACAGGGGGGTTCTTTAAAGAATAAGCTATTAGGAATTTGTGCAAGCTTAGTGTTTTGTATGGCTAGTATTATTAACCAGAGTTAAATTAACCAAAGGGGGCAGATAAACTAAGGATAAAATGATATTTCCAATGAGGAAAATGAATGAATGAGTTCAACCACAAAAAGCAACCAGGCAATCCCCTGTTTTGCAAAAGGTAGTAGTATCCCAAATCGGAGATGGAATCGGGGGTGAGCCTGCAGGGAAATCAAGTGGTTTCTCCATACTTGGAAGGCAGTATTGACTTGTGACAACTGGACCCTGTGTGCTAGTCACAGTAAGCCACCCTGGGAACATATACCCTATAACCTCAGCATTCACGGGAGGTCCAGCTGATTATTCTGGCTAACAGAACCTGCTCAGTCAGGTCCCCAGATACCTTCCATCTTGTGACTCTGTCTTTCTCTAAGCCAGCATCATTTACCACTCAGCTGACAGAGTACAGGATGGCAAATGGTTCACAAGAGGCTATCAACAATGAGGAGTGGAAGCCTGTACAGTCCGCTGGCCAGGACCTGGTGACAGGACCCCTTCTAAACTCCATGAGAGGTTGGGGAATGTGGTCTAGTTGTGTACTGAGGAGAACTCCAGGGAAGCAGATGCAATTAAACTCTGCTCCAAGAGGTACCATGGCATGGAACCTGCTGAGGAATCTGACACATGGATATGTACTCAACCTAAACTAAGTCCCTGGGGTGGAGCAGAGTTGGGTCTTGTCTATCTTGGTCTCCATAGCACAACTCGAGTGGGATCAAGACACCTTCCATTCACCCTCAGCAGACAAAGCCACCTGACTCACTATGCCTAGCAGGGCCACTGTAGATACTAACATTAGTGTTCTGTGCTCTTAGCAACCAAGGAATGTCTAGAGTTTTCTCCTCCTCCTAAGATGCAACCCTGAAGTTATAGGGGAGCCAACCATGGGCAAGAGGCATCTAATTCATGAATTCCCATGGTACCTTCCTGTACCTAGAAGCCTTCAGAGGAGAAAGCCTTCCCACCTCTGCACTCCTAGAGAACCAGAATCCAGGCAGACTTCCTTATCAACTGAGAAAGAAGCCAGGAGTTACAGGTAAGTGAGCAGGACTGTGGAGATTTATAAAGTTACAGAGCTGTGTTGGGTCCATTTGCTTCCACTTAACAAAAGAAGAGCCCCAGTGTGGTTATTCAGGGACAGGAGAGAGGGGTCTCTGCAGAATCTGTATCCTAAGTAAGCATCCAAGGCAGAAAGCATCCAAAGTGCAAACTTTTCTTCTGTGAAAGATCCTGGGGAGAGTTGAGAAAGTGCAACCTACAGCTAGCCTATAGTATCTGCAGCTCACATCTCCAACAGAGGACTAGAATCCAGAATCAACAGAGAACCCTCAAAGCCAAACAATAATAAACCAAATAAGCCAACTAGAACAGGAAGAGATGTTTTTCCCCCAAGAGTCCTTTTGGATGGCAAACAGACCTATGAAAACACTGAGCTGCACACCACCAGCCCCAGAGACACCACAGTGTCACTCTACACACATATGAACAGTAAAGATTCACAGTAATTGTGTCTCTATTTGTAATGGAAATAGAAAACGGTTCAGCCAGCTGGAAACACTGTTGGACACTTTCATAAGAAACAGACCTAATCTTAGCACCAGTGTATCAGTGTCTCAAACAAATGAAGATTCATGTCCACCCAAATGTTCATGTTGACTTTAGGTATAATAATCAAGAACTGGAAGGAACTCAAATATCCCGTAACAAGTGAATTGTTAAATGAATTGTGGTGCACTGGCACCATGGGATATTACTCAGCAATGAAAAGGAATGAATATTGATGCATTGACTTGAATGGATCTCAAAGACATCAGGCTGAAGGGGAAAAGAGCCCATCTTAGAAGGCTGAAGAGTAACCAATGCCATCCCTGCGCCATCCTGAAAGGAGAGCACAAAATGGAGAATACATCAATGGTTGCCAAGAGCAATGCTTGGGACAGTGGGCAGCAGAGGGGGAGGGTGAGAATAGCCAGGGACAGCCTCAGGACTCTGTGCTGATGGGAGAGTTCTCCACACAGGTAGTGACCTGGAATTGAACTGTAGCACTGCAGGGCTACAAAACCAAAATCTGCAATAGTGTCTTTGAAAAAAAATACATTTAAAAATTAATAATTCTTACTGTGAAACCTCTAGGGATATCTCAACATTAAATAAAAGTCTCCCTAGTGTTTTGTTTTTGTTTTTGAAGAAAAAGGCTTTAAAGAAAAGCCTTGCAGTGGATTAAGCTGCTACCTGTGATGACGGCATCCCATATGAGGGCACTGATCCAAGTCCGGGTTACTCTGCTTCCAGTCTAGCTCCTTGCTTGTGGCTGGGGAAAGCAGCAAAGAGTGGCCCACGTGACTGGGTCCCTGTCAGCCACCTGGGAAACCCACATAGAATTCCTGACTCCTGGCCTTGAACTAGCCGGATCCCAGTCATTGCTGCCATTTGAAACCAAAAGATGGAAGATCTCTCTGTGTCTTTGTTTCTCTCTCTCTCTTTGCATTTCAGATACATTTTGAAAATCTGAAAGAAATAAAGACTTCCCATACCATTTTGCCTGTCACACAACTCCAGTCCCACTACACAGAAGTTAACTGCTGCTAACCATTCAATGTGTGTTTTTCCAGGTATTTGTTATAGTTTTACATATACATATATGGGCTTTTCGTTTTTTCTTCAAGCAGAATCATTCTGATTATTTTCTTATAACTTTCTTCCACATAATAATACATGTCTTCTCTTGAATGTCTTTCAATGCCACCATAAATAGCTCTCATTCTTTTTATAATATTTTACGGTATGATCATACAGTAATTTATCTAATCAATCCCCTGACAACAGATATTTAAATAGTGCTTAGCTTTCAGATATAGTGCTGTAATGAATAATCTTTGACAACCCTTTGTGCAAATACCTCTGCAAGACAAATATAAAGTGTTGATAGATATGATTTTAAAAAGTTGTAACAAGTTATGGATAATATCATTTAAATTATTTAATTTTAACTTCCATTTATTTGAAAAGGAGAAAGGAAAAAGAAAGATCAATCTTCCACCTACTAGTTCACTCCCCAAATGCCCCTAATACCTGAGACTGGACTAGGCCAAAACCAGTAGACAAAAACTCAGTCCATTTCTCTCCAGGGGGGTCAGTGACCCAATGTATGCTTTAGTAGGAAGGTGTAATTGGCCTTAAACCCAGGCATTCCTATAAGGGATGTGCATGCAGCAGGCCGGTAAAGAGCACCTTATCAAGGAACCTCTGTGCCTCCCACTGGCCCTGGTGGAGAAGCCACCCTGCTGCTCCCTCTCACCTCCAGTCGCATCTTCGTCTAGACGTGAAGGGAGAGGACAAATCTGCTGAGCCCCAGGAGTCAGCGCCAGGCTGCTTTTCCTTTCCAGCCACACACCCACGGGGACATTTTCACCATCATAGCCACTGGCTTGGGTGTCTAGTGGTGGAATGTCAACCAACACCTTCCATCTTCCCTTCCTCGTTCCCTCCCTACAGCCACTCCCAACACCACCTTAGTTTGACCTTATATGGAACTGAGCTGGGTACAAAGTGACTAAAGAAGACCTGGGTCAAATTCTAAGAGGGCTCTGCTGTGAACTCAGTCTCTCCTGCCTGACTGTGGGCAACAAATGGGGAAAGTAAAAGTTGGCAGCATCACACTGACTTAGAACAGTTCATGGGTCATGGACCATCTTGGCAAAGCAGCATCCAGTATCCTACATTCATGAAAGGAGATGCAGGTCTTCAAATGCCCTTTGGTTGCTCAACAACTTTTGTCCCAGAGAGATCACATGACATGCCAAGCTTCAGAGGTGGGAGTTGAGCCTTGATGATGTTTCTCATGCTGAATGAGTGGCAGAGCAGGACTTGGAAGGTTGACTGGACATGCGCTCAGCCAGCACACAGGGGACAGCTAGGTGGGAGCTGCAGGATCACAGACAAGGGGAGAAGGTCCCCATGGCAAGGTGCCATGAGCAAGCGCATTGCACAGAAACATCCCTGACGCCACACGCCATGCCAGCTGCTGGGCGGGTGCTCCAGGGAGGGACCAGCAGCCAGGCAAGGGCTGGGCCAGCTCCAAGGCTGAGAGGCAGTCCAAGCTCCTCTGTAGCAGGAGTGCAGTGGGTTTGCCCAGAGGAAGGCACTGGGACTGAGGCCCCTCTGGCAGCTGGCATTGGTCTGGAGGGAACAGGAATCCAGGTGTCCCTGAGTGGCAAGGGGTTGTCAGCAGGAAGTCAGAAGCAGCAAGGGAGCTGAGCTAGCAGGCGGCGGGGGGGGGGGGGGGGGGGGGGAGGTGGAGGGTGGCTGTGACCTGGATGCATTTGCTGGAGCTGTTAGGCTGAAATCTGGCCAACTAGAGACCTCAAGCAACTGAAATGTACTCTCTCGCACTTGCAGAAGTGGGAAGTCCAAGTTCAACGTGTGAACAACATTGGTTTCACTCAGTCTGTGCTTCTGGCTGAGCCCTTGTGTGGCCTGTTCTCTGTGTGTGCACAACTCAGGTGTCTGTGTACCCTAGTCTTCTCTTCCTCCAAGGCCACCAGTTAGACTGGTTGTGGTTGGGTCTCTGCCACCCATGTTCCTGGCTCCCTGCCACTGCCTGGCTCACCCCTTGTGGACATTTGGGAAATCAACCAACAGTTGGGGAAATCTCTCTCTTGGGTTCTCTGCCTTTTTTGCCTCTCAAATATTTTGATAATTGTATCTTGGTATAATGCTGTGAAATCTGATGCATTTTTATTAGCGCAGTTCTAAAACATTCTTCCATGAAGAAGGCCATGTGTTTCACCAGTTTGTCAAAAGAATCCTGGTTTCACGGCCAGTCATGTGGTTTAGCACGCTAATCCTCTACCTACGGTGCTGACATTCTATCTGGGCACTAGCAAGTCTTTGCTGCTGAACTTCCCTTCCAGCTCTTTGCTTATGTTTGGGAAAGCAGCAGAGGATGGTCCAAAACCTTGGGACCCTGCACCCAAATAGGAGACCTGGAAGAAACTCTAGGCTCTTGGCTTCTGACTGGCCAAGTTCCAGTCTTTGCGTCTATTTGAAGAATAAATCTGGATAGGAGATCTCTCTGTCTCTCCCTCTTTCTCAGTATCTCTGTTTTTCAAATAAAAATAAATAAACCTTAAAAGGGAAAAAGGAAGAAACCTTGTTGTTTAAGCAAAGCCATGGGTGACATGAAGCAGGATCCAAACAGAGGAAATTCTATACCCTCTCTCCCTTCTAAGGATAATGTAGGTGTGGTTTACAGCCTTGGAGAAGTTGGGCTGCTCCTCAACAACTGAAAAGTTCTGAGCTTGAAAATATACCACAGTTGATATGAGGTGGCGGTTCCTCATCTCTGGTACTGGGACATTTGGCAAGTCGTGTGTGGCTTCCCCGTGTATCTCTCCCCTTCCCCCAGAAACAAGAAGAAATAGCAAATTTGGAAACAATGAGTTCACCCAATTTTCCCTAAACCTCGATCCTTTCCACCCTGATCAGCCATGTAATCATTGTAAAATATAAAACATTTTTTTTAAAAAAACACAGGCTAAAAAAAAAAAGGAGAAAATAAAAATATTGGATTCTTATGACAACTGATTTTAGATCTCCGTTGTCCTTTGAACACAAGCAATGCTCTGAAAATCTGTGCAGCGCCCACTGCCCAAGGGACCCTCTGCCTTCTCTCGTGGATGTGTTCAGTTAAACCTGGACAAGCTTGGTCAGCCAGGAGGAGGCCAGGCTGCGAGCGAGGGACCTGGCTAGAGGCACACACAAGTACGCTCCAAGCTTCTGTTAGGTAGGTAGGGAGACACTGCAGGGTGTGGCGACCCTAGGGGGACAGTGAGGCAAGAGGCTTTCATCGTCCTGCTCCACTGCCCTCCCGCACCTCTGCACTGCATATCACACGCCCAGCCACCAGCGCACACGAGCAGGGGACACTGCCACGCAGGGATTTGGCTGCTACGTGTGACCCACATTTCCCTAGCAAGGCCTGCGTGGGACCCGTTCACGGTCACATTTGTCTGCCTAAGCCTCCAGTGGGGGGCCTTCTTTTGAGCAGCGTCTCCATCCTGTGACTGGGTGCGCTCTGATTCCTGAGATGGGGTCCGGCTCATCCCACTCGAACCTGCAGCCATCAGCTCCTTTCCTGGGGGTGTCTATGAAGAGCTGCCCTAAAATATGCTTTTCCAGGGCGCTTAATGTCTTTCCGATTAGATCCAGATGTGCGGAGCCGAAGGAGCGGTTCTCAGGACTGGACGAGATGACATAAATCTTGCAGCTGACAGAGATCCCACTGAGCTCGGTTGGGGAAACTGGCCGAGAGCTTGTTTGGGGCCAAGAAGCCGGCTGGGTATAAAGACAGATGTGGACACTCCAATTCAAAAAAACAGGGAAGGGACAGAAAAGGCTCTTCTAAGTCGGAGCTCACAAATAGGGCGGGGGGCATGAGGCAGGTTGGGCGGGCTCCCCTCCCACCCTCACAGCTAGATCAAAGGAGGTGACTAAAAAGTCCCTTCTAGAAAACAGACGGGCTCATCGAAGCTTCCCGGGCGCGCCCTAATTGCTCTTTTCGGCAGAGGAAGGTGGGCACTCCTGACAGACCTTTTCGCTGGGAGAGAGAACAAGGGCTGTTTGTGCAGCTGAAGGCTTGGCTTTTATTTTTTTAATTATCAGGTTTTGTACACTTTCCAGAAAGTTCCTTTTAAAAATACCATATTCTTCTTCCTCTGCTCCAGATGCTAGGAAGTACAGGTTCAACCCAAACCGTGTCTATTTCAAAGGCATACAAAAGCCCAGGGCTGGAGTGAAAGGACTCCGGTGGCATGTCGCCCAAGGACTTGAAGGCTTTTGGTTTTCTTTCACCCTCCCGGCAATTTTGCTTTTAGAGCTTGGAAAACAAATTCCATTGAGACAGCAGCTTTCTGCAGGAGGCAGTGAGCGCCAGAGTCGGGTCCGGCAGTGGAAGCGAGGAGTCAGGCGCAGGGAATGAGCCCAGACCGGAGTGGGACTGAATATTTGGACACACAGGGTACGTGGTAGACAAACATCGCCTCAGTACCTCATAGACTCACTTTCTAGAGTTTCTGGACCACAGGAGAGCAGCTGTGAACGTTCTGGATTCTAGCACATCCACTAAGTATCAACTGTCTCTTCTGTAATGGCTTTCCCTGCCCAGTTCTGATAGCTGACTGATAGAGGACACAGGGGCTGGACGCTTGCCCTGAGGTGGCTCACCAGGGCACACTGGCCCTGCCTGGGCCTGCCATACCAGGATCATGACAAGCCCTGGCTCCCACAGCCAGGACCCCCTGCCTGACCCTGTCATGCATCTCAGATGGCCCCCTCTTTGCGGCTTCCTGCCGCTGACAGGAGTGTACCCAGGACCACAAGACAAAGCGAGTCCCAGATCACAGAATGCTAACGCAACTGCTATCACTTTTACTTTGCATCCCCACATTAAAGCCTCCAACATGGTCGTTTCTTTACATTTATGTCTTACATCTTTTAGTTGGGCATCACTTGTCAGATCAAGCACTTCATCTCTAAAGAAATGAATGCAAATTGCCGTGTATCTCAGAGACATACTAATTTATAACACCAAAGACACACAGTTCAAAACTTGAACAAACCAAAAGGAAGTCAGGGCAGTGAAGGCTTGAAGTAAGAAGGGTTAGAAACAATAAAATGTAAGTAGGATTTCAGTTTGGAAATGAACAAATGGTCCATTTGTTCCACATTACTGGGTTTTTAATTTAGATCTGCTGTTAAAACCAATGGGTTGCTTTGTATTTGTGGTTAGCAAGCCACTCTCATTCAGGACCTTTAAGGAAAAATACTGCAGGAATAATTCTCAAAGATAAGACTCAGAGCTGCAGGTTTCTTAGCCAAAAAAATAAATCATCATCATCATCATCATCTCTGTACCTTACTTTTAAGATCTGCTTGCAAAGCAGGAAAGTAAAAAGCAAATGAGCGACACCTATGTGTTCTATTTTTAGAGGTTGGCAACCGTGGTAAAAGGAACAATAATACTTCTGCAGAGACACAATTTACCTGTGATAGGCTGTCAAGCACTGCACATGCGCAAGCCACTGTTGGCGATGAGTAAGTAATTCCAGTACTCGAGTTGGAGAAAGTCTAAGGCCTCACACCATTGTTTCCCCTGCTCACCTAAACATGCATCCCTCTCTGGGACCAGCCTGTGCCATCCACTCTCCACACCTACATCCAAGGAGCAAATCATCCTCCATTCCAGGGGCAGAACACACCCTCTTTCGACTCCAAGAACTGAGAATCAATAGGCAGTTTACTTTCCAAGCTGGACTGGTGACAACCAGCACTGGTCAAGAGCCGCTCTGACACTTGAGCAGCTAGACCAGTTTAAAAATGGATAATTCGGTTTTTTTGTTTGCTTGTTTTAGGAAGAAATTAATTCTTAAAGTAGGTAGTGTTTTTATTTTTATATCAACAAGAAATAAGAACTCTGATGGGTAAAACAAGCATTATCCTTTCCTAACAGATAGGAAACTACTAATTAGGCATTTATCTGTGCGAAATTCTTTATTACTTGTTTTCATTTTATTTGAAAGGCAGAGAGAGAGAGAGAGAGTACTTCCATCTGCTGATTCACTGCCCAACTGTGCGCAGCAGCTGGTGCTGGCTCACACTCAATCTGAATCCCTCCTGTGGGTGGCAGGGACCCAAGCAGTTTGAGTAATCATTTGTTACCTTCCATGCAATGTCTTACCAGGAAACTGGGATGGGGAATGGAGCTGGGAGACAAGCCCAAATACTCTGATATGGGATGCACTGTCCCAGAGGCGTCTCAGCCACTGCACCCCACACCTACCTTTCCTTTCGAAAAGGCAAATGTCCTTGGTGTGGATCACAGCCACTAGGCCACCTGTTCCCTAAGGGGACACAAGTGCTGAAACCGATTCCAGTTTGAAGGACTGGCCTTTGGGTCCTCACTCAGGTGCACTTCTCTACAGGCAGGACACCAACAGACATCCTCCCTAATTTTCCACACATTTCTTAGAGGGAAAAAAAAATACCCAGAATATGAAATGATTTCAAAAATTATTTGTCCTGAATTAATGAGTTATCCATGAAATAGAAGTTATTAAAATGATTTCTCAAGGCCAGCACTGTGGCACAGTAGATTAGGCCACAGCCTGTTACACTAGCATCCCATGTGCTCCACTCCCCATTCAGCTCCTTGCTAATGTGCTCAGCATTCGATGGTCCAAGTACTTGTCTCCTGTACTTATGAGAGATGGAAGTGTTTGGGAGACCGGGTTGGAGTTCTTGGCCCCTGGCTTCGGCCTGGCCCAGCTCCAGCTGTTGCAGCCATTTGGGGAGGGACCCAGTAGATGGAAGATCTCTCTCCCTCATACATTTGTCCCTCCCTCTCTTTATCACTCTGCCATTCAAATAAATAAATTAAATTTAACAGCAAGGACAACAAAAACTGAAATGGCTACCCAGGGCTATTTCACAGACTTTAAGAAAAGGATTTCTCAATAGAACAAGCTATAAAATGGGAATCCTAGTCGCCAGTCTGAGAGACTACACACTCAGCACTTCAGGATGTTAGTTTTTAAGAGGCTATACACTTCATAAAGTTACATCTTACTACATGTCGAAATATTAAATGGTAACTATGATACAACAGGTGCTGGACAACCTTAACATTTGCAACAGCTTGAAGAACATCTCTTGTTAGATTCTATGGTTGCCTATTTCTTTATAGCCATAACTTAGTTTAAAAGCTGTTAAATTCATCTATCATCAACTCGCATATTTACTTTTACTTCTGAACCCTATCACTGTAAAAGCAGATTTAAAAGATGTCTTGAACCTATTTCAAGGGATATTTTTTCTACCCCTGCATATACAAGGATCATGGGGGGTCTGGGTCACTTTACCATAACATAATACGCAGATCACTCACCCATCCCTCTTCTTCAACACTATAGTAGCAATGATAGTCCACCATGATGTCTTCTGTCTGAATGGCATTTGTTGTATGATTTCTCAAGAGGAGTGAATAAGAGTGTTGAGCATGGAAAAAACTATCAGGGACAATTTTTTTTTTCAAAGGTGATTCAGCATTATCTCATTTCACTGAGCTGTTTTAGAGGTTACAGATTATGGTTTCCAGAGGTATGGGAAGGCACACAGATCAAAGTTTCAATGACTGCAGTAAAGCCAGCCTGGGACTGGGCCTAGTGAGGGCTGCAGACCACACAGGTCTGAGATGGTTAGTGCAGGAAGATTGATGAGGACAGCCTACGCAGGCCTTGCAACACACATAGGATTCAGCCTTGAGCAGAGATGGAAATGTTTAGCCATTTCATCTACTCCGTGTTTGCAGTTTGACCCTGGAGCCCACCAAACACATGCCTCAATGCTGGCAGAGGGGCTACCTGGATCTCACCTCTTTGGGCAAGGGTGCAGGTCTTGCACTTGACTCCCTGCTCTGCTGGGCCTTTTTGGAGAGCCCCTTTCCTCTGATGGTGGGGAAGTTTACTCTTACAGGGGCAGAGTGGCAGAGACAAGGGAGCTTAGCGACTTTGGTCTATGGTCAAGCTACTGGTTCTTTCCTGGGCCATTTAGCTAGAGAGCAAGGTCTGGAATCCAAGGCCAGTAGGACCAAGAGGTCCTGTCCAGCCTCAGCAGCCACCAGTGTCTCTTAGCAGATCTCTTTTAACCTGGGGAGATTGTGGGATGTGTCCTTAGTAGATGCTTCAGAGCAACCTAAGCTGGGAGTGCAAGATTTCCCTACAGAAACAGGCCCAAGTGGTGCTCTGTGGCTTTGCCTGGGCTGTCTTCATTGCTGGAAGGCTTCTCTCTCCCATGTTCAACTGAAAAAAACCTAGCAATTTTGAGTGAAACTGCCACTCCCTCCCTAAAATACTTCCCAAAATTCCTGAAAGAGTTGTTTTGCCTTCTGTACTTTGGAAACACTTTACTCCCTTATCTCTTTTATCTTTTTATTGCACTGATAAGGTGTAAGACACTAAGTCCCTGTACCTTAACAAGGCAGGAGCTCCAGACCACAGGAAAACATTCAATAAGCCATTGGATGGATGCACAGACGGCTGGATGGGAAGCAGAGGCTCTGTGTCTGAGCGCATCATCCAAAGCAAAACTCACACGCGATTTTTAGAGTCTAATACCTATTTCCAAGTCAGAAAGGAATTCACATTTTATTTTAAATCCAGTGGGCTCACTCAAACATTCAGCAGTACTCTTAGAACATTTCCATCTGTGATAGCCTTTCAGTCTTACTGTCACAGAGCATGGTTGAATTAAATGCCAATAGTTAATAGAGAGTGAATAAATGCATTACATGAGATTAAGTACACAATGGCTATGTAAATACTACACTGTGGTGTATTTTGAAAGAGGTCTGGAGAGAGACCAAAAGGACTTTAAACAGGACCTATTTAAAATAGGTGAACCTAAATTAACCCAGTACAAGAAATGGAACCTCTCTTCTTGCATTACATGAGGAAAAGAATAACTGACATCAGCCCAGAGTTATTAATCATTCATTCAACCAGGTATCTATTGAGTGCTTCCTTAGTGCACCATATAGTCCCTGCTTCAAGGAGGTGATAAAGAAATTGAAACACGCAAACAAAAGAGGAAGAATCATGATGTGGGAGAAAGAAGGAGCAGGCAGCCCCATGACAGAGCAGTCCTAAATGTGGAGGCAAGGAGCTCGTATCAGCGATCTCTGGAAGCTCCCATCCATTTCATTTTTTCTAATGATTATTCTCTTCCTACCAGTCATATGTGAGTTACTTGCACTAATACAATTCTACATTTTTAGAGCCACTGACATTTCCTCTATGATTTCATGTTTTTTTCCCCAAGTATGGAAAAATGTATACACAAGCACATGTGGATATCCATTGAAAAGTGGAAATAGTATAGGGGCAGTTTAGAAAATTTTACTGAGTAGTGAGTCACACACAGCATACTGGATGGCAGCATGTGCCAAATGAAATCAAGGTCCTTAATGTTCCCAAATCTTTGATTCCCTGATGTGAAAAAAAATGTATAGCTATATTACTTATAAATGACATTCTTCTATCTTGGACATCTTTCTTAAAGATGCTCTGGGGATTCTTTAAAATGCTGTCAGTTTCCTTGGGGCACATTATAGCCATGAATTTCTCACAATTCTATATGGCCTTTTGTTGCTCATCATGGGCACTAACAGGTACAGAAGTTATCACTCTGTATGATATTTATATTCCAATGGAAAAGGCAAGAATACTAAAGAGACTTAATCAAGCTTAAGAGCACACAGAAAGAAATCCCAGCAACCCAAATAACAGGAGCAACAATAGCAGCACTTGGTTCTATCATTGTCTCAGCATTAATAACCCAGTAGGCTACGGGTTGGTGTCCAGCTATAGACCCTGGGAGCTGCAGAGAACCAGTGAGGGTCAGGGCCAACAAACCTATCCTAGGGTGCTTCCTGGGCAGATTCAGGCTGCCCTCCCACAACCCCCCATCATCTACAACTCCCACCCAGGCGGTGGGCACATGTCAAATATACCATTGATGCTTAGGCACTCATGTCTAGCTCCATTTGTAATAATTGCCATCAAAAAGTTTCATCTTATACTTTCCAGACTAAATAATTTGGTACCGAAAAGATACACCACCAAAATAAGAGCACTGGGAGTGGGGGGCAGCAGGGAGAGAGGAAAAGAATTCTTCAGACTTTTGTGAATCAGCAAAGCTGATTCCATGATTGGGAAAAACTACACAGTGACTTCGATCTTCTTCCATGTCTCTACGATTCCAAAGCCTTGCTCACAATTTATTCAACCTGGTTTTCTCTTAGTTGCAGTGTCTGTATTGGTCTTACATTCTTTTTAGATTAAATAGCCATCCTTTTATTTCTTTGTTAAAACCTGTGTGAGATCCCCTAGCACAGGCATGATAGGCAAAGTCCTTAGTAGCAGGTAGGATGTGGGCAGGGGCCAGGTGGAGTTTATTGTCACCTGGGGTTGGGGCAGAGTCACAGATGCCCTCTGTAGCCCTGGGTGTCACCCCTGCCACAGTTGGTGGGGAGGATCTTAGGACAAAAGGTGGGCAGTGTGCAGCTGAAGGGGACTGAGAGCTTGAGGTGGCAGCTGTTTTACAATGGATATAGACATGTTTTTTAAAAGATTTATTTATTCTTATCTGAAAGGCAGATTTTACAGAGAAATATATCACTTCCATTTTATGTACATATATATTGTATATATGTGTGTGTATATATATATCTATATATGTATAATTGTATATATGTATAATATATCTATATATATATATAATTTATTTGAGAGGCAGAGAGCCTGAGAGCAAGAGGAGAATAAGAGAGATCATCCCTCACATGTCCACAGTGGCTGGGGCTAGGCTAGCCTGAAGCCAATAGCTCAACCTGGAATTCTAATGTGGGTGGCAGGGTATATACATTTTTCTAATGTGGGTGGTGTGGGTATATACATTTTTCCATACTTGAGTCATCACTTCTGCCTCCAAGGCTCTGCATTAACAGAAAGCTGGAACTGAGTATCAAACCCAAACACTCCAATATAGGATGCAGGGCATCTTAAGCAGAATCCTAATCACTGAGCAAACACCCATCCCTAAACTGATTTCTTTTCTTTTCTCTTTTTTTTTATCCTTTCCTTCTCTTCTCTCTCTCTTTTTTTATAACTATTTTATTTATGTAAAGTGAACAATGTTCATGTATTTCACAACAGATTTAGGGTCATAGTGACACTTGCCACCCCGCCCTTCCTCCCCAGGAAGTGGGCATTTAGCCTAACAGTTGAGATTCTGGGTATGATCCCTGTGTACCACACCACCCAACTCTGGCTCCTGGCTCCAGCCAGCTCCCCACTAATGTAGACCCTGGGAGGCAGCTGTCATGGCTCACGTAACTGGACTCCTTCCACCTATGTGGGAGACCTGGAATGAGTTCCCAGCTCCCAGCTTTTTCCTGGCCCAGCTTTGGCCATTGTGGACATCTGATGGGGTGAATGTGAACCCGTGAATGGAAGCTTTTTGTGTGTGTCTGTCTGTCTGTCTCAACACACAACCGCAAAACAAAAAAAAAAAATCCTTTCTTAGGAATCTCATAGAAAGAACTATTATTTCATTAAAAATTTCAATTTTACTTCTATAAGCTAGAATGGTCCATAGGATTGACTTGGAGTTTTGATTTTCAACATTTTCAGCAGTATGATTTTTTTTTTTTTCATTTCACAACTGAGCTTCATGATAATATATTTGAATTTCATGATTTTTACTTTGATCCCAGGTCAAAAGTGTCCTAAGATACACTAGAATGTTACTTTTAACTCCTCCAATTTTAATGTACAAAGGCCTTTTTATCAGTGCTTTGGACTTAATCCTTTCTAGTAAGTTTATAGAAACAAGAAAGAGAAAGGAGGCTGTAGTTTCACTAACAGTTGCCAGGCACTCCCTCCCAATGCTTGTCAAGCAAGGCTCAAGGAGAAAGTGAAAACACTGGGCACAAAAACCAATCCACTAGAAAGTAGCTATAGAATGTTCTTTAAACAAAACTCTTTACTAACCTGGGCGTTATCTCTAACAGTAAAAGTGTTGGCTCCTTGTGCCTACACTCAAGAAAGATACAAGAACATTGCCCTTTGTTATGTGAACTCGATTCTTGTCATGTGGATTCTCAAACGAGGAAACCAGAATTTTCTCCAAATATATTCAGAACCAAAGTGGTGTAAACCAAGCTCTGAATACAGAAAGAACAGGAAGAAGTTGATGCTGGTCAGTGGGTGGATGGCAGTGGAGAAGGGCAATAACACTTGACATTAATTATACATCATCCCACCCGATCCTAGTCGGGGTATTTGCCAAGAGGTTCTTACATTCCTGTGGCCAGGGAACAGGGCCACACTAGAGTTTCATGGAAAACAACAGTGCATTTTAAAGCATTTTAATCACTCTCGCTCCCTGCAATGACCAAATAATTGAACCAAATCATTTCAGTGAATGGAAGGCTACTTCTGTAAAAGCAATCAAATGTTGACTTTCAAAGTGTTTTCTTTTTAAATGAAGTTTTCTATATTCATTTTTCTGTAATGACTAACAACTGCTGATTTAATGTTAACTTGGCAGGGTGTTTGTATTAGGAAGGCAGATGCAGTGATACAATTTGAGAAAAGTAAGCACATGGAATTGATGCTCTTACAGAGAAGAGAGGCCACATTCTGCACCTGATCTGAAAAACTTCATTACTAACAAACACTGAGAATACCACCTCTTCCACATGGCTTTATTGTTATGTTTGTCAAAAAAAAAAAAAAAGCCATACTTGGCAGTGCATAGAAACAGCTTCAGAGAACCTATTCTCAATATAGAAACCCGCACTCCATTTTGAAAATTCAAGCTTTTTAAAGAGGCAACTTAAAATATTCCAGAGTGTTCCAGTCTCTAGGGCTGCACTTTCCTCTCTGTCCCTCACAGGAAGTGGGGCCTCCTACATGACACTGACTCTCATTGAGATGATCCCTCTGCAAAGCCCTGAATCGGCAGCCTTATCAAGTGCAGAGCTCCCACTGAAATCAAAACTGAACCTCACACTCAGGCAGCTCTCTCTCACATATCGCCACTTCCCACACATGCTGCTGTCATCACACCCACGCTGTTGTCACAACATCCAAAGGGATGTTACTGAGGGCCCTGGTATGCTGCTGAATATACATGCATTCAATAGGAATTTCCCAAACAGGCTTCAGGAATACTTGTGCTTGGCTCTGGTATCGTCATCTGCTCTTGCTCTCTGGCGGGAGCTGTCTCTGAAGGAGTGCTGGCTATCAGGCACTGCTCCCTTTTGCCTCTCGGAGTCCCCACCCTGCATACACAAGGCCGATCAGAGGAATGCTGCAGGAGTGCTTCACGGGCCCCTTCTCCCATTAGATCATTCACACAGGTCAGCACTTCTCACTTCACCCTCATCCTCTGCTCAGCAGGGGCTGCCAACCCAAGCTCCAGTTCAAGTTTTGTACCTTTATCTGCTCAAGATTCTTCATGTCTTAGCCTGAGGTACCTGACAAGTGATATGTCTGGCAAACATCCTCCCCAGTCCCTCTGATGCTCTCTCTATATTTAACCAAACAACAAGGGGGCAGGGGAGGGAGGAGAGGACATTGTTGTTATTTGGGTGAAAGTAGTTTGATGCAGGTCATCTGCTCCATATTAGAAAATAGGCATGATTTGATAGATTTAATAGCACAAGTACTGGATGACTCTTGATTCTTTATAAACATGCATGCTCAATTACTGCTGAGGAGAGAATGTCTGAGCAAGTTTAAATACCTTTGCTAGGGACCAAGACAATAGGTGGCTAATCCTATACCTCCAAGCACCAGGATCCCATAAGGGCACTGGTTCATGTCCTAACTGTTCCAGTTCCCATCCAGCTCTCTACTTGTGGCCTGGGACAGCAGTACAGCACGGCCCAGAACCTTGGGACCCTTCACCTGTGTGGGAGATCCAGAAGAAGTTCCTGTCTCCTAACTTCACACTGGCTCAGCTTTGGCCACTGTGGCCATTTGGGGAGTAAACCAATGGATGGAACATCTCTCCTTCTCTCTGTACATCCACCTTTTCAATAAAAAGAAATAAATCTTAAAACAAAATATAGTTGCTAAAGATTTATCTCAAGAGCTTCCTTTTGTCTTTCTTGGAAATTGACACAAGAGACCATCAGAAGTAAAAAATGGCTAAATGCTAATCGTAGTTAAAGAGCATCTGAAGAAAATGTTCAAGTGAGAGGGATGATTCTGTCCTTTGAGTACTCTTAGACACACTGTCTTTGAGACTCAAGGCAGCTTTTGGACTCTAACTTGGGGGTGATGCTAACTAAAACAACAACACTGCTCCCAGGATGAGCCCTGATTATCTAGAATCAGATGTTACATGGCTTTATTTTCATATGCTTCAAATCTGTGTCCTAAGGAGCTCTGAAACCATCTAACATTATCTCAGGATATATTAAGTCAAACTTCACGGACCAGCAATATCAGAGAGCAACATATTCCAAATGGTTTAACCACTGACACTAGAGCCAGTTGGGGACTGGGAGCCTGACATGTAGCTCTGAGTGTCTGTTTGTGGGGTGCATTTGCTCCCCATCCTTGCTCTGACTGGTTTCCATCTTCCAGTTGAGTGCAGTTGAATAACCGTGCCAGGAACTTTCTTTGGGAGATTTAAGCTATGGAGTGAGACCAACCTGACCTGGAATCTGGCAGGAAAATATTGGGGAAGTTGCTTTACCTCTCCAAATCTCATTTTCTTCAATGAGTATCCTCAACTGGGGTCATGCACATGAAATATTTACCAGCATGCATAGCATACAGGAGAGGCGCAACACAGAGTAGCTGTCATTGCAACACACATGTGCATGACACAGCACAGGTGGCTCATGCACTGGTGGGATGGAAAACACTACACAGGCTATTCATTATTTCCTGGTTGAGCATCCCTGATCTGAAAATCCCCAATCCAAATGCTCCAAAATACTGAGACCATTCAGGCCTGCTGAGGTCTTGGCCACACCTTCAGGTGTGCAGCACAAACATTGCCCAACCATTCTTAACTGATTAAGAGACCTGTAAGTTCCTGCCCAAAAAGGAGGGGTCAGGGAATGCTTAAAATCCTGACCCTTCCTCAGACCTTTGATGTCTCTCTTCCTCCCCTTTGGAGAGGCACCCCACCTCCTGGTGTTCTCTTGGGAGGTGCTTCCCCTTCCCTCTCCCTTCCCTGCTCACCTGGTCCCTTCACAAATAAACTTTTCTGTCTGCAACAGATTCCCAGCTTTTTATTTCTATACTAAGCTGAGGAAAGAGCCCACCAGGCATTTCTGGTAACAAATATGATACTTTTTGAAGGTGACATGACCTTGCACTTGGAAAGTTCCACACCTGCTCTCATGTGAAGAGTCACAGTTAAAACACAAGTACACTAAAGCAGAATCACTTTCAAGCTATAGATATGACATATATGTGAAAGATGAACAAACTGTATATTTAGGCCTGGGTCTTCTATTGTGAGTCCCAAGATAACTCATAATGTAGATGCTGTATTAACAATGCTTTGAGTAATTATGGCTCACATACAAAATAGCATACACCATGTAGCCTCAGTGTGTTGTAGGCTATAACATCTAGGCTTGTGTACACTTTACGATGGGCCCACAACGATGAAATCAACTAACAATACATCTCTCAGTGTTTATTCCTGTTGTTAAGTGATGCATGATCATTTTACAATAACCAAAAAGAAATCCCAAATTTGAAACACTTCTGATCCCAAGTATTTTCAGCAAGGGATACTCAATTAGAAAGCAATGTTTACACTAGTCTTTGTAAGTAGTTATATGAAACATAAGGAGGAATACAGGACTTGCTATGTAATTATATGGATAAGCAGTGGAAGACATAACACCTTTTTGGTGCAGAATATATTTACAAATCTTACAGAGTCACAACTAATATGGCAAACAGTGGGTGGCTTTGGAGGCTACACAGCACTGCTACATACTTGCAAATGTATCCATCTGCGAAGGTGGGAATGCCACTTATGTCATACCAATGGCAGCCAGAGAGATCAACAGATAGCATGGCAGCAAGTGGGAGGAGAATGGAGACAGTGTAGGAGGGAAAAATGAAGTGAAGTTGGGCAGGGATACAGCTTCAGGCTTTCAACCCATCCATAGAATGCAGGGGAACTCTTAAACAGAGCCTGCAGGGAAGAACCTGGCCCCGGCCTGTTCTTTAGCCCTCTGTGTTTAGGCCTGCACACCCAGGACCTTTGCAGCACCGCTCTTGTCAGCTCTGCTCAGCCTTTCCCCTTGGTCAGTTCAAATTCTTGCCTCTTTGTGTTGATTTTCTAATCCAAGCTTGCCACATCATTTCCTTCCTTCGTCTTTCTTCACCATCCCCCATCATAATGACTTATCACTCATATCTATCAGCAAATAACAGAGTATTTTGAAACTCAAAAGTATGTAAAAGATTTTTCTTATTTTGATTGTTTCTATAAAATTCAAGCCTTATCTACATGGTAACATGCAACAATTTCAGTGGTTTTGGTTCAAGTTTATGTGATTATGATACCTAGATTTAAAATGATAGGTAACATTTACTGATGATGACTATAGATTCCAGAGTCATAGCTAATGATGCTAATGGAAGCGTCTCTGAAAATATTGGCACACAAAAAATAGATAGCCAACTCAGAGGCAATCATTCTGGGTTCTTTTTCTTCCTTGCAGTTGGCCTACTGACCTACCTACAGTGTTTGCTGAGGCACAGTGGAGAAGTAGACTCTAGTAGACTTATCTTCGATTCCTGGTCATGCAATCATGACAAAACATTTAGGCATTATGGTGTTTACTAGGAAGTGATGAGATGGATACTGTCTAGTTTGATCTGACTTGGTGCCTTATCAAAGCAACATGCTGGACTTGGACAACAGAAGGACCAGGGAGCCTTCCGGTAGCAATGTGTGTGCCGAACTTTTTCTGGTTCATTTCTACTCTCTCCTGATTGCCCTGAATGGGTGAAAAACAAATTAAAAACAGCTTTTATAACAGTGTTGTCCAGAAAAATTGTATGTCTCATAACTATTTTACTTCATGTGTGCTAGTTCTGCAGAGTAAATATGCTTTATGTATGAATTTGCACACTTGATCGTAAAGGATATTGCTTCATAAGAAACACTATAGAAAAATAAATCACTGTAATTATTATGTAAGCTGATGACACAAAACAAATGTTCACAGTTAAGATTTCTAAGTCTTTCTAGGCGGTCAAGGCCTTAGTCTCTTACTCTTCCCACGACATTACTAAAAGTTTATTTATTGATGTGCAAGTCAAGATTCAAAACTCTTCTTTTATTGGAGCATATTCAGGAAAAGGAGTCAGGGGTATCCACGCCAGTTGTGAAAGAGATTTTCAAGAAGGTAATTTCCTTTGTCTGATTTATCCCGTATCTGGAATGAATCAAAGTTTGACTTTTGCCAAATGAAGTCTGCTCAGCGCACAGCTGCAGGGAACACTTGCGAGCTGCAGGACGTGGGATGAGATAAGGAGTGTCCCCTCTGTCTCCTGGATTGACACGGAGCATTCTTCATGCAAACCTTCTGTGCAGGTTTACTGACCCTGTGTGTGTGCAGGAGAGGAAGTGGGGGTTGCTGGTGCTAAACGTGGTGCCTTGTGGGTTTTTTTTCCCCCCGCACTAAAGACCAATCTGGTTATGAATCTATCTTTTGCCCAACCCTTTAAGTAGAAGAGTTGGAATTTTTTTTTTTAGAAAAAAAAAAAACGCTTTACAAAATCTGCAGCGATTTCTAGCCTTTCAATCAAACTTCTCTGGGATTTTGCCCAAAGTAGAAGGCTCTTTCTTGGGTGGCTTCTTTTGTCTTACACACAAGCTCTAAAGAAACCGGTGGGCAGAACCCTGTTTCGAGAGGCTACCTGATCTTCTAAGCTCACGTCAAGTTATAAAGTTGGTTCTCAGAAGTCTCCATTTTCTCTTGGAATCCTCTCTGAATGAAGCTCCTTGCGGCTGCTTACTGCTCATTTAGACGGTGACACCTATTCTCTATTCTCCTTCACTTTGAATATCATTTTTCAACCTTTCTGGGAAGCGCTGCTACACTTCTATGAAGAGACTCCAACTGCCAATCTCAAAATATTCTTTGAAACCAGTAATACCAGGTGCTCTGTTCAAGAAGCAAAGGAGTTAGCTCCATATAACATACAATGCAATACTTGTTCATAGGCAGCCTTGGACTTACACACACACACAAGTGCAGCCTAAGCAGCACAATGTTTCTCTTGAAACACTGGAAAGGGCTTCAGGAAATGCGGGGACACTTTTAAAAACAAGGCATCCAAAAAAAAAAAAAAAAGGAAACAGAAGAATCAAAGGCAACATTAAAAAAATAATAAAAGAATCCGAGTTGAACAGAGCTTGTAAAAACATGCTCCACAGAAAGGAAGTGGGGAAGTTAGATGGAGTTATATCATCAGGCAACAAATAAAATTGATTCTACTTTTTTGTAGGCAGAGGTGTGGGTCTGTGTTTATGAGGAAATGTTGAGAAGACACGGCCTGAGATGAGCTTACTGGCCACTGGAGGATGCAGCTAGTTTCTCAGCATAATTTATGTCTGAAACTAAAACAGATGGAGGAATAAACATCAACATGATGCTTGCTACTCTCACTGCGAGAAATACTGGTTTTTCTTCCTTTTGCATTTTTAGACAACTTTGTCAAAGAGCAGAGACCTGTAGAAGAGAAAAGTCGACTGGGAGCCCATCTCTAGCCTACCCTCACCGTCAGGTCTGACTCGTCCACGAGGCTACTTGGGGGGGGGGGGGGAAATGCAATCAAAAACTAAATTATTCTGGTAAATACACACACACAGTTGGAATCAACGCATACTTTCATCATCATCATCCACATTTCTTTTGAAGGCCATTGTTTATACAGATTTTGAATATTTTTGGCACAAAAAATAAAGTAATAATTTACTTAGCTTAATTCCACTTTCCACAAGTTTTTAAAGTACTCTCATATTTATCAGCTGCTTGGGCAATGTGATAGAACAGCACTCATAGTTTAAAAAATACAATAAACATTTCCTGTTCTTTTTGAAAATGTACTTATGTTTTCAGCCCTTATGAAAATGTAGCGTATAATGGTATTTAAACAACAACAACAAAAAAGCACAGTTCCTTTATGATACCTTCGAATATAGCTCATTCTTCTTATTTATACACTTAGAATATTTTTTACTGGAAAAAAGTCAGACTCACCTTTGTTAGCTGATGTTTCAGAATACAGCATTTCTTGTTTTATTCCTTCAAACTGATTATCTCTTTGAAACTAAGGTTAGGTGGCTGCATGCACCTTTCATTTAGTGTGATTAACTTTCAGGACAACATTCTCAACCTTGTTCTGCTAACTTTCTCTAGGTGACTGACACTGTAAATCCATCACAGTCATAATCCTTGTAAATGTCCACACGTGCACAAGTGTATTGCTTAATTAGACCACCATTAGACTTAATATCCCCGTTCCCTTGTTGCCTTGCATTAAATATTGCAGCCTGTTTTCTCGCCCCTGCATTTAAACAATGCGTGTGCTGGTTGCAGAACTATGCCCCACTATTCTTTCAATCTTTTGACTCATTCATGAAACACTAGGTATGCATTCCTGCATATCAGAATAGCACACCTGTAAGACTGTGAGAAACCGAACAGTAAGCCACACATCATACTGCTTTCAATCAAAATAGGGTTCGGTCTCCCAAATGATTTTCTGGGTTACAGACTCATGAAGTTATCCAATCACTGTTTATTTTTTTCACTTCCCATTCATTTCAACAGGGTTGGAAAATGTTTGTTCCTCCTTTCCATAAGAGTTCTGGGTCGTTAAAGAAAATAATTTTGTCAGTGAATGTATCCCTCGTCTTTGTAATAAAATTCCTCTAGAGGAGAGGTGAAAGGGCTTGAACAACGCCCTTCTCCCCTCTGGCTTGTTAGAGGGATAAAGGTTTCTAGGCAGGATGAAAGAAATAATCCAGGAAGGAAGCCAGGAAGAAAAGGGGGTGGAGGGAAACTTAAGCCAGTGTCAAGAGGTTGGTGAATGGAAGAATGTGACATCCAAGAGGGGAAGAAAGAGAAGCCAAGCAAATCTCTCCATCCTTCCTTGAAAGCTTGTTTCAAATCCCACTCCAAAGGAGAAGACCACAGAACCATCTCCACATCCCCAACCTTTCTGGAATCCCAAGAAAATCTTTCAGCTCCTCCATCAGTTTCTACTTGATGTCTCAGTGTTTGCGCGTGGTTCTCCTGTAAGCCCCTCACCCACTCACCATGACTGGGCATGCCCCTTGACGGAAGGCACTTTGCCAGATGGCAGGGAAGCAGAGATGACAGGGGCACAACTGGCTCCACTCTCTGACCTGCCCACATCTTTTGCCTGGGCCCGACTGTCTGTCCTTCCTTCCTTCCTTCCTTCCTTTCTTCCTTCCCACATCTTCCTGGGCTCTTCCTTCCTTCCTTCCTTCCTTCCTTCCTTCCTTCTTTCCTTCCTTCCTTCCTTCCTTCCCTCCCTCCCTCCCTTCTTCCTTTCCTTTCCTTTCCTTTCCTTTCCTTTCCTTTCCTTTCCTTTCCTTTCCTTCCTTTCCTTCCTTTCCTTTCCTTTCCTTTCCTTTCCTTTCCTTTCCTTTCCTTTCCTTTCCTTTCCTTTCCTTTCCTTTCCTTTCCTTTCCTTTCCTTTCCTTTCCTTTCCTTTCCTTTCCTTCTCTTTTTAAAAAGATTTCTTTATTTTTATTGGAAAGGCAGATAGATTTACTGACAGAAAGAGATACAGAGAGAAAGATTTTTCCACTGATTCACTCCCCAAGTGGCCGCAATAGCTGGAGCTGAGTCACTACACCAGGCCCTCTTCCTGGGTCATTTCACTGAAATGGGGGACTCTCCTGCCTAGACTCTCCTCCCTCTATTTTTCTCTTATTTCATCCTCAAGGCTCATGGTACAAATTCTTTTGGAAGCTTTTTCAGAATTGCCCAGTGGAGCTCCTATAGCTCCTATAGAATATGCAGACTTTGGGGTCCAGTGCAATGGCTCAATTGGCTAATCCTCCATCTCCAATTGCCAGGATCCCATATAGGTGCTGTTTCATTTCCCTGATGCTCCAGTTCCCATCCAGCTCCCTGACTGTGGTGTGGGAAAGCAGTAGAGGATGGCCCAAAGCCTTGGGAACCTGTACCCGTATGAGAGATGTATAAGAAGCTCCTGGCTTCAGATCTGGTCAGCTCTGGCCATTATGGCCATTTAAGGGAGTGAATCAGCAGATGGAAAATCTTTCTTTCTCTGCTTCATTCTATAAATCTGCCTTTTCAATTAAAAAAATAAATATTTTAAAACATATAGAGAGAATATGCACATTTCTATGATCCACAAACTACAACCTTCCACTCCCAAGTTTATCCCCACAGGACTCAGGGTAGAAGCTTGGTTTTATAAGCTCTGGCTGTCCAAAGCTCAAGAGCTAAACTTATTCCACAGTACAGGCCCTCTAGATATCAACTGAATGAAGAATTAGGTCTCCTCTCAAGCCAGCTTAGAAAGACACTATTCATCTCTTTTACAGGTGGGAAAACTGGAGAATACAGGATAACAGCCCTGCCCCCCAAATGTGAATGATGACAGCAGTGGGCAGGAAGCCACATCTTCTGCTATATTCCTCGGATGATTCAGACTCACAGTAGACTCACATCATCCTCACACCCATTTCCTGTGACATCTTAGGAAGAACGTCTGCATGGGAGACTGAGTAGAAGGCCTTGGATCTAAGAGGATGGGAAGGCAGACACCGCAGGAGGCCAGAGGGAGATGGCTCAAAGACTACTCTCCTGTCTAGTTGATAGAGAAGACAGGCTGGAGTGGGGGTGGGGTGAATGTTGCTGCCTGACTCCGACTGGTCATGACAAGAAAGGAAAGGAATGTGGACTCAAGAAAATGGAGTGGAGCACAGATAACAAGCGGCTGTTCCTGCCGGGGGAAGAAACTCAGAGGCAAAAGCACAGGGTCCCTGGGAAGAATCAGGTTAAAGCTAAGCTTTGAGAAAGACTGCCCGATGAACATGGCAAAGTGGGAAATGGCTGAGCAGGTTCCTGGGTGAACTTCTAGTGGACACTAACTTAAATGTGTACATTTAAAAAAAACTGATAGAAGAGCAATGGTAGTACAAAGCAACAGGAGGAGCCAAATGAGCTGATGTGAAGTGAGAAGTCCCAGGTTTAAGCCTATCAAAATGCACAGACTCGGGGACTTTGGGCATGTGGCTTGGCTTCTCTGAACAGTTTCTTTGTAAACAGAGGATACAAGGGTAATGCTGTTTCCACAGGGGTATTGTGGGGAATGATTCTCCTTTTAATGAAGAAGTTTCAATTTGCTCTTCAACATTACATTCAAGGTTGGTTTAAGCAGTGGGCCAGCTTCCCCAGGAATTGCTGGGTGAATGTCCCTTTAAATTTCCTTGTTGAGACTTCAGCCATTCAGCATATTTCTAGCTACAAGGGAACCTGGGGAAATGATGACCACATTTGCACTTTCTCTTATTTGGCCTCTAGGAAAGGAAGACTGTAAGGCAGCAGGGAGTTAAGAAAGGGCTTGGGGTTAGTGACCACGTGCCACAGTCCTAATAGCCAGCAGCAATAGCACAGCTTAACCAGACAGAAAGACTGGATCATGATACCAACCAAGCTAAGCAGTGCGGGGTCTCCCCCACAGATTCCTCTAGTACCCCGTAGCCGGAGAGGGTGAGCCTGCTGCCTGCCATCCAGGCTCCCAGCACAAAACAAACAGATGGACAGGGTTTCTGTCTAAGCAGTTCTGATTTATTTGGGGAGTACAAATTCTTATATAGGGTAGTGAATAACCTCAGACCAGGAATCCCAGGAGAGGAGAACTAGGGGCCAATCGTCACCTGCATGACTGCAGAAGCCACCTCCCATAGGCCAGAGCAGGTGAGCGAAATGGCCCTGGCCAGTCTTTCTTTGAAACGACTTGATCCCTGCCCTGGTTCAAGCCCAGGACTCTGTCCTTGGCCGCATCTTGCTCTCCACACGTAACCCAGTGATCTTGATTATTAGTTGCTATCTTGTTGATTTAGTGACTTGTTTGCCACTGAGCCCCACAAAGCAGTAGGCCTAGGCTGATGGATTTGATTAAATAGTAAGTTAACAGTAACAGAGTTAGTACCGTGAGTTGCCTATTAAGAGAATCTGATGAAGTAGAACCCCCACTGGTGATTGGGGCTAATAATACGTTTCTAGCAACAGCAACCACGAGGTTGAGTTACTGAATATTTTAGAAACTCCATTCAAAATTCACTACTTATTTGAAAGGCAGACACACATACACACACAGAGAGATTTTCCACTCACTAGTTCATTCCCCCAAAATGTCCACACAGTGAGGGCTGGGCTACACCAAAGCCAGGAACCTAGAACAGAATCCCCATATAATTGGGAGGGCCCTAACTGCTTGAACCATCACTGCTGCCTCCCAGGGTAGGCATCAACAGGTAGCTGTAATCAGGAGCCCAGGCTGGACTTGAACCCAAGCACTCCAGTGTGAAATGTGGTTTTCAAGCAACTTTACTGTTGTGCCAAGTGCTCACTCCATGGAACTGTTTTTAGTCTTCCTTTTCATTAGCTGGTGTCACTATTTGCTTTCTATGACATCTCTCAATTTATCACCTCCTTCCTCTGGGTGCTTCTTAGGGCGAGCTCCATTCTCAAGGGCTTTTTCTTTCCCTCAGTAACAACTATCTTATGTTTAACAGTCTCAACTTTCAATTCTCATTGACCGTTTCTGTGATTAAAACAAAAAGAAGAAAGCAATTCAAGCTGATATAAATGGCATGACATGTTCTAACAGCAGTCATAGATGCAAAATGTAAAGTACTGTGAGTATGTCTAGGGGCACTGCCAGGTAGGACCTGTAGTGGAATAGAGCTCTCAGATTAGTAGATCTTGCTTGACATTTGTCAGAGCTCAGGAGCCTATGTTGTTCCAGAGAAAGGCTAACTCAGTTAACCCCAGATATGCCAACAAGAATCAGGCTGTGGTGTGACAGGACAGGAGATGGTGTGCTCAGGTTTGGGGCACCACAAAACTGTCAAAACAGAAGAAAAACTGATGTGTTAAGAAGAGATGACATTAGGTTTAAAACAAAGCTTCTTCATAAGCTATATTTCTGAGTAACATCCAACCAAAATAATGCTGCTAATGGACTAATTATTAGCATGGAGGATAAGTGTGAATTACATGTGGTGACTGAGCAATGTGGGATGTGGTGGGAGATCAGAATCTGGAAGGTATATTTAAGATAAAGGAAAAGCTAGACTCATGCTAAAGCAGAAACCAGGCCAAAATGAAAGATTTCTACGCTTGGCTACTCTTCAGTAGAATCTACTTTTCTGGAGGGTGAGAGAGGGGAGTTGTTTCCGGTGTGTTTACCTGATGGTGCATACCATCAAAAAGCCTTTGGGTGCTGTTGTTATGCATAAAGCTATCACCTGCAAGCTGGCATCCCATTGAGGTGGCAGTAAGTTTTGCATCCCAGCTGTTCCACTTCCAATCCAGCTTCCTGCTACCAGCCAAGGAAAACAGTGGAAGATGACCCAAGTACTTGGTCCCCTGTCACCCAAGTGAGAGACTCAGAAGCAGTTCCTGGCTCTTGGCTTTGGCCTGGCCCAGCCCCAGCTGTTACAGCCAACTAGGGAATAAATCAGTGATAAAAGATCACTCTCCTTCTGTAACCCTGACTTTCAAAGTAAATAAATAGAATTTTTTTTTTTAAAAAAAGAGGAGTAAGTATGCAGAATATAAAATAACTACTGGCTTTACCCAAGGGATTGTCCTTGGAAGTTCTTGAAATGCCACTTAAAAATACTATTGAACATACCAAAGATATATATTTAATGCACACCATAAACTTCAAAGAATTCATTTTATAAGGTGAGCCAACCCCGTATAATACAGAATAAAGATTTCAGTCAATTTGGCTCAGCATAAAAAAATCCTGAAGAGCCCCACCTTTGGCCAGAATAAGGGGTCATTTTATTTGTTGTGCCAGGAAGCTCCTGTTTCACCAAGAAGAGTTCATTAAGCAGAGAGCAAGTCAATAAAAGTAAGCTTTATTAAAAGAGCTGATGTGATTAAAGGTACTGGTGAAGGCCAGCTTGGTTATGAAGGGGAAGTGACTCAGCAGCCAGTTAAAGAAATGAAACCACGTGCCACAGACTCTCCTGATGTGAAGTTATTTTGGAAAATGCAGAGACTACGCCATGTAGTTTGCAATGGTCCAGACGAATGCCTGCACAACGGAGAACGAAGTCCTTCCATGAAACTGTCGTTCTTCAGATCTGAGCGAGTTACAGAGTGCAGGCAGGGACTGATGCCTGGGAAATCTGCTATGAGGATGACAAGAAAATCCACAATGGGCAGGTGATTCCATTGCTACCCTCTGAATGAGAACATTTGATCTCTGGCATACTTAAAAGCTAGGCGGTGGGGAGAACATGGCTAAGGCTCTTTGAGAATCCAGATCAAATGACATTTCTGCAGAAAACAACTTTGCAGGCTGGTCAAACGAAAGAACAGCTACACATCAAAGGGCTGCCAAATGGCTGGCAGCACGGGTTTATGGCAGTTTATGTGATCTTGGTCACATGACTTCATGCTGGGTTCAACATCCACATTCTCAGGACCTGGGTGTGTTGCTGGGCACTTCTGCAGGCCTTGGATATATGGATTTGCATGGAAGTCAGAGGCACCCTGTGACTAACTAGCACCCCTCTCCCTTGGGAGCCCTGCGCTGGGTGTTGTGTTATCATCAGAACCTGGCCTGTAAGACAGAGCAACAGCATGAGGCCTGCACTTGCCAGTGATGCCATATGGCAAACCACTGCCTCACTGACACCTTCTAGTATATCATCAGCAAAACAATTGAGTGCTTGCTAGCTGAAAAGCAAAGTTAGAAGGTGCTCCAAGCACTAGAAAGCTTAGCTCAGTGCTCACAAGCTGCCTCTCATGCCAAGGATGTCAAATAGAAAGGATAAAATGAAAAGAAGGGAGATGGAAGAAGTCTGGAAATTTCCAGGTGTTGCAACAGCCAATAGTCCATTGTGAGATCCACAAAAACAAGCCGATGGCACTTTGCAGCGCAGAATGTCAGGTGTGTGGACACATATCCATTCCTCCTACCTTAGTCAGCTGCTAGTCCAAGCAAACCAAATGGTGTCTGCAAGAATGATGTCAGACAGAAATCATGTCTTCATAGATTTATTGCAGTATATTTGGCCTAAATGATTTTTTAAAAAATCAAATTTCACAACCTGGGCAGCTTGGAAGGGAGTATTTGAAAATGACTAGACCTTTATGAAAAGACCTTCAGGAGCCCCTTTCCTTAATTTGCTGCCCTGTTAACAAAATAAAGCAAAAGCACCACCTGCCTGCACCTGTTTTCTATCTCTAAATATTGCTCATTCAGGATCAAATGTTCCACAATCTAATTCTATCACTGTTCATGGGAGTGAGTTCTCTTCATTTTAATGGGTGCATGTCTCAGGAAAAGAAAAACAGCAGGCTGGCTTAAGCTTAAGTAAATCTGATAGATGAACAGTCTACAGGCAAAGGCAGCAAAGACTATATTTAAAAAATGGGTGAGGACAGGCATTTGGCAAAACAGTTAAGTCATCACTTACGATGTCAACATGCCATACTTAAGTGCCTGGGATAGCATGCTGTATCAGCTCCCCATTCCAGCTTCCTGCTAGATTCACACCCTGGGAGGCAGCAAGTTAACGCCTCAAGCACTTGAGTTCTTGCCATCCACGTGGGAGCCTGGCTAGCATTCCTGGCTCCTGGCTTTGGTCTGTCACAACCTGAATTGTTGTACACATTTGGAGAGTGAACCAGCAGATAGGTGATTCTCTCTATCTCTCTCTCTCTCTTTCTCCCTTTCAAATATTTAAAATTAACAAAAGCTGTTCTCAACAGAAATGGGCACATATGCTCACCAAAAATATAAATATGAATGTTCACAATAGCCAAACAGTAGAAGAGATAAATAAATTCCGGGGTAGTTACATAATGGACTGAATGTGGAAGATGAGTAACTTTGGGGGATAGGGAATGGGGTAGTGCATAGCAGGTGCCCCTGAGATGCTAGAGTACCTCTTAAGCAGGTCACCAGCTGCACTGGTACCCAGGGTGTGAAAATCCATCAGGTGTACATCCATGTACACCTTTCTTCAGTAAATTATTTTCCCATATGGCCACTAAGATGGCAAGATTGGGTTCAATTTGCTTCAACAAGTGCCTCTACACTACCTGTTTCAAACCTCCTACTTACAGGTCAGGATGCAACTGAGGATTCTGCAGAAACTCAGCTTGCCTCTGAAGGTTAGAACATATCAACAAATTTCACTATAAATCATGGATTCAGTGAATGGATCTGTCAACATTGTAATTCAATGGCTGATATTTCAGGCACTCAGATCTTGTGTCATTTTTTGAAAAGTCCTTAAAACATGTTGATCTCACATTTTCCATATGAAACAAATATGGAAAATTAATCAAAACCATCTATTAAATTTATCTGACTACACAAAAGATCTTCCCATTGATGTGTGATCAAGTCATTTGGTATCAATTTAGAATCAGAGAAAGTTTTATTTCCATGTTAAAGATCTAAAACTGATACCAAAAAGGTTAGAAACGATTTCTACGGCCATACATATCCTCAAAAGCAGACAATGGACAGGAACCCAGGCTACCTGTGACTTCCAAATCCATCTTCCAATCTAGCTTTCCGGCTTTCACTTTCTTTTTGAGCCACAGGATCATGAATAACTAGACAGAGTTGATATGAAATTAAGCTTCAGTATGACGGCACTAAAATTTTCATTCACTGCGATATTCTAAAGAGCACAGTCAAGAAATTAAGATTTCGGGCCCAGCGCGATGGTGCAGTGGTTAAGGTCCTCGCCTTGAACGCCCGGGATCCCATATGAGCGCCGGTTCTAATCCTAGCAGTCCCGCTTCCCATCCAGCTCCCTGCCTGTGGCCTGGGAAAGCAGGCGAGGACGGCCCAAAGTTTTGGGACCCTGCACCTGTTTGGGAGACCCAGAAGAGGCTCCTGGCTTCGGACCAGCATAGCATCGGCCGTTGCGCTCACTTGGGGAGTGAATCATTGGACGGAAGATCTTCCTCTCTGTATATCTGCCTTTCCAATAAAAATAAAATAAATCTTAAAAAAAAAAAAAGAAATTAAAGATTTCCTGAAAATGACTGATTCTTAAAAACTGGCTAACCTGAGTTTTAGGAACTCATACATATTAACAGTATCTTTCTCCATGAAATACTGATACTCTTACTTTGGAAATTTTGTTCATGGTTACCCATGGAAGCAATGGGAGCATTTTCATTTTCTTATTCAAGATTACTAATGGTGAGAAGAATATTAAATGACCTCAGAGCAGCCAGAATTCATCACATTCTTCTATATCCACCCAACTTAGACTTGAGATGGATTTGGTGTTGGCAGAGAATAACTTGCCTGGGGAAAGACTGGGCTGTTTTCCTTTTAATGTTTCTCTTTTCCGGGACTACTCACCTGCTATGGTCATCTCTACTTGTGAAGAGTAATAACCACCTGGAAGTGACCCTCTGTTAATCTGTGTCCATCCTGTCTGCCAGGACTCATATGACTCTAACTCACTTGCTGTGGAACAAAAATAGATGCAGGGTTTTCAAGTGATATACCTTCTCTCACCTGATAGTACTGGTACTGCATCTTGGTGTTGTGACCCTTACTCAGACTGAAAACAGGTTTTCCTTGATCATGGCTGTAAAACATTTATGGTCTGATTCAGTACACTTCTAACGATAGGAAATATGAAACTAAAGAAGCCTTTGAAAACAGCCATCGATGAGAATGAACTGGCAACATAAAACACTGGACAAACATTAATATCTCATGGCATCCTCATCTGCAGGCTCCCAGATGATGAGGTATACAGTGAATTTTCATCTCAAGCCTGAAAAACTGGTTACATCTCTCATGGCCCTCCACTTGTATTGTGAATGATCTGCCCATCACTGGTCCGGCAAATAGGTGAAGACAAATGCTTCCAACAGCAGCAAATCCAAGAAGTGGTTTGTAAGAACTGTAGAAGGAGCGACAGGTACAGAATATAACTATGTGTCATTCCATCCTAAATAAGAATTGCAGCGACAGGAAGTGAAATTAACTCATGGCAAATGCAGCACAATTGAGAGAGCCCATTTGAAGGTTTAGTATAGCAATGGAGATGTGCTAAGCATGTCACATAAACACCATTGGTGTGACACTTCCCGGAGGAAGGGATATTGAAGCTAGTACAAGAAGAACTGCAAGAATTTGGCAGGTGGATGGAATACAGCGTGGAGAGAATAGGTTAAGGGAAAAGAGATGAGCATCACTGTTGGATCCTAACAGGGACAGGAAAGCTGGGCCCTGCAGTGACTGGGGAGGGCATGAGATTACACAGAAGTGAAGGTGGCCAAGCAGGAAGAGCCCCATCACTCTTATTAGAGAAGACAACAAAAATCCTAAAAAAAAAAAAAAAAAAATTACATTGACTTGTGTGAGTGCTGGACCAAGAGCTACAGTCCCAATGTTGAGGTTACTCCTTGAGAGCACTGCAGAGGAGGATGGATCTGAACAGCCTTGTTCTTGGGAAAACCAACATGGCTGGCTGTACAAGAGGACTGGAGGGTGACAGACCTGAGTACAGGAGGAATAGCTGCAACAGTCATGGTAGACAACAGTGCTCACCAGGGGGCGAGGCTAGGGAAGACAGAAGTCCTGCAGAGACACACCAGCAAATCAGGGAGGACAAGCTGGAGGTGAGCAAGATGTTGGAAAGGCAACCTGGACTGCTTACACTATTGCCCCATGAGGGGTGTGTCCTACTGCCCCTTTGGAGGACTAGGAATGCCAAGGCAGGTCTGGTGAGGACATGGTAGGCTATAAAGTAGAAAAAACAGAGGAAAAAACACAAGTAGAATAACCCTTCTCCAGCAAAACAAAACATATTCATGTGGAAACTGATCATGAGGAGTGGTCTATTGTCTACAAGAGCACTGATGTTAGAAATCCTAATTTATAGATCACACACACACATATTTGTTTTGTAGTAAAGAAATATATGTAACGAGTCCAGGAGCGATTTGCAGGTGCTCAGAATCTGTGAAACAATTAAAGAAATGTATCTTCTAGAACAAATGCAAGAAAGAATCATGAGTCATACAAGAAAGGGTGTAAAACTTAAAAGACTGTGTAGGAGCATCTAGAAGAATGTCTGGCATGAGGTAGATATTCTAGAAGTGTTTCTTTTTCTTTCCCTTTAAACTTCCTTTTTTTTTTTTGTCAATTTATCTCAAGATACAGAAACATTAACCATTTACCTGAGCACATTTCAAGTCACCTGATAACTTGATTTACTAAATGACATTATGATTCATAAATCTGATGGCATTCTTTGTTTTACAAGGGCTGCCAAAAAGCTAATGGGCACATTCACAACGCACTGTAGTAAATGTTTAGAAACACTTCATAGGCATTTTGCTTATCTCATTCCTGTCTTATTTTTAAGCCATCTCCTCAGTTCCTTCACCTAAAAAAATCGTTACTTTTTGCTTAAGTCACTTTCGGTCATTAAAAAATAAGTCTATAGGTAGATAGGTCAATAAATAGATTAGATAGAAACACAAATCGCTGAAATTGGTGGATATTTATATTTTTAACATTTTTATAATTTTCTAAAAAGTTACAGTTTTGGGTCCAGCGTGATAACCTAGTGGCTAAAGCCCTCATCTTGAATGCGCCGGGATCCAATATGGGTGCCAGTTCTAATCTCAGCAGCTCCACTTCCCATCCAGCTCCCTCCTTGTGGCCTGGGAAAGCAGTCAAGGACAGCCCAGAGTATTGGGACCCTGCACTCATGTGGAAGACCAGGAAGAAATTCCTGGCTCCTGGCTTTGTATCAGCTCAGCTCCAGCTGTTGTAGTCACTTGGGGAGTAAATCATTGGGCCAAAGATCTCCTCTCTGTCTATCTGACTTTGCAATAAAAATAAATAAATCTTTTTTTTTTTTTAAAGTTACAGTTTCACTTGATTTGGAAGGCAGAGACGGTGAGCCCTTTTACTTGCTGGTTCATGTTCCACATGCCTGCAGCAGCCATGGACAAGTCAAGGTGATGCCGGGAGACAGAAACTCAATCTAGATCTTGCACACAGGTGGCAATTCCTCAGCTACTGAACCACCATCTGCCACTTCCCAAGGTGCACGTTAGCAGGAAGCTGCAATCATGGACATGGATATCCTAAGTGACAACGTAATTACTGAGCCAAAAACCTGCACTCTGAATCTTCTCTGCCTTTCACATTTGTATTATGACACTTCTCAAGCACATACAAATGTAATAAGAACAGTATAAGGAACTTTCATAAACCATGCCCCAGCTTCAGTAAGTGCTAACTCACCATCAATCTTGTTTATATCTTTACTCGTACCCCAGCTCTGAGATCAAGTTAAAGCCAATCTCCACTATTCTATAATTTCTTTGGTAAGTATTTAGTATCATTCTTCAAAAGATAAGGACTCTTAAAAAGTATAACCTGGGTGGGGAGCAGTAGGTTAAGTTGCTATTTAAGAAATTGTTATCCCATGTTTGGCACTTGGAATGGAATACCATCTCTGCTTACAAATCCATCTTCCTGCTTCACCCTGCAAGAAGCTGATGATAGACCAAGTGTTTGGGTTTCTGCCACTCATGTGGAAGACTTGGATAGAGTTCCAGGCTCCTGGCTTTAGCCTGGCCCAGACCCTTGCTGTTGAGGGCTTTGCAGAGTAAGCCAACAAGATCGATTCTCTCTCTCTTATTCTGAGTGCCAAAACAAACAAAAGCCCCACCAAATTCATAGCATCATTGCTATGCCTAAAATCCTGATAATAATTTCTGAATACCATAAAATATTGTTTCCTATTATTTTCAATTTATTTAAATTTTATTTTAAAAAATTTAAACGACATTTATTTATTTGAAAGAGTGATGAAGACAGGAAGAGACACAGGGAGAGATCTTCCATCTACTGGATCACTTCCCAAATGTCCCCTTGCGTGGCAGGGGCTGGGCCAAGATAACATCAGGAACCATGAACTCCATGTTGGGTCTCCCACACAGATGTAGGAGCCAAAGAAATTGGGTCATTCACTGCTGCCTTTCCAGGTACATCAGCAGGAAAGTGGATCAGAAGCAGACAAGCTAAGACAGAAACCAACATGTCAGTCCCAAGGTAACCTAGTAGTTTAAACTTTAGATCCTGACTGTTTCTGCGCTGGGAGATAAAATAATTCCTAAGTTAAAGTGAGGACCAGAATAAAAACCTCTTCAATGAGTATGCACCAGATGGGAGGCTGGGATTCTGCCACCTGTTCATCCAGATTCATTCTCTCTTCTTTTTTTCTTTCATTTTGCCTTATCTCCTTTGACTGCGTGCATACTACACACACACACACACACACACACAGAGCAGTGGGGAGAAGTTTTAAAATGTGTTATATTTTATGTTGACTGAAAATCAATGTTTAATATAGAAGATAAAGCAGCTTGTAATACAGAAAAAAAAAGAGGGTTAGGCAAGCATTTAAGAAAACCAGTTTTAAAGACCGATAGAGGGTTTGGTCTCAGTCACGGTGAGGGACATCTGCATTCTATTTGGCAATGCCTGACTTCAGCCGGGCTCTTGCTCCTGACTCCAGCTTCCTGCTAAGGCAGATCCTGGAAGGCAGTAGTGATGGTCCAAGTAATTGAGTTCCTCTCACTCATTTAAGAGATCAAAACTGAGCTCCTGGCTTTTATCCTTACCACTCCCAGTATGTGGGCATACGGGGAGTGAACCAGTGGATTACAACTGTGTGTGTGCATGTGTGTGTATATACCTAACAAGAACAGTTCATTGTACATATTTGAAATAAAATGTCTTACTCCAAAGTTTCTAAACAGTTTCATAGGCATTACACCTGTCTTAAAATCTCCCTGGTAATGAGGTATGGCAAGCTATGCCAGTCTGAACACAGTGGGTAGTGGGTCCGTAAGCCCCAGGGTGGGAGGTCTGGTGGGACTCAGGTCACCTGGCCCAAGTCCTTAGGCCTGCCTGTGCAGTAAGTGCTGGGTCTGTGAACCCTGAGGGTGCAGGGTCTGGTAGAGCCTGGGTCCTTGGGTCTGCCTGTTCAATGGGTGCCACGTGCATGAGTCCCCAGGGCGGCAGGGGGTCCGTCAGGCTTGGGTTGCCTGGTCTAGGTGCTTAGGCCTGCTTGTGACTGCTTGACCTCCTCAGTGGAGGAGAGGGAACAGTGGACAGCAGGTCCAGATACACATGGAGAAGATGGCAGTCCATTGGAGCCCTAGAGAACACCTGGTGCCATGGCAAAGGAAAGAGAACAGAGCAAATCGGACATCTATCCCAGCCAAACGATGACAGCAAAAATCAAGGCAAATGGAGTCTCTAAGGTCGACTATGTCAGCCAACGGACATTAGAAGGGTTCCCTCATCCTTCAGTTGGTGAGATCAACAGCATTTTAGTACTATCCAAACCACGTGGGTGGAACTCTTGGAGCATGTGCCACTTTGGGTCCCTGGGTTGACAGCGGGTGGCTGTTATCCATTCTGGCTACCGGGGTGATTGGGAGGCTGGGTATGTCTCCACCCTTCCCCCAGATACAGGAAGAAGAAATGGAAAAATTGGAAACAATGGTCACACCCACTTTCCCCTAATCCTTGATCTTTCTCATTCTGATCAGCAATGTAAACATCATCAAAAATAAAAAATTAAAAATTATTTTTTAAAAATCTCCCTAGGCACACAGACATATTAAGGGAAGGCATCCACAAGTTGTTCTCTTCCCTTCTACAGCTGTGGTCAGGTATCCCTGTCTTCCATCCTTTCCTGCTCCCCTGCACTGCATCTAACACGCAGTGAGTTTCCTGAAACACAGATTCACCTGCCATGTCTCCACTGCTTGCCACTGTCTACAGAACACAGCACACACTTCTCTAGCAGGCAGACAAGCGCCAACTCCACCTGCCTATTCTACTTTTCCAGTCCTGTACTCCCAGCTCCTCCCCTCCCAAGGCCTCAGTATTGATTATGTGCAATAGTTCCACATCCCGAACAAACCATCATTTTGCCCCTGTGGTTTTGCTTTTGTCCTCCTCCTCACCAAAAGTAAATTATTTCTTATTTGTTCAATACGTATTAAATATGAGTTTGCCATGTGAGTTAGAGATTAAAGAACAAGCCATGCTTTTTGAACCCATAGAGCCCTCAATCAAATGGGAGATACAGAGAAGAGAAACAGCCATAAATGAACCATGATCATACAGATACACTGATAGATACTGGATCTGGTGATGACAGAAAGAGGGATTTTCCTGTGGACCCTAGAGTATTAGTCAGCCTTTGGAAACATAATAGGCGCAGTAGTATGGAGAAGGGAGTTTCTATGAATTAGAAACTGCAAGAATTAAGTACATAGAATCAACATACAACCACAGGATGGCAGCATCTAAGAGATCAGTCTGAAAGCATTTGCAGTCTATTAAAAGCAATACCCAGGAGAGATTGTAATCACAAACTCAAATACAATCAATTTACTTTAAGAAGCCTTTGTTGCCAAATAAACACGAAATGTGTGGGAACGAAATGAGAAGTGTGGGATGCCAAAGGGAGGCCCAGCCACTTGATTTACACATGAAGAGAATGAAGCAATCATTTCCAACGAAGTATGAAGTGCGCTAAAATGCACACTCAGAAAAGGAGGAAGTTGACACTGAAAAGTCAAGCTACCATAAATTTAACAGCATGCCTTACTGGCTGCTGCATTCATTTCAATAATTGAAATGTTTTACACTTCCTGCTACAAAAAGTCCAATACATACCAAAGCATACACATACACAGTTTCACGTACAACAGAGAAAACCTTTGGAGCCACCTCTTGGGTTAACGTCACTACGACCTGACAAGTCCCTGGAATAGCCCCCTCCTTATGGCCTTCACTTTTTTCCTATATGAGCGGGAAACGCAACTCGCTTTCCATGTTAATCAGTCATTACTTTTCTTAAGAACTTTGACATTTGCATTTTACTATCTAAGAAACACTTGAGGGTGGCATTTTATGTGAGTGATTAAGACACCCATACCCCCTCTCAGGGTGTTCAGGGTGCCTGTGCTGGATACAGGGCTAGAGTAGACTCCAACTTCTTATGCATGCAAGTATTTGGGTTCTAGGCAGGGCTGGCCTTCCACGCTCCTCGCTTTGGCCTTACTCTGCCCTGGCTGTTGTGGATACGTTGCAAAAGGAACTGCAGATGGGAGCGCTGTCTCTCATACTAATGACATGCCCGATGCCTAATAATGAGCTTGGTTTTAGTTCTATAAAAGTGCAAGCACAAACGCAGCGATCTAAGAGCAACACCACCACGGGAGTGAGGCCAAGCCTGGCTTCAGGCTCCCTGGGGACTTACGGAAACCTCTACAGAAGGAGGCAGAGGTATCAGAACCAAACTTGAGAGAGAGAGCAAGCGAGCATGCCCTTGTGCATCCAGGCTATTGCCACATTTATTGTCATGTGGAGCAGGACCTGACGGCCAGGACCACAGTCAGGTCTGGGCTGCTCTGTATCTCCTGCTGTAGTTTTCCCTGTGGTAAAGCATCCACAATTTAAATTTTACAATTTTGACCACTCTCAAATGAACAGTTCAGTAGCATTAAGTATTATTTCTATGCCAAGTCCCTACCTGCTTCTGTAAATGGAATCATAGGGTATCTACCTTTTTTAACTGACTTATTTCACTTAGTATAATGTCCTCAAGGCTCATTAGTGTTATAACGTGTGTCAGAATGTCCTTCCTTTCAAAAACTGCATAATTTGAAAAAAAACAAATCTGTTCGTTTACCGACAGCCTCTTGGGTTGCTCCTACTTTGTAGCTATTGCGGATCATGCTGCTAAGAACATGGGTGTGAAAATATTTGTTCGAGCTTCTGCTCTCAGTTTTTGTGGGATATATTCTGAAAGGGAATTGTTATTTCCTATAGTCATTTTGTTTCCGATTTCCTGGAGGGCTACCACATTGTCTGTTAGTGAGTTTTAGTTGAGTGTCCCCGCAGAGAACGCACCTGGTGCGACTTGAATCTCGTGAAATGTTCGGAGGCTTCCGTGTCGGCCCAGCACGTGTCCTGTGTGGGTGCGCGCCCTTCCTCTGCCTGAAAACAGTGTGTTTCGGTGCGCTCTAGATGTTCAGTTAGGTCAAGCTGGTGGACGGTGTTTTACAAGTCTTCCACGTTGTGATTCACTTTCTACTTGTTCTCTCAATGATCAGGCAAGGGAGATGAAATCTGGCGATAATCATAGATGAGTGGATTTCTCCTTGCTGTTCTCTTATATTTGCTTCCTGTCATTTCTGGGACAGATCTGACAAAAATCTAACATTAGCATGTTAAAAGGGTCTTTGGTTGAAAACAAGACTGGTAGACAGCGCGATGGGATTTTCCTGGCTCCCTCACATGGGAGCTTGCTGGAAACTTAGGTTCTCAAGCTCTACCCCAGACCTAAGGAATTGAAAACTTTTGGAATGGGACTCATCCATGACCCAAATTCATGTTCTAACAAGTACAAGTACACCTGGAATTTTGGATTACGCCAAAGTCTGAGTTGCTGTCTGGAATTCCTTCTAGCTTTTGATTCTGGAATAAATATTCCAATATTTATATATTGGAATAACACACACACACACACACTTGAGAAAAAAGCAAACTAAAACTTGGCCTAGATAGAAAACTGTCCCTGCAACACCACGCCTATAGGATTTATTTAATTTGAAAGGCAGAACTGTAGAGAAGGGAGGGAGGAGAGGGAGAGGAAAAGCGGAGGGAGAGAGGAAGAGAGAGAGAAATCTTCCATCTTTGGTTTACTCCACAAATGGTTCCAACAGCCAGGCCTGAGCCAAGCTGAAGCCTAGAGTCAGGAACCCCATCCAGTCTGTCACACAGGTGGCAGGGCCTAAGTGTTTGGCCATGTTCCTCTGCCTTAATATGTGCATTAGCAGGAGGCTGGATTGGAAGTAGGGCAGCTGGGATTCCAAACCGGTTCTCTGTTATGGGGTGCCAGTGTTGCCGGTGACAGCTTAGCCATCTGTGTTACAATGCTAGCTCCAGCAATATCGTATTTATATAATGTCCCAGAGGTCATTTTTTTTTTTTTTTACTCATTAGCTTTATACTAGTATGCCTTATTAAAGTATAACATCAGGTTAGAGAACTATAGAAAGTATCACAATTCCTTCTATCTCGAATTGTACTTCGGGAATACTAGGGAAACATTTACTGCTTTGAATTTTGGGCTGTGATTTTTTTTCCAAGGTGGGAAATATTGCTCGTGGAAACATCCTAAAGAATTTTCACTACCTGTCACCAGTGAGTCTTAGGGTTGAATCAGAGCACGGCATGACTCCAAATATCCCTCTTCTCAGAACAACTCCACAGGGCAGGTCTTCTGTCCTCCTGTAGGTCTAGTTCAGCAAGTACACCATTTTCTGATGACATTTCCCTACTGTGAGCTTAGTCTGTGTCTATATAGTCATTCGAATGGTGTATTTCCAGGTGAGAATCTTTCTCCTTTTATTTAAATTCACTTTTCTACCTAGAGAGCTTCTTTCAGCAGCTTGTTGGCCAATGTCATTTGTGAAGCTCCTTTACGTGTGGAGCTGCGCTGGGCTTCCCACAAGGGCTCTCTGATCCCAGGCCCACCGGATGGGTGGTACACAACTCATTACAGACAAGCAGAGCAACTGACCTGTGGTCACCCTGCCAGGGACGGTATGGATATGGTGGATAAACTCACTGATTCCAAATTCTAAAGAATCTCCCTATGACTACCATAGCGGTTGTAATTTCAAAAGAACAACAAAGAAGAAAGACAAGAAACACACTCCACAAAATGCTCCCTTTTTAGTTGGAAAATTGAACATCTGAGCAATAAAAAAGTAGCCTTAATTCAATACAGGCACCATATTTCTAGGAATGGAAGGAACCCAAAGCAAGGAGAGCAGACTGTTTTCTTGGGTTTGTAAACTGCAAATACACGCTCTCACACAAACACCTTACACCTGAAGAACTCTTTCAAAAAACAGTAAGTCATTTCATCCGCTCGGCTTCTATTGATTAATATGGACTACCTATTTGTATCAAAATATACTTACATTTTATTTTTAAGTCACTCACAAGTTACTTGAAACGTTATTTACAGTCGAAAAATTCAATAATTATTTGCCAACAGTGACACAAAAAGCTTACCCTATAGCAGTCATTGAGGATTTCAATATTTTTATAGCGTATTAGCTGACTGAAATCACTCAAAGATAAAAACTGAAATCTGGGTGCAACAGCACATTAACTACTGGTGATGAGCTAAGCTACTGTGTGTGCAGGCAGGTAGGTTCAGGTCTAAAGTCGAGACGGCATCTCACTAACTGGGAAGGCTTACTCGGTGACTTTCTTTACAAAGAATGGTAAACAGTGCTCCTATGCCTCTGATAATTTCCTTGTATCAAAACCAAAAATAATATTTAATATTTGCTCTGTAGCTGACATAAGAATTTTTTTAAAGCTCCATACATACAGTAATTGGCAGTGAGCAAAAGAACATGAAAGCCTAAATAAGAGACACTTCGAGAAGGAGATGGAGTGATGGGCTTTTCTCCTCTGATCTCCCAGTAGTCCAAAACTAAAGTTACAGAAAAAAATGTTTTTAACATTGCTGATAAAGGATTTCAAAAAAAAATCGCTTGGCTTGAAGGAATTTTAATAACATAATATTAAGGGGACAGGAGGGCTGTAAAATAAAACCAAAAGGCATGTCTGAAAAAACTCAAGGGAGACACAAAGCCTGGACACATTGTCTAGACAATCAGGAGCAATCAGTGACTTTGGTTTGTTACAATTTCAAATGAACTCCTCTTAAAATATATGATTTATATGTGGCCATTTACACAGCCCTTATCTATGATTTCAAAGGTGACCAGTTCAGTGCGTAAAGAAATTTTTCTTGATATTGAATTTTTAAGCCTTTGAAATCTTATATTTCAGTAATGTACTATTAACATTTAAGTAAAGCTGCACAATCTAGAGAAAATCCAATCTGTTCTGATGATTACATTTTAGTAATTGGACATAAAAACATTTGGAACAAGAGGGGCTGTATAAATGAACTGTCAGCATATATTACAACATTACAATGTTGCTTAGGTAAGAAAACGCTCCTTGAAGAAGTTGGCACACAGAGAAGCCAATTGGAAAAACAGAGGAAGTCAGCTATCACCACAATAATGAGGAGGAATTCCATTAAGGCTCCAGGTCAGGTATGTAAAGGAGGTGTGATGGATATGCCGGACTTGGAGATTAACTGTGTGGGACATTCTGAGGCCATGCCCACATGCATCGGACACAGTGCTGGATTCGTTTGACTGAAGGGTGTTTACAGAGCCATTGCTCTTGCTAGTTCTCTTCTTTTAAATGCTAAGGATTTAGTTTCAGCTGCAGTGTCAGCAAGGGAGCATTTTCATGAGGAAAAGAAAAATACAGTCATGTCCAGAGTAAGTCTCTTTTTAAGATGCGATTAGTGTTCAACTACAATTTCAAAAGCTACATCTCCTACTGAGCCAGGGCTGACAACGACCACGAGGTCATCAAGCCCTTATGTTCCAATTAGCAGGCCTTTTCGGATATCACTAATACATGCTAAGATTTTAGAACCCAACATGACATGATATAATTTTTAAAATTTGATATTTATGAGTATGTGACTATGGGGGAAGCCATTGTTCTGAAGCCGTTTCTAGAATTGCTACACAGCAAAGGAATCTAATTCAAGTTAGCCTTGAAATGCTAAAAGTTTTGAGTATATATTTTTTATGCAAGTGATTATATAACAGAGTACAAATCTGCCAGATGGATTTGGATATTCTTAAATTGTGAAACATTCTTTCTAGAGTAAAACTGAAGTCCTGGAAATCTCACAGTGTAAAACCCAGTAAATAAATAATTCCAGTACAGTGAGGGCTAAAAATATTCCACTACATCCACACAGTATTTACAATGAAAGTATGGGAAATATGGCAGTTTGTAAAGTGGATGGTAGTCCTGCTTACCGACAGCCAAGTTATCTAAGGGGGTCCTGTAAGGAAAGGGGGGCCCTGTTTACAGTTAAACACTAGAAGAAATAACCAGCCTGTGACAGCTTCGCTTTGCTAATAGTTCATTGTGTGACTCCAGCAGATCACTCAGCTGCCTCGGCAAGGACAAGCTCAGACACTGGGCACACTGGAGGTTAGCATCAATTAACTACAAAGTTTTCCCCAACAAAATAAGAGTTGACAACTGACCTCAAGAGAGTAAAAGAAATGACCGTTAAGTAACTATCTTTCCCATACCTTATTAATGTGCTGATCATTTTACATCATAATTATACTTGATCTTTCCTAGAAGAGCAAATCCAGAGACATTCTCATCTTATGGGTGCAAGAAAACACGCAACCACAACAGCCGTTATTTCCAGGACTGCTCCTGCTTTTTGAATTTCACAATGCATCTTCACACTGAGTAACTGCTATCCGGGTCATTTTTTAAAATGTTGCTTTGTTTGCTTATCCATTATAAGATCTACATTTCTACACTTTGAACACAAATCATGTGTTCTAAAATTGTCATTCAACTTAATGTAACATACACATCAGTGCCCTCTTAGGGCAACACAGTTCTGTGCACTTAAACAATGACACCTCTGCCCTCGAGAAGTTTACAATCCAATTACTAAGGGGCACCATGCGACAAGGGCAAGGTGCATGAGGGCCTGGGTAGGGAGAGATCTAAGCCAATGCAACAATGATAGGCAGAGACAGGGAGAAGGCGATCCAAAATGAAGGCAAAGCAAGCAAAACAGCAGGACGGCCGGAGGAAAATCAGGTGCTTTTCCCAAAGCCAAAGATTCTGTGTGTGAGGCTGACAGGAAGTTTAAATATTCCATTTAGGATCTTGGCTTCTCTTATAAGTCTAGACAGAACTGTGTGTGTGTGAGGGGGGAGGGGGACAAAGGGGTGGGAAAGGAAGCCAAAGCTCTTTCTACAATTAATTAACCGGAAACTATGTCAATTAAGTATATAATACAACACCTTTCCCCTTACTGACTGTGAACTCAATGAACACAAGAATCAGGTCCCAAATGAATCCTAGGGTCTGTCCTGAGCAAACACTCAGACACTTACATTTTTACTGAGCAAGAAGATAAATGAATAATACATTGATACATTAAAAGTACATAGGAGGGTCCGGCACAGTAGCCTAGCAGTCTAGCCTTGCCTTGCACGAGCCATACATATGTCGCTGTTCATGCCCTGGAGGCCCCGCTTCCCATCTAACTCCCTGCTTGTGGCTTGGAAAAGCAGTCGAGGACGGCCCAAAGCCTTGGGACCCTGCACCCACATGGAGACCTGGAAGAAGCTCCTGGATCCTGGCTTCAGATCAGCTCAGCTCTGACCGTTGTGGCCACTTGGGGAGTGAGTGAATCATCTATGGAAGATCTTTCTCTCTGTCTCTCCTGCTCTCTCTATATCTGACTTTCCAATAAAAGTAAATAAATACTTTCTAAAAAATACATATGAGATCCCAACACTGCTATGAGTTACTCTCAGCGAAAACAAGTTGCTGTGTGATTTATTTCAACTAAAGGAACTCTTAAAGAATCTGAAGGAATTTTTTTTTTTAATTTATATTACTTCCTTTCCCGGTTAGTACAGATGTAACACAAACACAGCAATCTTAATAAATTTCACATGCAAGGAGATGATGTCATAAACCTGTCCTGGAGAGTAGTTTTGCATGTTAGCTAGCAATCTGCATGAAAAGTAAAGCAGCTATTTTGTCAAAAATGGCACCTAGCGCTAGAAAATGGTTCTGTGTGTTTCCTTGATAACTGTTTTCTCTGTTAATCCGACCTGCTTTTTAAAACATCTGCTTGACAGAATCTTGGATACTGGCTCCAGAAAGCTGGATCAACTACTTATTTTCCCCTTCTTCTTGGTCATGGAACTCCCAAGACCGGTGGGGGTAGCAAGGACCACAAGTTCACGCTCTTCTGCCTGCGGCCTCATTCACTGTAACGTGGCCACGGCCCGAGAACACTCGTGTCCATTAGGCTGCCTGTGCTATCTGCAGCATCAGTCAGGGAACGGATGTAACATTTCCTTTGGAAGGGTCTTGCAACCCAACGCCTGTAATTAACTCTGGTGGACAGTGGCAGTGGAGGTCAGTAAATTTGTTTTGATTGGTATGGAAATGGAGGAAATCTGGTGTTTTCACCTCCACTGAAAATACAGAATAAGCCTAGGAAACTATTAAGAAAGTGAAGAGAGGACTTGGGAATTTTTCTATTAATATAGAACCTCTTGAACATAGCAGTGGCTATAGAAGAAATTCCTTCATTCTCTTTCTTCACATCAGCGTAAAGAAGTGCCCTTCGTGAAGACAGCGATAGGGGACTGTGCAATTTGTTTGTCAGGTGTTCAACTCTGCCTGATCCTGTTGCACCCTGCTCATTGCAACAGAACATTTTTCTTGTGAATTGCCCACAGGAGGCACCGTGGCACATCTTAAGAGCTATACATCTATGTGAACAAGGCAATATTGTGTCATTCCTATCAGTGCTGAACAGTGGTTCAAATAAAGCCAGGAAGAATGAGCTTGATACAGCTTAACGCGCAATGCTGCAAAAGGAGAGGTTAAAAAAACCTAGAATATAAATTTTTATTAGGTCCAAAATACAACATAAAAACTATTTCCCTCTTTTTAATGAATTGTAACTTACATGAACTGACTATAAGGGTAACTGGGAAAATCAGTGATTGTGAATTGCAATTTTTCTTTGATAATTTCTTTTGAAAAAAATTCAGTTTGCTATAAACAAAGATACTTTGTATGGTGAAATACTTAATATAGGCCAATTATATTTAATGTTAGCAACGTGAAGTTTGTATTTATTATGTGTAAGGGAAGATATGTGTGAATGACTGAAAAATTCAACATCAGTAATTTTTGTCTTTTGAAAGCACAATGGAGTAATAACATATATTATTCTATGGAGAATAACATAAAAATATTTTCAAACTCCAAACAAAGCAATAGGAGTAAAATCAGAAAACTGCATGTTTTCCTGTAAATTTAGTGCACTTTCAACATCATGTTTGTATCCAGCTGTAAATGTTCAAAGGTAAAAATGGGTTCAAGTTTCCAATTTAGAAAACGAAGTTTATCATAAAACAGCTTTTGATCACATAGAGAACAGCATTTATGTCTGTGCTGGCCCAAGGAAATAAAACTGCAATAAAGGAAATAAAGCTGTAATAAATTGCTCCAAAGCAAAGGTAAAATGACCACCCAATTAAGCTATAACTGTAAGAATCACCTTGAGGTTAAGTTGGGAAGAAATATGAGGAAAGGGGCAAGTAAAAGATCAGTGTTTTAAATCTGAGGTCTCCTCTCTGACAGTGAGAGATTCAGTTACTTAAACTGTTTTTCACTATTTCATTTATGAGTTGCTTTTAACAATGTTTCATCCCCTCAACAGAGGAAATAAGAAATCCTAAAGAAAAAGATAGAGCATGCTACCAAAATCTTTGCTGAGAAAAATAACCTAATCAAGATAAATCTCCTAGGGCTCTCGGAAGTGTAATTCCAAATGTTCACTGAAGTTCCCAAAGAGAAAACTACAATAAAGCTTTCTTATAACATGATGCCGAGTAACTCCTGGTAGGGACAGAAGGTTTCATCACAGCAGCATAGTATACGGTATGTTTAACTCTAATTAAAATAAGTATTCACGTACTACTTTTCTGAAAGGTTTGCTTCTTTTTCCCACATGTTTAGAAGTCTGGGTCAATACTGACCATCAATTCTGAGGGATTTTCTCAACCAGTTTTGAAGACTGGTGTGTTGTTTATAGCAGACTTTTTTTTTTGGCAGGAACAATTGTTTTTTAAAAATTATTTATTTTAGACATCAATAGCAGTAGCTCTACAGAAATACAGGTGTATAAAGCAAACAAAAGACAGAGTTCCTCCATATGTAAGCTTCTTGGCCAATTATTTCAAGAGGTCTTCTTGGTGGAGCCATGAAGATGCTAGTCAGATTGCTGAAATGAGACTATTTCCCCTTGTTTGAAAACTCTCTCCCCATGTCTCTGAGCTTGCAATGAACACCACCCAAATGCAATGGGTAAAAAGCTCAGCAGAACCAAAGGGGGCCTTAATCTAACCTACTGTTGTCCATTGGCTAATCTCTCCTGGTTTAACGATTTGAGTTTAACGACCTCATGACCAAAGAGACAGGGTGCAAATGACCTGAGTGTTTCAGCCCATAAAGCAGGCTTAGGGAAGTAAGACCTGCAAATTTGCTCACCAGCCTGACTGGCCACCGTGGGCAAAGCAGTTAAGGTTTTAAAGAAGTTGTCCAAGCGTAATACTAAATGGAAACTGTCCTACCATAGGCCGGATAGCCAAAATTCCAACGGCTCTGAACTGGAGGGCATCAAGGACTGTCAGAGGAATGAAGAGAGACAGAGGATTCTGCAGACTGGGTTTTACAGTTTCTTGTGAGCATTAACATATAGTCACATTAGGCAAGAAGGACTCCAGTTGTTCACCGCAGGAGGTCTATTGTTCCAGAAGAAGTACATTTCATGAAATTCATCATGAAAGAGGGGGAGAAAACCTTTTTTGGCATTCTGCATTTAAAGTCTTCTCAAAAAGACATCTGCAGTTTAAAAAAAAAATCCACCTACTTTTACTACTACTACAACCTTTGTTAATTTTCTACAGTTCCCTGCTCCAGGAACTTAAAAGTCATTTCCTTAAGAAAACAGATGACAGACAACCTGAGTGACTGATTATATTGTGCCATCACTTTGTTTTTCTCAGAGGCCCTGGTTTAAGAGGATGGATGTTAGTGTAAATGACAGCAAAGGGAGCTTCGCATAAGATTTCACTTCTGTTCAAAGACAGGCTAATGTAACCTCGCTGCGGTGCCATCAACTTGACAAATGGATACCGTGCAACCCTCTGCCTCCCACTGAAACTCGAGAGCCTGATTTACACAATATTCTCCCTCTAGATGGGAAAAGACATCATGCTGCTAGGCTGTATAATGGGTTCATCTGATAATTCTTTACATGTAATGAAATTTGATCAGAGGGCGGTGAAACGCCTCTCCAAGATGGAAGCAAGCTAATGAACTTATAAAACTACACTTAAGTCTTTCAAAACCTGAATAAACAGAAAAGGGGATTTTAGCTCGATCCATACTGAGAAAACATGCTGGTGCCCACGTTTAATTCTGCAAGCAAACATTCCTGGCTTTTTCTTACAATCAGGAAGAGATCCTGGCCTAAAGACTGTAGCTCTCCTGAAACGAGGCACTCTCCGCAGACCTTGCTATGCCATAGCTTCTCCTTTAGACTTTGCTGATCTTGAGTTCTTTATCACCCATGTTATACATTAGTTTATTCTGTTAATTTATTCTCTAGGATGCTTACCATATTTTTTCTTTTAAAGTGGAAAATTTCTTAAAGAATTTATAAACATTACCCTGTGAAACTAAACTAAAGACTTTATCTGGCAATTTAAACTAACAAATTCCTTTCAAAGGTTCATGGAAAGAGGAGTTGAAACATATACTGGTTTTTGGTGCAAAAACAAAAAACTTAGAAATTGATGCATAGTTTACTTCCCAATAAGTATTTCCCTGAACTTTTTGAAGCGTTCTCAGATACATGGCGTTATTTTAATCCAATTTTCTAGAGACTTTCTTTTAAACTGGCTATGGGAAAAAAAAAAGCACAGAAATCAGAGTTTTGTAAGAAACATAAAGGTCTGTTTTAAAGTGATAGTGTAAATTTTTTTAAAAGAAGATTAATTTGTTTTATTGGAAAAGCAGGTTAATATAGAAAGGGAGAGACAGAAAGAAAGATCTTTCTATCTGCTGGTTCACTACCCAAGTGACCACAACAGCCGGAGTTGAGCTGATACGAAACCAGGAACCAGGAGCTTCCTCCAGGTCTCCCACATGGGTGCAGGGTCTCAGGGCTTTGGGCCATCGTCTACTGCTTTCCCAGCTCACAAGCAGGGAGCTGGAAGGGAAGTAGAGCAGCGGGACACAAACAGGCACCCATATGGGATCCCAGCGCCTGCGAGGCAAGGATTTATCTACTGAGCCATTACACCAGGTCCGACAATGTAAATTCTTATTCAAAGTATGAATGTTTGAATAAAATTTTAAAAAGCGAATTCATGACCCATTATATTTTGCAGACAACGCTGACTGATAATCCTCTGCAGTAAAGCTGTCTATTGACATGGCCTGCAAATACACACCGTGAATGTAAACTACAATCAGAAGCAGTTTAGCACATGGAAATCTTGAATGAGGTAGAATTCTAGTCTGATATTTACTTTGCTGTTGTCACAAATAAAAAAGCGCTTATGAAAACATTTCCTGCTGAATCGAATGGGCTTCAACAGTTGCTGATTGGGTGACACGAAGGACCCCAGAGGAGACATCCTGCTGAACCAACGTTTTGGAAATGTTAAAAAGAAACTTCAAACAGACATTGTGCGGCAGGTGGTCCAGATTCGGCTCGGTGGGGATCATGTGAAGGCTAGCAGAGCAGTCACTCAGCCATGAATCAGACTTGTCAATTTTTTCACAGGTGACGTAAACAGGCACACAGTCTCTTTCCCCTAACATTTCAGTGTGTATTCTCCAAAAAAAAAAAAAAAGCAAAAAGCCTTTAGAAAGTAGCAGCACACAGTTGGGAATTTGTATGTTTAGAGATTTAAAAACATTTAACCATTTTGTTCATCTGTTTCTTTTCTAACAAGAAAAGTGCTAAGCGATATACTTTAAATGTACTAATTTTCAAATAAACTTCTCACAAAGTTAGAACTCTGGAGCACAGAATGATGGAACCCTGGGGATTCTGAACAAACCTCTCATTCCACAGATAAGGAAACTGAGCATCTCAGAGATCTGGCTGACTTCCCACAGGTCATACAAAGAGGGGCTTCAAAAAGTTCATGAAAAATCCACATTATCTTTTAATTCCCTCTTTGCATGAAGCCGCCTTTTATTTACCTGTGGACGTGTTAGGGCATCCATCTCCTGACTTCTCAGTTCAATAATAGTTCAATATGCTTACCCTCAGGAAATAAACAAGGTGTGGGCTTCATTTAGTAATGCAAAAATACTAACGGGAAAAAAACATTAAACTGGGAAAATCATATGATTCACTGTTTTTCTGATTTGGCACGTTGTGACTTTTTTTCTTTCTTTTTCTTCTCCTCAACTGGCCACAGAGAGATAGAGCTGATGGAAAATTCCTTCCCCACACCACCGAGAAGTCAGTGTGGGGGTGGGGTGGAAAGAGGCTTGTATCAAGCTTTGTTTTCAACTTTCAACATTTTCAGAGTTTAGCACAAATATAGAGGACAAAAATGATAAAGCATTTCATTGTTACTGACTCAGAGAGGCACTGCGAACTCTGCCATACAAGCTACTATTATGTCAGAAAATTACCAGGTAGCCATTAAATGAGGGCCAGACTGTTTTCTATTGTTCAAGGATTTTTTTTTTTTACTTGTTTTGGAAAGCCCAAGTCCAGAGTTCGGTGAAAGTTCTTGAAGATGACTCCACAATCACCAAGAACCCGTCACCTTAGTCAACCTTACCTACTACTTCTATGAAGGCAAGGAAGGTCATTACAAGCCAATGGTAAAATGGAATCTGAAGCTTAGTCAATCTCTGCCTACTGGCAAGATGCTTGCGAGCTAAGTACCCTCTTGCAAATACTTCCTACATGATTCAGATATAAATATTAGGAGAAAACCTTAAGTAAACATCAATCTCACATACACTAACACACACACACTTCTCAAAGCCCACACGCACAAGCTCTTGTTATTAAGTTACCTCTTGGAAGCTTAACTCTTCATATGGTTTGAGGGAACAGGTTCTCTAAAGCAAAGGTTCAAGGGGTGACGGTGTAAAAGACAGACTGGATTTATGTATCAAAATGAAAAACGTACCCATCCTCTGGCCTGGCATTCCTACATACAGAAATTAACCCTGAGGAGGTCATTCAACAAGTGGGGAAAGATTTACGTGCAGAGGGTTTCATGGCAGTTATTTTTTATGGTAATTCAAAGTTGGAAATTAGTAGGCCAATAGTTAGACACAAATAGATCAGTGTTACAGAACAGACGCATACTTGCTTAGTCATCTGATCTTTAGCAAAAACCATCAAAGAAACCTAATTGTATTAGAATAAAGAAATGTCTATATGCAATTTAAAAAATCTGAACCCCTTCCTCATACCACACACAAAAATCAATTCAAAATATCTCTACATCCTTGTCAACACTTACTTTTAAAAAAATATTTATTTATTTATTTATTGGAAAGTGAGATAGAGGAGGAGAGATAGGAAGATCTTCCATCTGATGATTCACTCCCCAAGTGGTTGCAATGGCCAGAGCTGCACCACTCCAAAGCCAGGAGCCAGGAGCTTCTTCCTAGTCTCCCATGCGGGTGCAGGGTCTCAAGACTTTGGGCCATCTTCCACTGCTTTCCCAGACCACAAGCAGAAAGCTGGATGGAAGTGAGGCTACCAGGACACGAACTGACACCCATATGGGATCCTGGTTCGTGCAAGCCAAGGACTTTAGCCACTAGGCCACTGCAACAGGCCCAATATCTTTTTTTTTTTTTAAAGATTTGTTTATTTTTACTGGAATGTCAGATTTACAGAAAGGAGGACATATAGACAGAAAGATCTTCTATCCACTTGTTTACTTCCCAAGTAGCCTTAACTGCCAGAGCTGAGCCAATCTGGAGCCAGGAGCTTCTTCCTCGTCTCCCACGCGAGTGCAGGGTCCCAAGGATTTCGGCCATCCTCAACTGCTTTCCCAGGCCACAAGCAGGGAGCTAGAAAAGAAGTGGAGCAACCAGGATATGAACCAGCAACCATATGAGACTCCGGCATGTGCAAGGCAAGGACATTTGCCATGAGGCTACCGCACCAGGCACTCCAAATTGATATTTTACCTCTATGAACAGATATTTATTTATCTTTGAACTCAATGAAGTTAAACTTCTAAAATGGAATAACTGAATGATTTTAAATCCATCAAAGACAAATGTCAAAAGAATATATAAAATACTAGGGCCCAGCACGATGGCGCAGTGGTTAAGGTCCTCGCCTTGCATGCCCGGGATCCCATATGGGCGCTGGTTCTAATCCCGGCAGCCACGCTTCCCATCCAGCTCCCTGCCTGTGGCCCGGGAAAGCAGTGGAGGACGGCCCAGAGCTTTGGGACCCTGCACCCGTGGGGGAGACCTGAAAGAGGCTCCTGGCTTCGGATTGGCTCAGCTCCAGCTGCTGTGGCCACCTGGGGAGTGAATCATCAGACGGAAGATCTTCCTCTCTGTCTTTCCTCTCTGTATATTCGCCTTTCCAATAAAAATAAAATAAATCTTTAAAAAAAAAGAATATATAAAATACTAATTTCGTTTGTCAACAGTTTCTATGTTTTAACAGTATTAAAGTGGAGCAATAGCTGTAGTACCTTCTATTAAAAACCAATGACATGGGTGCTGACACCACAGCTCAACAGGCTAATCCTCCAGCTTCAAGCACTGCCATCCCATATGGGAGCTGGTTCCTGTCCTGGCTGATTTACTTCTGATCCAGCTCCCTGCTTATGGCCTAGGAAAGCAGCGAAACATGGTTCAAGTCCTTGGGACCTGCACCCACATGGGAGACCCAGAAGAAGCTCCTGGTTTCAGATCTGCTCAGCTCCAGCTGTTGCAGCCATTTTAAGAGTGAACCAGCAGATGAAAGATCCTTCCCTCTGTCTCTCCTTCCTTCTATAAATCTGTTTTCCAATAAAAATAAATAAATCTTTAAAAAAAAACCACAATGACATGACTCAGAGCAAAGCAATCTCCTAAAAGTCATCTATAACAACAAGCCATAAGCTATTTGCAAGGCTATCAGAAATACCAACATTAGTATGGAACAGTCTTACATATTAGTAGGTATTGTGAACATCTGATGTTTTTAATTTAATACATGTACATGTGTGTATATTGTAACTTCATATGGCAATCAAATGAACCGTTATATGAATATTCACCTAAGAAGACAATTGGTTAATACAGGTGTAGGATTCCCTTTTGGAACACCTCATACCTCAAGTGTCTGTGTTCTCTTTCTGTCACAGGTGCAGATGCACAAAGCCAGCTGCCTTCTAACCGTAATACTGTTTCAGCTAGAATGATATTACTTCACAGATATCTCCAAAAAATTGGTAGCTGTTCCTCAAAACCAATCCATGCCCCAAAGTTGTGAATTTGCTGTCAGGAGAATATTTGGAAAATCCTGAAGACATTTTGAAGTAAAATATCTACCACTAAAATAAGCAGAGACAGCCTCCCCGAGCACGAGGCTGGCCACTTTGGAGGGAGCCACACTACGACGCGTGTGCTCTGGAACATACGCGTCTGTGTGTGTGTGGCGCATTCAAAGGACTGCACTGGAATGGAGAGCACCGTGTCATCTATCACAAACCCTGGGTTTGAGTGTCAGCTCTGCCACTTTTAAGGTGAGCAAGTTTAGCTAGCACCCTTTGCTTCTCTGAGCTTGAGTTTGTTCATCTCTAGCGGCAGGTATCTGATGGGGTGACAGCTGCAGTCTGGGATGCCAGCTCCTCAGTCTTTAGGTTCCATTCCCAGCTGCATGCCCCATTCCAGCTCCCTGCTCATGTGCATTCTGGGAGGCAGTCGTGCTGGTTCAAGTGTCTGGGTCGCTGCCACACAGGGCAAAGACCTGGATTGAGTTCCAGGTTCCCAGCTGAGGCCTAACCCAGGCATGGCTATTGCAGGCATGTGTGCAGGGATCCAGCAAAAGGAAAACATTTGTCAGTCTGACTCTCAAGAAATCAAAAAAAAAGATTTAAAAAAAAAGTGCTGATTTAGACCAGCACAGGCCAAGAGAAATATAAGGCACGCGACACATGCAATTTTTACACTACATTTAATACAATAAAACAAAGTTAATAAAATGTATTTCAATGACATATACATAACTCAGCGAATTAAAAATATAATTTCAAAATTTAGTTGAGACCTTCCATAGCTTTTGTTTTTTATACTTTGAAATAGATTCTGAAATAGATTTCAAAGTTGCTATTTTAATTCCACAATTTAAGTGATTAAGAAACTGGACAGCACAGAACTAGACAGCTGCTAACAGTTTGTAAGATTTAAAAACCTTATTACACTACAGTGAGGTCTTGTATCCCTCCATTTAGAATGGCTATTATCCAAAAGTTTAAAAATCACAAATGTTGGCAAGAATTTGGAGAGAAGGGAACCCTAATACATCGTAGGTGGGAATGCAAACTAGTGCAGCCACCATGGAAAACAGTATGGAGACTGTTCAAAAAACCTAAAAATAGATCTAACATATGACCCAGCTAGCCCACTTCTGGGACCACATTTAAAGGAAATGAAGTCAGCATATGGAAGAGATACTTGTCTTCCCATGTTTACTGCAGCTCGATTCCCAATAGTGAGGACACGGAATCAATCTGGAAGTCTGTCAACTGATGACTGGATAAACTGTAGTATCTACACAGGGTGGAACGTTACTCAGCCAAAAAAAAGGAGTGAAATCCTGACATCTGCAACAAGATGGATGTGACCGGAAATCAGAATGCTGAGTGAAACTGGTCAGACACAGAAAGACAAATTCCACGCTTTCTCTCATATGCAAAGCTTACATACACAGACACACAGAGTATAAAAATGTCATACTAGTTGGCATTTAAGTATTCTAAAAAGTTATTTTCTGAGTACACTGCTGCTTTAATAATATACCCTCCTTTTCTCACTTTATGATCTTTTCATTTATCTCGCATTACGTGACATTAATATTTTGGCTGTCAAGAAAAGTAGCAAGGAACCAGCATTATTGTGTGGGTGAAGCAGCTGCCTGCAGCAGCAGCATCTCATGTAGGTGCCAGTTAAGTCTTGGATACCTTACGTCCAATCCAGTCCCTTATTAATATGCCTGGGAAGATAACAAAGGATGGCCCAAGTCCTTGGGCCCCTACAGCCCCTCTTGGGCCTTATGGAGATGCAGAAGAAACTCCTGACTCCTGGCTTCGGACAGCAGTTGCAGCTATTTTTGGGCAGTGAACCAGCAAAGACTTCTCTCTCTCTGTAACTCTACCTTTCAAGTAAATAAATCAATCTTAGGAAAAAAAAAAACAGCGTATGCTTATATTATATTTACACATGAAGTAAAAATAGCAAAATGTTAAAGATTGTTAAATTCATGTGTGTTCACTGAATTCTTTACACTTTCCTATACTGAAATATTTTAAAACAAAAAGACAACATAATTCAACACATTTTAACATTTTCAAAAAATATTAAATGAATTAACAAAAATTCAGTGTAAGTATATACAGATTGCAGATCAAATGTTCCCATGGAACAGCTATGTAGTAGATTCATCAGGAAACACTCATTCATTTCTTCTCTGTCACTTTAAAATTCTGGATGATATTTTTCTGACATTGAAGAATCATCAAGAAGTAAAGAATTAGTCATTATCTTCCAAACCGAAGTTCACAGAAAATAGATTACATCATCTATTCAACTGGCTTAAGTATTTTGAATCACTTCCAGTTCCCATTTCATATAACATTTTTGCTTTAATCTGAAGCTTTAGATCTTTATGTACTGATAAGAATTATTAAGAATGATTCTCCGATAACAAACATCCAAAATTACTGGTATGGTGATAAAGCTCATTCAGTTTCTAGTTTGTTTCATTTTGCCTAAATTATTGGGAATCTTAAACAATTTTTATATTAGTGAATAATTGCAGCGGCAAATCAATACTCACCACCAGACAAAATCAGTTGTTGCCAGCTTTTTACTGGACAGGCCACATTCATTAAGAAGATGACCTGAAGAGGATATGCAGGTTCTAACCAAGAAAAATGTATAATCCATTAGCTATGAAATGTCCTTTAGTATTTTTAAGACTACAGTTCAATCTACCACACAGGTACAACTCTTTGTGTGCCAATTACACTTGCCACAAACCTCCTGCCAGCTGGTTTCCACCGGGGACAAACATGCATGATCTCAATTAGCTCATGAGTTTGATATAGCAAATGTTATAGAAATTATATAAATGTTGTCCTTGACACTAATCCTTTGAACTCTCTCTTTCCACCTCCAATTTATAGCAGATTAATAATGGCGCACAAGAAGTGCTTCTGTGTCATCAGAATTACCAGGTAACAAGTTTTATTTTTAAAAAACGAAAAGTGAATACATCTCACATGCATTGTCAAAATACAAAAAGCATTTTGACAAAACTCTAAAATTTGTTTTAGCATTATACAGAGCGAAACATGATATTGCCTATACTTATTACTAGACAGTAACATACAGACCCATTAATGACCTGCACAAGTCATATTCTGTTTTGCCAAAAAAAAAAATCAGGTTAGTTGAAGTTACTTTTTACAAGACTTATAGTACTAGAAGAGTATGCAGCAAAGTCTTACCCTATTCATTTCTGGAGGGAAAAGAAAGTAGTAGGTGTAACTACTAGGCAGCAGTCATTCCTGCAAGGAACTTTCTAGTGCATGTTAGAGACCAGTGAAGAAAGACAAAGGCAGAGAAAGTCTTAATGCTGAGTCCTAAGCCTAATACACTGCCTGGCTTTTAACAGACACTTAACGATAGTTGAATGGCCATAGAGCATAAGTATGTGTGTGCACCCTGAGGTCTGAATTAATTCCATAAGCAAAGACACACACATGACTGAATAAATATAAACCCATATAATATTCTATAATACACCACATACACACATTTGCATTTTTTCTTGCTACAGAAATTTATCAGTAAGAACCTCTCCCGATTCTCAAGTCTAAATTTTAGCTCTCCACTCAGATGACATGAAAATTCAATTCTCTCTCTTCATTATGCATCCCATTCATTCCTCTAGTATTTGTGTAACTGGCTCTAGGATAGGCATGAAGCTGATATATGGAAGACCAAAACAAAGACCAATAATTATAGATCTCAGTGTGCAAACAAGAGAATTTCATCTTGGGGAAATTAACAAGCTTATCGAAGGTAACTTAGTCTGTGAGGATGAGAACCAAATGTCAAATCCCAATCTATGTTTTCTTTTTTTTAAAGATTTATTTGTTTTTACTGGAAAGGCAGATATACAGAGAGGAGGAGAGACAGAGAGGAAGAGCTTCCCTCCGATGATTCACTCCCCAGGTGGCTGCAATGGTTGGAACTGAGCCAATCAGAAACCAGGAGCCAGGAACTTCTTCTGTGTCTCCTAAGTGGGTGCAGTGTCCCAAGGCTTAGGGCCATCCTCGACTGCTTTCCCAGGCCACCGGCACGGAAGCAGCAAATCAGTGGAAGACCTTCAGGTCAAAACCTAAGGATTCTGGTAAGGGAGGAATTCTGTCTACAGAGTGGACATGGCAGTCTAGCCCTGGCCTACCCTCCAGATTTCAGACACAAGATTGCAGCCTCAACCCTGTTTGCAGCCAGCTGACTTGCACTACAGATTTTGAATTTGTCAGCTCCTAGAACCAATGTAAAATCTATCACTCTGCTTCCCCTATATATACAGTTCCCTCTGTTTCTGTGTCTCTGGAAAAGACTGATATGAGGAGGCATAGCTAAACAGAAGTTGGGAAGGTATCACAATGTGAGCAATGGTACAATTGAGGAAAGTTGAGAGAACCCAAAAAGAACCAAGACACCAAGGATAAAGCCTTGGGGAGAACAATATGTAAGGAGACAGCAGAAGACCCACAGCCAAGAGGAAAGAACAGTGAGTCAAAGCAAAGGAAGGCCCATCAAGGAGGGAGGCAGTCTAACAGCTAGGGCAAACAGGATGAAGGCTACACATGGGCCCCGGTGCCCGGCAATCCATAGGACAACAGCGGCAACAGCCAGGGACATTGCCAAAGTGGCTGGGAAGGAAGTCATCCCGCAATCACTATAGGGTTCCCCAGTGAATAGGGGGTGAGAAGGTGTAAACAACTCAGCAACTGAGGAAAGAAAATTCAGTAGCTCAAGAAGGAAGAAACAATGGATGTAGAAGACTAAGTTGGAGGTAAGGAACCATCTAACATACACATAGATGTCAACTGCTGGTACCCAAGTCCCAGAAGTTAAGTATTTCAAAGATGGGCTGCAGATGACACAGGTGGGGTAACTCTGATCAGAAGGGCAACAACCCTCACTAGCTCAAGTGGACAAGGGTACTATTTCCTGGGACTGCTTTGAAGTAGAGGTTCCAGGCCTTTGCCTTATTTATCCAGGTTAGGTCATCACTGAGCGTCCCTGTTAAACAATACATACGTGTGTGTGTGTGTGTGTGTGTGTGTGTGTGTGTGTGCATGCACTAACTACCGAAGATTCAAAGAACAAGGCACCTTCTACAAGTCTGTCAAGTTAACCCCACCTGGTACAGATTTAGTCCCGAAATGAACAAAACTGGTCAGATATTGCTATAAACTGTTCCTCGCATTAGGTTACACAAAATAGTGTGGAAAACCTTCAGTAAGCTATAGTCATTTCTGCCATGGTCAGTAAAGCAAACACTGCTGGTTTTCTGTTTTTCATAATTTGCACATGTTTTTTAATAGAAGCTTGAGTGAGATTTCTGACAAATGGATTAATTATACTACCAATTATAAAAATACCTGTATGTTCTTAGTGGCAACAAGAAGAGACTAATGTAACATGGAATCATGATAAAAACCAGCACGCTGTATTTTCATTTATCATATTCAACTCTTAGAAGCCCAAATGTGAAACTAGTGATATGATCAACCTGTGATTATTAGTAATTTATAATAATGTTCTCCTTAAAACATAAAGGAATTGCCACAATGCTTTCATATTTTATTATTAAAGAGATGAGTGGTTACAACCAAAATATTTAAGTTCTCCAATGATGCATTAACTAAACCAAAAAGACAACTTTACTCATTTCAAAAGGTTTCATTGTAATAGCAATCTTCGAAGGCAAACACAAAAGACTCTACCATGCTTAGATTTTAAGACATAAATAACCAATTTAATGCATCACTAATGATGTACAATAGATGTCTTCTGCAGTACCAATTCAAATAAGAGACTGATGTAATCTGCCAGATACTTCAAAGTAACTAATTTGGTAATAAGAAAACATTTCTTTTGTGCAAACTTGCCTACTTACAAAAAATTGCAGAAGCCCTCCCAGTGAGATATTTACTTAATAAAAGCATTGAATCCTCATTAAAATGTTATTTAGTAAGAAAAAGACAACTAAGTAGTTTCGGTCTTCAAAGTTTATGTTGAATTAATAATAGGCTTTTAAATGAAAACATGTCTTTATATAAAGAAAACAAATATTAGCAGCAAAGTACTACCTGTTTTAGAATGAAATTGTATTCACTGCCTTAAAATCTTACATATCTGTTAGATGTGTGGCTATCATGTTATACACGCCCTATAGTCATACTCCAGATGCCTTATTTACAAAAAGATGCTAGCACATTTCACTTTTTTACAAATCTTCCCCAGCATATTTAAGCAAAGCATTCCCCAGATTTGAAATTCCTAAAGGTAAAGGCTTAGGTCAGACCTTGTTGGGCATATTCTACAAGAATTTTAACATGTTTATCTAGGAAATGAAAACTTCGCTGATCTTGTCACCACCCAGCCACCCACCCCACCTCTATTGGATTCACCATTTCAGCCTTAACAGGAGGGAACAAGCATAAAATTCAACATGTATTTCCAAAATCCTGTTTAATGAGGTTACTGTTCACTGGCTAAGACCATTTGCCAATTTATCTTTTGGCCCACATATGTCAACCAAAATAGAAACGTAAATGAAGACGTTTTCAATGATCTATTGTCTCTTCTCTAGGAGCAGCTAATCCTGGGAAAGTACCTATTATTCCACAGAGACCCACAAAAGAAAGAGTTTTCATATCTACTGACCACTGGGGGGCGCCCAGAATTGGGTTCAGGAGATGTTCCTCAGGGTTCCTTCTAATGGTATTCAAAAGACTAGAATCTAAATCACATAATTTGTGACAATATTTTCCTAAAATTGGTTTATTTTGCTAGGTGGCCGGTAATTGAGGAGAACAGAATTAACACCAATAAATTTGTTATAGGTTTTTATAAAAATTATTATTACACAATAAAAATACTAAATACTAAATATCCCTTTTAGCACACCATGTTATACGTGGTCCTCATTTTAAAAAATGACTTGAGTCATTTAATAATAAATAATATCACTAATAGGACATCTTAGTGATATTTACTCCATAAAATTGTAGAAAAAACAGAAAAATTGATTCCTAAATTTTAATTTGCTAAGTTCTCGCTGAACGTACTTACGCCCTATAACAGCACATTACCCATAATTGCATGCTTGCAATTTCCATGGCTTTCCTTCACCAACTGTGTGAAACTCAAATTCTTTGTCTCGGTGCTCAAAATGCTTCAGAGTCTGAGCTCTACCTTCCATTCAACATCATTCCCAGTAATACCCAGGAATCAAGGCTTCAGACAGAAGACACGACAGGTGAATTCGTCTCCCTCTTCTCTCAGTGCCTGGACCCACACTAGCCCTGCTGCCACATAATGACTTCCACTAAATCCCTTTGTTCTCTTTTCCCTAGAAGGAGACCTTGTTCATCCTGCAAATGCCATCTTCTGTAGAATTTTTGTTGTTGTTGTTAAAATCATTCCTGCCCCATCTCTTAAAATTCCTTAAATATTTTTTGTATTTCCCAATGGGCCTATTGCCATCATTTCCATCACAGATTTTCTTCGAATCACAATAATGACTGCTTAAGCACAGAATATATTTTTTGCATGTACTTTTAGATATTTATATCTGCACCAGGCACTCAGTTAAGATTTATTGAATGAATTAACTTTTATGTGTTCACGATCTCTTATTCTTGGTTATACTTATTGGATCAGTTGCTGTTTAAGAAAAATGGTAGAAACTCCTGCTGTTTGCAGTCTCTTTTCAAAAACAAGCAATAGAGATGATAATCTCTCAATTATAAATTTCACCAGAAGTGAGACTCAAGATCAACTGAAGTGGTGGAAGGCCCTCACAAGGCTGATAGTAGGGACTAAAGCTGCCCTGTAATCCTTGTAACCGTACAGTTACAATACATCACAGCGAGGTTATCAACTGACATAAAATATAAAGGAATACACGGATCACTGAAGTGTTTTTCAATGAAGTTTTACTGATCTGTCCTTTATCACCCTATCTGAGGTGGTCAAATTTCAAAAACTACAAAATCAATGAGGCTTACAGTAATAGCATGGCTCATTTCCTGGGATGATATCTGATGCCTATTCCAAAGTTCTATCATCTACATAAATTGAGAAGCCTGGAATGGAAGAATGAATAAAACAAGACTCCTTTTCATGGACTTGACCTAACACTTAATCACAATTTGAAAATTACTCACTTAAAACAACAACACAACATCCAAACACCTTGCAATAGTATTTTTTTTTTAGCATACAGAGATGCTGAATAAATATTTATTGAACAGATGAATAAATGACGCATTGCTCTTTTACTAGAAAATTCAATAAAAACATGTTGGCAAGTGATGCAATGCAAATCTCTGAGCATGTGTGTATTCCAGGGGGAAAAAAAAACTGAACTGAGATTTGAGAAACGTGCCCCCACACTTGTAGTGATTTCAGTTGGAGAACAACAACTCCAAGCAAACTCTATTACACTGACAGCCCTAGCCTGGCTTACAAACTCGAGGGAGGATTCAATTTCTACCAGAAAAAAAGCAACAGTCAAAGATATCTGGAGACAAATGGACAAAAGTAAAGGACACACAAGGAGAAAGTAAAGAGGAAGGAACAGTGACTCACAGTAACATTAAAATTTGGTGAGTCTACTTAAGACAACCTTTAACCAGCTCCTTTTGAAAGCACTTTTGTCTCCAGCTAATTTTAAGCATATCCCAAGTTCTACATAAGATCTCCAGATACTTTTTTATATTAATGAAAACCAAGAGGGGAAAGCACCTGTAACAACAGATACTAATTTAGAAATTATTTCTGACAGCTCCCTACCAGCTACTACCACGTAGCGGTAGTCTACTTAAAAAAGTTGGTAACTCAGCTCAACAACCTTTAAATTAGGTACCATTTCCCAAGTACTCTTGGGACAAAACATTCACTTTATCACAGTAATTTTCCATTTAGTATTTTCAGGTAAAAGAAATGCTAAGTGTCTCAAAGTTTTCATGCTGCTACCAAAAACCTAGCCAAACCTTTACCCTCCCTTAATTTTACAGATTAGGAATTACACGTATTACACATTACAAATGTAGAGAGTGCTTGCAGGATTTTTAAAGGCCAGCTTTTAGAACACAGCACTTGGTGAGAGGTGACCATGCAGGCCCCAAAGAGCCCGGCCCTTTTGTCTCTGGAAGCTCACTTTTGCCACCTAGTGGGCGAGGCAATTTTGAAGTTGGGTTTTCCATTTTGTCTAAGGATTATCTTCTTGAGGATCTAAGAGTTAAGGTCAATTTCTTATTAGAAAATTATCACACTTTTCTTTTCAAAACCTTAGGTAGTTTTTCCAAATTGGTTTGTTGCCTTGCCTATTGGTTTTCTTTCACGCCGTTGGTTTTCATCACAATGAAATCAAGGTAAAATAAACCTTTGTGGAACATATATGTCAATATATAGATACATTATTATATATTGTTAAAGCTACTTGAGAAGCATATTGACACAGAAAGAAAGACACAGAGCCACACCTGGAAGAGAGATCTTCCACCCTCTGGTTCTCTCCCTGAATGGCTGCAATGACCAGGGAGGCAAGGAACCTGAAATCCTCTCTAGTTCTCTCCACACGGATGGGAGGGCCCACAACATTCATGTCATTATTAGCCGCTTTCCCAGATGCATAAGAAGGGAGCTGGATTGGAAGTGGCCAACTGGAACTCAAACCAGCATTGTGTATGGTATACCAGCACTGTAAGTGGTAGCATAGCCTGCCAAGCCACAAAGCTGACTCTGGCGTACATTAATGTGACTCTTGTGAAAAAACTGGCTTTTTCCTGGGCTCTAATAATTTTCTAATAATTTCCTATCCTCAAATCTATAGCTTCTTAGGAGGCTTTGGCTTTTTTTTTTTTTTTAACTTACATGAATATCAAATCTACATCTCTATCTTTAATTTCTCATTTGGCTCTCCTCTCAAATCCTCTGCTATCCACTGAATATCAACTCTGGGACTGACATTTAATATGCCAGAAATCTAACTCAACACCTTCCTTTGGAGACCATATAAGAGATTTTCTCAGAGCTAAAAACCAAGGACTAAAAATGTTAGAAAATTTTTTTTCCCATTAAATATGAAAAAATCCAGGAAACAAGGAGAAGAAAGACTCATAAGTCATGGTGAGTTTCTTGGTTTGGGCAGGAGACATACGATGATCAGAAGCCTCCAGCAACAACGATGAACAGGAATATGATAAATCTGAGACAGGTCACAAAGCTAAGAAAACTGGCTTGGAGAGAGTACAACACAACAGCTTGAGCCCTTAGGTTAAAATTACAGCTAAGCACACAGAAGGATAGACACCCAGAGATGTGGACACCCTGGGCCTGCAACCCATAGTGATACCTGCTTTTCCATTCTGCTTTTGAATCCATCAAACCTCTTGGACAGAGTCTGCTGCAGTCTTTTGATACTCCTTACCCAAATAAATGATTCTTTACCCATAAATACAAATGACCTTATAGCTCAAACACATATAGCTATTAAAAAAAAAGTAGCCATATTGAGGCCTAATATTTATACCCTAAATTTTCAACCACTGTGAATGGTTTTAGTAAATTTTGAAAGTTGTGTAAATGACACCATGATCTGTGGTAGAATATTTTCATAATCATAAAAGGTTTCCCTGAGTTAAAGACAGTTGGTCCCTGCTCTCATCCTCAACTCAAGGGGACAACTAATCTTTTTCGTCTCTACAGATAATTTGCTTTTCCTGAAAATGTTATGTAAATGTTATTCTGTCTAGTTTTTTTGATGTAACAAGTGTTTCAGTTTCATCCATGTTCTAGTATAGCTGTAGTTGACAGTGGTTCAGTAGATCATTCTTGTTCACTGCTGAATACTATTTCTTTATATAACACATTTGTCTATCTGTTCACCTTGGGAAGGAATTTGGGTTCTTTCCAGTTCTGAGCAATGAACAATGCTGCTTTTGATATCTGCATGTGGATCTCTGAATGAAACATGTTAATTTTTCTTGGGTAGGTAATGAAGTGGAACTGTCAGACCATTTAACTTTCATTTTCCAAACCGGCTACATTCCCCCAGTAATTTATAAAGTTTCTAGTTTCTCCATGTTCTCACCATTATCTGTTATTTTATCCTATAAATAGAAATGGTCTTTCCAGGGCTGGAAACAGAACCGACCCGGCAAGTGCAGTTACTAGTGTGTGCGTAGGCTGATGTGGGTGACAGACAGAGCCAGACCCCATACAGGCAAGCACACATGAGTCATGTCTGGGATCACTTCAGATGAGGATTCTTTGAGGAGCCCCCAAACTGAACCACTGTTCTCAGAACTCCAATCATGGAGAGAACTTCAGGATCTGTGGTCTGACCATGGAGTGCATGTGTCAGAACTAGGCCTCCTCAGTGGAGGAGACGGAGCAGTGGACAGAATACACAGATCACATGGAGGATATGGCAGCCCACTGGGGCCTGAAGAGGGCATCTGGTACCATAGCAGAGCAAGGAGAGCAGAACAAATTGGTCAACTACTCCAGCCAAGCACTGATAGCAAATATCTGGGCCAATGGAGACTCTAAGGTGGACTATGTTAGCCAATGGACCTTGGAAGAATTTCTTCCTCCTTGGATTGGCAAGATCAACAGCATTCAGAATTATCATAACTTGGGCAAAACCCCCAGAGTCTGCTCCACATTGGGGATCCTGGGATGACATCATGTGGCCGATAGCCACCCCTGGGTGCTGGGGCAGTTGGGTGGCTGGGTCACCCCCCTTCCTCCAGATACAGGAAGAAGAAAAAGAAAATGTGGAACTAATGGTCTTGCACAATTTCCCCTAGTCCTAGACCCTTCCAGCCCTAGGCAACCATGTAAACATCATAAAAAATTGAAAGAAATGGTCTTTCACTGTTGTTTTACTTCTCATTTCACTGACTGCTAGCTTTGTTGAGCGCTTTCTTTTACTTATATATACTTTTAATATGTATTTATTTGAAAAGCAAGGTTACAGAAAGAGAGAGAGATCCTTGCTGGGATTCCTTCCCCCTGAGTGGTTGGGGCTCGGCCAACCCAAATCCAGAAGCCTGGAAATCCATTTGGGATTTCCATGTGGGAGAAAGAGGCTCAAGTACTTGGGCCACTGTCTACCACTTTTTCAGGAACATTAACAGGGGGCTGGTCCATAAATGGAGCACTTGGGACTGGGATCTGCATTTATATGGGATGCCCATGTTGAAGGTTGTGACTCAATCAACTGCTCTAAAATTTCAACCCCAATACGGAACATTTTCTTAGTCAACTATATATTTTCTTTGGAGAACTATCCACTCATTTCATTAATTCACTTTAACTTTGTTGCCCATTAATATTGTATTACAAGAACTATTTATACTAGATATTAGAAAATCTCTGTCCCCTCATCTATCACTATGTCTTCCTAATAAATATGTATATATACAGATATATCCACATACATATCTACATACATACATATAATCTGTAAATATTTTCTGCTAATCAGTAGCATGTACATTCATGTTTTAATGATGATTGAAGCAAGAAATTTTTAAGCAGTGCTGACACCTAGATTACCAATTCCATCATTAAAGGATCATGCATTTAGTGTTGTATCTAAAACTCTGCAGGAGTAGGCATGTGGTTCAGTGATCACAAAGATACTTGGGATGTTTCTCCTTTTCCAAGCTATATGCCTTTTGTTTCTTCTCTGTTACATTTCTCCTTTGTGTTACTACACTGGCTCCATTTTCTAAAACAATGCTGGGTTGTAACCAGAGCAGACTCCTCCTTGCCTTATTTTTAATCTTAGAGAATAAAACATTGTCTTTGACCATAAAGCCTTTACCTGTAGATTTCTTGTAGATGCTCCTAATCAAATTAAGGAAATCCCCTTCCATTTTTAGATTGTTCAGTTTTTAATTAAGAACAAAGGTCTGGTTTTGTCAATACCTTTTATGTGTCTACTGAGATATTTGTGTAGCTTATGTTTTTACAAATACTGTGTGTACCACAACCAATTTTCAAATATCAAACTAAGCTTAATAATGATTGTTTTTATACTTAATGTTGTTCAACAGTTTCTGAGGCTCTACTCATTTTTTTCATTCTTTTTTCCTCTCTATGATTCTAACTGGATAATACCTTTTGATCTACTTTAATGTCCATAGGTCCATTCTTCTACCACCTCCAATTTGTTGAATCACTCTAATGCATTCTCCACTTCAGTTCTTGCATTTTTCAACTTTATATGCCTTGACTTTATATTTTAAAAATAATTTATATTAATTTTTTTACTCAGAGTTGTTTGTTGAATCCTTCTTGCTGTACTTTAATTCTGTAAGCACTGTTTCCTTTAATTTATTGAACATACTATAGCTGCCTAGTCCAACATTTCTGTTCACTCAACCTCTACTGTTTTTTTTCTGAGTTAAAATTATTATTAACTCAATATTATTATGTATGTTGTAACTTTTTATTGAACACTGTAATTCCAGATACTATGTTGTAGTAACTCTAGATTTCAATGTTCTCCCTTCATGGTTGTTATTCTTGTTGTAGTTTTCTTGTTTATGTATTTGCCTTAATCTGTGGAGTACATCTTATGTATAGTGCATGACTCTGTAATATCTCTACTGCTTTTAAACTTGCTTTTACTTTGAAACTTGAATCTCTAGAGTTCACTCCTGTGTCTGCATAGCTTTGTGACCAATAACAGGTCAGTGGTTGTGCTAATATACTCTAAGTCCAAAGATTCTAACTTCTGTCAATTGATCTGTGATTTAGGGAGCACACTAAATGTTAAGTTTTCAAGCCTTCTGTAGCATTTATTTTCTGCCAACATTCTCTCTCTTTTTTAATCTTTTCTGCATATGTGCAGAATTTCATAGTCATCCAGGATATAAAGCTAGCTTGAATTCTCTGATTTCTTCTACACATGCATGGCATTTTTGGTTAGGTAGGAATACATGATGAGTATTTTTGGGCTATTTCCTCAAATCTCCCTGATACGTTTCTGGCTAATCTGATGGTATACTGTTGTACCCAACCCACACTATCATCTCTCTCACTGAGCTTCTAGCCTGCCTTTTACTGTATTCTCTACCAAGATGTCTACTGTTAGCCACAGTGCTGGTGACCATGAGGCCTTCATACTTCTCTTCATATTAACCAAGGCTATTCATTTAATGAAATTTCTGGTTTTTATGGCTTGCCTTGATTTTGCAGAATACTCCACCAAATTTGGAGCTATGGGCTGGGAGTATCCCAGGCAGTAACACCACACAATCCTGCTTTTCTTACATGAAGTTCAGTGGTTTTCCTATGAACAAATACTTGTTAATTTGTTGAAAACTTTTTTCTCAACTCCCAGAGTCCTAAAATTGCTGCTTTGATATTTCTGTACAGTCTTATTACAGCTTTTGGAAACATGATTTTCCCAGCTCTCACCCTATCCTGATGCTTTTCATTTGTTGACATTCACCGCAGCACATGGATTCTTCCTCTGTATTGTTTCTGGGGAGGGATGCTGCTCCCCTTCCAGGTTCAGAGTCACCCCCATGAAAGTAACCAGCATCCATTCCTCTATTTCTATGACAGATGCCCTTATCTTCGTTATAGACCTGCTTTGGCTGCCACACTGACCATAAAGACAGCAGCATAATAGTATCTTTTACTTGTGACTAAAGCACAACTTTTTGCTGCAAGGAATGTATATTTCATCCTGCTCAACTTGGCTTTCAATGATTTAGTCACCTGCCTTGATCTCATGCAACATCACTTATTCTCAGAGTTCCAGTTGAGTTTTTCCTCAACCACATATACTTTGACAACCTATGTTTCTACTCTTCTAATAATATGTCTTCCAATTTCTGATTCATCATCATCTAATCCAGCAAATTTTTCTGAAAGTTGTTTCCAACTTTCAACTTCACTCAATTTGAGGGTTTTCTTATTTACAAAATAGGAAATGTATCTTAGCTTTTATTTCAGTGGTAGACATACAGATGGTGTTTGATACATAACTATGGACTAAATAAATATGTCTTGATTTCTGATGACAATTTTCAAAAATCCCTATAAATGAACATTCGAATTTATTTCCTTAAATATTGTAACTTTCCAATATACTTCCCAAAGTAGGGATGATCCTAAAAATTTTTAATAATGTGGCAATAAAACTCATGAATAAAATCAGACAAACCAATACAGAGGCCTGAAAATTGCTGAGTCAGGCAATGATCCATTATTTTTTAGACTGAAGGGAGATCCCAGACATCATGGACATGAGGTTATGATGTCAGGGGTGATAAGCAAAATAGCAATTATTAGCCACATGATATAAAAGTAGTTAAACCTTTTAACAATTGGTACATTACCAGAAACCCACTGAGTATCAATTCTGCCAGTAAGTACACTGGTATTGCCTAGATTTTATAATAGTGGTAGAAGAGGCTATCTATAAAATGAAACTGTGTCACACTTGGTCAGTTTTGGATTTAGGGAGCAATATAAGAACAAGGAATCTTTGCAATGTGAGGTTCAGGCAAGAAGAGTGAATAGTTAGAGCAAGGGTCAAATGTTGGGTGAGCAGTATGAAAACAAAAGACAAACCAATAGGACAAACTGTGGGTAAGTAATGAGGAGTTAAGAATTCAAGGTGAGTGCATAGGATCAGCAGACAGACAGTAAGAAAGTTATGGATAAAGATGCCAGGAAAGAGTCATCTAGGAAACAGTAATATTTCCACAAGGAGATTTAACTCGCCAGGCAAATTTCTTTGTTTTTCTTAAATATTTCTTACTATGGGAGAAACCTAGGGGGAGGCATGGCCTATCTCATCACGTGAGGTCAGGTGGATCACAGTGAATGTCACAAAGTGCACCAGTCATTTAGAGGAAGCAATTTTAAGTGTGGGTCTGAATGGAGTGATGCCTTCCTTTCAAATACTAGCAGCCAGGCCAAGGTCTCTGGCAGCATATTATTGTACCATCGATAAAGTAGAACTGAGAAATTTTTTTCTTAATCATTACCTTGCCCTCATAATTTAATTTCACAGATGCTGAGTATTTTAAGGTTTAAAATGCCTCCAATTCCTCCATCAGAGGATGCAAAAAAGCAGCCAATTCACTACAGGATATTTTTAAAATATATGATCTGAAAAGGTATTAACTGCCAACTTAGAAATGAAGAGAGCAGGCCAAATAACTATTAGTAATGAAAAAAGTAATATTAAAACATTTGAAGTATAACCTGTATCTGGTTTACCTAAGAAAGAATTTTTGACACAGGCAAAGGTATGACTTAATTGATGGTATATCACTAAGGCAGAGAAAGTTACTGCTTTTCAGTTTTAAATACTGTAATAAATCATACACAACACCATAATCTGAGTTTACAAGCAAGGTAATACCCTTTAGGCTATAAAGGCGACCTCCAGTGAGCAATAACACTCTCAAATCTGTGGCCTAGGGAACTATATTCCATTGATCGTCACTTTAAAAAAGTCTATATAGGCAACAGTTTTCCACTATAACTTTCACATCCATTTAGTCAATTATATACATATGGTATTTATTGGTTTAATAATGTTTCTGGTTATGATTCATTAGTGTGAACTGCTAACAGGAAAGTTTTCAGAATTAATTCCCCAATGATCTTCAAACCAACATCAAACACACAGATATACAAAACAGCAGGCATACTAAATTCCTTCCTAAATACTTTTAATTTAGAGGAGACATTAATAATTAGAATACTAAATTTAAAACAGGAGTTACTGACATGACATAGGCAGAGTGAAAGTTGACATCAATTATTAGAAAACACTCTGAGTTCTAATTATACTTTAATTTGTCTCCTATGAGATCATAAGCACGAATTTTCTCACAAGAGATAGGACATTGAGCCATGGGTTAAGCTGAGCTGCAGATTAAACAACCACATTAAGCGTCTTTTTTCTGGGGTGTGGGGGTATATATTAGTGTATCATGCTAATCCTTTGTCTGCAATGCCAGCATCCCATAAAGGAGTCAATTCAGCTCTCCTCTCCAATCCAGCTCCCTACCCATGGCGCAGGGCCCTGTGCCCACATGGCAGACATGGAAGAAGTTCCTGGCCCCCAGCTGCAAACCAGTCCAGCTCTGGCCACAAAGGCCATGTGAACAGCGAACCAACAGATGGGAAGATCTATCGGTCACTCCTTTCTCTAATTTTGACTTTCAAGTAAAATAAATAAATCTAAATAAAAATCCTTTTTTTTTGTGTGTGTAATCAAGTTTTTTTTTCTAACCTAAAATGCCATACTTTCTGCTGATTAAAATAGCTGTTATTCATCATCTTAGGGGTAAAAGTGGGAGAAAGAAAGCAGTAAGTTCGTGGCTTTTGACTGTAGTCCAAAATTATTTTATAGCTCAAATTAATAAGTCACTGGTGTGCACAATATCATTGGATATATGCAACCTTTTAGAAATGTGGTCATGCTGTACTAAGCATAAATGAAATTATGAGTCAGTTATAAAATACATAATATTCAATCTTACCACTACCTTCCCCTATAACTCACTATTGGTTCTGGAAACTGCTTATGCATCTGAAATGCAAGAAATAAAATATCACTATGGGAATAACCAAACATTCCCTATTACACATGCACTTCACACACACTTACCAGTCTAGCTATGAAGTCCTTCTAAATGGGATCCCAGCAAAAAGACAAAAATGACCTTGCCACAAACTTCCTTTCAATGCTCTGATGAATACTGATGAAGACAGACTTATTTATTATTCCCTTAGAGAATAAAATTGCTTTTCATTGTAGAGTAAATTAATTCAAAATCCACAGAGAAGTCTAATTGTGCTATAACATGGACAATATTTCCCGGAAACGAGTCCTTTCTAAAGAGAATGAACTCTGAATGATCATTTTTAAGGTAGCCTTTGAAGCAAAATTCACGAAGCGAATGCCTAATGTTTCTCCTAAATCTGGGATTGGGTTGGCAAACCATTTCAGTAAAGGAACAAACGGTAAATGTCTTAGGCTTTGCAGGCCACAAGGTCAGTCTTTTTTAACGCTCATCTTGCTGTTGCAGTGGGAAAGCAGCTGTAGCTGTGTCCCAAAAAGGTTGTACTTATGAGCACTAAAATTTGGATACATATAAATTAAATAAAATACCATGACATAACATTTTAACCTGCTTTTGATTTTTTTTTTCCCAATCACTTCAAAAAACGAAAGCCATTCTTAGCAGAGGTGGTGGGTTGGATTTGGCCCAAGGGCCATGTTTTGCTGACCCTCAATCTAATCCATTAGTCAACAAGTATGAACTATTTGGTCATTGAGAGAGGTTTCTGAAAACTTATCTTGCTATAATATGCTTTTTGGGGATTTGACTGAATTTCTTAATTATAAAACATTCGTATAAAATGGCAATTTTATAAACTGAAGTTAACAGTGAGTAGAAGAAACTTCAGGTCCATCACCAGTGGGTTAGGTTTTGGTGGAAACATTCTGAAATATAAAAATTAACAAATATGAAAATATTTTTCTACAACTAACATTAAAGTTTATTAGTCTTTCAATGTATCTCTTTTGGCACCCCAAATATTAAAAGTAACAAAATCCCAAGTTACATTCTGGACTGTGGCAGCCTCAGGGCCATCTAGAAGCTGTCATTAACAGTTACTACACCCAGCCTTAAAATCTCCCACAGCTTGCGGCACTCTGGATGGATACTGAGCTGAAGCTCAAAATCTGAATTTGTAGAGTATGAAAACTGCCAGAGCCAACTGCAGTTGCCTCAAGGATGATGACACGGCATGTTATGAGGCAATGCCAGCTACACATGTCTTTTATAGTGATAAGACATTTTATTTGTCTTGGGTAATTGTTGCTCAAACCTATGATGTCCAGGCCTCCTTACATTCTGACAGTGACACAACACATCACTGAGTGAATACTGACTTGTATCCCGTGTAGCAGATGATGGAATCAGAAGGCAGCCCATCCTACATGAATGAAATAGTTTGGGACTCCAAGACTTATATGCAGGGCAGGGTGTATCCAAATGTATGATAGGTAAGAAAAACCAAGTTATAGAGAGTTTGGAAGAATCAGAGGACACGCACAAAAGATTGCTATGAATAGTCTACAAATATTCTTTCTGAAAGAATGGATTCTTTCACAGAAGTTGTCCTTATAAGGCCACCATCAGAGGAAACCCATCCCATTTCTCTTATTTTGTCACATGAATTCTACCTAATCCAATTAATTTTATTCTTTGCATTTCAATTTTAATAATTCTATACACACATATTAGCTGTTTCTAACCACTCACAGGTGTCACCTAAATACTACAGCACGCAAGAATACTAAGGTGAGCAAAACCTGATCCTTATGAAGAGTGCTTTGCCAAAATGACAGCTCAAGCACAACTGGAAGTAGAGTTTAACTCTGTTACAGGCTTGAGAAAGACCTAATCAATGGCAAGATATCTTGGCTGGCCATCATAAATATACAAATAAACATTGCCTGTGAACAAAGAGAAAAGACAGAAGACAAGCAAAACAAAAATGCAAGACATGGTAACTCAGTACCATTTCAACATAGGTACATAAAGTATAAGGTGAGCAGTGAGGAATACGACTGAAGACACATACTTCCTTTCCCTTGATTTTACACCACTGACCTGTGTTATCAAATACAGATGTGGTTATTGACCACTTGAAATATGGTAGTCAAAATCAGATGTATTATTGCTGAAAAATACAGTCTGGATTTCAAATATTAAAAAGTATGAAATTTTGATCATTTTAGAAACTGCATTAGAAAATTATATTTTAGTATATTCTGGTCTAAAGAAAACATTAAGATTAATTTTAACCATTTTTTTGTTTTGTTTAATGTGGCTACTAAAAATCTATGTAGCATTTTATCCCACATAAACTATTTCACCTGTAGCAATGATATCAGCAGTGGTGTCATTTTTCCCCATGTGGCTAACCCAGTCCAGTGCTATGAGCTATGACAGAAACAGCCTGATTTCCTAATTCATGTTTTAGACCAAAACACAAGGCCAGATTTCTCTTTGGATGTGTCTGTCTTACCTGTGACACAGAGAAACGTGGGGACCATCTTTCTGTGAGCCAGAGGATGAAGTGGAATATGACTGAACCAAGATATCGGAACAACCTGAGCACTTGCTGACACCACTGAGCTGCTTTCTCAAACCACCTTGAAGTTCACTCTTCCTTCAAACTTCCTGTTAGATGAGCTAATGAGCCTCCTTATTATTTAAGCATGAATGAGTCAGGGTTTCATTATCTGCAGCCAAAAGCATCTTGGCTGAAACACTCCTAGGCTATAATTATCTCATAGGTAAGAACACAGATAATATTAGTTAAGACCAATTGGTACCATAGAAGTCCTGTACATAGTCCACAAGCAAGCACTATATTATTGTTTTGATAATATTTTTGGATAATAGGTAAGAAGGTCTTTCTACTTTTAGTCTTCAAATATCCAATCACAGTGAGACTTTATGGTGTAATTGGGCAAAGAGACTTTTAATTAATCAGAAAATAACTTACAAACAGAACTTAATTAATCAAAGAACAAAATGCCTATTAGATTTATAAAGTACGGCACTTAATCACTGTCTTTCATTGACAGAAATCATTTGAATCCTGTTGAAAGCATACAGACTTGACTTAGTTTCACAAATATGGACATAAATTCTTAAAGACAGTATAGCAAATGCACAACTGTTATGGTAAACTCTTTAGAATTATTATGAGAATTAAGCAAAATAATGTTTTTCTTACAAACAGCAAACACATTAAAGAGCCCATTTTCACCCTAATGTATTAAATACACAAACACATATCATTTACCTGACAATCTTGTTTTTGCTGACATTAGCACATACAGTAAATTCTAACAGATAGATGTTAGACTTCCTTGGCTAGTTCCACAGTGCTTGATAAGGAGTTGACTTATTGAGTAATTTGTTTATTTGTAGCAAGTTATCTAATGTTAGTAAAGCAATAAGCAGCAAACTACTAACAAGCAATTAAGCTAAAGCAGTTTGGGAGCCAGTGTTAAGGCACTGCAAGTAACGCTGCTGCCAGTGACACAGCCATCCTGCATGGGCACTGGTTTGAGTTCTGACTGCTCCACTTCTGATCCAGTTTCCTGCTAATGACTTGGGTACACAGTGCAGGATGGTCCTATGTTCCCACTTCAGGCTGCCCAGTGCTGGTGAATGACGGAGGATCTCTGTCACTCTCACAGAAACTCTTACAGATAAATAAATAAGTCTTTAAAAAAAAAACCCAAAAAATAAAACTAAAGTACCTTTACTAAGCTACATTTACTCACCCAGTGAGAAACATGATAAAATCTGAATGAAGGTGAATAAAAAGAAGGGATTCTATGAAGACTGTGAAGCTGTGATTAGATAGTAAAAGAAGGCTCAGGATCATCCACAAGCAATGAAGAGGCAGACATGAGGCCTAGCAGCGAGACGCCCACATCCTGTATCTAGTCCTGGTCCTAGTCCGGGTTCCAGCTTTCTGCTAACGTGCACCCTACAAGGCAACAGATAATGGCTCAAGTAATTGCTTCCCGGCTACTCACACGAGAGATGAAGACTGGCTTTTCAGCTCCCAGCTTTGGCCTGATCCAGCTCTAGCCATTGCAGGTATTTAGGGGTGAATCATCATATGGGAACTGTCTCTCACTCTCTCTGTATTTCTCACTCTCTTTCTATCCCTCAAATAAATAAACAGATGAAGAAAGATACAGAAATGGTAACAGATCAAAAGATGAGAGTAAAGAATAATAATTGGTGAACTACATCATTAAAAGCTTCTAAAACTTTTCTGCACTGTTATTAAGAAGTTTGCTTTTAACAATATTCACAAGCCAGTGTAACTTTAATTTCAACATAGGACATGCTGAAAAATACTGGGCAAAGCCCTCACTAGATCAATCTAAATGTATTTTTTACTCAACTCATAAATAATGGTGATCACTTCCTATTGAAATCACCATGTAACTGACAATTTTTAAATTTCACAAGACAACTGGCTCATTAACGATCAAAAAATTCACTATCTTTGTAAACTTCAGGATGCTATGGAACTCTTCCACACAGTTGTTGCACAGTAAGCACACATGTGCTGAAGAAATGAGTATATGGAAATAGAAAGTATATTTTGATTCTGGGCAATTAAATATTTTAAACCAATATACATTTCTAATATAACATTTATTGTGATGGGTGAATGAAACACACATATATAACACATTGTCCCAGTCACCAGGGGGGCCTTCAGTCTGAACAAATATTCACTGACTATAGGAGAACTCAAACCCCTCAAAGGGGAAACTCTGGCCTCCAGACATTTCCCTGAAGTTAGAGGTGTTTCTAGGCCAGTTTTGGAAGCTAATTACTATTCCCGGAAGTCTGAAGCAGACCTTATCAATTGTTGACAGTTGGAAAAGCATTAAACAAGATTATGGGTTAAATTTAGTATACCCCAGGCTGGATCTAACAATCCTAAACAGTGCAGAAAAGGCAAGGAGACATCATCTTCCCACATTTGTTTGGGTCAATATTGCATTTGGTAAATGATTAAGCAATGTGTATGGCTTGCTTTTCCTTTAAAGTTAGATTTAGTGAGCTAATACTTACAGTCAGCAAAATTCACTGTATTTTAGAACTCAGTGAGATTGACAAATACACCCAGTCATGTTTCTACCACCACAATCAAATTACAATACATTTCCATCACCCCAATAAACCCCTCATGACACTTTTGAGTCAGTACTACTCTACATCCTAGCCCTTGGCCACGACTAATCTGTTTTCTAGCTCTAGAATTATGCCTTTTCCCAGAATGTCCTTTAAACCACATTTAGAGTATGGAAGCCAGTTTCCAAAGAGGTTCAATGTTCCACAGCTAGTTCACAGCAAAGTTGCATGGGATCCAGTTTCCATTCCCACTGCCAGTGCTCTTTTGGCCTTGCCATTTGGTTCTGCCATGAGTGGATACAGAGACAACTATGCACTCAAACGGGTGCAGCTGCTTAGAGTTTAAGCTCCATAGGGATAAGAACCAATTCTAAAATCCCCACAACTCTGCAGCTAGAAACATCGGTGCAATCACAATTTTAAAATCGCAAGTAACACTATAGTAATCTCTAAGTGGCTTTGCAGGTCAACATATAAGAGCTGTTTATTTTTGGCGAGAATCACCAGCCAGAAGCAGGAGGATCCATTATAGAATCATAAAGTGGTAGTGCCAGAATGGCTCTTGTTAGCCATCTAATCCAACTGCCTCATTTGACAGTCCAAAAAACATAGTTGTAAGGAAGTGATAGGAGCCACTCAGGGAGCCGCAGCTGAATTACACCATAGCTAGTTTCTAAAACTCTGGTTTTATAATCATCAATGAACTGCTGTTTCCCAAACAACACAGTATCACCCCCATCAATAACAATAACTGGAAATCCACAATGGAGAATATTTTATGGGGTTCTGTTTTGAGTTGGAAAAAAGGTAATACATGAATTTGAGAAGATATGCATTCTTTTATCCTCTCCATGCAACAGGCACTGTTAAAATAGGAGAAAAAAAGATTAGTATGTAAGACTATTAGATGAGTTGTCAGATTTGCTGAAAATGAAGTGAACACGGGTTATGATAGTTCTGTACTTAAATGGTTAATCTGGACAGCGTAGCTGGTTAGGCACATATAAACTGTGTATGTCTATTTGCTCTGATTTTAAGTAAGAAATTCTATGACCTAGATCATTTGTTTAGTCTAATCTGATGATTATTTTAATTGAAAATATGTATTATAAACAGGATGTCATCTCTTGCTGCTATCTAAACAATCAAAGGAATGTGTTTATTAGAAAACAATATACTTTACAGATTTTCTGCTTTACATCAGAAATTAAACTTCAGAAGTAAAAACAACAACACTGGAACTTTGTTTCAAAAATATCTCATGTAACAGGACTAAGTTGATGGCTCTAAAAGTTGACAGGGTTATTTTATATCCCTTCTGTGACAGAAAATAACTCTTTAACAGAACCAAGTTAGTATATTACAGTGAGACTCCAAATGATCCTTCGTCTCATTTATCTGTATAATTGTTATAAGAAAAAACAGCTCAGGGGGCAATTCTTTCTTCCTTGCAAGATTATTTTATATATTTAACTTAGTAATAAACTACAAATGAGAAATCTAAAATAATTTCTCTCCTAAGATAACAGTTTCCCAACACAAGTTTCAGTTTTGGCAAGTCTGGCAAGTGGTGGTAGTAGATACATGTATTAAGCAAAGCAGAGCTGTATATATATGTGCATCAAGCTTCCATTCTGATGGCCTCAGACATCTTAGCTGGGCCATCACACAGCAAAACAGCAGTGGCATAGGATACCTGGTCATGGCTGGCTTCAATGGAGCTTCCAGTACCATGGAAAGTCATCTGCACAGGGGCTAAGGTCAGACAGGTCACACACTCTTTGCCACTTTGTCTATCACAGTAGTGAACCTATAACAGAACATACGCAATCTGCTGAACACCACTTGAAAGAGGGAGCAAGATGCAACAGGGCCTTTTTCAGAGGGTTTCGTTGGAAGAAAAATTCAAATGATTTGTGCAAGATATATTTCAGGTATTTCAAGTCTTTCTGAAATCCTGCAGTAGCTATGAAATGTCTATAAATGTCATCTTGTGGGTTTTTTTTTTTTTTGTAGTTTTTAAAGGAGTTTAGGAAATGTTACACCAAAAGCTTTACTATGGCTAGTAAAACCATTCTCAACTGTTACATTTCCCTTGAAGGTGAAGATGTTATAAGCCATAATGTATAAACAAAACTCAAAGTTAATATGGTTCTAATGGAACTCTGCCAAGCTAAGTTGTCACTCATCTTTGACTCCATGTGTATATGACTGCCACTTAATTGGTTGTGACATTTCTTATTTTCCTATATTTCAGACCCTAAAAAATAACTGTATATATATATACACACATGCTCATATATATCTGTATCAAGCCATTTCAAATTATGACATTACAATCAAACTGAATTAAACTGAAATGATTTGTAAAGTACAGAGCAAAGTAAAGTTACCACAATATTATTCTTCCTTTAAATACAACTAGCAATGATTAAAACCACATGTAACCATATCAGAAGCAGGGTATATGGGAATGGAGGTGGGGATGATTCCTCTTCTTGTCAGGAAAATTTCCATGCTTTCTTTTGCCCATTTCCACAAAAAAAAAGTCCTTTTGGTGTTTCTTAGTGTAGCTAATAAATAGTCATATGAGTAATGCTTTTGTGATAAACTGATGAAAATACATCTACAGAATGGAATGGGATCCCTAGTAATTATATTAAAAAGGAAAATTGGCTTCATTAGCTATACCTTGCTCAATTTATTAAACATGTATAGATTTAGGACAAAGACATAGGTGAGACAATTGAATTTGTGAGGAAGAAAATGAAAACACACATTGATTCTTTGTCTGAGGTCTTCTAATGGCTGTCCAATGCCTGAGACCTTTGTGACAGAATACAGCCCATCTTTATGCTGTCATGTTTACTGCGGACCTGACTGAAGATTACCACAAAATGAATCCTAGTCTAATGGTTAGATAATTCAACTTTCCTAAAGCAACACGGTTAAGATTGGCTATCATTTTCCCTTGAGATAGAATCCCTCTGGGAATCTATGAAATATAGTTTAAAGCTCAAATCAAGTCAGTATAACACCTTATTTCCAAAGTACTATAAAGATTTTGTTATAAAAAACATTTTTTCCAAGTTAACCTTGGGAAAGAGATTTGACAACAGCTTTAATTCACTGAACTAGAGCCCTTGAGCACACTGAAAGCTCAGTCAATGTCTTTGAGTTCAAGAATGTGGAATTGCTACACATCAGCCTGGTATGATGGGGAAAAATGAAACTTATCACCTAACAGGTTTACGCAAAAGCCAATAAATGGTGACACTGTAATAGCTACAGTTCATAATCATTTATGGCACAGTTAAAATATTACGGCTGATATAGTGCCATTATAAAACATGTCCTTTTAAAATTTAATAAAAAATAATCACCCTTTGGACACCAACCAAAAATCTATACAAAAGACAGGACACTCTCCTAAACACACAGAGTGACAATGAACACACCGACATGGCAACAGACTTATTGCTGTTCTATCTACTAGAGAAATGAAAGGCAGAAAGAACAAACACGTAGCAACAATTTCAGTTGAGAAGGTAAGTTTTAAACTTTGTTTGCATCAGCGGTTTACACATAATTATTGAAGGCTTTGACTTTTCTTTATCCATGTATAATTATTGGCTGTGAGCCCTAATAAATCCCACACATCCTCGGGACATTCAATGTTAGTGTACATGTACTAGAGGGTTGCAAAAGGTTCATGGGAAACACAGACCATCCTTCAGTTTCACTTTTCCATGAACTTTTTGAAGCTTCTTTGTGTAACTCATGAAAGATGAATGCACAAGTTGGCACACAGCTCCAAAGATGTAGCAGCACCAACTATTGTGCCAAAGAGTGCAAGTTGTCCTCCAATATTCCCCTCCCAGTAATTGTTATCTGGGCACCTGGTTTCTCAGAAGAAGGATCACACTCCCTGGACTCCCTTGTAGCTCACGCTGGCCAGATGACTAAGTAGAAACGGCAATCAAAGAATTCTGTGGCAGCTCCCTGGAAACTAAAAGTTAAGAGATTTTAGGTGTATGTTTTTTGCTCTTCTTTACCCATTTTTGCAAACCTGATGGTTGGAGCATGGATTACTACCATCTCTGACCATGAGCACAAGGGCCAAAACCTGTATCTGGCAGAATGGCAAGTTGAAAGGAGCTTAGGTCCCTGCACACTTCATCATCATGCCAGGCCAAGAGTGAATGCTGACAACCCTTCATATAGAAAAAATTTTTAAATAATAAAATAAAAAGGTAAAAACAAAACAAAGAATTTTAAAAGGAAAAAAGAAACCCACAAAAAACCCCACCCACTCTTCTGTTTATGTAACTTTCTAAAATCATTCTCAAGAGAACTTAATCTCAATGAGACTTTTCCAACTTCCAAAGAATAGACACTAGAATCCACAGCCAACAACAAAGGGTTCAGAGAGCCAGCAACATTTAAACCTAAGGCTTTATTTCCTACCCAGCTATTCCCCTTTGTAAAAGTTAGCACTACTGGTCCAACCACAAATACACTTGAGGAATAAGATATGGGCAGGTGAACAAGAGAGAATCATCTAGACTATTCAGTCTTAAGAACAATATAGTATTGCCAGAGATGAATGTATCAGAATATGTGATAGACAGTGGAGGTACTGCACAAAGGGAAGATGAACATTCTATCCCTGGTGGGCAGCCTGCTAAGGACTCAATCTGTTGACTCCCACTGACTGAGTCTGCTAAATGTCCCAGGGGGTTTGGAAGCATACAGACAATAAATGCAAATGAGGCCTGGAGACATCTGGGAGCATACTAAGGGGAGTCCAAGGTTCATGGTGTACCTGGCACAAAAACCAGAAGACTGAAAGTCATGCTCACCTCAGGCTCCACAGTCCTTGGAGGAAATAACAGAATCTCAGAACTCAAGCAGTTACTCATGCTAATCAAAGTGATACTCACCAACAGAGAGGGTCAGGACATGCCATTACAAAAGCCCAAAGAAAACATGGCTACAGACTACGTAGGAAGGTTTCTCACAACTGGGTTAAGCTCCCAGTCACCAACCACAGATTCTCCGAGAGAATGGAGTAAAGAGGAAGAGAATGAGGCCAACATACAACCCTCTTCTTCTAAGTCTCTTGAGGCAATGTGAATAGTTCCTGATAGAGGGATATGAACTTGAAGTTTTATTATACTGATAGGACTAGATGTTTTTAAACAAAGAACCATAAAACTACAAGATTTGCCCAAGACAGCATAAATGGACACAAGCGGGAACTTTGACAGAGTATACAATAAAGTAGTAAGTAGAATTCCACAAAATCATTGCACATTTGTTTCTCACTGCATTGAGATTGCCTCATAAACCAGGTAAAAATAAGTGAAAGAACAGATGAAGCCACTGCTTCAGGGCCCAACTTCCAATTAAGTGAAAAATAGCAATCTGCTGATAAAGACTCTAAGAGTCATACTTTACAAGCCTCACCAAGGACTCATCAAAGCAAGTTCGGATAGTCTTCTTCAGGTATATGTTTTCTTTTTAGAAATAAAAACATGACTGTTCATAAAGTCATAATTTTTTTAAAATGTGACAGTTTGAAATCCACCATTCTGAATATAAAAACAGTTCCTATGACATCCTAGGACATTGTCAATAAAGGCAAAAAAAAAGTCATTATGTTTGTAATGCACACATCTTCAGAACTGGGAAATATCTATTAGGACAAAGCCATGTGTTCCTCCCAACGCAGCTTAAATAACCCACTATACAATGTCATAGAACCTTAATGTGAATGCAACAAGAATAAATCATTGTTGAAGCTTATAAAAGTCACCTCTCCATTTTTACCTTAAGATTTACTATTTAATCACTTTGAAAGTTTGGTATGCTAAAATACAAACAGCTGATTTTGATTTTCATAATGCAGTATCTGTTCTAGATTTATAACATTATCAGCAACTATAAACTGATATTTTGTTTCTTTCTCATGAAAGGCACAAAAATTACACCACTAAAAAGTAAATCATAAATTTCAATGTCATTTAAATGACATGATTTCCTTCGAAACTTGCAAACCTGAAATGATTTTTATTTTGAGATAAACTTTCCACTTGGACTTCTAATCCAAAAAACCCCACCGAGACTACTTCAATTGTGCATCCCGACATTCATCCCGCCAGTCTGCAGACTTCATTCTCCTAACGAGACAGGCACAATTACTTCAACTGCTTGGAGTTCAAGAAGGAAAATAGTATTAGTCTTAGAATGATTAATATGAAATCTGGATATGTGAATTTTTTCACGGCCATTTGACAAAATGAAGGTGCATCCAAATGAAAATTCCCTCATTAAAAAAAAAAAAAAGCTGAATCCACTGTTTCCTGCTGGGCTGAAGTTCCTTGAAGTAGCAGCACTCAGCAGGGAACTGGTTAAGTGCTTGTCTGTCAGATGAGTTGACCAGCTACCCCCTGTGTAACAATAAGTAAGGAGGGGCTGAAAAAGATTCATTTTTTAAAGCAAGTAGCTCATTAGATCACTCATGGAAAGATAAAGGTCTGCAGATTTAAATGTGATGCAGAACACAAACCACTGCATCAAGAAAACCTATGTCTGATGAGCACATCTCCTGTTCCTTGACCAGGAAGTTGACTACACAGTAAGCAGTCACCAGCAGCGATCCCACTGCAGCTACTGCACAGAAGCTCCACACAGAACAGTCAAGACTGCAAGGAGTTGAGCAGCGACAGCTTAACAATAAATTCCCAGATAATCAAAACATCCTCGATTCTTGCAGTCTGCACACCAGCTGTACAAAACACCTAAATCTTGATTAACATAAAATAGTATGTTCTTAGCAAGGCCCCAAACAGATTTGCCTCCTAGCTATTGACCTAAATAAATAGATTAAGTTGGTATTAGATATTTCTTAACTGCTTTTTAAGATCACCTGATGACAAGTAAATTGTATTACTTATTTGGGTCAACTACGGTCAATATCAGAAATCTACATTACATTAGTTCTATAGATATAATTAATGCACTAATTTATAATAAATGCAATTAGTTTATCTATGAAGAGCATTTAGAGCTGTGGTTAGCTTATGCTTAGCATTAGAATAAGTAATATATATTCTTTTGCTGCCATTATAACACATTCTATAATGCAATAAGCTATGACAAAATACATAATTACTAATAACATTCGCTAGAATAATGTCTGATACTGATTTTCTCTAAAGTTTTCCCCCTACATCTTTAATAACTAACATCATACCCATTCCTTAACAAAAATATAAACATATTAAACGTGCTCAGTCACATCCATGCTGATGAGTAACCTCTCACCCTGAACACAAAATGCTTGTCACATTAATGTCTTTAAAGGGATAGAAACAAATAGGTTAAAGAAATCACAGTACATATATTGGGACTCAACTTGCAATTATATTTCCTGTTAGAAATGCTATGCTTGGGCTTCACATTGTGACGCAGCACTTTAAGCTGCTATATGCAATCCCAACATGTCGTATGAGCAGTTCAAGTCCTGGTTGCCCTACTTGCATTCCAGGACCTTGTTAATGTGTCTGGGAAAGCAGTGGAAGATGATCCAAGCACTTGGTCCCTTATCACCCACATGGGAGATCTGGATGGATTTCTGATTCATGGCTTTGACCTGGCTCAGTACTGGCTGCTGTGCCACTCAGGCAGTGAAGCAATAGTGTAAGTTTCTCTGTCTCTGCAGTTGAGCCTTTCAAATAAATACATCTAAAAGGAAAAAAATGAATTCTTTTTGGGACAAGTTTTGAAAATGACATGCCTATATTTTTGTGTTCCAAGTCTGAAAATAATGCATACAGATATATTTCTTTTTTAAAAAAATTATTTTTATTGGAAAGGCAGATAAGAGACAGAGAGGAAAATCTTGTGTCTGATGATTCACTCCCAAAGTGATCGCAATGGCTGGTGATGCACCAATCTGAAGCCAGGAGCCAGGAACTTCCTCCAGGTCTCCAACATGGATGCAGGGTCCCAAGGCTTTGGGCTGTCCTTTACTGCTTTCCCAGGCCACAAGGAGGGAGCTGGATGGGAAGTGGAGCTGCCGGGATTAGAACTGGCATCATATGGGATCCCAGCAAGTTCAAGGGCAGAACTTTAGCTGCTAGGCCACCACGCTGGGCTCAGGATATATTTCTAATACAAGCCTAGATATACATTTTTTCTAGCAGATACTAAAACACATGTGTTGTCAGCATTGTGAAGTGAGTTAATGGCACTTTTTCTGTGGCTAATTGAGCCTATACTTGACAAAAAGCCCTAAAAGTTTCTTTGCTTTTTCATTTTCATGGGTTATGCCAGTGCATGTTTAAATGTGCAACTGATTAGGACATAAACCGCACAATACACACAACGTAAACTTATGCACACACACACAAGTGCACGTGCTTATTTCAGTTCTGTATTTCCAGCAAAGGGAAACACTAAGTGATTTTGAAGAGTTAATTCCATATCCACCAGAAAAGGAGCTTCCTCTTCCTTTGTAGGAGATATTTATGTTTTGACATGTTCAGATACATTCATTTGCATATATAAAGCAAAGCACAAAAAAAGTCTAGGACTTCACAATGAAATAACTTTTTAAAATGAGAAACTTTTAAAAAGTTTTTTAAAAATTAATTTTTATTGGCAGTTGGCACACTAAAGTTAACTAATACAAACTCCTCTGTCACCAGAGCCAACTCTCCATATTTTTGTGTATTAGGATTCTTTTTATTTACTGAGTATTACTTTAAAAAATTGGTTTCAAAGATAAGACATCACAATTATATTCTTTCTTTATTGTATGTGTACAGGATTTTCACTGCAGCATTATAAAAAGTTAAAATCATAATGCCATTCTGCTATTTTTTGTTTTTACAGAAAATTAGAACGTAGTGTTTTATACTGAAAAATTATGAATGCTATAAACACATGCATTTTTTATTTAGAATATAATTATATTCATATTGAAAAGGCCACTTATTTTTCCAGTTCTGGACAAGAGAAAATGAGATGCATTTTCCCCTATTCTGTTGGCTAGGTCCAAGTTCAAATACTGAACATCATACATAAACCAAGCAGAAGTGGACTCAGAGGTGGAGAGAAGGAAGACCACCTATGGACTTCAGAGAAGTCACAAATCTACAAACACCAATGGGTACAGAACACTTTCAAAATAAGAAAAAAGAAGAAAAGCCTCATCCTACTCTTCTCAAACTAAAAGACTAAAAGGAATAATCTAGTAAAACAGAAAACTTTTAGACAATAAACTTCCCTATAAAAGGCTACAGCGAAAATGGCAGACTCCCTCCTACCCATTACAGCAAAGGCCAGCTCCGGATCCTGTCTTTCCACCTGGACCTGACTATAATGAGGAGTCCCAACACACATGCTAGAGAAGGTCCAATAGGAAAGGAGGGTTTTCTTCCTGTTGGATTCCTACACTTCCACCTCCACCTGTTGATAAGGAAACACCCATCACCCCGGCCGGATGGTGTTAGGAAAAGCACTGCAGAGGGTCAGGATCTTCACCACCACCCAGAGTCCCTTTCCCCCACCAGGGCATCAACAGCAGGTAAGTGGAAAATGTGAACTAGCTAGAAGGAAGGGGCGGGGGAGGCACTCCACTTGCTGGCTTACTGAATCATAAGTCCAAGGAATACAGTACTCAAAATGTACAGGACTTAGCGGAAAAACCACTCCTATCAAGAACCAGAATAACCTCAGTGAGAATGGGAAAACGTAATCACCAGATGCCAACACCAACATGACCCAGAGGTAAGCCTTATCTAAAGTGCTCATCATGTAAAAGCTTCCAGAATCAACTGTACACTCATGCTTGAAACAAAAAGCAATCAACTAAAGAAACATCAGACACCTGAACAGATGGGCTTAACCTAAAAAGCTAGAGGAACAGAAGAATCTGTGAACTTGAAGCTAGAAAAATAGAAATTCTCCCATCTCAGGAACCGAAAACAGATGAGAAAAAAAATGAACAAAGCTTCACACAGATGTGTGAGACCATAACAAATGATTCAATATTTGTATCATCAGTAACTCGAAGAGATAATAGGTGGCGTTGAAACCCAATCTAAACAATGACTGCAAATGCCCTACATTTTGCTACAAGATATGAACCTACACCTTTAAGAAGCCAATCCAGTCCAACACAATAAATGTAGAGGAATCCACTTGTAAACACATAATCAAACTTTGAAAACCAAAACCAAAAATCTTGGAAGCAGTGGAAGAGGAAAAAATAAAACCTGAACTATAGAAATAACTAGCACATTTTTCAGCTGTTGAAACAAGTATCAACACCAGAATTTTATATCTGACAAATATATCCTGCAGGAATTGAAGGGGGACACAAAATATCCTCAAATGAAAAGAGGCAGTGTTTGCTGTCAGTACACCCACCCTAAAACAATTGCCAAAGTTCAGTTCTTCAAACAAAGGAAACAACAAAAGCAGAAACAAATATAGAATATAATAAAAACACTGTTAAACAAAACAGATTCTCCTAACCTCTTTTAACTTCCTAAGTTATGACTGACATCTGAAGAAAAATTCTAACAGTCTGATGTGGCTCTCAGTGTATTCAGAGAAAATACTAAAGACAATCTTTTTTTAACATTTATTCATTTTTATTGCAAAGTCAGATGTACAGAGAGGAGGAGAGACAGAGAGGAAGACCTTCCTTCCTTGGGGTTCACTCCCCAAGCGGCCGCAACGGCTGCAACTGAGCAGATCCGAAGCCAGGAGCCTCTTCCAGGTCTCCCAAGTGGGCACAGGGTCCCAAAGCTTTGGGCCGTCCTCGACTGCATTCCCAGGCCTCAGGCAGGGAGCTGGATGGGAAGTGGAGCTGCAGGGATTAGAACCAGTGCCCATATGGGATCCTGGCACATTCAAGGTGAGGACTTTAACCGCTACACATCGGGCCCTAAATCTTCTCTTAATTAGAAAAACAAAGTCACTGGGAGAATGTGGCCCTTTCAATTTCTGATACATGAAAAAAAAAAAAATGGGAATGGGGAAAAAAATACACCTGATCTAAAAGGCTGGAAAATTACAATATGCAAAGACTAGTGAAAAAGAATATCTCCCCAAGTCAGAGTTTTGGAGGAAAAAAATGCATAGCCCTATGCATGAGGAGCTAGTCACAGAGGCAAACACATGTGCATAACATAAAAATGCTAGTTGGTTTACAAAAGCTAAGAAGCAATAAACTGCTGATTAAGTTGCAAATCCCATCCCAATTTGTAGTGTACACTATCATTTATGACAATATTTTTTAGGTAATTCTTTTTTACACTAAAAAAAACATTGTTATTGTCTCAACTCTCTCTTCTCACATATCCTTCATTACAAAAAGTTACCAATAAAGCTACCTAAAGGGGAGTAGTAATCACTTAAATACCAGCTCTAGTAGATTCTTCTTTACAGCATTTCATACAGAAATGGATGGAGAATCAGGATTGACCATGATTCAACATAGTTCAAGAAATACAGTTTGAATTTCAAGTAAAGCCAAGTTAAGGTTAACATCCTTAGAAGCCACAACTCAAAACTACTCAGAGAAATATAGCATAATAATCCATAGTCTATAATGGATCATCCACAAAAGGCAAGATATAATCGGCGATTATCTGACCTCAGGTGATTCATACTCAAGAGAAAAGGCAATTAAGAAAGATTGACGGGCCCGGCACGGTGGCGCAAGTGGTTAAGGTCCTCGCCTTGCACGCCCGGGATCCCATATGGGCGCTGGTTCTATCCCGGCAGCCCCGCTTCCCTTCCAGCTCCTTGCCTGTGTCCTGGGAAAGCAGTAGAGGACGGCCCAAAGCTTTGGGACCCTACACCCGCGTGGGAGACCCAGAAGAGGCTCCTGGCTTCGGACTGGCATAGCATCGGCCGTTGCGCTCACTTGGGGAGTGAATCATCGGATGGAAGATCTTCCTCTCTGTCTCTCCTCTCTGTATATCTGCCTTTCCAATAAAAAAATAATAATAATAAAAAAGAAAGATTGACCTTCAATATACCTCAGCTGTGGGGATCAGCAGGCATGACACCCACATCTCATATTAATGTGCCAGGATTCAATCCCCAGGTCCATGTCCAGCTCCAGTTTCCCATTAGGGCACACCTTATGAAGCACCACATGGTTCATGTAGCTGGACTCTTTCTCCATTGGTGGCGGAACTGAATTGAGCCCCCATTTTCTCCATCAGCATGCTTCAGCCCTGGAGGTGATAAGCATCTCAGAGAGGAAATCAACAGATGAGAAATTTCTCTCTCCAGCTTTTGCATTAATTAATTAATTAAACATTCCAATATAATACACCAATAAATCTAAAAAATAAATCAGCAGGAAGGCGTGTTTAATGCATCTATGCTAACTGTATTCATGGCATTAAAGGAAAAAGTCTGTAATGAGTGAATGGTTAGGAAGTCTCTGCAGAGAAATAGAAACTTTAAAAATTATCACACCAAAATTCTAGAAATACTATCCAAAGTAAAAAAAAAAAAAAAAAAAAAAAACTCATTAGATGTAGCAGACAACCAACTTGGAAATTATACAATCTGAATTTCAGAGAAGAAAATAAATAAAGCCTCAGGAAACTGTGGGAAAGAAAATTTTTTAAAGATTTATTTTGTATTTGAAAGGCAGATATCAAGAGAGGAATAGAGACAGAGAAGAAGATCTTCCGTCTGATGATTCACTCCTGAAGTGGCTGCAACAGCCGGAGCTGTGCTAATCCGAAGCCAGGAGACAGGAGCGTCCTCCAGGTCTCCCACATGGGTGAAGGGTCCAAATGCTCTGGGCTGTCCTCGACTGCTTTCCCAGAGCACAAGCAGGGAGTTGGATGGGAAGTGGAGCTGCCAGAATTAGAACTGGCACTCATATGGGATCCTGGCGCATTCAAGGTCAGAATTTCAGTCATTAGGCTATCATGCCAGGCCCAGAAAACAAAACTTTTAAATGCATGTAAGTGGCAGTCCCAGAAGGACAGAAGAGAAATAAGGGGACAGGAAATCCTACTAAGGAACTCAAGCCAGAATTTCCCAAATTCGATGAACACAATTAAATATACAGATTTCAGAAAGCAAAAGATACACAGTTCATTAAATAATATCCCCTAAAATATATGCCCAATTAGGGTAAGCTCTAAAACCTTTATTGTGAAAACATTCTTAGCAAATCTAACCAAAAATATGAATTTCAGGATGAGATCATCTTGGCTTCAGGATAAGTTATAAATTCAATAATAAGTTTTCTTTCAAGAGCAAATAAAATGCACAGCTACATAAAGTGGAGACGGGGATGACAAATTCTCACTAGAAACACTGAGAATTACGTGCACCTCTGAGAAGCTAAAGCACAGGCACAGATGGAATTTTCCCCAGAGCCCTCAGAAACATGGATATCACACATCACATCTACAGAACTGTGACAGGACAATCGATCATAACAATTGTGATATGCAATCAATGATGTAATAATATCTGTGAAATATATCGTTTTTTTCCTCCCTATTTTGAATTCTCTTCTTTGGAAATAAGTCAAAATTACCAGTAAGTTAATGGATCAATTCAATAGACATTTAAAATGAACCGGCAGAATTCTAGATTCACTCAAGAACGAATTCACTAGATGAAGACTGTTGCAGATATTAAGACAAACAAAAAAAAAAAAGAAAAAATACTTTAAGACAGTAGGATGTCAGAAAGCACAAAAGCAGAGTTTTCCTTTGAAAGACTGAAGCCATACCAAGTAAACACTGAATTTATAGCTTTTTTGTTGTCTTAGTGTCTCCTGTTTTCAGTAGTTGTAGTCCATCCAGCTGCCGGCTGAGGAACTAGAAGACATTTCAGAAGAAATTGCAACGTGAAATCTGAATTTCTGCACCCAAATTCTGGCTGGTTGCTAAATTTCATAAGTGCAAGGAGACCCCAGAAAGCCTAATGTAAAAGTAGGCAGGAAACAGTGAGAATTGGTTAAGATTTGAAATTTGGCCACTTTTTAGCTTGAGTGTGGTCTCTAATCTATACAAAGCTCAAGTGACAGAACTTTTCTATTGCAAAATATCAATAGGCCTGAAACTGGCAGATGAACTGAAACTTTGGGAGCCAGAGAAAAGTGAAGCCTCAGATGAACAAAAGCAAAACGGTGACCTCTAAAATCTGAGCATAAACAGCCTAAATAATTTGCATAGCTAAAATACAGCAGCACAGGGACGATCCTAAGATAAAAGTCATAGGTGTAAGGTGAAAGAAATGAGTTAGGATATTATCATGACCGGGAAGACAAAGCTTGGAATTTCAGTTTGGGCAAGCGATCTGACTACTAGATAAAAGAAAAGCCACAAAAAAAAAAGTAAGAAAAAAAATCAGTTTGCAGAAGAGATTGTTGCATTGTTGCAACACACATACATGATGTTTAGTTTTCAAACAACAGATAAAGACTTACACAAACCAGGAAACAGTGAACCACATTAAACTGTCTTCTAATCAGATACATCTTGGACTTAGTCAACAAAAACCTCAAAGCAGGTATGTAAAGATTTAAAGGAAAATATTAATTGGATGACTGTGAGGTTAAAGAATCTTAGGAAAGCAAAGGTTACTATTTTATTTATTTATTTTTAAAGATTTATTTATTTTTATTGGAAAGTCATATGTACAGAGAGAAAGAGCTTCCGCCCAGAGATTCATTCCCCAACCAGCCACAATGGCCAGAGCTGAACCAGTCCAAAGCCTGGAGCCAAGAGCCTCTTCCAGGTCTCCCACGTGGGTGCAGAAACCCAAGGCTTTGGGCTGTCCTCAAATGCTTTCCCAGATCACAAGCAGGGAGCTGGATGGGAAGCGGGACTGCCAGAATTAGAACCAGCATCCATATGAGATCCCAACACGTTCAAGATGAGGACTTTCAGCTGCTAGGCTGCTGTGCCAGGCTCAAGGGTACTATTTTAAAAATCCAAATTGAAATGTTAGATGTGAAAAATACACTAACTAAAATGTAAAATTTATTATATGAGGTCAAGAGTAAACTAGGGAAGCCATAGAGGAGAAATCAGTAGACTTGAAGATGGATGAATAAATCTGCATAATCCAAAATATTAAAGAAAAATTAAGACAGCATCAGAGACCTATTGGGCAACATCAAGAGTTTAAACATAAATGTTAAAGGGGAGGAAAGAGCAAAGACAGTAACTCTCATTAAAACAGGGGCTAAAGTTTTTCTAAATTCGTTTAAAAGTTGTCTTACATGCCAAGTAAGCTAAAGGAATCCTCAGCTCAATTAAAAACATTCCTCTATATAGAACAAAATGGTGAAAACTGAAGATTTGCAGAATGTCTTGACAGCAGTTGGAGACAACACAGCTAATAAATACATGGTGCGGAAAGAACTGGCTACTATGACAAAAAATGATCTTCACCCCTTATGTCACACACGCAAGTTAGCTATCAACTGTAAATATAAAAGCTAAAACCATAAAACATCTATAAAATAAAAACAACAAGAGAAAATCTCTGTGTTCCTCAGGTCGTCGTTGGTTTTTTAGATAACATCATAAACGTTAGCGAAAAGACAGACATCTGTACTTCATCAAAATCGTAAACTTTTGTTTTTTAAAGATTCATTTATTTATTTATTTTTTATTACAAAGTCAGATATACAGAGAGGAGGAGAGACAGAGAGGAAGATCCTTCATCTGATGATTAAGTCCCCAAGTGACAACAATGGCCAGAGCTGTGCCGATCTGGAGCCAACAGCCAGGAACCTCCTCCAGGTCTCCCACACAGGTACGGGGTTCCAAAGCTTTGGGCCATCCTCGACTGCTTTCCCAGGTTACAAACAGGGAGCTGGATGGGAAGTGGAGCTGCTGGGATTGGAACCGGTGCCCATTTGCGATCCTGGCGCATTCAAGGCGAGGACTTTAGCCACTAGGCCATGCCGCTGGGCCCTAAACTTTTGCTTTTCAAAGATCACAGTAAAATAGTGAAAATGCACAGGCAGATAAATCATATCTGTAATGCAAATAACTTGAATTCCAAATATGAAGAACTCATAAATCAAAAAACAAAATCCCCATTTGAAACTGGGCAGAAGATATGGACACTTCACAAAGATACATAAATAACTAAATAAGCACATAATAAGAAGCTTTTATCACCTGCCATCATTGAACTGTATTTGACATACTACTCAGCCCTCGCATAATATGACTAACTGTATTACAGTATGGAACATGGCTGGTAGGAACATAAGGACACTAAACACTGAAAAAAAACCTAAGACTTTCTTATAAAATTATATGCACACTTACCATGTGATCCAGTCATTTCATTCCAAGATATTTTTGCATCAGAAATGGGAACATGTCATATGAACACTCACAAACAGCTTTATTCATAAAAGCCCCAAACCAAAAATAGCCCAAATATCCAAATGTAGGTTAAATGATAAGTAAACGGTGGTAGATGCCCAGAGAAAAGGACTAGTATTTAGCAGTAAAAACGAGTGGTCTACTGATATATAAAACATGCATGAACCTCAAAAAGATTAAACTGAATAAAAGGCAGACACAAACTGCATACTGTATGATTCCATTTGTAGGAAACCAGTGAAAAGACACAACAAATCTTTAATGCCAGAAGGGATACATTATGGCTGCCTGACACCAACGGAGGTAAGGAAGACAAAAAGCAAAGGGGCATGAAGAACTTGGTCGCACGACTGGAAATCATCTGTCGTGGTGATAGTCACATGAGTGTATGCACTCCAAATGCAAAAAACTGAGTCTGGCTCAGTAACCTAATGGCCGAAGTCCTCATCTTGCATGAGCCAGTGTAGGAGGACATTGTGACCCTAGAAGGTCAGCAGGCACAGGATTACAATTGATTGGACAATATTTTATGATGAACAACTGAATGGGTGCCTTTTGTGTGGCTGATTGGATATCCTTTGCATGAGAACAACCGAATGGATACCTCTTGTATACCTGATTGGATATCATTTGTATAAGAACAGTTGAAAGTATGTGTATGAGAACACTTGGTGGAATATACAAGACAAAAGGACTTCCAAACAAATGCATAGAAACAGTTGATGGGTTTGTTGATGAGCTAAACACCTCCACCCTAATGCTATATGACCCTCAGTGTATAAAGTCTGTTGCCCTAATAAATTTTGGCTATTGATCATCAGTCAGTAGTCCATGCATGTTATTATCGGCTCCGTGCACCAAGTCCATCGCTGCAGGACAGCAACAAGCCAGGATTCCACATGGATGCTGGTTCTAATCCCAGCGGCCCCACTTTCCATCCAGCTGCCTGCTTATGGCCTGGGACAGCAGTCAAGGATGGCCCAAAACTTTGGGACCCTGCACCCACATGGGAGACCTGGTAGAGGCTCCAGGCTTCTGGCTTCAGACTGGCACGGCTCCAGCCCTTGTGGCTGCTTGGGGAGTGAATCATTGTATAGAAGATCTTCCTTTCTATCTCTCCTCCTTTCTGTATATCTGACTTACTAATAAAAACAAAATAAATTCTAAAAAAATACATAAAACTGTACAATGTTCTGTGGTATGTACATTATACCTCAATCACATTGATGAAAACATTTAAAAAGTATTAATTCTTGGGGCCAGGAGTGTTGTGGCACAGCAAATAAAGCTACCATTTGCAATGCCAGCATCCCTATGGGCGCTGGTTGGTGTACCAGCTGTTCCACTTTGGATCCAGCTCCCTACTAATAGCCTGGGAAAAGCAGTGGAATTTGGCCTAGGCATCTAGGCCCCTGCCACCCACATGGGAGATCCAGATGAAGCACCTCGTTTCTTCCTGGCCCAACCTTGGTCACTGAGGCCCTCTGGAGAGTGAACCAGCTGATGAAGATCTCTGTAACGCTGACCTTCAAATGATAAATATTTTAAGTGTAGTACTTTGACACAGCAATTGGAAACACTGTTACTGTTTATATGTCTCAGATGATTATATAATTAATCTCATAATTAATCCCCAAGTAATTGTTATCTTAGGAGCTAAAAGCTATTTGCAGTGTTCATTGTAATTGTCTACTGTCATCTCCACCTCCCACACACTCCTATTCCAGTGCTAGCAGACTGTCATATTCATGCTATAATCTCACCTTCCAGAAGTGTACCAGGCCATAGGAGGTGCTCAACACATACTGACTGAATCAATACATAGATTAATTAATAATAAACACATGTTGACTGAATCACACATTAGTATTCATTGAGAATATCCTCTAGGCTTCTGTCCATTTTTTTCTAGTCAAACTTTTACGGGTCTAAGTTTCTCTTGCTGACCACCACATCCATTTCAACAGTTTCTTGGCCAACTCCAACTAAATATCCTACAGAAATTCAAATCCTACCTGTTTAAAATGGAACTAATTGATGGGCATTTATCATAGCCGTTGACACCTCTTGTAACACCAACATTTCCTACTGGAGTGCCTGGATTTGAATCCCAACTCCACTGCAGGCTCCAACTTCTTGACAGTGTGTATCTTACCAGGCAGCAGTGATGACTCAAACATGTGGGTCCCTGCTACCATGGAAGTAACCCAGCTTTTGTTCCTAGTGCCTGCTTTAGGAATAGCTCAGGCAGGGCCAGCTGTTGCGGGCATTTGGAAAGTAAATCAATGGATGCAGAATATGTCTCTCTGCCCTTCTCTAGTTTTACTTTTATTTTATTGGAAAGGCAGATTTTACAGGGAGAAGTAGAAACATTGGGAAAGATCTTCCAATTGCTAGTTCATTCCCCAAATGGCTGCAACAAAGGGAGTTGAGCTGATTCGAAGCCAGGGGCTCCCTCCAGGTCTCCTGGTCAGGTGCAGGGTCCCTAGGCTCTGGGCCATCCTAGGCCACAGGAGAGTGGGAAGTGAAGCAGCTGAGACACGAACTGACACCTTTATGGGTTGCTGGTACTAGCAGGCAGAGGATTAGCCAATTGTGCCATCGTGCCAGCCCTCTCTCTGCCTTTCAATAAAAATACATTTTAAAGTGGAACTCATTACTTTCCTCTAAGTTTATTCAGCTTACATTAACAAAACATTGTGTAAAACATCTTGCACCCCTATTATCTCTTCTACTCATAAAAAGGTCTTTTTACCTTAGAATACAATTTACTTTAGAATACAAAACAAATCTGGTTCCAACCCTGATTACTAGTGAAAGTATTCTCTTAGAAGTCAGCCCAAGAGATCACTTGATTTTCTGAACTGCACTTTACACAAACATATACTGGCCCAACTCAGTGAAGCTGACCAACCAACCCTGCCTTAATTTGGCATTTAGTCTTTCTTGGATTGAAAAAAAAAAAAAACTATGCTCATTGCTTTCTCTGCTACTGTTGTGTTGTCTAGGTCTTCCTTTATACTGCTTACAGAATTATCCTTCTGTAAATGAATCATGCCACTATCCTTTCAAAGATGTCAGTGTTCTCTGCCAACAGGTGGAAAGAATTCAAATTCCCATTTTAAAAATGCATCTTTTAGCCTCACCAGCCACCTTCACTTTGTGCATTTTCTGAAACTCCTTGTCCTTCAATGTCTTTATTATTTTACTTCTGCTACCTGATGTTCCTTAAAAAGTATTTCAAATGTTCTGTTTGCTATGAATTCTTGCATAATTCCTTCGGTCACCATGTTCACTCTCGTTCGTGATTCTAATGACATTGTTAACCAGATGTGCAGTCAATGCTTACTGGGTTATGCACTCTTTGACAATTATGTAGGGGAAGATTAGATACATTATTCCCTCCAGAATGCAAAAATCTTTACTAATCACTTTTGCATCAAACTGATGTGTCCTGTTTCAGCAGTGGTTCCTGGGATTGGTGTAACTTTCATCAGTGGTTTACCTTCAGTACAGCAGTTTTATTTACCTGTCATTCCCCAACTGCTACAGTACCCGGCGCTTAAGCACGCTACCCAGGACTTGCTTAGACTGAATAAACAAATACCCCCATTCCCCTGTTCTTCAGCTAAGTCAATGAGATAAAATTCTACAGCCAAGGTAACTTCATATTTAATTCTTCATGCTTACACTGGAATTATTGAAAACTGTTCATAATGCACAATCTTTTCTCTACCTCTTTCTTAATAAGAATTCTTATGCTGTGAACTCTGTATCACTTTCCAGCAATAACATAGTCTTAAATATTTCATTTTAGGACTTCATTTTGGATTTCTCTTTTTAAAAATGACAATGCTATAAAGACTCATTTTTCTGATAGTTAAATTTGATTTTGGATAAGACTATGCTAAGATGGCAGAGCTATACAGAACCTAGAATGTATCATGATGTCAGTAATTTCATGACACAATGTTAGGTAGGAAAGCATGTAGGAGTATGTAGCAAAGATTTTCTATTGACATGTGGGTGTTGAGGACACCACTTCAGACATAGGTAAATGCTGGAAAGGACAAGGCAGGAATCATTTCAACACGACTGAAGATGAGCTTGGGTACACGGCTATCGGCCACCTGATGGAGACTACAACTAGCCCTGGGTCATGAAGCACAAATCACATATTTGTCCACCTTTTGTAGCAAAAAAAAAACATGTAATCCATCTTCAGATGAAAAATAATATCTTACTTTCAAATAATAGAACCTTCATGTTGAGTTGAAATTTCTTCTGATACAAAACAGAAAACTTTATGCAGCAATAATGAACTGTTTTATTCAACGTCTGCTTGTTTCTTACATGTGTCACTGTGACTTGTCACAATACTGTTATGTACACTAGGGTTTCTTTCTTCAAAAGTAATTCCTTCCTCAACAGAGTTTAAAATTCTAGCCAAAGAAGTTGATTTATAGTTCTACTACTTTCTAAGTAAGTGTAATTGTGCATTATGTAGTTTTGCTACCCCCAGGGGCTTGGACAGCACATGAAGGGTTAAAGACACCAAACACAGTAAGTCAATTCGCATAAAATTAGACTTCTCATTTAAAGAATAGCCCTAAGTTTTAGAGTCGCTATAGGAAAAGCAAACCGTTTAAGAGTTCAAATACATAACAAATCTTTCAGGGTCTCTGGAAAGTAATAAATTCAAGAGGGATTTTTGACAAATAACTGCAAAAACCATAAATCTGTTTTGTCCCTAGTAGTTTAAATAATTTCTCACCATGATATGCAATCAATTGTGTAACAGCCTACATGAAAACCTGAGCTCAGAAGTAACACAGTAAATATGAAAAAAACATATTTCTAAGAAATGTATATATGTATGAAAGCACTTCAAACTTATATTTTTTGCCAAATATGTTGAAATTTATGTGCATGAAATATTTTCTGAAAAGTTCATGGAAATGTACATTATGAAATATGTATGCACAAACTGAAAAAAAAATTGTACCAAAATAAGTTTATCTCTTAATTTCATTATTCCATAAACATAAAGTACCCTTAGTATATGTATAATTTGCTCTGTCACACTTATCTTATTGGAAATCCATTAAGTTGCAGCTACATTGGACTTTTTTTTTAAAGAGGACATCTTATTCTTTTTAAAAACTGCAAATTGCCTCTTCGATGGTAAATAATGAATTAAAAAAACATGTGGTGTAAGAATTATAAGAAAAAAGGTTGATTCTTAAATGTGAAGGGAGTCCAGCCCACACTGCCAACCTGCCCGATCTCAATGAAATCCATTCTAATGTCACATATTGCTGTAGGTAAAATTTTAAAAGATGGCTCTAATTACATAAAGCCAACTACAGTGATATAAAATTTCTCAAAAGGAGAGATATGTTAAATATAATAGGTGTGAATTATATTTGAGAAGAAAAATGTTAAGTAGGTGTTTCCATAATCTAAAACTCATAATAATGGAAGGTCCATGTATAAAACATTCTTTGATTATTTTGGAAAAAATATGATCTAACTGCACAAAATAGCAGACTGAAACTCAATCCCCTGAGAAGGGTTAATTTACTAAAGCAACTCATTTTCATTTCCAACTCAATCATTTTTCTAATGATCAATTTTAACCAAAGATTTGCTTGTATTTACTAGTTGTGAAGATGCTTTGGACAATGTAAAACCATATTAAAACTGTAAACTTTCAGACTAATGTAGAGTTCAACACAAAACAAAATCTACTTTCCAGCATCTCAAGAATGTCCTATGATTTTTTTCCTATGATTTTCTTGAAAAGACAAACGATTCTCAAATACTGTGGCAGTACAATCAGACATCAAGAAATGTGGACACTAGGTTAACACTACATCTCTAGCAAATTTTCATGCAAAGTATAGAAGTTACAGCGGCATAACTGAACTGAATTAAGTCAAGGTTAACAGAACCACTGACATAAAACCTTTTTTCTTTAAAAAAAAACATAATAAGAGCATTCAGGTTTTAAAATAAAATGCATGCAATAAACTGTTCGAAGCAAATGTTCACTTATAGAAGAGTTCCAAAAAGGTTGATTCTAACATGTAATGAAATTTCAGTTGGTGCAAGAAAGGTTAAAGCAAACGGTTGGACAATCACTGAAAATGTGCAGATGTTCAGTCACAATCTCTTCCATGAAATCAGCTTTGTGCACAGTAACTTTAATTTTACTTATGAAAAAAAGGTTGTGAGCTTATAGCTACATTCTGATGAGCAAACTACTTTTTGTGATTCAATTAATGGTGTGATAATGAAAAATTTCAAAGTTAAAAACAACTTTGTTTTCAATACAGTCGCATATTTTACTTTGTAATGTAATGCAGCTGTCATATACAATGGCTCATGGAGGCTTAAGTCAAACTGCAATGAACGGCCAGAGAAGGGTTTATTCAGTATCCAACAAGCAACATTATCTATTTAGGGTGCAATAAAATTAAAAAGTACTAGCCTAGATACAAAGCGAAAGAATTTATTGTTTTTAAATTCCAAAGTAACAAAGCAGAAAAATACCTACAACAAGCTGGATCTATAATTTCTAAACTACAGGCCAATTAAAACATTTGAGAAATAAAAGCAATCTACATGTTTTTCTGCCAGATAAATATACCTGTGAAAATGACCTAGAGAGAAACAGGCTTTAAAACTTTTAATCATAAAGAACCTTCTACCATGACATTAGGAAAACAGGTTCAATGTGGGACAGAACACCAAGTCACTTCCCACAGAGATGGCTCACTGCTCAACTATATGTTCTAACTCCTTAGTGACACAGTATTTCACATCAATATCAGGTTATTCAGCCAAATAAACACAGGAATGTTTTTACACCATCTGTTTGTAGTCATCGGTATGTCAGAATTAAAGGACACATATCTGAAAATGTATAATGTGCCCATAAATAAGCATATACTAAAAGCTTTCTAAAAGGCCTAAACAGTCAACTCTCCACTGGAAGAAGCAAACTGCATTTTAGATAAGTGAAGATATGTTGAAATTATAATTGTCATTGTACAGAACAAATAAAAACAAAACAAAAAGCTAAGTGTTCTGGCAGCAAAGTTACATCTATCATAGTAACATCTCCAAGCAAAAAATCAATTCAGGGCTTGAGTACAATTTGTGTTTTGTTTCTACAAAACTGCAGTGTTACTCTCAGATATTTCTAAGTGACTAGATCTGTAAGTAAGCAGTGAGTTCATTTTCTTCAGTTTATTTCTAATTCGGCCTATGCAGATTAAAGACAAAGGCCAAATACTACTTGAGTTCCATTTCATATGAACTAAGGTTCTTTTTTTTTTTCCTTTACAGTGATTTATTGTGATTTTTCAAGTAGACAATTAAAACAAATTTTAAAATTGTTAACTTGAAATTATGCATTTAAAATTTCACAGCCAATAATTGGTAACAACTTCTTTAGTTTAATATTAATAGTCCAATTAAAAACACTAACAACTATCTGGCAACAGATTTGAAAGAAACAGAAGAGCTCTGTGAAGGGAGAAAAAGAAACCAAACATGCAAAATAGCCCCAAAGAACACATGATCTTGTTTTGTATTTTTATAATCTAAATTTGTAAAATTTTTATAAATACATAATTACTCTACACAATACAGTTCTTCTAGAGCATTTCTAAAGGAAATTACAGTTTTTGGTCTTAAAGAATAAGACTAAGATGGAAAGGGCAGTGAGAACAGTAAAATTGAGGAAGCAATATGCTCATTCTAGACACAAGCAAGCTGCAGTTCATCCAGTCAGGTTAGCAGTTACAGTTCAGTACATCATCTTCAAGGCAACTAAGAAACCAAGACACATGGATTCTCCCTTCTGAGGGTTAACAATTCTTTTAACCACTCCATCAGGGAGTATTAGTTTTTGATTTTTCTTGAAAGGAAAACAAGAATAAATAAAGGGGAGCAAAGTTTCCATCCCCAACTCACATACACAAGTTATTTTAAACTACAAGCTAGTTTTAGCCTACTGAGTGAAACAGAATTGTAGATTCCACCTGAGGCAGGTACTACCCAACCTAGATAGCTCAAAACATGACCCAGTAAAACCAATACACATTATCATACCTTACACAACTAGAAAGCATTTTGTTATCATTCACATACCAAATTCAATTAAGTCCTAATGTAACAGGCTTCTAGGATGTGTACCTTAATCATGTACCTGAATCACAACTAACCACAGAATGGTAAGTTCAAAATTTCTATGAATGCAAAAATCATCATTAGAAAAAAAAATTTTTTTTTAATGTTAAAAGAGGAAGGAATCGAGTGTGAAACATTATCACCAAGTATCTAAGGACAGAATTTTTGTGGAAGACAGTGTGCCGAGAGCAAGGTACCCAGTTAAGAACAAATGGAAGACTGAATAGTGTGTGAGAAATGTTTAAAAAGGAAAATGGGGACAAAGAAAAAAATGAAAGAGAGTCAGGCAGCAAAATAACTTCTGGACAGACAAAATGAGAAAAAAGCCGGCATGTGCCTGTGGTTCTCCCTTCTCTGACCTTGTGTTCCTAAACAATTTCTAATGTAAGTGGCCAACAGGTCACACTGGCAGGCAACAATGAGCCGTCAGATGGACAGAGATGAACAATCTGGGGCTAATGAACTGGTTTCTTTGTTTTTAATTCATACCTGAAAGCCTTGAATTCTTGCTAAATATTCCAGTTGTTTTGAAGGTTGTACTGGAGAACAAGGGGGAGTAGGAGAACTTGCTTTTAAACCTATGGCTTCAGCTGTAGGAGATGTTCCATTCATAAGGAGCTCCCTGGCAATGGTAGCTGAGCTGTTCGCTGTGGGAGATATACTGAAGAAAGAACTTGAAGGCTGGTTCATATCTTTGGGTGACAAATAGCCTAGAGTGGTGCCAGAGATTACTTTGTGGCGGCTGGCTTCCATCTCTTGATAAACATCAGGAGACAAATGAAGAATTCCTTTTGGAGCTATAAATAAAATGAAGGAACACTGTTATTACATTTCAAATACAAAATAGAGCCAGGCTACAGCATTATTCCCTCAACAGCCTCACTTGGGGGTAACAACAAAGAATAGATAGCATCTTCCTCAGAACTTCAGAGATAACTTTAACTGTTACTTAAGCGGTAAATGATCTATGCGTTAATAATCCTACAATTAAAAGCTTAAAAACACACAAAAATTGTTTTGGTAGAACTTGCACTTGATAGAGAAGCAATGGAAAGACAAAGGAAACCGACACATGGGAAATGGAGACAAAAACCAGGAACGTGCAGTGTCTTCACCCTGGAATTTCATATTCTCTATGTCATGAAAGACATACGAAGCCCCCAGGATAGCGTCAGTTGAGGCACTAAAGGTAAAACAAAGTCTGGAACAGTACAGACTCCTTCAGAGGTACAAATATATTTAGTAGCTTCCTGGATCCTCTCTTCTGCATAGCAACATCCTACAGAAAACTCTACATTCTAAATTAGGTATCAAAAATTGATGAGGCACCTTCATTTCAAAATTAATGGTCTTTATCTTAGCTTACTAGTGATACTACCACCTCTATGTCCCTTTTCCACTCTAGACTCCTAGCAATCACCTCTGACTGACCCATAATCAACTAGTTACCATGCTTAGTCAAACAATATTGCCACTTCCTCAACAAATGCATTAGCTCAAGCAAGGCCATAAACATTATGAAACAATAAGCCTGGGGTTGTGCCATCAGTAGAAGTTATTTTAAATCGAGAAAGAAGCACTTTCCTTTGAATGAAATTTGTCACACAGAAGTTTTAAATCATATTTCCAATTACTTGTTGTAAGGTCTTTTAATTATCCATTAATAACTTTCAAGCTATGCATTTTGCAGGGGCAACCATTTGATCTAGCAGTTAAGACACCCATAACAGAATGCCTGGGTATAACATCTACCTCCTCTCCTAACTCCAGCTTCTTCTGAAGCAAACTCTCTGAGGCCACAAGTGATGGCTCAAGCAACTGAGCTGTTACCACCTAAACAGGATACTTGCGCTGAGTTTCTAGCCCCACTTTGTCCCCCAAGCAGAGGCCATTCCAGGTTTTTTGTTTGATTGTTTGTTCTTGGTGGGGAATGAACCAGCAGATGGGAGTATGCTCTCTTGCTCTCTGCATCTTAAATAGCTTAAACTCATGTACATGGTTTTAAGTTACTGATAAGTCACTACTTGCAGAGTGTGCCATGAGAGGGAACTCACATCCCTTGCTCTTGCCCTTCTCTTGTATGTCATTAACATTCTCACCCAGACCGCTGTGACAATCACTGAAACATTTCACTATTGCTCTTCTACCCAGGGTCTATTTCTTAAAATGTGCTCTACAACACTAGGCCCCCCAAGGGATTTTATGATAAACACATCTGGAAAATGATATGAATAATATCATACATTTTCCTTCTAAAAACTGAAACATGCACATCAGCAGAATAAATACAAGGAGCCCAAAATAACAGAAATCTATTCAACTTAATTTAACGAAGAATCTCACAAGCTTATTTTAGATCCACATTTTTTATATGCTTTTAGCATCCACTTGTAAATACAGGAGGCTATCCCATTCTCTTTTGCATTAATTTCCAATGATCTATTTTAGAGTTTGCTGATGACTTCTGCTTTGATCTTATCTATTGAGTCCCCTCTAATCCCTTTTTCAACTCAGCTATTATATTCTTCAGCTTCAGGATTCCTACTGTTACACACTTTTTTTTTTAATGGTATCATGTCATTCATTGTGCATTTTGCATTCTTAAACTTTTCTCTGACATGAGACACATCCATACAAATGTTGTTCAATCCAGCTGACATGTGAATACAATATGATGAGTGGAATGTTAATTTTGTCATTGACTTTTTTGTTGTTATACACTTTTTAAAATCTTGTTGGAATTCTCACTTTGTTTATGCATTATTTACCTCACCTCACTGGACATCTCTCTAAGACTATTTTGATTGCTCTATCAGATAAGTCATGTATCTCCATTTCATTATAGCCAATTTCTGTCTGGAAATTGTCTGGAAAATATTTCTCTGTTTGTTTTCCTTGATTCTCTGTGCTGGTGCCTGCACATCAGATGAAGTAGCCTCCCCTCCTGGTCTTCATGAAGGGGATGGATACAGAACAAGATCCTCATTTATCAGACTAACTAGAGGTTCTGTACGTCTCTCAAGCCTCAAGGATCATCTAATTCATCTCTGTTCTTGGGAACCCCAGATTCTAGAGTATGCCAGGATCATCAGCAATGAGGCTGAAAAAAAGTCCTCAGGTAGCTTCCAAACAACCTGGGTTGTTAAATGCATAATGTACTTCTTTGCTTCCCAAGAAAGAAGAAGAGTGGTGGTTTGTTTTTTTTTTTTAATTTATTTTTATTAAAAAGGAAGATTTTAGAGAGAGAGAGAAGGAGAGACAGAGAAGGCTCATTCCCTAAAGCTGAGCTGATCTGAAGCTGGGAGCCAGGAGTTTCTTCCAGGTCTCCCATGTGGGTCTGGGGTCCCAAAGATTTGGATCACTCTTTTTGCTTTTTTATTATTATTATTACAAAGTCAGATATACAGAGAGGAGGAGAGACAGAGAAGAAGATCTTCCGTCCGATGATTCACTTCCCAAGTGACCGCAACACGACCGGTGCTGCACCAATCTGAAGCCAGGATCCAGGAACTTCTTCCAGGTCTCCCACAAGGATGCAGGGTCCCAAGGCTTTGGGCTGCCCTTGACTGCTTTCCCAAGCCCACAAGCAGGGAGCTGGATGGGAAGTGGAGCTGCCGGGATTAGAACCAGTGCCCATATGGGATTCTGGCTCGTTCAAGGTGAGGACTTTAGCCGCAAGGCCACGCTGCTGGGACCAATTTGGATCATTCTATGTTGTCTTCGCAAGTTATAATCAGAGAACTGCACTGGAAGTGGAGCAGCTGGGACACAAACTGGCACTAACATAGGATGCCAGCACAACAGGGTGGAGGATTAACTTGCTGTGCAACTGTACTTGACTGAGAAGTGGCATTTTTAAAATTTTTACTTCGTTTTTATTACTATTATCATTTTATGGTAGTTCCATAGGTTCTGGGATTTCCCTTGTCCCCTCACCAAATACCCTCCCCACCATCACTGAGTTCTCCTGTATTATTATTATTATTACAGTATAGTTCTTCATAAACAGTCATATGTACATCATTGCGGGCATGGACAATGGCACAGAGTCCAGCATCCTATTGTCAAGATATAGCTAACAGTTTGAATGGGAGTCCATCTTTGATCTGCATGTAGAGATGCGTACTGCATTGAATCCTCACATCTAGATATGACAGTCTCCATTACAATTACTGCACATTCCCTTGAATGAAAAGCCATAAAACAAAATCAACAAAAGGAAGAAAAACAGAAATTTATAACACCATTAAGTTAAATAACATGCTATCAAATGACTAACATGTCACCGAAGAAACAGACAAGAAAATCAAGAACCTTCTTGAAGAAAATGATGCTACTACATGATCTGTGAGTTAGTGGACAATTTAATGAGAAAAAAATTGTTTTGAACAGATAAAACTAAAAAAAAAAAAACCCACCAAAATCCATGAGATATAGTTTCTGTTGATCTTTGTTGATAAAATATGTGTCCTGTAGGCAACAAATAGATGGGTTTTGTTTTTTAATCCATTCTACTAATCTGATTGATGAGTCTAAGCCATTTACATTCAGGGTTAATATTCAGTATGCATCTCTACTTTCAGATCAAAGATGGACTCCCAATCAAACTGTTAACAAATTACCTGGGTGGTAATTTGGTCCTGTCATTTCAGCAATGGGTTGTTCATTGTTTAACTGAGTCTTCTGTTTTACTGGGATGTTCTTCACACCTGCCTTTGGTTTTGGTGGGTGCTATTCCTCTTCTCTGTGAAGAAAACATGTTGAAGTATCATTTGTAGGGCAGGTTTGGAAGAGACAAATTCTTTTAACGTTTTTAACTGTGGAAGAATTTTATTTCATTTTCAAAAACAAAAAAAAGCTTTTTGGGGATACATTATCCTGGGCCGACAATGTTTTTCTTTTAAAATCTGGAATATGTCCTTCCATTCTCTTCTGGCCTATAGAGTTTCCTGTGAGAGATCTCCTGTGAGTTTAATTGGCATTCCTTTAAATGTCAATTGTTCTTTTTTCAAACGCACATTTAAGGATCTTTCTCTTATGTTCGATTGAAGAGAGCTTGATGATCATGTGTTGTGGTGAAGATCACTTTTGGTCAAGCCTGTTGAGACTTCTGTGCCCCTCCTGGATGTCCTGGATCTTGTTTCCCAATTCTTTCTCTACATTAGCGAAATTTTCCCTTATTATTTCATTGAATACAGCTATAAACCCAGTTTCTCTTTCTGTACCTTCTGGGACTCCCATAACTCCTATGTTAGGCCTCTTATAATAGTGTCTTTCAATTCTTGAATATTTTTTTAGGCTTGATTCAGCTCTGCTTCCAGCGTTTTGTTTGTTTCGTCCTGGTGAAAGGAAATATCTTCCAATTCTGAGATTCTTTCTTCTCTTTCTTTCCTTCTATTTTGGAGACTCTCCACTGCACTTTAATTTGTTCCACTGTATTCTTCAGTTCTGATATATCAGCTTTCATTTGATTCATTTCCTGTGTGACATATTCCTTAAATTCCTTGAATTCCTGTAGTACGTGTTTCTCAATGTTGGTAAGAAGTTTTATAGCAAGTGTTTTGAATTTTGTACCTGTCATTTGCTCGATGTCTTCCTCAGCAAACTCTGAGGTTGGCATAGGGTTTTGCTCCATTGCAGGGGAGTCTCAGTAATATTCATTGTGCCTGTGTCTCTTCTTTTGCTCTTGGTCATTGTACTTCTGCTTAGCAGATTTTCCTTCTTGTGACAGGCTGCTAAGCCATGTCACCCACAGATCTGCAATTCGATTTTACTTGTTGTGGTTGATACATGGCTCTTTGTTTGCAGTCACTTGTGCCACTCTCTCCAGGGAGTTTCAGCTTCCACCATGGTCTCTGTAGCCCTAGCTCCTGGCTCAGCATTCTCTACTTCCTGTGACACTGTGCTGAGGCTACACCATTGTCTGTACAAACTTTCTTCCACTTCCAGTTTGAGCAGTTCCCAAGATTAGGGAGACACCAGGTATCCTATATAGCTAGGTTTTTTGTGGTGCTGATCTTGCTGGAACCTGTTGGTTGTTGGGTCTGAGGGCCACATGGGCATATTTTGACCTGTACGATGCCATAGTTGGTATTATTTTCCTGTGGGACCAGTGCAATGCACTGAGCTCAGCAAGTTCTCACTGAGCTCAGCGCATACACAGCTCACTGTTGTTCCTGTAGTCTTAAAGTTTTTGCCACAGTGTACAAAATTGTGCCTGATGTACCACTACTAGAGTTCTTGATCTGCTTGCCATCAGGTCTGAAGGCTACCCAAACCTATCTTGGGTGTAATCTGTAGGATGCCACGTTGTTGCAGGTCACCAAGCCCAAAATGAGTTCACTCCCAGCTCAGTACACATGCAGTACTGTCCTGTAGCCTTTGCCTCCCTATACAAAATGGCACCCAATTTGGCTCTAGGGGATGGACTGGGCTGTGAAATCCACCCTGCTCCCACACTGGTCGTGTAGGACCTGCTGCTGTGTCTCTGCCTCTGGCAAAATCAAATAGATCAGCAGGACAGGCAGTTCTTTGTCTAGGCTCACCTCCTGAGCTCCGGGTGAATGCCCCTTCCCACCATGTTGCTGGTGGAGTTCCAGCTGTCGATACAGTTCAGATGGCCAGTAGCCAAATGGTGCTAGGTAGTCACTGCAACACTGCATCGTTGTGTCCACTGTGTTTCTGTGTCTGTCAGTATCCAGGTACTCCTCTGCTGTCATTCTGTCCTCTCTTGATTCCTGGAATGTGCCCTCTTTGCTTCACATTGGCTAATGTCTCTCCATCTGTTCAAGTGTCACTCCATTCTGCCATCTTGATTCTCCGAAAAGAGGCATTTTTTTTCCAACTGTTATCTCTGTGCTGGGCTGGAGGATTGGCTATGGTGATTACCAGCTATCTTGTTCTCATTAGTGCCAGGTGGCTAGAGTATGTCATCTTCTACCAGTACTCTGGAAGCAGGCCAAAGAGAAATCCCCCAATCCAGGAAAGTGGTTGACCCAGAAGTAGTGGACACTCAGTTTAACATTTTCCCTTCACAGGGGGAAAGTGGGAACTGGGGAAATTTTTCCTAATTGTACGTCACTGTTCCTGGCACAGGGATTACGGCATAAGGATATGCCAAATTTCCCTATTTTCAGTATGGCTGGTTTTGAGCTCACCAGGATGTAGGAGCCTTCTAACTACGATTTAAGACTTCATGGACATGGAACATGTCCATGAATTACTGTTGAACTGGTACATTTGGGGGGCGGGGGGGGGGAAGAAGTGTTCAGGGCTTCCTATTCCACCACTTTGACTAGACTTATTTAAGTCTTTGACTGGCTCCCCTTTACTTACATTGTAGAATCCAAATTTCTTAGAATGACACAGGACATCCTACTGCATCTTCAGGTTGAAATGGGGAACATTAGATGGAAGAATCTGGAGGGCCTCCCTGGGTCAGGCCAGGATAGGTTGTGGCACCTGCTGATACTTCTGAGAGTCATGTTTGGGGGCAGGACTGGTAGGAGTTCTTTGGGGTCACTGACTAGGCTACAGCACCTGCTAGCACATGCAAAAGCTGGGGCTGAGGCAGGCTGGGGCTGGCTGAGGTAGGCTAAAGCACCCACCATCAAGGGCTGGGACTGGGGATGGCCATGCTAAGTTGGGCTATAGCACCCATCAGCATATACAATAACTGGGGCTGGTGGCAGGCCTGGTAGAGGCTCACTGAGGTCACCCCAACTAGGCTGCAGAATGAGCCAATGCATACAAGGGCTGGGGCTGGTGTGAGTTGGGACAGGCTAGACCATAGCACTCACTGGCTAGAGCTTGAACTGCAGCACCCACTGATTAATGCAAAAGCTGGGGCAGGTTGGGCCGGGCTAGGTACCTGCCAGCACACATGAGAACCAGGGCTGTGGACAGGCTTGGTAGGGGACATTTGGAGATGACCCTACTAGGCTGCAGTACTCACTGCTTAGAGTTGGGACTGGGAGTAGGTCATACTGTTAGTCAAGGCAGAGCAGAAGTGATGTCAATCCATTCAAGAATGTTTGGGATGTACTGACAGACCACCCTGATTTTGTCTCAGTGTGCAAAAGGTCAACATCTGCCATGACAGGTACCTCACACTATAAAACACATGCATGTGCAAACCAGGGAAATGCCACCTCTCTTGTTACCCATGCATAAGATGTATAAAGCCCCAGTATATATAGCCCCTGTATAACTAGATGGCCATTTTCCTCACCCAGTCACCATCACCCCTCTCCCACACACACACACTGTGTAGAAGTGGTTCCAGGCCATTTCCCACAAGGTAACAGTCTACCATACGCTCTCCCCTGACTATTAAAATTCCCTCTGTGTCTTTATGAAGTGAGTCTGAATGACTCTGAGCCTACATTGTCCAGGCTAGGTCGCAGCACCTGCCAGCAAGTGCCAGGGCTGGAGGCAGGCCATTCTGGGCTGGGCAAGAAACAGGGCTATGAGTGTGCTTGGTATGGGCTTCTTGGGGTCACTCCCACTAGGATGCAGCTTTCTCCATTATACATAAGAATTGGGGCTGGTAGCAGGTTGGGATGGGCTAGGCAAGGCTGACCTGAGAGTTGGGACTGAGGGTGAAACTGGCAGGGTGGGCTGAGTCTAACCTTGTACCAACTGGCACACACTAGAACAAGTTCTGAGGGAGGTTTCTTTTTTCTTTTACTTTCTTTTAAGATTTACTTAATTTTATTGGAAAGACAGATCAGATTCACACAGAGAAGGAGATACAGAGAGGAAGATTGTCCATCTGCTAGTTCACTCCCAAGTGACCAATATGGCCAGAGCTGAGCCAATCCAAAGCTAGGAGCTAGGAGCTTCTTCCTCATGTCTCCCACTTGGGATGCAGGGTCCCAAGGCTTTGGGTTGTCCTATACTGCTTTCTCAGGTCACAAGCAGGGAGCTCAATGAGAAATGGAGCAGCTAGGATATAAACTATTGTCCATATGGGATCCCGATGCTTGCAAGGTGGGGATTTAGCTATTGAGCCATCATGCTGGACCCTCGGGGGAGGTTTCTTAGGGAGTTCTCCAAGTGGCTGACTGCACTCAAACCTCAACCTCAGGAAAATCACATGTGTTCTGACTTTGAAGTACATGTTGCAGCACTAGGCCACCCACCATGGTTACTGAATTCCATGTATGAATAGCAAGCATACCTAGATGCACATGAAAGACAATAGAGCTAGCTCATCTAAGCCAACAGAGGACTTCAAATACCCCCTCAAAGGATGTAAAGGACAGACTGAACAATACTCCATGCAAGGCTTTACAGAAAGCACCTAGGTCCGTGTACACACTGAGGTAAACATGAATAGCTAACAGGCCTTAGAAAGAATTTCTCACCTCCAAGGCAAGAAAGTCAAAAACTTCTCAGAACAATCAAGACCACTGAAGTAACACCCTTGGAACATTCTTTTCATCATCAGGGCCTTTAAGGCGACATTAAAGGACTGTCTCCATCCTCAGGCAGTGACGTAGTCTGACAGCAAAGAGCAGTGCACTCTCCCCACCCACCGCCCCTACTATGGAAACAGGAGGGAAAAGTAAAACATTTATGTTACTCACCCTCCCCCAGCCCCTATCCAACCTACCCTAATTGGAGTCCATATGGGTCTGCAACACCCCCATCTTTGTAATAAATATTAAAATAAAAAACAAATTGAAAAAAAGCTGACTCCTACTTGTGTCTGTAACCTCATCTACTAAGGTGTCATGACAAAGACTCCTTGCTTGCTATATGGATGTTCACAGTTCTTCGAGCATTACATGTTACTTAATCCTAACACACTTTAATTTTTATTGCTCTATTACATACATGCTTACATGCACACACACACACACACACACACAACAACATACAGACACACCATTCTTACATAAGTCCTAACAAGTATGTACTGGGCACTGTGCTAACCAATTTTGTTCTGACCTTCAATCATAATCAATATATTTAGAGGAAAATGTAAACAGTATGAAATGTTTATATGACTCATTAGAAACAGGTTGAAAGAGCACTAGGAATGAAAAAGGAGAAATAGCAGGAACTAAGGAGAGGGTTGTTGGAGCTGGCAATCAGAGCAATTTCAAAGCGGGCAAGGTTAGCCAGAAAGAAGGGAACTGAAGGCTCCAGACAGTATGGGCAACTTTTGCCACTAGCACTTGACAACAGAGTTGGGAAACTACAGAAGGCAAAGAGAAGCAGGGACCAGGTAGCAGGAGACTTTTATTTTGGCAGCATTAAAGAATGGAAGAGTTTTATATGTGCTTTTAAAAATAGTTTAAGTTGCTTAAGATGATAAAACAATTCTCTTTTATTGATTTCATTTATTGATATGTGTAGGTTTTCAAATTCTCTACACGAGCAAGTGTCAGTCTTTTATACCAAGGAAAAATTATCAATATATTTTTTGAAGGAACACATGAGCATTGAATACTGCACAGATACAATTATTAGAAAGAACTACTTTTAATTTTCTGCTTTAAGACATTCTTTAAATTTTTTTAACCAATGCACTTTGTAGTTGTTGCTAACTTGAAAAAAACAAGTTAAACACAGGAATATCATGACCCTGCTATTTACAAAGCAGTTTATTTCTTACCACTATTTTTGTTCTTAAAAAAATTTTTTGTCTGAACTATCAAAACCACTTGAGAAAGACTCTCAGAGCATGCCCACATAGGGGACCTGGGATGGGTGGGAGACTGGGTGGGGCTTCTCCCTTTACATCCCCCTTTACTACAGATAAAGAAAAAAATTATGGAAATGATAGTCTTACCCACTTTCCTGTAGCCCTTGAAACTTTGTGCCCTAATTAACTATGTAAAGAGTATCAAAAATAAAATTTAAAAATGCAAAAAAAAATTACACAGTGAAAACTTTTGTGTGTTTAGTTTTAAAAATATTTTTGTCTAAGTTTTTTCTCTGTTCCTCGTTATTATTACTATTTTTTACTTGCCTTGTGGATACTGTCACTACTATCACCCAAAAAAGTGTTAAACATGTGTAAATAAAGGAATAAGGTAAAAAAATATTTCTACCAATATTTTTAAAAACATAATATTTCATTACACTGTTGTTTTAAACAATAATTTCTTTAAACAATTCTGCGCTGTTGGACTTTAAATTTGCTTTCTAATTTTTGTAAGTATAAACATATTGATAATCATTCTTGTAATTAAATCCTTAATCACATGAAAATTTATTTCTTAAGTAGAATTATTAATTGAAAAATAAGCACTTCAGGTTTTTTACACTACAAAATGCCCCTCTAATAACGTTATACTAATGTCACACACCCACAGAAATATGAAAGTGCCTGGTTACCTAGTTTGGTATTAGATATCATAACTAAACACTAATGGCCACTTATTAACACTGACAGAAAGCAGGTCAATGACTGTTCTAGTACGGGGCTAGCGGAAGTAACAGATTGCAAAAAAGGCATGAGTAAACTTCTAGGGAAGTGGAAATGTTTGTTTCACAGGTATATAAACATGTCAAAAGTGGTCAAATTTTATGCTTTATGTACTTCACTTATGCCTCAAAGTTGTAAAAAAAAATCTGCCAATATAAGTGGAATGTCATTATTACTAGTTTATTTCGCTAATTACATAAATATAATTCTTACTTAAATGTAACTCTAAATTCTGTTTGTAAGAAATCAAGAAACTTAACAGCATCACTTCACTACTGTTACTATACAGCAGCAACGGGCTTGCCAACAGCAATATTATGAAGCAACAAAAACGTTCTCTCAACACTCAGGAGAGGCATTACATCACCGGGTAAGAACTCGTACAGAGTTCAGGCTCCTCTACTCCACGGTAAAGCCTGGTCAAAAATATTTTTTTCTCACTAATAAAGAAGATTCCTTTCTCCAGAGCTCAAATAATAGAACAGTTATACAAACAGTAAAATGGCATTATTACACTAAGGTGTAATGCATTTTCAATTTGAATATCAGTAGCAGCACAGGGATTGGTTATAATTCAGTGAAGGTATTCCTATTGGAAATTTAAGTTGCTTTTTAATAGTTTAAATATATAAGCAAAATCAGAGTAATTTAGGGTATGCAAAGCTACTTATTCAGCCAATCAGGTCTCCCCCAAAAACTGTATCAAGGTGTATTTCTCTTAACAGCAAGTCACTAAGCCAGCTTTCCCACACTCCTGTTAAAACAAATTTCATTTATTTCAAAAAGTCCTAGCCACTTTACAGGGTCATTATTATCTTAATTTACTTGTACCTGATAACTGCTCAGTATAAGCTTTTTCTCATGTAACCAACTAAGGTCTGTATCTTCTTTGATCAGTTTCTTCACTCATGGATTTCAACCACCCTATTCTCCTCACTCCAGCTGGTTACATTCATTTGTATTCACTCTAACTGGAGAGGTCCTGAACCCATTCTCCCTTCATCTATCTTGTGTCCCTGATTTGGCCTTTGTTGGTCTGTAACCATTGCATACAGCTACATTGTAGCAGGAGTATGGGTATTGTTCTACACTCTACTTTCTTATCTTACATAATTCCCACAACAACCAAGTCAAATGGGCATTATTATTTCCCCAAGTTAAAGATGAAAACACTAAAGCCTGCAGATGCGAAGAAATTCAACTGAGGTCACATGGATAAGCTGCAATGCTAGAACTGAATCATAGGCAACAGAGTATATGTCTCCAGAGCCTGGATACTTAAGCATCACATGAAACACCCTCTCTTTTTTTTTTTTTTTCTTTATTGGAAAGGTGGATATACAGAGAGGAGAGACAGAGAGAAAGATCTTCCGTCTGATGATTCACTCCCTAAGTGAGTGAAACAGTCGATGCTATGCCGATCTGAAGCCAGGAGCCTCTTCCGGGTCTCCCACGCAGGTGCATGGTCCCAAAGCCCTGAGCCGTCCTCGACTGCTTTCCCAGGCCACAGGCAGGGAGCTGGAAGGGAAGCGGGGCTGCCGGGATTAGAACCGGCGCCCATATGGGATCCCGGTGCGTGCAAGGCAAGGACCTTAACCACTGCGCCACCGTGCCGGGCCCTGAAACAGCCTCTTGAAAGAACAGGTGTTCAGGGAGCTCCAAACACTTGATTCCTCATCTAGAAAGTAAACTCTGCCTGAGACAGACAAATTGGCTCCAGGTTTGATGCCATGCCATTACTGCTGACCCTAGATGTTCCAGCAATCAATTCACCAAAAATTTTACCAAAATATACAAAGACCTTAAAGGCCTAAAGTGGCCACAGATTAAGACATCTCACAAAACAAAAAATCCCAGTCATGGGGCTCATCTGAACTGTTTCTGTTTAACAGATCTGTGATTCTCTAAAATGGGTTTGTGAACTGAACCCTTCAGCAGCCAAAGCTTCCTAGAATATCTTCATAGAATCCCAATATCTACTGAAGAACTGCAGAGAAAGTCCTGAATTGGAGATCTCTTACAAGATCTGATCATATGTACAAATAAGCAAATTCAAGAGTATTTTGCCTTTTGATGTTCACCCATGTCACGATTTCTTTATCAGAGGTGGAAGAACATAAATGTTTATGAGTAGTAAGTGGTGTCATGAGAATCAGAACAGCAGTGCTATCACACTGGTCCAAATGGTTCCTGTCAGTTCATAGGGACACCTTTAGAATGAGTATGTAGGTATATCATGATCAAATGAATTTGTCAGTGTTTACACCAAAACTTTTGAAAAAATTCTTCCTGGTTCCACAAATCAGCTTGATTTTTTTTGTCACAATAATATTGAACTTCAAATTTGCTCATATGTAGCCCAATACTTAAAAATATTACAGCTCATTTCTGAAAGAGTGAATTTCTCACAATAAAAAACTGTAATTAAGAATTCTTGGGCCCGGCGTGGTGGCGCAGTGGTTAAGGTCCTCGCCTTGCACGCACAGGGATCCCATATGGGCGCCGGTTCTAATCCTGGCAGCCCCACTTCCCTTCCAGCTCCCTGCCTGTGGCCTGGGAAAACAGCAGAGGACGGCCCAAAGCTTTGGGACCCTGCACCCGCATGGGAGACCCGGAAGAGGCTCCTGGCTTCGGATTGGCATAGCATCGGCCGTTGCGCTCACTTAGGGAGTGAATCATCAGACGGAAGATCTTTCTCTCTGTCTCTCCTCTCTGTATATCCGCCTTTCCAATAAAGAAAATAAAAAATAAATCTTTTTAAAAAAAGAAAAGAATTCTTAAAAACTTGAAATATATGCTGCTGGTTTAATGTAAGAACTCAAGAAAAATATGAACAACAAAAGCACAACTGATCCGTTGTATAATGTCTTTTAAAAAGTTATTCAAGGGGCCAATGTGATGGCTCAATGGCTAAATCCTTACTTGCAAGCACCAGGATCCCATATGGGCACTGGTTCATATCCTGGCTGCTCCACTTTCCATCCAGCCCCCTGCTTGTGGCCTGGGAAAGCAGTAGAGGACAGCCCAATACTTCAGGACCCTGTACCCGCGTGGGAGACATGAGGAAGCTCTAAGCTCTTGACTTCCTACTACAGCCATTTGCAGAGCAAACCAGCAATGGAAGAACCAATCTCTCTATCTGTCCTTCTCTACATAAGTCTGATCTGCCCTTCCAATTAAAAAAAAAAAAAAAACTTAAAAAAAAATTACTCAAATAAAAACAGGTAGAATCCAAGGAAGGTCAGTAACCTAATTAACTATATTACATCAGTACCAGTACCAGCTTCCTGATTTTGATGATAGAACATACTAGGGTTGTGAGATGTTGAAAAGTATACCATTTTTATAACTTCTCACAAACCTATTATGCGATACTTTAAAAGTAAAAACCACCACCACCCAGGCCAGAAAAGTACTGGGAATACTTCTCTGAGACTCATCCTTAACCACCAAGAACACTGCTGACAGCAACTCTAATCTGGCTCTGGCCCTGAGCAATATTGGTCTCTTAACATTTGCAATATGCCCTTCTGCCTGCACTTGATGCGTAGTTCCTGGATGCCTGGGATGCTTGGGCTCCAGGAGCCGGCCTCAAGGCTGGGACCCCTGTACCTTCTGAGAGAATGGAAGTCAAGTATTTATTGTAAATATTCACAACCCCAAATTAAGTCCATTGCACCACTACAGTCATGCTAATAGAGATAAGGAACAGGCCAGATCCATCCTTAGCAGGATCTTCAGCTGCTAGGCTGATGTTAGCTACAGAAGTTTCTCCTTTCTGTTACTGGATATTGACAATCAACAGCTGAGGGTAGGAGTGGGGACTTGTATGAGTCCTACCACTCATCTCCTCACAAGGTATTACAGCTGAGGCCCTACGATTCCTAGTTCTGCCTCACTGTTAAATATATGATAGTTATATAGTTTAAAAAAATCACCACTGTCAAACTTGAAAGAAACTCAAGAAAAATTTAAAAAGGAAAAATGTTGGCTAAGAGCAAAACAGTGACAAAAATGAAATGTAAATAATTTGTCAGGAGTTTCTTTCAAAGGTGAGCTTCAGAGTCATCTAGAAAGGTAAAATCAAAGAAAGTTAAAGATTCATTACTGAACAAATTTAAAAATGTATTCAAAGAACAACATGTATGAATAGTTAAACTTTTTCTTATTCTCAGAGATAAAGACATTGATTTCATTCATTTATGGGTTATTATTCCTTTTTGGCTATTTTTATCATAATGATGCATGTGAGGAATTATTAATCTGATGGCTACTTATGAACAAAGTTAGTGAGAAAGAAGTTTTCCACAGATAGTACAGGCTTTTTGGTAGGCAGAACTATGACAGAAAGTACATCACAGTCTGGTCATGTCCCACATCAGGTTCAGCTCTGGGGCAGAAAGATGCCTGGCAGGAGGCTTTCAAAAAGAATTCGCAATCCCTTTTCTATTTACCTTATTATTTTTATTACAAATCTTTTTTAACAAGAAAATGGATTCCAAAATTAAATCGCAAATCAAAGAATAGCTATGAGACAGAAATTTTTGATAGGGACCCACTACGAATGGGTAGTGGGAGAGTAACGTCTGTACATTTCAATGACGCACTCTGATGTGCAGCTCTCTGCAGAGATAATCTAAATCTTAACTCAGAAATGAAAAGGGATCGACACCCCACTCTCCAGCCCCACCTCCACAAAACACTTAGGTCGTGCTGAGCATATTTCTATGACTGGAAGCAAAGACATAATTACAGGCTAAAAATGAAGAAAATTTTTTACAAAATAGCTAGACTTTACAAGAGCAGAACAGCTCACATGTGATTCAGCCTAAGTATAGCGTAGGTGGGTAATTGGGGAGTTCAGGCATTCCCAAGAAGTACATTCACCTTTCAGCTTAACAATCAAGGTTTCACTTAGTTAGCTTACTTGGGAGAAATGTTTTAAAGGCTCAACATTTCCCTGTAAAGGCAGAACAGAACTATGAATATTGCTGCTGAGTAAGACAAAAACGATGCAATGAAAACGACGTTTGAGAGCAGCTTATAAGCAGGATGAGCCATTATTCATTTTTGGTTTGTGTAAATACATTAACAATGTGGCTTAAAAAATAAAGGCCACTCTTCTTGGTTATCTTTCTTCAGGGAAAATCCCATTAGTGACTGAAAAATGCATGCCTCAAGTACTGTGTGACCTATTACCTGACCCCTCAGCAGGAATAAATGCACACTGAGCAGTCTACAGAAGCCCCAGATACTTCAGCACAGAATTCACCTGCCAGGATGCCAAGCATCTACTCCTGGTCCACACCCCCAAACAACTCTCAAGGCAGTAATTGCAACTGCTGCAAAAGCACCATTTTTCTGAGATCTCCAGCTTGCTCCATATGCCTTGCTTTTGTTAGCTCAGTAACTCTCACAATGACCCCTTATAGTAGGAACCATGATTATCTCAAGTTCACCTTTGCACACTCTGATGCATACAGAGGTTATTAATGTGATTCGCTCAAATTCACAGCCAGAAAAGTGGTGGGTGTTGGCATCTGTACCTAGGTGTCTGGCTTGTAGAGCTGGTTAATTATACATTGAGTATTCTCAACTTGGCAAAATTACTTTTTTTCCAAAATTACCTTTTAAAAATTGTTTAGAAATTCATTTTTGTAAGAACAAAAGGAACAATTGAGCAAGACAGAAAATTTAGACAAACACAGAAAACTCTTACTTGTAGCAGCAAAAACACAGGACTCCTTTCCTGTCTAAGTGGTATGAGCTCCCCCTATCCAGTTTGTCTGACAGGGTGGCTGTGTCAAAAAAAGGCCTCCTAGTGGCACCAGTGGAGACCATGCAGGGGATATAGACTTCTCCCCTACTTGGGCAGTAAGGAAAGGCCCCTCCCCACTCCCTGCTACAGCGGTTTCAGGAGAGGAGCTGAGGGAAGTCAGGGTAGCTGGAATGAGCTCATTCCCACAGGAGGCTCAGAATGCCCACTTCATCTGACAGTAACAAGGACTCCCCTAACCAGCGGAGTCAATGGATACAGAAAAGCGAAATTAGATTTATACCTGCACCTGGCAGAAACGAGGTGACACCCCTCACTGTACCTGTTAGAGCAAGCTGTGTCTGTCTGTCTCTCTCTCTTTTTATTCTCTGTTTCACACACTCCAAAGAACCAAGAAGACTTACATGAGATCCAAGTTTTATAATATGAGCAGTCCAGGTTTCAATTTTTAAAAATCACTGGTTAATATATAAGCAGTATAAATACCACATACTGAAATTTAAAAAAAAAATCAAGATGCCAATAGTGAAACACATAGAAATGTTAGGAAAATTTAACAAAAATTTTAAAGTATCCATGATAAAAATGCTTCAGTGAACAGGTATAAACATGCTTCCAACAGTGGGAAAAAAGCAGATCTTCGCAAATCTTCTTTAGCAAAGAAAAAGAGAACCAATTTTAGAATTAAAACATATAACCAAAACAAAAAAGCACAATGGATAAGTTCAGTAGCAGAATAAAGAGGAAAGAATCAGTGAAGTAGAAGTAAGAAAGCCAAAAATTATTATTAGAACAGAAGAAACAGAAGGGAAAATAAAACAGACAGCATTAAGAACTAAAAGATCTGATTATCTCCATTCCTGGGAAGGAGAAAAGAGGGTGAGTTTGAAAAAGTACTCCAAGAAACAACACCTGAAAATTCTTCAAACTAGTAAGACATAAACCTCCAGATTTAAGATGCTGAGCAAATTCTAAACAAGATAAACACAAAGAAGTCTACACTAGGACATCATAACTAAACTTGTGAAAACGAAATACAAAGAAAAAATCTTGAAAGAAGTAGGAGGAAGACAAAATGTAACCTTAGGGGAATGATTATTTCAAATGACAGAAGACTTCTCATTGCCAAGCGCAGAATCAAGTAAAGGACCATCAACCAGAGTCCTATATTCTAGGGCAAAAAGGTGGAAGGAAAAGGATATCCAAACATTCTCAGGTTGAAGAAAATTAAGATTTTCTTCTGTCAGATTAGATTAACAGAATGAATCTGAATCCGTGGCACAGCAGGAAGAAAAAAATGCAAGCAAAAAACAAGAGCAAATACAAAAGGATTTCTTTCACCTTTTAATGTTTTCCAGATAACACAACAATTATGCTACTGTCTGATGTGGTTCTAAATATGTGTAGAGAAAATATACAATTGTCTTATCAATAGGGGAAGGAGGAAGATACAAACGGGGGGAAGGCTTCTACACTCCAATCAAATTCAAATCAAAACAGCTAAGTTGGGTACATTGGGTAGTCTCTCTTTACCCAGTTTTACTTTCCATGGTTTCAGTCACATGCAGTTAAAAAAATTACAAACATAAACAACTTCGACAATCTAAGCTGTGTGCCGTCTGAGGAGTGATGATAAATTGCACCGTCCTGTCTCTCCCACCACAGGTGCGAGTCATCTCCTTGTCCAGCATATCCACACTGTTATATGTCATCTGCTCTGCGTCATCTAGTAGCTAGCCCCGATGGTTGCGGATTCACAACACATAACTCTTATTTTACTGAATAATGGCTCAAGGAAAGAGAGGTCATGCAAAGGAGATAACCAAATGATAATATAATTATATTTTCAAAGTAGTGAAGTAACCCACTGGAAGGAAGAAGAAAAGGTAGAACAAAAAAATTAATTAATTAATTAAATGGCAGAGTTAAGCCTTAACATAGCAATAACTACAATAAGTGTGTAAAAAATCTAAATATAAAAGATACTGGCAGAGTGGGATAAAAGCATTGCCCATAAAACCTCAGACAAAGGAAAGTTAAAGATAAACCTATCACACACATATTAACCCACAGAAAGCAAAAGGATCTGCTTCCAAATAATGAAATGAAGAGATTCCCCAACAAAAATCATAAACAGCAAAAAAAGTTTTAAAAACTTTAAGCCTCTGGAAACTGTGCCTAGGACATGTGAGTGGTCATTGTCCCAAGTTTTTTAGGGAGTTATCTAAATTCTTGAAAAATATCTCTGTTATTTCTGGTGGACTATGTGAACCATACTAGATATGCTAGCAAACTCATTCATGTTGAGCTCCTGAAGAGTTTATGCTAATGAGATGACTCAAGATGGGAACATGACTGGATCAAAAGACCAAACATTATGACTAAACGATTGAAATCTGGGGCCACATGACATCAGCATGACTGCCAAGGACTATAGATCGGTATCAATTTCATGGGCGAATGATGACAACATAACGAAACTCCAATAAAAACTCTGACAACTCTGGAAGCCCAAAGGAGCTTTCCTGGTTGGCATGCTCTGTACTGCAGTACCACATCACTCACATCAACATGCCAGGAAAGCGACACGCCCTGAATCCATAGGAAGCGCACATGGAAAGATTCACATTTGGACCACCACAGGCCTCATTCTACTCCTCTGTTCTTTTGGCTGTTTCTGATTTGCATCTTTTTTGTAATTCTGCCATCTTAAAAAATGTAACAGTTGTAATTTTGTGTGTCACCCTAGAAACTCCTCAAATCTCATGTGGCAGTGGGAGCACATGAATATGTACCCAGTTGTTCAGAAATAAGGGGTGGGGAAAGCATCATATAAGTAGGTTAAGCCATTGCCTGGGATACTTGCATTTCACAGCAGAGAGCTAATTCCAGTCCCACTGTCCTACTTCTAATCCATCCCCCTGCCAATATCCTTGGGAAAGCAGTAGAGGATGGCCAAGTACTTGGGCACTTGCCACACATGTGGAAGAGATGTCATGGAGTTCCCAAAGCTGGCTTAAGCCTGGCCCAAATCCGGCTGCTGTGACTATTTTGAGAGTGAGACAGTGGACTGAAGATCTCTTTTTCTGCTCCTTTCTCTTCCTCCCGCTCCCTCTGTTGTTCTGCCTTTCAAATGAAAAAAAAAAAAAAAGTAGATACTAATAATTAGAAGAAAGAAGATGAGAAGGAGAAATAAACATTTGGCTTCGGAAAGCTCCAAACTTGCTGTTGTTATCAGCAGTTGACAGCAGTATTACAGAGGAATGTTCTCTTAACTGACAACACTTAGCCTAACTCCATATCTCACATCAGAAGACACTGCATATTTTTTGAAGAAAACCTAATGAATCTCAGTGGAAATAGTAAGAACTTAAACCATCTGAGTCACAATTCTGCCTCTCTTTCCCTACTGTGGCTAAGAAGACGAGGCTCTCTTTTTCTTCAATCTGCCATCAAAGAATCTGGAAAAAGTAGTTGTCAAAAGTTGTAGCTCTCCCACCTCCAAACTGCAGATGTCAAGTACTGGTGTATGCCGCTAAGAGGCTAGTGCCATCTCATACAGTAAACGTCCCACAGCGACAAAGAGATTGACAACAGTCGGGCACTGACACTGCTCCCTCTAACATGAAGGTGGCTTTATGTCAGAAAACATAAGCCAAGAACAGCAGAGACTACCTCCTGAATGGAGTATACCTTGATCAAAAAGCAGAAGCATCACCTCAAGCAAAGTGGGCCATTGTGCCAAATCTTCACTTGGGAGTGGTGGCTCAGAGAATCTGCAGGAAGAAGCAGTTCATAAAAACTCTCCAAAGACACTGGCTTTATGTTTGACAGAAAATGTAAGCAAGTTGAAGCCTCTGGGAATTCCTGGAAACATGCAGATTTTGGTGGAGGACAATTTATGCCTTATAAAAAAAAAACAGAACAGGGCCCAGCGTCATGGTCTAGCAGCTAAAGTCCTTGCCTTAAACATGCTGGGATCCCATATGGGTGCTGGTTTTAATCACAGGGGCCCCATTTCTCATCCAGCTCCCTGCTTGTGGCCTGGGAAAACAGTCAAAGACAGCCCCAAAGCCTTGGTACTATGCACACATGCGTGGGAGACCCAAAAAAAAATTCTCGCTCCTGGCTTTGAATTGGCTCAGCTCTGGCCACTGAAGTCATTTTGGGAGTGAATCATAGGTTGGAAGCTCTTCCTCTCTGTCTCTCCTCCTCTCTGTATATCTGACTTTGCAGTAAAAGTAAATAAATCTTTTAAAAAGAGAGAGAGACAAGTTCCCCTGGCAATAAGGGAAATCCAAATGAAGACAACAATGTGGTACCACCTAACACCAGAAAGGATGGCACACATACAAAAAACCAACAACACTTGCTGGCAAGGATGTGGGGAAAAGGGAACCCTACTCCACTGTTGGTGGGACTGCAAACTTGTACAGCTTCTATGGAAATCAGTATGGAGGATACTGAAACAATTGAAAATCAGCATACCATATGACCCAGCAATAGCACTCCTCGGAATATATCCAAAACACCTGTTTTACGAGAAACCAACATGCACCCCTATGCTTATAGCAGCACAATCAGTAACTGCAAAAACCTGGAAGCAACCGAAATGCCCATCAACAGAGGACTGGATAAGAAAGCTATGGTTCATATACTCCATGGAATACTACTCAGCTATCAAGAAAAAAATGAAATGCAGTTCTTTGTGGCCAAGTGGGCCCAACTGGAATCCATTATGCTAAGAGAAATGAACCAATCCCAAAAGGTTAAACACCACATGTTTGCCTTAATCTGAGATGAAAAGTTGTTAATCTGGAAAATAATACCTATACATTGTAATATTATTGCAATCTCTGACAACATGTATCCAATGCAATAAGATAATGCGCTGTAACCCATAATACAACAACAATTAATGTGAGTCAGAATGCTTATGATCTACATCAAAGAACTATAAAACCTAAAACACTCTTAATACCCTATGTTACTCCGTTATGGGGAGGGAATGAAGAGAAATCTTCCATTTCCCTAAAAAGTGAGAGGAAGATGTGAAATATAGTCTATCAGGATCAAATCTGATAACCCATAGACAACAGATTCGAGTCAGCACTAGACAATAGTAAAGCTACACAGGCATAAGGGGAGATCGGCAGCAACCCCGAAAGCCTCTTAACAGGAGATCATACGTATGGAGCAGGGGGGAGACCCCAGAGTGGAGCAGGAGGTCAGGAGGAGGCTCGCATCCCAACCCTGAAGACTCCCAGATCCTCACCAAGGACCATCAACATGGACACCAAGGACTACATCCCAACTGCTAAGGAGACCACGGGGAATAGGAGTGCCTTTGGAGGCCGAGAACTCTGAGGTCACCCACCCCCACCTGGAGCCTCCACAGGGAATGGAAGAAGTCCAAACTCTGCCGTGCAGAAACCAGTGCCATCGGAATGACGGCCAGGAGCCCTGAGTGATCTGCAGAAATAGAATAATAATAAACTTCCTTCGGGACTAGGGAAGCGAGCTCTCTCTTGGGTCCTTGCCTGGCTCTGGGTTCCCACCCTCCCTCGTGGTGACCATTAGGATCGCTCCAGCAACCCCTCAAAACAAACAAACAAATATACAAACAAACAAAAAATCTAGAATGAACAGACAACAACATGGAAAGCTTAGAATCAGACAGGAAACGGCCAGTGTGGACCCAAACATGCCTCACTAGGTGGGACACAAAGATAAGTTACGCCTCACTGGGGTATAGGGAATTTCTCTGCACACCCATCCTAAAAAAAAAAAAAATGTACTGTACCTAAACTGATAACTGTATGGAATCAGGCTGAATATAAACCAAAATTGAAATGTCTATGAAGAAGTCACAGCATGTAGTTAGGCAACCGCATTTTCCTATCAACATACTATTAACCAATACCATGTCAATTAATGCCATAAGGTTGTAAATGGCTGTTGATGTTATGTTGGGGCCTTTAATTGTTTGGGATGATACTTTGCTGGCTTTACCTTCAGACCAGAGATGGTCCCACCAAGAAATCGTTGAACCCACTAGGATAATAAGACACTGGACTTTATGCTTGGTAAATACTTCCAATGAAAGAACCTCAACTGAATTTGAACTGTGGTAATGCAGCAAGGTGGAGAAATCCACCATGGGGAGAGGGTTCAGGGAGGGGTGGGGGGAATCCCAGTGCCCATAACACTGTGTCACATAATGCAATGCAATTAATAAAATCAATAAATAAATTTAAAAAAAAAAAGAAAAAAGAGAGAGAATAATCAATTAGCAATTAATAGAGCCTGAGTAACAGGTACTATAGTAACAAGAGCAGAAAGTTTAACAAAGATCAGAATCAGACAGTCAACAAAAGTCTCACTAAACCCACTGTCATCCCACGTGATGAGCATGCTGAAAAACGCAGTGTGGGCCAGGCATTCAGCATAGTGGTAGACAGGAGGCTTAGAATATGTGCACTTTGTACCAGAGTTCTGGCTCTTCTCCCCATTCTAATTTCCTGCTGATGCACACCCTGGAGGTCACAGGTGGTACCCCAAGTGGCCAAACCCCTACCATCCAACAGGAGACTCAGACTGAAATCTCAACTCGGCTTTGCCTCTGCCCAAGTCCAGTTATATTGGCATTTTCCAAATGAACCAAATTTGAAGCTTGCTCTCTTTTCTCTCTGTCTCCCAAACAAATTAAAATAATAATAATAATAATAATAATAATAATAAACAATAAAAGGGTGTGTCTTCTAGGAGCAATATCATAGGCTTCCCTCTGTAAAACAATCATAACAAAAACTTCACAAAGTAGCATAACCGAGTCATCATTCAAATAAACAGTACTAAAAGCAAAGCCATAAAAAGAAATGAGAAAGTGAGGGAGAGATGGGGACCAAGAAAGATACAGAGAGAGAAAGAGGGAGAGAGAGACTCAATGAAATAAAAAAAACTTTCTACTAAAAAGACTCTTAAGAGGAAAAAAACAAGGCCCAGGGCCGTAGCCTAGTGGCTAAATCCTCGCCTTGCACATGCCATTATCAAATATGGGTGCCAGTTCATGTCTTGGCTGCCCCACTTCCCATCCAGATCCCTGCTTGTGGCCTGGGAAAGCAGCAGAGGACAGCCCAAAGCCTTGGGATTCTGTACCCATATGTAAGACCCAGAAGAAGCTCCTGGCTCCTGGCTTCGGACTGGCTCAGCTCTGGCTGTGGCAGCCACTTGGGGAATGAACCAGTGAACAGAAGATCTTTCTTTCTCTTCTTCTCTTTGTGTAACTGCCTTTCCAATTAAAATAAATACTTTTTTAAAAAAGGAAGAAAATATAAACTATATTTTGTGATGCCAGCATATCCACAAGCAGTATTGTAACCCTTGCAGCACAATGTAGTGGGCACTGTTTCTTGTCTCACTTTATAGGACTGGAGAGTACTGGTGTAATTCGGTTGCTGAAAGCCAAGAAGAGTGGGGTTGTTTGCTGTGACTAGCACAGCTCAGCATGATCTGGATAACACAGGAGGGAGGTAGAGGAAAGAAATATGCACCTTTCGGGCCCGGCACAGTGGCGCAAGTGGTTAAGGTCCTCGCCTTGCACGCCTGGGATCCCATATGGGCGCTGGTTCTATCCTGGCAGCTCCACTTCCCTTCCAGCTCCCTGCCTGTGGCCCAGGAAAGCAGTTGAGGACGGCTCAAAGCTTTGGGACCCTGCACCCGTGTGGGAGACCCGGAAGAGGCTCCTGGCTTCGGATCGGCATAGTATCGGCTGTTGCGCTCACTTAGGGAGTGAATCATCGGATGGAAGATCTTCCTCTCTGTCTCTCCTCTCTGTATATCTGCCTTTCCAATAAAAAAAAAATAAAAATAAATGTTTAAAAAAAAAAAGAAATGTGCACCTTTCATGCTGGCTCTTTGCAGGGTTACCGGAGGGACTGGCTTCTCTCCATGCTGGACCAGGCTACTGACAAGTGCACAGCATGCTTTAGATGCCTGACTGGCTGCTGAGGAAGGAGGAGACAGAGCAGCTTGCTGCCACAGGGCAGCAGTACTTCAGACACCAAGGGCAGAGCAAGACTCCAAACTGCTGAAACGGTAACAAACAAGCCTCTCAAAGAAATCATGTGCCTTGTCCCAGAAAAGCTCTCTCTTTTCATAAAAGGGTTTCAAACCCCTAGAAGCAATTTGATTGCTGAGGGTCTTTCCCTGTACAAAGCTAGTCCAGAAAGACTCCCAGTCTGTGGCTGGGAGAATTGTTTTTTGTTTTGTTTTGTTTTTGTTTTTTGTTTTGTTTTGTTTTTCAGATGTGTACTTCCCAACACAAAGTTATAAGACACATAAACAGGGAAACATATTCCAAAGAAATAAACCTTCATAAACCTACCCCAAAGAAACGGAAGCATGCAATCTTCAACAAGGTACCAACACTAAAAAAACTGGGGAAATGACTTTAACAGAGGGTGTGGCAAAAACAGGATAGACACAAGCAAAAGAGTAAAATCAAGTCCTTTTGCCACACATACAAAGCAACCCAAACTAGATTAGGCCTAAACATAAGAACTGAGATTATAAAAATCTTAGAGGAAACATAAAGGATAAGTTCATAATACTAGTCTTGAAAATGACTTCTTAGTCATAACCACAGAAATACAGCTAACAAAAGCAAAAAGAGATAATAAACCAAAAAAATTCTGCACAACAAAGGAAACAACAAACTGAAAATGCAATGGGAGAAAATATTTGTCAAACAAACATCTGAAAAGAGGTTAACCTGTAAAACATATAAATAATCCCTATAAGTTAAAGTAATAAATCAATTTAAAATGGACAAAGCTTATATATTTCTCCAAAGAAATGGCCAACAACTATTATGAAAAAACACTCACTAAGTATTCATCACAAGAAAATGCAGCTTACTACAATAAGGTATTAGTTTATACCTAGTAAAATAATCATTAAAAAATAATAGAGGGGCCGGGCACAGTAGCCTAGTGACTAAAATCCTTGCCTTGCATATTCCTGGGATCCCATATGGGCACTGGTTCACGTCCCAGCTGCTCCATCTCCATTCTAGCTCCCTGCTTGTGGCCTAGAAAAGCAATGGAGGACAGCCCAAAGCCTTGGGTTCCGGCACCCGTATGCTAGACCCAGAGGAAGCTCCTGCCACCTGGCTTTGGATTGGATCAGCTCAGCTCTAGCCATTGCAGTCACTTGGGGAGTGAACCAGAAGATGGAAGATCTTTCTTTCTCTCCTCTTCTCAGCATATCTGACTTTCCAATAAGAATAAATAAATTTTTTAAAAAAGTGTTGATAAGGATGTAAAGATATTTTAAAAGCTGTATATTGTAAGGAAATTACGTAGTCAAAATGGAAAGCACTATGAAGTTCCTCAAAAAATTAAAACTAGAACTACCACATTTCTGAAATCCTACTCCACAGTATCTTAAAAGAACTGAAAGTAAGATCCTAAAAGATACCTGGCACTGCAATGTTTACAGTGGCCTTACAATAGCCAACAGGTTTAAAAAAATCTATAGGTCAATTGATGTATGGAAAGCTAGATAAAGAAAACGTGGTAACTCCACACAATAGGATATTATTCAGACAGAAAAGGAGAGGTCTGGCACTGTGGTGCAGTAGGTAAACCCGTCACCTGCTGACATCCTACATGAGCACTGCATGTTAAGGGTCTGGGAAAGCAGTGGGGAATGACCCAAGTCCTTGAGCCCTTGCAGCCTGGTGGGAGACCTGAAAGAAGTGCCTGGCTCCTGGCTTCCATCTGGCCCAGCCCTGACCCTTGCAGCCATGTGGGAAATGAAACAGTCGATGGAAGATCCCCCTCTCCCTACAACTTTGTCTTTCAATACATAAAATGTATCTCAAAGAAAAAAAGGAAGAAAATCTCTTCCATACCCTAAAACGTTCTCCAATGCTGCACCAAAATTCCACCTTAACCTCTCATCAGTTTTGAGTCCACTCACATAATAAAAGAGTTTGGTTCCTTTTGTTTGCTTGCTTGTTTGTTTGTTTTCCTTTTTCTTTTTGGCAGAGGTAGGGGTGGGAGCAGCTGAAGAAAAGCAAATCCTATCACGTGGTACCATATGAAATCCAAGGACTTTATGCAAAGTGAGGCACGTCCAGTTACAGATCAACAAATACTATATCATCCCACTTACAGGAAGAATCTAAACTGGTCAGGTTCATAAAATCGGAAATTAGAATGTAGGGTGCCATGGACTAGGAGCAGGTGGAAATGAGAGGGTGCTGCTCCGTGGGTAAAGTTACAGTCACACAAGATGAGAAAGTTCTAGATATGTGTTATACCTCATTGTGTTTTTAGTTAATAGTATTCTGCTTCATTTAAAAATTTCCTGGGAGTATATCTTGTTTAAAAAAAAAAATTTTTTTTTTGTTTTATGTTAGCTGAAAGACAGAGAAGGAGAGACAGAGAAAAAGAGATCTTCCATTCACTGGTTCACTCCTCAGAAGGCCATAACAAGGCTGGGCCAGACTGAAGTCAGGGGCCAGGAGCTTCTTCAGTGTTTCCCACATGAGTGCAGGGCCCCAAGACTTGAGCCATCCTCTGCTGCTTTCCCAGGCCATAGCAGGGAGCAGGATTAGAAGTGGAGCAGCCAGGATATTAACTGACACCCATATGGGATGCTGGCACCATCGGCAGAAGCTTAGCTTAGTTTTTTTTTTTTTCTATCACAACAAAAAATACATATGATTAACTTTTTGAACTGGAAAATTAAACATGACAAAATAAAGATCACAATTGTAACAGCAGTGGTAAATGTACAAGTCTGGGATTTAGCTATCTGGTTTTAGATGGAGCAGTAAATACAGCTTCTTGGCTGGTTTCTTTCTTTTTTTTAATCTGTAATACGAGTTAGAGTAGCTTGAAAACCTCTTACAGTTCTAGTAGTCCATGGATCATCTTAACACAAACCAGAAGGCTTGGAATAAAAGCATATACTTAAATAACATCACTCAAAAAAAAAAAAAGCCAGTAGAGTGTTTCTTTCTAAAAAAGATTTATTTTATTTTTATTATTAGAGAGTCAGACATACAGAGAAGAGGAGAGGTAGACAGAAGATCTTCCATCAGATGGTTCACTCCCCAAGCAGCCACAACAGCTGGAGCTGAGCCAATCCAAACTCAGGAGCTTGGAGCTTCCTCGGGGTATCCCACACAGGTTCAGGGTCCCAAGGCTTTCAGCCATCCTCGACTGCTTTCCCAGGCCACAGCCAGGGAGCTGGATGGGAAGTAGGGCCACAGGGATTAAAAGCAGCACGCATATGGAATCGTGGTACATGCAAAGTGAGGACTTTAGCCACCAGGCTACAGTGCCAGGCCCTATAAAGTATTTCTAAAATTGGACTATTACTGAAGCTTTTTAAGTTTTAAGAAAAAAAAAATCAAGCAATGCACTTGTCTGTTCCACTGATGTAATAACAGTTAAAACAAACATTTCACATAGTTTCTCAGCCATTTAGGGTTTTTACACGGCCCACCCAAATATCATTCTGGTATCTGAAACAATATTTTAGACAATTTCCATGTTATAAAATATCCTAAATGCTTACTCAAAAGTATTCTGATACACAATTATTACAACATCCTTTTAAAAAGGTGCAATTTCAATGGACTCTTTTAAAACATGGGCTTTTTCTTCCCCTTAATGACCAGCAAGTGAGATTATATAGACATAAAGTTTACTGTATAGGGGCAAATGCCCCTATAACATGGATTTAGAATACATGAGCTCAAGCTTTAACTACTCTCAAGTAAACGGGTGTCTTTGGACACATTATAAAATCACTTCAACTTCATTTTTCATATCTGCAAAATGCAAAGCTGGATATTCTCCAAGCCCTTCATATGCACAACTGCATATATTATTTTTTCTATGTGCACAATAGTTCAGGGATCTTTCAGTCAGATTTCACTTACAAAAGTATTAATAAATCACATCTTTCAAAGATTGTCAACCTGAGATGGAGAAGACTCTAAGATAGGAATTCAAATAAAATGCTAACCTAAATCAAAGAAATCTACTAAGAATAAAAACCTTATTCTGTTTTGGAAATATCAGTAATCCATCCATTACTCTCTTTAGTCAAGCAGCACTGAGTGGTGAACTATAAATCTCAGTGATAATTTAATAAGTAGCATTCTCTTTCAAACAAGCTTGGAAGTTGTTAATCGATATATATTATAAATTGTAATCATGGACCATATAACAATATTGTGATCTCCAGAGAGCACGGGCTGTGGTGGTCTCATGGGACTTTTAACCATTTAGTGACACTGAAGCCATCTTAGTTATGTTGGTACAACCTGTAACATCAACACAAAAACAAACTCCACAAATTGCTCAGACTCTATTCTACTGTTAAGCAACATATGAATTATTTAAAAGATTATCAGTACAATGAGGAAAAAGAAAACACACTGTATTTCTTTTGTTCAAATACTGAATATTAGCAATGCTATCTTATATATATAAAAACATATCTCTTCTTAAATTTATTTTATTATTTTATGATATAATTCGATAGGCTCAAAAATTCTTCTAAAAAATGTATGGTATTCAGCAGTGGGGTTGCAAAAGGAGCCCCCTGCAGTGTGGTGGCTGCAGGAGGGGTGGGGCCAAGTCAGGCCAGACCCAATGCTTGGTACTCAGGCCAAGTTCACTGCTGCCAGGTGGTGACCGATTCCTAGGCTATTCCAGGCCCAAGAGATTTCTTCCCTCAGGGTAAATACACCATGAGGGAAACTTGGAAACTCGATTAAGGCCCTGACCCTGCCCTACTGCTATCATCTTGTAGAAGGAAGAGTTTGGGGTTCACCCAGGGGTTGGGGCAAAAGCAGCTCCCTGCAGTGTGGTGGCTGCTGTGGGTGCCTGAGCAAGGCTGAACCCAATGCTGGGAACTCAGGCCAAAGTCACTGCAGCCACGAGGTGACTGAGTCCTAGGCTTTGGACAGCCAGTGCATCTTTGGGCTCCAGGCTCTGCCTGCTGGCCACCCAGTTGCAAGCGCTGGGGTTTTTAGGATATGTAATTGCTGCCTAGAGACAACCATGGATAAGGCCAGTGTGAGTGTAGGTGAGGGATGAATTCTGGGTGATTCCCAGGAACGGGGTCACAGAACTTGCTGGCAAGCATGGGGACTGAGAACTGGTGGTTTGGAGGGGAGAGTCCATAACATCTATTTGGGCCAGACTGATTCACCAGCCCACATGGGAATCCTGAGATGGACTGTTAGCATAGAGCATCACTGACTACCACACACCAGTCCATACCAAAGCTATGGATGGCAGCCTGTCTGGCAGTCAGTCCCTGACTGAGTGGTGGAGCAGCGGATGGGTCACACTTGGCAGGGTCAAGACACTAACCAAAAAAAAAAAAAAAAAAAAGACACTAACCAGCACATGAGAGAACCAGGTCTGAGGGTAGATTCTGTGGGAGAAGTGTGGGCACAACTGTGTGGAAATACAAGTCCCAATGGTTAGCTCGCAAGTCAGGGTGGCGATGGGCTGAATTAGGTGTGATCATGGAACCTGCCATCACTCACAGGTAAAGGAACTGACAACAGTCTGGGCAGGTCAAGGCAGCAACACCAAATGTGCATCCTAAAACAGGATGCACTGGAAGGAGACAGAATGGGCAGGGCCAAGCAAACCTCAACTCACAAGGAAACATAGAAATCAGGATGGAGCACAGGTCATGCCGAGCTAGGCTCTTGCACCTACTAGTCTGCATGAGACAGGGATACTAGGCCACAGCATCAAAGGCAAAGGCTGAGACAGGTAAGGGGCTAAACAAACTGGATCAGGGCACCCACTGGCACCTGCATAATCTAGGGCTGGGAATAGGCCTGTTTGGGGAACTATGAGAATACACCCTTGCTGGGTTGGGGTTCCCACGGGAGAGTACGGGGGCCAGAGTGGGGACTGTGTTCTGGTCTGAATATGGCTGCAATCTCCCTTGGCACAAGTGTGAACTGAGGCTGGGCATACTGATCCAGGCTAGACTCCAGCACCATCTGATTCTCTGGAAAACCCGGATAGATGTAGGATGGACTAGGCTAAGTCTCTGCCCCTATTGAGCCATGTGTAAGCTGTGTCTGGGTATGGACGAGCCTTGGCTCAGAATGGATTGAAGGCCAGCAGGAAAAGCCACTGTTCCTGCCAGGAAAGGAGGTGAAGTAAGTAGGGCTGGCCCATGGACACACCGGTATACATAAGATCCGGCATAGGGAGAGGTTCTGATGGAGGAGCTTGGGAAACTCCTCTGTCAGGACACAGTCCTTGCAGGTGAGCACAAGAACCATGATAGGGAGCAACCCAGACCAGGCAAGAGAAACATACCCATTTGGCACAACTCCCACTGGTTTGTGTGAGGGCCAAGTATGAAGTGGGCAGGATCAGGCTGGACTGCAACAACCATTGGTTCGTGTGGAAGACAGGGATGGAAATAGAACTGACCCAACAATTGCAACCACCAGCATATGCATAAACTGATTGGGGTGACAGATGGTGCTGGACCCTGTACTTGCAAACACACATAGGAATTAGGTCTGCGATCACCTCAGATGAAGTTTCTTTGGAGATCCCTCCAACTAAACTGCTGATCTCAGAACCCCAACCATGAAGAGACCATGTCAGCCAGTGGATTCTGAATAGATTTCAAAGTGACTGGTATGGTGAGATTGGCAGTAATGCAGAACTGTTGAACTATCAAAACTGCTTGAGCAGGACTCTCAAAGCATGCCCCACATCGGGGACCTGAGATAGGTGGGAGGCTTGGTGGGGCTTCTCCCTTTGTTTCTCCCCTTACTCCAGATACAGAAAAAAAAAATTATGTTAGTGTGGAAACAATTGTCTGCCTTACCCACTTTCCTGTAACCCTTGACCCTTTGTGCCCTAATCAACTATGTAAGATTATCAAAATTAAAAAAAATTTTTTTAAAGTATCACTTCTTTCAGAGGCAGAGAAATAGGCAAGCACTGAGTTCCTATTTGCTGGATAACTCCCCCTGCTCCCCCAAATACCTACAACAGCATGGGCTGGGTCAGGCGAACTCAGGAAGCAGAAACTGCATCAGAGTACGCATATTGCTGGGAGGGAGCCGCAAGCCCGGGATGGGGCAGCCATCAGCCATCTGCAGTAGCAGATGAAGATTCTCTCTCTCCTTCCCCCTTACTCTCCCCTCTCCTTTTGACTTTCCTTCCTCTATAACATTGACTTTCAAATAAATAAGCAAATCTTTTTTAAAAAAATGGTCTGGTAAAGAACAAATTCAAAAGGAAAAATGGTAGAGGACAATTGTGATGAACACAACAGAAAACTCAAACTTAGACATAATTCATGTAAATTCCTTAGTATGTGATAACAGTGAATATAACAGGAATAAAATTAGATTCACACCTTTAATATAAATCCCAATAGGTTAAAGATTTATAAATTTTAATTAAACTGTAACAGTTCTAGAAAATAGCTTTATGGAAAGAGAATTATCAATCACTTCAAGAATGCTATAAAACAAAAACGATTTAAAAGATCACTTAAATACAACACAAAAATTTATAAAAAGTTGAATTAAAAAGTTCTTGAACTACATGTATATATATATATTTAAGATTTATTTATTTTTACTAAAAGGCAGATACACAGAGAGGAGGAAAGACAGAAAGACCTTCCTTTCGCTGGTTTACTCCCCAAACAGCAGCAATGTCCAGAGCTGAGCTGATCTGAAACCAGGAGCCAGGAGTCTCTTCCAGGTATACCATATGGGTGCAGGGTCCCAACGCTTTGGGCCACCCTTGACTGCCTTCCAAGGGTACAAGCAGGGAGCTGGATGGCAAGTAGGATAGCCAGGACATGTACCAGCGCCAATATGGGATCCTGGTGCATACAAGGCTTGGAGTTTAGACACTAGGCTTTCATGCCAGGCCTACAAGTATATTTTTAATATCACACAAATTTCATGAACTTTTTGAAGACCTTGTGTATAAGTATATACACAAGAAAGTACCCAAACAAAAGTTATTTCTATGAAAGTCAGGATAAAAATTGTTAAAACAAAGGAAAAACTAGAGTTATTCCTTCTTTTTTTTGCATTTTGATTTTTCCTCATTCAAAACCTAAGTAAAAAGAATAAAGTTAAAATAAAGAACACTATAGGATAACGGACTCTGGCCTAACTTTTAACTATCTTCAAGAACAAAATCAAAGACAAAATAAAGTGACACAAGCTTTTTGTAACTGGTGATGTGAAAGACTATTTATCTATGGAAAGGTCTCTCCTCCTAAAAAAAATCTGAACTCCTTTTCTACTCAAAGGTGGATTCCCAGAAAGTGTCTAAATTTGAGTCTTACCCATAAGATGACTGATTATGCAAATGCAAATATTCCATGATCTGAAACATGGCATGCTTACAGTTCCAAGTATTTCAGCTAAGACATATTAAAATCAAAACAAAACTCTGAAAGTCTCCAAAATGTGAACCAATAAGGATAAATGATAATTTTGGAAGATTCACAGAATGCATGAAACATGATATGTAACAAAATAAACTTTAATTACAATGCTAGGAGCAGAACATTCTAAAACAAAACATGGTATGATGCTGTTTTTCTTAAGATTAAAAAAAAAGGCAAAACTAAGCAAAAACTGTCAGATTCATATTTACTTAATAAAGCTGTAACAAAACATGGAGCAACTGCATACAAAACCCAGAGGGAGCAGGTATCTGTTTTAGGGGAGGCATGGTAAGCAAGAGAGTGAAAGGGCAGGGGGGTGACTACACTGGTTTGTTCTACTTCTTAAACTGGAGCTGGGTTTGCAGGCACGTATTATCATGCTTCATAACCGGTACAGGCACACTGTGTATCATATACTACTTCTTTGTTTTTCTTTTAGAAACAGGACAGGTTAACATTTCTGCGCAAAATGTTATCTGAGAAAACTCCATCCTTCCAAATGAATAATTACGAGCATTACCCTTATTCTCTCTTTACACTTACACAATTTGTTTGATAACAGAAAAATCAATTACATACTTCTTAATTTTCAAGTTCTGACAGACATTTATCATTACTATGATCTGATAATACTTTTGAAAATACTAACTTTTAAATACTTTTTATCCTCACAGACCTCTTGGAATAAACATATCCAGGCTTGTAAACCTTTTCAAAGAACAAAACATAAGGCAGACGAAAAAACTGAACATTTCCTCTTGCTTAAAAAAAAAAGTCAGAAAAAGTTTCCCGAGAGCTATCAGAATATAGATAACTCTATGGCCTAATACATGAAATTTGTGTTTAAATTCAGAGTACATATTTCAGACTAAAGTTTGTGTATCTGTGTTGTAAATATACTTGAATTCTTTCTGATTATAAAATCAGTATATACACGTTTTGTATGGCAAACCAATGTTTTCATTTTTCAATATTGTTTTTCTTACACTTTCAGAAGAAATGGGTCTCAGCTTTTCAATCTCATGACACACAGCCTTTACAAACACAGAACTATCTCACAGTACTTCCAGCAAATAGGTCAACATCTGTTTCCTCAACAAGGGGATTATTTTTTTTTAAGATTTATTTATTATTTTTTATTGGAAAGTCAGATTTACAGAGAAAAATGGGTACAGAGAGAAGGATCTTCTGTCCACTAGTTCACCACCCCCCCAAGTGGTTACAAAGGCCGGACCTGATCTGATCCAAAGCCAGGAGCCAGGAGCCAGGAGCTTCTTCTAGGTTCACCACACAGGTACAGAGTCCCAAGGCTTTGGGCCATTCTCTCCTGCCTTCCCAAGTCACAAGTAGGGAGTTGGATGGGAAATGGAGCAGCTGGAACACAAACCAGTGCTCATGTGGCATCCCAGTGGATGCAAATCAAGGATTTTAGCCACTAGGCTATCAAATGGACCCTGGGTGGAATTATTTTTAAATCTCTGAAAATTTTTATAGATCAAAATTATGTAACATTGATTTATAGTCTGAACTTTCTGAACAATCTTTTCATTATTTATTGTCTTGTCTTTTAAAATGTTTCCTTAATGCCTTTGGCCATTTTCCTACTATGGCACTAAGAAAGTACATTTATAAAAACTGATCTGCATGTCTTCTTAGTAATCGGTTGCTATCTGTGTTGCAATTTATGCTTTGTGTTGTCATTGCACTTTTTATTTTCTTATAATGCTCCCTGAATTTTTTTTAAGTTTTGTGTATCTCTAAAGACCTTTTTCTTAATAGTTCCATCTTCTGCTCTTAAACACACTCTCACAGTGCAACAAATACATCATTCATATGGTTAGCTTTTTAAAATCACAAACTTAAACATCATTACATCTTTTCTGAGAATATTTCACGAAAATGTGCTATCTCTGCTACTGTGATTAAAGACTTGCCTTCTAATTTCAGATTACTTCTCAATAAATAAGTATGCCTTTAAATACAGACTCAACTGCTATGGCTAAAACAGAAGCAAGCTTAACATCACCTCTAATTTTCCTAGATTCAGTGGATAAGAAAAGAAAAGCCTGTCATGATGATTTTCCTTAAAAAAAATTTTTTTTTTTTACTTAAAGTCAGATTTACAGAAAGAGAGAAGGAGAAATAGAGAGATCTTCCATCTGCTGGTTCACTCCCCAAATGGTCACAATGGCCAAAGCTGAGCTGATCCAGGAGCCTCCTTGGGTCTCCCATGTGGGTACAGGGTCTCAAGGGGTTGGGCCATCCTCCACTGGCCTCCCAGGCCACAAGCAGGGAGCTGTATGGGAAGTGGAGCAGCAGGACATGAACCAGTATCCATATGGGATACTCATGCCTAGAGGTGGGGACCAGTCAGTTGAGCGATTGCACTGGTCCCCATAGAGATTTTTAAAAAGCTATTCAACTTCCCACTAATCTCACATGGCCACCGATATAAAAATGCATGTCTTTCTGGAATATATGGACCTTTCTTTCTTCACTCAACGGAAGAGAAGCATTTCCCATTGCAATTACAGATGGACAGCAATGAGGAAATGCCTGTTGCTACTGCTCCTGACCACAGCACCAAACAGCCCTCTACTGATGGGATCCAACTTTGTTCAAAAGCAACCAGGCTGCTCAGCACAAAAACCCTGCAGTCCCCTAAATAGATCACTATAAACCCCCACATGCTTAGATTTTCAACAGACTATTTATGTCCACCAAATCATTAACCTATTTAAATGTAAAGATGATCGCTTAGATCTATTAATATAAATTTAAACTCATATTAAAACTCAAGTGTTCTGACTATTTGAAATGTCTTATTACAAGAGGTTTCTGTTATGGAACACTCAAAAAATTATTTGTTCAGGGAACTTTATCAGAACACTATTTTAAGAAAGAATATATTAATTTACATTAATTTATTATCTTAAAAATACAGCCCTCACACCACTCTCCTTAAAAAAAGGAAATGAGTAGATGCTGTATGTGGGAGAGGTACAGGTACCCTACCCCAGGGTCGCCTCACTGAGATACCATGTTGAACGACTTGGGCAGATGACACAAACAGAAATACTTTTGGCTGGTCAACTAAAACCCTGAAAAGGTCAGCAACTATTCTATCCTATCATGAAAGCATTTGTCTTGGGTCATCTCTAATGAACCTAGAAAAGCCAGTGTATTTCACAGGGGCTAAATAAAACTTTTTAAAAGGTTAGCGGAAAAACATTTATGCGAAAAAATGCTTCCAAATAATCTTTTAGTGGGTGGATTCGGCACATACCAGTGAATACCTTTGAGCTTATTCCAATCTCAAACTAAGCTAGAGTTTACCTTTAAGAAACAATGAAATTGTTTTTAAGTGAAACCCTGTATTAATAAGAAACATGGAATGTGAATATGAAAAGATATTATCAACTTAACTGTATCTAAATATTTCACAAAGTTTTCCATGAGCTGTCAGTAGATCTCTAAAATGCATAATCTTTAAAAAAACTTGTTAGTCATTCATCTGTAAAAGCCTAGCTTTTTATGTGTATGCCAAGCATAAAATTGCCCCATGCTAAATTTAACACAAACCCTCACATTACAGAGTTATGTGTTCTTGTACTTCAAAATAATTATGACAGTGACTCAAAGGATAAAAACACAGAATAGTCTACTTTCTGCTGTGTTTCAGTACAATGAAGAAAGTCTGAGAAACATGAAAAAAATTAGGTCCATATTTTAAATCTGCAGGCAATCAAGGCAGTAAAATAAATTGAGGAACTAGGCTATGTAATCATAATCACTTGCAAAACCATTTAAACTATTTTTTAGTGGTAATTGATAGCAGTTTCTTATGACTGTAATCATTTTAAAAATATCTTCCACTTGAAAAATTAAATGCACATGTACATTAACTTTTTCTTGGACTACTTATTTTAGGTGTTAACTAAACTAGATTAGAATTCTCTTCTTTCTCCTTTCCAATTCTGGATTCTCTTATTTTAACTGTTGTACTTGGGGTTGCCTAAGGAATGTAATCTACAAAATTACAATTCTGAAGCAATGCAAATCTTAACAAAGAAAACAGACTGAATAGAATCACTTCATAATGATACTGCTTTTCACAAAGTAGTAAGCCATGTCTTGAGATGAGGTTCCAGGACAGCTAAGAATTATACAAATGTTACATAGCTGAAGTCTCTCAATAGTATAAACTGGCACGTATAATTCTTAACAGAGAACCTGGAAGAGTAACATGTTGAATGACTTGTGCCTGATCAGAAAATATGTCAGCAAGACAGTGCTGGCAATCGCACATTCCTGTCCTCCTCATTTAATTCCTTCCTGAGAGAACCCCGCTCTAACCACTATCCACAAAAATCCCATGGAAAACTCTTTGGTGGACAGAAATCACTCAGAGCAGAGGTCTAAAAGTCACTATAATGTATGAATTAAAGCTAATTATCAGGTAATTGATTTACCACCTGGGTAACCAATTCCTAAGCAGAAAACAACTTCTACAGTATTTAAGCAGCTTTAAGCTGACTCCAAGGAATTCCATGGTGAGAGCTGGTTGCTGAGAAATGAAACAGTAGATTTTGGAGCTTTGATCCTCTTTGTCAATAGGAAGTAGCACCACTCTGTGTTCATTTGGAAAACCATTTATGTAGTTTTTCTTTCTCTCAGTTGAATGGGGAGACATTTTTTTTCAAATTTTCATATTGAATTATTGTAGATCACAGGAATTCCTAAAGTGTTACAGATTGGTTAAGTTTTAAGCTAGTTACAAACAACTCTAGTGCAACTAACTTACGTTTAAGGAAAATATTTTTATACATTGATACAAGAGGTTTATTGGTTAAACTCGTTGGCCTCTCTGTGATAATCCTTCCCACACCTTCCAGTATCCTCTAGTATCTGGGAAAAAAAGAAGAAGAAAAAGAAAAGAAAGGAAAAGAAGAGAAAAGAAAGAAAAAAAGCAAAGCAAAGCAAAGCAAGAAATATATAATGATAAGGGTCAAAATACTGATGTTTACTGATAGGGCTTGCAGGTTACCTATAGTGTGATTTCATGTTAAAACTGTCTATCCCAATTATCTGACTTTCAAACACAGAATGTCCACATTCTTCAGAAAAAAAAAATAGTCCAGGGCCAAAATGTAACTGTATAAGAATAAACTATACATTCTTTGGATATGCAAAAAACATGTGACAGATAAAAAGTATAAGAAGAGAATTTCTGGCAAGCCTACACAGAATTCTATCATTTTTATAAAAGAAGTGAAGCTGACAAGCATGGAAGGAAATCAGCGTTTATTAGGTACAGGCACTGTGGTTCTTTGCACAAAGTGATAACTAATTTAATGTTTCTTACACTCTTTTACTAAGTCATTATCAACCAAAACATTCAAACAATAATGAAACGAAACACAAACTCTATGAATTCCATTTTTTTCCTTGGGCTGTGTGCTAAGCCCATCACATTCATCACCCTATGTATATAATCCAAACGCTCCGAGGCACATTAAATGATTGCCAGAAAGTAATCCAAAAATACCATTACCTCACAGAAATGTTCTTCTCAAAAGGCTAGCCTTAATGATTCAAAAAGCAATTCTTGTGACCATGCTTTGGTAAGAATTTAGTAATAATTTCATTTATATTTATATCAAGAGATGAGTTGTTAATATCATGGACAAAGGATCTTTCTTTTTGACAATTTGCAGATTTAAATGTTTTCAGTATAAAGAAGTGCCAATAAAAAGAGACAGTGTTAAAATTGAGATATCCTGAGTATTTTCAATGGCTGAATGTTTTCATTTGTTGGTTTACAGCAAATGGTCACTTCAGTGAAAATATGGACTTTTTAACAAGAGGTGGAAAAGATGTTAAAGAAAAATATCTATACACCCAATGAAAAAGTATCTTGAGCATACATATTTGATTTAAAAAGCTATCTAAAGTTGATTTTGAAACACATGATAGCATTATAAACTAGGACAAGACTGTGAACAACTTTATACTTAAATTTCTGCCATTTCACTGACTTTATGAAATACTGCAAATTGTAATGACTCAGAAAAACATATAAAACATTTATGGTAATGTTAAATGAAATATCAGAACAAAAATTTTTATCTGTAATTACATAAAATTAGCTGTGTACATAAAGAATTAGAACTGTGAGAACAACTGCTCTGAGAGCATAATCAGCTTATAGATAACTGTTGTTTAACACAATCTATAAACCAGAGTAATATTATTTTAATATACGGCAATCTAAAAAAAACCACACACACAATGTTAACACTTTGTGTGTTATATGGTACTCTGAAAAGACTTAACTGTGGTAAGGGTGCCTGTGTTTTAGTATTCCAGTTATTCTGACTCCCCTTGTACTCCACACAACATTTGGAAGCCAGTGGGACTAATCAGTACCCAGAGACAGCTGGCTACTGAACCACTGATTTGAATACCAAATGCAGATAATACAAAAATGCAAACTTACTGTTATTTGCTGGTTCAGGAAACCCAGGTTTTGGACCACTCCATCCTTTGTTTTCTCCTGTCTGAGAGATTAAACAGAAATTGTTTAAAACCAGAGAAAAATGCTTACTCAAAAGGAAAAAAAAACCTTGATTCATCTACTTGACTCATCAACTAAGCCATAGTAAGCCTTTTTTACTTTAATAACTGTGAATTTCCATCAACAGGTAACAAAAAATCTATCTAACAGCATGCCTAGTATCAAAATTTCTCATCCTTCCATTCTTAAGCTTATTTTTCATCATTTGAAAGGCTGAGATAGACACACAGGAATAAATAACTTCCATCTCTTGGTTCATTTCCATTTATCCTTCCAAAGTAATATTAAAGATAATGAGGAATGGGGTGGCAAAGGTGAATTTTATGGTTGAAATGTGATTGGATTTGGAAGTTGGGGGTGGAGGGAAGATTGTAGGATGTGATGATTAGGATAAGAGGATGGTGTGATGGTTATTGTTGTGGGGTGATGTGGGGTTTGAAATGGGTAGAGGTTAAGTGGATAATTTTTTTGTGGGGGGGGGGGGGGGGGGGGGGGGGGGGGGGGGGGGGGGGGGGGGGGGGGGGGGGGGGGGGGGTTTTTTTTATATTTGTTGTGGTGTTTTGAGGGGGGGGGGGGGGTTGGGGTGGTAGGTATGGTTGGGGTGTTGGTTTTATGGGGGGGGGGGGGGTGGTGATTGGTGGTTGTGATGTGGGGGGGGGGGGTGATGTGGAGGGGGGATGAGAAGATTTGTTAATATTATAGGTGGAGGATGATGGATTTGAATTTGGAAAGGGGGAGGAGGAGGGGGAGAGAAAGGGGATAGGGTGGTGGGAGTTAGAGGGGGGGGGGGTAATAGTAGGGTAGATGTATGTGATGGGGTGATTTTGTGTTTGGGTGTGTGTGTAATATTATTAATGGAGGGTTTGTTGGGAGAAGAGGGGGTGGAGGTGAGTAGTATTAAATGTTAGGTGGAAAAGAGTTGTTTGATATGTGTTGTGGTATATGGGTGGTTATGGGTATTTGGATTGGGTTGGTGATTATTTTTATGGAATGGTTTGGTTTAGAATGATGGATTATTGGAATTTGAGAGAGGGATTTGAGAGGAGGGTTAGTGGGGGGGGGATTGGATATGAGGGTGATAGTATTGTGTGATATATTTGGGGTGTGAAGGGTGGTATGGGGAGGGTGAAAAATGGTGGGAATATGAGGTTTTGTCGTGGGTATGGAGATAGGTGGGAAAGGGATGATAAGGTTTGGGGGATAGTGGTAAAGATGGGGGAGGAGTATGTAAAAGAGGGTTTTGAATGGGTTATGTGAAATTGTTAAGGAAGGGGGTGAGGATGAATTGTGTATGTGGTTATGGAGGGGTTTAAGGTATTTAGTATATTAGTTTTTGATGGTTGAGAGGGAATAAAGGGAGTTGGTGATGGGTGTGAGGGGAGGGGGTGAAGAATTGTTGTATTGATGTATGTGTATGGAAGGGGCATAATAGATAAATGGGGAAGTTGGTAGGGTGGGATGATGGAGGGGGGGGTAGGGATGTGGGGGGATTGGGGATTATAATGATGGTTTCAGTCACTGGTGGGGGATATTGGGGGACATAGGCCACAGCACCTGCTAGTAAGCATAAGGACTGGATCTGTGGCAGGCTACCTGGGCAGGACCACAGAACCCATGGGTTCATCTGAAAGATCGGATGAGGGTGAAACTGACCAGACAACTGTATCCACCAGAAAGTGCTTTGGTTGTTGCAGGTGGCAGACTGCGTGAATGGTCTGGCACTGGCAGTCAAGTCGGAGGTCACCCCAGGCAAAGTTTCTTGGGGTACTCCCCCACTAGACTACTGAACTCAGACCCTGGACACAGGCAAAATGACAGGATATGTGGTTCAACCTCAGAGTGCATGTATCAGGACTAGGCGTCCTCAGTTGTTGATACCTGTGCAGTGGACAGCATGTCCAGATGCACACGGGGGACATGATGACCAGCTTATCTAGCCTGCAGGAGATGTCAACTACCTCATCAGAGAAAGAAAAGTAAAAACCAAAACAGTTGTACAGTTCTCCTGGCCAGGCTTTGCAGCATGTTCCTGGGTCTGTAGATGCATTAAGGTGGATTCTGTCAACCAAGAGATCTTGGAAAGACTTTCCCAACTCTGGAGCAACAAAACCATAATCTCAGAACTATCAAAACCATTCAAGTAACCATTCAACTAACACCCTCAAAACACTCTTCCCCACATTGTGGTCTCTAAGATGTCAAAGGACTGTCTCCCATATACAGGTGCTGAAATAGTTTGATAGCAAGAAACGGTTCTATCCTTTCCCTTCCCCATCTCTGTGGAGAGAAAAAAAAAAAAAAAAAGACTGAGACATGTATCCTAGCCATCTTTTTCCATACCTCAACCCTCCCAACCTTAATCAGAGGTCCACATGGGCATGAAACCCTCCCAAGTATATAAACAATATTAAAAATCAAAGAAAGAAATGGCCTAGCTGGCAAATGGGAAAACTTTTTCTACTGTGAAAGTAGGGAAAAGGGACAGATGTTTGCAAATGCAGGTATTATGTTAGTGGGAAAACCAGAGAGAAACTTCCATTCATATGTTCTCTAGGAAGTACAAGGTAATATAATAGAACAAAAATAAAGCTGATTAAAGATGATTGTTAAGTTTCTCAGAACTCTGAACAGTAAGAATAAGTCACTCTAGGGAGGGCAAGTATAGGTTGATTAGAAACAGGCAGATTCCCAGGTATCTGAAGGCTCTTTTACAGTCGGTAGCATTTATGATTTCATTCCTCTTCGTTTTCCTCCTTCAACTAGCATCCCAAGTCATTTAAATGTTAAGTCATAACCCCTGCATCTAGTTTCAAACCTTCAGCTAAACCTCAAGACCACTACTCTTTCACCACATTGCTCCAGCAGACTGCTCCTATAAGGTTTCTGTTCAAACATGTTGGTGTGAACACCAGCAGTAGTCTCTTCTCTCTCCCAAAATATCTCTAAATTGACAACCCAAGAATCTAAAAACATCGACACACAGAATACAAAAAAAGGCAACAGCAGAGGAGATGACTGAGCCAAGGTGACCTGGAAAGCAGCCACACAAGCTGTAGTAGCTTAGACAGAAACATAACCTACAGAGGCAGATGCCAACAAAGTGCTAACCAAAAAAGTACAGTGATTGTATCGCAGGACACCACAATGCCTCAGGAATGAGAATCACACCTGGTGCATCTAAAAGGGAATCCTCAAAGTGGTTGGAAACATTAAGACTGGAAGGCTTTTCACAGTGCTGTGAAATCCCCAAGTCACATCTTTGACCTTGAGCACCTAGAGATCTACCTCCCAGAGAGGGCTTTCCTCATAGATGAGGCTAAATGAGGTAAACAATTGAAAGTGGATCCACAGGCCACACAGCATGTAAGAAGATGGAATTCAAGGTTACAGATTGGAAGAGAAGATCCCAGGGAAGGACAGCAGGTAGGTTTATGACCCACAAGGGTCATAAATGAGGACAATGTGGTAAAAAGAGCAAATCAATGCAAACTCAAAGTCTTTATACAATAATAAGAAAAAATAAAAGAAATATCATATTCACTAACAAAGATAGAAGGCTATAAAAAGCAACAGAATAAGAATAAAGAGGAGATTAACAGGTGAAACAAGATTTGCAAAGAGTGACATAAAGATAAAGATAAAGAAATATCTTAGAAAACAGAATAAATAGCGGGAGGGACAATGTGAGATTATCTATAAGACTAAAAAGTACCCTAGAGGAAAAAGAAATAAAAATAGAAGGAAAGAACATGCCAATAGATGAACATAATTTCCACTGTGGTGCAGCATATTAACCTTCCACCTGCAATGCTGGCATCCCGTAAGAATGCTGGTTTGAGTCCCACCTGCTCCACTTTTGATCCTGTTCCCTGCTAATGTGTCTTGGAAAAACAAAAGATGGCCCAGGTTTTGGGCTCCTATGACCCATGTACAAGACTCAGAGTCTGAATTTAGCCTAGTCCAGTCCTGGCTGTTGCAGTCATTTGAAAAATTAAAGATTCACACATACTCTTTCTCTTTCTCCATATTTCCTTTTTACTCTGCAACTCTGCCTTTCAAATAAACAAATACATTTCCAATTCCAATGTCCCAACACAATTTGTAAAATAATATACCCATCAAAGCAGCTATCCATAAAATTTCAGAATTCCTATGGGGAAAAAGTGTCAGAAAAGCATCCAAAGGAAGAAAAAATGTAGTGTTTCATATTCAGGATGAAGGATCACAAGACACCAGAGTTTCAGCAACAATACTGAGAACTCTAACAACACTTGCTGGTGTAGACGTGGAAAGGAGGCATCCCCCTGCACTGTTGGTGGGAGTGTAGGCTAGTACAACCACTAGGGAAGTCAGTCTGGTGAGTGCTAAGACAACTGAAAATTGATCTGCTGTATGACCCAGCTATCCCACTTCTGAGCATATACCCAAAGGAAATGAAATCTGCATTTGAGAACGTGACCTGTAATATTATATTTACAGCAGCACAACCTACAATTATTAAAGACATGGAAACAATCCAGATGCCAGTTGAAAGAGGAATGGATAAAGAAACTGTGGTATATCTACTCTATGAAATACTACTCAGCCATTAAAAGAATGAAATTTCACCATTTGCGCCAAAATGGTCCAACTAGAGACCAATATACATGGTCAAATAAGCCAATCCCCGAAGGGCAAATATCACATATACTCGCTAATCTGAGGCAAGCTTCATGCAAAATACAAGATCAATAGAGACATAGGCAAACATGCATGCACATTATTCATCTAGAGGAACTACAGAACAGACTGCCATAATGAGAAGTGGAAATATACAACTACACATCTCTAATCCCAAAGAAAAAATAGACTCTCAATGAAACTGTTAAATATGTTTTGACAATAGAACATTGGACTTTCTAACACTTAAATAGCAGAAATCTCTGTGTCTATGAAAATGTATCATAAAAAATTAAAGTTTTTTTAAAAATAAAAATAATATAAAAGAACAGGCTAATGATAAATGTAATGAAGTGGATGATTCCCAAAAGCATATGCCAAGCAATAAATCACAAAAGAAAGGTTACACAACGTGTTGATTTGTATGATACTCTGGAAAAGGCAAACACACAGGGGCAGAAATCAAATCAATCAATATTTCCCAAGATGAGGAGGGAGGGAAACCCTCCTCACTCACACTGTGGTGGTGGCTAATGACTAAACCCTCAAAATTCACTGTACTGCATGCTCACTAAATCTGAATATTCTTTTTGCAAAGGGAATGTATATTAATATAGAGGCACAGATGATCTCTGTGAGGGCATTTTATTTTATGTGTATGACAGTCACAGCATTCAAACACCATGCTCAATGATATACAAAGACTATGAAACTGAAGCCCGTAGGGAAAGATGAGTCTTTTTTTCACAATTACACTTTGTCTCATGTTCAAATTTTTTAAAACTATGCACATGTCTTACCTATTTTTTAAAATGCAAAATAAAACTCCATCCCGGCTTTGTGCTAAAGCACATTGTGTGAGGCAGCAGTGATAGCTTAAGTAGCTGAATTCCTTCCATCCACAAAGGAGACCTCAAATGAGCTCCACTACTCTGGTTTCAGCTGGGCCCAACCTTGACTGGTGCAGGAATTTGATGACTGAGGCAGCAGATGGGAGGTGTCTCTGTCTCTCTGTCTCTCAGTCTCTCTCTCTCCCCCTTTCTGTGTGTGTGTGTGTACATGTGCAACTCTGACTTTCAAATATATAAAAAGAAAAAAGCTTACAAGATTTCAATTCTTCATTTGAAAGGCAAAGTTACAGAGAAAAAGAGGGAGAGACAGAGAGAGATACTCCACCCACTACCTAACTTGCCAAATGGCTGCATCAGCTGGAGGTGGGCTGATCCAAAGCCAGGAGTCAGGACCTTCTTCCAGATCTATCAGTCTCTCATGTGGCTGCAGGGACCCAAGGATGTGGGCCATTTTCCTCTGCTTCCCCAGGCATGTTACAGGCAGCTGGATCAGAAGTGGAACAAGTGGGAAGCATACCAGCACCCACATGGGATGCTGATGTTGCAGGTGGCAGTTACACCTGCTATGCCAAAGCACTGGCACCAAAGAGGAAAAATGAAGAAGGTTTTAATAAAACACTTTTTGCCAAATTCAAAGATCTTTTGTTGTTGTTGTTGTTTGTAATTAAACTAAACTTTATCTATCTAAAAGGCAGAGAAACACATTAGCAACAGTCAGAACTGGAGCAGGTCAAAGCAGCAGCCCCTAACTCAATCTGGGTCTCCAACATGGATGGCAGAGACTCAAGCACTGTAACCACTACCTGCTGTCTCCCAAGATGGCCAACGGTAGGAAGCTAGAATCAAGAGAGGAATTGGAACATGAACGTGGGCACTCTGATCTGAGATGTAGGCATCCAATGCAGCATCTTAACTGCTAACTAAGCACATAGACTCACAGCACGAATACCCTAACCTATAAACATCTTAGTAACAAGTAAGCATATCAGTCCTTCTCCTATCTGATTTCTGTTCAGTGTCTAACTGCCACCTAGTACATAATCATTTTCAAACTCTTTTTTTTCCTCTCCTCTTTTCTACCATTTACTGCCTTAATTTAAATCCTCAGGATGTCTTACCTAACAACTCTTCTGGCCTCCTAACTGGCCTCTCTGCCTTAAAGTCTCAACCTGTTCAAATTCACTTTCCACATTACTTACAGAACTGACTTGGCGAATGCAAACAAGTTCAATTAAGCTTCATGTGCAAGTCTTAAATGAGTGATTTCTTGAGTTATTTACATAAAAACCATGCAAGCTTCTCCTGACTTTCCAGATCTATCCTTTGCTCTCCATGTTTAGGCTAGCATAATTTTTGTTTTATGATTAAAAACTCCTCACTCCTAATATCTGATGGTCAGTTCCATGAATGGAAAGACCGAACTGACCACGTTTCGGTGGTGGGTTGGATGGCTGACTGTACCTGCCATCTTGGCTGGAGTACCCTGGTATTTGCTCCAATCTAGGTGCTTCTGTTAAGATGCTCGGGATGAGATTTCCAATTCAACTTGATTCTGAGTAAAGCAGATTGCCCCTCCCAGTATGGGTGCAACTCATGCAGTCAGTCCAAGACCTAACAGAACAGAATGCAGATTCCCCTGGGCAAAAGCAGTTTCCCACAAGACCTAGAAGGCTAGAACTGCAGCTCTTTCCTGAAGACCCAGCCTCCAGCCTCCCCCATCAGACTCTGGGCTTCCAGCTTCCATAATCACATGGACCAATTCCTTCAAACAAATCTGTATGTGCACACATAGGCCCAGGGACACAGAAAGCCAACATGCTGTTGCCTCTGTTCCTCACGAGAACCTCTCTGAAATGGTGGTATGCAGAAAATGTTTCTCAAATTAATGAAATCAACTAACAAAATTAATGGGGTTTTTGTTCTGCTCTTTTTGTTTTGCTTTCGCCCAATTTACAAACAAATGTCTGTTAGGGGATTTATATTTTAACATGTTTTTTATAAATCACTCAACAGTTTTAAGTCAATATAAATGTGTTAAGTTAAAACAACATATACACTAACAATTTAAGAACTAGAAACTTGAACATATGTTAGGTTTCATGTTACAAATTCTGTTAAAAGAAGAAAAAAAGCACTTACTAGTCCAGCTATAAAACCAGTTAAAGATTCTAACAAAACCACACAAATGATTTCTTAAGCCTTCAAAAGAACCATAGCTGCCTTTAAAAAAAATAGCGTATCTCAACACTATTTATATGATAATTTTGTTACCCTTAATTTTAGAAACATGTTCCCATAGAAACTAAAAACATCTGACACAAAATCCTTATGTAAGAAAATGGTGTGGTCAAAACATATTACTCTTAATCCTATTGTTTGTGAATTTTCATATGAAGAAAATATCACCTAGAAATAGCTTCTACATGCAAAAATAACAAAATGATAATACAAAACTAAGTCAGAGCCATCCTGACTTTGGGGTTCCCCACTCTAGCAGAGGGAGGTGTTAATGATGTCATTACTGGTGCAGAAGTGGGGGTGGGAAAGGGAGGAATATGAGCACAGGCTTTGACAGACAATAAACACCCACAGAGTTTACCTTTAGATTTTAAGTAAATACCAAAACCACATATAGAGTGTCTGTGTAATATGGCTCCTGCCCTAAAGGGATATGTCAGAATTTTTATTTCCAGTGTTTTCAGCTGTATCCCCATCACCCTCCAAAAATAAATAAAATAAAAGCTAGCAACTTCTTTTCTCAAAAGGCAGAAATTAAAGCTATATCTTGTCATAAAATGAAACTCACTTTTTAAAAAAAGCTATATCTATGGGAAAAAACTGAGTGGCATAAACAGTAAGTTAAAATATTAAATCAGTAATATACAGAATATGTACATGTGATTTTTAATATTTATTACTTATACAAGTATAGCTGCTCATTAATTAGCCACTAATACTTCATTTTATCCCTCTAGTAACAGTTATTTTTTGCTTGCAGGAACTATTTTTAAAGATACAGAATATTACACCAGCAAAGTTAAAACTGATATCTACTTTATCAGCACTTGTAATCATGTTGATATTCTGAGAAAGCACATACTGTAAACTTAACTCTCACCTTGTCAAGCTGATCTTGAAGACCAGTGGATGCTTTATAACCAAGTTGTAATAACATTGCTTCTGCAGCATTCTTTTTGGCTATCTTCTTATTAGGTCCTGTTCCTGTAGCAACTTCACTGCCCACCTTGACCTGAAAGATTAAAGGGTTCAATTAAGTGATAGTTAGGTAAAAAGGAACTCCTTACATCACAAAACAACATACTCCAATCCCTAGCTTTAAAAATGTAAAATTTAGAGCAAAAAACACAGAAAAAGGTCTCAATTTTGTAATACAAAATATGTAAGTGAAAACATACATGGAAAAATGGTTTCAATATGTCAATGAGGGGTTATCTCGGAACAGTAGAATCGCACAGGATTTTTATATCCTTACACATGTATATATGTTTTTTCATTTTTTGAAACCTTAAATTCATATAACAGAAAACTAAAATTAATGAATTAATATCACTTCTATATTCTGTATCCTTTATTTTAATTACAACACTAAAACATTTTCAATTCATATTCATGCCATTCATAATGATGCTCAGATATCCCAACTTTGCAAAGATTTATGAAGTAGTTTCTGAAGAGAATTCAAACATGTGGATCAGCACAATACTGCCATTAGCAGCAGACACCAAGTCAGAATAGGATATGCAACTCAACGCTAGTCACTCCCAACTGTGCAAATTATTCACCATCTCCAGTCTGATTTTTCGTCAGTATAACAAGAACAATGTTGTTTTGAAAATTAACATGATGCATGTAAACCAATGCTTAATCAGCAATTGCTTAATAAACAGTAACTTCATCCACAGAACTATTACAGTTATCTTTTGTAATTTACATGTGTGTTTAAATTAATATATAGCAGCCATCTTATACTAACATTTAGTTTCTGAATTACAAAATGCTGTTTTAGAGATGCATGTGCTGAGAAATAATAAGAATATAAGAAGCCAATTTAAAAAGCAAGAAAAGACAGAATTACAAGGAGTAACAGAAAATGCAAAACTTTAGTAGAATTAATTTTTTTTTTTTTTTTTTTTTCTTTTTTTTTTTGTTTTTTTTTTTTTTTTTTTTTTTTTATTGTTGCTTACATTGTATTATGTAGTACAGTTTTATAGGCGCTGGGGATTCCCCCCACCCCTCCCATAACCCTCCCCCCATGGTGGATTCCTCCACCTTGTTGCATAACCATAGTTCAAGTTCAGTTGAGATTCATTGCTTGCAAACACATGCCTAGCATAAAGTTCAGCGTCTTATTGTCCAGATAAGTTCAGTGGCCTCTTGGGGAGACCTTCTATGGTCTGAAGATAGGTCTAACAGAGTAGAGATCCGGTCAGTTAAAAGCCCCAACAAGGCCTCAGTGTCAATATACAACATTATGGAATTAATTGACATAGTAATGGGTAGACAATATGTTAAAAATAATGCAAGTTCCATTCTTCGAAACATCTGGGTTGAGACAGTATCAATGACAGGTTCAGAAAATAACCAACAACCAAACAAAAAATTACAGGTTAAATCAAGGCAAACATGTGGTATCTAATCTTTTGGGATTCACTCATTTCCCTTAGCATTATAGTTTCCAGTTGTGCCCATTTAGCCACAAAGAACTGCATTTTGTTTTTTTTAATAGCTGAGTAGTATTCCATGGAGTAGATGAACCAAAGCTTTCTTATCCAATCTTCTGCTGATGGGCATTTCGGTTGCTTCCATGTTTTTGCAATTACTGATTGTGCTGCAATGAACATAGGGATGCATGTTGGTTTGTCGTAAAACAGGTGTTTTGGATATATTCCTAGGAGTGCTATTGCTGGGTCATATGGTATGCAGATTTTGAGTTGTTTGAGTGTTCTCCAGACTGATTTCCATAAAGGCTGTACCAATTTGCAGCTCCACCAGCAGTGGAGTAGGGTTCCCTTTTCCCCGCATCCTCGCCAGCAAGCGTCGTTGGTGTTCTTGTTTATGTGGGCCAATCTTACTGGTGTTAGGTGGTACCTCATCGATGTTTTAATTTGGATTTCCCTTATTGCTAGGGAGCTGGAACATTTTTTCATATGTTTGTTTGCCATTTGGACTTGTTCCTTTGTGAAATGTTTGCCCATTTCCCGTGCCCATTTCTTGAGTGGTTTGTTTGTTTTGGTTTTTTGGTTGTTTTGAAGTTCTTTGTATATCCTGGAAATTAGCCCCCTATCGCCTATATCGTGTGCAAAGATCTTCTCCCAATCTGTGGGTTGCTTTTTTACTTTGTTGATTGTTTCCCTTGCTGTACAGAAGCTTCTTAGTTTGATGAGGTCCCATTTGTTTATTCTGTTCTCAACTGCTATTGCTTTTGGTGTCCTTCTTAGAAAGTCGGAACCTACTCCTAGGTCTTGCAGGGTATTTCCTACATTTTCCTGCAAGAGTTTGAAGGTTTCTGGATGTAGGTTTAGGTCTTTTATCCATGTAGATTGGATCTTAGTGTATGGTGATAGATGTGGGTCTATCTTTTTGTTTCTACAGGCTATCAGCCAGTTGTCCCAACAACATTTACTAAAGAGGCCTTCCCACTTGCTTGAGTTGTCATTGGTCTTTTTGTCAAAGATTAATTGGCTGTATTTGTGTGGGTTCCCTTTTGGTGCTTCTATTCTATTCCATTGATCTTCCTTTCTGTCTTTGTGCCAGTACCAGGCTGTTTTGATAACCACTGCTCTATAGTATGTCCAGAGGTCCGGGATTGTGATTCCCCCTGCTAACTTCTTATTTTTCAGGATGGTTCTAGCTATTCGTGGTTTTTTGTGTTTCCAGATGAACTCTTGAATCATTGTATCCAGTTCCGTGAAGAATGTTTTGGGCAATTTGATTGGAATTGCGTTGAAAATGTATATTGCTTGTGGTAGTATAGACATTTTAATGATATTGATTTTGCCTATCCAGGAGCACGGGATGTTATTCCATCTTTTGAGGTTTTGTTCAATTTCCTTTTTAAATAGTTTGTAGTTTTCTTCGAATAGGTCTCCTACGCTTTTGGTTAAATTTATTCCCAAATACTTCATACTTCTCTCTGTTATTTTGAATGGTATCCTGTTGGTTAGATCTTCTTCCATCTTGGTGTTATTTGCGTACACTATGGCTGTTGATTTTCGTTCGTTAATTTTGTACCCCGCCACTCTGCCAAACTCTCGTATAAGTTCTAGCAGTTTCTGTATTGAGTCTCCTGGTTTTTCTATGTACAGGATTATGTCATCTGCATATAGTGAAAGCTTGACTTCTTCGTTTCCTATACGTATGCCTTTGATTTCTTTTTCTTGTCTTATGGCCTCTGCAAGTACCTCTAGGACTATGTTGAATAGCAGTGGTGATAGCGGGCACCCTTGTCTTGTTCCAGATCGCAGTGGGAAGGGTTCTAGCTTTTCTCCATTCAGTATGATACTGGCATTGGGTTTTTCATAAATTGCTTTGATTATGTTGTGGATTTTCCCATCTATGCCTACTTTGGCTAGAGTTTTTAGCATGAAGAGGTGTTGGATTTTGTCGAAAGCTTTTTCTGCATCTATTGAAACTATTATGTGGTTCTTGTTTTGCAGTTTTTGGATGTGGTTTATAACATTTATGGATTTCCGAATGTTGAACCATCCCTGCATTCCAGGGATGAATCCTACTTGATCCGGATGAATGATCTGTCTGATGATTTTTTGAATTCTATTGGCTAGGATTTTGTTGAGAATTTTAGCATCAATGTTCATCAGAGAAATAGGTCTGTAGTTTTCCTTCTCTGATGGTTCTCTGTCCGGTTTTGGGATTAAGGTGATGTTAGCTTCATAGAATGAGTTTGGGAGGGTTGCTTCCTCCTCTATTGTTTTGAAGAGCTTGTAGAGGATTGGGGTTAGTTCTGTTCGGAATGTTTTGTAGAATTCTGTAGTGAAGCCGTCTGGGCCTGGGCTTTTTTTCGTTGGGAGATCTTTGATGACTGTTTCAATCTCTGCCTCGGTTATGGGTTTATTTAATTCTGCAGTTGCCTCCGGACTGAGTTTTGGTAAGTGGTGGGAGTCCAAGAACTTTTCTATTTCTTGGTGGTCCTCAAATTTGTGGGAGTACAGTTCTTTGTAGTAATTTCTAATTATTTTCTTAATGATTGCAGTGTCTGTTGTTATGTTGCCTTTTTCATCTTTAATGCTATTGATTCTCACTTTCTCTTGTTTTTTTTTGGTCAATCGGGCCAGTGGAGTGTCTATTTTGTTTATTTTCTCAAAAAACCAACTTTTTGATTTGTTGATTTTATGTATAGTTTTTTTGATTTCTATTTGGTTTATCTCCTCCCTTGTTTTGATGATTTCTTGTTTCCTATTGTGTGTGGGACTCTTCTGCTGCTGTTTTTCCAGATCCTGGAGGTGTGAGGTTAGTTCCTGTATTTGGCGTCTTTCTTGGGCCTTGACATGGGCTCCGATTGCGATGAATCTACCTCGTAGCACTGCTTTGGCGGTGTCCCACAAGTTTTGGAATGTTGTATCAGAGTTTTCATTGGTTTCCATAAATTTTTTGATCTCATCTTTAATTTCTTCTCTGACCCATTGTTCGTTTAATAGCATGTTGTTCAATTTCCAAGAGTGCCTATACTTCCTGGGGAGTTTTGAGTTGTTGATTTCCAGTTTCATCCCATGGTGGTCTGAGAGGGTACATGGTATGATACTAATGTTTTGGAAGTTGTTTAGATTCGCTTTATGTCCTATCATGTGGTCGATTCTGGAGAAGGTGCCATGCACCGCTGAGAAGAAGGTATAGTCTGTGGACTTAGGATAAAAAGTTCTATATATGTCTACTAAGTCCAGTTGTTCTATTGTTTGTGTGAGCTCTGTTGTTTCTTTGTTGAGTTTTTGTTTCGTAGACCGGTCCATTGTTGTTAGAGGTGTGTTGAGATCGCCTACAAGAATTGTGCGGGTGTCTATGTCTTCCCTTAAGTCTGTAAGTAATTGCTTTACGTAAGTAGGTGCATTAAGATTCGGTGCATAAACATTAATGATGGTGATTGCTTCTTGATGGATCATTCCTTTCACCAGTATAAAATGGCCTTCCCTGTCTCTTTTGATGTTGGTTAGAATGAAATCTATCTCGTCTGAAATTAGGATAGCTACCCCAGCTTTTTTTTCTCGTCTATTGGCGTGAAATATCTTTTTCCATCCCTTCACTTTCAGTTTCTTTGCATCCTTTCTGGTTAGATGCGTTTCTTGTAGGCAACAGATGGTTGGGTCTTGTTTGATGATCCATTCTATTAATCTCTGTCTTTTGATTGGTGAATTTAGACCATTTGTGTTGAGAGTTAAAATTGAGAGGTTGCAATTTTGCCCTGCCATGTGATTGTGTTGTGTGTGTGTTGTTGCCTATGTAATTGTCTTGTTGGTGCGGCCTTTAGTTTGGAGACCTTCTTATTTGCCAACTTTGTTTGTGATTTGCCTCCTTTTTGTCCGGGACTAGCGCATTTCTAAGGAGACTTTGCAGAGCTGGTTTTGTGTAGACATATTCTTCTAGTTTTTCTTTGCTATTGAAGTATCTGATTTCGTTCTCATATACAAATGAGATCTTTGCTGGGTAGATTATTTTTGGTTGACAGTTGTTTTGTTTCAGGACTTGGAAGATCTTTGTCCATTCTCTCCTTGCTTGTAGTGTCTCTTCGGAGAAGTCAGCAGTGATTCTGATGGGTTTTCCCCTGTATGTGATCTTTTCTCTACTTCGTACTTGTCTCAGGATTCCTTCTTTGTCTTCATTGGAGTAGAACTTGAGCACCGTGTGTCTGGGTGAAGATCTCTTTGGATCATGTCTGTTGGGAGTTCTCTGTCCATCCTGTATGCGGGGTGGATTCGTGTTCCAAGTGTTTTGGAAGTTTTCCTGTATAATTTCATCGAGCACTGCTTGCATCCCAGATTCTCTTTCTACTCCCTCGGGGAGGCCGATGATCCGAATATTCAATTTTCTAAGGTAATCCTTCATCTCTTGCATCATTTTATTAGTTTTGCTGAGGTTTGTCTCCAGCTGTTTAATTCGCTGGGCACTTTCATTTTGTGTGTCTTCTGTTTCAGAGATCCTTTCCTCTGCCGCATTTATTCTGTTGATGAGGCTTTCAATCTTATTATCTTGGGCATCCAGTTTGGTTTTGATTTGTTGTATTTCGGTGATTATGCGGTTCTGGAAGTCTTCCAGCTTTGTGTCCACGTCTCTGAGAGATTTTAGCATTATTTTCATCAATTCCTTTGTTGGTAACACTTCCATGTCTTCATCTCGTATCGTCGATATTGATAATGGCTTTTGGCCCTTGTTTGGTGGGGTGCTGGCTCTTTCATCTGGAGCACAACTCTTTCTGGTGGTTTTTCCCATTGCGTTGGTGTATTCTGGTGAGGCAAATGGACCCGTGTGTTGAGGGGCTGTCAGGTGCTTTCCTGTAGAGATTGGAGCCTGTAGGCGTGGTGTTGCCGGGCGTGGTAATTTTCAAGGCACCGTTGGTGCGTTCTCAGGGCCCGGGGCTGTAGAGCACCACCTTGGGGGCCCAGTGGATTCCAGGCACACTCTGGGCACCTCTTCTACAGGTGTGACACCCCAGGGCGTGGCGGGATGGAGGCGCTCTCTGGGTGTGCTCCCTTCACGGGAATCCGCAGTGCGTAGAAGGTTTTATGTGCTTTCTCCCTGCGTTCTCCGTGTCAGGGACTGCAGGGTTTTTCAGAGCCCACCTGGTGCGTCTCCCACACACGGGACTGTGGGTGAGGCACTTTGCAGGCGTGGCTCTTGTGCAGTGAATCCACCACTCGTGGTGTGTGGGTGTTCAGAGCCCCTGCTCCCGTGTGGCTCCCCCACTCAGGCCCTTAGCGGAGGAGTGGCCCAGGCGCCCTGTTATAATGACTTCACGGCGGCAGGTTCGCACCGTGTCAGTTTGTTGCAGGAGTTCCCCTGACACCTGACACCTGCGCTACGGAGGTGCTGCTGCTGCAGGCGGGGCGCCCAGCCCGCTCGGTGCGGCAGAGTCCTGGTGGTTTCAAGCACTCACCAGGCAGGATGTGGGGGACTCCAGACCCTCGCCAGCTACCTCTGCGCACCGAGCCGCACTGGTCCCCTCAGCGCAGGGACATCCGATGCGCCTTCCCGGGGCCCCCTCAGCCACCAACACAACACCACTGTGCCTAGTTCCACACAGACCCAACAGTTTCGGCCGTCTGCTCCGCGTTCTGAGGCTGGGGCCTCAGCGGGGGGCAAGAAATGCGGAGGCTGCCACGTCAACCCCCAGCTCACCAAACGTCCGGCCGCTGCAGTCTGCCTCCACCGCTGCCGAAGGCCTCCCGCCGGTGACGATCCCCCTGATCTCCCCGCCTCCGAGCTGGCCGCGTCTCCCGTCCGGCCGTTTTCAAAAGTGACTCAGCAGGTCTGGAGTGGGATGTCGGTTTCTCTGCCTTTGCCCTGCTCCGTTCTCGTTGTTCTTCCGAGTTGTGTGGATCTTTTTGGCTCCACACTGTCCCAGGGAGCTTCACGGACCTCTCCCTGCGGTTCCCTGCTGTTCCTCTTTGCTGCTTCTGTAGCTTTCTATCCCTCTCTCACTAGACTCTCCCTCACAGCCAGTTTGTGTCCCGCTGCTCCACTTCCCATTCTAATCCCTGATTGTGGCCAGGGAAAGCAGCAGAAGATGGCCAATGGGCACCTGCACCCATGTGGGACACCCAGAAGAAGCTCCTGGCACCTGGCTTCAATCAATTCAGCTCCGGTAATTATGACCATTTAGAGAGCAAACCAGCAGATGGAAGATCTCTGCCTCTCTTCCTCTCTGTAAATCTTTTGGTTTTTTTGTTTACATTTTATTATTATTATTATCATTTTATGATACAGTTCCATAGGCTCCTGGCATTTACCTTATCCTCTCTCCAAATCCCTCCCCAACACCTAGTTCCTTTATATCATTACTAACATATAGTTCTTCATACACAGACACATGTCCATCATTGCGGGCATGGACAATGGCAGAGAGTCCAGAATCCTATTGTCAAGATACACTAAACAGTTTCATTGTAAGTCCATCTTAGTCTGGAAACAAATGCATAAGACACTGCATCCTCACATCTGGATGTTAGTCTCCATTTCACAGCTACTGTACATCCCCTTAAATGAAAACTCATAATACAAAATCAACAATAGAAAGAAAAATAGACATTTACAATGCCATGAAGTTAAATGACATGTTACTAGATATGATAGTCTCCATTATATAGCTACTATACATCCCCTTAAATGAAGAGCCCCAAAACAAAATCAACATCAGGGACCTGAAGAAATGAAAATTAAGAATCTTCTTGAAGAAAACTATGCTACTGTATGATCTACAAGTCACTGAATGATTTAATCAGAAGAAAGTGTTTTGAAGAGATGAAACCAACAACAACAAAACCCACGTGATAGATTCCACTGATCTTTGTTGGTGAAGTGCTTGTCTTCTCCAGACAATAAACAGATAGGTTTGTTTTTTAATCCAGTCTACTAATCTATGATGTTTGATTGAGCTTAAGCCATTTACATTCAGAGTTTAATATGTATGGGTGGTACTATTGTCCTGTCATTTTAGCAATGGACTACTCTTTGGTTTAGTCTTCTGTTGTCATTTTGCTGGGATATTCTTCCCGTTTGCCTTTGGTTTTGGTAGGTGCTATTCCTCTTCTCTGTCAAGACAACATCTTGAAGTATCATTTGTAGGGCAGGTTTGGAAGAGGCAAACTCTTTTAACTTTTCTTTACTCTGGAAGAATTTTATTTCATTTTCAAAGACAAAGGAAAGCTTTGCTGGATATGTTATCCTAGGCCGACAATGTTTTTCCTTCAGAATCTGGAATATGTCACTCCATTCTTTTCTGGCCTGTAGAGTTTCCTGTGAGAGATCTCCATTGAGTTTAATTGGCATTCTTTTATATGTCAATTGATTTTTCTCAGGTGCACATTTAAGGCTCTTTTCCTTATGTTCAATTGGAGACAGATTGATGATCATGTGTCTTGGTGAAGACCGCTTTTGGTCAAGCCTGTTGGGAGTTCTGTGCCCCTCCTGGATCTTGTTTCCCAATGCTTTCTCTAGATTAGGGACATTTTATTCTTTCATTAAATACATTTACAAACTCAGTTTCTCTTTCTGTACCTTGAGGGACTCCCTAACTCTTATGTTTGGCTTCTTCGTAGTGTCTTTCAATTCTTGAATACTTTTTTTTTTTGGCCTGATCCAGCTCTGCTTCCAGCTTTTTATTTCCTTCCCCTTGGTGACAGGAAATATCTTCCAATTCTGAGATTCTTTCTTCTGCTTGCTTCATTCTATTTTGGAGACTCTCCATTGCACTTTTAATTTGCTCTACTGCATTCTTAATTTCTGATACATCAGCCTTGATTTGCTTTATTGCTTCCTTAAATTCTTCGAAGTCTTGCATGAACTTCTCGTTTTTGATCAGAAGCTTTAAAATAAGGCTTATGGATTCTGTGTGCCCCATTTTCTCGATGTCTTCTTCAGTGAACTCTGAGGTTGGCATAGGGTTTTGCTCCTTTGCAGGCGAGTTTTTGGCATTATTCATTGTCCCCTTGTCTCTTCTTTTGCTCTTGATCATTGTAGTTCTGGTTAGCAGAGTCTTCTCCTTGGGGCAGGTTACTAAGCTGTGTCACCCACAAGTCTACAATGCAATTTTATTTATTGCAGTTGGTTCACACCTTTTTGCTTGCAGCCACTTGTGCCACAACCTCCAGCAAGTTCCAGGTCTGGGTTCTTAGATTACCACCATGGTCTCCACAGCCCCAGCTCTTGGCTCACCACTGTCCTCCTCCTGTGATACCGTGCTGAGGCTGCACTGTTGTCTCTGCAACCTTTCTCCCTCTTCCAGTTGAAGCAGGTCCCAGGATTAGAGATACCAGGTGTCCTATATAGGTAGGCTGTTGGTGGTGCTGATCTTGTCAGAACCTGTTGGACATTAGGTGTGGGTGCCACACGGACCTATTTTGACCCGTACAATGCCACAGTCGGTATTATTTTCCTGCGGGACAGTGTAATCCAGTGATCTCAGCGAGTTCTCCCACGCTCAGCAAATGCGCATTTCACTGTTGTCCCCTGCAATCCTAAAACTATTGCCACAGTGTGCAAAATGGTGCCTGTTGTACCACTGCTTCAGTTCTTGATCTGCTTCCCATCAGATCTGAGAACTATCCAGATCTGTCTTGGGTGGAACCTGTGGAATGCTACATTGCTGCAGTTCACTGAGTCAGAAATGAGTTCACTCCCAGCTCAGCACATGCTCAGTCCTTTCCCTTGCCTTTGCCTCCTTATGCAAAACGGTGGCCAATTCAGCTCAAGGTGGCTGACTGGGCTGTGAAATCCACCCTGTTCTCGCACTGCCCATCTGGGATCTGCTGCTCTGTCTCTGCTCCTGGTCAAATCAAACAGACCAGCAGGACAGACAGTTCTTTGGGTTTACCTACCAAGCTCCCAGTGAAAGTCCTTCCCACCTGATTGCTGTTGGAGATCTGGCTGCTGGTGGAGTTCAGATAGCTGTTAGCTGAATGCTGCTGGAGTATCCATCACCGCAACACCACACCATTGCTTTCACTGCTTTCCTGTGTCTGTCAGTCTCCAGGTACCCCTCTGCTGCTGTTCTGTCCTTTCCTATTTCCTGGAATGTAGCCACTCTGCTTCATCCTGATTAAATGTTTTCCTGCCCATTTAAACGTGTCCTTATCCTATTCTGCCATCTTGATTAGACCCTCTCTGTAAATCTTTCAGGTAAAAAATAAATCAACCTTAAAATAAAAAGAAACAAGACAGGATTTCCCTCTATTAGCCTTAGTATTTAACATTTTACAATATAACCTGGACAGAGCAAAAAGATCAGAAAACATATAAGAATTAAACAGGCTAAAACCCTGTGACTATGTAAAGATTGGACACATGCAGACATAAATATATGAAATCCATTTCACACATACATATATATATATGTGAAATCCAAGACATCTACAAATTATTGAAAGATAATAGATTATAGAAGATTATATATGAAAGTAAGGAAATGAGGAAAGACTCAAGGGCTCACATCCAGAATATACAGTGCACTCACTCCTCTAAACTGGTTTTTCAAAAAGTCGGAAAATGAACAAAAGAGCTGAAAAAGCAATTCACATCAGAAGTCTTAGTTCATTTTACCAGATGTCACTTTGCTGTTCTTAAAAAACAAGATTAGAAGGCTTCAAAAGCTTCATTTCTCAATGACAGTAACAATGTGTTACAAAAATCAGTGAACACATGGTACAATAAAATGTAGGTTTATTTTCATCATTATCATTCAGCTTTAGTTAAACAACCACCTCTTAGGAATTGGGGATATACAAGCCAATGACTAAAAACATTCTGACGAGCGTTTAAAAAAAAACAAAGAAAGAATATGAGATTATAATCTGAACAGAATATTAGTCAAGATAAAATAACACATTCTTAAAGCATATCGAATTCTGAAAGGGTGTTCTAAATAACAACTATCACAAATTGCACACTTGAGATCTTTGAAATGCACTGGAAATACTTCACACTGCTTTTCTCCTGAAATCAGAAATTACCATGCTGTGACAACACAGAAGTAACCCATCAGCCTCAACCTGAAAAACATACCCTTGGAGCCACATGTACACACGCTGTTTACCATTCCAGCACCTGTTCCCAACAGGACAGACTCTACCAATGCAGGACTTAAATGCCAGACTAGAGTCACCCATACTATCTGCTTTTTTTTTCCCAGCACTTGGTTTCTTCCCCAAATGTAACAGTCCCTATGCTGTTGCTGACATGCTTGGTATTGAAAAAATTAGGTCAGCTATATCAGAAGCTTCCTCTACTAATCTGATAGTTAAGATTTGCCAAAGTAAACAGAACTAAAAGGTCACTGCAGCAATAAATAACTGCAAAAAATTTCATGTTTGACATGCTATATAAACTTCATTCAAAAACACTCAATTTTTCTGCTTCTTCTGGACTATCACTCGTGTACTCAAGATATATTCTTTGACTCTAGGAACCTATTCCTGGGCTTGGCAGCAGAAATTATTGTCTCTGCATTGGCCTTGTATCTGGATATGCCAGATCTCCATCTGACCTATTCTGATATAGTCAAGATTTACTTCTAGAATAGGTGCTTCCCAGAATAAGTGGCCCACTCATTTACCTCTTGCATCACACAGGATTTTTATTTTATTGTGTTTTTCCCCCTCATTTTATTTAAAAGGCAATAAAAGAAAAAGCTCTTCCACCCACTTATTCATTTCCCAGATACCTGCAACAGCCAAGCTTGGACCAGGCTGAAGTTGTTCCAGCTCTCCAATGTGCATAGCAAAAACTCAAGTGTTGAGCTGCAAGCTTCCCCAAACAGGAAACTATATTGGGAGTGGAGGAGCTTGGACTGCAACTGGCATCTTCACTGCTGTGTCAAATACTTCCACCTCACACAAGTTTTTATATTTGCGTAGTTCAAAAGCTTGTATTCAGTTACCCAGGAGTAATTTTTTTTTTCATTTTATTTTTGATGATGTTTACATAGCTGAGAAAGATGCATGCCCATGTGGACCACTGGTAAAGGTGGAAAGGATCGAGGATTAGGGGAAAGTGGATAAGATCACTGTTTCCAGTTTTCTTTTTCTTCTACCTGTATCTGGGAGAAAGGAGGAGAGAAGGGAAATCCAGACCTAGCATCCTAACTTCAGCAGCACCCAGGGATTGGGAACAGCCACCCAATGTCATCCCAGGATCCCCAATGTGGAGCATGCTCTGAGGGCTCTGCTCAAGTGGTTTCCATTGTTCTGAAACACTGTTGTTTTTGAAGTTCTGAAATTTTGTTGTTCCAAAGTCCACTGTCAAACATAGTCTAAGTTAGAATATCCATTCGCCCACAAACTTGCTGACAATGCTTGGCTGGGAGAGTTTTTTCCAATTTCTTCTGCCCTCCATCTTCTGCTATACTAGATGTCCTCTGCAAGTCCCAATGGACTGAAATATCCTCCATGTGCGTCAAGTATGTCATCCACTGCACCTTCTTCAGCAACTGAGAAGGCCCAGTTGTGGCACATGCACTCCATGGTCAGACCAGAGATTCTGTGATTATTCCCATGGTTGGAGTTCTGACTAAAGAGGTTCAATTAGGAGAGTTTCCAAAGAAAAATCACCAGAGGTGACAACAGACCTGACTCCTGTGTGTGCTAGCCAGTACAGTGTCTGGCACAGTTCATCACACACATTAGCCTATACACACACACTGGTGATTGCAGTCGCCAGGTCAGTTGTGTCCTCAGCCCCACCTCATGCAAGCCACTGGATGTTGTGGCCCAGCCCAACCCTGCCTACCATTTGGCTCTCATGTATACTAGTGGGAACTGCAGCTCAGTCAAAGCAACCCCTAGTAACTTTCACCAGGTCTGCTCCCAGCCTTAGTTCCTATGCATCTCAGCCCATTTGCTTACCTGCAAGTACAATGGCCTTTTTGGTGGAAGTTCCCCAGAAGTCATTCCTCACCTGCAACATATACCTTCAGAGGTCCTCCCATCCAAACACCTTGTATCACTTTCTCTGAACGATCTGCAGTCCCTGCATCCGTGCATGGGTTCCTTAGCCTGATCTTTCCAAGCCCAATCTTCCAATGAGGTGGCACATTGGCCTGGAACACTGTCCACCCACCAGGGAACCAAGCTCCTGGCATGCATGCTGGGCCGGGACCGTACTCCTCTGCCAACGTAAGATTCAAAACTGTTCACAGTTACCCAAGCCTGGTCCACCAACACACCATATCAGCATGCTAACTTAGGGCTCTCTCCGCCCTCCCAGGATCAAGCATGTATGGAAATCCCCTGGCTTATTTCACTTGCCTGGCCACCAGCACCATTCCCCAAGTCTACTGTAAGCTCACAGTCCCAGGCCTGCATGAACCTGCCTCAGCACTCACAGCAGCAGAAGCTAGGCATTCACACCTGATCCCAGAGTAATTTGTTAGTTTTGAAAAGACTGTTCTGCTGAATGGCTTCTGCTATCTAACAAACTCAATGGTCAAAATATCACTCAAAGTACCAATTCAGTATTAAAGCCAAGTACTTGTAAGTAAATGTCATCAATCACCTTTCCAGAAAGCTCACAAATTTTTATCTATTATAAATAAGAACTGTTCATTAAAATATAATTTATATTTGAAAAAAAGCTTAATTCTTTTGCTGAACAATAAAATTAATAGCATTACTTTTTTTCATTCAGATTTATTTGACATAACAAAAATTATAACACAAGTAACTCGGATCTGCTTTACAACATGATCCTTAATAAAACTTAACAAGTCTGTCCACACAGTGTGAAAAAGCAACTAACTCTGAAATAAATAGGACAGTGCGCAGTGCACATCAAATGAAGGGTCTATCTATGGGAACTTTACTAGTCTATAACATGCAGGACCAAGTTCCTGTGATAAGTGCGAAGAGCCAAGCAGAGGGTCAGGAGGCCATGTTGTGCACTGCCACTGTGATGCCATCATGTTTCTGGATCATAATGTTCCCCTTATCTGATTCTAGACACACCACAGGAATGTCTGTGGGGTCAGAGGTAAGCTTAGCTGCTTGCTGGGCTAGAACAGATATCACTCCAGCAAAACACTAAATCATTCACATGAATCAAATCTTCCCAAAACTAAGACACATGAAGCAGATATTTAGCCAGTGGTTAAGATGTCAGAACATCAGGTTAGGTTTAATTCCCAGCTCCGTTTCCAGCTTCCAGCCAATGCAGACTCAGGGAGGGAGCAGCAGAGGATGATAGCTTAGATGGATGAATTGAACGTTAGACCTCTGTTACCTTTTTAAGGGGCCAGTATTAAGAGTATTAAGTCTCTGGCATTTGCCTTGAACCCTGGCTATGACCAAGCCATTGCTACCAATTGCAGCCTTCTGGAGAGTAGAACAAAAGCTCTCACTCTAAAATAGAAATCAAACAAAAAACAAGCACCAAAAAGTTCTGAAATAGTAGTTAATGGAAGTTATTTCATCATCTTTTACTGAAATAAAAATGGATGAAGTTTTATTAGTTTTTAAGCAATCTGGCAATCTTAAACAAAGGTAGATAGGTAACACTATGTGAGAAATAGTAATACAGAATGCTGATATATAATTTAGTTATTATCTTCTGCTTTAAAAATTAAAACACTTGTCTCCAATAAAATGAAAAGGTTTAGGAAATTTGCTTTGGAACTAACTTCCCATATAATGCCATCATGTATTTTCTTGTTTATCTAGTATGTCAACACAAATCACTGCATCTGTTTTATAACTTTCAAAGTTTCCTTTTTGATAAGTGAAAAAATGAGCATATTATCTCTAGATACTTTACTTCCACATTCAATTATAATAAATTATAACATTGCTTAAGTAATTTTTAAAGTCTTTACTTTGATAAAGTTGTTGCAATACTTTAATGAATCCATTGGGGTTTCCAGAAAGGAAAAAAACAATATGAATTCAGGGTGAAAACATTTAACAGCACAGCCAATGTCTCCATTTGACTAAAATGTTTATGAATACCCACAACATGGAAGCTAGCCTAAGATACTTACATTTTTCTCTTTTAAAGGGGAGCACTCAAAATACTCCATAGAAAAGGAACTGTTTTAATAAAGCCCAAATTCAGTTTACATTTCTAATATATGTATAAAATTTGAGACTTTTTTAAAATTCAAGCTTTAAAAATCAAAGAATCCTTCCTAGAATTTTTATTAGAATCTAAAGGACCAAATGGTAACTACATTCTATCAAGTGAAAATGCTAGGACACTGTTCTGGGTCCTGATAACATCAAGACAATAACATGTTTACTGTCCATAGAGGAATTCTTCCTCTTTCATTATCTAAATTCCCAGCAACAGTTTATCTTTGATTACAACATAAATTGACATCTCCAACAAAAGCCAAATACACTAGCTCCATGTTTGGAGGTAGATAACAAACATTTATTAAAAGTTCCAGTATTTACAAACCACTATATTTAGTTTCGTGAGATAATGGAATTTGGAGATTATAAATTAGAAAGAAAGGCAAAACTAGCTAAGTGAAAATCTAATCAATATAAAACACTGCATTTATAAGCCATGATGTCTGCCACATGGGCAGCACTTATGAATATCTGTTAGTTTTATTTGGACTTTATGAAAAGGTAAGATTCTTGGGGACGTTTGACTATGAAAGGGAGATTTAAAACAGACTGGAAATTAGATGATCATAGTGAATATCCAAGAAAAAATTTCACATTTGTAAGAAAGGTGAATATGCTAAGCACGTTAAGGTTGAAATGAAATGTAGTTAAAAATCAATTTTGAAGTACTCTAGAGAAAAAGGAAGAGAAGGTGGAAGGAAGAGGGAAGGACACAAAAATAGCCAAATCAAGTGCAGCAAAAACCTTAGTAATTATTGTGTTTGAGTGATGGGCATATTGGGAGTCTATTATATTATGTTTTCCCTAACTTTGAAGTATGTTTGGCATTTTCATGATAAAATTAAAACAAAAGTTTTTTAGCTCTGTACATGAAATTGGCAAATGAAGATGAAAAGGTAAAATGTGAAAAAGTGAGCATGTTGGACACTCTGCCTCATCCTAGCCCCCACCCATCTGCCAAGGCACTTGCAATCACTCTTCTGTTTTCTCGGCTGCACGAGGCAAGAGTCAGATACCTCAGCAATTCTGAGTCCTTCATCCCCCACTGCAGTTAACTACCCAGTGTGCTCGTTCTCTCTCTCTTTGTCTCTCTCTCCTTTTTTTCTTTTATTTTCCTGATAGCCCACAACTCATGGTCTTGGCATTGGTCCATCTACTACATCCATGCTTCGAAATTTTAGTTGTATTTCCATTTGTCTCCAATTCTCAGTAGTTAATAAATGACAGCTGCAGCTGCAAAATGTAACACATAAAGTCAAGAGAAAGGCATTAACTGATAAACTTCAGGGTAAATAATCTGTGTGAACTCACAGACTCTCCAAAAACCCATGATGTCTTTTCGAACACGTCCTTGACATTTCAATGTTTCCACAAAGTTGATAGGAAGTGGACCTGGAAGCACTGAATATTTTCAAAAGTAAACAGAATTTTACTTTCTGCTTTAGCCTCAAGTTTGTCCTCACCTTGTATCTCCATTTCAACATGGGGTTTTCTAAATCTTCTCAACAGTTTCTTAAAATTTTAATATAAATGTTAGAAATACCTGCATCACAAATTCTCGACGTCGAGGCATTCCCCTTTCTGAAAGCAAAACATAATCTGGCTCCTTTTCCTTTTTGGCCTGTTGAATTTGCGCCAGGCGGCTAATGGGGTTCATTCCTTGACCATACTCTGGTCCAGCCTAGAAAATAATTCAAGAAACAGTGTCAAAATATGCTCATAAAACTTGTTATTTATGTCCTTAAAAATAAATAAACCAGCAGTATGCCACTCTCCCTCAGTACCTCAAAGCTATGACTGAAGAAGGTAAGAGTGAATTATGAAAATTTGGAAAATAAAATCATACAATGTGTCTAAAATTAAGACTGCTATGGGGTTAGCAGCTTAGAAGTATTAACAGGTTGGATCAATTACACTTTTCAAAAATTAAGTCTTCAGTACAGCATAGTTTCTTCAAAACTTCTGTTCATCAAAACACACCAAATAAAACATGATAAGCCAGCTATGAAACAGAGATATCTGCAACACATATACCTAAAAAATATGTGTATAGCATATATATATATATATATATACCTAAAGGTATATATATATACCTTTTTAAAAAGTATTAGGACAACCTGAAAGAGATGAATAGATAGTTCCCCCTACCCCCAAAAAAGAAGGAAGGAAGGAAGGAAGGAAGGAAGGAAGGAAGGAAGGAAGGAAGGAAGGAAGGAAGGCAGGCCTACATGATAGTCTAGTGGCTAAAGTCCTCGCCTTGCATGCACTGGGATCCCATACTAGCGCCAGTTTGTGTCCCAGCTGCTCCACTTCCCATCCAGCTCGCTGCTTGTAGCCTGGGAAAGCAGTGGAGGATGGCACAAAGCCTTGGGACCCTGCACACGTGTAGGAGACCTGGAAGAAGCTCCTGGCTTCAGATCAGCACAGCTCTGGTCTTTGTGGTCACTCAGGGAGTGAACCAGCAGATGAAAAATCTTTCTCTCTACTTCTCCCTGTAAATCTGACTTTCCAATAAAAATAAATAAATAAATAAATCTTAAAAAAACCATGAAAAGATGATCAACCATATTAGGATACAAGCAAGTGCCTATTAAAAGCATTATGAGATATTATTCCACACCAACCAACTCAGCAAAAATTTAAGTTTAACAGTCCTAACTAGTGAGAATAGGAAATAATAAGAATTCATATATAATATCAGTGGTAGCATAAATTGGAAAACAACTTGGCAATGTCTAGTAAAGAGCAAAATGCTATATTTTATCCCCCCTGTGGCCTATTCCTAAGCACATAAACAGTCTAAAAAAGACTGGCCCAAGAGTGAGCATGTGGCCCAAGCAAAACCATGGTTTGCAACCCTAGCATCCTATGTGGGAACATCGGTCATGACTGCTCCAAGATAGCTTCCTGATAATGTACCTGGGAAGGTACAGAAGATGAGCCAAGTACTTGGGCTTCTACCACCATGTGGGGCCAGGACGGGGTTTCTGGTTCCCAACTTTGGCTTGGCCCTGCCCTGTATATTGCAGCTTTTTGGGGAATAAATCAGTAAATACAAAACCTACCCCCCTACTTTTCCCTTTCTATATCCTTCCCCCTCTGTCACACTGCCTTTCAAATACATAAATAAATTTATTTCTTAAAGAAGAAAAATGCTTCCATGTATGCCAGCTCGCATGAATGAATTCAAAAAAAATAATGGCAAGGTTAAAAAGCAAGCAGGCACAGAATAACACATACAGTATGATATGATTTATGTAAATCCATTAGAACTTGAAAACAAGATCTAAATAAAATGAGACATGTCGTGTTCATGAACCAAAAGATTCCATGTAGTTAAGATGGTTTTACAAATGTATGCATATTATCAAAACACATCAAATAGTACACTTTAAGTAGGTACAGTTTTATACTTCAATAAAGCTGTTTAAAATATTTATTATATTTTTTAAAAAGCAAATAGTAATATTGTAAGGTAGGAAAAGGTAATATAAAACTAATGATAGTAATTGCCTGTGGAAGACAGGTTGAGAATGTGATGGAAAAAAAGGCTTAGATAGAGCTTCACACTCACTGAAAAATACTCTAAAGTTGGGCAGCAGATCTTACTTACTATTTATTTAGTATAATTTTAATTCAGATTCAAACTTATAAATACAAGTAATGTATAAATCAAATACTCTGCATTTGAAGAAATGAAGGTTTGCATACAGCCTGTGGCTGAAATTTTCTTTTTATTTGTGAAAATTTATTCTGACACAGGTAGTAGAGATGAGGATAATCACTATGTTACAGGCGACCCAGGCAACAGTTATATTAGAGGCACTGTCTATTCTTAGCTTTCCCCGCAACTGCTGGCACCCACTCTTGGTCTTGACAATGTATGGTTACGTGCCACGGGTACAGCCTCCAAGTCAGAGCCTTTAATGTCTTTAAACTATATTTAGGATTTTGGACTTTATCCAAAGAGCACTGGGAAACTACTAAAAGCAGAGGCACAGTCAGACAAGTGTCTTAAAATATTATATTTTTAAGAGGTCATTTGTCAAGAGTATTTGTAGTGAGGCCAATTAAAACTTTACCATAGCCATTTACACAAGAGATTATTTTGAGCTGAAACAAGATGGCAGTATGGGTGAAAAGAAACAACACAACTTAAGAAATATTTAGACAATGGAACCAACAGGATTTAATGATTTATGGAATCGGAGGGGTAAGAGAAAAAGTGAAACATAACTCCCAGCTTTTGGTGTCAGCAGATGATGGTGGTGCCAGTCACTAAGTGAAGGAATGCAGAAAGAGGTTTAAAAAGGAACATGATGAGTTTTGGACAGTTTGACATGCCTGTGAAATATTAAGTGAAGACATCTAGGGAGTACATAGCAAAGAAGGAAAGCAGCCTAGGGAAAGACTAAGCAGAGGAAGACCAAGAACTTCATTATGCTAAAACTAGCAAGAGACCTTTAGTTTTTAATCTACTTCAGATTGCATACGAAAAAATAAAAAGTCATATAGAGAGTGAAGGAATGATAAAATATAGGTAATAATGATAACTAGCATATCTAAGAGCCCAATGAACAGGTAAAGCGAAGCTATCAGTATGAGTCTGGAAGTGTGTCATGCACACAAAGATGTTCAAATAAATAGGAATTTCAATGGTATGCTGTCTTCACTCCTGTTTGACTCTCATAAGAATGTAAATTCCGAACTGTTACTGATACGAATTCCACTGACAAAGAGCCAGAACATATAAATCCAACCAAATTTTTAAAAAGTCAATTTTAGTGTTCTCAGATTCAATGATTTAACTAGTACCACACTTTACAATTTATTGCTTGGACATCAAGTCTTAGATTATCATAGGATAAACTGGAAAGAACAGTCTTATGATAGCTGTGAAGAAGAAATTTTGTTTGTGATACTGGAAAGACTTCATTAAAGTTTCCTCTTATAAATGAAATGTATATATTAAAAAGGGGTGGGAGATTTAAATCCAAAGGTATTATCAGGGCAGTTTTACATACACTATACAGTAAATCTCAAAATCTGAAATAACCAATTTCAACCCGGCTCTGGAGTCAGACACGACTACATCCAAAATATTCTTAAATAGAGCATCATCTGGGATGAGATAATAGCTACATCACAGAGCGATCAAGAGGATCAAAGGAAACAAAGCTTTATTATTTTAAATGAAACCAAGGTAAATCATTAGTTTCTCTAGTTCTACTAAATGTAAGGAATTTTAGCTCCAAATGTCTAGTCATACAAGGCAATGAATTAAATGCTCAAAATCAAGATATTGTTCCAACCTGACCCGCTAAAAAACCATTTAAAATTGATTTAGGTCACAATTTATTACATATATATTATTTTCTCAAAGTAATTTTATATTCCACAAGATGTCAATATACAGACTTTACATGAGACACACATATGAATGATTCCAAAAAAGATGGGTGTGAAGGCAAAAACATAACAGGCTAATCTAGTCCAGAGGTAGGCGAGAATTACAGGCAGTTCTCTCCAAGAGGTCAAGTTTAAGCTGAAATCAGAATGCTCAACAGGAAGGAAGTTGTGGGACAAGATGCTGATATACTACATATAGTGGCAAAAAACAAACAAACAAACAAACAAACAAAAAAACCCAAAATATTTCTTCCAGTTCCCACTTCTAGAAAATTATAGTTAAGCAATCACTTTGTTTCTAACGGTTTTACTTAAAACAAAAGTCAGATTTTCACCCTACTATAACATATAGCTCTTTATCAACCTAGTAACTTACTATTTTTAATTCATTAAGATTAGATTTAGTTAAAAGACAAGAGAAGTTAACATAATCAGTTCTATCATATCACTCTGTTGTTAAGCACTGTCCTTTCCACTATAGAAAAGCTATAGATATTATATATTAAAAGATGTAAGTAAACAGATCATGGACACATTTCCATACAAGAACATGAATGGACAGTATCAGATACAAAATATCAACATTTAGTATTTATTGGGTACTTATTTATATGTTTACTACCAAGAATAAATCATTACAAATGTGTTCTGTGCATTTTTTCAACACAGAGCTACAACAATCCTATAAGCAAGAACAATTACTATTTTCACTTTCTAAATGAAAAATCATTTAGGTTAGGAAAAATGTAAGATTAGGAAAAATTTTTTAAAAGCTTAGGAAAGTTGAGTAACTCGTTCAAGTCCACATTCAAAATGGACTCCCAAGGTGATGCTCTTCAAGCTCAGCCCGACTTCCTGCCTGTGTGGTTAGAAGTCTTCATAATGGTGCACGAGAGGTGAGCCAATCTACTTGGCATTTAGCTGAAGTTTACCCTACAAATGCCTGTAGTTCACTATTTCAAGGAGCACACACATACATCTCCTTTAAAGTGAAGTAACACTGGTATTCATTTTTTTTTAAAGATTTATTTTTATTATTTTTTTATTGGAAAGGCGGATATACAGAGAGGAGAGACAGAGAGGAAGATCTTCCGTCCAATGATTCACTCCCCAAGTGAGCGCAACGGCCGATGCTATGCCAATCCAAAGCCAGGAGCCTCTTCCGGGTCTCCCACGCGAGTGCAGGGTCCCAAGGCCTTGGGCTATCCTCTACTGCTTTCCCGGGCCACAGGCAGGGAGCTGGAAGGGAAGCGGGGCTGCCGGGATTAGGACTGGTGCCCATATGGGATCCCGGGCATGCAAGGCAAGGACCTTAACCACTTGTGCCACCGCACCGGGCCCTCTGGTATTCATTTATAAGAAACAATTTCCACAATGGGTGGTAGAGAAGTGGATGGGAGGGCGGGAGAGAGAGGAAGCCCTATGCCTGCAAAATTATAAAAAGGAAAATAAGAATAATAAAAAAGAAATACTTATGTATTAATTTTGTATGTATATATGGATATGTTTTTACATAAAGCAAAGGTACAAGGGCTTTAAAACCTATTCAAAATATTTCCCAGCCCAGCGTGGTAGCCTACTGGCTAGGGTCCTCACCTTGAATGCGCCAGGATCCCATGTGGGCACCGGTTCTAATCCTGGCATCCACCCACTTCCCATCCAGCTCCCTGCTTGTGACCTGGGAAAGCAGTCAAGGATGGCCCAAAGCCTTGGGACCCTGCACCTACGTGGGAGACCCAGAGGAGGCTCTGGGCTCCTGGCTTCAGATCGGCTCAGTTCTAGCCGTTGGCAGCAGCTTGGGGAGTGAATCAGATGGAAGATCATCCTCTCTTGTCCCTCTTCCTCTCTGTATATTTGAGTTTTCAATTAAAAAAAAAAAAAGAAAAATACCTCCATTGTATCACCACCCAATCTAAACAAAACAAAACAAAAAAACTTCATCAAAAATTAGACATATTTCTTATTTGTAACCCATAATTTGTTAAGGCCTTGATCAGAAGTCTGCTGAATAATAAGGCTGACACAAAACTGAAACGCTGTTGACCAAAAGCTTTTGTTAGGAACACAGAGCTCTCACTCCCTGTGACTATTCATGGGCACTGTCCTGACTCAGCTCATTCCTCTGATCTCTGTCTTCTTTTCCTTTTAATGTCAATAAAATATGATTTAATTAAAGAAATAGTCACAACAACTTGAGAAGCTGTGTTCTCTGTATTCTTTTTTTTTGGCAAGGTATATGTGCATGAATGAGTGGAAACAAAATAATACCATCTACCTCATGAGGGCTGAGGATTCAGTGTCATCAAGAATGATTCTGGCACAGAGCACTGGTGCTGTCACTACTATTACTCTCATCCATGTGATGAGTCTGTATCTTATTATCATTTCATGATATCCTGAGATGGTGCTATATAGCAGTGGTGTAAGCAAAAGGAACTTGGATTACAGACCAGAGTTCAGTTTGCTTCACAGCAGCTGAATGAATATGAACAAATTCTCTCAACAGGTTTTGTAAAATGAAAGGCAGTATTACCCACCTTACATGTCACGATAAGTGATAATGACAGAAAATCACTTTTTAAACTGTAAAAAACACTAAGTATCTACGATATTGTTTGATGAGCAAATACAGGTACACAGATATTTTAAAAGCAAAACAGAATTGCCATTAACTTATAGTCATGTATCCTTCTCTGATTCCAGGATGTATAACATATAGGATCAACGGGCCTGGCGCGGTGGCGCAAGTGGTTAAGGTCCTCGCCTTGCACGCCCGGGATCCCATATGGGCGCCAGTTCTATCCCGGCAGCCCCGCTTCCCTTCCAGCTCCCTGCCTGTGTCCTGGGAAAGCAGTAGAGGACGGCCCAAAGCCTTGGGACCCTGCACCCGTGTGGGAGACCTGGAGGAGTCTCCTGGCTTCGGATCAGCATAGAATCGGCCGTTGCGCTCACTTGGGGAGTGAATCATCGAACAGAAGATCTTCCTCTCTGTCTCTCCTCTCTGTATATCCACCTTTCCAATAAGAAAATAATAAAAAAATAAATCTTTAAAAAAAAATAATATATAGGATCAAGGACCTGCCATAAGGAAAAAAGCAACTACAAATCTGATAATATACAGTCACACATCACTTATCAACCAGGGTATGTTCTAAGAAATGTTACCAAGTGATTCTTATCAGGGTGCATGCAGTGTATTTCCACACCTAGATGGTACAGTTGTTGATCCTCCTCTTGGGTCCAGGCTACAACATGTCACTGCCCTGAATACTGTAAGCAACTATAACATAGAATAATAGTAGCAAACACACATGCATAGAAAAGTACAATACAAGTATGAGTCAACAGGCCATTTCCTGTCCCATTATGATCTTAAAGAAATGCGATCAAACATGTACAGTCCATTACAGATTAAATCATCATTATGTGCTGTGTGATTATTGCTACTAAAGTTGAAGTTTGCAAGCACTTACCTTCACTATTGTTTTAGGGCGCTTTTTAAAAAATAGTTTTGGCTTTTCCACTACAGGAAGAGGCGGAAGTTTTTTAAGCTCCTGTAAGACAGTGGTTGCAGCACGCTTCTTGGAGAGTTTTTTGCTATTTCCCTCTCCTTCCGCACAGAACTCTCCCACTGACACCCGCGTAACAAAGCTTTTCATATGTGGTGGCCCACTTTCTTTAATTACCTATTAAAGTGAAATATTAATTAAGACACACAATTTAAATGTGTTCTCATACTCCAAAATAAATCCTTCTTGACAATCACATAATGATCAGAATTTGTATGAAGAATTATACCAAAATCACAGTATTTCTCTTAAGCTACTAAGAAAGTGTTCTATCTAGACGACTCATTTCTGAAACTTCTAATGCTTAACACATTGGAGTTTAAAGAAATGTAATCAATCACATTAAGTTCACAGTCAAAATTGTTTTTCTGGTTCTAGACAGTTTGCCTGTTTTACAGAAAACAAAATTAAGAACAGAAAATATGTTATATTATCATACTACATAAACCATCTAGAATGATAACGTAACTGCATATGTATACAATTTTCTCCTATGTAATAGTAAGTTACTTGAGGACAAAGACTATTACGCTTACAACTCATAAAACACTGTGAAAATCTCTCAAAAACAGCAGACAGATAAAATTTAATTATTTTTAATGCAGATCTCAAGGGCTATTTTACAGAAAGCAATCTTTATCTTGTGACATAGTCTTAAATAAGGCAGTTGATACAACATAAAAATTACAAGCTTTCTTGAGTAGGAATTACAGTCTTTCCAGCTTTGGATGCTCCTAAACTCTGCTTTTAAACTACACTAGCATTTAGAGGAAAGACACCTTCTAAAACCTGACTACAAAAACTTTGGGCTCTTGCAAAAGTCTCACCTAAAAATGGTAGTTACTTACAGCTTAACATTATATCAAAATTTTGTGTTCTAATGTTGAGTATTAGGGAAAAAAATGAAACAGCACAATTTTTGGATAACATTGGTGAGGATAAAGATTCATCGTAAATATTCTTGCCAAGTAATTTAGGTTTTCCAACTTTAAATACCAAAGTTGCTTATTTTAACCACTCTGATGGACATCTTCCTCAAGCATATTTTTGCCAATGATAGAGAACATTATATACTTAACCTTTTACTGTGCACATGTGTTCAGATCAGATATAGTAATTCACTATAGTAAGACATAGTGAAGTCCCCTAGGACTTCTAAGACTCACCACACTGACTGAAAGTTCTTATTCATTGTAGCCAAGTCATGAAATTTTTGAGTTTATGTCTTTCGAAGTTTTCTACCTTTTCCCAATCATTTATTTCTGGCATCAACAGCCTTCTAAAGCAACTTTCCCTGCTTTCCTCATGTTGCTGCTTTCAGTTTGTGACAAACTAAGACTTTAGGTAACTTGTGAGAATCTCTCCGTACAAATCAGACAGCCCTGCAGGTGAGTACACTCTGGGAGCTTGTACTAGGTAAAAGTCACACAATGTACAGGAGGAGTTTCCAGAAGACTAAGACCTTCTTCCCTGGTTCATACCTGCTTACTAGATATCAGTAGCAAAATTAGTGACTTCTTAACAAGGGATACATTCTAACATCCTTTTTGAAAGTTGTTTAAGTTATATATCATTTTATAAATATAATAGTCACATACTCATCCAGTACGAGTTGCTTCATTACCTCTTAGTGACTTATGATTATAGCTAAGCAAATCACTTTCAAACAAAAGAAATTTTACATTGACATATCATTAGATATTAACTTCAATATTTTTTATTTGATCACCTTATAAACATCAAATCCTATAGGGTACTAAAAATTATCTTATACCAGAAAATAACTTCGAGGATGAAAATTGAAATATCACATATACAAATGTCTCAAGCAGAACATGCAAAGGAGATGGGCAGAAATGCAAAATGTTGCCAACATTTCTACCTTCCCCAGCACCCACAGAATTTCACAATATGTTGATTATAAATGAAAAAGCACAGGAACTCTTTCAGGACACTAACATGCTGGTTAATGTTACTGGTTTATTAAAAATAACCACAGCAGAAAATAAAACTGGAAGGCTTCTAATGAGCACATACCTCAAAACTGACAGGCATATTTCTCTTCAGAGCAATTTCAAACACTAAGCTGATCTCTGATTTATTCGCATCTTTGTCATCATCCAGTTCTTTCCCAGATTCGCCATTCTAAATCACAATAAAAAAAAAAAAACAGGGTAACACTGAATCTTCCCTTTCCAACAAACTTCACAGGTATTGCATAATCAAGAATATCTAAAACACAGTAAGAAACAGCAAACCATAGACTGCATCTAGTGGGTTCCTGTGTAAAAAGAGTGTGTCGAGGACTTTACTGCTTAAAATTCTGTGATTTGGGTTTTAGCTTTCTCCTTGAAAGAGAAGCATTTAATGCTCTCTGGAAATCTTGTATTCAGTTACATACGGCTTTGATTTTACCTTATATCCTAGATCCCCTTCTATTTTTGAGCTTCTTACCTATCACCTTTCACCTTGCCCACATATAATTCCCTTGAGTTCATATTACAACCTAATCTATGAAGACGAAGTTCTAGAAAGAACACGGGACGCAAACCAAGATGTCGAATCTCTGTGTCGACACAGGTGCTAACTCATTTATTCATTTAGTTAACATATATTTCTGGAGGATCTCACAAATACTAATCATAGCATAAGTAACAGAACTAAAGGGACAGTGATTCTGCTGTCAGGAAGCTTTTAATCTAGTAAGGAAACATAGTTAAAATAAAAGTAAACAGGCAGAAAGAACAGCAAAGTTTGTCATTAATCTCAAAGGAAAGAGACCAATAGGTTTAGGAAAGGCTGCCACCTACAAGAGCAGCACCCCATGTGGGTGCTGATTTGAATTACAGCTGCTCAACTTCTTCTTTTTTTTTTTTTTCATAACAGCAGAACATTTTTTGACTTTAATGTAAAAATAAGTTTTTTTCAAGTTTCTATACAGCCACAATACTATATGAATTGCTGATGTATGGCTAAAGTTTTATAAACTGCCCCAAAGATAATACAAAATAAAATTTTAAATTCAAATAGTAGGCTTTATAAGCTGTTGTACAGACAGGAGAAGACCAAACTGCATTACACATTTGAAGTTGCAATGGAGCTAGTTGCCTTATCATAAAATTGGAACCAAGACAAAAAAATTCTGTCGCAGTTAAGTCCTGAATTGTTTGTTCTACAGGTGGAGTTGGAAGAAGTGAGCCACAAAAAAAAAAACCCGAGAATAACTTAGTAGAAAACCAATTTCTAATTTACACAGTCAGCTGACAATTGTAAAATAGTTTGAAAAAAGCTCTTCTCCTTCTTTAATATCCCTGAGGGCAACAAGAACAACACATCGAAGTGAAGCTGCTCGACTTCTTTTTTTTTTTTTTCCTTTTTTTTTTTTTTAATTTATTTTTAACTTGGTGGTTACATTGTCCTATGGGGAACAGTTTCATAGGTACTGGGACTCCCTCCCACCCTCCCCCCATGGTGGATTCCTCCACCCTGTTGTGAGACCTCAGCTCAAAATCAGTTGATACCCCTTCACCGCAAGCATATACCAGACTCAGAGTCCAGCATCAAGCTCCCTGCTCATGGCCTAGGGAAAGCACTGAAAAATGGCCTACGTTTTTAGAAGCCTGCCATTCATGTGGGAGACATCAAAAAAGCATCTGGCTCTGTCTTGCACTTGGCTCAATGCTGGCTGCTGCAGCCATATGGGAAATGAACCAGCAGATGGAATATCTGTCTCTCTCTGTGTCTCTCCCTCTCTGTAATTGCGACTTTCAAAATAATAATAAAAAAACATTTTAAAAAACAACCATATGGATAAGAAAGTGACTATATTATTAGATATGCTTAAACTAGAAATGCTATTTTGAAGTCAGTGTAGAGAGCAGCTAAAGCCATACGAATGGGGATTACTCAAGAGAAGGCTCTCTATCCTCCTTTGTAGAATAATGTGGATTCATCTCCTATTTAAATTGCTCGAGTCTAGCTTAAGATATTGTAATCTATTCTTCAAGAGGATTGCACTGGGAGCCAATACTATGGCACAGAGCATAAAGCCATTGTCTGCAGTGCCAGCATCCCAATATGGCCACACTTTCAGTTCAGTTCCAGCTCCCTGCTAACGGCCTAGCAAAGCAGTGGAGGATGGCCCAAGTGCTTAAGACCCTGCATCCATATAGGCAGCCTGGAGGAGGCTCACAGCTTTTGGCTGGCTAAGTTCTGGCCAGTATGAGCCACCTGGGGTGTCAGCCAGTAGGTGGAAGGTGTGTGTGTGTGTCTCTGCCTCTCTCTCTCCTTACTCTGCCTTTCAAAAACAAATACATCTGAAAAGAAAAAAAAAAAAAACAGGGGCAGGGGCAGAATTAAATACAAAGCACAGAGGTTCAGCCCTCCAAGCACTAGTGTGGTGGCCTGATTCAGGTTCTAGCTGTGCTTCCAATTCCAGCATTCTGCCAACATGTACCGTGGGAGATGGTAGATGATGGCTGGGTACCTGACACCCACCTGGGAGACTCAGACTGAGTTGGCTCCTGGCTTCAATCTGACAAAGTCCTACCTGTTGTAAGTATTTGAAGAATAAAACAGAAAATGGAAGATTTCTATCTCCCAATCTTTCTCTGGATTTCAGTCTTTCGAAAAAAAATTTTTAATGCAACACAAATGAACATTGCTTCTGATTCTTATATAAAAATCTCAAAATATTAAGTTGCCTAGGAAAAACTACAGAGTTTTGAAACAAAGTCATGCTGACAGGAGCACATGAACCTACAGCAGGAGACAAGAAGTCTGAGAAGAAAATTCTTAGCAGATCATCACTTTAATATTCTTCCCTAGCAGAACAGATTAGTTCTTTCATTCATTAAATGCATTTATTTGTCTTCCCAATAATCTCACTGGGGAAACATGCAAAAGAGACTGTCTCAGCAGTACCACACCTGAGGTGATTTTTCTGGAATCGGTTCATTCTGTAGTGCTTGGAGGGCTTTCATTGCAGCATTATGTCTAGCAGCTTGTCGAGTCTTTCCTTCACCAAAAAATTCATTATTTCCTACAGTCAGCTGAACATAGAAAATCTTAGGCACTGGGCAATGATACCTAAAATAAGGAAAACATTAAAGTTATTTCCATAAAATTATAATATTTGTTTCATTTAATATACTCTATTAATCCTAATACAATCTCAACCTCATGAATATACTTGTAAGATAAAATGTGAGTCAATATATCTATAGAAAGCAGTGTAAAAAAATCTCTGAAAAATACATATAGAAGACAAAACTAAAACTTGGTTTAGCAAAAAGCATTCATATTGCAGATGTCTTCCTGATGTAAAGTTTTCAGTCAGATTTTGGCTTAAGAGAGCCAAACGGCATGGTGCTGAGGTCAGGGAAGTTCATACAGAGGCTAGAGACAGGCAGGCTCATTTAGTTGGCAACATGCACATTATTATGCTTTCAGTAAAAGAGACTTATAATTAGAAATGTGGGGCAAAAAGATGAACATCATGCAACATAGTAAGGAAATAGGAAGCAGTATAAGAAAGAATCAAGAATAAGAAGCCAATCCTTAAGCAGTGAATATCAAAATATAATGACAAAATGTATTTCATTTCATTTTAAACTGACAAACTTCAGTAATCTTGTGTTTAAGGTGTGGCGGGAAAGCTAAAATAATTGGTTGAAGGAAGTTCTATAAAAATAAGCAAATAAATCTGGAAGAAATCATGCAGGAATAATTAAAAGGAAATGCAATAAAATCCACTAATTTGACAATTACAGTTATGACACTATGACAGTGAAGAACACATATTCCAGTGGGCAAGACAGACAATAAATATGGGAAATGTGTGTATTAAGAAAAATTGTATTTATAAAATTTAATATAAGAAAATGAATATAAGAAAAATTAAAGAGAAAAGGATTCTGAAGTGTCATAGGATGACCTAGAAAGGGTTTACTTGAGAAGAGGACAGCTATGTAAGGACCTACAATAAACAAGGGAGCAAATCATAAAGGAATCCAGGACAACACATCTCAGGGCAAATGCCCTAATGCAGAAGTGTGCTATGCATGTGCAAGCCGAAGAAGAGCTTCTATGGCTACAGAGATGAGGGAATGAGAGGAAAGCTAGAACATGAGACGAAAGAGCAATGCCATAAAGTTTCTCCTAGTAACCATTGTAAAGGCTCTTTAGTGAAATGGCCAGGCACTAGACAGGAAGAGATACGACCTTACTTACACTGGAAAGCAGTGTTATCTACTAAGTTGAGGACCAAATGCCAGGAACTGATGGTGGAAGTTAGGAGGCGACTGTGATAATCCAGAGAAAAGGTGATGGGGGACTAAACTAGGGTGTAGTAGTAGAAGTGACAAACAATACTGAATTCGCCATGAATTCTGAAAACAGAGATGATGGGTTTACCTGATAGCTGACTATGGAATATTACAGAGGAGTCAAAGATGATCCTAGGGTATACCCTGGAAGACTAACACAGTGAAGACTGAAAAAAAAATGGAGTGGAGGGGGTGGCTAGAGATGGATATAAGCAACTCTGTTCAAAAGATGTTCAATTATTAGATAAATATTAGAGGTCCAAATGAAGCTGTCAAGTGGGCAGTTAGATTTATGAATCTAGACCCCAAAATTATGCTTTCCATAATTCTTGGAAGCATCCCTATACATGTGATATTTAAAGCCGTAAAACAAAGAAAACTAAGAGAGGAAGTGATAAGGAGAAAACCAGGTAAGTACAATATTCTTTCTGAAAGATACATGGGAAAAATACGTGTATCAATGAAGATTGCTGATATCTAATACTACTTGTAGGTCAAGCAAAATGATGACTGGGAAATATGACCACTGGATTGAGCAACTTAGCAAAATGAATAGGATTGAGTTTGATAGGATAGTGGGCTTAAAATTGCAGTGCTGAAAAAAATAAGCTAAAAATCACCCCAGTGCTTGAAAATGTTTCCAGGAAGAAAAAAAAATACAACTGAGGTTTCTGAGTATTTTAGATGATTACCGAACACTCAAGAAGTGATGTTCTATATTCAACCTGAGATAAACCGGATAGCACCCATGCTGTAAGCATTTATTGGACAGATGGGACTAATCAATGAGGGTTTACTGAAGGTGAAGGACTAGAGAGGTAGTTCAGTCCTGAAGATGCAGATTTCAGAGGCAATAATTGAAACCACATGAGTGGATAAGCACCTGGAAAGGGTAAGTGTAAAGAAACCAAAAACAGAGCCTCAGGCTGAGGTCTGATTGATGCCTATGATCAAAGTGCAGGGGAAACAATAGACGCCATGAAGGAGATGAAAGAGTCCGAGTTAGAAAAGAAATTACAACACAATGTTAAGGGAAGGGATAATCAACAGTGTCAAATGGAGTCAAGAAATCCAGAGTATTAAAAAAAAAAAAAAGGAAAAAGTCAATGTTCTAACTTAAAAACAACTTTCTCAGACCACAGTTTTCTAAGACTTCAAGAAAAAGTGTTATAAGCACATTTTTATTACATAAGTCATGCGTTCTCATTTTTAATTAGCAAATGCAAATCTATTAAAGGATGAAAAAATATATAAAGACTACTTTTCATATGCAAAGACTTCTTGAAAGCATTGAAAAATCAATCATTTTGTTCTGATACAATAACTAGTGTACTGAGGTGCACAACTTCTTATTAGCAATTTCATTCTAAGTCCCATTAACGAAACTGTAGAAATAATATGAACAACATAGTTAGTCTTCATTTTAAAGCCCACACAATTAAAATTTTCCAACTTCAAAAAATTCTATGCATATTTTTAACTGGCTCTAACTATAAAATTTTAAAACAGACAACATGAAATTAGAAATTTACTCCTGATCTGAGATCTTACATGGCAAGCTTCCACTGTACAGCAAATGTTTACAATTGATTATAAACTTCTGAAAATGGAGGTCGTCCACTGGAATGCTAACAGACCTTTAACTACAGGAGAGGGACTGGGCGCCACTGTAATCACTAAGGCCTGCTGACAATTACAAAGCTCATTTCGGTTTGCCACAGAGACAAACAAAATTTCTGTTCATTATAACTTTACTGGAATATGATGTCATAATACATAACCATACTGAAACAATCTGCTGATTTTCTGACCAAAATATTAATTGCACACTAAAGAGCCCTTGGGGCCTCTTCCTTTTTGGTCATCAAATATGGCTCCTATCGATGCGTATGTGCATGCGTGTGAGTACAGACATACATATAAACTGTCGTGTATAAACATCAGAGGAGAAATTTAATATGCTACATTTTAACATAAAAAGTAAAATATTCTAGTAATAACAACAGGAAACACTGAGACCGGATGCCTGATTTGTTTCATTCCTGCTTCACTTTAACCTCTTGCTTAACAATGATGTTAATAATACACCCCACATGCATTGAACCCTATATATCATATCTCCTCATATCATCATGACAATTAAGACTAGCCAGAGCACTCTCATTAATGGCATCCAGATTGGATTATAAGAGAGATGATGCAGAGTGGTTTTTAGTGTATTACGCTCTGATTTCTAAATATTTATTTCCTTTGGAAAAGAAACATTCAAGAGGCCAGCATAGTGGTGCAGCGCTGCTGCCTGCAATGCAGGCATCCATGTGGGCACTGATTAATGCCTGGTCTGCTCCACTTCTGATCCAGCTCCCTACTAATGACCTAGGAAAAGCAATGGGAAACGGCCCAGTTGTTTGGAGCCCAGCAACCCATGTGAGAGACCCAAAAGCAGTTTCTGGCTATAGCCTACCCCAGTCCTAACCACCGCAGTCATCTGGAGAGGGTACAAGCAGATACTCCCTCACTTTCGCTGTTTCTCCTTCCCTGCAACTCTTTCAAATAATAATATTAATAATAAAAGCCCAATGCTGATTAACTTTATTGGAAGACATTCCATTTAAAAGAGTTCCTTCTTTTTTTTTTTTTAAAGATTTATTTTTGTTATTTTGTTTATTGGAAAGGCGGATATACAGAGAGGAGAGACACCTTCTTTCTAGTTTTACTCATGTCAAATATTAAGTTCAGTTTAGTAAAAGGCTTACAGTAAATGCTACACATATTTTTACAAATTAGTATGTATTTTCCCAATCTAGTATAGTTATCCTCAAATGCTTTTCCCTAATTCAAATGCTGAGTCCACTGCTTAGGCCTCAATAGTGACCTCTGATAAAACATAAGCCATGAAAACTATATTGTCCAGGCTATGAAAGTCTGAAGGTCACATGGCTTCCCTCACCTCAGCCTCCACAGGGCAATCCTACATTTACCAGAATTATTCTTACTGCTTGTTGGAAATACAGATTCCTGTACTTCAACCCTGATGTGATGAATCAGACTATCTAGGGATGTAATGAGAACCTGGAAGTGCCCTAGTGACTCCATGTACACTAAATGTCTGAGAACTACTGCTCTGGACATCACCACATTCCAAAATGGAGTCTATGCAACTTCTCCAAACTCTATTCCAAAAGGGGATCACGTGCATTCCATATAGCAAAATGGACAGGATTTTGTTTCTCTCTTTTAGTAAATTCCCACAGCAGACTGGAGAGACATTCTTAGAGCCAAAAAATTTCCCAGCAGAACTCCAGGGAGTCAAATTCAAGTGTGCCTAACTTCAGAGTTCAGCAAACTATTTTAAGATGTTTCAAAAAAAATGTGTTTTATCCTCTTCTTTTGCTCATTTTTATTTTTTAAACTGGCCTTCTTTTTGGCAGATCTGAGACTCCAATCCAAAGATTCCCAGCAAAGGTAGACTTCAGAGGTGTTTTCCTGAATGAGTGCTAAAACAAACAGAACTCCACAATGAAATCCTGTGTAAAAACAGCATGTGTAAAAACAGATCCAAGTGGCACAAAGCGAAAAGTCAGAATGATGGACGTTCATGCCTCGCTGCCTGACAATCTAAATTTTACAAAGGCTGTCTGCGGGGTCTTCTTCCCTGCCTCCCTGCCCTCTATCCACTGGAGGTCTTGTAAAAAATAAACAAAACTGCAAATAAAACACAGGTTACTTTTCTTCAGATCTCAAAAATCTTTTAGTTTGCCCTATCTTCAAGACACTACAAATCAATAAGAGAGAAGACGTGCACCTGGTTCCTCTGAATTAATGCCTGACATTCCTACAGTCTTGCTTTTTTTCATATCACGGGAAGATTTTACATTCATTTATACTTGACTGTCAGTTACAATAACTTTCTACACCACATATCTTGCTATCCTCCCTGAAGTTCCTCCATTGAATGCCCTCTTGATGGACTCACTTTCTATTTTCTTTCTAAACAACTGAGAACCATTTGTCCTCCCTCCCACTCCATGACGGCTTTATTCCTCAACATCTCTACTCCCCTAAATATCACTTTTACAAGGTGAGAAAGACATATTCCAAATAACATTAGAACTTTTTTAAAAAAACTAAAAAATAATTACCTCACTTGATTTGAAAGCATTATTCATAAATCTCAACACAGCTTAAACATTCATGTCTCCTCTACAGGTTTATGTCCTAAATATATAAAAATGTTATCTCCCCATCTAATAAAGAGAGGCTTTGGATTTCTGTGTTTATTTCTAACACTGACTAAAAACAGAATGTCACTTAACCTTTCTACCTCAGTTTACTTTATCTGTAAAATATTTGCAGAATCTATGTTTAAAGAAATATGAGATCAAAACAGAATTTAAATGACATGTCAATTATTTTGACTCTGTGCACACTTTTTGGTACTACTTAGCCAAATTCTTTTTCTTGCTTCAGAAAAATAACCAGTTTTATCACAAAGCTATAAAATAGTCCTTGGCTCACTTTCAAAGTTGTGTGTATTTATCCATATACACACATAAAATGTCTAGATGGAAGATGGTTCTTTTTCTGTTCACCTCTATAAATTTTGAAAATAGACCTTTCAAAGAATCTGAGTGTTAATTTTTGAGATTTTTTTTTAAAAATTAGAAAAGATAAAACAGATCAGGCAAAAATAATCTTGCTAAGAGATATAAAGGCATTCTGCCCTATTTGTAGAATTAATGTGTTCGATGTATAGAAAAAAAACAGAAAATATGCATAAGCTAGAATATGACACTCCAACATGACAGATTACAAATATTTCATAAGTTCAAGTTTCTTAAAACTAATATGGTCACACTGAAGTAAAAGTAGAAGAAAATATTTAATTGAAGCAACTATAGTACCCGTCTAAACAAAGGTAAATTTGTATTTAAAATAAACTTTGATAAATTAGTATAATGACTTGTGGAACTCAGAATATAAGCCAAGAAGAAAAAAAACCTTATTCTCTGTCACTGACACTAGTACCACAGTGAGAGTTACGGAAAGCAGAGCATGTTATCAAAAACCTCATTACTGCAAACAAAAAATAAACACCTTTAAGCCTTAGATCCAAAACAAACCAATCTTTTTGCTCCTTCCCTAAATGTATTTCTAATCAGCATCCTCATTCCCATTATCATAATTATGGCAAAAACACAAAGCACTTACTATGTGCTAGTTACTATTCCAAGCACTTAGATACTTCCTTGGATTCCCACAACCACCCCAGATTCATTTTACAGATAGGTAATTAAAGAATAGAGACAGTAACTAACTTTCCCAGGGCCTGCCAACCTGAGCTAGCATTTGATCTCAAGTAATCTCACTCTGGAGCCTGTGCTCTCAATCTCTCCGCTAGGCTGCATCTATCTGAATGAACTAGAGGAATGAACACGAAAATCACAGAAGCACAAACAGAAAACTCTGAGAAGTCATGTCAAATTTGGAGTATCTAGGCAACTTAATTTTAAGCACAGAAAAGGGCTGGTAGATTGTCAAAACTTCTGAAGGTCAAGAGCCATCTGTAGATACCACAAAGAATTCACCAAGAAGGATTCGGGGACAGCGTGCATCCAACAGCTGATGACACCCTGCAAAGTCCTACTACCTCCTGCTCATTTTTGTCTTCTCTCCTAAACCACTTAAACATTGATGTTGCCATCAGTGAAACGTAAGTCAAAACCTCATGATTTATTAGGACAGTTCTCATTTAAAAAAAAAAAAAAAAGAAGAAACTGAGAAATCAACAAATACTGGCAATGACGTGGAAAAAGTAGAACCCTCTATTTTGTCCTACTATGGAAAAGAATTTGGCATTTCACCAAAAATTTGAACACAAAGGGGCCCACAAATTCCACTCCCAAACATAAGCCCAAGAGAAACTAAAACAAGTGTTTAATCAAAAACTCATACATCATTACACAGAATAGCCAAAGGTGTTAATAGCCCAAAGATCCATTAACTGATGGATAAGTAAACAAAATGTGGAATATCTATACAAGAGATTATTATACAGTCAAAAGAACGAAAGTACAGATAGACCCTACAACATCAATGAACTTAACATCAATTAAGGGAAGGAAGCAAGATACAAAAGGGTATGTGTTGCATGATTTAGGTGAGATTTCCAGGACAGACAAACCCATAAACACAGCGGCTGTCAGGAATTGGGAGGAAGGGGATGAGATGTAACTGCTAATGGATATGGGTTCTTTTAGGAAGTGATAATGGACATCTCTAGAATTAGAGACTGGTGAGTGGTGACAGTTGTGCAACATTTTCAAAGCACTAAATGACACTAAATTGTACACACTAAAATAATACATTTTGTATTGCATGAATTTTTAACCTCAAAAAAACCCTTGAAAACCTGTGATATTCCCTAGGGTTTTCCTGTTCCTCACAGGCAACACAGTCTCCTGAGGTGATCACGTCTCTTCCCATTCAGTCTTGGCAAATTCCCACAAAGGAGCCGACCAAACTGCAGGAGACTGGAAATGATGAACCTCCCCTCTCTCCACCCCCCCTCACCTGACTCGTCTTCCTCCTGCTCTTCTCTGACAACATGAAATACATTCAGGGCCATTTTTTGTCCCTAGAGATTACACAGACTGCCCTCAGGAAACAATCACCAAAACACCCACATCAGCAAGTAAGTTGGGCTAGGTAGAATAGAGGAATAGAGGATTAAAGGAGGTGATTTTTGAACACAGATTCAAATGAGGTACAAAAATCTAGGCGCGGAAATACCTGGGAGAAAACTAAGCAAATAGGACAGCAAATGCAAAGGCCCCAAGGAAGAACAGTTTCCTTGTCCCTGGAAAACAGTGTGCTAAGGAATAAGTGGTTAGGAAACTGGGTCGAGGAATAATTTGGTAGCAAATCAGCACTTAATTCCACAATATGATGAGAGTCATTGAAGGGTATTAAGCAGGGAAGTGATACAATCTAATATGATTTAAAAGGATCTTACTACTGTTTATCCAAAAAGAGGTAAACAGCTGATAGGCCACTGCAGATTACACAGAAGTCACCTCTGAAAACAAGAGTCAATTGTCAAGGAAAATAGAGTAGGATTGCAGGCAGTGCTCCAATTTTACCGGAACCATAGTCATTATTTTAAGATGTGTCCAGTCAGCACTTCCACATATTTTTTTGTAGCTTTCTGACTACAAGCACAGAATCAGTGGAACTAAGTATAACCAGTTACAGTCTTGCCAAGACTTGGTGCTCATTCAAGCCACACGGCACCAGAATTAAGTAACTGTAGTTCTTGTGAGCAAACAGTGATAAACTCCTGTGAAATGCAGCCATGCAGAACTTGGCAGATTAGGTAAGTGGCACCCATCATGGAGGATGTTCACAAAGCACAGGTGCCAGAGGACACCAACCTACTTCCTGCTCCACAGTGGATGTGAGTGAACAGTGTGCAGCAGGAAAAGGAAACCATGCCTCCCACGTGGTGGCTGACAAGTAGAATATTTCTACTATGTAACTGAAAAGATAGCTCCCTGCAGGGCACCATGCATCCTGTCTGAGACAGGAGAAAGACAAGACCAGCACCACTGATGCATTTTGGAAACGAGCAGTAAAATGAGTGGTGCTGCAGGAATGGGGCGGAAGCTGCTCAGGGCAGCATTTTTAACATATGAGTCACACACAGAAAACACCAGAATGCACCTGGCGGGGTCTAGGAACACATGTTACAACACAATTCAGGGACGGGGTGGGTGTTTAGCCTAGCAGTTTTGATGCTGTTTGGAACGCCCATGTCCCTCATCAGCAACTGGGTTGGACTGTAAATCCTGACACTCCCTTCTTGCCAACCTGCAGGTGAAGCAGCAGGTAGCTGACACCCTGACACACCATGAGCCCCCAGCTCCTGGCTGCAGACTAGCCAAGTCCAGCCACTGCAGGCGCTTGGAGAGTCAATCAGTGCACAGGAGTATGCTCATCCACAGCCTCGACCTTGGCTCTCTTCCCTAACCCCAGTCCTTGCCTTTCTCTTAATCTCTCAAGTAAACACAAAACTTTCAAATACTACAGAACCCATTCCAGGATTTCTCATACTATCTCACAGCCTAACAAGCTTTTTTACACATTCTAACCATGAACACATGCCTCCTTGTGGTCATGGTGGGGCTTCCCTTGTTTGTGAATATAAAAGTTTTTCAATTCCTGGAAACTCTCTCCCTTATTGAAAATTCATACTTTCTTGATAAACAATCATATCTAAATTAAAAAAAAAAATCTTAGTGGGCCCGGTGCAGTAGCCTAGTGACTAAAGTGCTCACCTTGAACACATCAGGATCACATATGGATGCTGGTTCTAATCCCAGCAGCCCTACTTCCCATCCGGCTCCCTGCTTGTGGCCTGGGAAACCAGTAGAGGAAAGCCTAAAGCCTTAAGACCCTGCACCCACATGGAAGACCCAGAGAAGGCTCCTGCCACCTGGCTTCAGATTGGCACGGCTCCAGCCAATGCAGCCACTTGGGGAGTGAATCATCGGACGGAAGATCTTCCTCTCTGTCTCTACTCCTCTCTGTAAACCTGAATTCCCAATAAAAAAAATGTTTCCTATTTCCATTTGTTTTACCTAATGGTTCAGTCTTTACTTCGAAAAGAAAACTAAATAGCAGTTAATGAAGAACATTCAGTATTTGTTTCTTATTTAATGAGAACACAACAAGTATCGGGCCTTTGAGTGTCATGCTGGCCAACAGACCAGCGTAAATGAAAGGGAAGGTTGTAACGGTGGTGTGGGTGTGTGTTCTGTAGCACATACATATTACAACATACAGAATTATTCAAGTTTTTATAACACACTGAGGTTTTATAGTCAAAAATTATTTTCAAAATATATTTTCAATATCAATGGAGACAGCAATGATTTTTACTTCCTATCTCTTACTGTGCGACTGTTTTCTAAGGAGAGAACAACTTTACATGCCTGAAATAAACCTCATTTGGTTATGGTTAGTGATCTTTCAAGGCTTTCCCAAACACTGTTTGCTATTTTCCAATATCTTAACTAAGATTTTCACATTGGTATGCCAATATTTATCTAAATGTCTCTTACTTTGTAAAATGGCACCTCTGAATTTGAAGAATACCTGATTACTAAAAATAATTTGCTCCCTGTTCTACTAATTTTGACCAAAATTCTCCTTGAAACTAACTGGGTTAGTTTCTTTTCTTCTGAGTGGTAGAAGATCAGGGCAGGTGTTTGACTAGTTTATTCTGTTACTTCTTAGGTAATCAAATCTCTCTTCTTCATCTGAGGTTAGTTTTTCTAATTTCTGCTTTCCTAAAAAATCTTCCAGGTTCTGAAATTGTTTATATAACAAGTTGTACCATTTAATCCTTTTTGAGGATTCTGATGCATCTATATACTCTCCCATTACCAGTACACATTTTGCATATCTGTCTATTAGCTTATTGGATTATGTGCATATTCTATTGAATTTCACACTTTGTTATCATTCTTTTGTTTTCTAATTAATTTATATCTACACTCATTTTCCTTTCTTTCTCTGCTTTAGCAATTTTTTTTTCTAATTTCCAATGCTGGATAATGTGTAACAGCAAACACACCCACGTGCACACACATAAAAGGTTTTATGCATTTTTGGTTAAAACTCTTCTGTGATATATAGAATATTTAAATGACATGTTTGCACTGGAATCTTCCATAGGCTTCAGAGACTGCTTTGTTACAATGTCTAACCCAGACTTCTCCAGTGCTTTAGCTGATCAGAATTAACTATCAACTTTGGAGGCTTGCCCATTGCAAATACTCCCAAAAGTAACATGGAGACATTACATCAGTGGTATTGCAGAAAGATTAATGTGCTTCATTTGGAGAAGCAAACAGTAATTACACTTACTGCATACTTCTGATATTCTGTCTCGTTCAAATCTGAATGCATCTAGTTGTATAGTCGCTTATGGTTTAATGACAATATACAGTTAACAGATATTCATTAGAATGTAAAAAAAATACTTGGCACTTCCCCAACTTATTGTTTTAACAGCTTGACTTCACTTTATGTATTAGCTAAATTTATTAGAAAGGTTTACATAAAGCAAATATTTTCATACTAAATACCATTTTTCCACTGTTGCCCAACATTAAATTTTGAGTCATACTTCCATAGGAAAATGTTGGCTGCAGCACATTATAAAATCATTATTAAAATCTAAACAAAGACAGGCCAAAGATATGCCAAGGAATAGGCACATTTAATCAATTATTCTGTAAAACACAGTCTGTCCTCTTATCCACTGTAACAATGCAATAAACAATATTTTTGTTTCATATTTTCAGAATCATTAAATATTTATGTTGTTTTTTAAAAAAATAATTCCAAGATTTTAACACAGAAACCAAAGGAAGAAATACAACTAAAAATTGTTAACAGGAACTGTCACATGGAAAAATGTTTTCAAAACTTATGCAATATAAGCAGTCTCAGATTATCAACAATAGCAATTTAAAGATGTTAATTTTTTCCTGTTATCAGCAATATGAGGTACTTCAAAATGACTGTGGAAATTAACTTAAATGAAGCTTATTTTGGTGGGAAAAAAAAAATCTGCAAATCCATGTATAGCTTTTCAACAGCTTACATTTCCAAAAAACTTTCTGGAATATATGCCTGGAGTTTCCGTGCAAAACATATCAGATCATTCACTGAAATTCTATAGAGTTTTTGGAGCTAATACAATCGCTCACTCAAAAACTACTTTTCTAAAAAACAACTATCTGGATCCTTTTGGACAATCCTTTCAGGCATTTGTCAAAGCAGTTAAGACATGGCTTGGAACCCTAGTATCAGAATGCCTGGCTCTACTTCCAATCCTATCTTCCAGCTGATGTGCAACCTGGGTGGCAGCATGTGACAGCTCAAAACATTTTGGTTCATGTCAGCTACACAAGTACCCAGACTGAGTTCTGGGCTCCTGGTTTCATCCTGGAATTTGTGGAATGAACTAGCAAATGAAAACTGTCTCTCTCTCTTCAACCCCTTCTCTTTTTCTCTCTAGCATATAAAATAAACATTTAAAAAATTACAAAACAGAATATCTAAGACCTTTAGAAAACTCTACTCTGAACTAAAAGTATTGTGAATTATCATTAAAGAATTTGCAATTTTCAATCATCTTAAGCCAATTTTTTTCTACAAAACTCTCTGGGAAATACTACATAGCCCTCAATTTGATAGGCTCTCCTTACGCTATAGTGCTGCAGAAAATCAAAGTATATTTTGACTTTGACAAGTCCTTGTGAACTGTACTGCTTACAGCATGATATACACAAAGTTGAGGACCAGCATATCCTCTCTACCTTTGCGAGGTACCCTGGGACAAGTCATAGCAACAGGTAAGTGAGATAATACTGGTAAAGAAGTGATACTGGTATACCATTTAGCTACACACAGAGGAAGAAAGTCAAGCAATACTTAGAGCTTTGAAAGGCCAGTATTCTGACCTCTGATTATAACGGTTTGTTCCTATTCACAAAATAGATAAGAGATTACAATTCATCATATAAAAAATCTCTGCTATGGAAAAAAATAGTTAATTGAGGATAGTCTGAAATAGGTCTTAAATACTAGGCTAATATTCTCAAAGTACAGACTTTTGTCATGAATTACACAGTGCAGTAGAGAAAGCCTGAGCTCTGGAGGCAAGCCATGCTGAGCTAGAGGGTCAGTTCAGCCCATTAATGGCTGAGTAACCACGACATATCACACACTGTGCCAGAATACAGAAGGTTCAAGAAATCAAAGTCTGTCCTTCTTCCTTCCTGGCAGGTAACCCCCTCAGCCTTCTAAGACTTTCCACAATGCGTCTATGCTGTTTCAGCAACCTATGTGCCTTTTGTTATTTCCTATTAAAAAAAAAAATAAGTTTTATCACCAGCTCAAAGAAGCTATGGGCCACGCCACTAGCTCTACATTATTGTTATTGCTTGCATGAGTTCCAGGAAAAGGCTGCAGTTAGGCTAGCAGATTTCCTAGCCTTTGACTTCACATGCTCAGTGGTGCCTCCTGTCAGGGCCCGTAATGCACCAGGGAAAATAGCATTTTACAGCTCCATAGGAAACCTGATATTCACCCACCATTCAAGAACTCTGATACACTTCAAAATGCCAGGCAGTGCACAGAAGCTACACTGAAAATTAAAATAACAAAAACCACAGTATCGAGCAATACTTTCCCAGAAGAATTCAATGTAAATAAATGATGTTATTACAATTTTTTTTAATTCTCTGTCTTATGTCTTAAATGACAGCTATTTACATGCTTATGAATATGTTCTATACAGATTACTCCCTGACTTGTAATTCAACCACAGGGTAGGAGTCGAGTAACTTAATAATCTTTAAAGAAGTGTGTCTTGACTAGAGAACATAAGCATGTCAACAAGTCATAAGGCAGTAATGAAAATGAGTGGGTCAAGGTCCTGATAACTGGAGCAAAGTAAAATCCTGGAAAATAACAAATAACAAGCTCCCAAGAAACTCAAACTCAGAAAAACAGTAAACCATGATGAAAATAACACCTGAAATTGCTAAATATATGTGTAAACAATAAAGCCTAAGATTTTAAATCTTCCCTCAAAATATCAAGAGAATAAACAAAAAGGTGAAATTCTTCATTTTCATCTCCTGAAAAAGGGGACAATCAAGAGAACCAGCAGCTAAGAGAACAAGAGTAGAAAATTATTCGTGATAGCAGCTATATTATTATTTTATCAGTATTATTCTATTAAACTGCACTGGAAATACAAGTTATTGATATCAACATAAATGACTAATTTAAATTTAATGAAAGACCAGAACATAAGACAGTTTTGTTTTAAAATGGATTATACAGACAACTAATAACTTCAATAGAATACAAAGTATTTTATGCCTTTACTGATTTGGAGAGAGTCTTGCATATGCTCTTAAAAAGACAGGATGTCAAGCAAATTCAGTGAGTCCTTCAAACTCAATGTATGTAAGGTTCCTTGAGTATGTGAAGAACCAACATGGAGAGTTTTGAAAATCAGAGACTAACATGCAAGTAAATAATGCATCTTGAGCAAACACATCACACATTATTTTTGCATATTTGGTTCCACTGAAAAACTCACTCAACAAAAGAAAAGCTTTCAAATCACACAATACAATCTTATTAGCACAGGATGGCATTTCTTGTGAGACTTGAGAGAAACTTACAATGTAACTGAGATTTCTGACTTTCAGAACTCCAAAGCAGGAGAGTGATCACGACTGACAAGAGCATGACCATGGCAATCCCTCAGGAAGCTCAATCACCCCAGTTATGCATAAAACATTCTGGCCAGAAACTCAACACTTCAGAGCTGGTGAATTCACGATGAAGTCAAACTGATGAAGACCTAAACATGTCATTTTAGTTGTCATTTGACTCTTAGCTTACCAATGTATAATTCCAATGAAATCAAAATAAATGTATCATTTTACTCTCACATTCAAGGTCAGGATGCCCCTGCAAATGCTTGAGAATCTTGCATTAGATCACAAAATTCCTCAAAAAAGGGAAAAGTTCAGCGTAGACGATCCACATGCTATTCCAGGAAGGCTGCAAAGGGGAATGCTCTCTGCTCATACACAGAGAAGTGGGGATCCTTCAACCCTGCAGCCCTGGGGTCTGGAAGTCAGCAAGATTCACAGCACTTAAAGGGAGTTCAATAAACACTTAGCAAACAAAGGGGGAGAACTCACCTAACATGAGAGTTTTACTGAATGACAGAGCTGTGCATGTAGGAACCCACCCAACTCCCACAGCAGCCCCAAGAGATACATGCCTTTAACATTTGCATTTTACATGTGAGGAAACTGCAGAACAGAGGGATTAAGAAATTTGGCTCAAAGGTTGCAAATGGAAGAGCACTGGTTATACACTCCCCGCCCCCCACCACCTTTAGGGGACTCTACTACACTTCTCTCCATGTGAGAGGAAATCATTCATTGCAAGGAAGATATAGAGAGAATATCGGACTAATAAGGTCTCAGTTCTATGGGAATAGTTCTATGGGAATAGTTCTAAGTCGATCAGGCTTTGCAGAAGGGCAAGTTCAAAGTGAAAGGATGCACACGAGATTTGGCTGGGAAATGCTGGGAGAGGGAGTACTTAGTCGGGAAAGCAGACACACTGGACTACCCAACACTGGAAGGATCAGACGTTGAAGGAACTGCTTTCATCCTGTTTATACTCGAGAAGCACACAAGGAGCTTTCAAAAAAAAACACCATAAATCGACAAGGAAAAGATTATTAAATCAACCAAAAAATAATGTTATAAAGTTCACACAAAAAGAAATAGAAGCCATGTTATATGTATGAGAAGATGTTCTACCTCATTCATAAAGGAATGCAAAATTAAATGCCAAAGAAATACAGTTTTTAGCTTTCCCAGCCACCACCCACCCCCCAAAGCAACTAAAATAATCCAAATAGCCTCTTGCCTAGCATACATCACTGTGGTAACTTCCTGACTGTTCCTTGTCAAAGTGGTTCTTTTAGAAATCTACATCAGATCCTATGCAGTTGTTCTCATTTCCCTGAGAGTAAAAGCCAGCATCCTCACAGTGGCCCACAAGGCCCTTGGTAAATCTGGCTGCAAGTTACACTAATGGCTTAATTAACATCTACTATGTAAGGCCTTACTCCACTGCAACCACATGGGCCCCCATCCTGCTCCTCAACCTCTGGCAAACAAGAAAAAGGAAGAAAACTAAATAAAACATACTTCTTTCACCGAATGAGCAGAACCAGCAGAACCAAATAGATGGAAATTTTTAGAAAATGGTGCTAGAAAACTGGTTACATATAAAATACAGTTCTCCTTCTTTTCATATTCTTAAAATGTACAATCCCATTAACTGTATTACTCACTAACACAGACCAGGTCAGAAGAGTTTCCGAAGAGGTAGACACTAAATATTTCAGGCTATGGAGGCCAAAACAGTTTGCCACACCTGCTCAATGCTACTGCATTGTTTGAAAGCAGCTATAGCTAACATTTTTTTATAAAGATTTATTTTATTTTTGTTGGAAAGGTAGATTTACAGAGAGGAGGAGAGACAGAGAGGAAGACGTTCCATCGGATGATTCACTCCCCAAGTGAGCGCAACAGCCGATGCTGAGCCAATCCTAAGCTGGGAACCAGAAAACTCTTCCGGGTCTCCCACACGGGTGCAGAGTCCCAAAGCTTTGGGCCATCCTCAACTGCTTTCCCAGGCCACAAACAGGGAGCTGGATGGGAGGTAGAGCTGCCGGGATTAGAACTGGTGCCCATATGGGATCCCAGCGCATTCAAGGGGAGGACTTTAGCCACTAGGCCACGCCGTGGGGCCCTACAGTTAACATTTAAACAAATGTTCAGCTATACTCAAATAAAATTCTATAAATGGGGCCCGGCGCGGTGGCGCAAGTGGTTAAGGTCCTCGCCTTGCACGCCCGGGATCCCATATGGGCGCCGGTTCTAATCCCGGCAGCCCAGCTTCCCTTCCAGCTCCCTGTCTGTGGCCCGGGAAAGCAGTCAAGGACGGCCCAAAGCTTTGGGACCCTACACCCGCGTGGGAGACCCGGAAGAGGCTCCTGGCTTTGGATTGGCATAGCATCGGCCATTGCGCTCACTTAGGGAGTGAATCATTGGACGGAAGATCTTCCTCTCTGTCTCTCCTCTCTGTATATCCGCCTTTCCAATAAACAAAATAATAAAAATAAATCTTTAAAAAAAATTCTACAAATGGGCACAGAATCTGAATTTTCACAAGTCACCAATATTGTTTTTCTACTGATTTTTTTCAATAATTTATTTTAAGAGTACAACCTTAGATTTTATAAAACAGACAGCCCTGTTTGAAGTTCTTGGGTTTCATTTCTCAAACTTTGAAACAAAAATATATGAAAGTAGTTACTAAAAATATTTTCAAAACAAATCTTAATAACAGAGGTAACAGTACGTTTTTACTGTGTCATTATTTTTCCAGTATATTGCTTAAAAACACTACTATCTGCCAAAAAATGATTGAACCAAAGGAAAGAAAGTTAAAAAAAAAAAGTATTCTCAATGTTTCAAAGCTACAATAAAGAGGCAATAAAAGGATGAAAATCATTATTTCATTACATACCCCTAGGTCATAAACTTCATAACAGAATTAAACTCACTGTATGAAATATTTGCCAACTGAGCTATATTAAGTTATTAGTTATATTTATACCAAACTTAGAACTTCATTAACCCAAATATAACACAGTATTAAAATGTGGCTATAGAATCCTGGCATTTTGATAGTCAATACTACTACACATGCTAACACCAAAGTGCCCTAGAAAAACCAGAGCAGAGAATCATCAAAACTGTATTGAAGTTGGAGTTTATGTTTTAAAATTTTTTTATTTTTTACTTTTATTGGAAAGCCAGATATACAAAGAGGAGGAAACAGAGGGAGGAAGATCCTCTGGCCATAACAGCCAAAGCTGAGCCAATTCAAAGTCAGGAGCCTGGAACCTCCTCTGGGTCTCCTACGCGGGCACAGGGTCCCAAGGTTGCGGGCTGTCCTCAACTGCTTTCATAGGCCATAAGCAGGGAGCTGGATGGGAAGCGGAGCCTCTGGGATCAGAACTGACACCCATACGGAATCCTGGAGTGTGCAAAGCAGGGGCTTTAGCCGCTAGGCTACCATGCCAGGCCCTAGAGTTTATCTTTAACTAGCTGTTAAGCTCTTGAGTAAGTCATGTGAGCAAGCATTTCCTTAAGTTTGCTCTATAGAAGATGATTCATTAACATAATAGAATAAAATTCAACTCAAGCTGGGAAACGCTATACATTATTTACATGTATGTAGACATATATATGTTTTTAGATTTATAACACACATAAGCATATTCTAAGTTATGAGGAGTCCTGCAGTTAAAAAAAAAAAACAGAAAATCAACTCGTTCAATATAGCAGTGCCCAAACTTGTCAAGCACTTCTTTTGTGCTATATTTATTAACAATAACAAAAACCCTAAAATTCTCTAAAATGTACTTTGGAAAATTGTCTAATCTCTATCAGAGATTAGATAAACACTTCTTCAGGTTCTAATTTTTAAATACAATGAGACAACTTGTAAGTAGTAATACCGCAAAATATTCTGTACTAGATACTGTCCAAATATCGAATTCCTCAGGACTAAATTTCCTTCCTCTTTGAAAGCAATTACCTTTGGACTGAAAACATCTCTCCAACCTTCTAGACTCACTCCTGGAGTGGAAGACAGGATCATGTTTTATAGGTACTTGGCTCTATAGCACTGAGCCAGATGACTAGAGCATGAAATGGCTTTTTTTCCCCTTCTATCACAGAAATCCCCTTCAAGATAGCCTTATAACAATGTGTGTCCTTCTCCTTTTGCTTCTCTACACAAAACATGGTCAGGTCCCCAACTTAAAAGCTTTCATCTTCCAGTGACAATTCTGATCTGATGACTTCATCTTCCATTCTGATAATGAAAACCAAGTTTCTTAAACAGTCCCTCTCTCTGACTTCATCTCACATCACTATTCCTCTTTGCCCTATCCAGTTTAGCTACAGAAGGCTAGTACAGATGATACAAAATGGTACACAGGGAAAATGGGAACCCCAGCATCAGGTGAGTTGCAATCTTAACTAGGGTGACCAAGAAAAGGAAGAGTGAAAAGGTTACAATAGACCTTGGCAAGTGAAGAGGAACAGAAAATGAATGCATCTAAATTGGCAGTATACCTCTGTAGCTTGGCAAACACAGCTGATACGGCTAGGGCAAATGTGGCCCAATGGACAGCAGCAGGTGAAGTCAAGAAGGAAATGTATGTGAAGAATCTGGCCTTGGAGACTACTGTGCATACAGTTAATGCCTTTATTTCCCTATCCCCTGTACAGCTCTCCTCTGAGGGGCAGTCTCCTATGTCAAACACATACTGACAGCTCCTCTACAATGTCTTAACGTCATATCTATGTCTGAAGTCTAATTGCTCCTCCATTCTCTGCCACTGAAGCAAATGGCTATAACCTCCGCCCACTGACAAAGGCCAGAAACATGAAAGTTTCTCCAGCCAATTCAGAGCACACATAAACTTTCAATTAAATGTTCTCCACACTACATAGGTATATCACTTAAAGAGCCTGGCAAAGCCAGAGAGCAACCTAATATCTTACGTGTAGTAATACTGACTACACATACAGAAGGAAACTCCTTGCACCCAATGGTTGTGGGGGTAGGCTTAAATTTCCTATAGAGGCAAAGGTTTAGTGAAGCTGCACACTCAATCTAGATGTCGTCTGAAAAGCGGGTAGGCCAACTAAAGCAAAACAGCGAATGTGCCAGTGTTTAGCCCTAACAGAAACTTAAACCCAAGAGGCAGAAAGAATCTGTGGCCTTTAACAATGGCATTCTTTTTTTCCCATTTTATTATTGTTGTTGTTATTATTATTGTTATTATTATTATTATTTTATGATACAGTTCCATTGGTCCCTTCCCAAATATTTCCCCTCAACTGATTTTACCTACATTACTACAATCATATAGTTTATAAACAGTCATATTCCATCATTGCAGGCATGGACAATGGCAAAGTCCAGCATCCTATTGTCAAGATACATTCAACAGGTTCAGTGGAAGTCCATCTTTAATCTGTAAATAGAGATGCATACTGGATTGTATCCTCACATCTACATATTACAGTCTCCATTACACAGTTACTACACATTTCCTTAAATGAACAGCCACAAAACAAAATCACCAACAGGAAGAAAAACAGAAATTTAGGCCATGAAGTTAAATAACTTGCTACTGAATGACTAATGTGTCCCTGAAGAAATGAAAAAGAAAATCAAGAACCTTCCTGAAAAACATAATGCTACTGTATGACCTGAGTCAGTGAAGAATTTAATACAAGAAAAATTGTTGTGAAGAAATTAAGACAAAAACAAAAACAGCAAAATATATAAGTTATAGTTTCTGCTGATCTTTGTTGGTGAGATGTCTCTCCTGTAGGCAACAGATAGATGGGTTTTGTTCTTTAATCCACTCTACTAATCTATGTCATTCTAAAACAAAGAGGCATGATAGGTCCTACCAAGAGGATCAATGTTCCCAAAAACTGTACTTTCATACTTCCCAAACAAGAGACAGGAACTACACATTAGAATTACTCTTGTGTCCAAAAATTTCCCAATGTTTCTCATTTTTACTACTGTATTGTCTGTTACTTCAAAATGGATAGCAACAAGCTACACAACAATAAATTATAGTATATTACAAGATGAATGTCATCAAGTTACGCTGAAATTATCATAGCATATTTTGTACATTTTGAAGTGAGAGAAATAAACAAATGAGATTTGTATTCCCACATATCCCCACATGAAAGTAGCAACACCTCTGGGAGGTGAAATTGAACACAATTCTTTAAAACAAAGATTCCCATGGTTTATTCTAGAAAATAAAAAGAAAGCTAACAACACAAGAAACTAACAGCACAAAATGAAAAAATCAAACACAGATTTTGAATACTACATTTTAGAAAACATACTCAACAAATTTAAAAAGTGATGAGAGAATATTCTCTGGCCACAATAGGCTCAGACTAAACATTACTAGCAAATATAACAACAACAAAAAAAGTCTCAAAATGCTTGGAAACTACACCACACTTCTAAAGTAACCCAGGGGCCACAGAAGAAGCATCAATGAAAAAGTTTAAAACATATTAAACTCGATGAAAATGAAACACAATGTACAATCTTTGTGAGATTCAATTTGAAGCAATACAAGAAAAAAAATTATAGCTTGAATACATACATTAGGAAAAGTGTATTCAACATCTTAAGCTCCCACCTCAAGAACAAGGAACAAAAAGAATTAAATCCAAAACAAGCAGAAGATAAACCTAAAAGAGAATATGATAAAACTAGAAATAGAAAAACTACATAGAACAGCAATGAAATAAAATCCTGGTTCTCTCATAATGAATCAAAAAGATCTTTGTACCATTATCTTTACAGCAGCATTCTTCACAATATACAAATTTTGGTATCAACCAAGGTGTCCATAATCAAATGAATGAATAAAGAAAATGTGGTATACATACACAGTGAAATATTACTGATCTGTTTAAAAAGAATGATATGCTACCATTTGCAACAAAATGAACTCAACTGGGGGACATGATACTGAGTGAAATTAACCAGACCCTGAAAGACAAATGCCACATGCTCTCCCTTACATGCTGGAGCTAAAACTTTAAAAAGAAGAAGAAAGAAATTACTGCGTATATCAGTACCACTGCAAATATGGTTTATAAAACTTCATTTTGTACTTTTGTCAAACCAATGGTTAAGTATGTTACACTACCACTGTTTTAATGATAGCGATTACTTTATTCTTCATTGTAGCTGGGTGAAGCTGTCCTTTTCATTCAATTATTGTTTATAGCTGATGTCTGTGTTCCAATTAAAGTTCTTTGCTTTAAAAAAGAAGAAGTAAACCGTAATTTCACAATTTTTTTTGTCTAAAAGTGGATACTACTGTTTATTTTACTGACTTGTTTTAAAAAATCTCACAAAATAGATACAACTGGAAACCATTATGCTTAGTGGAATAAGTCAGTTCCAAAAAGAAAAACATAATGTTTTCCCTGATCTGTGGTAACTAATTCACAGAGTACTAGAAAAATGTAATCCGTATGACCAAGGTTGACATCTTGAGATGTAATTATTGTTTACAGTCTTTGTCTATACTCTTGAGGAACAGAACGGAGTTTTCCTACTTAGTATCTGTTGAAATCTTTGCCTAAGAGCGCTATGGCTGTGATTGTGAAGTAAATAAAAGCATGCCATTGTAAAAAAATTTTTAAAAAAGGAAGGAGGAGAGTGAATGGAGAACAAGGGCAGGAGGGAGGGTATAATGGGATACTCCTAAATCTGTATTGTGAAAAACATAAATTTTTCTCATTTATTAAATAAAATGCTTTTTAAAAGAATCAGATTGCATAAAAAATAAAAATTAAAATAAAAACTGCAGTTCTCTGGAAAGATCACTAAAATTGACAAACTTCTAGACAAGGTATCCACCATTTTTTTAGAATGACACCATAATCGGTATTATGAAGAAACAGGAATGTTACTACAGACCTTGTAAACATAAAAAAGAACATTAAGGCAACACTAAGAACTACTAAATACATGAATTTGACATCTTAGGCAAAAATTGGCCAAATCCTCAAAATACACAAACTGTCACAAGTTACCCAACTATAGAAGATGATACGAAAAACCCTCTAGTTACTCAAGAAATTAAATCACAAAACTAAAACTCCTGGAAGAGAAGTGTCTAAACCCAATAATTTCAGAGAATTTTATTGCCAAACTTTAAGACACAAAATCAACTCTACACAACCACCCCCCCCCAAAAAAAAAAAACAGAAAAGAGAAACACCTCTTATGAATTCCAATACTGGCATAATACCAAAAATCAGAAAAGAAAATGTCCAAAGAAAACAACAAAGGCAAGCATCTGGTGAAGCAGTTAAGCTGTCCAATGAGACACCCACATGTCTTCCTGGAGCATCCTACTCTGCTTCCAGTTCCAGCTTTTTGGTAATGCATGTCCTGGGATCCCTGACACTCACGTGCAAGACTCCAAATGAGTTAATTACAGTCTCCTGGCTGTGACCTATCCTACCCTGCCTCAGCTGATGTGGGCATATGAGGAGCAAATCAGCAGACAGAAGCTTTCTCAACATCTGTTTGTATCTACTGTCCTTCAACTAAATAAAGATTATTTAAACTAAAAAAAAAAGTATACACAAATACTCTTATGATCATAAAGGTAAAAAATTAATAATTATTAATAATAGAATTGATTGATATACTTAGAGAATCATAGATAAATATTTGGAGTCCTTTATTGAAGGCATGTAATGCTGGTTCGATACACAGACTCAACCACAACTGTAATATACCACATCAACAGGGAAAAACAAAACAAAACACACACAGCCCCATAGTATAATACACTAACAGTAAAGTATTACAAAAATTCAACACTCACTTATGATAAAAGTCCTCAAAAAACTAGGATCTAAAAAGAAACATCCTCAATTTGATTTTAAACTCTTGCAGAAAAATTACAGCTAAAGTTGGGTTTAATGATGAAAGACTGAATGTTTTCCACCCTATAGCAAGAACGAGAGTAGGATGACTGCTCCAGCCACTGAACAAAGTGTTGAAAGATCAAACCAGAAAAAAGAAAGAAAGGGAAATTAAAAGGCAAAGCTCAGAGACAAAGAAAGGAACTATCTTTATCTAAAGGTAGTATGGTTGTTTATGTAGAAAACTCCAAAAATACAATTTTAAAATCATCTAGAACTAATAAGCAAGCTCAGCAAGGCCGAAGTCAGATCAAGTTATCAAAAAAAAAGTATATTATATGTCCAAATACTGGAAATGAACAAACTGGAAATTAAAAGTAAAAATACAAGACGTAATCTAATATGTACATGGAAAGCAAAAGGAAACAGAATAGCTCAATTCTGAAGAAAAAAAAAAAAGACACTCTAGACTAACATTTGTTATCCAAGAGATCTTCAAAATATTTAGGGAAAATGCACATTATGAAAAAAAAAAACTATGCCAAAATTTCAAAAACCATACCCAAATAAACTTATTTTTAATTTCATTTTCTACAAACATTTAGAAACACCTTCATATAACTTCAGTAGTAAAGACTGTGGAACTCATAGGCGCATACACAAAATGTGAAGGGAACATAAGAGATAGAAATAAATTCACATTCGCATGGCCAACTGTTTCTTTACGATTGTTAACGTATTTATTTGAAACACAGACTATCCATACCCCAAAGCCCCTCCAGGACCACAGATACAGGGAACTGGGAAAGGAATTCAGGTCTCCCATGTAGGAGGAGGAACCCATCACGTGTCACTAATGTCACCTCCCAGAGTGATTAGCTTTTTTTTTAAAGATTTTTTTTTTATTTTGTTTTTATTGGAAAGTCAGATCTATAGAGAGGGAGACACAGAGAGAAAGCTCTTATTTTGCATGAAGGTTGCCTTGTATCAGAGAAAACATATAATACTTGTCCTTCGGGGATTGACTTGCTTCAATGTATAATATGGTCTCTAATTGGGAACATTTGGTTGCAAATGGTAGAATTTCATTCATGGCTGAGTAGTATGATAGCAAATTTCATGCAAAATAAAAGATCAACAGCCCTTTCAATACAGTTTTTGCTACATCTCATGGAGTTTTGATCTTTTTCTTTGTTTTCATTCATTCAAAAAAGTTATTGTTTTTCTTATTAATTTCCTCACCAACTCATAGGTCACACAACAGCATCATTTGCTTCAGGAAGGTCTTTGATTTTCTTCTTTATTTCTTCAGCAACACATTGCCCATTCAGTAGCATGATATTTAACTTCGTGCTGTTGTAAATTTTTTATTTTTCTGTTATTGATTTTGTTTCGTTGCTTTTCATTTATGGGGATGTATAGTAACTGTATAGTACAGACTATCATATCCAGACGTGAGGATACAATACAGTGTGAAACTCTACTTCCAGACCAAAGATGGACTCCCAATGAAACTGTTGAATGTATCTTGACAATAGGATGCTGGATTTTCTGCCAATGTCCATGCCTACAATGTCAAGATACACTTAAACAGCAGAATGATGGACTTATGACTGATTGTGAAGGACTATATTAATGTAATCACATGGGGAAAATTAGTGTGTATGGGTGGGGGAGCAGGAATTTGGGGACAGAAGAAGGGAAACCCTAGAGCCTATTAAACGGTATCATTGAGTAATAAAATGAATTAATTTTGTTTAATTTTAAGTGTTAAAAAACTCAGAAGATGATCTTTGGGTATCTAATGTTAGAAGATATTGTAATTATGACCAAAGAATGCACAAATGAAATGATAAACTGGACTTTATCAAAATGAAAAATATTTGTTCTGCAAAAGACTATGTCAAGAGGGTAAAAAGAAAAGCTAAAAATAGGGAGAAAAAAATTGAAAACCACATACAATGGGCCCTAAACAAAAACTATACATAGAATTTCAAATTTTTCTTGCACCAAAATAAATGAATTGCTTCATTCCATTTTTCAGGAACTTTGGAAGTACACGTCCTCAGTCAGACTTCTATCATCTTACCTGTCTGTGGGGACAGACATTCCTTTGACTCATGCTACTGCCCTTAACAAGGTAACAGATACAGATTTCCACTGTTTTCTTTGAGCTTTAATCTCTACCCTTAAAATCATCATACTTTCTTGCTGTAAATGGCTACTCCCTTTCTGACAAGGGTTATAAGGATTTTTCCTTGTTTTATTTTTCAATCAAAAGGTTTTTTTCATCAATAATCAGTTTCTAAAGTCATTAAATAAGGAAAAGTAATTCATGTCATAGTTTACAGATACAAAACACAAACTTTCCAAATATTTTATACATTTCATATTTTTGTTTATCACTTATCCACTTAAAGCTGTTTCAATGACCAATGAGTGGAATCTTCTAATGTCTCTTGACTTACTGCCAGCACTGCAGGTGGAGAACTAGCCTGGTAGGCCACTGTGCCAGCCCTGCAGATTACTCTTAGAAAACATTTCAACAAAAGGAATCCTATTTTATTAACATGCACTAACGCTGCCCCTCATGACTCCTTTCTCTACACAGCGCTCTAGGCTGCTCATCCTGATCTGCTGTAATTTTCGAGAGCCTTTTTCCACACTTATACATTCATCATTATAGTTTATTTTTCATCACAATGGAAAGTAAAAGATTAAATACCACCTGCCCCATAATTTAGGATATTATTCAAAGAATTCATTCTACTAATTCTTCTCTTAGTTATACCTAAAAAAAAACTATCATAAACTCAATATTTATATTTCTTATAAAGATTTTTTCCTTTAACTCAAAAGGTCAACTTTACTGTTTGTGACTGTAAATTTTATATCATCACCAATCAACACAACAATAGCTTCCAACCACAACAAAATTCTAAGGCTCTGGATAACATTTTTTAAGAACATTCTACTCAAAGGTGTTCTATACTTCTTTTTAACTTTTTATTTGGGGATAATCTTATATATAGACAAAAATGCACAAATATAGTAGAGTTTCCAACACTTTGCCTCTAGTTTTTTTCAATGTTAGCAATTCACATAATTACAGTACACTTCTCAAACTGAAAACTAGACAGCAAAGCTGGAATACCTGCCTCCCACACTGGAGTGCCAAGGTTCATCATGGCTGTGGTTTTTTGTGGGTTTTGATTGCTTGTTTATTTGGTTGTTTTTAAGATTTATTTATTTGAAAGGATTAGAGAGGAGGTGTGGGGAGAAACAGAGATCTTCCTCCACTGGTTCATTCTGCAGATGACTGCAGCAGTCAGCAGCCAACAGCTTCCTTGAGGTCTCCCATGTGGACCCAAGCACTTGGCTCCATACTCTGCTGCAATCCCAAGTACATCAGCAGGGGTCTGGATCAGAAGCGGAACAGCCAGAACTCAAACTGGCATCCACATGGGATGTTAACTGTGCAAAAGCGACTTTATCCACTACCCATCACCAATTCCATGGCTCTGGCTTCTGATTCCAGGCTTTTGCTAAAACAGAGCCTGAGAAGAAGCGCTGCTTCAAGTAACTAGTGTCGGCCATATGTGAGACCTGGATCAAGTTTCTACCTCCCAGCAATCCCAATCTGATCTGGACCATTAAGGTATTTGGAGAGTAAATAAATAGATGGGAACTAGTTTGTTTCTTTTGTCTCTTTTTCTCTTCAATCCCCCTCCAACCATGCCACGTCTGTGTGTGTGTGTGTATTAGGTTTTCACTTAAAAACAAAGGAGGGGGAAACAAAATTTAAGAAATGAAGAGTACATGAGGCCAGTGCAGTTGCATGGCATGTTAATCCTCCACCTAGAAGCACCAGCACCCTATACAGGCACCAGTTCATGTCCCAGTTGCTCAACCTCTGGTTCAGCTTTCAGCTTATGGCCTGGGAAAGCCATGGGGGATGGCTCAAGTCCTTAGTATGCTGCACTCACAGAGGATCCTTGGGAGAAGCTCCAGGCTCCCAGCTTCAGATCAGCTCAGCTCTGGCCACTGCCACCACTTACAGAGTCTACCAGCAGATGGAAAATCCTCTCTCCTTCTCTCCATATAAAAGTCTAGCTTTCAAATAAAAATGAATCTTTCAAAAAATGGAGTACAACACATGTTAAAAAGTATTACTGGTTTCGTAATTCTTTTGTTTACAAGATATATAAATACATACATAAATGCATGTAAGTCTTTGTGTGTATACATACATGGGAACATACCTTAGGTTATACTACTAAAAACAGTTTCTTACCAAAGCAATTCATCTACAGTAAATCAAACAGGAAATCTCCCTTATATACAGTAACTACATCTCCACTTAAACTTCATTAAAGCAAGGGCATTTTTGCATCAGATACTAAATAATATTAAGACATTTTTATGTAAAACCAATATTCATCTCTTGACTTTTGACTCAAATCTCACAAAATAAAAGGTTTCTCCAAATCGCAAAAGGAAATTATCCAACAGTCGCATTCCTTTTCTTTTCCTTCCTTTCTTTGTAAAAGGGTGAACAGAGGTTGTCACATCTAGAAATGATAAAGTTACAACACCAGGTTCCCCTTTGGGTTCCTGAGACCAAGTACAAGGATGGAACACCAAGAACAAAGGCTTTGCGGCCTTTCAGGGGAAGAAGAGAAGCAATGCCGAGAAAGAAGGTAAAGGCAATAAAGAAACACCTTTGTAGAGGTGACAAGAATAAAATGACTAAACTCAAAACACAATTTTGTAAAAGTATAATTACTTACTACAGAATCTTCAGAAAATTGATTTTCATGTTTTAATATTGGTAACACACTCAAAAGGGGGAAAAGAATTGCACCAATGAATGATTCTCCTTGAAGACTCAAAAAAAGTAATTCTATGCAGCTTACATTCAACCCAGAATGCAGATTCTTAGCTAAAACTTATAAAAGAAAAAATATACTCAAAAATAGTAACAATCCACAAACTAAATAAAACCCATGTACTACATATTTAAATTTCACTTCAGGGTCTAAGCAAAGTCCTGTTTCTTTTACTTTGGCCTTGACACTAACTAAAATTTCAATTTTCAAGAAAATAGCAACTTAAAAGCAACAAACAGAATGGCAAGTACTTCACATAAAGACTTACTGACATGAACCAGAAATAAATAACAAGCATGCATTTGGCACTGCAGTTAAAATGCCACTTGATGGGGCCAGCACTGCAGTACAGAGGATTAAGCCAGGGCCTGCAGTGTCAGTTACCCCATATATGTTGCATTTTCATATCCCAGCCATTCCATTTCTGATCCAGCTCTCTGATAACGGCCAAGGAATGCATCAAAAGACGGCCCGAGTCCAAGGGCCCCTGCACCCACGTGGGAGACCTAGATGAAGCTCCCTGGCTCCGCCATGGCCGTTCTGGCTATTTTAGGCAGTGAACCAGCAGATGGAAGATCTCAGTCTCTGTGTTAACGCTATGTTTCAAGTAAGCAAATACGTAAATCTTTTATAAAAAAAAAAATCACTTAGGGCATACACAAGTCTTGGCCCCACTTCTGACACAGCTTCCTCCTAATGTGCAACCGGGAGATGGCTGGTGAGCCATCAAATACTAGGTCATCCCTGTCACCAATAGGGGAAACCCAATGAGTTTTTGGCATCTGGCTTCACCTCAGTTCAGCCTCAACTAACATTTAGGGGATAAAAGAGTAAATAAAGTATCTGTGTATCTTGCAGCCTTTCAAATGAATCAAATAATAAAAAAAAAAAGTTTAAATGCCAATCTGACTGCCAACAATGACTTAGAAACTAATCAAAAGCACAGATATCTAGGGGTAACTGTATAAAGACAAACCATGCTTGTGTTTCACAAGGCTCACAATAATGCTTGCTAATAGGTGCTAACGGGGGGGATTCCAAGTCAATATGAAGCTTATATTCATAATTGTGGCATCTGTTTAAGGATGAAAAATGTATGCTTTTTTAGGAAAATCTCTATCCATGATAACTGAAACATCTTTCAGTTAGCAAAAAGAATGAATCTTCAAAAAATTGGGAAAGCTAATAACCCAGAACAGTCAAGTCCCTGGGGATTGTGGCTGATTAATTTTCCGCTTGTACTTTACCTGTCAGAAAATGTCTATGATCACTTAGCAAGATTTCATAAATAATCCTTGATGTCAGAAGAGGTCAGTGTTTGTGGGCTGGGAGACCAAAGTTTAGCAATGGGATATTAGAATCGCCCAGGGAATTTTCAGAAACACTGGTGTTCAAGATCCTCACCCCAAATTCTGAATTAATTAGTCTAGATGAGCCTGGGCATCAGAATGTGTAAAGTTCCCAGGAGAGGAAGATGTGAAACCAGGGATGGGGTACCACTTGGGTAAACAGTTTGATTCTTCATAGCACCTTTAACAATCTTTAGAAGGGACACAGAACGTAGCATTTCCCAAATTTGTATTCAAATCCTTTTTCTATGAAGCATCTTTTACACTAGCTTAGGTAATTCTTCAGCTGAAAATCAAGGTAAATATTAAGTTTAAAATCAAAATTTACAACTTTCCAAACTTCATAAAAGCTCTAATGTGATAACGGGCAGCAAACAAGGACAGTGTTGTACCACCACCTGTGTTTTTGTTAACACTAAAAAAAAATCCAATTTAAAACCTTGAACTAAAAACTGCACCTTAATTAAATGATGCTTAAGCCTGGACTCAAATAACATTCAAACCCTATGAAAACTAATTCCATACATAAATTCATGCTGCCCTCTAATGGCTCAAGGTTAATATTTTTACCTGAATCTTACTGGGAAGGCAATAATAAATAATTTTATTATTTTGTAAATATAAGAATTACATTAGATATCAGAGATGAAAATAAAATTTAACTTTTAGTTATTACTGACCTCAAAAAAAGATTAACTGTGATTGATGTCACATTAAGATTCCTTTAATTATCAAGATATTCTCAAGTTACCATCATTTTCCTATGCATGAATAAATCAAAATAAAACCATACACACCTGCCGTGCATTCTGCAGTGACCTTCTCTAAATACACTCTTTTAAAACAAATTAACAACAATAATCTGCAAAGTTAAATGATCATGCCCCATAGAAGATTCTGAAAAGTGACATTTACTTGTATATTTTTAGGATACCTAAAACATTAATAAAGATCTAAACTTTTTCATTGGAAGCTTAAATATCTGAAAAAGTTAACTTCTGATTTATGATAAATACTTAAATATTGAAATAAAATTATATATCACTCCCATCAGCAAGGTGATATCTACTTGCATCTATTTTTTTAAAAACCTATTAAGTATATTAGAAGTTTTACATAATTTTATTACACTTTATTCCACTAACTCCATGAAATTCTATCATAACTAGTATTTTGTACCTAAACTGTCTTTCTGCTAAATTCCATAATTCTAACATAAAATATGCATATTAATTAAAATTAATAGAAGCTTGTATTTCTTGCAACCACATGTAAGTTGAAACATTTTGTTTCTCATAAATGAAATTCCCAACAGCAAGTCTAGCTGATCAATGGACTTCTTTGTGTCACTAAGAATTAATTTTGCTCATTCCAGAATTCCTCAAGGTGAGATCTCATCAGATACGGTATGGAGGTGTTGTCTTCTGTTCAGCATGTTTTGATAATGTACACACCTTACTGCAAGCACTAAAGGTTTTTACCTCTGAATACCATGTCAAGGTAAGGTAATATTACTATTCCCCAAGAGTTCTGTAGCGCTTGGTGTAGTCACTCTACCTAAATTTTAGTTATAGAAAAAAGTGTTATCCTATGAAAAGAAATTTAAAAAACTTTCCTTACCTCCAAAGCAGCATGTCCTTTATCTGCTGGCTTTACCGGGCCTTGGCATAAGCACCAACTGCAATGAGCTTACCACATAGCATGGCTTTGGTAGTGTCCCACAAGTTTTGGAATGTTGTATTTGAGTTTTCATTTGTTTCCATAAATTTTTTAATTCATTCTTAATTTCTTCCCTGACCCATTGTTCATATAGTAGCATCTGGTTCAACCTCTAAGAGTTTACATATTTCCTGGGGCATTTAGATTTATTGATTTCCAGTTCACTCCTTGGTAGTCTGAGAAGGTGCATGGTATGATTCCAATTTTTTTGAAGTTAGTGAGACTTGCTTTGTGCCCTATTATATGGTCAATTCTGCAGAAAGTGCCATGCACTGCTGAAAAAAATGTACATTTTGTGTCCGTAGGATGGAAGGTTCTGTAAATGTCTACTAAGTCTATTTGTTCTACTGTTTGTGTGAATTCTATTGTTTCTCTTTTGAGTTTCTATCTTACTGATCTGTCTGTTGGTGTTAATGTAGTGTTGAGGTCTCCTAGGATGTTTGTATTTGCATCTATATCTCCTCTTAAGTCCATCAGTAATTGCTTCACCTACCTGGGTGCACTTGTGTTTGGCACGTAGATGATAATAATGGTAATCACTTCCTGATGGATGGTTCCCTTCAACAATATAAAGTGCCCTTCTCTGTCCTCTTTGATATTTGTCACGTTGAAATCTATATTATCTGAAATTAGAACAGCTACACCAGCCTTTTTTTCTTGTCCATTGGTGTGAAATATCTTTTTCCATCCCTTCACTTTCAGTTCCTTAACACCTTTTTTGGTTAGATGTGTCTCTTGCAGGCAACAGATAACTGGGTCCTGTTTGTTGACCCATTCTGTTAATGTCTTTTGATGAATTTAGGCCATTTGTGTTTAGAGTTAATATTGAGAGGTTGCGATTTTAACCTGCCATGTGTGGGTATATTTGCATGTGTATATTTGAGTGTGTTGGTATCTCTGTTTAATTGTCTTTCCTTCTGTGAACATTAGTGAGAAGGTCTTTTCATTTTTCCATCTCTGATTATGGTTTGCACCCTTTCTTTTTGGGTTTAGCACATTTCTAAGGAGATTTTCTAAAGCTGGTTTTGTGCTGGCGTATTCTAGTTTCTCTTTGCTATGGAAGTATCAAATTTCATTCTCAAATACAAATGAGATCTTTGCTGGGTACATTATTCTTGGTTGACAGTTTTTTTGTTTCAGGATTTGAAATACTTTACTCCATTTTCTCCTTGCTTGGAGTGTTTCTTCTGAGAAGCTGGAAGTGATTCTGATTGGTTTTCCTCTGAATGTAATATTGTCTTTTCTTCGTACTTTTCTCAGAATTCTTTCCCTATATTCGTTGGAGAGGAGCTTGAGTACAACGTGTCTGGGTAAGGATATCTTTGGGTTGAATCTGCTGGGGGTTCTCAGTCCTTCCTGGATTTGGACTTGATTTATGTTCCCAGTATTTTGGAAGTTCTCCTGCATATTTTCATTGAGCACCTGTTGCAAACCTATCTTTCCATTCCTTCGGGAAGGCCTATAATTCTGATATTCGACTTTTTGAGGTTGTCTTTCATTTCCTGTGTGGTCTTGTTGGCTTTATTCGGGTCTTTCTCCAACTGTCTGATGAGCTGCATGTTTTTGTTCTGATTGTCTTCCATTTCTGAGATTCTGTCTTCTGCTGTATTCATTCTGTTGAGTAAGCTCTCAACTTTGTGCTCTAAGTCAAGGATTTCATTTTGACTTGTTTTATTTCTGTAATGATGTAATTTTTTAATTCCTTGAGCTCTTCCTCGTGCTTCTCACTATCTCTGATGAACTTTATGATTATTTTTTTAATTCCGTATCTGGCAGTTCCTCAATGTCTTCATCTCACAACTCAGAGACTGAGACTGGCTTTTGGTCATTTTTGTGGGAAGTGCTGGTTCTTCCATCTGAATCATTATTTTTTCTGATACTTTTCCCGATTGCATTGTGGTTTCTTATAGCTTTGGGATTTTAGTCTCTGACTTGCTTGTCCACAGACTCTGATCTTAGTGCAGTAGCCTAGAGCGGGTGTAGTCCAGCTACTGCTGCATGGTTTGCAGACGGAAACGTAATTTTCCAGGTTCTATTGGGGATGGATGGCGATGGTGGGGGGTTGGGTGGCTTTGTTTACCCCTGGATCGATACCTCTGCAGCCAGGGGTCCCCTGTGGTCTGTTGGCTACCAAGCTGAGCTGACAACTGAGCTGACCAGCTGACTCCAGTGCACCCTCAGGGGCGGAGAGCAAGAGAGAAACTTTGCAGCCTTGGGGCTACCTTGTCTCTGCTCTGGGTGGATTTGGAAGACCCTCAGCACAGCTCAGGCCCAGGTGCCCTTTGGAGGGAACAGTTTCAGGGCACTCTCTGCATGGCCCCTGTACTCAGGATTGCCACTGCCACTGGGACCTTTGGAACCCTCAAGGCCTCAAGGCACTAAAGCCTTGGGTCCCTGCACCCATGTGGAAGACCCAGAAGAGGCTCCAGGCTCCTGGCTTTGGATTGGCTCAGCTCCGGCAATTGCAGTCATTTGGGGAGTGAATCATCGGACAGAAGATCTTCATCTCTGTCTCTCCTCCTCTCTGTATATCCACCTTTCCAATAAATAAATAAATTTTACAATGCAATCCTATGCAAAACTATGAGAAAATATTTAGAATTTTCTTACACCTACCAACTTTTGGTTTTTTTATCTAGTCTATAAAGTGATAATCTCATGAGAACATTTTGATGCACACTGCATGTGTAAAGCATACAGTAAAAGGCAAAAAAAACATCTTCCCCAAACTAAGGGATGTGTACACAAAAGGCAAACTTATTTACAAATGTTAGAATAAATCTATTATAATCACTTCAAGATTAATTGCTTTATTCAAAAGGCTTTAAAGTTGTATACATAGGTAACTTTTTCCAATTAGGCTAAATTATATGAAACTGACTTTATATGTCAAATATTGACAATTTTACTTGGTTTATCTCTCATTTACCAGTTAATCATAAGCCTTGGAATTCTAAGCAAAGTGAACTAATTCACCCAGTCAGCTTGCTATTTTATCAGTACACAAGCACCATCTGGTGGCAGAAGTCAAAACTGCAGACTTATAAGTAAAACATCAATGATAAAAATACATGCAGTGTTTCTCAACTCCTATTCGGCAAGTTTTTTATTGTATATTACAAACTAGTGAAGAACTCTTGTATCAACAGTATGAACAACCTCAAAATAAACAGCACAAACAACAATCACAACACTTAGTAATAATACATCAGCATATATAACATGCTTTTCGAAATACAGACAAATTTGAAATACAAAATACTCCAAACTCCAAAACTTTTTTAGCACCAACATAACACCATGTCTAAAGGTCCAAAATACATAAACCTTGTTTCATGCTCAAAATTATTACAAATAAGACATAAAACTACCTTCAGGTTATGTGTACAAACCAAAAATGAATTTCATGTGTAGATGAGTTTTATTCCTAAGATATGTCATTATGTTTAAGCAAATGTTATAAAATCTGAAAAAGTATGAATCCAAAACATGTCTGGTCCCCAGCATTCCAAGTAAGGGACATTTCCCTATATAATATGGCAGCTATTTTTTTAATTTAATTTTTTTTCATTTTTACTTATTTGGGAGGCAGAGAGAGAGACATCTGCCGCCCACCAGTTCATGCCCCAAAAGCCTTCCACAATGGGGCCTGCAGTGGGTCAAAGTCAGAGAGCAGGAGCATGTACACAAGACAACAACTACAGCTTTACAGGCTAGACCCGAGCAAGAAGCTGGTTTCAACACTAGGGATGGTAAGTGGATATCCCAAGCCACTATCTCAAGGTATTTTCATAAACCAAAATCTTAGATATTTCTATTCTCATGTCATGTCAGGTAAGCAGTTGTAGACATCCTTTATTGCTGCTGGTTCACATCCCAGCTTTCCACTTTTAGCCCCACTCCCCACTGGGAAAGCTGCATAAGATGAAGCAAGTGCTTCGTGGACCCACATGGGAGACCTGGAGGAAGCTCCTGGCTCCTGGCTCCTGGCTCCTGATGTTGACCTGGCCCAGCCTTGGCTGCTGTGACCATGTGGGTAGTCAACCAGCCAGTATAAGCTGTCTGTGTCTCTCCCTCTAAATCTCCCTTTCAATAAATAAATAGGTCTTTTATTAAAAAGTTAATTAACACAATAAAACTGTTTCCTTCAAATATATTTTTCCAGCTCATCAAATTTCCTCTGAGACTTACAAACTTGCCTATTCTCTAGCAGCACAAGCCTACAGATTATATAGCATGCAAAGTACAGCACTGGGGAGAGGGAGCAGCTTTTCAAAAAGTTAAGCAGAAGAATTATACAAGATCAAGAAAGAGTTCCTTGAAAATGAAGAAGAGAACACTAAAGGCCTATATCCAAACATGCTTGTCTCTTAAGAGATTTCCCAATTAGATCTCAATCTATGTCAAAAGTTCCCATTTTCATATAATCTAGTTTGAGTTATAAGGAGCAAACTAAACAGCTCCCTATTTGCCAAGCAGTTAAATTTGCTAATCTGTAAATACGCAAACTGTAGGAAGCCTGATTTCATCCATTCTATCCTTTCATATAATTTTTTAACCAAGAAGGTAAAATAAAAAGCACAAAATGCCTTCCAATTTTTATGATATATTCCATCATATGAATTAAATGCTTTTTACTTTATAACACAACTGTTAGTAACTAGTGCCTCAAATTAGAAAGACCAAGATGAAACTTGGGGGAACTGGTAGTGGTGCAACAGGTGAAACCACTACTTGGAATATCCGCCTTCCACTGCAGGATCTCCTGTCAATGCACCCAGAAGGCTGCAGGTCACCACCCAAGCACCTGAACCTCTGCTGCCTTATGGGAGAAGAGGATGGAGCTCCAGCGCCCAGTTTCAGCCTGCCAAAGCCCTGGTTGTTGCGATCATTTGGGGAGGGAAGCAGCAGATGAAGATCTGTGTGTGTGTGTGTGTGTGTGTGTGTGTGTGTGTGTGTCCCACTCTGTCATCTACCATTCAAATAAACAAATCATCAAAAAAAAAGGCAGACAGCAGCATTGTGTTGCAACAGGTTATGTCTCTGCTGCCACACCAACATCCCACATATGCACCAGACCCACTCCTGGCTGCTCCACTTCAGATCCAGATCCCTACAAATGCACCTAAAAAAGAGTAGTAGAGGACAGCCCAGGTGCATTGGTCCCTGCCCCCCATGTGTGGGACCCAAATGAAGTTCTAGGCTCCTGGCTTTGGCCTGAACTGTTGCAGCCATTTTGGGAGTGAACTAGCAGATGGAAGATACTTACTATCTGTGTGTGTGTGTTCTCTTTCTCTCTGAAACTCTATCTTCCAAGTAAATGAAGTAAGCCTTAAAAAAAATGAAAAATATGAACCCAGATTACTCATTGTCAACACCTTGGGTGGAAAAAAAAGGATACTGGTGCTTCCAAATCCAGGTTGCATCCAGAGTTAACCCATGAACAAGTTTTTCCCCAATCATAAAACAGGCTCTTCAATGAGTTCAAGTGAAGAAATCCCATCAGCTAGGAATAGAGGGTACAGAGAAGGGACCAGACACCACACAGGTTAACACCTAATAATTACTTATTATTTTTAGTAGAAAATTTGAAGAGCAGTTGAAAAATATCCCTGTGAATGACAACTGTCTGCTGAACTTCTTAACCTTTCCTTCACAGACATAAGAAGCTACTGATGAACCTGAAATCTGGTAAGAACAAAGCCTCCTCTGACTTCGGCTACAGGGGTGTGGAGCTAAGGATGTGGAAATAGAAGGTGTGGAGGAACTAAGAGGAAATAAGGGTGTACAGAGGTGTGCAAATTAATGGCATGTGTGAAATCACTTTAACAACCTACTAAGGGGGCCCAGTGTAGTGGCCTAGTGGCTAAAGTCTTCACCTTGAACGCACTGGGATCCCATATGGGCACCAGTTCTAATCCCAGCAGCTCCACTTCCCATCCAACTCCCTGCTTGTGGTCTGAGAAAGCAGTCAAGGATGGCCCAAAGCCTTGGGATCCTGCACCCACGTGGGAGACCCAGAGGAGGTTCCTGGTTCCCAGCTCTAGGCCAGCGCAGCACCAGCCATTGCAGTCACTTGGGGAGTGGGTCATCAGATGGAGGATCATCCTCTCTGTCTCTCCTCCTCTCTGTATATCTGACTTTTAATAAAAATAAGTAAATCTTTAAAATTTAAAAAAAAAACCTTCTAAGGGAGGCCAGCATGATAGCTCAACTGGCTACTACTTTACCTGCAAGGACCAGCATTCCATTTGGGCCTTGGTTCATATCCCAATTGCTCAACTTCCAATCCAACTCCTGCTTACCAACTGGGAAAGCAGCAGAGGATGGCCCAAAGCCTTGGGACCGTTCATGCCTATGTGGGAGACTCAGAAGAAGCTCTTGGCTCTTGGCTTCAGATTAGCTCAGCTCCGGCCACTGTGACCATCTGCGAAGTGAACCAGCGGATGGAAGATCTTTTCCTCTTTCTCTCCTCTGTATAAATCTGCCTTTCCAATAAAAAATAACCACTTAAAAAAAAGTTTAATGAGAATGCTTAAGTCTTCCCTTTTGTGGACAGAGAGAGCCTCTAAATTGAAACATTTGAAACATGGATGAGTAACTTAACACAGCTTCTCCATTTCCTTTTTATCCTGTCATCAGCAAAGATTCTCCCAAAATCTGAAGGAAATCCAGTCCACTGTGTCCCTTAACAGGAATGACCTAAGGCACACTCTTTTGGACATTGGAAAAATAATAAATAAAATCCTTGCACTCCTCATGACAGCCACAGAATCAGCTCTTGGATGATTGCTAAAGGGAAAAATTTCAGAATAGGAAGTCCAGAAATGAAAAAGAATCAAACCAAACCACTTGACCCTGTGACTCTTTCTGTCTAGCCTCCTATCTTCCTTGGTTCTCGACATGGCTGAGAGCTGACAAGCCTGCCACTGGATATTCCTTAGCAAGACACAGAGACAATACACAAGAAGGTGGCAAAGGAACAACGCACAAGGAGAGCCAAGAAAAGTCAAGGGGTTTATTCTAGTTAGCCAGGGGTTAGATGACACACATTCTATGAAAACATCATCTGAGGGGCAAAATGCACTAGAAGTCAACTACAGATTTCAGAAACTGGTGGATATGGACACACCCACAAGGAGCAGAGGAACTAAGGAAAATGAGAACCCCTTGTTTTTCACCAACAGTACCTTCCCCTAGGTATGAAATTATGAAATTTTTCTTACAGATCCTGACCATTAACACCTAAAGGAACTATTAACAGTTTAAATAGAACTATGCCTTCGAGGTAATTTTTCACTTACAGGAAGGTACCAAAACATGATCAGTTTATACAGACTACATACATACACTCTCTTTGTCTGAGTTGAAAGGTCAGTAACATACAAAAGCATCAGCAAGCATCTGATCATATGTGGAAGAACATCTTAGGCAAAATCTGTTCTGAAAATACCGACAAATTAGACCATAAAACATACAAAACTACAGTACATTAACAAACAGAAAACTGACAACCCTATTTTTAAAAGCAGGAAAATTACAACAAATAAATCAGACAAAATGGTGACACCCTCAACACATAAACATTTGAAAACTGGTCAAGCAAAAAATAAAAGTAAGTAAATTAAAATAGACAAATCAAAAAGGATAGGCAAATAATAGATATCTGAAAAACCTATTCATTGTCATTAGTTGTTAATAAAACCGAAATGTTAAAAATAAAAATAAATAAAAACAAAATTGCTAAGTGCCATTTTTAAACTATGCAACAAAATTAAAACAAACAAAAAAACTTTTCTTTAAAGCTCAACAGACATCCCTCATATACTTCAGAGATCAGTACCAACCATAATGTCATTGCCCTATATCTTACTCTCCTTAACCTATTACCTTCTCTTAAGGAAGTCATCAGTGAAAGGACTGAAGGTCTGTACATACAGATTGTCTGCAGCCAAAGAGGGCAGGGCATGAGACAATCAAAACGAGGCATCCACTATAAGCACACTGTGTCACAGGAAGTATTACTTAGCTATCAAAAATATATGCCAAAGATATAAAAACCAAATATTATGTCAGGTGAAAAGAGCACAAAAACATGAGATAAACTATGATACTTCCATAAAAAAGAGGTAGTAATTTTAAAAACAATAAAACTGAGATATAGACAAATATTGCTGAATCTCAACAAATTTTTAAAAATTTAAAAATTATGAAGTGAAAGAAGCCAGAGTAAATACTGTTAATCTATATGCACAACAGTTCAGCAACAGGCAAAACTAATCAACGGAGTTACAACAGAAGCTACTTCCGGCAAAGGTTATCAGAATCAAAGGTGTGCAGGCAATTTTCTGTATCTTGATGTTAATGGTAGTCCCTTGACGATATACAATGTAAAAATTCCAATAAGTATAAATACATACATAAAATGAACCTAGCAACATGTAGTTAACATTTACCCACCGCACCAGAGATAAACTGCTACCATATAGAAACTGTAATTTGGCTAAATATACCTCTAGGCAAAAAAAAAAAAAAAAGGTACATCAAAATACAAAAAATTTAACTCTCTTCATTTTCTACATCTTCTACAATATATTTTCTATGACTTTATCACGGGGTGTCCAGGGGAACAACTCAACTAAGCTTTATTTTGAAACTTTCACCATGTTAAAAAACATTTTTTAAATAATAGTTAACATTTGTAACTATCACAAAGTATAGGAAGACTAAGACAATCCTTCCTCCTTTGGACACATTTCCTACAAATTAGAACACTTATGTATGTTAATTATCAAAGCAAATCAAGGAAAACTGATTTCTGATTACTACTGGAATGAAAAAGCAAACTGGGTGACCAGCACCATAAACTGTGAGATGACCTTAAAATTGATACAGGATTTGCATGATTTGGTAAGAATTAGTTTCTGAAAACTAGGTGCTGGCTTTTTTTTTTTTTTCTAATTTACTATTTTAATTCCTTGTGAAACTTATTCATCTAAATGACATAAAAAAATGCCCAAGTTTTCACACTATTTACAATGACACTGCTCTTTGAGTTCTAGAAATTTTAACAATATTCATTAAAAACAATAATAAAACCGAAGAAGACATACAAACCTCTGATTGTACATGCCCCGAAAGTTGTAATTAGCTCTATGGTTTGGGAATGGCTTTGGGTCTAATGGCCTGTAGATGGCAGGCTCTCCCCTTTTCATAGCAAGCCCATTCAGTTCCACAGTCGGAGTTATACTGCCTGTTTAAAAAAAAAAAAAATTAAAGGCATACAAGTGAAATATTTCCACAACAAATCATGCACTCTATATTTAGACTACACCTAGTCACTATGGCAGAAGGTGAGGGTGGATGACGCATTTTATGATTTTCTGCAAAAGTACACAAAGTAAATTAAAAGAAAACAAATAGTATCCAATGAAATACTCCTGGGAGTCTTCTAGCTTTTTTTCTGCACACTGATAACCAAAATTCACTGCGTAATCATCCTATCTGAAACAAAATAAACACAAAATTCTTAGATTATATACTAATTTCTCCTATAATCAGCAAGCAAAGCAAATATAAGTGATGTTCTCTGTGGATATCCTCCCAAACTAAAATGTAATCTCTTCCCAGAAAATACAAGCAACACTACTAACAGAGCAAAAGACTAGAAATATCCAAGACTATATATAATAAGAGTAAGGGCCCCACATGGTAGCCTAGTGGCTGAGGCCCTTGCCTTGCATATGCCCAGATCCCATGAGTACCAGTTTATCTCCTGGCAATCCTGCTTCCCATCCAGCTCCCTGCCTGTGGCCTGGGAAAGCAGTCCAGGACGGCCCAAAGCTTTGGGACAATGCACCCACGTGGGAGATGAGGAAGAAGCTCCTGGCTCCTGGTTCCTCGACCAGCTCAGCTCTGGCTGCTACAGGCCCTGGGGAATGAACCAGCAGATGGAAGATCTTCCTCTCTGTCTCTCCTCCTATGTATATATCTGACTTCCCAATAAAAAATAAATCTTTAAAAAAAAAAGAATTGTACATATAGAAATAACTTTTTATTTTTACTTAATGACATACTTCAGAGGTTACACCTCAGCAGCAATGGGTATATTACTAAATGGAAAAAAAAAAAATCAAGTTACCAAACCTTGTGTATTTCCTATTATTTTTATTGGAAAAAGTGAAAATATTAGTATAAAATCTCACAGACTAAAATAAAAGAAAACCATTTTAAAACTTTTTAAAGAATAAATCCCAAACTAAAAATGAAAAAAAAAAAAATCTATGGAGAAAAGGCACAAAGGAAGGAAAGAATAGAAGTTGACCTTTTCTGAATGTAGCCATTTACGGATCTGATCTTGAAAACTGTGAAATATTTTTACTTAACTCAAAACAATGCCAGTAAAATGGGATGGGGAACAGTTCCTAACCCTGACAGAAAAGTGAAATAATCTAGTGACTGAGTTGGTAACTTTACCATAGAAATACTGCAAATAATTTTAAACACAGCAAAATGTTCATGATACAGATCCTAAGGAGGAATAAAAAAGCAGAAACCTTAACTGTTTCGGCTACCATATTGTTACTAACATGAGTATAACTAATATGCTATAGTTTGCTTAAATTTTTAAAGCAAAATTAAACCAAAATGTAAAGTCATCTCCAAAAGAAAGCAGTTAAGCTAACAATGAATCAAAATGGCCTTGCAAGAGATAAGTATTTCAGAAACAATAAGATATATTTCCTAAAGGGAAAAAAATCTGTAGAAAATCTTAAGCTGTTTTCAGTCATTATACTGTTAGAAATGCATTATTGTTACTATGAAGTTATTATGTGTTTATAAATAGACATAAAATGAGGAAAACAAGTAATTATATATTCAGAAACCAACATTTTTAAAACAAAAGATGAAAATCAAAACATTAAGCTACATTCTATAGTCTTAAATTTGAATTCATGATGAATGTACTCTCAAAAAAAGAGTAAGTTATTTCCTGGAACTACCCACCTAATAAGCCTGAATGCAATGGCAAAGCCATTACCACAGGACGCAGCCAGCGTCCAAAGCTTGGTTTACAACGCCCATCTCTCTCTCTCTCTCTCACACACACACACACACTCACACACACATTTCTTAGAGAACTGTTGATTCCAACTCTGGACACGATACTGATAAATATAATAACCAAGCCCTTATGCTGCCTTTTCTGAATACACTATACTCACAGCAAACAGATGAGGGAAGAATACTTCATTTATGAGCAATGGCTCAAAGTTCAGCTAGTGAATGCAGAACAAATGACTTGCCCAAAATCACCATTTTGCTAATTCTGATTAAAGTAAATCTTTTAGGCAATGAGCATCAACAAGCTGATAATCGTTAAGTCAAATGTTAATGGGGAACTTGATGATGAGCTAGACTAATGATAAAAGCATCCACTAAATTGAAAAAAAAATCTCAAACTGACAAGAAATTAAGTGCCTTTCTGATGTAATATAATAGTAAACAGTCAAAACTGCCTATAAAGCAGTGTTAGCCCCTTCCCCCTCGAATCAAACCTAAATGTACACAGCTTCTAGCTTATCAGTTTACAGGGAACAAAGGAGCCAGACAAACAGGCTAAACACCCCCACAGGTGTGGTATCAGCAAAGCCAAGCAGCTGGAAAATTCTACAGGACTAATGAACAGTTTCTTTACCAAATAAACCGTATGGAAAAACAAAGAACAAGTTTCTGTATCTTTAAAGAGACGATACCAGCCAAACTTAGAAATACAGAAATTTCCATGTAAGTTAAAATAAACCAATTTTTTTTTACATGAAATACATTATATGTGGAAGCTTGAATACTGGCTACCAGAGGAGGGGCACACAGGATGGGTAATGAGTTCAGGGAGAAGAATAATTGCTGATGTTACTTAGAACAACAGGATGACTATGGCTGACAACAACTGACTGTATATTTCAAGACAGAAAATGGAGGATGTTTAATGTTCCCAACACAAAGATTTTTTCTTAAAGTGATGGATATAATGATTACCCTAAACAAACCTGCGGGAAACCAGCTCTAGCAGAGTTCTGAGCTCGAGAAGGATGTATGGAGTCAATGAGAAAGAAGCCATGGACCACTATGACTCAGTGATCATAACGGACAACTCAAGAAAACTGCCTTCTTCTGGAGGGGAGCACAATGGGGAGGAGGAAGGGAAACCCCAATGCCTATTAAACTGTCTCATAAAATAATGATTAAGGGCCCGGCGCGGTGGCGCAAGTGGTTAAGGTCCTCGCCTTGCACGCCCGGGATCCCATATGGGCGCCGGTTCTAATCCCGGCAGCCCAGCTTCCCTTCCAGCTCCCTGCCTGTGGCCTGGGAAAGCAGCTGAGGACGGCCCAAAGCTTTGGGAACCTGCACCCGCGTGGGAGACCCGGAAGAGGCTCCTGGCTTCGGATCGGCATAGTATCGGCCCGTTGCGGCTCACTTGGGGAGTGAATCATCGGACGGAAGATCTTCCTCTCTGTCTCTCCTCTCTGTATATCCGCCTTTCCAATAAAAAATAATAAAAATAAATCTTTAAAAAAAAAAAAAATAATGATTAAAACAAAAACAAAACTGTCTTCTTTATTTATACAAAAATCATCACAAGCTTTTGCACAAACATTTTATTGTTCTGTTTTTTACTTCATGGTTAAGCAGTTGTTTTCAAAGATGTTATAATCACTCACTTCAAAGCAGTCCATTATTCATTCTGACCTTGCAGTCACTGGGCTATATCCAGGAACTCTTCGGCTGACAGCACATGCAGTTACATATTAATCAGTAATACACTCCTACTACATTTCTCTTTCTACAACTTATCTATCATTAAAAGGAAAAGTATATCATAAAGGGAAAAATATAAAGATCAAAAACAAAAAATTTTCAAAATAAAATCCCAGTACAACTACGGACTTTACAACCCCACAATCAGTTCGAAAACATGTTTCTACAACATTAGTTCAAATGTCCTTTAGTTCCTCTAGCCAAAAAGCCATGGAAGAGACCAAGACAGATACATTTTCTATGCTCAAAAGAAACTGCAAAAACAGGCTAACCCTTAAGAAAACAGTAACTATATTTATCACGACAGTTTCAGGGGCACAATCATACAAGAAATGGATTTCTCATCAATTTGGGGGATACTTACCACACCATTTCCCAGAAGGCACACTACATGTCTGGGTCAGGTTCCAGGGCAATAGTTAGGTACACACTAAGGAACAGTTCAGGAACAGCATGGGCTCAACTGTACTCCTGGATGCATTAATTCTCATAAATTGTTAAAAGCCCACTCACCAAGACTAATTAATGGCATTAGTTCCTAGGCTCACATCAGTTACAGAAACCATCTCACAAGGACAAAAAAATACTTCAAAAGATTTCAGATTTGTTAAAGGGGTAGTTGAGCGTCCATACAAAGGGGGTGAAATGGCATTGAGGTGGCTGGAGAAACAACTGACAGACGTTGTCATACAGTGGGAAGCTCCTCGCAACCTTGCCAACTGGGGAGCCGTTCTCTTGACATCTTTGATTCATTCACCCCAACTGCATAGCTCTCAGCATTAATCATTACACATTATATAGGGTGCTGAAATAAAACACCATATCCAATAAATACGTGATTATTATGCATCAGTTAAAACTGCAAAAAAAAAAAAAAAAAAAAAACTTAATGACACAATGGAAATTCAAACTCCAAACTTTCAATATTAAAGAATATTGCTGGGGCAACTGTGGTGGCTCAACTTGGAAATCTTCCACCTGCAAGCACTAGTATCCCCTGTGGGTACCAGTTCATGCCCCAGCTGCTCTAATTCCTATCCAGCTCCCCTGCTTATGGCCTGGGAAAGCAGGGGAGGACAGTCCAAAAGTTTGGGAACCTATAACAGTGTGGGAAACCTGGAGAAAGCTCCTGGTTCTCAGCTTTGGACTGACTCAGCTCCGGCCTGTGCAGACACTTGGCGAGTGTACCAGTGCATGGAAGATGTTTCTCTTCACCTTTCCTTCTCTCTGTAAAGCTGACTTTTCAAGCAAAAAAAAATCTTATTTTAAAAATTGTTTTCTTCACTAAATAATACTATTTGTTTAAGAGCCCTTATCTTTAAAGTTCAGTGAGTAGCTTTGAAAATACATAAAATACTTCAAAAGTTCATGGAAAATGGAACTAAAAGGTAAATTCTGCTGCAAAAACAAAAATTTGAAATTCAGTTTTTTTCCCAGCACACATGACCAGACTTTCTGATGATCCCTGGTACTTTATAAGTATTTATAGATAAAGCACTCTATCTTGAATTTGCCTCAAAATAACCAAACAAGATTGCCAACACAGATTAATAACTGTTGAAGCTGGTGTGGGCTACAAAGCAAAAGGTGAAAAATTCCATAATGGGACCAGCATTGGTGCACAGCAGGTTAAGCCATGACCTGTGACATTGGCATCCCATACAGGTACTGGCTTGCGTCCCGGCTGTTCTACTTCAGATCCAGCTTCCTGTTAGAGCCTTGGGAAAGCAGTGGAAGATGACCCAGATTCCTGGGTCCTTGCCACCCATGTGGAAGGCCCACATGGAGTTCCAGGCTCCTGACTTCAGTCCTGGCCATTGCAGCCACTGTAGCAGTAAACCAGCAGATGGGAGATCTGTGTTTCCCGTTTCTGTAAGTCTGTCTTTCAAATAAATAAATAAGTCTTTAAAAAAAAAAAAAAAAAAAAAAAAACAGATGTCCACATTCCACATCAGAGTACCCAGGTCTGATTCCTGGCTTTGCTCTTGACTCCAGTCTCCTGCTTTCTGCCCATGCAGACACTGGGAGACAGTGGTGATGATTCAAGTAACACACTCCTGCCATCCATATGGGAGACCTGGATTGAGCTCCTGGCTTCAGGCTTCCATCTCAATTTCCAACCAGCATGGTTATTTGGGGCTTAGGCCAGTGCAAGAGCTATCTGTGTCTCTCTTCTCATTTTTCTCTGTCTGCCTCTTGAATATACTCAAGAAAAAAAAAAAACTAAAGTGTAATGGAATCTGATACAAATACACAATTGGCATCCAAAACATTTGTCAAACTGCTTATTTTATTTCTAAAGAATTAATGTGGAAACACTGAACAGCATACGGTCAAGAATTAAATCAAAGTTAAGAAAAAGTGAGAAGGAAAAATAAAGAGAAAAGTAGGAAAATGAAGAAGAAAAAAAGTTAACATCTTTAATAATAAATCTAATTAGTCTCAATCCCTAATTGAACACATACACTTATAGCAAAAGAGAAAGTCAAACACAGACAGACATGCATAAACTTGAAGCACACAATTCAGTGTCTTATGCATGTAAACATTCGGGTGACTACCAACCAATCAGGATATAAATATGTCCATCAGCTCCTTCAGCGTGTGTCCAATCAACACACACCTCCCCAAATTACCCAATCTAACTTCTGGCACCACAGATTAGTCCACCTGCTCTTCTTTTCTGACTACTATTTTTTGTCTTCTTTCACTCCATATAATAACCTTGTTTTCATCTCTCAAGCTCTGCATATATTAAGCTTTTTAAAATCATTGAGTAGCATCACACTGAATGAAAATAGCCCAATTTGTTTATCCTGCTCCACAAGCAACATCTGGGTTGTTTCCAGGTTATGACTTTGACCACATTTAATAATTCTTTTAAGATACATATTTAATGTAATCTCTTAATATATATATTCATTTCTCTTGGGGATAAACCTAGAAGTGGCATTGCTGGATCATACAGCAGGTTTATATTTAACTTTATCAGAAATTGTCTAACGGCTGTCCAAAGATTGTTTTGAACTCCCACAGAACAGTCTCTGCCTTTAAAAGTTTAAACTTTAAATTTCATAAAGATTTCCATTAATCATTAGTTTGTTATTTGTCCAACATTTCATGTTGCTTTGATTTTATTATGCAATAATCAGTCACAAGTAGCTTAAATGCTAAAGCAGTGAGAAGGAAGAAGCTTGTAACATGGCTTCCTCTAAGTAAGGCAATAAACAAGACTTCAATATGCTGGGATGCACTGGTGGCATACACTATGCTTCCATGTCATTACCTGGGCTTGACACCGCATAAAAGTGATGTTTCTGTATCTTCAAATGATAATCTTAAATAAACTCCTTATTTGAAAGTAAGATTACAGTATGCATTTTTTTTCCACAGAAATGTCATAAACTGGTCTTTGTAAAGCAAAAAAGAAAAGCAAAAAAGTACAAGTCTATCTTGCAAATATAATATTAAGAAAAATAAGTTCCAAGGAAAGACTCTAATCTATGATTTCAACAAGCAACCACAACTAATGCAGCAAAAGTAAGAACAGCAGTTTCCTTTCAAGTTGTTTCATAAAACAGAAAGATCATGAGGGTGGCCACTGAGGCAATGTGAAGTCTGAGGCCATGAGTTCGGAGCACAGAAATTCACCAGGCTTTACAATTGTAATCTGTGTGTAACATTACACTTAGTCATCCCCTCTGCTCACTGCACCTTCGCCAGAAGAGATGATCATCTCCAAAGACCTTGTAAACTTCCCTGGTGTTCTTCCTCCAACTCTTGGTGGGCTAATCACTGCTACAGTGCACTACATGGAGACTTGAACCAGAGCTCAGCACACAGCTGCTGCTGTGTTACTTCATCTGTTTTGGAGGGCTGTTGTGTTCCACTCCACATGCAGCTCCACAGTGTGGTGAAGAGGTTAAGACCAGATGTGCATGTAATTCTCAAAGTACCTGAGTATTTTTCTTACCTCAGTCATAACCTATGGCAATAATTTCCTAGCTGACCCTGCTGTTAGTATCCTCTGCCTTCCATTCACATGTGAAAAAGAATTTCCTAAAATGCATCATTCATTTGGTCATAAATGTTATTTTCCCCAAACTATAAAATGTAACTTCATAGGACAGGCTTTCAATTTCACAACAATCTACTCTAAATACATCTCCACTCTTATCTCTTACTAATCATTTACCTCCTCCAATTAAAAACATCTACAAAAAATTTTACCAAACTCATCGTCTGGATTCCCACTTCAGTGCCCTAACCCAAAGAATTGCCAGTCTAGAATATGCTTTCTTTTCCTCTATCCCTGCTTACTCTTTTTTCAAGGCCTCTACCTACTTCAACTCCTTCAGTTCATGCTGCTCACTAGTTTTAATACTGACACTATTAATATTCACTTGGTACTTAACCATCATGATTAAGTTGTGTGCTTATGTACAAGACAAAGATGTTCAGAGAAAAAGACAATGTTTAGTTACCTGAGACATGTAAAAACAAATGCCTAATAAATAACGGGAGTGGTGGGGTAATAACGATCAGCCATCAATCTAGAATTTCAAAAACTATAAACAAGACAGCCTCCTACCAAGTTCAAACATGATTACTATAATGATGTTTGGCTTATTTAAGCTTACTAAATGAATGAATCAGTTGGATAGAAGATCAGGGACTAGCATGGAAGAGATAGAATTCAGGACGAAGCAGGCCATGAAAGAGTAAATCAAGTCTAAGCCAATCTAAAGAAGCGGCTACACAATCTGGTTATGAGCCTAAGCACACAGACTACAATGGAACAAACTAGATCACTGCAAGCTAGCAAAATGGATTTTAACTCCATCCCAAAAATGTCTAAGGTGATATTAACATTCATCAGAAGGTAAATAATTGAATGAAAAAGTTAACAAGTAAATAAATAAATACATGACTAATAGCTTATATGAACTTCATTAACTTGAAATTATCAATCAGCGCACAACACCCAATACAATTTTATTCTGACAGGTTATATAATGCTGTTGACATCTTAGGCTTCCGAGAATGGCTATTTGCTTAGCAAAAATCACTATCGACTATGTTCTGTGTTTTATACTCACATTTCAATCAACATTTAAAAAGCAAAATATATATCTTTATATATAAATTAAAGCAAATTTTTTAAAATAATTGCAATTATTTACCTAATTTTCTCACCTTCAGCTATTATTCAGCTGTCATGAATGCATGTATGTACACACACTACTAATACTTACTGACTGTGCAAAGGCCTGCTATATAAACGGAATACAAAGAGAACATATACATGCACCATGACAGAGGGAAGCCAGTGCCGTACCTGGATTATTGTTAACGTGACTTTTGGGTGGTTTCTGCACCGGTTTGGGAAGCGTAGACTCAGTCAGGGCTTTATTGGCAACAGCTTGTTGGGCCTTCTTTATACTGCTCCCTTCTGATTCCCATGTCTGTTCGCCAAGACTCAGCTGCACCGAGAACATCTTAGAAAACAGAAATGGACAAAAAAAATATTTGAAATTTTTCAGGAAATAAAAGAAGCTGTCAGAGAGAAAAACATATAACCCCCACAGAATCAGAATTTTAGAGCTAGCAGTGATCTTAGAGATTATCTGAAACAAAAGTGTTACTCTACCTTGCCAAAGATTGAGACCAGGCCAAATTCTGTTCTTTACTATCCAAAGACCTAAGTGCAGCTCTAACCATGTATTTCAGTAGACTAACACAAGAACTCTCTTTTCTATACAAAATCACATTGTTAACATCACTCAAATAGTCCTTCAAAAAGTAAAGAGTACGGACTAGAAACTGTTAAAAACAAAAGGCGGCGGGGAGGGAGAGACAACACAATGGTACAACTAATTAGTCCTCCACTTGCAAACACCAGTATCACATATGGGCACCAGTTAACACCCCACTTCCAATCCAACTTCCTGCTTGTGGCCCAGGAAAGCACTGGAGAATGACTCAAAGCCTTGGGACCCTGCACCTGCATGGGAAACCTAGAAGAAACTACTGGCTCCTGGCTTCAGATTAGCTCCAGCCATTGCAGCCATCTGGAGAGTGAATCAGTGGATGGAAGATCTTTCTGTCTCTCCTCTCTGTAAATCAGCCTTTCCAATAAAAATAAACAAATCTTAAAACAATAACAAAAAAAAAAAAAAGCAAGCCAAAAGGCCTAGTCTCCAGCAAATCTAAAAATCTAATTCCAAAGCTGGTGTTATAGGGTAGAGTTAGGCCAATGACTGAGATGCCAGCAAAGCATCTAAGTGCTGGTTCATGTCCCAATTGCTCCACTTCCAATTCAGCTAGCTCCCTGCTAATGTCCTGGGAATGCAAGGTTGGGCTCCTGCAAACCACGGGAGATCTGAAGGAAGTTCCCAGTGGCTGACCCCAGCCCTGGCCACTACAGCCATTTGGGAAATGAGCCAGTTCTACCTCTCCCTCTTTCTGTGTAACTCTCTGTTTCAAACAAATAAATCTTTATTCACATAATTTTAAACATAATTTTATTATAATATAGTCAATAAGGCACACAACCTTATCAAATATTATATCATCAAGCCGCTTTCAATCCTCACAATGATAGCAAATTCTGTCCATTTTAACCTCATAGATATTTCTCAAATGGTCCTCTTCTTTCCGGCAAGGATGTCACACTGAATCCAGCCTACTATCATCTTTAGCAATAATCTCCCAATTGATTACAGCTAAAATGGTCATTCTAAAAATTCAAACTTAATTGCATCACCACAATTATCACCAGCTTAAAATCTTTCTGTTTCAAATTCAGCTTGACACAAAGGTTCTACCTGTCTATCCTCATTTCATACATCACCCTTCCCCTGCTCATCCTAAATTCCGTACATATGATTCCTGAAACCTATTGGTTACCTTTAAAATCTAGGGTCAAGTTCCAGGATATCTATACAAATGTATTACTTCTTACTTACTGCTTATTACTCTGCAGTATTAATACAGTCCTATTTAGTAATTATAAAAAAATTAAATCTTTACAGAAAGGAGATGAGGTAGACAATAACTTAACCAAGTGATTCAAATTAGCTCCTCCAATAATTGTAAAGATTGAAATCCTGTGCCTCCTTATACAATCAAGTGAGTCACACATATCAACAACTATGTGCTATTCTCAGCAAACAATGCTTAACCTAATCCCAACTATGGGAACACAAACAGATTTCATTTGTGGGCTATTCAGTGAGACAACTGGCTTAGACTCCAAAAATGTCAATACTGTGAAAAGAAAACCCAAAAGAATGAAGGCTATTAAAGGATGTTAGAGAGAAATGAAAAGACAAAATACAACAAATGTCTTAAAGATATAAAAGACATTAAGAGAACCAGAAAAAATTGACTATATGGATTATATTTTAGTTTGAACATTTCGGTTTGGTGTAAATTTAACACCAATGCTGAAGGGTAGAAACCTGCAGAGGTCATCAGGTGCTAAAGCATCTGCCTCATGAATGGTAAAAATAGGTTTTAATCAAGAGAAAAGGCTTATTAAGAAAGTGAGTTTGGCCATCTCCAGCTATTTAGAACTCATGTTACCATGCCACCACGGATGAGGCAACAAAAAGACCCTCGCCAGATGTGGCCCCAAAGCATTTGACTTCACAGTCTCCAAAATTTAGTTTAGCAATCTGGTTTTGCTAAAAAGACACAAAACAGACCAAGACAAATTACATATTTAAAAATACGAAGGCAGTTCAAACTGTTTATGGAAAATCAAATTGAAAGAGAAATTTGAGGACAAGCTATTTTGAATTTTATTTAACTTGAGACAGAAGGATGGGGAGGGGAGGGAGAGAGAAGGGGAGTGAACAGAGGGAAGAAAAAGAGAGAGAGAAAGAGAGAGAATATGAATGTATACTCTCTGCCACTGGTTTACTCCCTAACACTCTCAACATGCTGAGAGTGGTCTGGGCCAAAGCTGGGAGATAGGGACTCAATCCAGGGTACACACATGGGTGGCAGAAACACAATTGTAAGAGCTTCCCATCAGGAGCTAGACTTAGGGATTGTTGGGAACCAAACCCATATACTCAGATATGAGACACCAGTATCTCAACTACTAGGCTAAATACATCCCCATCTCACAAATTAAAGTACCTGCAGAAAAGTCTTACATCAAAAGTCTTACATCAAATTAAGGATAAAGTCTCATAGCTAAAACTGACTGTTAAATTGATCAAGGAAAAACTGTCAACATAGAGGAAACAAGAAATCAAAATGGCAAACATACTGATGATCAGTGACTCTGAAAGACACATGAATAGTGACTGCTTACTCTGATTTTTTTCCGATAGATTCTCATTTTTCAAATTTAAAGTTCAAAAACATTTATCATTATTTGAAACTTAAACTACATAGCTGATGTCAAAAGTGGTTAGTTTTAGGGCCCGGCAGTGTGGCCAAGCGGCTAAAGTCCTCCCTTGAACACGCCGGGATCCCATACGGATACCGGTTCTAATCCCGGCAGCTCCACTTCCCTTCCAGCTCCCTGCTTGTGGCCTGGGAAAGCAGTCGAGAACGGCCCAAAGCCTTGGGACCCTGCACCCGTGTGGGATACCCAGAAGAGGTTCCTGGATCCTGGCTTCAGATCGGCATAGCATCGGCCGTTCTGCTCACTTGGGGAGTGAATCATCGGACGGAAGATCTTCCTTTCTCTGTCTCTCCTCCTCTCTGTATATCTGACTTTCCAATAAATAAAATAAATCTTAAAAAAAAAGTGGTTAGTTTTATTTTCATTATGATTCAATTATAGCATATATCTAATATATATTTAAAATGATTTCTCAATGATGAGCTCGTTAAGAAAAAAAATGGTACTTAACAAAGACTAACCACCAAAGAAAGAAAATGTAAAGGTCTTAACATCACAACATAAGTAATACAGATCACATATGCTTAAAAACAGAAATACAGGGTCACAGCAGGCTAATCATCCACCTACAAGCACCGGGATCTCAAATGGGCTCCAGTTTGTATTCTGGCTGCTTCACTTCCCACCCAGTTCTCTGCTTATGGTCTGTAAAAGCAGGTTTGTATGGCTCAAGTCCTTAGGTCCCTGTACGCATACAACACATCCAGAAGAAGCTCGTGGTTCCCAGCTTCAGAGCGGCTCAGCTCCGGCTGTTGCAGCCATTTGCGGAGCAAACCAGTGGATGGGAGATCTCTCTGTTTCTCCCTTTCTCTCTGTATAACCTGCCTTTCAAAAAACGAGTAAATTTAAAAACTAAAACAGAGAAATATCCACTATGAACAATAGACTTCAAGATTTCTGGTGGCATCAGAAAAGCACATTAAATTAATTCTTGCATGTCTCCAAACTTGACCTATTTAAACTATTAATAAATCTATCGTCCATTACATATTTCCACAATTTCAAGATATAAAACATCATCTCTCCATACCATCTCCTCCAAATCAGTTCACACTCCAAAGCAATCTATCAATTATTCTTAAAAGTCCAGGTTCAAAATCTTAATAGCCTATTTACCCTTGCCTAAACACTCAAATGTCAAAACTTCTCTTTGCAATTTCTACTGTCACCACCTTAATCCTAGACCCAGCTTTACCTCCTGTGTTCTAATCCCCCTACTCCTTAATCATCTAGATGTCACCATCTTCCCAGTCTTAAAGCCAACACCTATTGGTCTTTCTGGTCTCATTCACATCTCTCTCTACTTCCTCTGGTATTCAATTATCAAACATTTCATTCAACTTCAATAGAGTTGAGAACTTTAAAATTACAGCTAGTAAATTAGAAGATTGGGAGACTCAGACTTGAGACTAGCATCTGAATGGGGGCAGTCCTGTGGGAATGCATAGTTATTATCATAAATGAGTTACATAGGATAGTTGCTATACTCTAAGAGTCAGCTAATGAGGGAAACTCTCACATACTTAGGATCACTTCATCTTCTGTGAAGTGTTGAGAGTACAGAAAAACAAGTTTTGTTTTGTTTACCATCCTAAGGCAGTTTCCTTAATATCAGGCTTTCCCCTAATCAAGCTTTCTCAGCTCTGTCAACATGAACATTCTGTAAAACACAGATGTCTCCAGATCAGTCATCTGGCTTTCTATGACTTCTCTTAAGGCGTCCACTGTAACACAATGTTTAGTATTATCAAGAGGAAAGTCTGGAGACAATGAATTACAGGTCTCCCATGTACTATGTACAACACTGGAAATTGATTGTTCTGTTTTCTTCTTTAGTGGAAAAGTACTAATAAAAACACATAAGATGATTGTGAAAATGAAAACAAAACAATGGGGCTGGCGTTGTGGCATAGTGTGTTGAGCCTCCCCCTATAGTGTCAGCATCTCATATGAACCCACTTCATGTCCTGGCTGCTCCACTTTTGATCCAGTTCCCTGCTTATGGCCTGAAAGGGCAGCAAAGGATGACTCAGGTCCTTGGGTCCATGAACCCACAAGGGAAACTCAGGGAAGGCTCCATGCTTCTGGCTTCGGATAGGCCCAGCTCTGGCCATTGTGGCCATTTAAGGGAAGAACCAGCAGATGAAAAATCTCTCTCCCCAACTCTCTTTCTCTCTGTTAATTCTATCTTTCAAATAAAGGTAAAATAAATCTTAATTTAAAAAGTGAAAACAAAATGGTGCAAATGGCATGCTACCTACCAAAAATTAAATGAGTTTCATGTTTTTCGTATTTCCAAAGTATCTCATTATTGCAAAGTGTGAAAAAACTCCAAAATCTAAAACACCCCTGGATGCTAAGAATTTTGAGTAAAGACTATACAACATGCATTTAACATAAGATAAAGCACATTTTAGAGTAAGAATTATTACTTATTATGGTGACAGTCACTGCATAAAGATTAAGGAGAAACACAGGTTCAAAATAAGTGAAGCAAAAACTTGCAGAATAAAAACAGAAAATTCAAAATCAAAGTCAGAGATTCAATCTTTACTCTCAATAATGGACACAAAATAAACAGATAATCAGAAAGAATATAATAGACCTGAACAACATTTCTACAAACATCATCTGACTAAAATGTTTAGGACACTGAAAACAAAGAGTAGAATCTACATTTGTTCTCCACTTGCCACAGAGCTTATCACAAAATAGATCATATTCTGGGCCATAAAACACACCTCGATAAATATAAAAAATTCAAATGAAACAAAGTATGTTCTCTGACCAAAACAGACTAGAATTACAAAGCAGTAACAGAATGACCTCTGGAAAATCCCAAAATATTTGGAAATAAAATACATATCTAAATAATCCCTGGTTAAATAAGTTATCGAGAACTTATTGTTAAATAAGTTAACTATTTAACTTATTTAAATAAGAAATCAACAGGGCAGTCAGCAGACACTCTGACAGTGCAGGTCAAAGTGCCAGCTGGGATGCCTACACCCCACACCAGAGTAGCCAGTTTGAATCCCGACAACACAAGAGGAAAACACTGAATGAAACAAAAGTCTAGCTTAAAACAAAGACCAATAGAATTGATAAACTAAAAGCCAGATTGACTATGGAAAAAAGGATAAATTACTGAAGTAAAGAATAACAACAAAAAGATGACATAACTAAATAATCTGCAAATATTTTTAACAAGTTTGTATCAATAAACCGAGCAACTTAAATTCCTTGAAAGAGACAACTATGAAAGACAAATGCCTTGAAGGAGATAAATTCAAGAATCAGATGTCCTACTCATGCTGAACAATCTCAACAAAGGACAAACAGGAAAGAATTTGCTTGATCGAATAAAAGCTAACAAAAAGTCTTCATCCAACATCACAATGCAGAAAAACTGAAGAGGTTTCCAGCAAATCAGAACTAACACAGAAATGACTACTCTTGCATTTTACCCAATACGACAGTGTAGGAAAGAAAAAATCAAAAGACATCAGATTGGAAAGGAAATTTTTTAACTGTCTTTATTCAACAATGGCATCTAAAATACCAATAAAATCATTACATTCAAATAAAATTTTTATAGTAAAGAGACTGATGTATGAGTTTAGCAAAATGCAGGGGTTTAGATCAATATGCCAAAACTTAGGTACTTACTAGCAATTATCAAAAAAAAAAATTATAAATTTAATTTAGAAAACACCACAAAAAATACCACATACCAAAACACAAAGTAATGAAAAAATGTAAAATATTTGCCCATGAAAAACTACCAAATATCACTTGTAGAGGCTAAAACATATATAAATAAATTATATAATTTGTTGATAAGATGAAATACATGATTTTGCTAAGATGCTAAATTTTCCTAAATTGAACTATATACTCATGGCCCTATTACTCATAATCTTAACATGATGCTTTTATAGAAATGAGAAAGGTAACTTGAAAATCCATGTTAAATGGAAAAGACACAGAAAAGACAAATGATGCTAAGAGAGACCAAGGGCTGACACTGTAAAAATTAAAAAGCTAGTAACTAAGTGGTATATTAGCATAGACAGAAAAATGGGTCAGGGGCCTTTACTGTGGCACAGTGTGTTGAGCTGCCATGTATACTGCTGGCAAACCATATGAAGGCCAGCTGGAGTCCCATCTGCCCCACTTTAAATCCCATTCCATCATAACACACCTTAGAAGGTAATGGCCAAGTACTTGGGACCCCACCACCCACAGCAGAAACCAGGGTGGAGTTCCAGGTTCCCAAATTCAGTCTGGCCCTGTCTCAGCCATTTGGGTAGTAAACTAGAAGATGGAAGATCTTTCTCTGGTTCTTCCTCTCTCTCTGTAACTCTGACTTTCCAAATAAAATAACATATTTATATTTATATAATAATAATATATTTTTAAAGGCAAATGAAAATGCAGAACAAATGTTACATTAATCACTTTAAGAATGACAATTATCAGTTGCCATACACCGTTCAGATTCTGTGACACCCAAGGCAGCAAAGAGGAAAACAGGAAGTGTGTAAACACAGGTCACCACACTCCATCAAGGAATGCAGAATATGAGAAATCATTCATCATCCTGAAGATATTAGCTTCTGTCCACAGTTCCTCAAATCTTGGTGCATTTCTCAACTTTAAAAATATCCCCATATCTGGACTTCCTTCAAGACAAATTAAATTTCTTGGAGGAATATTCAACCATAAGTGTTTTTTTAGGTCTAATTATTTTATTTTGTTTGGTTTTTTTTTTTTTTTTTTTTTAGATTTTTCTTTTTTTTATTGCAAAGTCAGATATACAGAGAGGAGGAGAGACAAAGAGGAAGATTTTCCGTCTGATGATTCACTCCCCAAGTGAGCAGAACGGCCAGTGCTGTGCCGATCCAGAGCCAGGAGCCAGGAACTTCCTTCAGATGTCCCACACAGGTGCAGGGTCCTTAGGCTCTGGGCTGTCCTCGACTGCCCTCCCAAGCCACAAGCAAGAAGCTAGATGGGAAGTGGAGCTGCCAGGATTAGAATCAGCGCCCATATGGGATCCCAGCGCGTTCAAGGCAAGGACTTAAGCCGCTAGGCCACCACGCCGGGCCCATAATTATTTTTATTTTGAAAGGCAGATTTGCAGGAAGAAGAGACAGAAAGAAAGATCTATCTGCTAATTCACCCCAATAGGCTGCAACAAATGAACCTGGTGCAGATCCAAAGCCAGGAGCCCCTTCCAGGTGTCCCAAGTGGGTGTGCAGGTCCCAAGGCTTTGGACCATCCTCAACTGCACTCTCGGGTCACAAGCAGGGAGCTGGATGGGAACTGGAGCAGCCAGGACAAACTGGCACCCATAAGGGATGCTAGCACTTAGTCAACTGAGCCACCACATCAGTTCCAAGGCTTAAGTATTTTTTAAAGTTTCATGGTGATTCTGATACACACTCAATATGAGACTTACTACTACGAGCTTATTGGGAGCAGGCAATGGAGGAGCAGGGCTTATATAAGCGTGAGGTTTTGCGTAAGTGCACACCTGAGAATCCCATAATTATAATTAATTAATGTTCCAAGAAAATTACTGAGCACTGACTAGGTTTAAATTTTTCTTACAATAGATTATCATATATTTCATTAAAATACATTTTTGTCTCACTTAAAGCCTCTGAAAGATACGCACTTTTTTCCACTAAAGGAATCCAGACTTAGATGTTAGATATTAGTCATTAATTAATATTACTTAACTATAACTATGTTTCTAGTACTCACTCTTTTAGAGTGAGCTACAGGTTAAATGGAGTACTCTATGACCAAAGTACTCAGAATACAAGTGGACAAAAGGCATCTTCAAATCTCTGCAAAACCCAAGGAAATCCTGGGACTGTCTAGGGATAAGCAATATCTGTAAGATCTACTGGAGTCCACTTTCACTGCAACAAACCTATTCAGCCATTGAAGCCTGGGCAGTGAGAAGACACAGACACCACGTTAGTTCACAAGGTCCTCCAAAACTCACAAAGGCTTCCCAAAGCATTCTAATGAAATGAAAATCCTCCTGGACTAATCCAGAATGCTTCCAGGCAATCCAGCCTTCCTTTGCCAAACAGGGTAGCATCACAGAGAAATCTAACTCTTCCTCCTAAGATTCATGCCAACAATGCTCTACCAGAATCTAAATATGTATGAGCCTTCAGGAGGCACTGGGCTGACTCTAATTGCCCTACCTAAAATACCAGAGCCAGCAGCAAGCAGCTGGTACAGCAGATAGGTTACAGCTTAGGAAGTGAGAGCCTGAGTCCCAGTTTTGCTCCCTGCTAACACAGTCTCTGGAAAGCAGGAGGTTACGCCTCAGGCAGCTGAAGGCCAGCCATATGGGAAACCTAGACCGAGTTCTGGGCTCCTGATTTCCATCTAAGGGACATCTTGGTGTATCTCTCTATTTCTGTGCCTTTCAAATAGTTAATTATCAGTTCAATATATCAAAGTCAGAAAGTCCCGGACCACAAGGTTTCTATTCCTAATGATTAGAACTTATTTCAGAGATATACAGTGCTTCTCCAAGGAAATAAAAATTCACAGAACTCTCCAGAATTGGAACTCTTTCAATGAGTCTTAGAAATACATGCTTTCTCTTGCTTATAATTTATAGTTTAGGCCAAAACCTTAAAAGCAAAAAATGAAACAATATTTCTTCAACAGAAAAAGCAACAGAAAAAAATCTATTCTTCTAACATACATATCTATTTCTTCCAAGTATATCCTAGTGTTCAGATTTCTATTTATTCTTGACTATACAGTGTTATAATTTTAGTCTACAGAATAATATCAAGAAAATTTTAAAGGAAGAACCACTAATAATCTAAAATAACCAAAATTCTCACTGCCAATGCAGCATTCTTCTTCAATAGTAATGATTTGATACATTCTCATAAATAAAGAAAATGTTATCAAAACAGAATAAAGTGGAATCTCCAACCAAATTATTGTAATGGAGGCATACTACTAAAACACACTTTTAAGAATAGAAAAAGAGCAATAAAATCAAAATTTTTTCTTAAAGCTATCTTCCACTAACAGATTTGGAACAATAAAAAAAGACTAATTGAACAATGTACTTGCTTCACATGAAAATTTTCCATGTGTAGATTTTAATACATTCCTAAAAAATAAATTTTATTATTTTTCAAGTGAAACATTTAATATTTATCTATCCCCTTCAAAGCAGAAATAAGCAAACTTTCTTTTTGACTTTTAGAAAAGTTCATTCATTGATATTTCCACACAGAAGGAACTCAATTTTTCATCCATTCATTTAACAAATACTGAGTGACTACCATGTGCCCCCTTCTAGATCTAGAAACATAGCAATACACTAAAATAAAGCACTGCCCTCACACAGTGATGTTACAATTTAAGGAGATAATCAATAAATTGAAAAAAAAAAAAAGGCATGTGCTTGACAGGTCAGGTACTCAGAAATGTCTACTGGATTGTCAAGTAGCAATAATTAGCAAACAGATGCAAAATTGCAAAGGAAAGGGCTTTGAGCTGGAGACCCACTTGAGCACTGTCAGCATACAGGTGTTGGCTACAAAATCAGACTGTATAAAATTACTAAGGCAGTAAAGCAAGAGTGAGAAGGGCCAGTATTATGATACAACAGGTTAAGCTAATGCTTATGACACCAGCATTCTACATTGCAGTGCTGTTTCTGGCTGTTCCACTTCTGATCCAACTGCCTGGGAATGCAGTGGATATGGTCCAAGCACTTGGAACTCTGCCACCCATGTGGGAAATACAAGACAGAATTGCTAACTCCTAGTTTCAGCCTGGCCCAGACCTGGCTGTCACAGCCATGTGGGGAGTGACAGCAGAAAGAGGATGTGTGAGTGCCTCTCTCTCTTTCTCTCTCTTCCCATTTCACCCTCTCTCCACTGTGCAAATTATTAAGTAAATAATTAAGTAAACAAATGTATCTTTACAAAAAAGAGAAAATGAGAAGTCCATGATCTGAACACTGTGATCCTACAGTATTAAAAAGGCTAGGAGCCGGCACCATTGTGCTGTAGTCTAAGCCTCTGCCTATGACACCGACATCTTATAGGAACACCAGTTCAAGTCCCAGCTGCTTCATTTCCACTCCAGTGCCCTGCGTATGACCTGGGAAAACCAAGCTCCTGGCTCCTGGCTTCAGTTCAGATCAGCCCCAGTCACTGCAGCCATTTGGGGAGTAAGCCAGCAGACAGAACACCTCTGTGTCTCCTTCTCTCTGTAATTCTGCCTTTCAAATAATATATATATATATATTAAAAAAAATAAGTTTCTCCTTCACTCTGCCATCATGGTGAGTGTCCCCAAGTCTTCCTTGCCATGTCTTCTCACAAGACCTTCAGCATTAAGAAATTCCTGGCCAAAAAACAAAAACAAAATCATCCCATCCCCCAAAAGGTTCAAATGAAGATTGGTAATAAGATCAGGTATAACTCCAAGAGGAGACAATGGAGAAGAACCAAGCTGGGTCTGTGAGAAACTGCACTTCAACATATGGAACACATATTCTGTGCTGTATCAATGTCACTGTCTTCTTGACAATATCAAGCTGAAGATACCACCATCGTCTGGACAGCCAGACAGGTTTGACTGGGGCTGTGGCTAGTAGATTGGTCCAGTAATAAATATCTGAGGCCTTCTGAAATAAATAATAAAAGAAAAGGCCTGAGAGACTAAGAGAAAGAAAAAAATCAAAGAAAAATTTGAAATGTGGACAGATCACTTAAAAGTAGACATCACAGTGTCCTATACCAAATGCAGCTGACCAGCCAAGTCACATTAGAACTGGAAAGTGAATGAGACATGTATAAGGAAGTCACTGTGATGCTCCATTTGACTAGTATTGAATGATAAGAATGGTGAGAATAAAATCTTGACCAGATAGAGCTAGTATGCACAACTGTTTCAAGTGGTTTCGGTATATAGGAAGAGAGAAACAAAGTTACAACTGCAGGAAAAAGTGGAGTCAAGAAATCTTTTATCAAGTTGAAAAAATAGTATAACCACATGCTGATGGGAATGATCTGCTGAAAGGGAAATCAATGGCACAGAAGAGAAAATGGAATGGGGGAGGGAAGGCAGGAAAAACAAAACTGGAGAAATGGCCCTGAGCAGGTGAAATGAATTGGCCTCTATAGGCAGTTCCCTCTAATTTAGAAAGGAAATGGCTGGCTCTGTGGTACAGTGGATTATGCAGCAGCCTGTAGCACCAGAATTCCATATGAGTGTCAATTTGAGTTCCTGCTGCTCCACTTCCAATCCAGTTCCCTGCTAATGCGCCTGAGAAGACAGCAGATGACAGTCAAGGTGCTTAGACCACTGACACCCATGTGAGAATCCTGGGCTCCTGGCTTCAGCCTGGCCCAGGCCTACTCATAGATAGAGATAGAGATAGAGATAGAGATAGAGATAGAGATAGAGATAGAGATAGAGATAGAGATAGAGATAGAGATAGAGATAGAGATAGAGATAGAGATAGAGATAGAGATAGAGATAGAGATAGAGATAGAGATAGAGAGATAAAGAGAGAGATAGAGATAGAGAGAGATAGAGATATAGAGATATAGATATAGATAGATAAAGAGAGATAGAGAGAGATAGAGATATATAGAGATATAGAGATAGACATAGATATAGATATCTATATATGTATAAAACTGTTTCTGAAACATATTTTTGAAAGAAAGAAAGGAAGGAAAGAAAAAAGGTAGAGTTCAGAGTTGGTGTAAGGATTTTGTCAAGCAAGTATTTCTAACCAATAGAGGAAAGAGAACTGAGGGAACCTATATGTAAATCATACAGAATTTAGGTTGGGTAAAAAGTTTATGAGGGCTGGGAAAAAACAGAGATCAGTTACAAGGTGATATAATCAATGGATCTGCAGTACAGAGGCACTGTTGAAGTCAAACTGCTACAGTGAATGATGTGAAAGTTAGGAGTAAGTGTCAGCAAGAGATGAACATTTGAAATGAAATCATGAAGCAAGGGTCTTGGAGTCACCAGTAATGGGAAGTTTCAGAATGTGCTTACAAGAATAACTAGCTAAAGGAGAAGTTCAAGGAACTGAAATGTTCACCTATGTAGATATTGAAATCACCAAACATGAAAATGTGAGGAATGTTAAAGACAGTGAAAGTGAGCTGAGCTACGTGATGAATTTACCCAGAGGTGAGCAAATGACCACCATGAGGAATCAGGGTGATAACATCAAAGGATGTTATCTGGAGGATTATCTCAAGCAGGAAAGTTTAGAACTGTTAATGAGAAGCAGAGAAAGACAGAAACTACAGGAACCAGCAAACACAGGAGTGAAAAACCTATCTATAAATAAGCTGAATCCTGCACAAAAGTAATAGCAACATGTATCACTTTACCACAATATAGAACGGCTGCAACTGGAGACCAAGTAGAGGATCAGAGAGTTTCATAGAAGTTAGATAGGATGTGTGAGGCAAGTGATCAAAAATGAGCAAAGGCAAAAAGATTTTCAAAGCAGAAAGACACTACAAACTGGGCAGACAGATATGAAAAGAACAAAAAACATCTGAAAAATGAAACCAGCTAACAATCATTAGATACAGAATAGGTATGAAATAAAATCAGGATACATGTAGAACAAGGTAACAACTATTTTATTTGCTAGCATAAGAACAGACAGAATGAGCAAATTTAATCATTGTCGACAAACTCTTCATAAATGATTCTAATAGGGAACAAAATTTTCTTACATTGAGGAAAATACTGGAAAACAAATTTCTCAGTAACCAACTGCTTTATGAATATTAATCAACTGTTAGATAATTACTTCTATATTACACACATAAAAAATATGACTAGCATAATTTCCAATATCCACTATTTAAAATGTGTCAGGGAAAAATATGCACAACTGATACTTAAACATAGCTTTAAAATTAACTGCAATATAGGTTTCTTTGTAGCATGTATCTTGTAGGAGGGAAGTGGGGGAGAGTAAGGGGTAAGACAGAGTAGAGAGAGGAGAAAGAGAAAGGAGACTTGAGAGATGGGAGAGGGAAGAGTAGGATATAGAGAGAAAGAACTCCCATCTATTGCAGTGGCTGGGGCTGAGCCAGGCTAAAGCCTAAGAACTTAATACAGGTCTTCCAACATGTAGGACTGGAGCTCAACCACATGAACCACTATCAGTGCCTACCACACACTGCCCATCCTTTTGAGCAGTCAAAAGGCAGAGCTGAACATTAAACTCAGAGCTGATACACTGAGGGGAAATTGGCTTTATTATAGATGTTAACTCTGGACTGCACCAGGAGAAACAGCACAACCTGGACAGTGCTCAGGGATGTGATGTTGGAGAGCTACAGGGGCCTGCTGTTCATGGCTCCAGCATTGAGACCAGCATTGCAATGTGGCAAGCAAAGAAGCCTCCTACAACACTAGCATTCCATATGAGTACCTGTCACAGTCCTGGCTGCTCCACTTCCCATCCAGCTCCTCACGGTGTGCTTGGGAAGGCAGGGTAAAATAGCTCAGGTGCCTGGGCTACTGCAGCCATATGGGAGACCTGGATGAGGCTCTTGGCTCCTGGCACTATTATGGCCCAGCCCTAGCCAGTGAAGCATTTGGAGAATGAACCAGCAAATTAAAAATGTCTCTCTCTGTTTCAAATGAATTTAATTGTATGTTTTTAAAATTTTAAATATTTTCAACTGAAAAAAACAATAAACATAAATCACTTTTCCATTTAAAAGAATTTTATAAGCAATGCATAGATAACAACAATACTGATACATATAGCTTCTACAAATTTAGAATTAATTATGAATTAATTATGAATCTTAGACTTAAACATAATATTGGAAAAAATGTCTTAATAGATAACTGTTGGAATATTTGCTGTTTAATGCAAGAGCACTGTGACTAGGAGCCAAATAACGTATATTTAAGTGCTGGCACTGGCACTTATGAAGTGTTAAGTCATTTAACTTCTCTGTGCCTGCATTTTTTAATTTACAAAGTAGAAATGAAATACCTACATCTCATATGGTTTTAAGTTTTTCTTAGCATTACTACATATGAAAAAGCTTCATAAATCATAATAACCAATAAATTTTTATAGACATCAAAATATTAACACAGAGCTAAAAACCTTCAGGTTATCCACCACCCCCATTCCATAACAAAGCACAATGAACACCTGAGATGATAAGCGACAGTTTGATAAGTATGTCTCACCACCTCTCTTCATAACCTTACCTTCGAATGAGCAGGCCCGCTTTCATTCAGAAGCTTATACTGGGGTTGGACTCTATTGAAACGGGCTAACTCATTTACCAGACACATTGGAGTTTTCTCTTTGGGGTTTGCCATTTTATCTTGGAGAGAAGCTGTAAATAAAAAGGCTGTAAAGTTTTTGTGAAGAATCACTTTCAAAATGGAAGAAAAACTAGTTTTGACTTTTTAAGATGTAGTTAGATTATATATTTGGATTAAATTATTTTTATGACTTTTTTGAGAATTCATTTCATCTAATGACTTCCATTACATGCAACGAGATATGTATCACATTTTAAACAATAAATCCAGGTATTCTTTTTCCTAATTATCTAAGCTGCTCTCTACACATTCAGACATTATAATTACAGACTTAAAATAAGACTACAACTTTTAATTTCTTGTAAATTTTCCTTCCCCCTAAAAATTTTAGCCATAGGCACATGAATCTCTTAATTCTTGTCAGTATAAAGTTAACCTATCTTCCTTTTTTATTCTTCTATCTTGACATTTTCATTCTCATTGTAACAAGGCAACTTAGTCCAAAAAAGCTGTATACTTGAGAATCAAATCTTAAGTACCAGCTTTTACAAACTAACATTTTGGGTAACTCTAGATAAATTGAAAATACTTCTCTTTTTGCTTTGTTTAAAAAAAAAAGACTGAAAGTAAGTAGAAAGAGTTAACTCAACAAATGCCCCAAACCTAACACTCAGAAGTGGAACTAACATCTCCTATGCTTGTGTTTACTCTCAGTTTGAAAACAAACTAGGAAAAAAACAATACTTATATTGCATGCAAGTTAGGTTCCCTCTATCTCTTTCATAGACAACCACTACATGAATTCAGAATATAGCTTTCTAGGACATTTTTACATACATTTATATACATATGCAACATTCACAAAAAAATGCACAAGATTTGATATGTGGGATCTTTTCACATAAAGAATATTATAATAAACACTCTCTTCACAAGTTACTTTCACTCTTCATTACATTTTTTAAAGATTTGCTTTAACTTCCATCCACCTGATGCATCGCTTCTAGTTGCTATAACATTTCCATCACACTATCAGAGCAGTTTCTTTATATCTATTCATCTGTTGAAGCATTTTGATTCCATGCAATCCTTCACCCTCACAAGTAAGAATGTGCTGCCAAACAGCTCTCAAAATGATTGCCCAAACTACCTTCCCCCAGCACCCTGGAAATTACCACACCTCAAACTTGAAACATGCGATATGGTCAGATATTTTACTTTGGATAATTTGCTATCTGACATTTTTCACTAATGTTTGGAGGATAGCCTCCAATTCTAATTTGCATTTCCAAAGTACAATTGAAGGTCATCATTTTCCCGGATATTAAGGATCACTTGGGTTTGTCCTGTGAACTGCTTCTGTCCTTTTTAAAAACTATATTCCATGCAGTTCCATTATGTTTTCTCTTATGGTATGTGCTCTTCATGTCTTATTTAATAAGTCTTACATAGGTCCTAATAATTTAAAAGTATTTTAACTAAATTTACTAATGTGTATATGAAATGAGGATAAGATTCAACTTGAGGCCAGTGTGGTGGCTCAATTGGCTAATCCTCTACCTGCAAGCACCAGCATCCTATATGGGTGACAGTTTATGCTCTTACTGTTCCACAAATGATCCGGCTCCCTGCTTATGACTTGAGAAAGCAGTGGAGCACAGCTCAAGTCCTTGGATCCCTATTCCCACAAGGAAGACCCAGAGGAAACTTACAGGCATACAGGACCCACTTTAATAAAGTTGATAAATCAGAAAACAGTCATAATGCTTATTTTACAAAATGGCTGACTATATATAAATATCTATTCTTCTAGTTAATCAGGGATATTAGTATTAACCACTTGAGACAGGACTCAATGATACACCAATCCAATAACTTTAAAATTATACTAAAATTGGATAAAATATCCATAAAATGATACATGAAAACAATTTCATGTATTAAAAACTGAAGCATATGAACTTAATTTATATGTAACTTTTTAGAAAAGTTAACAGTGCAAAAAGTGAGCACAACCTACACCATTACATATGAATATTTTCAAAAGACCTAAGATCATACTTAAAGATATTCTGAAATAGGTTTTATTTCTATTTAGTTGTTGGAAAAGTAGAAACCTATATAAAAGTAAATAAAATTAACAATAATAGGGGTTGGTGCTGCAGCATATCACGTTAAGCTACATTCTTCAACATCAGCATCCTGTACAGGTGCCAGTCCTGCTCCAGCTGCTCTACTTCCAACCCAGCTCCCTGCTAATGGCCTGGGGAAAGCAGCAGAGGACAGCCTGAGTGTTTGGGTCCCTAAGAAATGTATGAGAAATCCAGATGACACTCCTAGCTGCTGCCTTCAGCCTGGCCTGGCCCATCTAGAGAGTGAACCAGCAGACGGATGGATCTGTTCCTCTCTCTCCATCACTGACTTTCAAATAAACAAATTTACATAATAATAGATTTTACAATGTTAGGCTTTGTCATTTGAGGAAAATAACTGCCACCTGTGGGTCAAGAACCTATCTGGCTACCTCCTCACTTTATGTTTATGTTAATGTTCAAAAATCTCACTTTCCTATGCAAGTAAAACAATTATATTTGCTTTCTTTTCTTTACATATCTGTTCAGACTGAATGAGATAAAAATACATTGCTAATTAAAAGCAGAAATTTATTACTATTATCATTATAAACAACTGTGAAACATACTATCATCACATATTAATAGGGACAGAGCTTCATGAAACTTTTTTGGTGACTTGAGCTTAAAAATTCTGCTAGGATAAGTTGATTTTATTCATATAAATATACTCAATATTCTGATAAAAGAAGCAGATACACACAACAGACAAACATAGTAAGTTACAATGTGGTAAAATGGTATAAAAAGGCTGTTAGAGGCATTTTAAGGAAATGGTATAAAACAGCTATTAGACACATTTTAGGGAAAAATGGGTGTTTAGTGATTACATTAGAACAGCAAAGTCAAGAAAAAATCTGAGCAAAGATGTGCAAGTAAGTCCATAAGCCAGACTCTATGATGTTTTTAAATATCTAAAATATTTTTACAATAGCTAAGCTCCAGCCATAGCTACTGCTAGTAAAGTGACAAAACAAACTACATCCAGAAATGGTCCCAGAAATTCACCTAGTCTATGTCTTCTTTTCTAAGTCATCTTTCCCCATTTATTCTCTAACCCTAACCCTCCAAGCAAAAGAAAAAGAAGTCAAAAGGGATTCCCTTGCCTTCTAGGGAAATGTGACTATCTTCCCATATCAATAATAAAACAGAACATGTAACCTCAGGTTGGACCTTAATCTAAGGCTACTCAAAATCACCAATGAACTACCCAGGCACTGAATTGTTCTGGACGATTGTATATCCATTAGGAAAACACTTAAGTTTCTATCTTACATGAAAACCACCAGGCCAAACTGTTACAGCCTAGATGGCGATGGTCTCCAAGCTCAGAGAAGCAAAATTCCAAAATAATATAAAATTGTGAAAGTTCTGTACATAAGCTAGTCAAGATTTCTCCAGCACTGATACAAAGTACACTAAGATGGCACTTTTAGAAGCAACAGCTTCAAACCCAGAGAGGGTAGTGAGAAGAGTTTTCTATGGCTAAATGTGGGGCAAACATAATTTTCTTTCTTTCAAGGCAGGAAAACAACAACATGGTCACCTCAACCTAAGTGGTACATGATCCATTCTGCAAGCTACTGAGAAGAGAGGGGGCAAAAGATTGTTCTCATACATCTTGTCATCTTAATTTGATCATTTCTGTTGGAAAAAAAAAAAAACTTGAAAAGTTGCACAAAAATATCCTACAGCTGCCAACCTAGATAGCATGGGGCTTCTGTCTTTGGCCAGCTCCTTCTGGAATCACCTTTCTGGTTTGGCCAGAGCAATGAGTTCAAATACAGCAATGAGGTTCCCCATATTGGAATCTTCCTGGGTTCTGGCTCCCACCAAGCAAGCCCATCCCTCTTTTCCTACTGTACAGAAAGGAACAGTCAGGACCTAAACCAGCACCCATATGGGGTACTGGTGCCACAGGTAGAGGCTTAGCCTAGTATGCCACAGCATCAGCCTCATACCTTCTTTCTGAAAGTACTGAAGCAGCACTCAGCCACTTCAGCCTCTGGTCCATCATTCTGATCTGCTTAACCATCTCTCAGTAACAGGACTCTGCTCTCTCAGCTCATTCCTCTGTGGGTCCCAAGTCTCCTTGGAAAATCACCAAATTACAAGCCACCTGCTCATACCTCCAATCTGCCTCTTCTGCAATGTGCTTAGCTTCTTCACCCGGAGCTCCATCTTCCCTTCATTTTGTAAGGCCCTGTTTTCTATAACCTTCATACTTCTCTCTCCCTCTCATCTGCAACACTTTCTGTTTCTTCCAACTTCTGCAGGGCAGTAGCCAGGCACTCCCGAGCACAGCCCAGCTCTTCAACCACTGGATCATATGGTTCAAGGAGGCCACCTCAGCCTTAACTTTCTCCCAGCCCTTCTCTCTTTTCTACTTTCCACTGGTGGCACTAGACCCTCTGCTGTGCATCATCCACCTGTGGCTGCAGAACCTAACTGTGCACATTACTGCCTCCACAGTGGTGATCTCGGGACTGGGCCTCACAACTGCTTCTCATGTTTCTGCTCCTGCCCCCTCTACTTGGGGCTTCAGCTGCTTCTCTATGCATAGTTGGACTGCTGCCTTTTCAACTTCTTCAACTCATCATATAGTCAACTATCATTAAGAAATGATATGTTAACAATAGCTAGGTTCTATGATGTAACCATGAATGGTGAATTAGTGAAAACTGAGCAGTTGCTCCTGGGAGAAATAAAGAGCTAGGCCCCTTTAAGTCTCTGCCCAGATTTCTGTCAACTAATCAACATGTAACCTTTATTTTATGCACATTTCTCTAACAACACCCATTATTTGTTATATATTAACAATGAACTGAAAAGTAACAGTGTTGAAGTTTCTGACAAAACACAGCTTATCTTCTTCGTGCATTTTTGCTGTAAGGCACAACAGAGTCTCTTCCTCATGCTTAGAAACAGTAGAGTACTTAAGTGATGTGCTTGAGGGCAATTTTAGACATCAAAGTAACAAGCAAAAATGTTTCAAAATGTGTTACTAAATAAGTCAAAGAAAGAGCTACCTGTTTACATTACAGAAGCTAAAACAAGCAACCCAAGTCACCAGGGTAAACACCTACTGCTCTGCTTCCGCAGTCACTCACAGGCACGCAATCCGAATGCCTGCTTTCAAACTCCGGCTGTGGGCATTTGCAACGTGGACAAGAAGAAAGACCTCTCTCTCCCTGAGTATCTTATAAATAAAATAAAAGTAACTTCTTAAAATGGAAGAAGCATCACTCATTAGCCTAAATATTAGATTTCATGGATTCCATCAGATTTTCCAATTAACCTCAGACTACTATCATAAAATGAGATATCATCCCCTTTTACTACTGTCTGCAACTGCCGTCTCTGCAAAGCTGTAACACTAGGTTTTCCCATGCTCAGATTTTCTGGGTTGCAGCTCTTTTGTACTGCACTACTTAAAAGACAGAAACAGGATGGGTATTTGACCTAGCAGTTAAGATGCCCACTGGGACAACTCAACCCATATTAGATTCCCTGGGTTTGACTTCTGCCTCAGCTTCTGATTCCAGCTTCCTACCATCGTACACCCTTGAAAAGCAGCAGGTAATGACTCACAGAGTTGGGTCTCTGCCACCTACACAGGAGATCGGGATTGAATTCCCAGCTCCCAGGTCCAGTCCTAGCCCAGACTCAGCCATGATGGACATTTGGGGAGTGAACCAGAGGACAAGAGTTTTGTCTTTTCTGTGTTCCTATCCCTCAAATACATAAAATAAATTTCAGAAAAATAAGAGATAAAATGGGCAGCTCCAGATATCCATCATTTCAAACTTTCCAAAATACCCACCCATCTTTCCTGCAAGATGATTTTACTTTGAAAATCATCTGCAGGGCCTGGCACGGTGGCGCAAGTGGTTCAGGTCCTCGCCTTGCACGCCCGGGATCCCATATGGGTGCCGGTTCTATCCCGGCAGCCCCGCTTCCCTTCCAGCTCCCTGCCTGTGGCCCGGGAAAGCAGTCAAGGACGGCCCAAAGCTTTGGGACCCTGCACCCGCGTGGGAGACCCGGAAGAGGCTCCTGGCTTCGGATCGGCATAGCATCAGCCGTTGCGCTCATTTAGGGAGTGAATCATTGGATGGAAGCTCTTTCTCTCTGTCTCTCCTCTCTGTATATCCGCCTTTCCAATAAAATAAATAAAGAAAGAAAGAAAAAAGAAAATCATCTGCAGTGTCAGCATTGTGGTGTGGTGGGTTAAGCTTCTAACTATAACACCAGCATCCCGCATGGAAAGACAATTCATGTACCAGCTGTTCCACTTCCAATCTACCTCTCCGCTAATGTTCTTAAGAAAGCAAAAGGAGACAGCTGAAACCCTTAAGTCCCAATGCCCACAAAGGACACCTGAACAGAATTTCAGGCTTTTGCATTTGATCCTTTTGTTCTTTTTTCTTTCCACATTGTTTTCTGCTGGATAATTATGTTGTACAATATCATGCTTTCTCCAGTGTTTTGTTGGTTTTTTTTTTTTTTTTTGGCTTCTTACACATAACTCTGCTTCATTATTTCAGTGGCTGCAAGTAAGTTGTATTTTAAAAAAAGATTTATCTGCTTTTATTGGAAAGTCAGATATACAGAGAGGAGGAGAGACAGAGAGAAGGATCCTCCATTTGCTGGTTCACACCCCAAGTGGTCGCAGCATCCAGAGCCAAGTCGATCTAAAGCCAGGAGCCAAGAACCTCTCTCAGGTCTCCTACACAGGTGCAGGGTCCCAACGCTTTGGGCCATCCTCTGCTGCTTTCCCAGACCACTAGCAGGGAGCTAGACAGGAAGTAGAGCAGCCAGGATACAAACAGATGCCGACATGGGATCCTAGAGCACACAAGGTGAGGACTTTGGCCACCTGACTACCACGTCAGGCCCAGGAAGGTATATTTTTAAAGATTTACTTGAAAGGAGAAAGATGAAGATTTTTCACCCTGAACTGCTCCAGGCTGAACCCAGAGCCTGGACCCCATGTTGGTCTTCCACACTGGTAGGATCCCAAGTGCTTAGGCCATCATTTGTTGCCTTCCCAAGCATATTAGCAAGAAGTTGGACCGAAAGCAGAGAAGCCAAGACTTGAACTGCAATTTAATAAGCAATGCAAGTAACCAAAGTGGCAATTTAAACCCCTGTCCCAAACTCCGCCAGTAGCATTACTAAACTGCTTCACTAACATTTGGATCTTTTTCTGTTTTAATATTTTTTTCATTGGAAAGACAGACTTACACAGAGAAAAGGAAATGCAGAGAGAAAGATCTTCCATCCATTGGCCTACTGTCCAAGTAGACGTAATGGCTGGAGCTGAGCTGAACCAAAGTCAGGAGCCAGGAGCTTCCACTGGGTTTCCCATGCGGGCACAGAGTCCCAAGCCTTTGGATCATACTCTACTACTTTTCCAGGCAACAAGCAGGGAGCTGGATAGGAAGTGGAGCAGCCAGGACACAAATCAGCACCCATATGAAGATCCAGGCTTCAAACGCGAGGATTTAGACACTGAGCAAGCATGCTGGCCTGGAGCATATGAATCTAACAGTAAAAATCCATTTGTCCATTTCTGTCATTAAAAGTTACTGTTGGGCCCGGTGGTGTGGCCTAGCGGCTAAAGTCCTCGCCTTGAACACACTGGGATCCCATATGGGCGCCGGTTCTAATCCCAGCAGCTCCACTTCCCATCCAGCTCCCTGCTTGTGGCCTGGGAAAGCAGTCAAGGACGGCCCATAGCTTTGGGACCCTGCACCCGCATGGGAGACCTGGAAGAAGTTTCTGGATCCTGGCCTCAGATCGGCACAGCACCGGCCGTTGCGCTCACTTGGGGAGTGAATCATCAGACAGAACATCTTTCTCCCTGTTTCTCCTCCTCTCTGTATATCTGACTTTGTAATAAAGAGTAAATAAATCTTTTTTTAAAAAAAAAAATTACTGCTATCATGCATTTACCTTTTTATATAATAAATATCCCAAAATATCTTTTTGTTTGCTTAAAACGTTGATGATGTGCCCCATTTGTAAGTATCTGCCAAGTGTGACACTGCTGGGAGAAAAGCAGCCAATAGCTGACAAGCATTCTAGGCTTAGTTAATGCCAAATTTGTGTTAACTATACCACTGTGCAAACACAGTTGTCTATTCTGTTTTGGGTTTGTGTGTGTCTGTGTGTGTGTGTGTTTTAAGGTATGTGAGGAAGATGGGGTAATACTGGGCTGGGACATGCCACCCCAGCCTCCCAGCAACAGGACTGCAGATTGACCAGGGCAAGAGGTATGGGCACACAGTGAGTGGTTGAGGGCTTGCTTGATGGGACCACCTGGGGTTTTCCACAGACCAGGCCACTGCCCTTGCAGGTAGGCGAAGGAGCTGAGATGGAGTGGTTTAGAAGGGGGAAATCGGAGGCTATGCCTGGGTCAGGCCAAGCCACTTGCCCATGTGGGAGACCTGGGTTGGGCTAAATAGCATCACCTGCCACCTGCTGGCACACACAAAAGCTGGGGCTTGGGAGCATGTCTGGCTGAACTAGGCTGCAGTACCATCATGAGTGTCAAAACAGTGTGTGGGCCACGTCAGGTTGGACCACAGTACCCATCAGAACACGAGAAAACCAGATCTGGACTATAGCTAAAGGATTATATTATTGTAATAACATAGGGGAAAACAGTTGGGGAATGGTAAATGCGAGAGGGGGAGGGGAAATCCCTGAGCCTTTGCAACTATATCATGAAAAACAATAATTTAAAAAGAAAAGGAAAGAAAGAAGAAAACCAGATCTGGGGGTGGATACTGAAGGAGACTTATAGGCTCGTCTCTGGGACAGCAGCATCTACTGTTTTGCTTGGAGAGCTGGAGGTGGTGACGGGCTGAGCAAAGCTGGACCACAGAACTCACCTGATACACATGGGAGCCAGGGCTGGGAGAGGGCTGTACTGGGCCAGGCTGCAGCACCTACAGGCACGCACAGACAAAGGGCAGGATTGAGGGCAGACCATGCCAAACAGGGCTGTGGCACTGGCCAACATACATGAATTCCGGGGCTAGGAGCAGACCCGGGAGGAGAACTTGTGGAACTCCCCTGCTAGGCAGCAGCTTCCTCTGGGGAGCAAAAGAGCCAGGGTTCGAGACCTAATAGACCAACCAAGACAGACACAGCTACATCACTCCTCAATATTTGTGTGGGCCAGATCTGGGGCAGATAACCTGGGCCAGGCCACAATACCTGCCAGCAAGGACTGAGGCTGGCAGTGGGTTATGCCATGCTGGGTTGAAACACTTGTTAGCAGGGCCCGGCGCGGTGGCGCAAGTGGTTAAAGGTCCTCGCCTTGCACGCCCGGGATCCCATATGGGCGCCGGTTCTAATCCCGGCAGCCCAGCTTCCCTTCCAGCTCCCTGCCTGTGGCCTGGGAAAGCAGTCGAGGACGGCCCAAAGCTTTGGGAACCTGCACCCGCGTGGGAGACCCGGAAGAGGCTCCTGGCTTCGGATCGGCATAGTATCGGCCCGTTGCGCTCACTTGGGGAGTGAATCATCGGACGGAAGATCTTCCTCTCTGTCTCTCCTCTCTGTATATCCGCCTTTCCAATGAAAAAAATAATAATAATAAAAATAAATCTAAAAAAAAAAAAAAAAAGAAACACTTGTTAGCAGGCGCAGGATGCCAGGTTAGAAACAGACCTGGTAGGGGAACTCTGGACTTCCCTGCTAGGCTGCAAATCCTACTGGTGAATGTGAGAGCCAGAGAGGAACTGGGGGTAGACCAGGCTGGGCAAGGCTGTAGCACTCATCAATACCAGGTTTGCGGACATTCAGAGTGGGCTAGGCCCTAACACCTGCTGGCACTCGTATGAGCCAAAAAGGATGTAAACAGGTTGGGTTAAGCCATGGCACCTGTCAGTTCACATGAGCGCTGAGTCTGGGCTTGGGCCAGGCTGGGCTAGGCTGTAACACCCATCAGTGAGAGTCAAAACAAGTGTGGGCCAGTCGGGGTAAGCTATAGAACCCATTGGTAAGTACCAGAACTGGGGCATACATGCCAGGCTGGGTTGCAGCACCTACCAACACACAGAAGATTCGCGACTGGGAGTGTGCCTGGTAGAAGAACTTGGGAACACCACTGCTAGGAACAGACCCGGGAGGGTCTCCCACTGCTGAGCATAAGAGCCAAGGTTGGGGCAAACCAGGTCAGACCAGGCAGGGCTGTGACACCCATCAACATGTGTGTGAGCTGGGTCTGGGGGCAGGCTGGGCTAGGCCAGTCGATAGTACACACTGGCATGAGCAAGAGCCAGGACAGGGTGCAGGCCTGTCACCCATCAGTTAGGGGTGGGCCAGGATGGGCTAAGCTGCTGCACCTGCTGGCAAGAGCTGGGAACTGGGGCAGGCCAGGCTAAGCTAGACTATAGCACCTGCTGGCACACACAAGACCCAAGGCTAGCAGCACCTGGTAAAGGAACTTCAGGGACTCTCTTGTTTGGCTGCTGCTTCCACTAGTGAGGGTAAAAACTGAGACTGGAAGTGGGCTGGTATGGAGGTGGGCCAGATTGAACTGGGTTGCTGCACCCACTGGCAAGTGTCAGGACTGGATGTGAGTCATGTCAGGCTGGACTGAGTAACCCTGCAAGTACAAAATTCAGGGATGAGAACAGGCCTGGGAAGGAAACTGTGTACCCTCCCTGCTGGGCTGCAGCTCACACTGGTGATCATGAGAGCCAGGACTAGAGATGAGTCCTGGCTGGTAAAGGCAGTAGCACCCAGTGGCATACATGTGGGCCAGGTCTGGGGGTGAACTGGGTTGAGTTAAGCCACAGCACCCATGAGTCTACATGAGAGCCAGTTGGGAAGCGGGAAAGCCTGGGTTAGGCTGCAGCACATGCCAACACAAGCAAAAACCAAGGCTGGGGTGGGCCTAAGGGAGATTATCAAGGGTATACCAAACTAGGCCACAGACTGGCCGGTATGTGCATGAACACCAAGCCTGTAGTAGGCTGGGGTAGGGTAGGCCATAGCACCCATCTGTTTACTTGACAGATGGGACCGGGGGCAGAAGTGACCCAGCAGCTGCATGTACCAGTATGTTGTTTGCTGGTACAAGTGACAGACTGATTCTGACCCTGCATTAGCTGGTGCACACAACAGTCAAGTCTGAGATCACCTCACATGAAGCTTCTTAGAGTATCCTCAAACTAGATTGCTGAACTCAAATCCAGGCCACAGAGAAAGTCACAAGCTACGCAGTACAACCTTAGAATGCATGTATCAGGACTGGGCCTTCTCAGTTGCTGATGCGTGTGTAGTGGACAGCATGCCCAGACACACACAGGTGACAAGACAGCCAGCTCATCTAGGCCAGCAGAGGACACTGAGTGCTTCATCAGAGGATGGAAAACACAACAGGTTGGACTACTCTCCTGGCCAAGCTTTGCAGCATGTTTCAGGACATAGGGATACATTAAGGTGCAACTGACCATGGAACGATTTTCTCAACCCTTGTGCACTGAAGCGCCAATGATGTTTCAGTACTATCAAAACCACTCAAGCAACACCCTCGGAACATTATTCCCCACATCAAAGCCTGTAAGTCATTATCAAAGGAAAATCCCCTATCCCCAAGTGCTGATGTAGTTTGACAGCAAGGAATGATCCCTTTCCCTTCCCCTCCTGCAGACACAAGAGAAAAAAAATTGAACTATTTGTCCCACCTGTCTTCCTCCATAATTTTGACCCTCCCCACCCTAACTGTGCATCTCTCTCAACTATGAAAATATTAAAAATTAAATTTTGAAAAAAAGTTGGTGATGGGGCATGAGCATGATGAGGTGTAAGCAGGGTAAGCCACTACCCAGAATATGTGCACCACTAACAGAGTACCTGGGACAAAGTCCACCTCCACTGCCAATTCAGCTTCCTGCTAATGTCCCAAAGAGGACAGTTTCTGGTTCCCTGCATCTTTGGCTTGCTCAGCCCCAGATGTTAAGGGCATATGAGGAGTGAACTAACAGAAGGAAGACTTATTTGTCTTTCTTTCTCTTTCTCTCTACCATTCAGATAGATAAATCTTTTTTATGATTTATTTAAAGACGCATTTACACAGAGAGAAAGAGGGACAGATAGAGTTCTTTCATCCAGAGGTTCACTCCCCAAATGAGTGTAACATCTGGAGATGGACCAGTCCAAAACCAGGAGCCAGGAACTTCTTCCAGATCTCCCATATGGGTGCCAGGGCACAAGCACTAGAGCTGTTCCCTGCTGCTTTCCAAGGCACATTAGCAAGAAGCTGGACTGGAAGTAAAGCAATTGGGACCCAAAATAGCACTAAAGTGATGGTCCCATTAAAATCTTCTTTAAAAAACAAAAATTGAACTATCCTAAGATCCAACAACCCTACTTGTAAACATAAACATTATCTTTTTAAGAGATTTTTTTAAAAATAATGATTAAAATAGTAGCTTTGAAAATTCTCAAGATATATGATCTAAATAATATACTTTACAAGTAAAAGGGAAAAGATGAGAGTGGGCATATGTAAATAACTCACAAAAAGGCAAATCACAAAATAAACAAGTAACAAATGCAAACAAAAAATAGCACTTCTTGTCAGACAAACTGGCAAAGGTTGAAAATTTGTCAATGAAGCAGGGAAACAGGTATTCCCTCATACCTCTATTAGAAGCAATTTTATATTTTTTCATTTAGACATCAACTATTTTTTAAAATCCAGATGTACCTTTATCAGTGTTTTATTTCTTGTAATTATCAGAAAATGATTGTAAAAGTAAGTTTGCAATAGAATTCACTGTGGTACTAACTGCAATATAAAGATCTGTCCAACAATAAGGCTTGGTTAAATCAATTTTAGTACTTCCAAACTAAAAGTTATTATTAGGTCATTTTGAAATATTAGATATTGTATAAACCCAGTTTCAAAAATAATATACATTCACATAAAAACATACCTGTACAGAAAAAAATCTAGAAGTATACACCCCAAAATGTTAGCAGTGATTATCTCTGCAAAAAGAATAGTGGAATTTTTGTGATCTTTTTTCTTTTTGTTTATCTGTACCTAATCTTTCCATTAAGTAGGGCTGAAAAGAGCCATTATCATAACAGACCTTAGAATAGTCCCACATCCCATAGAAATTGTCAGAGAGAAGTAGTATCAAACAAAAGACCAAACAACTTAGAACACAATAGCCTAGTTATAATTAATTTCAGAAACACATATGGAAAAAGCTGCTAACATCAGAAAAATGTACAGTAATTCATGAATCTTCAGAAAACAAGAGTTCCCAAATCACTACAGCGTTCAAAATCACTTAGGAAAAAAAAATTTCATTATTTTCTCACCTACCTTTAAAACACTCCCTGTCATGAGAAAGCAGTCAAAAGACAACAGAAGATAAGAACCACTCTCAAGTTTAACTGTGACAAAGTTTACAGCTTCTAGGATTTCAAATTCTGCTAACTTTTCCCCTCTGACTTGAACATTTTGGGTGATTAAATTAAAAGCAGCTAACCAGAAGGGGTCCTTAAGTGATTCTAGAAATACAAGTTTTTTTCTGTACCTGCATACAATTTCTAGCAAAGCCAAGGGAATAGGTTCATGTGGAACACTGCCTAAGCACTGTGTACAAATGACCTGCAAATAACTAGCCAACAAATTGTCATTAGAATTTATCTATAAACTACAGGTTTTTGGTGTGTATGAAGCTGACTAGCATCTCCATCTCTCTTCAATAGAATATGAAACAAATATTTCTACTAGTACCCACATAATTAATGGAAGCTATCCACATAGTCATTTTGCGGCAACTTCACACTTGTTACAGTTTGAGAGCCAAGTCTCATGAAGCACCTCTGATGCTTCCAGTGGGATCCGAGAACAGCTATGAGGACACAGGAAGCATGAAGCACAGGACAGTTTAAGATTCCTGTAAGCCTCCATTAATCATGTCCATTATGATGGCAACTTTTGATGCATAGGGAAGTCTCCTAGTATGGAGAAAAAAATCAAAGAATAACCTTGCTTAAAAGAGATTTCAGGTTAATGATATTTGGGTACCACAAACATCAAATAGTATCAAAGCTGATAGCACAGTTTTATGGTTATTATCCCAAAAACGGAGATTTCCTGGCTTTAAGAACAACTCTACCCCATGGTGTCCCTGGAGAGTTGTGTGTCTTCATGCAGCACATTTTCTAATAGGGGAGATGGACATTACACATAACCACCCTGTGCTATCCATTTAGGATTGTTCCAGGGCCCCTAATGGTACCAGAATCCATGGACATTCAAGTCTTTCTAAAACTACATAGTATTTGCATTTAACCTGCAAATATTCTTTCATATACTTTGAATTACCTCTACATTACTTAGAACACTTAATAAAATGTGAATTTTATGTAAATACTTGTTACAAAGTCTGGTTCTATGGTAAAGCATGTTAAGCAGCCTCTTGAGACACGAGCATCCCATGTGGGAATAGTGACTGAAGTCCCAGTTGCTCCACCTCCAATCCGGCTTCCTACTAATGCACCCAGGAAGGCAGCAGGAGACACACCAAGTACTTGGGCCCTTACCACCCACAGGGAGGCAAGGATGGAATGAATGCCTTCTGGCTCTGGCCTGACCCAGACCTGTACGGCCACTAGGGAACAAACCAAGAGATGGAAGATCTCCTAACATTTCATGATTCATATCTCTAGCTCTTTCTCTATCTCACACCCTAACCTTCAAATAAATAAGTAAGTCTCAGAAAAATAGTTGTTATTCTGCATTATTTAGAAAATTATAGCAAGAAAAAAGTCTGTGCATGCTCAGTACAGACACTTTTTAAAAATATTTCTAATGCATGGTTAGTTGAATCCACATAGTTACATAGGAACCACTGTACTCGTAACTACATATGTGACCATAACTGTGAATGGCATGATATCATAAAATAAAAGGGCAAGGAGCTATGAGTATATGTGCTGTTCCCAAAGTCAAGCCAAGAACAAGGTAGAAGAGATTCAGGCCCAGCTGATCTGCACAGAGCCTCTGCAGCCAGAACAATCTCGTCCAGCTAGGAGCTGGAAGACCAGCGTCACTTAAGTGCTCAGGTTAGTCCTTAGGTACACATTAAGTGTGAGATACACAGAGACATCCAAGTTAAGAGGCTACATGAGTCCAAAGGTTAAAAAAGAGGGGCACACCAGCAATAAAGCTAGAAATCACTGTTCAGAGGTAGCTAGTGGTGCACAGGAACTGGAGATTTCTCAGTTAAGGTAAGCAGAACTACTGTCAAAGGGGTAGAGGGAGCAGGTGGGCAGGATTATTTTCTTAAATTACAGAAAACCATTCTAATTACTTTCTTGCTTTGCCATCAAAAGAAATGAAGTATTTTCTAAGATCATAGTTATGATACAACATCTTACTTATGCAGAAAAGGTCTAATTAAACTATAAAGTTCTTGAGGAAATACCATGACATAAGAAAAACACATCTTTCAATGAGTCTGAGGTATTATACTCTACAGTTTATTTGGCAGTGCCCTAGAAAAGCAATCTTTTTTGGAACACACTGATACAACTGCTTCGCAAAGTCTGTCACTGCAAATGCTTTGAATCTGAAGCACTGCCACCTACTGAAGCTGTATCACAATCATCAGCCTTCTGAAAATACCAAGTCTTGGGAGGATGTGCATCAAACAGACAAAACTCAGTTGACAACTTTTAGGACTATCACTGCAGTTGTTAATCTGCCCTGCACAGATCTTCACTGATGACATAGTATGTAGCTACTCTATAAAGCAGGGATCAGGTTATGCTTATGAAACGCTGAATTAAAATGTTGCACAATTTATAGCCAAAGCACCATGACAGCAAGAGATATGCCTTAACATAAACTCACCTGATTTATTTGAAGCATGTTAATACAATAGTGACTAAACTGCTATATCCTTCACGACTCCAAAAACTGGAAAAGAAAAAAGAAAGTTCAAGTCAGTCGGTAATCTCAACAACTGGCATTTTAAGCACATGCCTTGATCAAAATCAAAACAAGGTAGAGTGGATCCAAAACGTCATAGAACTTCCTATGAGGATGATCATGTCTTCTATTTGCACCATTCAACACACCAGAAAATGTAACCACCAGAAAATGTGGATGCTAAACATTTGCAGTATGACTTGGTGCAACTAAGATAGAAAACATTAAATTTTCTTTAAGGTTAATTTAAATTGGCACATGTGGCTAGTGGCTAGTGGCTACAATAAATATATAAATTGCCAAACTAGTTCCCTCTAGATTTGGAGTTCTAAGACAATTTCAGCAAAAATGAAACTTCAAAACAAATCCACAAGTTTCAGATTAACATTTAATGTACACTCCCCTTGTTCAAGTCATGTTTTAAACAGCTTTGTTCCCACTTTTCACATAAGTTAATCTCAAAAAACATGAAACAGAGAACCAGCATTGTAGCATAATGGGTAAAGATATCACTTGCCTACTGTACCCGCAGGCAGGCACAACAGCCAAAACTGAAGATATGCTGCACAGGGGGAATGAGGGAGACATCCTAAAACCAGGCCATTGCAACCACCTGCACATCTGAGGGTCAGGACTAGGGAGCCCAAGGATCCAGAGCACTGGAGAGTCCCAGGCCAAGCCACAGCATTTGCTGTCAGGGGGTGGCCCACCTGTGGCATTTAGCATCATCAAGCAGTATGCCCTTTCATATCATGATGGCCTCACACACATCAGGGTCTCCAGTCTCACAGACAAGAACCTATGGGTGTATGATTTGGCCCTGATGCACATACTGTGTGACTAGACCACATACATTACTGATTTCTATGCAAAGACACCAACAGCATCTAGTAGTAAAGATGAAGATGCAGGGGGCATTACCATTGGCATTGAATGGAAGTTTTCTAAGTTGTGAGAGGGATTTATTAGTTGATACAGAAAAAGTTCCAAGGGTTCCAGTGCTTTGGTGCAGTAGGCCAAGCCTCTGCCTGAGGTACTGGTAGCCCATATGGGTATTAGTTACAAGTACCACCTGCTCCACTTCCCATTTAGCATCCTGCTTATCACCTAGGAAAGCAGCAGCTTAGAATGGCTGAAGTCTGGGGTTCCTGCACCTAGGTGAGAGACCGGAAAGAAGTGCATGGATCCCACCTTCAGATCAGCTTAGCTCCAGCCACTGTGGTCTCTTAAGGAATAAATGAGCAGATGGAAGACTGAGTGTCTGTGTGTTCTTCTCTTTGTAAATCTGTTTTCCAATAAGAAAGACAGACAGAGAGAGAGAGAGAGAGAGAGAGAGAGAGAGAGAGAGAGAGAGAAGGGAGGAAAAGAGGGAGGGAAGGAGGGAGACTAACCAGCATGTGAGAGAACCAGGTCTGGGGGCAGATTCTGTGGGGCATATGTGAACTCACCTCTGTGCAACTGCAATATCTCCTGGTTTGCTCAAGAGCTGGAGGTAGTGATGGGCTGGACTAGGCATGACCATGGAACACCCAGACACTCATGCGTACTGTGGCTGGGAACAGGCCGGGGCTGGGAACAGGCCAGGCCAGTCCAGGTTGTAACACCCACAAACACACCCAAAAATAGGGTGTAGGGTAAACCAAGCTAAACCTAAGCAGGAGCCAGAATGGAGTGCAGGCCATGCTGGGCTAGGTTATCACCTACTGGTTTTGCATGAAATCAGGGATGGGAGTAGACTAGGACAGGCTAGGTTGCAGCATCTGACGGCAAAGGCCAAGATAGGGAATGGGCTATGCCAAGCCAAGTAAAAGAAAAACCACTGGCACATGCAAGACCTGTGACTGGGAGCAGACCTGGTCAGGGAGCTGAAGGGGACACACCAGCAGGGTTGTGATCCCCACTGCTGAGCACAATAGTGAGAATGGGGGTGGCAAACTGGGCTGGACACAACTGCAGTATACTTCGGCATAAGTGTGTACTGGGTGCAGAGTATGCCCAACTGGTCTAGGCTCCAGCACACACTGGTGCTCGTGAGAGCCAGGGAGGGTGTAGGACAGGCTAGGCTAGGTCTAAGCAACCACTGGACCATGTGTCTGGGGATGGACCAGGTGCACCTGAGCTGTAGCACCCAATAGTAAGAGCCAGAATAGGTATTTGGCGATCAGGCAAGGCCACTGTCCCAGGACAGTATGTGGGGCAAGTTAGGGTGGGGCAAGCACCCACTGGTGTGCACAAGATCTAGCACTGGGAGGTGACCTGACAGAGAAGCTTGGGGAACTTCTCTCTCAGGATGCAGTCCCTGCAAGTGAGTGTAAGAATCAAGACTGGGAGAAGCCCAGAGCAGGCCAGTTTACAGTACATGTGTGTGGGTCATGTTAAGGGGGGGGGGGGGGGGACCAGCCTAGGCCAGTTCATAATACTCCTAGCTCCTGCCTTCAGATCAGCTCAGCTCCACCTTTTGTGGCCGCTTAGGGAGTTAATCATCAGAGGGAAGATCTTTCTGTCTGACTTTCCTCCTCTCTGTTTATCTGACTTTTCAATAAAAATAAATAAATCTTAAAAAAAAAAAAGATGGGCCATGCCACACAGGACCACAGCACCCACCAGCATAAGACCCAGGTCAGGGGACCAGACCAATACGGGGCCAGCAGGAGCTCCCCTGCTAGGTCACTGCTCTCACTGGTGTGCATGATAAGTGGGATTGGGGGCAGATCAGGTTAGACAGGGCTACAACACCTATTGGCCTGTATGTAAGCTGGGTTAGAGGGACAGCCAGCCTGGACTAAGTGACCATATCCACTAGTGCATGCACAGGCCAAAGCAGGCTGGTTGGGCTTTGCTGCAGCATGAGCTGGTAAGCGCTTGGAATGGTAGCAGGACCTGTCAAGCTAGACTGCAGAACTACTTGGAAAGTGCAAGATCCAGAGCTGGAGGTGGGCACCCCTCTGACGGGCTGCAGCTCCCAGCAGTAAGCATGAGATCCAGGGCTGGGGGAGACCTGGCTGGACAGGTGGTAGCACCCATCAGCATAAATGTGGGCTGGATAGTGGGGTTGGTTGGGGTGAGCTAGGCTGCAGCACACATTGGTGTGTACAAAGGCCAGATGGGTTGCCGGACAGACCAGCCTGCTGCACATACCAGCATGCACCAGGAAGCAAGGCTGGGGGTGAACCTGATGGGGACTATCAGGGGTTGCTCCAACTGGGCTGCAGTTCTCACTGGTGTACATGAGGGCCAAGTGTGTGGGAGGTAGGGATGGGCTGGGTTGCACCATTGGTTTGCATAAGAGATGAGGTTGTAAACAGTACCAACTCTGCACTGCAACCACCCACTGCGTATGTAGGCTGATATGGGTGACAGACTGAGCTGAAACCCATACTGGCCAGCACACAGGAGTCAGTTCTGGGGTCACCTCAGCTCAGCAAAATTTTTGGGAGTAACCCCCACAACTGAACCACTTTACTCAGAACTCCAATCACAGGGGTAATTGCAGGATCTGTGGTCTGACCATGGAGTGTTGTTATCTCAACTGGGCCTCCTCAGTTGCTGAATATGATGCAGTGGACAGCATGATCAGATGCACATGGGGAAAACGGCAGTCCATTGGAACCTGCAGAGGACATCTAGTACTATAGAAGAGGATGAAGGACAGAACAAATTTGTCAACTCTCCAGCCAAACTTTGACAGCACATTATCTGGGCGAATGGATACTCAAAGATGGACTATGTCAGCCAATGAACTTTGGATTTCCTCATCCTTGGAGGAACAAAATCAACAGCATCTCAGAACTATCAAAACCACTTGAGCAGTACCCTCAGAGCACGCTCCACTTTGAGGATCCTGGAATGACATCTGGTAGCCATTCTCCAACCCTGGGTACTGATGCAGTTAGGATGCTGGGTGCGGCTTCTCTTTTCTCCCCTCTTTTCCACCAGATACAGGAAGCAGAAGAAGGAAATTTGAAGCAATGGCTCATCTACCTTCACCTATTCCTCAGCCCTCCCCACCCTAATCAGTGGTCCAAATGGTATGTACCCTCAAGTATGTAATCATCATCAAGAATAAATTTTTTTTAAATAACAATAATATTTGTAAAAAAAAAAGTTACAATCCTGTCTTGTATCTTTGGGCTTACTTCTTTGTGGGCTGATGCTATCCCCTTGGTTGTGTTTACTGACTGTCACAGGTTAAGTCTCTTCTTCCTTAATTTAGAAAGATGCCGAACAAGGGACCAGCAAACCCAAATTCATAAACAAATATGAAGAGCTTATAATCAATATAAATTAAACAGATGTTGATCTACAGAGCAACAATACAGTCTTAATACACAGGCGATAGACTAGCTCCATCGTTTGTGCAAAAAGCTGTCAAGTATTGAATTTCTCCTCAGAGGTAACAAATCTTTAGATATACACATATAGAAACATGCACACACACCATTTTCTCAATATGACTAACCAGAATCCATTCAAAATGATGTTGAATGTGTCTGTATGTTTCTTACAATGCTGTCTTCAGCTCCTTTAATAATATTTAGTTTCTTTCCAAGTTATTTTCACATCTCCTAAGGGAAACCATACCAGGCCCAAGTAACAGTAAATTCAAATGTTAATCCAATCTCTTCAGGATCTTTAGTCAAATTAAGAATTGTTGAATTATTTTTCTTTTTAAAAAAAGATTGATTGACTGATTATTTGTTTATTTATTGGAAGATTTACAGAGAGCAGGAGAGACAGAGAGGAAGGTCTTTCATAGGATGATTCACTCCCCAAGCGGCTGCAAACGGCTACAGCTGAGCCAATCCAAAGCCAGGAGCCTGGATTCTCTTCCAGGTCTCTTACACAGGTGCAGGGTCCCAAGGCCTTGCGTCATCCCCGACTGACTTCCCAGGCCACAGCAAGGAGCTGGATGGGAGGCAGGGCCGCCAGGACATGAACCATTGCCCATACAGGATTTGGCGCAATCAAAGCCAGGACTTGAGCTGCTAGGCTACCATGCTGGGTCTCAGTTTTTATTTTTGCTTATCATTCAAAATGAAATTAAGTTCTTATAGGCAGTCTTTCACACACAAAATACAGAAGAAATACTGAGACCCTCTACCAAGATCAGACTAGAAAGTTTTGAGTAGCACCTTCTTTTATTTGCTCAGAGGAAAACCATATGCCATATTGTGAGCCTCCCTTTGGAGGGACCCACATGGCAAAGAATGGAGTGAAGCCTCCAGACAATAGCCAGTAAAAACTGAGGCCATCATCCTAATGGCCCCAAGGAGCAGAACTCTGCCAAGAGCCATGTGAATGAGGCCGGAGGCACAACTTTTACAGAGCAAGCTTTCTGATGTGACTGCAACCTTTTAAGCAAACTTGACCCACAGGAACCCAACTAAACTGCACCCAATTTTCTAACCAGAGAAAAAATAAATTGGCATGCAACCGTAAGACAATCCTATTCAACTCTTAAATACAACACTTCTTTGGTACTTTAAGTATTAATAAGCAAAAATTTTTTAAAGGCCAAAAAAAGCCTACTCAACATGAATGAGCAAAGAGTAATATTAGAATTTGAAAGTAGAAAACTGTGAAACATTTACACTTTTTTAAAGACTTATTTTTATTTTTACTGGAAAGGCCAATTTACAGATCGGAGGAGAAACAGAGAGATCTTCCAATCGCTGGTTCACTCCCCAAATGGCTACAATGGCCGGAGCTAAGCCCATCTGAAGACAGGAGCTTCTTCCAGGTTTTCTCCATGCGGGTGCAGGGTCCCAAGGCTTTGGGCTGTCCTCAACTGCTTTCTCAGGCCACAAGCAGGGAGCTGGATGGAAAGCAAGGCTGCTGAAATTAGAACCAGTGCCCATATGGGATACAGGCATGTGCAAGGCGAGGACTTTAGCCACTAGGCTATCACGCCAGGCCCAGCATTTTCATTTTTAACTACAAAACTGTGGTCATCAAAAACTGTAGCTTTGGTGGCTTTAGCTGGGGTGTTGTGGCACTGCTGTGAGTCAGCCAACACTTAAGATATCCCTAAGCCATGTTGGAGTGCCTTATTCCCAATCCATCTTTCAACTGACAAGCATTCTGGGAGCAGTAGAAGGTGGCTCAAGTACTTGAATCCCTACCACCTAAATGAGACTCAAATGGATTTCCAGGTTTCTGGCTGCAGTCTAACCCAACCCTAGCTAATACAAGCATTTAGGGAATGAACCACAAAATAGACTATCTGTGTGGTGTTGAGGGGTGTGTGTGTGTCCGTCTGTATCTTTCAAACAAAAATAAAATTATTTAAAAATGTACTGGAAACAAAATTACAAACCCAATTTTTTAAATTGAAAACAATTCATTTAGAAAGTAAAATGTAAATAAGCCACTAAACATTTCTCAGCACTGTTCCTTACTTTTTATAATTTAGCACTGTTCGTACAGCATTCACCATCTCTGCAAAATATCACTTTGTTTCTATTTAGCATAAGCCTCTTAAAGACAAGACCATTCATCCACAGGCCTTCTCATATTATTACAGCATCAAAGGCTGGCAGCACTGGGGCTGATTCCAAGAAGCAGGCACAGTAAGATAACGAGGGTACACTTCATGAAGTTCTAGTTTTCTGATACATAAAAGATATTTATGAAGTAACAGAACTAAGAACCATTCACTTAAAATTAATCATACAATCTTAAATATTTTTACACTTTTTCTTCACAAGCACAAGGAGCTGAATAAATTAGAACACATCAAGCTGGAACATCTGTAAACAGCACTCCAAGAAGTAGCTGGATGGCATTCTGATTCTTTTTCATCAGACAAGTTACAGATTCCCAGAAAACACAATTTGGGCAATTTAGAATGCCCACAGTAGCACATGTCTTTCGGACCTTGTTTCTACTTTATAAATAGACTAACCTGTATTTTTTAAAAATCTGATGAAGTTATCAAAATATTTCAATAAAACACACTTTCACATTATCTGAGGTTTCATAAAATCCACTCTCCCTCTTTTGCCAAGAGTTCCCAGCAACAGTTCATTTCAATGACCACTAAGTACATTTAGAGAAACCTATTCAAATGTCCCAAATGTATGCGATATCCAGCCAGCATATCAGCACATGCACTTCTAGATCCCAAGCGAGGCAGCTGATGGAGATCGGATACTACAAAACAAGGACGACTTCTGCTAATGACGAGTTAAAGGGCCAACCTGCAACTGCAAACACAACTAATCCACTGATAATATTATATATTAGATTCTGCCCATCTGACAACTCAGAAGCTGTAGCGATTTTTCCTACATAATCTTTAACAATTAAGCACTGCTTTTGAAAAAGTGTTACAGGTAGTACTGGGCTAAAATCACCACCACCAAGAACCAGAATAGGTGTGGCAGGTTGAGCAAGGAGAACTGTTCTCACCAGGAAAGGAGATGAACAAAGCCAACCTGGGCCAACAACCCACTGGTGTGCACAAGAACTGTGACTGGGAGGAGACTCGATGGAGGAGCTTGGGAAACTCCTTCACTAGGACGCAGATCCTGCAGGAGCACAAGAAACAAGGCAAAGAGCAGCCCAGACCATGCCAGGTTACAGAACCTACTGGCATACATGTGGGTCAGGTCTGGGGACAGACCAGTCTGAGCCAGTACATACCCACTGGCAGAGCTGAAAAACAGGGCAGAAGGCAGGAGCCAGATCAGGATGCAAAAGCAGCCAGTACACATTAGGACAGGGACAGCAAGTAGTCTGGGCTGGGATAGGCTGCAGCACCCACCAACAAAAGCTGCAACAGGAGGCAGACCAGACTAGGCCAGGCGGCACAATAAGACTGTGAACGCTGAGGTGAGGCGAGTCATGTCAGCCTGGGCCAAGCGAGGACCAAATATGTGAATCCCAGGGACAGGGGATCTGACAGGGCGTGGGTAGCTTGGCTCAGGTCATGGGACCCACATGTGTGGTGGGGGTGTGGATCCTAAGCCCCTGATACAGGGGAATCGGTGGGGTGTGGGTAGCTTGGCCCAGATCCTGGAGAATCTGGCTGGGCTTGAGTCTCCTGGCCAGGGTCCTGGGGCCTAGCTGTGAAGTGGATGTCAAGTTCGTGAGTACAAGAGGTGGAGGATCCGGTGATGCTTGGAACACCTGGCCCAGCCACTTGGACTCACCTGCAAGAACATGCCCTACATAATGAAAAAGGTGGAGCAGCAGTCACAGGCCCTGTTGTAAAAGGAAAATATGGCAGCATAGTAGCAGAACAGAACTAACTGGACAACTACCCCAAACAAACAATGACAGCAAAAAATCTCGGTGAATGGAGCCAATGGACATTGGGAGGGTGACATCACCCTTGGATCAGTGAAATCAAGAGCATTCCAGAACTATCCAAAGCACTTGGACAGAACCCTCAGAGTATGTTTACATTGAGACTCTAGGTTGATATAAGGTGGCAGTTCCTCACCCTTGGGTACTAGAACATGTGGAAAGTCGTGAGTGGTTTTCCCCTTTATTTCTCCCCTTCCCCCAGGAATGACAAGAAGAAATAGCAAATTTGGAAGCAATGAGTTCACCCAGTTTTTCCTAAACCTTGATTCTTCCCACCCTGATCAATCATGTAATCTTTATTAAAAATAAAATAAAAAGAATGAAATTTGTATTACTATTAAGTTAGTATCTATAATTTTTTGGAGTTGTACTCATCTATATCAACAGGTAATTATCAACAGGTATTGTCCTATTACTATTAACGTAATTATTAATTAACTAATTTGGTAACAGCTTTTTAGGATTGCACTCATCCACAATCAATAGGTACTGTCTTATTTGGCAACACGAAAAAAAAATCCATTACCTCTATTCTTAGACTCAAAGCTACTCAAAATTAAGTATCAGAGCAGGTATTTGGAGTATCATAATACATTACTTGGTACACCCAGATCCCATTCTAAAGTGCTTCAGTTCAAGTCCCAGCTCTGATTCCAGCTTCTTACCATGTACCCTAGGAGGTGGCCAGTGATGGGCCATACCTTTGATCCCAGACACCCACATGCAAGAGCACGCTTGAGTCCCCAGCTCGTGGTTTCAGCCTGGGCCACTCCTGGGGGCTGAGGGCATTTGGGGAGTAAATCAGAGAATGGGAGTCCTATCTTGTCTCACTCTGCCACTCAAACAAAAAAACTGTAAAAACCTGAAGTATCAATTCAACGCTTCCTACAAAAAATATATATATTTTAAATGTCTTTCATTCTAACCCCCAAAGAAGGTTTTTTAAAGATTTCAGTAAAAATTTCTGAATCTATGAAACATCCTAAGAACACAAACTCTTAATTCCAAACTACTCAATGGAAAACTCTCCTTATTAGTGGTCTAGAAAAATAAGGAAACGAACAGTTATCAAAACAAAACTTACAAATTTTATATCATTTTTACATTAACTCATTTAATTCTTGCTGCATCAGGATGTAGATATCATCTACACCCATTTTTCTAGGGGTTGGGACACACTGCTAGGATTAAAACTCAGGTTATTCTGTTTTCAAAATCCTCTTGTCTTCACTGTATCTAAATTAAAATACCTGCCATCTGGCACTGTGGAATAGAAGGTAAAGCTGCCACCTGGGGTGTTGGCATGGGAACATGGGTGCTGGTTTGAGTCCTAGCTCCTTGCCAATGTGCCTAGGAAAGCAGCAGAAAATAGCCCAAGTGCTGGGGTCCAAGTACCCAGCGGAGAGACCCAGAAGAAGCTCCTGGCCTCCAGCTTCAGCCGTTGCAGCTGAGGATGGAAGCTCTCTCTTGCTCTCACTCTCTCTCTCATTCTCTCTCGCACTCAGTCTCTATAATTCTTCCTTTCAAGTAAATAAACAAATCTTATTAGATGTTAAAAAAAATAAAAATTTCTTAGCACTATGACTTGCCTCCATAAAAAGTTTCCTATCACAAAGACTTAAGATTTAGACAGAAAAAATGACAAGGCACCTCAACTTCAGGTAATTATTCAAACAGTGATACATACATGTATATAAATAATAACTGTTACGGATGCTAAGGTCTCATCTAACATTCCTTGCTTTTAAAGTTAACCCTCTGTAGGATGGGGTTAGGGGCAGAACTGACCAGGCAACTGCATCTACTGGTATGTGTACTGGCTGTGCAGGTGAATCTTGAATCTAACCCTGCATTAGCTGGCACACACAATAATGAAGTCTGAGGTCACCCCAGGCATGTTTTCTTGGGTGACTTCCCAACTAGAACACTGGGCTCAAACCCTAACCACAGTGAAAATCACAAGATTTGTGGTACAACCTTGGAGACCAGGTATCAGGACTGGGTCTCCTCAACTAACCGTGCAGTGGACATCACGCTCAGATGCACACGGGGGACATGGCGGCCAGCTCACCTGGACTAGCAGAGAATGCTGAGTGCCTTACCAGAGGATGGAAGACACAACAGGTTGGACCACTCTCCTGGCCAAGCCTGGAATCAAGTGTCTGTGTCTGTGGGTATACTACAGTAGACTTGGTCAGCCAACAGACCTTGGAAAGATTTTTTTCAGTTCCGCTGCAATGAAGCCAATGATGTCTCAGAACTATCAAAACCACTCAAGTACCACCTTCAGAACATTCTTCCCCACATCCAGGTCTCTAAAGTGTCATCAAATGACTGTCCTCCCCCCACATGCCAATGTAGTTTGACAGCAAGGAGTGGCTTCCTCCCTTGCCCACCCCTATGGCCCCAGGAAAGAAAAGAAAAAACATTACTGAAACATCTGTCCCACCCATCTTCCTCCACACCTCACCCTCCCCTCTCCTGCCCCTAATCAGAGACCCAGATGGGTGTGCACCCCTGTCAACCATGTAAACATTAAAACTAAAATGAAATTTTTAAAAAACAGTTAATCTCTGCTTTTAAAGACATTCAAGACTCTGTCACTTCCAGCATCCTTTTTTTTTTTTTAAGATTTATTTGAAAGGCAGAATGATAGAAAAGGAGAGATACAGAAAGCTATCCCACCCTCTGCTGCATTGCCCAACAGGCCACAACAGCTGGTACGTGGTCAGCTGAAGCCAGGACCCAGCAGCTCCATTCCGGTCTCCCACACGGGTGGCAGAGGCTCTGGCAGCTCAGGCCATCACTCACAACTTTCCCAAGCACATTAACAGAGAGTTCCAATTACTAAGTTCTAAAACTAAGGCAATCAGAAGCAGTGCAGCTAGGATTGAGCAGCCAGTCTGATTGGGATACTGGTGTCGCAGGCCAGGGATACTGGTGTCTAACATTTTCTTGAATTCCTAAAACACACAGAGGATCTCTATGTGACTGGTCATATTATGCATGTCTCAAACTACAAAATACAACCTGTTAACAGAAAACTCAGTTTTGCTGTCTACATTTTCCATCTTTATTACGACCTGTACACAATCAGATATCCAGCACTCAAAATTTACTAAAGGTTATATGAATGAAGAATGGGGCCAGCACCCTGGGATAGCAGGCTAGGCCTCTGTCTGCAGCACTGGCTGCAGTATCCATCACCATATGGATACTGCTCCACTTCTGATCCAGGTCCCTGCTTGTGACCTAAGAAAGGAGCAGAGGGTGGCTCAAATCCTTGGGCCCCTGCACCCATATGGGAGACCCAGAGGAATTTTCTGGCTTCAGATAGGCTCAACTCCAGTTGCGGTCATCGGGGGAATGAATGAGTAAATCAGGAAAATGGGAAAAAAAAAAAAAAGCATTTTGGCCAACCACATCTTTAGTGCTTAAACAGGAAAATCACCTAACTTTTCTTACTTAACTTGTTTAAAAGCTTAACAACTCTGATTTGCAGTATTCGTAATTTTTAAAATTTGTACATTTGGAAAGCCCAAATAGATTTCTACCATCCACTGATTCACTCCCCAAAAGCTGGCAACAGCTAGGGCTGGGTCAGGTCAAGCCCAGAGCCTGGATCTCACTCCAGTTCTCCCATGTGGGAGTCAAGTCTTAGGCCATCGCCTGCTGCCTCCCAGGGAGCACACTAAGGAGAAGCTGCAATCAGAGAGAAGCCTACACTCTTGCATTGCATGCAGGTGTCTACCCCACCGTGCCAAACGCCCACCTCCATGCTCTTCCTTGAAAAGCAGACTAACTTCATTCCAGGCAAGCAAAGTAAGCTCAAATGTAAATTTTACACCACATTCCATGCTGACAATTTGGGGAGCAAACAACCTTGGCATTTAAGTTATCCTTCAATTGTCCAACAGTGGACCAATGAAAACTAAGCAAATTGATAACAAGTGAATAAAGGCTACAAGAATTTATTCAGGCTATTCTATAAGCTTGAAATGAAATGATTTCAAATAAAAAAATTAAAATTCTGAAATCACACATGCTACCTGAAATGAACAACACATACCTGGATTATACAGTAAATTTCACAAATAGGAAAACCTGCTTTTTCAAGGAGGTAGAGTGAAAGCCAAGGAAGTATGCACACAGCCTACCAACTAATCATCACTTAGTAAACTTCAAACTACATAAGTAGGCAGTGAAATGAGGCAATGGTGACTTCAGCTGAAACCAAAGCATAGCAAAAAAAGAACAAAAAAAACACATGCACCACATAGCTTGGCATAACTGCTTCACAAATCTAATACAGGCCTGCGGCAAAGTGCAGCCAATCTACAATTCAAGTGTTACGTGACACCTCTGGTTTACACTAAAAGAACACTGAAAAACTTGCTTTATTGCAATACAGCCAAGATGCAAGTCTGGGTTCTGAAGGTTTTATTAAGTACGATTTTTTTCCCACTGCAGCACAAGTCACAATTTTGTCTTTGAGTCATCTCAGGAAAGCAAAGCTAGGTTCGAAATACAGTGCTAGGAAAATGTTGCCATCTTTTCTTTTGCTGCCTGCCCATCACAATTCTGACTTCAAATGGTTATACTCTGATTCTACCCTGTAATCATGCAAGAGAAGGCCGTATACTCAGAAAAACTTCACCAGAATTACGAAGTCAGCTGTCACATACTGAATATTGAAGCTTTTCAATCAACAGTGAAATACATTTAAAGGATCGTTTCCACCCTTTCTGCAAGATTCACCACTTTGAAACACCCTTTACCAAATACCAGGCAGGTCCACCCTTCTCTACCCAAGTAGTTTAATTTTTTTTTTTTTTAATGAAAGGTGGGGTACACCACGACAAATGCGGTCCCCTTTCAAGGAAAGTCAATCGCAAATGCAAAACGCTGCACACACTTCCAGGGGCTTTCAGAACCCCCGCGGCCATTAGGCCCTGCCCCGGCGCAGGAATCCCAGCTCCACGCCCTGCACGACCACCTCTGCGGAACACTCCCCTCGGCGCAGCCCCCGGCCGGCCCCCCGAACAGCCCAAGTCCCTGGCCTCGCAGGGTGCGTTCTGTAACGGAGCCCAAGTCCCTTCGCCCCGGCAAGGTCACCGCTGCCAACTACCCCTTTAAGCCGAGCCATCACAGTAGTAGTTGGTGAGAGACACAGCGACAACTTGCCTGTCATAGGATATATTTTGTCCCCTCGGCCCCACCTACCTTCCCCATTCCGGCGTAAGTTACGTCTTTACCACTTGCCCATTCTACAGAAATAGCCGGCCCGCCCAGCCCCGCAGCCCCGCCTCCCGCGCCCCCAGGCCCACTGCCCGCACACCCCAGGGCCTCCGTCTCCCACACCGCCGCTAGGCGAGTCCCACCCACCGCGATCCCGAGCCCCCGACACACGCACGCACGCACCCTGCTGCCGGCCCACCAGGGCACCCCAACAGGGCCAGGCTCTTCGCATTCCTCTCGGTTCCTCCCCTCAGGACACCTGTGTTGACCCACCCCCTGCACACACACACACACACCCGCCCCCCATCCCTCCGCCTCCTCCCCGGCAGCCCTGCCCCCTACACCTCCCCTCCCCCCCGGCCCGAGGGAGCCCCAGGAGGGAGGGATGGCGCGGGGGAGGGGAGGCGGCCGAGGGGGCCGCTCTGGCCGGGGGTTCGCGGCGCCGCGGACCTCTCGGCGCCCTCTGCCTCCTCCGCCGACCGGGCGGAAGTCAGGGCCTCCCGCGCGCCCCCCACCAGAGGGTATTTACCTCCTCGCCGGGCACACTTAGCAGACGGCTCCAACATTGGCAAACGCTCCAGAGAACTGACCCCGCTCGGCCGCCGCCGCCGCCGCCGCCGCCGCCGGCTTCCACCCCTCGGGCTCCCCGCCCCCCGCCTCCGCCCGCCTCCCCTGCGCTCCCGCCGCGCCCTCCCGGGCTCGCGCCGCGCGCCCCCGCCTGCGCAGCCGCTCCCGCGCCCGGCACGCGCGCGCGCGCCCGCCCTCCGCCCCGCCTCCCGCCCGAGCGCGGCCATTGTTGGCGACGTCGCTCCCGCCCCCTGGCGGCCGCGCGGGCCCCGGAGCCTGTGCGAGCCCGGGCTGGAGAGGGCGCGGCGGCGGGCGCATCCGTCTCCGGCCGCCTCTGGTCTCCTGCCCGGCTCCTCACGGGGTCGGCTGCTAAGAGAGGGCCTGAGCTTGGCCCCTTCCTCACCTGCAGTGGGCAGCTTCCTCCCGCTCCAGCCTGGCCCTCTGCTGTCTCCACACCCGGCTCGGGGCCTCCACTTGCTGACTCCTACCTTCGCGGGCTCTCTGGCTGTGCCGCTCCGCTGTGTCGGGGACCAGTGACCGCGCCGCGTCTGCTCCGGCCGCCGCTGTGCGACGCAGGGCTTAGCGGATCCTGCACCTTTTCACACTGGGGGAGGGGGCGGGAAAGGAGGTGAACTCAGTATCTCGCCCAGAAAATACGGGCATTCACCCGTTCTCACTTTGCGGCTAGACGGCCTCCAACACCAAAGCAAATCGTATCCCTGAAAAGAAATCCCAGCAAATGAGAATGAGAACCATCTTATAGCGGTACCCTGGATCCTTGATTTTTGAGGCAAGGATGCCAGAAAACTAGAATTACTTCTTGGTTTGTCCTGTTTTTGAGGTTTTGGCGTGGGAAGCTTCCGTCCAGATAACTTTAACCGACTGGTGCTGAAAGAACCTCATCATCACCTTTACTAACGAGGAAAAAAAAATCGCAAAATAAATCTAGAAATAGAGTAGTATGCTTTCACCAGTTTATTCATGTGCATGAATTCCTGGGTTCTTTCTCAATATCTCTTAACTGCCCGGGAAGCGTCTGCCAAGCCGATAATTCTGTCTACACCTGGGCAGACAGTATAGAACAGTGATAGGAACCTCACTTAGAGGTCGTGGTTGTAACATAGCTGGTAAAACCGCCATCTGCAAAGCCAGCATTCTGTGTGGGTACAGGTTGGACTGCCAAAAATCCACTTTTCATGCAGCTGCCTGCTAATGTGTCTCGAAAAAGCAGAGGAAGATAGTGCAAGTGCTTAAGCCCCTGCTACCCACGTGGGGAACTGGGAAGAAACTCCTGGTTCCTGGCTTCTGCGGGCTCAGTCCTGGCAGCCATTTGAGGAGTGTACCTGCCAATGGAAGAGCTGTCTCTTTTATTTATTTAGAAGGCAGAGAAACAGAAGTCTCCTGTCCACTGGTTCACTTCCCAGTGGAGACCCGGGGCAGAAACTGGACACCTGGAACCCACCTTACCAGTACCAGGGAACCCAGACTGAGGCCATGCTCTGTGACCTCCCAGGGTGGGCTGTAACCGGAAGCAGGAAAGAATGCAGAGCCAACAGCGCAGGCACCCCAAGCCCAGCCCTAACCACAGGGCCGCGGGGGTCGTCCTGTGACGTGGCAGAGCACATGTGGCACCTGCCAGCGATGGCTACACCTACCTACCTACCGGAGCTGGACAGGAACCCTCCCCCTATACAGCCCTGGGGATTTGACCAAGTGTAACCTGGCACTCTCCCTAACTCTGCCCCACTCCGTGATAAATGTCAAACTACTCAAGCCCAGCACCTGCTGCTGCGCATTCAGATTCTTGCTGAGGGTTTTTTGAACAGCTGCTGGGGACCTTCACCTCGGGCCTCCCAAGAGCCAAGCTTTTCACCCCTGTCCTTGCCTCAGACCTCCCCTCTCCCTGCAGTCATCTTCCCCTCATGTAATGATAAGTCATGTGCACAACACTGAACTGCACCGTGAAAATCAGAGCTACGGAGAGTGTGCCGTCATCCGCTAGTTGGCGCCCCCAAATGGCCACACTGGCTGGAACTGGATCACGCTGAAGCCAGGAGTGGGGAGCTTTTCCCAAACCTCCCCCGTGGGTGCAGGAGCCCAGGCAACTTGGGCCACCTTCCGCTGCCATCCAGAGACAGCAGCAGGCAGCTGGATGGGAAGAGGAGCAGCTGGGTCCAACTGGTGGTGCCTATATGGGGTTCTGCTGTCGCAGCTGGCAGCTTTACCTGTTTAGCCGCAATGTCAGGCCCAGAAACACTGTAACTAAGCTCATTAAATTGAACTTTAAATTTTACCACTGCTTTAACTTTTTTAAGATTATTGCTTTTTAATTATGTATTTGAAAAGTGAGCCACAGAGAGAAAGGGAGACACAGAGATGTTCTGTAGGCTGGTTCACTCCCCAGATAACAGCTGGGTCTGCAACAGGTCAAAACCGGGAGCCGGGAACTTCATCCAACTCTTCCTCAGGACTTCAGCCATCTGGACATATCAGTAGGAAGTTGGGTCAGAAGTGAACCAGGTGGGAATTCAACTGGCACTCTGAGATGGGATCTGGACATCACAAGTGGAGTTTAATTATTCAAGAGGAAACTATTGTTTAGCTTGAATCATCACCCACCATTACCCGAGATAGACCGCATCAGTACCTCAAAACATATCTGAGAGACCTGGAAACCCACCCATGAATCCGTAATAATTTTAGGATTGATTTCAAGATAAAGCATTATTATCGGGATTGGGAATCATGGCTGGGCCCAGCGCAGTAGCCTAGTGGCTAACGTCCCTGCCTTGCATGCACCAGGATCCCATATGGGCTCCAGTTCATGTCCCAGTGGCCCATCTTCCCTTCCAGCTCCCTGCTTGTGTCCTGGGAAAGCAGTCAAGAACAGCCCAAAGCCTTAGAACCCAACACCCATGTGGGAGACCAGAGGAAGCCTCAGGCTCCTGGCTTTGGATCAGCGCAGCTCCAGCCATTACGGCTGCTTGGGGATTGAAACAATGGAAGAAAGATTTTCCTTTCTGTCTCCTGCCCTCTGTATATTTGACTTTCCAATTTTAAAAAAAATTGGCTATTTCAATCCCTAAAGCACAAATACCATGTTCTCTCTGACGTGAGACGAATTTCATGCAAAATACAAGATCAGTCGATATATAGATAAACATATGTGTACATGTATTCATCTAGAGGAACTATATAATAGAGATTAGCATACTGAGAAGTAAACATAAAATGTAGTATGCATCTCTACTTCCAAATCAAAGATGAATTCCCAAAGAAACTGTTATATATATATTTTAATAATAGGTTACTGGACTCTGCTGTTGTCTGCACCTACAATGTCAGGATACACTTCAATAGCAGAATGATGGACTTGTGACTATTGTTGAAAGATTATACTATTGTAATAATAGAAGGGAAAACAGTGGGGGAAAGGGAACTGCGGAAGAAGAAGGAGCAATTGCTCTGCCTATGGAATTGTATCATAAAAAATAAAAAAATAAATAAGGCCCCGCACAGTGGCCTAATTGTTGAATCCTTGCTTTGTGCATGCTGAGAACCCATATGGGTGCCAATTCGTATCCCAGAAGTTCCACTTCCCATCCAGCACCCTGCTTGTGGCCTGGGAAAACAGTTGGAGATGGCCCAAAGCCTTGGGAACCTTCACCCACATGGGAGACCCGGAAGAGGATCCAGGTTTCTGGCTTCAGATCGGCTCAAATCCGGACCTTTGTGGCTACTTGTGGAATAAACCTGCAGAGAAAAGATTTTCCTCTCTCTCTCCCCTCCTCTCTGTATATCTTACAATTAAAAAAAAAAAAACTTAAATTTTAAAAATAAAGAATTAGACACTTCCCGTCGCCTCTCGGCAGCGGGTGGGTCCTGGGACAGGGTGTCTCATGCCCGGATCCCATACGCCCGCCATCATGGGCACATGGTGAACCGGGCTTGGGCAGCCAGGGCACCAGTTGGTGCCAGGCTTTTCCTGCTGGCCGCCTGACAGGGGAGCGCTGGGATTTTGGTGGTTTGAATTGCTGCTTATGTGGCTCCATGTTGAACCCGATGTGTTTCTGCGAGGTGAATACATCCTAAAGTTTCCCAATGACACTTACTCTTCCTTTTAAGAATGTGTTACCACTTAGCAATGCTGACCACCAAATACCAGTTCATGCTAAAGCTTTGGCACGGGTCTTGTCCAGTAGACACACTAACTGGATTAAGGCTACTGCCAAGGAGCACGTGGGCTGGAATGGGGGCTGCGTTCTGATCAGGTAACAGTGAAATACCCCTTGGCACAAGTGTGGACTGGGACTGGACGCACCAGGCTGGACCAGACCCCAGCACTGTCTGGTGCTCCTGGAGGAACAGGATAGACATGGGACGGACTAGGCTAGGTTGCAACCCCTACTGAACCATGTGTGAGCCGTATGTGGGAATGGACTGGACGAGCCATGGCTGGGCTGAAATATCCAACAACAAGAACCAGCTTGGGTCGAAAGCTAGTCAGGAACTGAGTAGGGCTGGCTCATGGACCCACTGGCATGCGCAAAATCCGGCACTGGGACAGGTTCTGATGGAGGAGCCTGGGCAACTCCTCTGGCAGGACACAGACCCCACAGGTAAGCGCAAGAAGCATGAATGGAAACAGCCCAGAGCAGGCCACAAGAAGTTTCCCACTGGCATACATTAGGCATGGATTGGGGGCCGACCAGGCTAACCAGTTAACGTCATCACTGGCAAATCTGAGCACCAGAACAGAGTAAGGGTTGAGCAGGTTTGGTTGCGATAAAAACCAGTCCACACTACAGAATGCCAGGATGAGGTTGACTGTGCCGGATGTGACTGCAGTGCCCATCCAGCACACGTGAGAAACAGGAAGGGAGGGGACAGAGCCAGCGGGGGAATAAGGGGTGGTTCCCCTGCTGGACAGCTACTCCCACTGGAGAGCATGAACTGGGATGGGGGCAGATCAGACTAAGCAGGGCTACAACACCTTTGTGGACTAGACCAGGGAAAAGCCAGGATGGGTGGATTGTTCCTATGGATGCAACCTTCAATCAGAATGGGAGAGGGCTGTTCGGGCATAGCCGTAGCATCAGCTGACAGAAACTGGTGCTGGGGGCTAATCCTGTCAAGTTAAACTGCAGAACCACCTGGAAAGTGCACAATCCGGGAGTGAGTGACCTGGGAGGGAAATAGTGGGTTCCCCCCTCTTGGGTTACCACTGCCACGGGAGGGCATGAGAACTAGGACGGGGGCTGGGGTAGCTAGACAGAGAGGCACTCAACCACACCTGTGAAGGCTTGACTGTTGAGATGGTTAGATGGATCCAAGCTTCAATGCCATTTGCCATGTACGAGAGCCAGGGGGAATGTGGGACAGATTGGACTGGTCTGCCACACATATTGGCAAACCAGGGTAGGGGGTGGGCCTGGTGGGGGTTATTGTGGGCCGCTCTCATCAGGATGCAGCTCCCACTGGTTTTGGTGAAGACCTAGTATGTGCTGTGCAGAACCAGACTGGACTGCAACACCCATTGGTTCCAGTAGAAGGCGGAGCTGAAAACAGAACCAACCCAGCAATTGCAACTACCAGCTGACCGGGTGATGGACTGTGCTGGGCCCTGTGCTTGCTGGTGCATACAAGTATCTGGCCTGGGAACACCTCAGACGAAGCTTCTTTGGTGATCTCCCCAATTGAAATGCCAGACTCAGAACACAAACCATGAAGGGACAGAAGATGGAACAAGTTACTCAACCACCTCAGCAACAAAATACCGGGCAAATAGAGACGCCATGATGGACAATGTCAATTAATGGATGTTTCAACAACCTCATCGTGTTTGGAGAGGCAAGATCGGCAGCAATTTCAAAACTGGTGACCTATTGAAACCACTTCAACCAGCATCTCGGAGCATGCCCCACATGCGGGACTTGGGGTGGGTGGGAAACCAGGTGGGGCTTCTCCTCAATATCCCCCTCTACCTCAGATATATGAAGGAAACAATATGGAAATAATAGTCTTACCCACAAAAAAAAAAAATAATTAGCAAATCAAGATGGTGGAATAGGGTAAGGACATGTTTAAACGGATGGAAAAATATTTAATCAGGATGAAGCAGAGAGGACATATTTCAGGAAATAGGAAAGGACAGAACAGCAGCAGAGGGGTACCAGGAGCCTGACAGACACAGGAAAGCAGCAGACACAAAGGTGTGGTGTTGCAGTGACTGATACTCCAGCAGCATTCAGCTAACAGCTATCTGAACTCCACCAGCAGCCAGATCTCCAACAGCAATCAGGTGGGAAGGGACTTTCACTGGGAGCTTGGGAGGTGAACCCAGACAAAGAACTGTCTGTCCTGATGGTCCATTTTATTTGACCAGGAGCAGAAACAGAGCAGCAGATCCCAGATGGGCAGTGTGAGAACAGGGTGGATTTCACAGCCCAGTCAGCCCTCTTGAGCTGAATTGGGCACCGTTTTGCATAAGGAGGCAAAGGCAAGGGAAAGGACTGAGCATGCGCTGAGCTGGGAGTGAACTCATTTCTGACTCAGTGAACTGCAGCAATGTGGCATTCCACAAGTTCCACCCAAGACAGGTCTGGGTAGCCCTAGGATGTGATGGCCAATAGATCAAGAATTGAAGTAGTGGTATTACAACAGGCACCATTTTGCACACTGTGGCAAATGCTTTAGGATTGCAGGGGACAACAGTGAAATGCGCATGTGCTGAGCTCACGAGAACTTGCTGAATTCCGTGGATTACACTGATCCCGCAGGAAAATAATACCGACTGTGGCATTGTACGGGTTAAAATAGGTCCGTGTGGCAGCCAGACCTAACGTCCAACAGGTTCCAACAAGATCAGCACCACCAACAACCTACCTATATAGGACACCTGCTGTCTCTCTATTCCTGGGACCTGCTTCAACTGGAAGAGGAAGAAAGGTTGCAGAGACAACAGTGCAGCCTCAGCACGGTATCACAGGAGGAGGACAGTGGTAAGCCAGGAGCTGGGGCTGTGGAGACCACGGTGGAAATCTGACATAAGAACCCAGACCTGGAACTTGCTGGAGGTTGTGGCACAAGTGGCTGCAAGCAAAAAGGTGTGAACCAACTGCAATAAATAAAATTGCATTGTAGACTTGTGGGTGACACAGCTTAGTAACCTGCCCCAAGGAGAAGACTCTGCTAACCAGAACTACAATGATCAAGAGCAAAAGAAGAGACAAGGGGACAATGAATAATGCCAAAAACTCGCCTGCAAAGGAGCAAAACCCTATGCCAACATCAGAGTTCACTGAGGAAGACATCGAGAAAATGGGGCACACAGAATCCATAAAGACTCATTTTAAAGCTTCTGATCAAAAATTAGAAGCTCATGCAAGAGTTCAAAGAATTTAAGGAAGCAATAAAGCATATCAAGGCTGATGTATCAGAAATTAAGAATGCAGTAGAGCAAATTAAAAGTGCAGTGGAGAGTCTCCAAAATAGAATGAAGCAAGCAGAAGAAAGAATCTCAGAATTGGAAGATATTTCCTGTCACCAAGGGGAAGGAAATAAAAAGCTGGAAGCAGAGCTGGATCAAGCCAAAAAAAAAAAGTATTCAAGAATTGAAAGACACTATGAAGAGGCCAAATATAAGAGTTATGAGAGTCCCTGAAGGTGCAGAAAGAGAAGCTGAGTTTGCAAATGTATTTAATGAAAGAATAAAGGAAAATTTCCCTAATCTAGAGAAAGAATTGGGAAACAAGATCCAGGAGTGGCACAGAACTCCCAACAGGTTTGACAAAAATCAGTCTTCACCAAGACACATGGTCATCAAGCTGTCTTCAGTTGAACACAAGGAAAAGATCCTTAAATGTGCACCTGAAAAAAAAAATCAATTGACATATAAAGGAATGCCAATTAAACTCAACAGAGATCTCTCACAGGAAACTCTACAGGCAAGAAGACAATGGAGTGACATATTCCAGATTCTAAAAGAAAAACATTGTCGGCCTAGGATAACATATCCAGCAAAGCTTTCTTTCGTCTTCGAAAATGAAATAAAATTCTTCCAGAGTAAAGAAAAGCTAAAAGAATTTGCCTCTTCCAAACCTGCCCTACAAAGGATACTTCAAGATGTTGTCTTGACAGAGAAGAGGAATAGCACCTACCAAAACCAAAGGCAAATGGGAAGAACATCCCAATAAAATGACAACAGAAGACTAAACCAAAGAATAACCCATTCCTAAAATTACAGGACAAAAGTACCACCCATACATATTAAACTCTGAATGTAAATGGCTTAAGCGCAATCAAACATCATAGATTAGTAGACTGGATTAAAAAACAAAACCCATCTGTTTATTGTCTGGAGGAGACACACTTCACCAACAAAGATCAGTGGAAACCATATCGCATGAGTTTTGTTGTTTTCTCTTAGTTTCATCTTTTCAAAACACTTTCTTCTGATTAAATCATTCAATGACTCATAGATCATACAGTAGCATCATTTTCTTCAAGAAGGTTCTTAATTTTCATTTCCTCAGCTACACGTTAATCATTTAGTAGCATGCTATTTAACTTCATGGTCATGTTAATTTCTTTTTTCTTCCTGAGGTTGATTTTGTTTTGTGACTCTTCACTTAAGGGGATGTACAGTAGCTGTGTAATGGAGACTGTCATATCTAGTAGCATGTCATTTAACTTCATGGCATTGTAAATTTCTATTTTTCTCTCTATTGATGACTTTGTATTATGACTTTTCATTTAAGCGGATGTACAGTAGCTGTGAAATGGAGACTAACATCCAGATGTGAGGATGCAGTGTAGTATGCATGTCTGCTTCCAGACGAAGATGGACTTACAATGAAACTGTTTACTGTATTTTGACAATAGGATTTTGGACTGTCTACCATTGTCCATGCCCGCAATGATGGACATATGACTGTGTATGAAGAACTATATGTTAGTAATAATATAGAGGAACTAGTTGGGAGGAGGGAATTGGGGAGGGGATAAGGGAATATGGAACTGTATCATAAAATGGTAATAATAATAATTAATAATAAAATGTAAAAAAAATTTTTAAAAACATGTTTAATTAATCAGCTTTAGGCCTACCAGCAGCTGGTTACAACAATGCAGCTGATTCATGAATGCATCCATACTAGGCAATACTTCACTCAACAATCCAAAACAAGAAAAAGGAAAATGATTTCAAATGCATCACGGTCAGGGGTGAGCATTTTGAATCGGACAGATTCTGGACTCACAAACTGAAGTTGTTTTGTGGCCATGTCCCCTCCTTTCCTATAATTGATGTCCTTTTCTTGACATCTTATGTTTCTGTAAGAGTCACATGGCCTCCAACATCCATCACTTAGTGACTCCCCATTAAACTTACATCTGAGCATGTTCTTATCATGATATGCCATGTATGTGGTTTTCCCACTACTCCTTAAGCTCCTTGAAGGGAAGAGCGGTTACTCCTCATCTCTGTTTATACAGATGTAGCCATGCCCAATGCTTATTGGAAGAATGGATTATTGAATTTCACATACATTTGTTGAATATTAACTATATGTCAAATACTTAACTGAAGGCTATACAATAAAATCTTAAAAATCTGCAGCCTTGTCCTCATAGACTTATGAAGAGATGAGTGAGTAAATACATGAATTAAACACTTCTAAATATATTACCCTATTAAGCTACCATCTGGAAATACCTAATATACCTATGTGTCACTAACACGTCGATTGCTTTAAAATCAATATTGTCTATTTCTTGCAGTATCAGATAAGGTACCACAAAGGCTGGGATTCTCGGAGCTGCATTGTGACACAGTGGGTGATGTCAGCCAGGGCTAGTGATGCCAGCATGTATACCAATCAAAGCTGCTGACTTCATTCCTCTGATACTTTCCTTATCCTCTGTAGACACACCTGCATCCTGGATATTGTAGAAACCAGATTCAAGAGTAACAGAGTGGCTCTTTGCCACTCTGCCTCTTCCCAGGGAAAAGGGTAGCTTTCCGTTTCAGAGTTAGAGTTACAGTAGCAGAGAAGATGAAGAGGAGGAAGGTTACTGCCTTAAAAAAAAAAAAAAAAAGAAAGAAGAGGCAAAGGAACAAACAGAAATATAAACTTAATTTCTGATTTCCCCCTCTGTCTTTCATTACCAACTGATCATATTGTATAGGACTTCGTCTTTAACTCCATTCAGTAGAAGCTCTGTTTTCTTAACTGTCCTGTTGAAAGAACCACTGACAGACGTCTATGTTGCAACAACAACTCTGAAGGCAAAGAATCAACAGCCTTTCTTTAAATACTAATTGACCAAGGACTGAGACAGGTGTTTTGTGTTTTCTTTCTCTCTCTCTCTTCTTTTTTTAAAAGATATATAGGGAAGGTGGGTATATGCCAGGTCAGGACACACCACCCAATTCCCCACCTTGCCACTCTGTGGTGCTATGGATCTGTACATTGCCCTGGGAAGAGGGTCTAAGGATGTGATGGAGCGGGGTAAGCTAAGGGCAGGCTTGACAGGTGAGGAGTGACTTCTGGGGACTTCCATGAACTGGGCCACTGCACTACAGGTAGCCAAAGGAACTGAGGTTGAGTGGTTTAGAGGGGGAAACCAGAGGGCATGTATGGGTTAGGCCTAGGTATGTGCCCACCTGGGAGACCTGGGCTAGGCTGTACAAAATTGCTTGCTGCTTGCCTACTGGTACACATGAAAGCTGGAGCTAGAGGGCATGCCTAGCTGGGCTAGGACATACTACCCGCTCATAGGTGTAGGGCAAGGGATGAGACACATCAAACTGTGCCACAGCACCCATCAGAACATAAGAAAACCAGATCTGGGGGTGGAATTTGTGGCCTTAGCTCTGTGGGATTACAGCACCTACTGGTTTGTGTGAGAGCTGTGAGTGGTGACAGGCCAAATCATGACAACTGTGGGAGCCAGGACTGGGAGGAGGCAGCACCCACCGGCACATACAAAGTACGAGACTGAGGACAAATCATACCAGACAAGGCTACAGCTCCCTCCAGCACGCATGAGATCTGGAGCTGGGGAGCTGGCCTGATAGGGAAACATGGGGAAGTCCCATGATAGACCACAGTTCCCACTGGGGAGCATAGTAGCTAGGGTTGGGGTTAGGTTAATCTAGGCAAAGCTTAAGCACTTGTCAACATTTGGTAGGCAGAATCTTGGGTCAGGCTGGTCTGGTCCAAAGCACAGCACCTACTGGCACCATTGAAGCCAGAATAAAATGTGGGCTATACCTGGCTGGGCTAGACTGCAAAACTCCTCCAGTGAGAGCTGAGATGCACATGCAAGATGCAGGACTAGGAAAGTGCCTGATAGGGGAATTTGGAGAACTTCCCATGCTAGGCTGCAACTCCAAGGTGAGTGCAAGAGTCAAACTGGGCTCAGGCAGGCCAGGCAGGGATGCAACACCTGTCAGCATATGTGTGGGTCTGGTCTCGGGCCCCAGACCAGGCAGAGGTAAGAATCTGTGCACTTGCAAGAATCAGAGGGGATGCAGCTGGTGTAAACCACAGCACCAGCTGGCAAGTGCTGGAACTGGGTACAAATCATTTCAGACTGGACTATAGTAGCTCCTGAGAAGCCCAAGATCTGGGGTTGGGGGTTGTCCTGGCAGGGGAATTGGGGTCACTCCCCTTTTAGGTTGCTCCCACCAGTGAGCATGAAAGCAAGGGCTGGGGGCTGGACAAGTTGGACAGGGTGGCAGCAGCCACCAGCATACGTTTAGGCCAAGTCTGGGGGTGGGTTAGTAGGCTGAGCTAGGCCACAGCACCCATGGGTGTGCATGAGAGCTAGCTGGGATGCAGGATGGGTCTGGCTAGAGCACAGCACAAGCCTGCATGTGTAAAAACCAGAGATAAGGGCAGGCCTGGTGGGGGTTATGAGGGATCACCCCACTAGGTTGTAGCATTGCTGGTGTGCCTGGGACCAGGCCTATAGTGGGATGCGCAAGGCCACAGCACCCATTGGTTCATGTGAGAGACGGGGCTGGGAGCAGAACTGACATGGTGGCTACAGCCACCAAAGAGTACAATGGCTAGTGTGGCTGACAGATTGAACCTGAACTGGCACCAGCTGGTGCACACAAGAATTAAGTCTGAGGTCATTCCAGACAAGGTTTCTTGGAAGACTACCAAACTAGATTGCTGAACTCAAATCCCAGCCACAGGGAAAATCACAAGATATGTGGCACAATATGTGCCAGAACTGGGCCTCCTCAGTTGCTGATGCCTATGCAGTGAATAGCATGCCCAGATACACACAGGGGACGTGACAGCCAGTTCATCTAGGTCAGTAGAGGATGTGGACTGCTTCATCAGAGAATGCAAAGTAGAATAGGTTGGATCACTCTCCTGATAAAGCTTTGCAACATGTTCCAAGGTCTGTGGATGCACCAAGATGGACTTGACCAGCCAACAGACCTTGGAAAGCTTTTCTAAACCCATGAAATTAACAATAACCCAGAACTATCAAAACCACCAGGTAACACCCTTGGAATAGTCTTCCCCACCTTGGGCTCTCTAAGGCATTATCAAATGACTGTCTCCCATCCCCTGATGCTGATGTAGTTCAGCAAAGAGCATCTCTCTCCCATTCTGTGGACACAGGAGAAAAAAAATAGAAGCATTTGTCCCACCCACCTTCCTCCATATTTCAATCCTTCCTACCCTAATCAGAGGCCCACACGGGCATGCATCCCTCTCCACTGTGTAATCCATATCCAAAATAAAATAAGAAATCTCAAAGATGACATCATTTTGTCAAAAAAAAAAAAAAGCAAGGGCTGGTATCTCAAAATTAATGGAGAAATACTTTTGAAATATCCTAAGAAAAGATTATTGCCAGCTTAGAATTCTACTCTTGGAAAAACTATTAGTCATCTGTAAGGGAGAAGATCTGTTTAAATGTCAAGATCTCAAAATTTGCCTCCCATGTCTGCTTTGTTATTCCACTTGGAGAATGAAAGAAAATGAATCAGCCAAAGCAAAGGCACCAGATGTAGACAAAGGGACCTAACAGGTGACAGGCCGAGGGGTTTCCCAGGGGGAAATCCCTGCACAGTGGCTGTGCAGCAGCCCAGAGAAGGAATTATCCATGGATAAATGGGACGATGGGGGCCTCAGTGGAACAACTGAAAGAGAATATGGGTCTGATGTATAGTTTTGGAAGATGCTTTTATTCTTCTGTGAAATATTTAGTACTGTGTTCTTCAATTGTAGAGCACCACCGCACTGAGGTCAATCTTTGTTTACCTGTTAGACCTGTTCAGCCCACTGCATTGTCAGCAAAAGGTATAAGTCACTTCTTAAGGGAAAAAAAAAATAAATCTAAAGGCTATCTGTGTAGTCTGCCATAGGCCCTTTCAGGCCCTTTTCCATCTTTCACAATTCCAGTAATATTCCAAATATTGCTGGTTAATATTCTTTCACTTGTGTCCTGAAGTGGATATGCTTTGTAATCAAACTATCATAAACTTATATTAAGCAAACACACACACACACACACAGACCTTTGCGCCTAAAAAGCAGTGGAAATCTGGAATATTCATGCCACAACATTCTGTGACTCATAAATTATTCGAAATCCACTTACAATGTGTTTTTTTGAAGATGTATTTATTTTTATTGCAAAGTCAGATATACAGAGAGGAGGAGAGAGAGGAAGATCTTCTGTCCAATGATTCACTCCTCAAGTGGCTGTCATGGCAGGAGCTGAGCCAATTGAAGCCAGGAGCTTCTTCCAAGTCTCCCATGTGCGTGCAGGGTCACAAGGTTTTGAACCACCCTTGACTGCTTTTCCAGACCACAAGCAAGGAGCTGGATGGGAAGTGGGGCCACTGGGACATGAACAGGCACCCATATGGGAGTCCAACACGTGCAAGGCAAGGACTTTAGCCACTGGGCTATTGCGCCAAGTCCTCTCTTACAATGTTTTCACAATTTATTTATGTATTTGAAATAGGGAGAGAGAGAGAGAAAATACCTTCCATTCACTGGTTTACTTCCCAAATGGCTGCAACATGCATGCCCAGGCCAAGCTGACGGAAAGAACACAAGTATTTGGGCCATGACTTGGGCCATGATCTGCTGCTCTCATGTGCATTAACAGGAAGCTGGCTCAAAAGCACAGAGCAACCAAGACCGGAGGCTGGCACTCTGATATGGAAAACTAGCATCTAAAGCAGCAACTTAACCACCCAACTTGATGGTTCACAATGCCCATCTCATAATCAGATGTTTAAAAACAAACAAAAAAAAAGAGCTATTTTATTTATTTAAAAGGGGCAGAGAGCGAAAGTACCTCCCACCCACTGGTTCACTACCCAAAAGCCAGAAACCTCCATCTCATTTTGCCACCTGGGTGGCAGGAATACTTGCAACATCATCTGCCACCTGCACAGTGCATTAACCCACTGTGGGCAACGCTGGCCCCTTGATACACTATGGTTACAGTAAAGCGGCAAGACTACAGCAGAAGATGAATAAAATGGGATGAGACTTTTTAATAATATCGATTTTTTATGCATGTTAGCAAGGGGAGAAGCATGTTGAAGGAACAGTAGCTAACATTCATGGACAAGTAACAGCAAGCGTCACGGTAAATTACAGCTCACTGCTTCTTTGGACAAATCCTAGAAAGTGAATAGAAACTGTTCCTTAGTCTTTTCAGTGTATGGAAACAATTTACAGAGAGTACTGTAACTGCAGTTGCACACAGCCAGGAGCGAAAGGGCCAGGAGCGAAAGGGCCAGGAGCTCAGCCATGGGGATGCAAGCCCAGGCCCATCACATCCCTGCTGTTGCCTCATCTGCCTGGCTGCCTGTCTCAGACAGGGCTGGGCTCTAGGTCAGAGCCAATTCTAGTGAGGACCTAGTGGTATCTCATGGTTGTGGTTATTTCCAATGAGGTTATAAAGACATATGATGTCGCTCAGTGTGTGTGTTTGACTTCCAAATAATACCACATTTTTTGTATAGTTATGCAAAAATGTGTCACTATACTGAACTTATAAGGTTATCACCCAGAAGTAGAATTACAATGGTTCTTACGGTCCTTATGCCATTCCGCATTTTGTTGCCCTTTGTTTTTTTTCTTTTCTATTTTATTTTTAATTTTATGGTAAAATTACATAGGCTCTGGGATTTCCCCTACTCCCTCCACAAATTCCGACCCTGCAACTTATTTCCCCCTTATTACTACCGTAATATAGAACCTCGTAAGCAGTCATAAGTCTATCATTCTGTTATTTAAGTGTGTCTTGACATTCCAGGTACAGACAATGGGAGACAGTCCAGCATCCTGCTGTCAAGATATATCAACCACTTTGCTGTCTTGTATATATGGAGCAGTTTGCAAAGTTTATGAAGTTAACAGAAAAACAATAATTTAAAAAATGGTTTATTTGTTAGCCAGAGAAACAAAGTGCAGCAGACAGATGGACAAAGAGAGAGAGGTGGAGGGCATGCATTCCCTAGTACATTTTCCAATTGTCCAAGTGTTAGGAACTCTGTTTAGATTTCTGAAGTGGATGGTAGTCATTCCCTGCAGCCTTCAAACTGGAGTTGAGAGTAGAGCTGGGACTTGAACCCAGGCACTCTTGTGTAATGCACAGGCATCCCAAGCAGTGTCTTAGCTGCAACATCAAACACTTACCCTGGAAAATAACTCTTAAGACTGTGATTTGAGGGTCCCGCACAATAACTAGTGGCTAAATCCCCACCTTGGGCGCCGGTTTGTATCCCAGATGCTCCACTTCCCATCCAGCTCCCTGCTTGTGGCCTGGGAAAGCAGTCAAGGATGGCCCAAAGCCTTGGGGCTCTGCTCCCACGTGTGATACCCAGAGGAGGCTCCTGGCTTCTGGCTTCATATCAGCACAGCTCTGGCCATTGTGGCCACTTGAATCAGCGGATGGAAGATCTTTCTCTCTTTTTCTCCTTTTCTCCTTAAGTCTGCCTTTCCAATAAAAGAAGTAAATGAATCTTTAAAAAAATATATTGTGTAACTGGTCTGTTGATTTTTCTTTTGCAAAATTAATATTAATCTAGCAGATATGCTAAATTTCTTATCTTATGCTTTGAAAGAATTATAAGCCATTTATTAAGAAGTAGTCATAAAAACTAATGGTCAACAGAAGAGGTTTATAATGTCTGGAGGCATTCTTTTTAAAAATGGGACACAACATCTGAAAAATCAAGTGTTCAAGCGTTTCCTCTGATCACTCTACAGTGGGCTGACATCTCAGTGATTTCTTCCCTAACATGTACAGGATCACTTTCTCTTAAATATTTCACCCAGAGCCTTGCACAACTTAATCATCACAGCAATATTTTGAAAAGTATTTCTAGCTCACCAATTTTAGTGCAGATCCTGCCATTTACTCAATTGTTTACAAAAACAATGATTTGCAAAGAACAAAATAGTCCTCAAGCAATACACAGGGTAGTAATTACAGTGTAACTTTGTTTTATGAAAGCTCCGGCATTTAGCATACATTTAACAATTGATGCAAATAAATTACCATTCTATGCTTAAGTTATCTTACCCAAGAGTTAACAAAGAGTAGGAAAAATATCGAAAATGTGTTTAAATGAGCATCTTCCTAGGTTTAACTCAAGTGCTGAGTTTCACAACTCTAGCTCTTTGTCCTCGAATTTTTAGATTTTGGAAAGTAACTCATTGTAACGGATCTCTTATTGTTATCCCCTGTGCAAGCTCATAATTTGTTTTTTATTTTGACATATTGCAAAAAGCTTGTGTGTCATATACTCTTTAACCAATCACTTAAATGGAACTAAAGTAATTGTGCAGCTTAACATATTAAAATGCATCATTGGGCCCGGTGGCGTGGCCTAGTGGCTAAAGTCCTCACCTTGAACGCACTGGGATCCCATATGGGCGCTGGTTCTAATCCCGGCAGCTCCACTTCCCATCCAGCTCCCTGCTTGTGACCTGGGAAAGCAGTCAAGGATGGCCCAAAGCTTTGGGACCCTGCACCATGTGGGAGACCCAGAAGAAGTTCCTGGATCCTGGCTTCGGATCGGCATAGCATCGGCCGTGGCACTCACTTGGGGAGTGAATCATCAGAGGGAAGATCTTTCTTACTGTCTCTGTATATCTGACTTTCCAAGAAAAATAAATAAATCTTTAAAAAAAATAATAAAATGCATTATCTATCAGTAACATAACAGAACCTAGCAGAACTCTTGAAACCATTTGCGGGATCAGTGCTGTGGTGCAGTAGGGGAGTCCAATAGGGTAATCCTCTGAGAGCATCCCAAATGGGCACAGGTTCATGTCCCAGCTGCCCCACTTCCCATCCAGCTCCTTGCTTGGAGCCTGAGAAAGCAGCAGAGGATGGCCCAATTCATTCAGCCCCTGCACCTATGTAGGAGCCTAGATGAAGTTCCTGGCTCCTGGCTTTGTGTCAGCATAGCTCTGGTTGTTGTAGTCATTTGGGGAGTAATCCAGTGGCGGGAAGCCCTACTTTTTGTCTCTCCTTTCCTAGTAAAAATCCATCTTTCAATTAAAAATAAATAAATCTTTTAAAATTGTGCACTGGATAGCCATTAATTTTTCTGAAGAGTAGAATTCAAGTGAATGATGTATGTATTACACAAATGCAAGTAATTCTCTTTATGTATGCATTATGTATCTCTCATTGTGTATGCATTATGTTAATGCATGTAGTTTACCTCTAAAATATGCATTTCTTCATGAAATATCTATTAATTAGAATGTAAAAATATATCTCCTCATATTCTATCTCTGGGAAGCATTTTTCAGTACAAAACAGTATTTTTTCCAGCTTTGCAAAAGGGTAAAACATTTTGGCTGCTAACAAAATGTGAGTTAATGATGCAATTTCAGAAACATCAAAAAAAGAATAAATGGGACATTTTACATTTACATGTGAGGTTATAACTATCCTTAAAATATTTGTTTGTTTATCTAAAAGGCAGACTGATAGAATCTTCCAAGCACTGATTCACTCCCCTAAACGGTTGCAATAGCCAGGTCTGAATCAAGTTGAAGCCAGCAGCCAGGAACTCCATCTGGGTCTCCATATGAGGGGCAGAGATCAAAACCCTGGGATCACTGCTCAAACAGGTGTGTTAGCAGAGAATAGAGCAGGATCATAGCAGCTGGCTCCCAGACTGGCCTTCTGATATGGGATTTTGGTTTTGCAAGCAATGGCTTAACTACCTATGTATATATATATGTGTGTGTGTGTGTGTGTGTGTGTATGTATGTATGTATATATTTATTTATATGTTCAACATAACATAAAACATAACAACATATATAAAAAGCACGTTTACAGAGAGAAGGGGAGAAGAAAGATCTTTGATTTGCAGGTTCACTTCCTAAATGGCTGCAATAGCCAGAATTGAGCAGATCTGAAGTCAAGGGCCAGGAACTTTTTCCAGGTCTTCCATGAGAGTGCAGGGTCTCAAGACTCTGAGCCGTCCTTGACTGCTTTCCCAGGTGACAAGCAGGGAACTGGATGGGAAATGGCACAACTGGGACATGAACCAGCGTCCATATGGGATCCCAGCATGTGTAGCCAGTTGAAGCAAAGCACAGGCCCCAAACGTTTAGAAATATAGAAATCAGGGCCTGACACAGTGGCCTAGCAGCTAAAGTCCTTGCCTTGAGCACGCTGGGATCCATATGGACACCGGTTCTAATCCTGGCGGCCCCACTTCCCATTCAACTCCCTGTTTGTGGCCTAGGAGAGCAGTCAAGGACCACCCCAAAGCCTTGGGACCCTACACCCACATGGGAGACCTAAAAGAGACTCCTGGATCCTGGCTTCGGATTGCTGCAGAACCAGCCATTGAGGTCACTTGGGGAGTGAATCATTGGACAGATCTTCCTCTCTGTCTCTCCTCCTCTCATATATCTGACTTTGTAATAAAAATAAATCTTAAAAAAAGAAATTAAAAAATTATTATTATGGTGAGAGAGTGCCAGATATTCTACCTGCTGGGTTACTCATCAAATGCCTGCAAAGCCAGGATCCAGAACCTGAAACCAGGTCTTCCCTATGACTGGTCAGGACCCACCCAGGGTCTACATCAGCAGGAAGCTGGATTTGGGAGCAGAGCTGGGACCTAATCCAGGGAAACAAGTGGAATGTGGGCATCCTACCTGGAGTCTTCATTACATAACCAAGCATTCAGACCAAGGAGTAGAATGTTTATTGGTTTAATTATTCATAAAAGAAACAATTTATGATTTGTGATATATAATATACCAGGACAATGTCCTTCAAACATTGCTTCCTGATAATTAAGTTGCATCCATGACAGTATTATCACTTTAAAATTACCTCTTGTGGCCAGTGTTGTGGTACCTCACATTAAGGCGTCACCTGTGATACCAGCATCCCATACGAGGGACCAGCTGCAGTCCCAGCTGCTCCACTTTCCATCCAGTCCCTGCTGCTGGCCTGGGAAAAGCAGGGGGAAATGGCCCAAGCAGTTGGTTCCTTGCCACCTACATGGGAGTCCCAGAGGGAGTGCCAGGCTCCTGTCTTCAGATTCGCCCAATACTGGTTTTTGCAGTCATCCAGGGAGTGAATCAGCAGATGAAAGATCTCTCTCTATGTGTCTCTTTTCTCTCTCTCTCTCTCTCTCTTTCTGCCTTTTCAAATCAATCAATAACAATTTTTTTAATATTTTAAAATTTACTTTTACTGGAAGGTCAGATATACAGAGAGGAGGTGAGACAAAGAGGAAGATCTTCCATTAAATAATTCAATTCGCAACTGGCCACCACGGCTGGAGCTGAGCAAATCTGAAGCCAGGAACCAGGCGCCTCCTCCGGGTCTCCCATGTGGGTGCAGGGTCCCAAGGCTTTAGGCCATCCTTGTCTGCTCTCCCAGACTACAAGCAGGAAGCAGGACCACCAGGACATGAATTGGCACCCATGTGGGATCCTGCCTCTTAGAAAAAATATATGCTTAAGCATAATTTGAATGTGCTCATCCAGTTTAAATCCATAAAATTTGCCTGAGTGGTCCATCCTAATTTCAGATCTAGAAATCAGGGTGGATTACCTAAGCCAAAATGGCCTTCTCTCTAACTTGTCCCTGAATGCAAGTGCTAGACAACCAACCTCTTGGATTGGGGGTTGCTGCTCTAGAAACCGTGTATGGGAGACACACAAAGCAGTCTCCCCCTGAAAGATGGTGCTCACCTCTGTGGAGGATTGTATCCAACCTGACAAGTCAGCCACCCCTTCAGTAAACAGCTCTAGTTATTCTCTTGGGCCTGTTCTGGATAGCGCATACAGTAGTTCTTTGCCTTAATTTCAGTTTCAGCAGTCTTAGCTACCTAATCAATCATGATCTGAAGACATTAAATGGAAAATTCTGGAAGTAACCAATCCACATGTTTTAAATGGAACATCATTCAAAGTTGCAGGATAAAATCCTGCCTACTCTGGTTTGACCTGAGACACGAACCATCTTTTGTGTAGTGTATCAACACTGCATGTGCTATCTGCCCATTAGTAACTCAGTGGCCATCTTGGCTATCAAATGGACTGTCACCATGCTACTGTTAAATTATTCCTGATTTTACTTAATAATGGTTCCAAAAGTGCAAGAGCAGTGATGGTGTCTGTTCATACAAATGCAAATCCACAAATACTTTAAGTGAAAAGATGAGTGTGTTCAACCTAAGTGGCATGCTTAGTCTGCAAAGATATATGCTAAGAACAAACCTTATATCCGTAAAATCGTGAAGAAACAAATTGATGCTAACTGCAACAAAGAGATTTACTTAGGGGCCACCATTGTGGTATAGCAAGTAAAGCTTGAGCAGAGCAGGCATCTCATTTGGGCATTGGTTCAAATCCTGCCTGCTCCACTTCTGATCCAGCTCCCTGCCACTATGCCTGAGAAAAGGAGAAGATGGCCCAAATGTTTAGCCCTCTGCCAACCGCATGGGAGACTTGGAAGAAGCTCCTTGTCCAGACTTTAGATCAGTCCAGGTTTGGCCATTGTGGTCATCCAGGAAGTGAACCAGCAAATGGGGGCTATCTCTTCTTATCTCTCCTCTCTCTCCTTCTCTCTGTAACCATGTCAATTTATTAACTAACTTATTGATCTGAAAGGCAGGATGGCTCATAAAGATTTGCCATCCTCTAGTTCACTTCCTAAATTGCTGTAATGCTGTAATGGCTGGGCCTGCCCAGGGCTTCATCCCATGGAATTAGCTGGAGCACAAGTGCTGGGGCCATCTTTCCCTCAAACTGGCACACTGATAAAGCAGGCCTTAAAAATAGCAGCTTCACTTGCTGAGCCACGATGCTGGCCTCTCATGCTAGTTTCATTATAGCGTTTCAAGCTGTACCAGCCATGGCTACAAGGTTCGATATGTGCTTAGTTTGTATGGAGAAGGCATTGAATGACGAGGTTCATTAAGTGTGGCATCCATTGGGCGTATTGGAACATCTCCCCTGTGGATAAGGGATCACATCCCCTGTATGTGATACAGCAAGTAGGTCCTATGTTGGTCCACAGCCTCTTGGCTGAGAAATGGGTCTCTGGTCCAAACTAATGTTAGGTGGAGTGGGTTTCATCCACTGCTCCAAGAGATGGTTTCATCCTGCAGCTGAGACGACTGTGCAATTTGAAACCTGGTGAGCTTGAGTCAGAGATGCTGCAGTGACACAGTCTGTGGGCGGGAAAGGTAAACCGATACCTAGAACAGGTGGTACTTCTGCGAGAACAAATTGCTTGTCCTTTGTAACAGCTTGCCAGGGTTATCATACCAAAGTGCCACAAACTGGGTAGCCAAAATGACAAAAATGTGTTTTCCTACAGTTTTGGAGGTTATTAACCCAAGGTCAAGGTGTGGGCTGGGCTGTCCTCTTTCAGGGACTGGGAGGCAATGATGTGTTTTGGTAGCCGGGGGTGGCTGTCTTCCTGTCTACAGGCTGCTCTGTATTCCAATTTCTCTTTGCAGTGTGTGCCCAATTTGCATTTCATGATGACATCAGTCATATTCCCTGAGGGCCCACTCCCAGGACTTCATTTGAACATCAACTGTAAAGATTCTGCCTCCAAGTAAGTCATCCCTCCAAGCTACAGGTTAGATTTCAACATGTGAGTTTGAGTGGTACATAGTTCCCCTGTGTAACTTCATTCCCAGAAAAAAAAAGAGTCCCAATGTAGTCCACTTACCATCAGCTGGGATTTCAAGGGCTGATTGTCTCCATGTATGTGATTTCTCAAGCTTTGTTTGCAGGATGAGTCACCTGCCAAGGGTTGGATCATCCTGAGGTTTGCTCCGTGCGTGTTGGAATAACACTTAGCTGAAAATTCGTTCGCTTGTTCGTTTCCCTCTTAAGTTAATACTCTTCTAATCAGTCCACCCTGGAACCCAGGAATGAGGAGGGTTTCAGCTCTGGCTGCTGACACCCCTGTGCCAGAGATCCTGGATGCCAGCTGCATGACATGGGGTGCTCTCTGCACGTCCCTGTGTGCTAGTACTCAGACCTGACAGCTTTGGTTGTCCTCCCAGCTCTTCCAGCATTGTCTCCTCAATGCCACGGGGCTGCTGGGTTCCATCCCATGTTTCCATTCCATGTAGCAGCCTGGAAACACCGGTGGGCCGAAGCTGGGCCAGTGACAGGGGTCACTCTATTTGTCTTTTTTTTCCTTCAGGGGCCACTGTCCTTTGCTTGTCTGATAACCAGGGCTTGGGAAAGTAATCTTTTATCTATTTCATTAGGCTGCGTAGCTATTTCAGTCCTCTTCATTCCTGAAATTCAATTTTTCCCCATTGCTTCACCTTCGTCTAAACCCAGAAGTTGCTTAGATTCTTCCCCCACAGAACTGTGCCATCTCTTATCAATAGATTCTGGGTCTAAAAATTGTTCATGTCTGGAAAAGTGGTACAAATGCGGAATTTGATGAACTCCCCTCAGTCATTCTGGCAGACTCTATGTTGCTCATTTTATGAACTGTGCTCCAACACTCTCCAGGGCTCCTTACAACTTAGATCCCCTCGGCTGCCACTCTGTTATTATAATAACCAAACTCCTGGCATCTAATGAATATGCACCACCATCTGTTCCATCATCCCCTCTGCTAGCCATGATTCAACCCTGGGGGTAGCCATTTGCTGAGGCTCTTCAATATCCTATTGCCCAACTCATCAACTCCCCACCAAGGGCCTTAGTGATCAAGTGTCCTTGGGCCTGCTCATGGAGCATGAGCTGGAGTCTTCTGACAGTACTTTACTGTGTCTCCAGAAATGAGATAGTATTAAGTTTTAGGGTTGTAGCACTAAAGAACCGTTAAGTTGGATGACATAAAAAAAAACAACCAAAAAACCCACAACCTCCCCCACCTTCAGGAATTCTCAGGTCTGGAGGCCACAATCCAATCCAAGATCCTAGCAGAATCATAGTCTCTCCAAAGGCTCTGGGGAAAACTCTTCTTCCTTACCAGTTTCCAGCAACCTGCCTTCCTTGGCCTGCAGATGCACTCCACTGTTTCACGGTGTGTTCTTCTTGGATTTCTTCTCCATTTCTTGGAGCACACGATGCAATTCAACCCCTAAGATATCATGGCTTGATGTTCTAAATCAGGGCTAGTTTTACTCTAAGGCAGCCCAATTGCAAGGCCAGCTTCTTGATGGCTGGGGCAATGGTATGGTATACTGCTTGATTGGAGCATATCCTAGGCTTTGTTTTCTGGGCAACTGCTCAAGTTGGCTCAATCTTATAGCAATTTCCTTCCAATCAGTAAAGAAATGCCCAGAGGATTAAAAGCAGCAGTGCTGCTAGGCTCATTATCTGCTAGTAGAATTGAAGTCCAAATAACTTCAATCTTACCCTGACTCACAGGTGCTACGTCATCCAGCCCCTGACTGACTCAGAACCAGTCATGGTGTCCTCTACGCTGACCTGAGTAGGAGAGCCTGTCCTAGTACTTTGTTACTTCAGGTCTTTGTTCTTGCCTTGAACCTACTGATAATAAAACTTTCAGGCTTTGGCAGTATTGTTTGCAAACAGGTTTTTGTGACAATCAGAAACTGCCTTCTCTTGCCTGGCTTTTCTTGGTATATGAGAATTATTCAAAAATCAACCTGTTTAATGTCTGATTTTAACCACTATGATCTGATGGCTCCTCAGATGTACCTAATACAAAAGTACCATATTCTGGATTTGTGTAAACATTTTTATACAAGTATTTTTATGTTAAAAATGTTTTTTTAACATAAGCAACTTGGTTCAGACATAAGGTAAGGACAAACACCTATTTTTTAAAAAAGCAAAACCAATAAAGAATTATTAATGCTTTATTTAAAGGACACCTTCTCAAACTCTGGGACAAAGAGGCAACAGCATTGTGGTTTAACATTTCACTCAGAAGATGGTCTGGACATGTCTCAAAGATGAGCATGTGCCACAGTAGGTGTTGTGGATGCCTGGTAGACATTCCAAGAGACGGGAAGCAGAGGACCTCCTGTGTACATGCAAGAGCCGTGCACATGCCTGGAGTTAGGGAAGACCTGACCCAGTGTCTCATGTTTTAATGTCCCTTGAAATGTTGCCTGATTTATTTTCTTCCCACAGTAGAGCTACTTATCTACCCTCTCCCTTGAACTGTTATGGGCTATTTGGACCTTATGGAAACAGCTAATCTGTTCCCTACACAGCTGCTTTCCCACCACTTGCACTCTGCTTTTGAAAAAGCATAAAAACCTCTGTGTTGGTGCATCATCCTGTGAGATGATGGTTGCTCTGCTGCCATAATAAAAACATTCAGTTCTGCACAATCTTATGTCCTCTATTGATTTCTGACAGCAGGCTAAGCCACACCTTGCAGTAGAGCATCCTATACAAGTGTGAATTCAAGTCCTAGTTGCTGCACTTTCAATCCAGCTTCTCAGCTTCCTGGGAAGGCAGAAGTTATTCCAAGTAATTAAATCCTTGCCACTAAGGTCATAGATAGGAGTCCTGGCCCAGACCTGGCTTTTGTGGGCACCTTGGAAGCAAACCAAATGACTCTCTTAACCCTACTCTATCAATCTTTATTTTTGGAAGGGCAGTTTTACAGAGAAATCTTCCATCCATAGGTCCACTCCCGATGTGGCTGCAACAGCCAGAGCTGAGCTGATCTGAACTCAACAGCCAGCAGCTTCCTCCAGATCTCCAACATGGGTGCAAAGTCCCAAGGCTTTCAGCCATCCTCTACTGCTTTCCCAGGGCACAAGCAGGGAGCTGGGTGGGAAGCAGGGCCTTGAGGACATGAACCAGCACCATTATGGGATCCCGGCACACGCAAGGTGAGGACTTCAGCCCTTAAGCTATCGTGCCGCTCTCCATTATGTCAAACTTTTAAAAAAGAAGTAGTTGGCACATAATTTCTTTGAAAAGGTTATTGTAAAAATACAAGAATAATCAAGTTAGACACATTTGTTAAAACATACATGATAGGTACTGTGTGCTATGTGCTGGGGATAAAAATAGAAACACAGTCCCTACTGTTAAGAGTTCAGGACAGAGCTAGTAGGGCATGAGGAGGTGAAGAGACAAAGCTAATAATTTTTCTGCATTTCAACTTTCCTTTCAGGCAGAGAAAGAGACAGTGAAGCTTTTAAGAACAGGGAAGATCAGCAGCCAAGCACATGTGTCTTGCATTACTTCCAAGATCTGCTTACTGTGGAAGAGCAACCTGAGAAAACCCAGGTCTGTGTGGTGAAGAGTCGTAATTGCAAGGGGACTGGATATCACTAGCTTTAAACATACGGGCTCAATGGGGATTGATGAAGAATGTAACAGGCAGACGACTAGTAAAAAGTGTTGGATCCTATCTGGATAACTAGGTTGACAGGAATGCATTAAATCACAAGAAAAACAGGAGAAACATACTTTTATCAGGGTAAGAGACAAAAAATCTGTTGGTTGGATGTCTGCAGGATATAACTATCCAGTTATATAATCACCAACACTTGGTCTTTGAAGGCTAGGTACAGACAGACATCTCAATTTTATGAAAACATTGATACTCTCCATGTGCGTATTTTGTATTAATCAGAAGCATTTTAAAAAAAAAAGACCTCAAAGCATTCAGACCAATTTAGTGACATGGTTTCCCCAACAGAACATATTCAGAACCACTGTGGCTTTGGACCTTACTAAAAAATACAGAAACCCCTGCTGTGTCATTTGATCCTTCCAGTAAGCGCACATATATTTTGTTAAAGTCTGTATGAAAAGTACTAAAGAATAGAGCAGAGATGAACAGAGAAGAGTCCCTTACCCATAGTGGGAAAGTCATACCTACTGTGTGAGGTAAACATTATTTTAAAGATTAGAACAAAGGGAAAGAGTGCCATCAAATTGCACAGGAACTGGAGCCTGCATTTACCTAACCAGCTACTAGTCTAGGGCAGAAAAGCACCTGTCGAGACATGACAGTTTACATGGTAGTAATGGAGCCAAAATGAGGACCAAGGTGCTCCTAAGGCAAGTAGATCCCTTGTGGAAAAGAAACAGAAGTATCAGCAGAGCATATTTAATTTCTTCCTGCTGTAATAACAGATGCAGACATAGCACCCTTTCCTGCTTATTTCCTTGTTTTGTCTCGACGCTTCAGTAGTCACTGAACGAAGTCAATCAGGTGATCTATTTGTATCGTCAGAAAAGCATCCAGAAGTTTTCACAGAATGACTGATGTCACGAAACTTGAAGTTCAGGGATATTAAATTGTTATTTTCCCTGAAGGTGTTCAGGACTGACTTAAAGCATCCAGAGCCACTCAAGCCAACTGGCTATTCTATGAAATAGAGAGGACCTGTAAGTCAGTAGCTGTAGCGCTGCATTCCTCTGCACTCACTTTGGAAACGGACAGACTATCTTTTCAGATGGTCATTATCTTTTAAGGATCAACATCTCGTAAACAGAAAATACTATGCAAGTAATTTTACATTATTATACACTACAAAGAAGTCTAGCATCTATTCCATTTAGTATTCAACTCTACAGAAAAAAGTCAAATGACAACTGCTTTATTTTAAAAGTTACTTAATTCCATAAAGCACACAAAGTAATCTATATTCAACTAACAAAAGTTTGATACATGTATTTAAAAATATATAACAGATTTGTCTGTTGTAACAGTTATAGTTAAAAAGTGAGTTTTACATATTTTGCAACTTGAATTTATAAAATATATACATTCACCCTATTCAAATCCTCAAGCACAATCTTTATTTCTAAATTGTGAGAAATATAGTACCAACATAAATGAACAAATTCATTTAATTTGTACATGTACTTGACTCTTAGTTACCAGATAATTAACCTAAAAATTCATTCAATTAATTTTTTTACCTCGAACTTGACCGTTTTCATTTACATAAGGAATCTGCAGTTAACTATGATGAGACACATTGTCATACTTGACAAAACCACTGAGTTCCTAAACAGTCCTATTTCAACCTTTTGTAAGAGGCAGGTGTAATCAGTCTTTCCATATGCCATGAAATCTGACAAGTTTTGTCACAATTCAAAACCTAGTATCTTCTGCAATCTTGCGTTTGACTTTGAGACAACAGCTTAGAACTACTATAGGCTCTACATTTTGTTAAAACTCAAACAGGGCATGTGTCAAGAAACAGCTAGAACTGGATCTTGTTTTCATTCAACATGTAAAGCCAGAGTTCTTGTCATAAGCGTCTATTCAGTCATTCCTTCCACACATTCAAAATGGCTTCAGGTGCTATTTTATCAACAAAACACCCTTTGTTAAAAAACAGTACTATAATCATTCTGAAGACTCATCCCCGAAAACAAGTGTCAGTGTCAACCCTTGAACAATCATCATCTCACCCAGCAGGATCTCAGTCAGAACCACACATCAACCTGCAGGACAGGCCAGGCTTGTAGTCCATGCTCAGGTTCCAGAGTCTGTAATGACGATCAGGTATACAATCCTATCTTAATATCAATGCAAAATTGGCTGCGAAAGCAAGACTCTTTACAAATAATTTTAGAAAAATAATTCCACATCTCAAAATGACTGAAGGAATTTAAGTGGAAAACAAACAATTTAATTCATTTAAGCAATAGTTAGGCACGGGGAAGAGTTCCCACTTCCAACGCCCTCCTTTTCTGTACTAGTATTTTAGAAATGAATTAGAGCTACAACTCACTCACCAAAGAGTTATATTCACAAAATCAACAATCTACTAATGAAGGGACTATCAGGAATTTGAATAAGATAGTGTTTTCTTTTTATGTTTGTTTTTTCTTTTTTTAGTTTTTCAAAAACTTCTGTTGTAATTAATAATCTTCTCTGGATTCTCCAACTTAAAAAAAAAAACAATTTAGAAGTCAGAAAAGGCAAATGCTGAAGATTCACGCATGTCAAACATCTGTGAGAAGAGACAGAAAGGAAGAAGAAGAAAAGGTATTTTCAAAAAGCCAGAAAAAGGTTGGAACTGGTTGTTGCAGACCAAAAGACACCTTCTCCACAGGTCACAATCCTGCAGAGTCAGGAAAGGCACTGGCATACCAAATAGTATAGTACCTACTTTGACAACAAAAAGCAAACCCCAGTTAACTAAGCTTCAATTCTTCCTAAAAACTAACTTACATACACAATTACACACAATCATAAATTATAGCCATTCAGCTAAGGTATGCATAAAAATGAGTAAAGTGAGACTGAGAAACATAAGCAAAAGTAACCATAAAGGCTTAGAACTAGTGACACTGAATTCTTTATTTAAAAAAAACTTTTGAACACACAGTACCTCCTCTTCTCTTCTATTTTTAGCAAGTTTTAACAAGTTTTAAATGTCTCAATTCTCAGAAACAATAAGCTTTTTAAAAACTAGACTGGATCCCTGGAAACAATATGTAGTTACTTACATACCATTTTCATTATCACTACTTATTTCTATCACTTGTCAATTCATCTTTGATGCAATCTGGGGATAATCAACAGTTACTAGATACCTATTTTAGAATCTGAAGAAATTATTCACCACCAGAATCTAATGACAATATATCTGCATATATTTAATATTTCAGGAGGGCAAAAGTAGCAAACTATTCTAGTTGCTTTATACCAAATATTTATAATTTCAGTCAAAACAACAAGGATCAAGATCTTTCTTCAGTGCTATTGTTAACTATAAAAAAGCTATTTTTAGCATTTTTCTGGATAGTTAAAAATGCTTTATTTCCCTGATGGCTAAAAGGAAAAATTACATATTACAAGTAAATTCTTTAAAAGTGACTATTATTAATTCCTTAAGACAACAGCCATAAAATGTGTTTTTCAATTTCCCTTAAAAGATCAAAAGTATCTTTCTCTTTCAAACTTATGATATTAATTCCTACTTGAAAAAGAATTTCTGAGAGGGCATCAAGTTCATTATGTATGCATGCATAAATAAGAACTGAATGTATCACTGTTGTAACAGAATTTGGCAAACCAGCAGAATGGCCTAAAATAAATAAATAAATAAATAAAAAAGAAGAGAATACCTATTTTCTATTTGAAGCTTAATTCTACAGGCCTGATGCACCATGGAGGAAAACCGGAGAAGGAGGAAGTAGCATACTCCTATGTACATTTTCTTTGTGTTCTGGTTGTCTTTCAACAACACATTACAAGGAAATATTCTGCTTATAATTACAAAGCCATTAACTGCCCTCTGGAGCAATGACTCAGATAAACGAAGACTTTCACTAATGTAACTTACAATATTTTAACAATAATATAAAATTAATTAACTCTAAGTGCAAAGCAATTTTCAGTAACTCCTATATTCCGTAGGAATGATGTTAATTTGATTATGAATTCTGAACAACTGGTGCTCCTATTAGGATATTTCATCTTATTCTCTTTAAAACATAAAACATACTGAAGTTATTTGGTTTTTTTTTGTTTGCTTTATTTGATTTTACCATATCTACATCTAGAGAGAGAGGTATGTTAAAATACTTATAAAAACTCAAACTGAGGCTATATATGATCTATTAATCTATAGTATAGCACTGCTAATCTTTGACCTGGTATATTAATTCCTTTGGTGAATAAATGTCACAGGTCATTTCCTTATAAGAGGATTTAGTTAGGAGGACCAGAAACACACAAGAGAGATTTCTTCCTAACATACTGGAAAAAGATGATGTCAATCAGTAGTTTAGACCAGTTTTCTAAAATATGAAAATATATAATTTATAGTTGCAATTTTCATATAACAAGCAGTTAAAAACTATCAATAATCCAAATATTTTCTCTCTTGGTTAAACAGCCAACTAATAAAACTGATAGAACACTATGAGAATTTACGTTTAGTCCAAATTGAACAAAAACGTTTCAAATTTTTAAAAAGTGGTAATTGCTAGCTCATGGTATAAACAGTGTCCACAATTTGGTGGCTGGCCAAGTTTTTTGTTTTTCAAGTTATTTCTATAGCAGACATAATTTTGAAGTCTACCCACCCCTGAGTTCAGCAATTATATTTTTTAGAGTGTAAAATTATATGCCCTTGATTAACATGTACAAAGCTACAAAATGTCATCTATACAGAGATTAAAAACAACTTTTAAAACATTATTTACCAATTATTAATTGGATGGTTTTACTGGGGTACATATTTCAATCCTTTCAGCCAACTGGCTTTTACCTTTAAACCCAAATTGATCCATATATTCACTGTAGGATATTTCAAAAAGAGTGCAACAATAAGGCATTAGTAAAAATAACATTATAGTAGAAACAGATTTTGCATATGTGAAAAGATTAATTTATAAAATACAATAATCACTTTTTAAAAAGTGAACCTAGCTGTAGCACTAACTTACATGGTACTGAGGATTGGACCTTTGAACAACTTTTTTTTCTATAGAAAAATTTCAGCTAGCGATAAGCAAAGTCTTTTCAACAAGCAAACAAAATAAATCCTTCCAGGAAAAAATGTATGGTTGTGAAGACAAACAAGCAAACATACCATTTTATAGTGTACTTTTGCCTAAATTTAAAATAAAAATGTCCACACTCTCGTTAAAACATTAAGCCTCTGTCAAAAATGTATTTCTTATTTTAGGGTACAGAATTGGAGACAAGATGATACTTACAAGTAAAGAAAGTTTACAAGAAAAAGCTTGACAAAAGTTTTTCAATTAAGGTAATATATAACATTCAAACTTGACTTAAAACATAACAAAAGAAACAAGATTGCAAACAAAAATGTTTATGGATTTTCCAAACATAAATAAATGAAATAGTGTTTAGGCAGTAGGGCTCATGCTGATGGCTAGCAGGAAGTAACCGAGTGTAATCTACTTGGAAAAAAACCTTTAATACACAAATAACAAGCCCAATTTATGGACTGCAGCAACTTAATCATTACTGCCATTTTTCTTACTTCCAAAATAAAGCCTTGATTAAACCAGTCAGACCCTATATTACTCAGACCTTCACTTCAGAGATTGAGGAATTATATACAACAAATTTATTTTCACCATAGGGATAACATATTGTACCTCTCTGCCAATGTTACTTGAAAACCTTCCATGTCAAAACAATTTGACAGCAGATATAAACAATTAAATAAATACGCAATGATCTTTCATTACAGTCCTTTGAAGACGCATGTTAATTCATGCTGTTAACCTCAGGATCACAGTGCATAGAATCCAAATATAAACAGTTGGGGTGACTTTCAAAGTAATGTTGGATCCCTCACGTTATTTATAATCCCCACCATAACCGATAAGTTCATTTCATAGGCCCTATTATGCATTAATCATCGAGTGGCAGAAGTTAATGAAAAACTTTTCCTGTTATGACGTCCATTGCCGGCAATGAACGTCCCAACACCACCAGGGAAGTCATTGTTATTGCACAATACATGAGGACCTGGAACTATTCCAAACGCTTAAAAAAATAAAAATAAAAAATGGAATTATATTTGACATTTCCTGACACCTGCATTGATACTGTATGACTAATAAAAGCATGTCAGTTGCCTGGACTGAACCAGCGATCAACATGCGCCCAGAATGCACACGAGTAAAAATGCAGTAAAAGGAAGTAGTCTTCATTGCCTATAGGTCACTTCCAGTCAAAGGTTAAAGTTCAAAGACTGAATGATCAAAGTGCTCATTTTCTCAGTAGGACTATCTTCTGCTAGGAGGATGACAACAGTGGCATCATCAACAAGTATCATCTTTAAGAAAAGGAGAAAAAAGAGAATTAAAAAGTTAAGTAAGCATGAGTAAAATACACAAATTAACCTGATGTAGAAATATTTTCATTACCAAAAAGAATATGGCTTATACACTTGCCTCCCTGACAATAAAAACTCAAAATCGCATTTAATTACTCTTTAAGAAAAGGGTAGATCATACAAACCTTAAAATGATCTATTGTTGGTATATTAATTCTTTTAAAAATAATAAATTGGTATGTGTTCACAAAAATTCAGAATGTAGCAATCCTAAGAGATTTCTCTCATGAGTAACAATAAGCTGTGGCAAGGTGGGATGGGAAGTAGACTCCTGGTGGTCACTGTGCGCCCTTTAGCACAGAGCAATTCAAGCCATAGCTTCAGACTGAGAAGACAATACTGTTTCTTCACCACCAAATCACAATCTCTCCTTCTCCATAACTTTCCAAATAAATAAATAAATCTTAAAAACAAAAAACTACTAAGGCTGATGTGGTGGTATGGCAGGCTAATCCTCCCCACTGCAAGCACCAGCATCCCGTACAGGTGCCGGTTAGTGTCCTAGGCTGCTCCACTTCTGATCCAGCTCCCTCCTTATGGCCTGGCAAGTCAGCAGACAGCTCAAGTCCTTGCGCAGTTGAACCCATGAGATAGAAACTCCTGGCTTCAGATCAGCTCCTCTCTGACTGTTGCCCGTTTTTGTAAAATCTACTTTCCAATAAAAATAAATAAATCTTAAAAAAATAAATGAAAACAACCAAGGACTGGCCTTGTGATGTAGGAGGCAAAAGCCAAAGCATCCCACATGCAGGTCTAGTTCTTGGCTGCTCCAAATCTAATCCAGCTTTTTGCTAATGTGCCCAGGAAAGCAGCAGAGGATGGTCCAAGTGCTTGGGTCCCTGCACTGTGTGATGGCCCAGACCTGACATTGGAAGCCATTATAGAATGAGCCACTGACTGAAAAGTTTTCTCCCCCCCTCTCTCACTGCAAACTTAATTGGAGAGCCATTTAATTCCACAATGATCATATTAAAAGTCTTAGGAAAATAGCAATGCCTACAAAAAATTTTATCTGAAACGCAGAGTTACATACACACACACACACACACACACACACACAGAAAGAGAGAGAAGCAGACAGACAGTGGTTCACTCTCCAAATGGTCACAAAGGCTGGGACTAGGCCAAGAGGAAGCCAGGTGCTTCACTAGAGTTTTCCACAGAGGTGCAAGGGCCAAGGACTCTGCCAGTCTCTGTTGCTTTCCCAGTCATATTAACAGGCAGCTGAACTGGAAATGAAGTAGCTGGAACTCAAACAGGCGGCCATAAAAGAAGCTGGAGCTACAGTTGGCAGCTTAACCCATTACAACACAAAGCCATCTCCCTAAGGATTTCTTTAAGCTAGATTATTGAGTCTGACAATTTGTTCTAAGAATATCTAAAACAATAGGTCTTAAATAATGAGCTATATCTGGAGACATCGCAGAAACTAAAATAAAACTCCATTTTAAGCACAGTAGCAGATTTGATTGGGTTCCTCAAAAAAGCAATACTTGACAACACTTTGGGTGAAGAAGTTTCCAAGAAAGGTAAGTGTCCATGTGTTGGAGGAGTATTCATTCTCGGCAAACAGCTTGTACACAGGCAACAGAGAGTGGAATGAGTAGGGTCTACATTATTATAAATAGAGTCCCACTGATCATTCCATGAATAAAATGCTCCTTGTATCACTGTCCTATGAAACCAAAAGTTCTTAAACAAATTTTTAGAAAAGATTTATTACATTTCCATTCGAAAGGCAGATTTGGCCCGGTATGATGGCGCAAGTGGTTAAGGTCCTCGCCATGCACACCCAGGATCCCATATGGGCGCCGGTTCTAATTCTGGCAGCTCCACTCCCATCCAGCTTCCTGCCTGCGGCCTGGGAAAGCAGTCGAGGACAGCCCAAAGCTTTGGGACCCTGCACCCGCATGGGAGACCCGGAAGAGGCTTCTGGCTTTGGATTGGCTCAGCTCCAGCCGTTGCGGCCACCTGGGGAGTGAATCATCGGATGGAAGATCTTCCTGTCTCTCCTCTCTGTATATCCGTCTTTCCAATAAAAATAAAATAAATCATAAAAAAAGAAAGAAAAGAAAGGCAGATTTTCAGAGAAACAGAAACAAAAAGAAAAATCTTCCATCTACTTGTTCACTCCCCAAATGGCCGTAACAGCATGAGCAGAGCTGATCTGAAGCCAGGAGCCAGGAGCTTCCTCCAAGCCTCCCAACGAGTGCAGGGTCTTAAGGCTTTGGGCTGTCCTTGACTGCTTTCCCAGGCCACAAGCAGGGAGCTGGATGGGAAGTGGGGCAGGCAAGATACAAACCAACACCCGTATGGGATCTCAGTGGATGCAAGACGAGGACTTTAACCACTAGGTTACTGTGCCAGGCATAAAACCAAGAGTTCTTCATGCCCTGACCAAAGACTAAAGTTCTTCATAGGATACCAAAGTCACTTGTGCTGTTTTCCTGGGGCATTATAAGACTCGGCCATTTAAAACTACAATCTGAGGCATGGTTGGTGAAGAAGAAAGATAAAGGTTTCAAAGTTCCTTCAACTAATATTTTAAGATTATTCTCTTAGTATAGATTGTCAGAGGTTTATACTAAGAAAATTTCACCTTCAACATTTAGCTTATTAAATACTACTGAAGTGTTTCCTCAGCATTCCATAAAAGCAGCCAGTCAACAGGTTTAGAGTCACAGGTGTTCTGCTTCAATCCAGCTTCCTGCTAACGTGCCTGGGAAAACAGCCAAAATACAGTCCAACAGCTTGGAATTCTGGTATGTAAGTGGGAGAACCAAATGAAGCTTCCGAATTTTGATTTCAGCTTGTCCCAGTCATGACCACTGCAGCCATTTGGGGAATGGAGGCTCCTCTGCTCTCCCTTTGTAACTTTGTCCTTAGAATAGGTAAATAGTCTTAAAAACCCAACAATAACTAGTATTCCTAATTTGCTATATAACAACAGCAAAGTTTTATTCTGTTTATTGTATTCAATAAAATGCTACCAATCCAATTACCAATAATTCCAGAATTCAAAAATTTATAATTTTACTGAGTTATATTTTTATCTATGCATGTTATACATGTTTTTTCACTATATTTAATGTGTTATACAGGGACAGTGTTGTGGTACAGTGGGTTAAGCCTGCGTCTACAACTTCAGTATCCCTTATGAGCTACTCTAACTGTGACCCACCTTCCTACTTACGCATCTGGCAAAGCAGCAGGAATCAGCCTGAATATCTACATCCCTGCCACTCACTTGGGAGACTTGGATGGAGCTCCTGGATGCTAGTGTTAGCCAGCCCCAGCCCTGGCTGTTGTGGCAATATGCGGAATGAACTAGTAGATGGAAGATCTGTCTCTGAGCTCTGCTTTGTGAAACAAATCAATCTTAAGGGGAGCCAGCACCGTGGTGTAGCAGACTAATTCTCTATGGCACTGGTATCCTTTATGGATGATGGTTCGTGTCCCCACTGTTCCACTTCCAACCCAGCTCTCTGTTTATGGCCTGGGAAAACAGCGGTGGATGGCTCAGGTCTTTCGGTCCCAGGGCCCATGTGGGGGACCAGGAACAAGCACCTAGCTCCTGCTAGCCTGGATCTGGCCATTGCAGGCATTTGGGAAGTGAACTAGTAGATAGAAGATCTATGTCTCTGTAAAATCTGTCTTTCAGATAAAAGAAATACATCTTAGAAAAGATAAATGTGCTTTTGGAGTCAGTGCACCCCACTTCTGATCCAGCTCCCTGCTAAAGGCCCAGGAAAGTAGAGGAGGATGGTTCAAGTCCTTGCGCCTATGTGGGGAGACCCAAAGGAACTTTCTGGCTCATAGTTCAGACCAGCTAAACTCTGGTTATTGAGGCCATTGGGGAGTGAACCAATGGATAGAAGATTGATCACTGAACATATCAATCAGATCTCTTTAACTTTGGCTTTCACACAAATATATTTTTTAAAAGTTTTCAAAAAATATATAACCCATTGTAAATATTTTAAAATTATTATTTTTTAATTGATTTTTTAAAAAGATTTATTTTTATTACAAAGTCAGATATACAGAGAGGAGGAGAGACAGTGAGAAAGATCTTCTGATCGATGATTCACTCTCCAAGTGAGCCGCAACAGCCGATGCTATGCCAATCTGAAGCCAGGATCCCAGGAACCTCCTCCAGGTCTCCCACGTGGGTGCAGGGTCCCAAGGCTTTGGACCGTCCTCGACTGCTTTCCGAGGCCACAAGCAGGGAGCTGGATGGGAAGTGGAGCTGCCGGGATTAGAACTGGCATCCGTATGGGATCCCAGCAGGTGTTCAAGGCGAGGACTTTAGCCGCTAGGCCACGCTGCCGGGCCCTAAATTATTATTTTTTGGTTTGAAAGGCAGTGTTACAGAAGAGGAAACACAGAGACAGACAGATGAAAAGAGACTCCTTCATCCACTGACTCAATCTCCAAAAAGAGGAAACAGCCAGCGTCGGGCCAGGTTGAAACTAGGAGCTTAAGAGCTTCCCATGAGGTTCTGGGACTCAAGTACTTGGTTCATCTTCTGCTGCATTCCCAGGCACACTGGCAGGGAGCTGGATGGAAATTGAATTAGCCCGGACTTGAATCAGTTGACCATTTACGATGCCAGTATCACATACGAAGGCTTGGCCAGCTATGCTACAATGCTGGCCCCAATTGCAAGTATTTTATATGAAGTAAATAGCTTTCTCAAAAATAATTACTAGCTTTCTAAGACGATGACTTTTTTTTCTTCTGATTTAATAACAGATTTCCTCAATGTTATATACAGTAAGAGCTTTGTAGCTAATCTCATTTTCACAGATCTACTTTTACTAGTTGATTTCATTCTCTATTACCCTTTACATTTTTACATTGCGCTTCTTATCTATATTTTCTTCCCTAACATTAAAAAAATTTTTTTATTTCCTTGAAAGGCATTGTTCCTGGGCCCGACAGCATGGCCTAGAGGCTAACGTCCTCGCTTTGAACGTGCCAGCATCCTATATGGGCGCCGGTTCTAATCCTGGCAGCTCCACTTCCCATCCAGCTCCCTGCTTGTGGTCTGGGAAAGCAGTGGAGGACGGCCCAAAGCCTTGGGACCCTGCACCCATGTGGGAGACCTGGAGGAGGTTCCTGGGATCTTGGCTTCAGATTGGCAAAACACCAGCCGTTGCGGTCACTTGGTGATCGGACGGAAGACCATCCCCTCTGTCTTTCCTCTCTGTATATTTGACTTACAATAAAAATAAATCTTAAAAAAAAAAGAATTAAAAGAAAAAAAGAAAGGCATTGTTAGAAAAAGAGAGACAGAGGGAGACATGCATTCCAGCTACTGGCACACTCCCCAAAATGGCCATAATGATCAGCTAGGCTTGGCAGATGCCAGGAGCTCCACCTGGCTGTCTCACATGGGGAGCAGGGATCAGCCACTTGGATCATCTTTCGCTGCTTTCCCAGGTACATTAGCAAAGTGTGGTAAAATGGAAGTAGAACACCTGGGACTCTAACCAGAGCCCTTAGAACTGCAAGTATCATTTATAGAAAGCAGTTTAACTACAATTATGGCACTTGAACTTTCCTTTTCTAAAGGAAAAGGCACCTGCCTCCAGTCTCAGGAGTAGCATTTTTTGATGGCTTTAACAGCTGAGCCTAGGCCAGGCTAAAGCCAGGAACCTCATCTGGGTTTCTGATGTGACCTGCAGGGGCTTAAACACTCAGCCATCTTCAGCTGCTTTCTCCAGGCCATTAGCAGGGAGCTGGATGAGAAATGCAGCAGCCGGGACATAAGCTGGTGTCATATGGGATGCCAGTGATACAAGCAGCTTCACTAACTATACCACTATGCTGAGCCCAGGAATAGCATTCTTCTTTCCCTGTTTCCCTATATGTACTGGCTGACACAGCACTACTGTCTCATTGACTGGCCACCTTTTGTTTCAACACCAGGAGAAATCTTTTTGTTGTTGTTGTTTTTTAAAGATTTATATATTTTTATTGGAAAGTCAAACACACAGTTAAGAGACAGAGAAGAAGATCTTCTATCCACTTGTTCAATCCCCAAGTGGCCTTAAATGTCAGAGCTGAGCCAATCTGAAGCCAGGAACCAGGACCTTTTTCTAGGTCTCCCATATAGGTACAGGTCCCAAGGCTTTGGGCCATCCTCAGCTGCCTTCCCAGGCCACAAACAGGGAGCTGCCAGGATTAGAACCGGCACTCATTTGGGATCCTGATACATACAGACAAGGACCTTAGCCACTAGGCTACCATGCCAGGTCCAGAAGAACTCTTTTAAATTTGTAATTTATTCAATTTAAGTGAGGATACAGATGTTTCAAATTGCTTAAAAAGACAGAAGGTTAGTTTTCCTTTAGTTTTGCAGTTTTAACTTGCATTAGATCAGCAAAAATGAAAACCAGGCAGGAACACAAGGAGATAATCACATGTGCGTATAATCACAAAGAGTAGTTTTTCTAACTCTTCCCAGTGAACATTATGGAACGCAGACATTTTGGGTTTTGTTGTTGTTTGCTTGTTTTTATTTGCTTTTGACATTTTGTTTTATTTTCAAATGTTTCTTTGTGGAAGCACTAAGGTTAGTTCAGAAAAAATTCTAGCAGCTCTAAATTACAAAACTACCATTATCTCTACTTGTCTTTCTTTTGGCTTCTCAAATAAATAAAAACTTTAAAAATGGCACGGGGTGCTGCTAGAATGGTGTTGAAGTGGGTAAAGCCACTAGCTGAGACTCCAGATTCCCATCTGGATGCCTGGGTGCCAGTTTATTTCCTCGCTGCTCCACATCCAAGCCAGTTCCCTGCTAACGGTACATCCCCGTATACGGGTGGCACAAGTACTTGAGCCCCTACAATCAATGTCAGAGACCCGGATGTAATTCTTGGCTTTAGCCTGACTCGGCCCTGGCCTTAGTTGCCAAATGAGGAGTGATAGGGCAGACAGAAGATCTCTGTAAGTCTGACTTTGGAAAAACGGAAAGGAAGGGGAATGAGGAAGGGGGAGAGGGGAAGAGGAGAAGGGAAAGGAAGGGAAGAGAAGGAAAAGAAGGAAGAAGGAACAGTATCGTCTGAGTGTTAAAATACTTACAGGTTTTACTTGTAGGATAGATGTATTTTGTTTTCCAACTAAAAATCTAGTCTGGGGGCAAGTAAATGGCCTAGTGACTAAAACACTGTATCAGAGTGTGGGGTTAAGACGCCCTGCTCCTACTACTAGCTCCAGCCTTCTCCTAATGCACAAAGGAGGCAGCAGTAACACCACACATAACTGAATCACTGCAATTCACATAAAGATCTGAGTTGAGCTCTTGGCTTCAGCCCAGCCTTGCTGTGGATGTAGGCATCTGCAGAATGAACTAGAGGGATGAGAGATCTGTTTCTCTCTACTTCTCAAATAAAAATAGAAGTAAGCTATCTTACAGTATTTGTAAGAACCTTTAATTTATAAAAGCACAATATTATATCCTTCATTCAAGTCATAGCAAATACATAAATCCATCAAGTCAAAAAAGCAAAAATATTTACTAAGACAAACTAAATCTGCTTACCGTGATACCACCATTTTGTTTTCTTTGGATTCTTGTTACACGTTCGCACATAAAAAGAATTATCTGGTGGTCGTCTCTGAAACAAAAGAGTTTAAACAGCTAAGAAATTGTAGAATAAAAAAGCTAATGAGGAGATTGCTTGAAGAAAAGCTTATACACAGTTATTACAGAATGTATAAAAACAGTCAACACTAACAGCGTAACAAAAAATTAAAACTATAAATATATCCAGAAAAACATATTTTTGGACAATAAATTGTTTTTTTCAAAACAGTGATGGTTGTATATGTGCGTGGTCTAGGTCAGACTGCAGTGAAATCACTAACAGAATGACTATAACCAAAAATAATAGATAGCATTCAGATATAAAGAATTTTTATTTCACATCATAATTTCTTAAGAAACAATTTTTCTTCTAACTCTGGCTTTCAAACAAAAATAAATCTTTAAAAGAAATAATTATTATTGTGACTTGATTAAAATTTAAAGGTCTACCTAACTAGGTTTGTCTGAACTGGATCTAGGGTAGATTCTGTAGGTGACAGCCAATGCTCTAGCACTTGTCAGCATTTGTGTGGGCTGAGTCTGGGGGCAGGCTGGGCTGGGCCACACTGCAGCACTGCTGGCATGCACAAGAGCCAGGACACCGCATGGGCCATGCCCAGCTCTGCTAGGCTGCAACATCTGCCAGCAAAGCTGAGACTGCAGGCAGACTTTGTCAGGCTGGATAAAAGATCCTGTCAGCATGTGCAAGATCTGAGGCTGGAAATGGGCTTGGTAGAGGAACTCTGGGGACTCCCCTACTAATCTGCAGCTCTTGCTAGTGAGTACAAGAGCCAGGGCAGGCCAGGCTGAACTGCAGCATCCATTGGCATATGTGTGAGCTGAATCTGGGGGTTGGCTGGGCTGGGCCAGTCAAGGTTGGGCTAGGTTGCTGCACCCAACAGCAAGAACTGCAACTGAGGGCAGGTCAGGGTGAGATACACTGCAGCATCTGCTGGTGAATGCTGAGACTGCAGGTAGACCATTTTGGGCTGGGCTGCAGCACCTGCTGGCATGCGCCAAAACCTGAGGCTGGGAGTGGACCTGGTAGGGGAAATCTGGGGATTCCTTGCAGGTGGCTATAATTTCCACTGGTGAGCAATGAGATCTGGAACTGGGGGTGGGCCAGGCTGGGCTAAGCTGCTGCAACCACTGGTATGCACAAGAGCCAGAATGGGTACGGGCTAGTCAGGACAGGTTACAGTACAAGCTGTCAAGGGAAAGGGAGCAAGTCTTGTTAAGCTGGACCACAGTACCCCTTGGCAAGTGCAAGATCTGGGCTTGGAACGGGTATGGTAGGGAAACTGTGGGCATGCTCTTGCTGGGGGCTATTACTGGTTTCCTTGACTAGGCCACAGCACCCATCAGCTCATGTGAGAAATGGGGCTGGGAGCAGAACTGACCAAGCAGCTGTATCTACCTGGTATCAAACAGCATCTCACTGTATGCTGGCAGCTGCAGGTGATAGGCTGAACTTGTCCCTGCATTTCTTGAGGCATACAAGAGACAAGTCTGAAGTAAACACAGGTTAGGGTTCTTGGGAGACTCCCCAACTAGCTGGCCATACACAAACCCCAGTCACAGGGAAAAATCATAACATATGTGGTACAGCCTTGGAGTACGTTTATTTGGACTGGGCCTCCTTAGCTGCTGATGCCCATGCAGTGGACAGTATGCTCAGATACACACAGGGGACATGACAGCCAGCTTATCTAAGCTAGCAGAGGACTTTGAGTATCTTGTCAGAGGATGCAAAGCAGAACAGGTTGGATCACTCTCCTGGCCAAGCTTTGCAACACGTTCTGGCACCTGTGAATGTACTAAAGTAGACTTAATCAGCCAATAGACCTTGGAACAATTCCTGGTGCAATGGAGCCAAGTCTTCTCAGACCTATCAAAACCATTCAAGTAACATCCTCGGAACACTGTTCCCCACACTGGGGTCTCTAAGGCGTCATCAAATGACTTCCCCATCCCCTTTTGCTGATGTGGTCTGAAAACAAGAAGCAGACCCCTCCTCTCCTGCCGTTTGAATACAGGAGAAAAAAAAATTCAAACGTTTGTCCCACTCACCTTCCTCCATACCTTGACTCCTCTCCCTAATCAGAGACCCAAATGGGTACGCATGCCTCAACTATGTAAGCAATTTTATAAACTAAGTTAAATTAAAACAAGGTTTTGCATGACAGATATTCCTATATCTTAGCTCTCTACTTTCAGCACTATTCTGACAATTTTTTTTTCTTGCCCTTATATGTTTTTTATCAAGTAGCTTTGGAGTTACCTCTATTTTGCTAATCTAATGAAGATAAAAAAAAAAAAAAAGTAATTTTTTCCCTCTATTTGAATCTAATCAAAAGAATGGGGTTGGGGGACAGTACTGTGGTGCATTGCATAGAGCTGCTACCTGTGAGGCTAGCATCCCATGTGCCGACTGGTTTCAATTCCAGAAACTCTACTTTTGATCCAGCTCCCTGGTAATGTGCCTGGGAAAGCACTGGAAGATGCCTAGCATCCAGGTCCCCTACCACCCACATGGGAGATCCGTATGATCTCCTGGCTTTGACCGGCCCAGCCCTGGCTAATGTGGCCATCTGGGAAGTGAACAGCAAATGGAAGACCTCTTTCTCTGTACTTTGACTATCAAAATGAACATCTTTAAAAAAAAGTAGAATTTTAAGATGTCATTAACAAAGCTCCAAGCAGGAAACAAAGATTGCAGAAGGCCAACAGTCCACCTGACTGTAAAGAAAACACACATGTGGAATCATGTTAGTGGAACTTCCTAATGCCTGTTAGCATTAATAACAAATGAAATTAACAAAGCAACACCAGAACACAAATGCTGAATAGCTATCCCAAGATTACTTTGTTGATAAATTTTGAGGAAATTTCTGAAATTTTAATTAGATATCTCACTACCTTGAAGAAATAAATAATCTTCTGCTGTTTGTCCTGAAAAATCAAATCTGTGTCCAGGTGGAATAAACTGCTACTACTAAAGCAAGTAATCTCACAAACTCATTTATCTATTTTGTTTAGAAGCCAAAATCACAACAGTCTTTACAAAATATGAGAATAAAAATACTCATTCTATTTGGTTAGGCTTAGAATATAATCAAACTGTTAAATGATTAGGCAAATACAGTCCTAGGAGGGGTGGAGGTAGTAGAAAAGGAACTTTACCAAGAGATGTATTATAAAATTAAATAAGCAATAGAATATAAACTGGGAAGGCTGAACAATGTAATATTATAAGGGCTTAGAAAAGGTTGGATTACTAAAAAGTCATCAGTCACATTACCAGAAATTTCCTCTAATATACTGAATCTATTGACAGACTGCATTTAAGCACATTTAGTGGGGCCAGTGTTGTGGTATAGCTAGGAAAAGTTGCCACCTGTGAGTGACGCCAACATCCCATCAGATACGTTTGTTTCCCGAAGTGCTCCACTTCTGACCCAGCTCCTGCAAATGGCCTAGGAAACCCATCAGAGGATGGCCCAGATGTTTGGGTCCTTGCCACCCATGTGAGGCCTGGAAAAAGTTGCTGGCTTCAGTCTGGCCCAACCTGTCCAATACAGCCATCTGGGAAGTGAACCAGTGGACAGAAGCTCTGCCTCTGCCTCTCCATACTCCAGTTTGTAAAATAAATAACTTGAACAAATGCCTTCAGCTTAAGGAATCATTCATTGTAAAATGGAACTAACAACAATGTACTACATCAAAGTTCCAAATATTTGTTAAAATGAAGTATATATTTGGAGTTAATTTTTAATATTTGGAGTTTTTTTGTTTAAAAAACCCCATAGATGAAAGTCTACCACAGAATAAAATTTACCTGTTTTAACAACAGAGCTTTAGGTAGGTATCTAAAAGGGGTGGGGACTGCAATGTGGTGTAACAGGTTAAGATGTCAACTGAGATGATAGCACCCTATACCAGAATGTCAGTTCAATTCCTGGCTGGTCTGCTTCCTATAGCTCCCTGCAATGTGCCTGGGGTAAGCAGCAAATCACAGTCCAAATACCTGGTCCCTTGCCATCCATGTAACAAACCCAGATAGAATTCAAAGCTCTTAACTTCAACCCAGCCCAGCCTTGCCTGTTGGGGCTTTCCAGAAAGTGATCCAGCAAACAGAAACATATTTTTCACTCTGTCTTCTCGACCTGATTCTTTGGTTTTCAAATAAATAAAAAATAAATCCGGGGCCTGGAGCCATGGCCTAGTGGCTAAAGTCCTCGCCTTGCTTGCACCAGGATCTTATATGACCACCGATTCCTGTCCCATTGGCCCTACTTCCCATCCAGCTCCCTGCCTGTGGCCTGAGGAGGCAGTGGGGACGGCCCAAAACCTTGGGACCCTGCACCCGCATGGGAGACCCAGAAGAGCTCCTAGCTCCTGGATTTGGACTGGTGTAGCTCTGGCCACTGCGGTCACTTGGGGAGTGAATCATTGGACAGAGTATCTTCTTCTCTGTTTCTCCTCTTGTCTATACATATATCTGACTTTACAATAAAAATAAATCTTTTAAAAAAATAAATAAATAAATCTGAAAGAATAAGAAGAACCAGGAATTCCATCTAGTTCTCCTACATGGGTGTCGGGGGCCCAAGTACTTGAGCCATTCATTATCTGTTGCCTTTCCTCCACAAATTTTTCAACATACCCTCACAGACAGAACATGAAAATTTTCTAATTTTTTTAAAAGAATTTGTCTTTTTATTATTTTTTTTATTATTATTTTTTCATTGGAAAGGCGGATATACAGAGAGGAGAGACAGAGAGGAAGATCTTCCGTCCGATGATTCACTCCCCAAGTGAGCGCAATGGGCCGATACTATGCCGATCCGAAGCCAGGAGCCTCTTCCAGGTCTCCCACGCGGGTGCAGGGTCCCAAAGCCTTGGGCCGTCCTTGACTGCTTTCCCAGGCCACAGGCAGGGAGCTGGAAGGGAAGCGGGGCTGCCGGGATTAGAACCGGCGCCCATATGGGATCCCGGGCGTGCAAGGCGAGGACCTTTAACCACTTGCGCCACCGCGCCGGGCCCAATTTTCTAATTTTTAACAGTAAACCATTGCATTGAAATATAAACTAAAGCTAATAATCACAAAGCACAGGCAAGAGATATGTGCATATACTGACTCTCACTTCTTAACTTTTCTTACTAAACCCTGTATCTATCGGCTGACCTTCCTTTTAGTTAGTCACTAAACGTAACAGGAACACAGAAGTACTTTTAACTGCAAACTGCTCTATACTACACACAATGGTTTTAAATGTGTGTGCTGGGATGATTAAGAAAATACAACAGGAAAAATAAGATTTGCTTCTAAAGTCCTTGGGATTAATAACTCAGTTACAATCTTAAAATGCAGCTTAAAAAACCAACAACAAAGAAGAATGGAAGTATTAATAACAATATACATATATTAACTATACATTTTAATATTCCTGACTCTAGATGTGTGTTTTTTAAATAATGGTACATTTGCTATTTTTCCTTATGTAGTACATAGAATTATGCATAAAGGCTTTTAATCTTACAATTTGAAAAAATACAATTTAATTCATTACTTTCCATGATTATTTGGATGACAACAATTTTGTTTGTTTTTCAAAACCTAACCAAGAAACATCTTCTGGAACTAGCATTAAGACACTTGTTGAAATAATGGTTAAATGCTTCAGATTCTAAATAATCAATTTCTAAATAATCTATTATTGCTAAATGCACTAAAAGCAGATGTGTTGTGATGCAATAAGCTAAGCTACTGCTTTAGATGCACAAAGGATGTAGTAAAATACCCGAGTTGAGTACTGCCTCTACTTCTGACCCAGCTCCCTACTAACGTAACTGGGCGACAGCAGATGAAGATTAGCAGATGGAAGATCTCTGTTTCTCCTTATCTTTGTCACTGTGCCTTTCAAATAAATAAATCTTTTTTAAAGCTAATAATAAAAATGATTATCTTGAAAGTTCTCTAAACACTAACTGAATAAAAAAAGGTGATGGTCCAACTTGGGAGAATGAGAGAAAAAATGTCCCTTCTGAAAATAAATATACAACATAGCAGGTCCCTTTCAAAGGCAAATTTTGTTTCTCCTTTAAACAAAACACAAAACTAAAGTCTCATGGAAAAAAAGGCTTCACTTAATTTTGTTTCTAACAAGTATTATTAAGAAAGGAAGAGGGGGAGGGAGAGAGAGGGATGGAGAGAGAGAGGGAGAGAGAGAAAAAAATCTGAGCTTTCGTTTGCTGAGATGACCAGGCTGGAGCCAGAAGCCAGGAACTCAGTTTTTCACAGGTAGCCACTAAAGTACTTACAAAATCACCTCCCACTAACAAAAGTGGGACTCAAACTTAGGACTCCATTATGAGACTGGAATCTTAACTACTGCATCAGATACCTGCCCAAAGAATAGACATTAAAATGCACGTACTTGCAATATTGTAGTGCATCAGGTTAAGTAACCTCCTGCAATGCCAGCATTCACTAAGGGCTTTAGCTCAAGTTCAGATGCTTCACTTACAATCCAGCTCGGTGCTAATGTGGCTAGGGAAGCAGCCGAAGATATCTCAAATGCTTGGGTCCCTGCTACTCACATAGGAGACCCAGAAGAAGCTCCTGGTTTCAGCATGGCCCAGCTCCAGCCATTGTGGCTATTCAGGGAATGAACCAGCAGATGGGAATATCTCTCTTCCTCTATAACTCTGCCTTGCAAATAAATAAATTGAAAAAACAGAAAGCAAGCAAGCAGACCCATGTTGTGGCACAGTGAGTTAATATCACTTGTAACACTGGTATCCCCATGTTGGAGTGCATGGTTGGAAATCCCCAGCTGTCTCACTTTTGACTCAGCTCCCTGGCTAATGTACCTGGGAAAGCACTGGAAAATGACTCAAGTATGTTAGAGTTCTGGATGGAGTTTCATGTACCTGGCTTTGGCTTGGTTCAGCACTGGCCATTGCACGCCATGCAAAGTAAATCAGTGGATGGGACAGTATGATCTGAATCTCTCTTTCTTTCACTCTGCCTTCCAGACAAAATAAATCTTATTTTAAAACAAAATAAAATATTGTGCTACACCAATCCTAGGCAGGAATAAGAATGCCAGAGACATACAGAGGGTTCTGGCACTTTTAAAGGATATGCTAAATTAAAAAAAATAAGATATTCTTGTCCAGTCTGTTTTCTCCACTTTCATCAGACATAGAACCTGTGGATTATTAAGCACAAAAGATGGAAAAGCCCTAAAAGTTCTACAGCTAAACTGGTTCTTGTCTCAAACCAGCCATGAGGGCAGGAAATTCCCTGAAAGAAGTCACCAGGGCAGGAGCTGCAGAAGGACCAAGGGACAGTATGATGCTTCTGGGGTTTTCCTCAATGCAATCTGCACATTAGAATTTCTTACATACTTTGACCTATGCATGTCTATGGAAATAAAATTCAAATTTAAGAACATACACAGACATCTCCTATTTTAAAAATATAAAACAGTAGTTATGACTTCTATCTATTTAACATTAAAACTTATATTCGGAATGAAAGACACCAAAATCATTTTTTGATTTATTACCAAACATGACACTCCCTAAAATTCCAAAAGAAAAAGCATGAGTCTTTCCACCAAATAATAACAATTTTCTGTTAGAATTATTTATCTAACTAAACTGAAAGAAGAAATATTACCTGTAGGAGTTCTGAAAAGTCCTACCTTTTCCTTGCAGCTGGAAAGCATGCTAATAATGCTAAGACAGACAGACTGCACTGAGAGCGCTGGGGACCAGTCTTCTGTCAGAATGGATAAACAGATATGACCATTGCTATAAACATGAGGATGAACAGGAATATTCTCACCAGTAAACATGACCTAAGAAAGAATAAAATCTCATTAACACTCAAATATTCTCGAATACCAAAAAAAGAAAACAATCTATACATATAACAATTATTCATTTCTAAAAACAAAATGAAAACAAAGCAAAATCAAGTGTCTGAAACAAGATAAGCTACTATTTGATAATTTTCATGAACTCGGTTGAGTATGGCTTTCACTGTAATAATAATAACATGTATGGGAAGGGGACAGCTATGTTACTTTACGTTTCGCTTACCTTTTAATAATTTCTCTGTGGAATTTCTAAATTACTATGCAGTTTTCGACTAGTGAAAGGCAACTACATTTCTAGGAATAATTTTTTAGGTTCCACACATAGCTCTCTCCTTTCTAATTCTGAAACAATATGAACCACAGGTGGTTAGGATCATGCCTACCACAGCAGCACACGCCAGCACTGCAACAAACTCACACAGCCATCACAGCAGGCATAAATTACTGCTCGTTAATCGGCAATAATTAAGTGCCTAGATGAAAAACAGACAGAGTCTCCCAATTTTTCTCTGCCTTTCCTTTCACTCAGTTCAACCGTTTTTCCTTTCTCCATTTTGCCGTAGCACTACTTTAAAGGTAATGAAGTCATTATTTCCTTTCCTATAATAATGGAACAAAAACAATAGTGTTTATCAAATTTCTCTATGTAAGCATCTGAATAGGCATAAGGAATGTGTTAATAATAGTCAAAGAAAGTAGAAGTTTCATGTTTAGGAATTTTTGGTATGTTTGCTATTCCAAAATAACTATCTCTATATAAAAAAATTTAAAGAACTTAACCCAGCCTCCTTTTAAGTAAATTTTATAACATAAGCACTACATTTATTTTGCAGTTTGCAGTAATTCCTAATCCCTGATCTCATCATTGGTTTGAAAAAAACAACAACAACAGATGACAGTCTAGTTAAAAAACACAAAGCCAAGGGCCTTACTCTCCTAGGTGGGTAACGTGATATATATTAAACAAGCAGCTTCCAAGCGAGGCATATCTAGCTATCTCAGCCCTGAACTGCCTCACACCTGCATACAGCGAATATCAGTGAAAAGACATCCTATCTTATTACACAAACTGATGAACCATATGTTGCTTCTAAGGCATGCCCTTTGTTTCCTCTTTCGAAAGCAGAAAAGAGAGCTAGGGGAAAAAGCATGGCCAGAGTAAAGTAGGTTAATATGGAATATGTTACAGAAATGTATGAAAAACTAAGCTATTGAAGACACATAAAATATCTAGCTACAATTCTACTATACTTTCACAAATATTTACATATTAACAATGCAATTTTTCATACAAAAAATAAAGTTTTTATTATTTTAAATACAATAACATATGATGCATTTTCTTGGCTGACACTAATACAACAAAGCAAAAGAAATTTTTTTTTCAGATGATTTCTTAGTTTGTCAATTACATCATCATTTTGTGTTAAAAACAAAAAGCAATTGTGACCAGTCTTATAGTTCCAAGATTTCAGTCTATCCAGCAGCTTTTTAAAATACAATTTTAGTTTTCACATATATAAACTATAATTTATTATGTCATATCCATGCTGCAGATGTCTGGAATGGGAGTTTACAAATATCAAAGGATATATTTATGCTTTAATATCTGAGTAGTATTTCTTTATCCAGTTCTGCTTCGATGGGCATCTGGGTTGTTTCCATTTGCCACAGTGAGAATGACACACATACAGAAAACTACCAACATCTGCAGACGAGGATGTTGGGGGGAAAGGTACCCCACTCCACTGCTGGGGAGACTGTAAACTGGTACAGACACTTTGGAAGTGAATAAGGAGAATACTCGGGCAACTGAAAATTCACCTACCATATGACCAGCAATCCCACTACTGGGAATTTATCCAAAAGAACTGATACACACATGAGAAACCAACCTGCACGCCTCTATTCACTGCAGCACAATCAACAATCGCGGCCAGTTTTAATGTAATTCTTGCTACTCTAGTCCTTGGTGTGATGTTATGGAGGACAGTTAAAAAAAAAAAAAACAGGGCCCAGAGCAGTAGCCTTGCAGCTAAAGTCCTTGCCTAGCACAGGCTGAGCTCCCATATTGGTGCTGGTTCATGTCCCAGCTGGAGCTGAGCCGATCCAAAGCCAGGAGCCAGGAGCTTCTTCCAGGTCTCCCACACAGGTGCAAGGTCCTAAAGCTTTTGGGCTGTCCTCAACTGCTTTCCCAGGCCACAGCCAGGGAGCTGAATGAGAACTGGTGCCCATATAGAATCCTGGTGCATGGAAAGTGAGGACTTTAGTCACTAGGCTACCATGCCAGGCCCTCTGTCCCTTAATTAATTAATTAATTAATTGAAGTGTAGTTATTTTAAAGTTGAAAATAAAACAATCAGAGCAAATGTAACTCCTTAATGTATTGTACATGAAACCATGGGAACTATGTCAACTCAAGTTTGACAAACAGTTTACAATCAGAGACTGTACATATGCTTATTGAATAAACCAGATGTGTAAAATAATCCTGAAAAATAGCCTACTTTGCAGAAATATTACAAAGTTAGAAAAAGGTCTTAGTTCTAATACACATGAATCACATCTGAAGTCCCAACTTGGTATTAGAAGCAGCCTTGGGGGCCCGGTGTGATAGCGTAGCAGCTAAAGTCCTCACCTTGAACGTACTGGGATCCCATGTGGGCGCTAGTTCTAATCCCGGCAGTCCCACTTCCCATCTAGCTCCCTGCTTGTGGCCTGGGAAGGCAGTTGAGGACGATCCGGACTCTGGGATCGTCCTTGGGACCGGCCTTGGGACCCTGCATCCCCATGGGAGACCTGGAAGAAGTTGAGGGCTCCTGGCTTTCGATCAGCACAGCACAGGCCGTTGAGGCTGCTTGGGAAGTGAGTCATCAGACAGAGGATCTTCCTCTCTGTCTCTCCTCCTCTCTGAATATCTGACTTTGAGATAAAAATTAAATCTTCAAAAAAAAAAAAAAAAAAAGAAGCAGTCCATGGGTCTGGCACAGTAGCTCAACAGGCTAATCCTCTACCTGCAGCACTGGCATCCCATATGTGCCCTGGTTCATGTCCTGACTGTTCCACTTCCAATCTAGCTCTCTGCCAATTGCCTAGAAAAATAGCAGAAGATGGTTCAAGGCTTTGGACGCCTGCACCCACATAGAACACCTGGAAGAAGCTCCTGGCTCCTGGCTTTGGATTGGCTCAGCTGTGGCCATAGTGGCCATTGAGGACCAGCAGATGGAAGATATTTCTCTGTCTCTTTGTAAATCTGCCTTTCCCATAAGAGTAAATAAATCTTAAAAAGAAAAGAGGATAAACTGGTAACTCTTGGAGATAGGTTAGTTAAAAAAGAAAAAAGCCAGCAGCAACAGCAGCAGTCATCCCTGAATGTCTCAAAATTTCTCAGTATCTCCTTTGCAGTGTGGCTTATTTTAAAGAGCAAGTGAGAACTAAGACACAAAAGGACTGAGCTAGGTCACAGCACCCACTGGTGTGTGTACAAATGCCAAATGGGATGTGGGATAGAGGGAATGGGTAGCTGAACAATACCACCATGCGCAGGATTCAGGGCTGGGGGCTGGCCTGAGAGGGTTATCGGGAGTCACTTTGGGCTGCAGTTCCCACTGGTGTATGGGAAGGCCAAGTGGCAAGCACACACAGCAATCAGGTCTAGGGTCATGTCAGATGAAGTTCCTTTAGGGACCTCCCTCAATTGAACCACTGGACTCAGAACTTCAACCATGGGGAAATTACAGGATCTGTGGTCTGACTGTGGAATGCATGTGTCAGAACTGGGCCTCCTCAGTTGCTGAAGCCAGTGCAATAGACAGCATGTCAAGATGCACATGTGGGACAGGAAAGAAGTTCATTGAGGCTTGCAGAGGACGTCTAGTGCCACAGAAGGCAGAACAAACTGGGAAACTCTCCCAGTCAAGTGTTGACAGCAAGTATCTGGGCGAATAGAGTCTCTGAGGTGGACTATGTCAGGCAATGGACCTTGGAAGGATCTCATCAACCTTGGAGCAACGAAATCAGCAGCATCTCAGAACTATCAAAAGCATGTAAGCAGTGCCCTTGGAGCATGCCACAGAGGGGACATTATGATGAGACTGGGTGGCTCCCTCACTCCTGGGTACTGATGAGGTTAGAATGCTGGGTGCAAGTTTTCCCCCTTTCCCCAGATACAGGAAGAATAAAAAGAAAATTGGAGAAAGAAATACTACTTTTATTTGAAAGGCAGAGTTACATACAGAAGAGACAGAGACAGATTTCCTATCTGTTGGTTCGCTCTCTAATTAGCCACAACGAGCTGAGCTGAAGCAAGAGCCTAGAGCGTCCTCCAGGTCTCACACATGCATACAGTGGCCCAAGGACTTGAGCCATCCTGCACTACTTTCCCAAGCCAATCTTAGGGAGCTGGATCAGAAATGAACAGCTGGACACAAACCAGCACCCATATGGAATGCTGGCACTATAGACAGCATACTTACACCATAGTGCCAGCCTGAGGCTGTAATTACATATGCCAATCCATAATAACAAAACCAAGGTTGCCCTCCGAACAATATGAGGGAATGTTTTCAGTGATTAAAATCACAGATAGATGGCAGTAGTTAGCAGGTAATTTGTTATAATAAAAACAAAGTCTGGTATTTAATTATGTATATATAATATAATATAATATAATATAATATAATATAATATAATATAATATAATATAATATAATATAATATGATATAATATGATATATAGGTTTTATAGTATGAAAAATATTTGACAAAAGTGCCTAGAGATTGTAAATTTAACACAACTTTCAATCCAATTCTTTCTGTTAGTCTTCACATGTGTATGTTGTCAACACTAGTAATTTTCCCTGGTAATACAGAATGAGTAGTACTATCACAAAGGTATACATGTTATCACAAAGACAAAAACAATTTTCAATGAATTGTTTATTTATTTATCTATCTGTTTGTTTATTTAAAGTCAGAGCGAGCAGGCTATCCTCTGTCAGTTCAGGCTCCAGATGACTATATCAGTCAGGGCTGGCACTAGCTGAAAGCAGCAACCAGAAGACTAACTGGGATGCACCATGAGGATGGCCAGGGCACAGACATTTGGGGCATCATCCACTGCTTTTCCCAGGCCATTAGAAGGGGGTTCAATCTGAAGTGGAACAGCCAGGACATCAACCAGCACTCACATATAATGCCACTACTGCAAGCAGAAAACAATGTTGGACTCAAAGACAAAAGACTCAATGTAGTGAAACCAAAGTTAAGATTCCCTTGGATATCAAAAATTCTTTTTATTTCTGGCTTCCTCTACCCTAACTTTCATTTCTCTTTTGCTTTACCCCAAAGTTTCAATGAAAAGGGTTCACTCTTAATCACCCTGTCAGGCACCACTCCAGATGTCAAACAATTTAAGCAATATAAACTGCTGTTCAACAAGACTTGTGAGGTGTGGTCAGCATTACACTAAAGAGTAGGGAGGGGCCTGACTCCTGTCCTCAGCCTAGTCCAGGCCCATCTCCAACCTCTTCATCCATTTGGGGAACGCGGCAGGGGATGGAAGATATCTGTTTCTCCGTCTCTTTCTGCAACTCTGTCTTTCAAATAAAAACAAATACATTTTTTAAGAAATCATCCTTCAGATGAAAAATTTGTGAGCTTCAAGAGTAAACAGGTTCTCGTTCTCCTGGACCAAAGTTTTGAATTTGGTGTGGTGTACTTTTAGATCTCTGCATATCTCCAACAAACACAAAGTAAGGTGGAAAATAGACTGAAGGTGACCAGTGGATAAAGTCATTAGACTCCCCACTTCCTTCACACATTAATAGCCAGAAATAATGCTTACAAGCCAATAGGAAACAAACGATAACTTTCTGAAGGGAAGAAAGATTTTTGCTTTGATTATAATCGAGATCTATTATAGACATCTAGGACATGACAATGCACATTCCCTTCATTCTTGGATGAAAATGTTTCATAAAAAGCCTTAACGCTTTTCTGCTTACAGGATGACTCCACAAAGTCAGTATCTATTTAATCTTACTCTTTAAATCAACTGTCCACAGCACAATAACTGCAGTGCAACTATTCTTCCACGTGTCACAGAAAGACTCAGCTATGTTTAGTATATTCTTTAATGTGGCAACAAAGCGTGGTTTTCCTCCTTTTTTTTTTTTTAAGATTTATTTATTTATTGGAAAGTCAGATATACAGAGAGGAGGAGAGACAGAGAGGAAGATCCTCCATCCGATGATTCACTCCCCAAGTGAGCACAACGGCTGGTGGTGTGCGATCCGAAGCCAGGATCCAAGAAATATGGGAGTTATCCCAGAGGCTCCTTTCTCTAACCTCTCATTATTCATTTACTACTGTTAAATATCACCACCATAACCCCTATCTAAGTACTAAGTCATTACTTAATTACAACAAAAGATTTGGGGCCAATGACCACATCTATAATGCCTGGCAATGGAGCGCTCTGTGCTTGCCATACTAAAAGGTTGTGCAAGTAGCACATCAGTGCAAAGTCACAGTGCTAGCTCCTCTGAATGCTCACCTCTTCCCCACGTCATTCTGTCGCAAGATGCAGCAAGGAGTATCTCCAGTTATTCCAAAACACTAACTTCTACCAATCAAGGGTCAGATCAGACTTCTATTCTTTTCTATTAATGTGTAGAATGAAGACACAATCTGGGGTGACAAAGACCTAATCCCAACAGAGTCAGATGTTCAGAAGACCCTGATTACATTACAAATAAGAGTAAGAGTAGGTCCCATCCACTATTTATAGTGAATCTTTTGGACATTATTACGAAATCAAAAACTGTGACTTCAACATTCTACTATCAGTAAAAATACAGTTTGGAAAAGCAAGGCAATTACCTGAGGAGAATCAAAAGGATATCGACTACTAAACTTAAATAGGAGTTGAAATTTTTCCCCTTCATATAAGGTCCCTGGTGCACCCTCCATGTCTACAATCCACCTAGAACAGAAAAAAAAAAAAATTAAGCAAGAGATTAGGATGAGAAGGAGAAAAAGGAACACAGAGGACACTCCCCAGGGAGGTAGTAGGGCAGGAGCTGGTGTTTAGCATTTCACGCTGCCATCAACTCACAGAATGGCTTTAATGCCCTGAGTCCCTCCCTTATAACACTTGGGTTAAAAAACTACTTTTGGGCCCAGTGCAATACATTAGTGCCTAAATTCTCACCTTACATGCACTGGGATCTCATGAGTGCCAGTTTGTGTTCCTAACTGCTCCACTTCCCATCCAGCTCCCTGGATGAAGCCTGGGAAAGCAATAGAAGATGGCCCAGAACCTTGGGACCCTGTACCCATGTGGGAAACCCAGAAGAAGCTCCTGGCTCCTGGCACTGGATCAGCTTGGCTCTGGCCATTGTGGTCATTTGTGGAATGAACCAGTGGACAGATCTTTCTGTATTTGCTCTGCTCTGTAAACCTGACTTTCCAATAAAAATAAATAAATCTTTTTTAAAAATAAAAAGTAAATTATTGCCTTAGACCCTGACCATAGACTATAATGTGATACCATTTCATTGCATTATGCTCACAAATCTTTTCTCCATTATTGATATTTAAATTGTTTCTAAATCATCCCTAAAAGTAAGTCAATCTTTTTCTCTCTCCCTCTGTTCACTGTAGCAGTGTATTTACTAATTCAAAGGTTAAGGCAGTTATACTTTGTGAGGTCTTAATATATTCTACCAAATGTCTTTCAAAAACTTAACAAGTATTTGGTAGTTATTTATTTGAGAGAGCGAGCCAGCTCATATGTACTGGGTCATCATAAGCTGCTCCATCCACATCTCCTCCATACTGGGAGGGACCCAATTACTTGCACCATCACTGAAACCTAGCACAAAGCAGGAGTTAAAAGCCATGGCCAGGAATAGAACCTTTTCTTCACTTTTTCTCTACTCAGGTGTGAGTCTTTTAAATTTAATTAATTCCAAAGGCAGAGTGATGGACTGTAAGAGTGAGTGAGATTGATCCTCCAACTGCTAGTTCTGCCCTTAAATGTTTCAACAATCAGGGATGGGCTAGGACAAAGCCAGCAGCCAGGAACTCCACTCAGGTTTCCAACACGGGTGGCAGATGCTCAGTATCTACTGTCTTCCCAGGTATAATAGGAGAAAGCTGGATTAGAAGCAAAGCATCCAGGATTTTAACTGGCATTTCCATATGGGATGCCAGCATCAAATACTATTGGTACTCACTGTGCCAACATTGGCTAGAGGTGAGCATCTTAAACTGTATCCTGGGGCTGGCGTCATGCGATAGTAGGCGAAGCCTACTCTGCAGTGCTGGCATCCCATATGGACATCAGTTGGAATCATGTTTCTTTCTTTTTTTTTCTTTTAACTTATTTTTTATTGGAAAGGCTCATTTATAGAGGAGAGACAAATATCTTCCATCCACTGGTTCACTCCCCAGGTGACCACAAGGGCTGGAGCAGAGCTGATCTGAAGCCAGGAGCTTCTTCCAGGTCTCCCAAGCAGGATCAGAGTCCCAAGGCCTTGGGTCATCCTCTATTGCTTTCCCAGGCCACAAGCAGGGAGCCGGAAAAGAAGAAGACCAGCCAGGATATGAACCAGTGCCCATATGGAATCCCATCGCCTGTAAGGTAAGGACTTTAGCCACTAGTCTGATGCTCCACTTCCCATGCAGCTTCCTGTGAATATGCCTGAGAAAGTGGTGGAAGTTCAGGTCCTTGGGCCCCGAGACCCAGGTAGGACACCTGGAAGAAGCTACAGGCGCCAGGCTTTGGATTAGCCCAGCTCTGGCCACTGCAACCATCTCTGTGTAAAAATCTGCCTTCCAAATAAAAATACATAAATCTAAATATTTAAAAAAAATTAAACAGCAGGATTAAGGGATGGGCATTTGGCTTAGCAGCTGTATCAGACAGAATGTTCAAGTTCCACTTCCATTCCCAATCTCAGCTTCCTGCTAAGGTGTATCATGGAAAGAACAGGTGACGGTTAAAACAGAGTGCCGACCGCCCCTGAGATGCAGACTGAGTTTCTGGCTCATGGTTCCAGCCCAGTAGAGCGCTTCATTGCAGGCCTCTGGGAAGTGAACCAATGGATGGAAATCTACCTTGCAAATTAACAGTGTTTTGAAAATGGGATTCAACCTGTATCAGAGTGAAAACAAAATCAGATACATTTTTACAAAATTTATTTCATTTTTACTGGAAAGCCAGATATACAGAGAGGAAGACCTTCCATCTGATGATCTACTCCCCAAGTGACTGCAACAGCTACAGCTGAGCCGATCTGAAGTCAGAAGTTAGGAATTTCTTCCAGGTCTCCCACATGTGGGTGCAGGGTCCCAAGGCTTTGCGTTGTCCTCGACTGCTTTCCCAGGCCACAAGCAGGGAGCTGGATGGGAAGCAGGGCTGCTGGGATTAGAACTGGAACCCATATGGTATCCTCGCACATTCAAGATGAGGATTTTAGCCTGTAGGTTACTGCACTAGGCCCCAGATAGTTGCATTTTGTTTAATTTTGTAGAGCAAACACATATAGTTTTTCAAAATAACTTCAAATTTTATTTGATATAAATGAATCATCAAGTAAGATCCAGAAATATTTTAAAAATATAATTTATAGGGACCAGCGGCGTGGCCTAGCAGCTAAAGTCCTCGCCTTGAACGCACCAGGATCCCATATGTGTGCCGGTTCTAAACTTGGCAGCTCCACTTCCCATCCAGCTCCCTGTTTGTGGTCTGGGAAAGCAGTGGAGGACGGCCCAAAGCTTTGGGACCCTGCACCAGCGTGGGAGAACCGGAAGAGGTTGCTGGTTCCCGGCTTCGGATTGGCTCAGCACCGGCCTTTGTGGTCACTTGGGGAGTGAATCAATGGATGGAAGATCTTCTCTGTCTCTCCTCCTCTCTGTATATCTGACTTTGTAATAAAAATAAATAAATCTTTTTTTAAAAAAAGATATAATTTATAGATGTTAAAATTTATGGTACTTTTAAAAAAGATTTAATTATTTTTATCTGAAAGGCATACTTTTCAGAGAGAGGAGACACAGAAAGAGAGAGGACTTCCAAACCAAAATCATCCCATCATTACGTAAATTTTGGTTACTTTTATACTCCTTAAATCTAGGATTCAATACATATTTAAACTGGCTCATTTGTTCAAGTTGATTTATAGAAAATGTATATGTTATTGGCTTCTTTTCCTTTTACATTTTATATTTTTGGAGAGTTCTTCTTGTTGTTAATGCAGAGGAGCAAGTGTTTCATACTTTTTGTCTATTCCACGAGAGTGTTCAGAGGCAGGCTTTCAGTTTCCCTTCTGTCTAGGATGCAGTTCATGTGTTTGGAGGATGAGGAAGAAACACCTCTTTTTTGCTATTCTCGTCAAAGTCCTAAATGGTTTCTTTAAATCTTTCATATGGGCCAGTTGTGGCATAGCAAGTAAAGCTGCCACCTGTAATGCTCGCATCCCATGTAGGCACTGGTTCATGTCCACACTTTCCCACTTCTGATCCAGCTTCCTACTAGCAGCCTGGAACAGCGGAAAATGGCCCAAGTACTTGATTCTGCTACACACATGACAAACCCAAACAAGGCTCCTGGCTCCAGCCTGTGCTAGTCCCAGCTGATACCACCATCTGGGGAGAGAATCAGCAGATGGAAGATGTCCCTTTCTCTCTAAATCCTTCAAAATACATAAGGTTTTAAAGAAAAACATTTGACAGACAACTCACACCAAACTTGTTTATTGCAGATGGGAATCATTTCATACACAAAGTCACACAAAACTTTTGAATCTTCCTATCATTTGAAAAACCAAGATTAAGTTTTTTAAAAAAATAATGCCTTTATAAGGGTCGGTGCCATGGCATAGCAAGCTAATCCTCTGCATGAGGCTCTGGCACCCCAATGAATTCCTGGTTGATTCACTTCCTCTAGCCAACTCTGTTTAAGAGCCTGGGAAAGCAGAAGATACAGACCCAAGAGCCTGGGCACTGCACCCACATGGCAGACCTGGAAGAAGTTCCTGGCTCCCAGCTTCAGATAGCCTAGCTCTGGCTGGTGCAGCTTTGTAGAGTGAACAAGTGAATGGAAGATTTTTATTTCACTCTGTCTCTCCTCTCTCTCTGAAACTCTGCCTTTCAAATAAAAGTAATAAATATTTTTAAAAGGTTTTATAATTATTCAGCAACACATATAATGATAAGATGGAATACAAATTATATATGTATGTAAATGCATGGACAAAGTACATTTAGTTGACCTCTTGGTACAAGAAAATGGGAATAAAATATGAGGATAGCATCATATTTTTAAAAACTGAATAAAAATTCATTTATTATACCAGTAACAAAAGATATACTAAAAATTAAATAACTTACTGTGTAATTGAATTCTGAACGCTCTTTTCATTTAAAGTCATCCCTGGGGGTGGGTCATTTTGCAAAGCCAATAGTTCTTTCTGTAGTCGTTTCTGGAAAAAAACACCACCAATTACTTGTACTTTCTCCCTTTTACAATATGAAATTTGCAACATAAATTAGTTACCAGTTACTATGCATAAATTTATAACAGTATGACATTTTTGATTAAACTTCCTCCAAATGCTTATACCTTTTCACTTTACAAGCTCCCTCTATTCTCTATTTTTTTACATGCCTAATTCGTAAAATTTGAATTGTCCATCCTATAATTCATAAGCTATTATCAAAACATTTGAACACAGACACCATAAAGCGGTTAAGATTAGCCAGTTATGCACAAACATCAACTTCTTTAGAACTTCCTAGCTACTCTATCGATGCTGCAAAGCTGTAGCAGTCTAAATTCAAGTTGGTTCAAGTTTTACATAATATTTCCTGTTACCTTCTGCTTAAAAAAAACCCCACAACTCTATAATCACTTGAGAAAAGCGACAAACAAGCTTACCAAAGAACCTGAAAGCCTTTGAAAATTTTAAAACTTAAGTTTACAAACCATTCCCTCTACTTCTTTTTCCTCCAATTCATTTGCTTAGATTTATTTTATTTTTATTTCATAGCCTTTATTATTATCATTTCATGATACAGATCCATAGGCCCTGGGATTTCCCACACCCCCTCCCCAATTCCTTTCCCCCTCACTGAGCTCCCCTATATTATTGCTATACTATAGTTCTTCATAAATAGTCATATGTCCATCATTGTGGGCATTGACAATGGCAGAGTCCAGCTTCCTATTGTCTAGATATAATAAACAGTTTCAGTCAGAGTCCATCTTTGGTCTGGAAGTAGAGATGCATACTGCACTGTATCCTCACATTTGGATATGACAGTCTCCATTACACAGTTACTGTACATCCCCTTAAATGAAAAATCACAATACAAAATCAGCAACAGGAAGAAAAATAGAAATTTATAATACCATGAAGCTAAATAATATGCTACTAGATATGATAGTCTTCATTACAGTTACCATACATCCTCTTAAATGAAAAGCCACAAAACAAAATCAACAACAGGAAGAAAAAAGAAATTAACAATACCATGAAGTTAAATAACATGCTGCTGAATGACTAATGTGTCACTGAAGAAATGAAAAAGCAAATCAAGAACCTTCTTGAAGAAAATTATGCTACTGTATGATCTATTTGAAGAGATTAAACTTAAAAAAAAAAATCAAAATCTGTGAGACACAGTTTTCGCTGATCTCCTTGTCCACAGCTTCTCTGTTATTAGTGGGCACTATTTTCCAGTGAAAATTAAACAAAACAAACCACAGGAGCTTTCTCCTGTTGGTTTACTCCTCATTTGGCCACAATAACCTTAACTGAGCTGATTGGAAGCCAGGAGCCAGGGGCTCCCTGAGGGCTTCCCACACCAGTGCTAGGTCCCAAGGATTTGGGCCATCCTCTGTCGCTTTCCCAGGCCATAAGCAGGTAGCTGAATGTGAACCGGAGCAGCCAGGACTCAAATTGGTGTTCATATGGAATGAATAGTGCTTAGAGTGCGTACAGGTGGAGGACTAGCCAGTGGAGCCAATGCCCCAGCCTCACACAGGAGCTTTCAATTTACAGACTTGTAAACCAAGTAACCCTTGGATGGCATTGTGATGCAGCACATTTGGACTCTACCTGTGAAGCTACCATTCCACATGTGCACCAGTTCCTGTCTAGGTTGTTCCACTTCCCATGTTTGCCCTACACCACACATCACCTTCCATCCACTGTTCAATCCCTCACCACCCACCAAATCCTGGGCCTAGGCAAGGCCGAAGCCAGGATCCCAGAGCTTCTTCCAGGATCCAAGTCACGTGTAAGGGACCCCAAGCACTTGGGCTACATTCCAGTATTTTCTCAGGCACATTAGCAGGGAGCTCGGTCAGAAGTGGGACAGCCAAGACTTGAACTGCTGCCCATGCATAATGCCAGAATCACAGGCAGAGGCTTAATTTGCTATGTCACAATGCTGGTCCTGTAAATAAAATTTTAAACTTACTTATTTATCTGAAAGGCAGAATAACAGAAATGGTCAGGGGTGCAGAGAAAGGGAAAAAATATTACTCCACAAATGCCTGCAAAGCCAGTGATGAGCCAAGCTGAAAGCAGTGGCCCAGAAATTCAGCCAGGTCTCCCATATGGGTAGCAGGGGTCCAAGTACTTGAACCACCCTCTGTTGCCTTTCCAGGTGCATTAGCAGGAAGGTGGAGCAGATGCAGAAGAGCTGGACCTCAGAGCAGCACTCCAATATAGAATAAAAGCAAGCATCCCTCCCAAGCAGTGGTCCACTAACCCTAGCTTTATCTAATCCACAGCACTGCAACACCCTTTTACAAATAAGTATTTTAGAACTCTGGGTTAAACAAAGAAAAACTGATTTTTTAACACAGGGCTTCTAACACACTAACTTGCACAGCGATTCTCCAAGGAAAGAAAGATGGCATAAAGAAGCTTACAAAAATAAAGTTTCAATTATTTGAACTCTCATCTTTGGAAAAATACTGCTGTGGAAATGCTCTAGAGAAAAGGAAGACAGGAAAAATAGCCCTTGTTTATGAAGCAAAGGAGAGTCAGTGTGCATTAGTTACTAAGTACAGGAAAGATACAAAGGTAAGGCCAGAAGAGTTTTACAAAATTAGCCCTAGATCTCCTGAACATGATGATGAAAACTGCTAAAGAAAAGAAAGTTTCCAATCTGACAGAAATTCTGATGTATCAACACAGGAAGAGACTTATGGTCAGCTTCCCAAAGAATCCTCAATTAGCCCTGCATCCTGATGTTGAGCACACTTTGTGTAGTTCCCTTTCACCGTTAAACCAGAGTTGCTCTGTGTGACTAGTGGAACTAAACAGAAAGATAGTAAGTACGTCATCATGAGTTTGCTGGGCAGTAATGATTAATACCAAATCTTTCCATCCTCTCCCATTAGAACCACAAAAAGAGGCTACTATCCACTGCTTAATATTTTTTTTCAAATATTTATTTATTTTTATTAGGAAAGTAGGTTTACAGAGAGAAGGAGAGTCAGAAAGATCTTCCATTCGCTGGTTAACTCCCCAAGTGGCTGCAGTGGCTATTGCTGAGCTGATTTGAAATTACAAGCCAAGAACGTCTTCGGGGTTGCCAGGCTTTGGGCCATCTTCTATTGCTTTCTCAGGCTGTAAGCAGGAAGCTGGGTGGAGCAGCCAGAACATAAATCAGCACCCATATAAGATCCTGGCACTTGTAAAGATTTAGCCACTGAGCCATCACATTAGGCCCTCTTCTTCATTTCTATATTATCAAGTTAGAAGCTAACTCAGGCACAGATCTAGGTGTTCAACTGAAAGTGCATAGTCATTGCATTCAAAAATCAGTAACGGCAAATCCTGTCTTCAAGCAGGGAGTAAACTACCTTGCACATCCTCAATAGTGAGAAAGCAGGAGCAGTATCCTGAGAATTAAGGAATGACTACTGATGAAAATAATAATTTACTGATTTAGTAATAAAACTGTTAAAAAGGGCAAACAACGTATCTGTTTGGCAGGCTCACAAAATCAGGAAATTCACCCATAGATGTTTATCTTTGCTGGAATTGCTGTTCCTTAGAAAGAGTAAGAAATATCTTCAAGTGATCATGCCTCAAAGTATCCTTTCAGTTCTTCTAGAAAAATGTCTTAAATTCCTTGGAGGTACACACAGAGGACCTAAAGCAACAGGTAGTAGGTCCCGGTGCAATAGCTAAATGGCTAAATGCTCACCTTGCATGCGTCAGGATCCCTCATGGGTGCTGGGTTGTGTCCCAGCTGCTCCACTTCCCATCCAGCTCTCTGCCTGTAGCCTGCGAAAGCAGTAGAGGACGGCCCAAAGCTTGGGACCCTGCAGTTGCATGAGACATTATGAAGTTCCTGACCCCTGGCTTCAGATTGGTACATCTCTGGCCCTTGTGACCATCTGGGGAGTAAATCAGCAGACGGATGATATTTTTGTCTCTCCTTCTCCCCATAAATCTGATATCTTTCCAATAAATATAAATCTGTTTTAAAAAGGCTTTATTAAAGAGTTGAATGCAAAGATAAATTAAAAATCATATACACTTAAACAACTGAAGATCTGCTATAATCTTTTAGAGGTGCTTTGATTAGCCTATAAAAAATTATGGTTTCCTTCTTACTCATTCTCTCAAAGCATTTGGTCTGGAGGAACCTATCATGTAAGCAGCTTAATTGTGAGGAGGCATTCAACTTCTAACTTTGAAGGCAAAGTATTAAACAGGGCCACTGTGGTGCACTGGTTTGTGTCCTGGCTGCTCCACTTCCAATTCAGCTCTCTGTTTATGGCCTGGGAAAGCAGACTCTGCACCCACATGGGAGGCCCGGAGGAAGCGCCTCCCCAGGGTCAGTTCAATTCTGCCATTTGGGAAGTGAACTAGCAGATGGAAGGCTTTTTCTCTACCTCTTATTCTCTCTGCCTTTCAAACAAAAATAAATCTTAACAACAACAACAAAAATAAAAGCAGATGAAGGGACTGGCATCATGAAGCAACAGGCTAGGCCTCCACCTGTGGTGCCAGCATCCCATCTAGGTGCCAGTTTGAGTCCCAGCTGCTCCACTTCTGATCTCAGCTCACAGCCTGAAAGCAGCAGATGGCAGCCCAGGTACTTAGGCCCCTGCCTCACAAGAGAGAACCAGAAAAACCAGGTTCTGCCTCCTCACTTTAGACCAGCTTCAGCTGCTATAGACATCTGAGGATTAGTCCAGCGGATACATCGCTATTGGTCTCTCAAACACAAATAAAATACATCTTAAACAACAACAACAACAACCCCCCCCCCCAAAAAAAAGAGAGAAAGAAAGAAAGGAAGAGAAAGCCAATGAGAGACAGCAGTAAATGCTTTGATATTGCCAGCTTATAAAGCCATCACAATAGGGCTGGCATTTGGCACAGCAGTTAGTACACTACTGGGGGTACTGCGTCAGAGGGCCTGCATTTGTATTCCCCTCTCCACTTTCACTTCAGTTTCTTGCCAATCTGCACCCCATGAGGGTAATGACTCAAGTCCCTGGGACACTGCCACTCAAATGGGAACCCCAGAAGAAATCCTGGGTCTCCTGGCCGCCGCCTGGCACAGTCCTGGACACTGAGGTCACCTGGAAGATCTTGGTCTCTGTCTCTCAGCCTTTCAATTAAGTGAAAGTTAAAAGAAACAAAACAAAAAAACACAGCAATACTGGTCTGCTTGCCCAGACTGTAGTGAAAATGCCAGCTATAAACTGAAATATTTGTAAATGGGAAATAACTGTAGAAGCGAACCAGTGTAAAACAGCAAAACCCCCAGGAACCACAGTGGGAAAGAAGGGAGATTAGTTTCAGTGGTTCACGGTCAAGTATCCCTCTTGTATGTCTCTAACTTGGTGAAGTATGGGGAAAACACAAATGGATTATAAACATGCCATTATCTTCCAAATCTAAGACATACTACCAACTCTATGACATGCCATTACATGATAAAATACTAGGAAAGGGGGAAAAAAAACAACTCCCTCCAATTATTCAATGATAGACACTGATAACACATATCTTGATTTGAAAGATGTTAAAGTATAAAGAATGGATTTTAAAAACCTACAAAATATGGAATTATAAAGAGTTAACTTTCTTTTCAAGTACACCCTACAACAACACCCAGGAAATAAAACTTCATCAATTAAGTTTCAGTAAATGTAACAACTGAAATGATTCTAGTTCATATTATATCTCATCTATCCCAAAATATGTGCAAGTTAATAATTAAATACGCACTTTATTCTCAGAATTCGTACAGCACTACACAGACATCTATACCTCTAGACACAAAAGGTCTGAAGTCATTAACAAAAAGATTCATTTTGCCTCATTCATCCATTAAAAACAGCCAGGCCTAGAATATCAATGTTTTAAAACATGCTGGGCCCGGCAGTGTGGCCTAGAGGCTAAAGTCCTCGCCTTGAACACACCAGGATCCCATATGGGCGCCAGTTCTAATCCCGGCAGCTCCACTTCCCATTCAGCTCCCTGCTTGTGGTCTGGGAAAGCAGTCGAGGATGGCCCAAAGCTTTGGGATCCTGCACCCATGTGGGAGACCTGGAGGAAGTTCCTGGTTCCCGGCTTCAGATCGGCGCAGCACCAGCCGTTGCGCTCAGTTGGAGAGTGAATCAATGGGTGGAAGATCTTCTTCTATGTCTCTCCTCCTCTCTGTATATCTGACTTTGTAATAAAACTAAATAAATCTTAACAAACAAACAAACAAAAACATGTCAACTCTAAAATAAACCTGAGAGTTACCTAACCTTCATCTTATTGTTGCTCAAGTCTGGAAAGCTCGCAGCAATCTGAGCTCTTCTGAGAAACCCATAGGGGTTCTCACATTCAGTCAGAAGGAACCTAACACATTTAAACACCACCGCATACAGGCCACTTAACACTTTCGGAACTAGTTTCGCTTAAGGAACTAGCACGTATTCTTACTCCTTCCTCATATAAATGAGTGATATGAAACTGTGTTTCACAAATTCCTTTTTTCTCATGAGAAAACCGCTGACAAATTCTCCACTATACAACTACCAATGACAAGGTAATTAGGACACATTAAAAGGTGAATTAACATTCTAGTATAATATATTACCTGAAAATATCTTCCATCATTCCAACAACCACGGATGTGCGACACTTCCTAAACCATAAACCATTTTACACCTTAGTGCACAAGAGCTTTTATTTTTTCTTCAGATTTATCTTCAGTTATTTGAAAGGCAGAGTTACTGAGAGAAGGAAGGAGAGACACAAGAGGTCTTCTGTCTACTGGTTCATTCCCCAAATGGTCACAAGTGCCAGGAATGGGCCAACCAAAGCCAGGAGCTTCACCCGGGGCTCCCACCTGGGTGACAGAGGCCCAAGAATCTGGGCAACTCCCATAGCTTTTCCAGTTGCATTAGCAGGGCGTTGAATAGCAAGTACAGCATCTGGGATCCTAGCTGGTGCACATGTGGGATGCTGACCCTGCAACCTCAACTTAACCAGCTACACCACAATGCCAGAGAATTATTATTTAGATTTATTCTTCTTTATGACTGTTAAGGAGATAATAACATGAAAAAGTTCCTTCTCTCCCTATCTTTCACTGTCACCCCTCCAAGAGTCATCATAGTATAGTTTTTCCTACTGAAGATGAAATACGGGAACACAAGGACATGAAATAAAATACTCACATATTAGTACTCTTAGCCTTCAAATGTATAGCCTTCAGAAGGCTCAAGAAACAGGCTGTAGAGAGCAGTAAAAGCAATCTAAAAAGTAATCTCAGGGCCCGGCAGTGTGGCCTAGCAGCTAAAAGCCCTAGCCTTGAACTAGCCAGGATCCCATATGGTCGCCAGTTCTAACCCCAGTGGCCCCTCTTCCCACCCAGCTCCCTGCTTGTGGCCCAGGAAAACAGTCAAGGACAGCCCAAAGCTTTAGGACCCTGCACCCGTGTGAAAGACCTGGAGGAAGTTCCTGGCTCCTGGCTTTGGACTGGTGCAGGACCAGTCACTGCAGTCACTTAGGGAGTGGATCATCAGAAGGAAGATCTTCCTCTCTGTCTCTCCTCCTATCTGTATGTGTATATCTGACTTTGCAATAAAAATAATACATCTTTAAAAATAATAATCTCAGCAATATTGTTGTGGCATAGCAGGTCAAGCCACTGCCTGCAACACTGGCATCCAAAACAGACAGATGCTGGCTTGTGTGTTGGCCTGATACTGGCCTTGAAAAACAGTTTGGGCCTCTGCTACTTACATTAGAAATCTCTTCCTCTAACTTCACTTTTTAAATTATTGTTTCTAAAAAAGTGTAATCACTCTAAAATATAATCACTGAAACACACCACCAGCATTGTGCATATGACATGCATTAATTCCAGGACCGCTGTGGATACAACAATCCCCAGATACTCAAATCCCTTATGAAAATGACATGGTATTTACATGTAACTCCTGAATACTCTAAACTGTCTCTACATTGCTTAAAATATCTACTATAATGTAAAGGCTACCTAATAGCTGTTATATTGCTTAGGCGACATTGACAAGAAAACATCAGTACATGTTCAACAGGCACAATTTCTCATCTCTGAGTGTTTGATCTGTGTCTGAGGAGGTGAAATCCACAAATAGAGGACAACTGTAAATTCTACTGTATCCTATTCCTGCTCCCGAAACTTAAAATGCCAATGCCAGCACAAATAAGAACTCATAAAATCAAACTAAGTTTGACTATGCCAAATGCTTCCTTGGCATGGTCAAGAAATGAGATACAATAGATTAAATAAAAGGTGAAAATTAACATTAAAATTTACATTTTTAAGAGATGTATTTATTTTTATTTCAAAAGCAGATTTTACAGAGAGGAGAAAGAGATGTTTTCCACCTGCTGCTTCACTCTCCAAATGGCTGCAATGTCCAAAGCTGAGTTGGTCTAAAGCTGGGAGCCAGGGACTACTTCGCAGGCTCCTGGCTCCTAAGCGGGAGGCCATTATCCACTGCCTTCCCAGGCCACAAGCAGAGAGCTGGATTACCACTGAAGCAGCAGGGGCCTGGCACCATAACATAGCGGTTAAAGTCCTTGCCTTGAACATGCCAAGATCCCATATGGCCACCAGTCTAATTCTGGCAGCTCCACTTCCCATCCAGCTCCCTGCTGTGTCTGGGAAAACAGTCAAGGACAGCCCAAAGCCTTGGGACCCTTCACCTGTGTGGGAGACCAGGAAGAAGTTCCTGGCTCCTGGCTTCGGATTTGCTCTGCTCCAGCTGTTGCAGTCACTTGGGGAGTGAATCAATGGATGGAAGATCTTCTTCTGTCTCTCCTCCTCTCTGTATTCTGCCTTCCCAATAAAAAAAAAAAAAAAAAAAAAAAAAAAAAACAGAAGTGAAGCAGTGGGTGCAGCGCATTGGCCTAAGCCACGAATGTCCTTGCTTTGAATGTGCCGGGATCCCATATGCGTACTGGTTCTAATTCCAACAGCCCCGCTTTCCATCCAGCTCCCTGCTTGTGGCCTGGGAAAGCAATCTAGGATGGCTCAAAACCTTGAGACCCTCTACCCGTCTCAAGACTCGTGGGAGACTCGGAAGAGGCTCTGGGCTCTGGCTTCGGACTGGCTCAGTCTTGGCTGTTGCAGCCATTTGGGGAGTGAGTCCAAGGACAGAAGATCTTCCTCTCTGTTACTCCTCAATGTATATCTGACTTTCCAATAAAAATAAATATTTAACAAAAAAACAGAAATGAAGCAGCTAGGACATGATCCAGAACCAGCATGGGATATCAGTGCTTGCCGAAAGAGGATTAGCATGCTACATCACACCACCGGCCCCAAAATTTATTTTTATTTATTTTTATTTTTTTAAAGATTTATTTTATTTTTATTGGAAAGGCGGATATACAGAGAGGAGAGACAGAGAGGAAGATCTTCCGTCTGATGATTCACTCCCCAAGTGAACAAGACGTCCATTGCTATGCCGATCCGAAGCCAGGAGCCTCTTCCGGGTCTCCCACGTGGGTGCAGGGTCCCAAAGTTTTGGGCCGTCCTCCACTGCTTTCCCGGGCCACAGGCAGGGAGCTGAATGGGAAGCAGGGCTGCTGGGATAGAACCGGCGCCCATATGGGATCCCGGGCGTGCAAGGCGAGGACCTTAACCACCTGCGCCATCGCGCAGGGCCCCAAAATTTATTTTTAAACATTTAAACTTACTGTTCCTTTAAATGAAACTGACTTCTTTGGGCTGTGTTTGCTTTTTTCCATGAACCCAGTGAATTCATACACAACCTAAACCTATCTCACTCCAGGAGACAAAGAGGGTTACAACTCAGGAGCAAAGCTTATCTACTCAGCACAGTCCAGAGCTCAGGCATCTGATGTTCTGGAAGCTAAACCCCAAATAAAATACTGAAGTTACCAAGAAATCTTGTCCTAGAATGAGATAAAAGACAATTCAGAGTCATTCTCCCTTTGATTGCATATTATAGATGAAAATTTTTTAAAAAAAGAGCCCTAGATCTGCTATCTAAGTTGTAGTCAGGATTTTGAGTGCACAATAAATCTTAAATATGCTGAACAAAATGATGACTCTGTCCTCAAAGACAGGGAAAGTTTGGTAGGACTCAGAAACCGAACTTCAGATCCATCATGAGACAATAACTGATACATTAGTGTATATGACTTATTTTTCAAAGTGCAAGTACAATGTAAACCTTAGGAGTGTGAGATATTGCAGTCTGAACATTTGTGTCCCACCAAAATTCCTATGGTGAAATCTAGTCCCGAATGCATTAGCAGGAAGACATAGGATCTTTGGGAAGTTAAGTGGGTATGAAACCAGAGTTCTGGTAAATAATGCCTCTACAGAAAACCCTGGATTCCAAGATGGCTGAATTGGGAAAACACATGAAAACACATGCCAATTCTAACCCGAGGAAGGTTAACAGAAGTGGAGCAGGTACATTCCCAAAGAGCTGAAGAAAAGCTGGCAGTGAAAACATTACCAAAAGAAGAGATGCAGTGGAAAAGCATGACAGTACACCAACAACAAGCAGGGATGCCACACATGAACTCCACAGCCAGGGGCTGCAGCAAACACCAGCATCTGAGAGCAAAGGGAGGGCAGACTGTGCTCTGGCACTGCTGATATGCCCGAGGGAGAACTCTGAAGGCCACTCTGACTTTAAGGCAGGCATGGAGCCTTGGTGGCGGGCAGGGTCCCATGTGCAGGGAAAGTGCATTTCTTTTCTCCCATGCCCTCACAAGGGTACTCAGTAACTGGCAGAGATAGTCCCACTTTCATGCCAGGAGAAATAGAGGTGGCATTTGCAGATGACCAACCAGGTGACTTCATAAATCCACATTTCCCACTGACTTTGTGTCTGGTCCAGTAGGTTGGCAGGAGGCTGGGCACCCACTTGGTGAATAAGGCACTTCCATCCTCCCACCGTGTCACAGGTTCCAAGACTCAAAAAATGCTAAGGCAGAGCACCACAGGCAGCTGGTTCTGGGAATGCCTCTACTATCTGGGGACGAGGCAGGTTCACAGGGCTGAGAGCGGATCCCCTACTCATGGGCTATGCTTAAGGAAATTCTGTGGCTGTACAACACAGTGTGGTACACATCTACATCTCTGAGCAATCACTTCAGAGGCTAAGAGATTGAGCGGCTGCAATGGGTCATTGTGCTCACACTGAGAACTCTCCTTCATATGATAACCCTGAACATTGATAACTTGAGAGGTGGGTGAGATTGTGATTATTCTAGCCGATGAGACCATAACCTCCCCGTACTAACAGAGGAGACCTACCACACTCAACCTGGGTGTCAGACGGTACGCCCCACACTTGAGCACTGACCAGAGCTTAGAACCCTGCCCACAACATGTCAGTGGCAATCCACTAAAGGAGCTGACACCACAGAGGCAAAGTTTAAATGCAAAAGCCAAAAGATGGGAAAATTAACAAGTGTTTCCACAAATGCCTATAAATAAATGTTGAAATAAAGATGATGATATGACTTTCCAAAAAGAATATAACACTTCGATATTTAGAATATGGCAACGAAGACAATGATAAAATGCCTAACCATAAGATCACTCAAACAGATTTATGATATAAACAAATTTATATAAGGTTGAACATTTTTACTGACAAAGATACTGAAGAGAAATAAAATTCAAGCATCAGAAATGAAGAGACTCTTATACCAAATAGAAAACACAGCGGAAAGCCTCAACAACAGACATGGCACAGCAGAAGAAAGAAGATCTGAGCTAGAAAATGAAACCTCGGAAATATCTCAGACAAAAAGGAAAGAAATCAGAAAATGTTGCTTTCAGATTTACAGGATGCTATCAAACAACCAATCACACATGTCTTAGGAGTTCCTGAAGCCATGGGAGAATGATTAGAAAGCCTACTCAGTGAAATAAGAGGAGAAAATCTCCTTGATTTGGAAAAAAGAGACATCCAAGTACACAGAAGCACACAGAACTACTAGAACAAATACTCAGAAAAGGTCTTCACCATAACACATTTTCAGTATTAAAACATAAAGATTCTATGTGACAAAAGTAAACGTATATGCACCCACTGACAGGGTGGTCTGACTATAAAATAAATGTTAGCAGATCTAAAGAGAGACAAACTCAAGTAACTACGGGAAATTCAACACTACACTTTCATCCTTGGATAGATAAATTATGCAGAAAATCAACAAAAGATTACACAGCTAATCTACAACACACACCACATGAACAAATTGGCATGTACAGAACACTCCATCCCACAGTTTCAGAATACACATTCTTTTCATTAGGGCATGGAACTTTCTCCATAGGCGTTATGCTAGGCTATAAAAACAGTCTCAGCAAATTTTTAAAAACTGAAATCATGGTACATATCTTTTCTGACCACAGTGGAATGCACCTGAAAACTGACAACTCAAGAAACTCTTAAAAATATCAAATTAAGGAAATTGGACAATACACAAACGAATGAACGGTTGGCCACTGCAGAAAACACAAAATTCCTGGAAACAAATAAACATGACATCACACATATCAAAACTTCTGGGATACAACAAAAGCAGTGGTAACACAGTTTAGGGGCCAGCTCTGCAGTGTGGCTGGAAAAGCTGTCATCTACATCGCCTGCATCCCATTTGAGTCATGAGTCACAGTGGCTCCAATTGAAAAAAGAAAAAAAAAAAAAAACATTTTTATTAGAAAGGCAAATTCGATTTACAGAGAGAAGGAGAGACAGAGAGAAATATTGTCCATCCACTGGATCATGCTGTGACCGCCAGAGCTAAACCGATCCAAACCCAGGAGATTCTTCCAGGTCTCCCACACAGGTGCAAGGTCCCAAGGCTTTGAGCCATCTTCTGCTGCTTTCCCAGGCAGGGAGCTGGAAGGGAAGTGGAGCAGCTGCAGCTGGGACATGAACCAGTGCCCATATGGGATCCTGGTGCTTGCAAGTTGAGGATTTATCCCTTAAGCCATTGTGCCAGGGCCAGCTGCTTCACTTTCAATCTAATTCCTGTTAATATACCTGGGAAAGCAACTAAAGCATTTAGGGTCCCTTCTCCCAGAAGTGAGAACCAGAGGAAGCTCCTCCTGGTTTCAGCATGACCAAGGCTCAACATGGTAACAACTGGGGATTGAACCAGAGGATGAAGATTCTCTTTCTCTCTCTCTACCCTGCCCCAATACACCCACTATGCTTTTAAAATTAAAAACAAATGTTTCTTTTGCCCTCCCCCACCATGCTTTCAAAATTGAAAACGAAGCATTTTCTTTTTCTTTTACAAAAAGATAGGGCCAGGGCCCACGACAGTGATTCAGCAGCTGAAGTCTTCGCCTTGAGCGTGCCAGAATCTGATATGGACCCGGGTTCTAATCCAAGCAGCCTGGCTTCCCACCCAGCTACCTGCTTGTGCCCTGGGAGGGCAGTAGAGGATGGCGTGAAGCTTGGGACCCTGCACTTGCATGGGAGACCAGGAAGAAGTTCCTGGCTTCAGATAGGCTCAGCTCAGATAGGCTCAGCTCCAGCCACTGCGGTCACTTGGGGAGTTAATCATCAGTTGGAACATGTTCCTCTCTGTGTCTCTTCCTCTCTGTATATCTGCCTTTCTAATAAAAATAAATACATCTTGGGCCTGGCGGTGTGGCCTAGTGGCTAAGGTCCTCACCTTGAATGCACCAGGATCCCACATGGTCGCTGGTTCTAATCCCAGCAGCTCCATTTGCTTTCTCTCTCTCCTCCTGTCTGTATATCTGACTTTGTAATAAAAACAAAATTTAAAAATAAAATAAATAAATAAGTACATCTTAAAAAAATACATCTTAATAAGCATGGTAACTCAATAGGCTTATCCTTAGTGCTTAGCCTTGTAGTGCTGGTATTCTATATGGATGCCAGTTCTAACGCTGGCTGTTCTACTTCTGATCCAGCTCCCTGCTTATGGCCTGGGAAAGCAGCAGAGGTTGGAGGATGTCAAGTCTTTGGGCTTCTGCACCCATGAGGGAAACAGAAGCAGCTCCTGGTTCCGGGTTCCAGATTGGCTCAGCTCTGGCCGTTGAGCCATTTAAGGAGTAAACCATCAGATGGAGAATCTGTGCCTCATTCTCTGTAAGTCTGCTACAACTCTCTACGTTGCAATTTATAGCTCACTTAGCATAATTGTTAGAACAAAAGTATTTTCCTAAAATGCACTGCAACCTATTGCCATTTTTATTGGTCTAAGGTCAATAATTTCCAGTGAAAATGTAATTTTGTGGTTTATCACAAGCTTCATGTGGCTGTTCATTTGCACCCTTTAAAAGGATATTTGAAATATCTTGGCAATTGTGAAAATATTGTTGTCTGAGAGCTCATCAAGGAAAGTATCAAATCCAATAATGGAGGTCAAGAAAACCTCTACTTAGGAGTCAGCATGGACAGAACTGTGTTAACTGCGAACCTCCAACTATTAACTGAAGTCAGGTGCACACTCATATCTGCTTTTTATAGGAAAAACTAACACTTCTGGCATTAGAAGTTCTGTGTCAGTATTGCAGCATGGTTGCTTAAGCTGCTGCCTGTAGTACTGGTATCCCACATGGGCACCCATCTAAGTCCTAGCTGCTCAATTTCTGATCAGCTCCATGCTAAGGCACCTGGGAAAGCAGGGGATGGTCCAAGAGCTTGGGCCACTGCACCCACATAGAAGACCAGATAAAGCTCCTGGTTTTGACCAGACTCAGCTCCGGCTTTTGCAAGCTGTTACGGGCACCAGTCTGTATCCTGGCTGCTCCATTACCAATCCAGCTCCCTGCTTGTGGCCCGGGAAAGCAGTCAAGGACAGCCCAAAGCCTTAGGACCCTGCACCTGCATGGGAGAACAGCCATTTAAGCAGTGCCAAATGGCACCAATCGTTCGGGGAGTGAAAAAGCTGACTGAATAGAGTACTCACTTGCGATCACTGCCCTCTCTGTAACACTGCCTTTCAAATAAATACTTCTTTAAGAAATGGGGAGTGAGGGTGAGGGAGTGTGGACACTAGCACTGTGGCTTGGCTGGTTAAGCCATCACCTGCTCACACAGGTGCCAGTTTGAGTCCTGGTTACTCCATTTCTGACCCAATTTCCTGTTGATTTTGCCTGGGAAAGCAGTGGAAGATGCCCCAACTGCTTGGGGTCCCCTTTACCCATGTGGGAGACCCAGAAGACGTTTGCAGCTTCAGCATGGCACAGCCCTGGATACTTCAGTCATTTGGGGAGTGAACCAGTGATGGAAGACACCTCTCCCTATCTCTCTCTAACTCTTCCTTTCAAATAAATCTTGACAGAAACAAAACAAAGAAAACACACATAGATTGTATATTGTGAGTACATAAATAGGAGGGAAAAAACTGGCTATTTTTTAAAAACTTACGGGCTTACAGTTATCCTATGACTCAGTAATTACACTCCTGGGTCCATAGCTAAATCAAAGTATAACATGCATGTACATAAGAACATTTGCATGAACATACATGGAAGCATATAATCAAGACGTGAAAATGATCCAAATGATTGATCAACTGATGGATACAAGAAGCAATTCACATTATCAGTTGACAGAGTAAACAAATTCTGAGTACAACCATAAAATGAATATTTTGCCACCAAAAAAAATGAAGTGCTAATACAAGTACCTACTTACAAATAATTCATATATGACCCCAATTATATGACAATGCCCAGAAAAGTTATATTCACAGAGACAATTTAAATTAGTGGGTTTCCAGAAGCTGCAAAAATGAAGAAATTGGGAATGACTGCAAGCAGATAAGGGGTTTCACTTTGGGGTAACCAGAATGTTCAAAATTCAGTTTTAAATACATTAAAAGCCACTGAATTGTACACTTTAGCAGGATTAAGTTTTAATTAATTTTATTTCTTTAATATAAAGTAAGTAAATTTAACATGTTTCATGGTTTAAATTTAGAAGCACAGAAGCTCCTCCCATCCTCCTCCTCTTTTAAAAGATAAGTTTTGTGCTATATAAATTACATTTCAATTGAAAGAACCTGATTTTTCTTTTTTTTAAAAAAAGATTTATTTATGTATTGGAAAGTCATATATACAGAGAGGAGGAGAGACAGAGAGGAAGATCTTCCATCCAATGATTCACTCCCCAAGTGAGTACAATGGCCGATGCTATGACGATCCAAAGCCAGGAGCCAGGAACTTCCTCCAGGTCTCCCACACACGGGTGCAGGGTCCCAAGGTTTTGGGCTGTCCTCGACTGCTTTCCCAGGCCACAAGCAGGGAGCTGGATGGGAAGTGGGGCTCCGGGATTAGAACCGGTGCCCATATGGGATTGCGGCGCATTCAAGGTGAGGACTTTAGCCGCTAGGCCACGCCGCTGGGCTTGAAAGAACCTGATTTTTCAAAGTGATATAGAGGACCCATAATTTTATTTAGTTATTGGTCAGATTCTGAAGTATTGGCAAAAATACACATTAATTAAAAACCCTTTTTCCGGTGTCTCTCTCTCTCCCCTCTTTCGAGAGGCACCCCACCTCCTGGCTTTCTCTTGGGAGGTGCTTCCCCTTTCTTCTCCCTTCCCTGCTCACCTGGTCCCTTCGCAAATAAACTTTTCTGTGTGCAACAGAAAAAAAAAAATTCCGTTCTCCTTCCTATGGTGTGGAAATACAGAGATCTCACATGAGACATGATGATAACAGAAATACAGGTTTTTCCATTGATGGCTAACAGAGTAATCAGGAATCAGGGAAATCAGGAAAAGAAGCTATGTGGTAGCGATGATAATTTTAAAATAGGTAGGGCCTACAGATTACAAGTTATAATTCACAAATAACTAAAGATATATGCAATGAAATAATCTGCAACCTTACCCCATATGAATGTTTTATCATTTCTTTGTTGGGGTGTAGAAGGAAAAGCTGGCTAGGCAGTTAAGTGGCAAAACAAGAATTCAAGTTCAAATTTATGTGATTGCAAAGGTTGTGTTCATTCATTCATTCAGTATTCACTGACGGCCTCAAAACTTGGAGTCACAAAATGAAATGAGCCATTCCTATCTAAAGAGCAGATGCAACCAGGGCAAAGGCCCTCAGGCAGGAGCAGCATGGTGGTCAGGAAGAAACAAAGGACTGCGTTCTCTTGGACCTCGGGAAAGTGGCACATCAGGCTGAGGAGCTGCAGCTCTTACCCAAGTCCCAGGGGTTCTCTTCAGATACCTGCTAACCACACTGGGAGGGCAGCGCAAGATGACCCAAGCACTTGGGCCTCTGACACACCACATGGCAGGGCCTGGCTTAGACCTGGCTACTGTGGGTCTGGAAGATCTTTTTCTCTAGTCACTGTGCTTTTCATAGAACTTCTTTTTGAATAAGGCCTTTTAATATTAAAAGTGATTCTGAATAATATTAGGAGAAGATCAGGAAACCGCAGCAGGATTGTCAATGAAGTGATATCTGTTTTAAAACAACTTAACCGTGGATTGAAAAAATCATGAGACAAGGAGAGAAGCAGGGAAATCAGTTATGAAGTTGTTGAATAATCTGAGATGATGATGATGATAAAGATGATGATATATGGAGTAATTCAGAAGAATGGACAAGTAGTTGAGAATCGGACTTCTTTGTTTTTGTTTCTTAACAGAGAAAGAGTAATAGAAGTCTTCCACTTACTAGTTTGCTTTCCAAACAGCCACAATGTCCATCTGAGCTGAGCTCATCAGATCCGAAGCTGGAAGCCAGGAGCTTCTTCTAGGTCTCCCAAGTATGTATGTGTATATGGAGGGGTATATATATATATATATATATATATATATATATATATATATATACATACACATACACATATAGACGTGTATATATATATGTATATATATATACACAGACACACACATATATATACACACGCACATATAAATTAAAGTTGATTGACTAATGGTTTGACAATGGGTGAGATGAAACCAAGGCTTTTGGTTCAGAAACCAGAAGAATGAAATTGCCACATACCAACAGAAGATACCACAGAAAACAGATATGAGAGGGGTAGGTGCGCAGTAGGCAAGACAAAGTTTGAGATGCTAGTGTAGTGGCATAATGGGTAATTCTCTACCTGCCATGTCAGCATCTCCTACATACAGCAGTTCAAGTCTCAGCTTCTCCACTTTTTTAAGATTTATTATTTATTTTTATTGCAAAGTCAGATATACAGAGAGGAGGAGAGACAGAGAGGAAGATCTTCCATCCAATGATTACTCCCCAAGTGACCGCAATGACCAGTACAACACCAATGTGAAGCCAGGAGCCAGGAACTTCCTCCAGGTCTCCCACACGGGTGCAGGGTCCCAGCTTCTCCACTTCTCATTCTGCTCTCTGCTTATGATCTAGGAAAGCAGCAGAGGATGACCCATATCCTTGGGCCCCTGCACCCATGTGGGATACCCAGAAGAAACTCCTGGCTCCACACTTTGGATAGGCTCAGCTCCAGCTGTTGCAGCCATCTGGGGAGTGAACCAGAAGACCGCAAACCTCTCTTTTTCTCTCCTTTTCTCTTGATAAATCTACCTTTCAAATATAAATAAATTAATTTTAAAAAAGAAAGCTAGAGACATCCATGTCCCATATTTTTTTTTCTGTTGCAGACAGAAAAGTTTATTTGCAAAGGGACCAGGTGAGCAGGGAAGGGAGGGAAGGGGAAAGCACCTCCGGAGAGAAAACCAGGAGGTGGGGTGCCTCTCAAAAAAGGAGGGAGAGAGCGAGAGACACCCCATGTCCCGTATTAGAGTGTTTGGGTTCAAGTTCTAGCTCCAGTTGTGATCCCAGCTTCCTACAAATGGAAAGAAATGTGGGATCACAAGACCTTCCCTAGGAAGAAGAACGTGATGTCATCGGAGCCCACACGGTGGCACAAGTTAAACTGCCACCTGAGATGCGATGCCAGCATCCCATCAGGCATTAATCTGTGTCTCAGCTGCTCCACTTCTGCTCCAGCTCCCTGAGAACAGGCCAGGGAAAGCAGCGCAAAGTGGTCCTGGTGTTTTGAGCCACCCATGCTGGAGACCTGGATGAAGCTGCTGGCTTCCAGCATTACCCTGACCAGTGTTGGCTGCTGTAGCCATCAGAGGAGTGAACCAGTGGATGGGAGAGCCCTCTCTTCCTCACTCTCTTTGTTAGCTCTGACTTAAACAAAAACACTGACAGCTCAAGTGCTTAGGTTCCTGCCACTCACATGTAAGACGAGCATTGGGTTCTGGATTTCCGGCTTTGGAATGCCTCAGTCCCAGCTGCTGTGAACATTTGAAAAAAGTCAATCAGTTGGCAGACCACTGTTTTTATATCTCAAATATGAAAAAAATATTAAATATTTTTAACAAAAAAAGTTGGTTTGGGGAAGATAAACTTTTTAAAGTTCACTTATTTATTTGAAAGGTAGAGTTACAGAGGAGAGACAGAGACAAGAAAGATCATCTGTCCACTTGTTCACACCAAAAATGGCAGCAATGGCTGGAGCTGAGCCAGTACAACCCTAGGGAGCCCAAAGACTTGGGCCATCTTCCCCTGCTTTCCCAAGCACATTATCAGGGAGCTGAATCAGAAGTGGAGCAGCCATATCAGATTGGGCCTATAGCATCCACCAGCACATATAAGACCCAAGGAGTAGGAGGGGAGGGTGTGTGTATAAGCCTAGTAGGGGGCTGCAGGGACTCTCCTTGTGAAAAGTGCTCCCACTGGTCAGCAAACAGCTGGGACTGGGGGCAGACTGGTATGTGCAGGAACCAGAGGAAATGCAGGTTAGTTGGCCTTTGCAACAGTATGGGCTGGCAGATGCAGGGAACTGGAGAGCAAGTTTTGTCAGACTAGACCACAGTACTACCTGGAAAGCACAAGAACTGAGGATGGGAGCAGACCTACTAGCGAAACTCTGGGCATCTCCTTGATGGGTCACAGCTCTTACCAGTGAGTGTGAGGACCAGGGCTGGGGGTTGGTTTGGCTAGACAGACGGTGGCACCATCAGCATGTATGTGGGCTGGATAGTAAGGCTGGTAGGCTTCAATACCCAACAATGTGTACAAGAGCCAAATGGGATGACGGATGGACAGGACAAGTCTGCTATACACAGCAGCATATTCAGAAGCCGAGGCTGAAGGTGTCGCTGGTGAGGGATTACTAGGGTTGCTTCAAGTAAGCTGCGGTTCCTGCTGGTTGTGCACAAGGGCTGAGTGTGTGGTGGGCAGCGTTGGGCTGGCCAATAATATCCAGTGGTTTGCACAGGAGATCGGACTGGGGATAGAACTAACCAGGCAACTACAACTCTGTGTGTGTGTGTGTGTGTGTGTGTGTGTGTGTGTGTGTGTGTGTGTGTGTGTGTGTGTGTGTAGGCTGATGTGGGTGATAGACTGGAGTAGACCCCGTACTGGCTGACACACACAGAAGTCAGATCCAGAGTAACTCTGGCAAGGTTTCTTTGGGGACCACCCTCCCTAACCACTGACTCAGAATCACTGTATTCAGAACTCCAAGCATTGGGAAAAAACACACAATCTATCAGACATGTGCCTCCTTGGTTGCATGAAGCCTGAGCAGTGGACAGCATGCCCAAATGCGCAAGGGGGACATGACAACCAGTTCATTGAGGCCTGCAGAGGACATCTAGCACCACAGAGAGCAGAACAAATTGGACAGCTCCCCCTAGTCAAGCTTTTACAGCAGGTATCTGGTCAAGTGTGGACTCTAAGGTGGACTATGTCAGCCAATGGACTTTGGAGGAATTTCCTCAACCTTGGAGCAATGAGATCAACAGCACCTCAGAACTATCAAAACCACTTTAGTAGTACCCTCAGAACAAGCTCCAAATCAGAGATCCTGGAATAACATCAAGTGGTCTTCCCCTATCACGGAGTACCAATGTGATGAGTATGCTGGGAGCAGTCCTTTTCCCCTCTCTGCCCACTTTTCCCAGATACAAGAAGAAAAAGGAGACCAAAGGCAGCTGTCTCATCCACTTTCCCCTATTCTTAGACCCTCCCCACCCTAATCAGTGGTCCAACTGGGCATGTATATGTTTCAACTAAGTAAACATCATCAAAAATAAAATTGTTAAAAAAAAAAAAAAACAAGTGCAGCAGCCAGGACTCAAAGTAGCACCCATATGAGATGCCAGCATGACAGGCAGCAGCTTTACCAACTGCCACGATACTGAACCCAAGGAAAACCTTACAAAAGTTTATCTCTAGGCTAACCTTTTTGTCCCAAGTACTACGTTACACAATGATTTTGCACAATACAGCTTTTTCAGTAGTAAAATGGGATTTGAAGTCAGCTCTTTAGATTCCACATATTATGCTCTTTATTTCTACAGAAGCTGTAAAACATCCGGACCAAAGCACTGGCCCCTCTTGATGGATTTTAAGCAAATGAATGAATTCAGTTTTTTCTCAGAATAAAAACAAATCAAAACCATGGATTACTTGTTACTGATCCAAAAGCTACGTTCACAAATAAAGATAATCAAATTTTTAAAACAGCTGACATTAAGTATTTTGCAGATAATATTCATGACAGACAGCAATGACATAAAGGTACAATAAAATTTACCTAACATGCTTTTAATTTAGGTAAATACTAAGAAGAGTTTATTTTCAGAAAATGTCAGATCACCCCACTTTCAACATTCTTCTTGACAATATTTTTAAACACTAAAAACTTATCATCATAATTTTGTTCAATGTACAAGCAAAAAAATCTGATCCATAGGGGCCAGCACGGAGGAATGACAAATAAAGCCACCACCTACGACACCCACATCCTACAAGGGCCTGCTCCACTTCCAATCCGGCTTCCTGCTTCCTAGGAAAGCAGTGGAAGATGGTCCAAAGGCTTGGATCGCTGCCACCCAAGTGGCAGACCCAAGTGAAGCTTCATTGTGACTCAGTGCTGACTGTTCAGCCAACTGGGAGTAAACCAGGAGAGGAAAGAGCTGTCTCTCCCTCCATGTAACTTCATTTTTTAAGTAAGCAATTTCTTACATGTGATCCATAAAGTAATTTTATATTATAAATAGTAATATTTCCTTTCATTTTCTTAAAGGAATATAAAATATTATAGTAAATGCTTAATTCCTGACTGAAACATTAAATAATTATTCCGATGACTTCTGTATAATACTATAAACATTTTAATATGTTCAAGGCCTATAACTTGACGTCAGAGTTCAGAGCATATATCCTAACTGCTTTATTACTTTTTTCTTAAAGATTTATTTGTTTTTATTGAAAAATCAGACATATAGAGAGAGGATGAGAGACAGAGAGGAAGATCTTCAGTCCACTGGTTCACTTCCCAAATGGCGGCAGTGGCTGGAGCTGAGCCAATCTGAAGCCAGGAGCTTGGAGTCTCTTCTGGGTCTCCCATATGGGTGCAGGGTCCCAAAGCTTTAGGCCATCTTTGACTGCTTTCCCAGGCCACACGCAGGGAGCTGGATGAGAAGTGTAGCCTCCAGGACAAGAACCGGCGCCCGTGTGGGATCCCAGGACATGTGAGGCAAGGACTTTAGCCACTAGGTTACCGCCCCGGGCCCTATTACTCTGTTCACAACAGAAGTTGTTTTACTTCATTTTAGAAAAAAAAAATCAAAAACCAGAGGAAATATGAAAATACTTGAAAAACCCTTAAGTGATGATAAGCAAATCAAGAAAAAAGAACCAGCTTTTTGCAACCTAGCTACAAACATGAATTTTAGGTCATTCCTTAATAGGTACTCAACCTATTACAAAACTGTTTAATAGATTTCCCTAAAATGAAATTAAACTAATTTAGAATTTCCTTTAGGAAATTTAGGAATGCTTGCTTAAGTATCAACTGATAAATGTTTACTGTTCTCACTACATGCAGTTCAAGGACAGAGGAAATGTATGAAGTATACGGCCCAAGGGTAGAAAAGATCTGAAAAGTTAAATAAAAATCTGAACAGGAGTAGACATTGGGGCACAGCATGTTAAGACACCACCTGTAACACCTGCCTTCCAGGTGAATCCCCATGTAGGGCCAAACTCAAACACAATTCAGATCCAACTCCCTGCTAGCGTGTCTGGGAAAGCAGCCAAAGATGAGCCTCTTTTTTTTTTTTTAAAGATCTATTTTATTTTTATTGGAAAGGCGGATATACGGAGAGGAGAGACAGAGAGGAAGAACTTCCATCCGATGATTCACTCCCCAAGCGGCCGCAACGGCTGGAGCTGAGCCAATCCAAAGCCAGGAGCTTCTTCCAGGCCTCCCACATGCGGGTGCAGGGCCCCAAAGCTTTGGGTCGTCCTCGGCTGCCCTCCCAGGCCACAAGCAGGGAGCTGGATGGGAAGCAGGGCTGCCGGGATTAGAACCGGCGCCCACATGGGATCCCGGGTGTGTAAGGCGAGGACCTTAACCACTACACCATCGCGCCGGGCCCAACAAAGATGAGCCTCTTATGTGGGAGACTGCAATAGAATTCCTAGCTTCTGGCTTCAGCCCTTGTCAGGGCCAGCACTGTGGCCCACTAGGTTGTACAGCAGCTTGTGACTCCAGCATCCCATAAGGGTAGCAGCTGGAGTCCAGGTAACTCCCCTTCCTGTCCAGCTCCCTGGTGTATCCCACCTGAGAGGACAGAAGATGACCCAAGTGCAGAGGCCCTGCTACCTATGTGGGAGACCTGGCTCTAGTCTGGCCCAAGGAGCCGTCGTACGGGGAATGAAGCAGCAGGTGAAGATCGTTCTTTCTTCACTCTGTGACACTTTTAAATAAATAAATCAAACAAAAACAAAAACATCAACACCTTTACCTTCTGGTGTATATTCTCCATTCCCCTAGTTTCAAAAGCTCTGATAACCTAATGCAGATATTATTAATAATCTAGCTAACCTTCTCAGATATCATAACGCTGCCTTACTCCATAGGTTCCCTATAATGAGTGAGCCTCAGAATCTAAGATGACAGTCAATTTTCTACTTCTGATTATACTACCATCCTTCATGACATTCACCAATGGCTATGTAGCATCTAATTGTTAAGGCAATGTAACCACTGCTTTAATAGCAATGCCAGTAAGAACCCTAACACCACTTCTCTCACTAACCATGGCCAGTTAGGTAAAAAGCAATGCAGAGCTGTCAATAATCCAAGTTAATTATGTCTAAGTGCTCTGAACAATAAGCACCCATTCACTCTATCTCAACCTCCTTGTATCTAACCACTTAATGTGGCTTGGATCATTAATCCAACACCTAGCTTTGCAACAGAAACAAATTCATAGAAGTATAGATGTGTTGCTTAATGAAGAGGATACATCGTGAAAATCTCATCTTTAGGCAATTCTGTCACTGTTAACATCTTACAATGTATTTATGCACACTAGGACAACTACACCAACCTCAACAGGCAATATACTACAGGAGTACTTTGCATTGTGAACCATGCCTGAAATGCCATGATGTATGTAGTACATGACAGTAATTCAAATATTTTTTTTGATTATGCCTCTGTTTTAGAGCTGACAAACATAAGCTTACACAATGTGTTTCTAAGATCTTAAGACATAGAGGCTGCCCACATGTAAAATGAATACAGTGGAAAAGTATACCAGGTATACTTCAAAACTTCTAACTTAAGTGTAAATTAAACAGCCAAATTATAAAATTGGAAAAAAAACCTAGGAGGTCAAAATAGTTAAGTGCTTCACAATAAGAAATAGTCACAGCAAGGGGAAAAATTTAAATAAAGAAACCCAATACAGAAAATAAAACAAAGTGAGCAAAGGAGAAGTCAGAGTAGTGTTGTAGCAGCTTAAGTCTCCACCTGCGGCACTGGCATCCCACAGGGGCACATGTTTAAGTCCTGACTGCTCTACTTCTGACCCAGGTCCCTTCTAATGTGCCTAAGAAAGCAGTGAAAGATGGCCCAAGTCTCTGGGGCCTAAGGAAGTTCCAGGCTCCTGGCTTCAGACTAGCCCAGCTATAGCCACTGCAGCTATTTGGGCAGCAAACCAATATATGGAATATTTCTTTCTCCTCTCTCTGTAAATCTGCCTTTCAAATAAATAAACCTTTAAAAAGATTTAGCCGAGGAGCAGGTATTTGGTGAAGCAGTTAAGACATCTGCATCTCCTATACAAGTGCCTGGGTTCAAGCTGTGGCTTTGCTGCCAATTCTAGCCTCCCTTACTATGTGTGCCCTGGGAGGCAGCGGGTGGGAGCTCGACTCTTCGGGTCCCTACCACTCAACTGAGAGACCAGGACTAAGTTCTATGCTCCTTGCTTTGGCCTGGCTCAGCGCCAGCTACAGGCATCTGGGTGGTGAACCAGTTTTATCAAAGATCTGTTTCTCCCAATCTCACAAAAATAAGAGAAAATGATTTAGCTAAAAACAAAACAGTGAATTTGCTGCACTATAAAGAAATATTTTAAGTCACATAAAAATTCATTTTAATAAGATAATTCATTTGCAATTTGGAGATTAAGTTGGGCCAAATAATCCAGTCTAATGTTCAAACTAAAATTGCTACAAACTACTTTCCATTTAATATTTTAAGATGCTTGAAATTATCAAAATTAAATATGGATCTATTTCTTTACTCTAATTCCTGCCAAATTTTCAGTATCATCATGAGTGTACCATGCTCTTAAAAAATGGTTTCTTAAAGGATAATCTAACTAATCTTACTTGGTGATTCATGCCTATTCTAGGAATAAACAGTAGGAAGAAATAAAAAAAAGATAAAAACAAGGGAAAGAATGTCTCAAAGGACTAATGTAAGTGTGAAAATCACTATCGTGACCACATAACAGAGAATTCTCACAACATCTATGTGTGACAGAATGATCTGACATCTAAGGTGTTTGATACGGCCAGGTACTTAGAGCCTCCAGTGACTGAGGCCACTCTAGTGCACTACTCAAAGCTTAGGTTTATGTGTGACAAAAGACTGAGAAGCACTGAAAGAACACAGCAATTAAAGCAGTTACAACTTCAACTTAAAATACATCCTTGAGGTCAGAATTTGGCATGATGGATAAGACACCCCTTCCGCAGCTGTAAGCAACTGCCTAAGTTACCTTGTATGCAGGCAAGTGCTACACCACTGGGAGAAAAGCAGCCAGGTATTTTGGGACTAGTTAATGCCAAACCTGTGTTAACCAAATCAGTGTGCCAGCATACTTGCCTGTTCTTTTTAATTTTTTAAGATATTGTGGAGAAGGCAGGGAACCCTGTGCCAGAACATGCTACCCTGGCAGCAGACTGCCCAGGGAAGGAGGTCTTGTGGTGTATTGGAGTGGGAGCAGCTGGGGGCATGCTGGACAGAGGAGGGATGACTTCTGGGAGCTTCCATGGACCAAGCCACTGCACCCACAGGTAGGAAAGGGAACTGAGACAGGGTGCTTTAGAAGAGTGAAACTGGAGGGCACATCTGAGTCAGGCACAGGTACTCACCCATGTGGGAGACATGGGCCGAGCCAACCACTCACTGGCATACACAAAAACTTGGGCTGGGGAGCATGCTTGGTTGGGCTAGGCCACAGTACCTGCCCACAAATGTTGGGGCAGGGAGTAGACCACATGAGGCTGGGCTGCGGCACAAACAGTAACACAAGAAAACCGGATCTGGAGGCAGATTCTGTAGGCTTGTTGGCATGCTTCTGTGGGACTCCTGCACTTGCCAGCTTGTACAGAGCTGGGGGTGGTAAAAGGTCAAGCTGGACCACAGAACTCACCTGACACTCATGGGAGCCAGGGCTTGGAGGAGGCCAAGCTGGGGCAGGCTGTAGCACCCATCAGCACATGTAAAGGCCAGGACTGAGGGCAAACTATGCCAAGCAGGGCCACAGCACCTGCTGGCATGGATGAAATGCAGGGCTGGGAGAGGGTCTGGTAGGAGAAACTTGGGTAATTCCCCTGCTAGGCAGCAGCTCCCACTGGGGAGTACTCAAGCTGGGGCTGGAGGTGGGGAGAGGAAGGCCAAGCCAGGTCAGGCCAGACCAGGCAAGGATATAGCACTTGTAGGCGTTGTGCGAGTTGGATCTGGGACTGGTTAGGCGGGGACAGACCAGGCTACAGCACTCGTTGGCACACATGAGAGCTAGGACAGGTGTGGCTCATGCTCAACTGGGATAGCATGCAGCACCAATCAGCAAAGGTGAGGCTCGGGGCAGCCATGCCACTCTGGGTCAAAGTACCTGCTGGCAAACACAACAACAGGATTCAGAGTGAGCCCGGTAGATAAGCCTGGCAGTTGAGCCTAGTAGGGGAACCTCAGGCACTCCCTTGCTGGGCCACAACTTCACTGGTGATCAGGAGAGCCAGGATTGGGATCAGGCTGGTCCAGGAAAGGCTGCAGCACCCATTAGCCGGAATCTGGGAGCAGGCCAGGCTGGGCTAGCCTGCCACAACCACTGGTACATGAGAGTCAGAATGAGTGTGAGCCAACCAGGCTAGGCTATAGCATAAGCTGGCAAGTGCTAGGAATGGGTGCAAATCATGTCAGGCTGCACTGCAGTACCCCTTGGCAGGCACAAGATCTGGAGCTGGGAGTGGACCAGGTAGGGGAACAGTGGGCACTCTCCTGCTGGGTTGCAGCTCCCACTGGTGAGCATGAGAACCAGAGCAGGGGGCAGGCCAGGCTGGTCATGGCAGCAGCAACCATTAGCATACATGTGGGCTGGGGGCAGGTAGGTCTGAACTAAGCTGCAGCACCCATGGGTGTGTACAAGAACCAGATGGGGTGCAGGACAGATTGGCTAGGCTGCAGCACATTAGTACACGCAAAAACCGGGGCTGGGAGCAAGCCTGGTGGGGGTTATCAGCAATTGCTCTAACTAAGCCACTGCACCCACTGGGGTGTGTGAAGACTGGGCCTGTGGTGGATTGGGCTCAGCTAGGCTGCAGCACCAATCAGTTTGCGTGAGAGATAAGGCTGTGAGCAGAACTGATCAGGCAGTCACATACACCAGCATGCAATGGCTGACAAACTGAACCTATCCCTGAACTAGCTGGTGCAGACAAGAGTCAAGCCTGAGGTCACCCCATACAAGATTTCTTAGGAGACTCTGACCACAAGGAAAATCAAAGCTATGTGGTCCAACTCTGGAGCGCATGTATTGGGATTGAGCCTCATCAGTTGCTGATGCCTGTGCAGTGAACAGCATGCCCAGATACACACAGGGGACATGACAGCCAGCTCATCTAGGCCAGTGCCTTATCAGAGCATGAAAAGCAGAAGAGGCTGTACCACTCTCCTGGCCAAGCTGTGCATCAAGTGCCTTGGTCTATGGATGCACATTGAGGTGGACTTGGTCAGCCAAGAGATTTTGGATTCTCTCAACCTTGATGCAATGAACCCGAGGATGTCTCAGAACCACCAAAATCATCCAAGTAACACCCTCGGAACATTCTTCCCCTACATCGGGGTCTCTAAGACATCATTAAATGACCATTACCCATCCCCAGGTGCTGATGTAGTTTAACAGCAAAATGCAGCCCCACTCCTCTTCCAACCAGCAGACCAGGAGAATCCCACCCATCTTCCTCCATATCTTGAACTTCCCCACCCTAATGAGAGGCTCACATGAGTGTGGTTCCTTCTCAACTCTGTAAGCAATATTAAAACTTAAAAAAAAAGTGACACCCCTTGACGGGAACAGCATTGTGGCACAGCAAGTTCACCCAGCAGTTCAACTGATGCCCAGAGTCCCAGCTGCCACTCCAGAAAGACATCAAATGATGACTCAAGGATTTGGGTCCCTCTGTCTACAAGAGAGTTGCTGGCTCCTGGTTTCCTGTGGGACCAGCTCTGGCTGTTGAGGGTATTTGAGGGAATGGAATGGCAGATGGAAGATCTCTGTCTCTTTTGAATAAAACTAGAGAAAAAAAATACATACTCTTTCATACGAGCTTCAAAGGCTTCTTTCATTTTACTACACAGCCTAAAGACTATTTCTCTTTTATCAAATGATCAACTGTTACATTTGATGACATGGCCTACTTTTAAAAATGTAGCTCCTCTTGAGACTTGCAGCTACCTTTTCTTCAGAACCTTACACTAGTATAAGATTAAAAGGAAAAAAAATCCCATGGAAGTCGTACTACTACACACTTTTTCCTAACTACTATTACTGAAATTCCCAAACAGCAACTTCCTAACATCCTTTTGTACCTTTTTTCTATTGCACCACCATCTTCTAATAGAACACATGATTAACTTCAACTTTGTTTTTGGGGCTAGTGCTGGGGCACAATGGGATAATGCCAGCATTCCACATAAAAGGTTCAAGCTCCAGCTGGTTTCTTCTGGACCTGCTTTCCGCTAACACACCTGGACAGGCAACAGAACATGGCCCAAATGCTAATCTCCTCACCACTGTTGTAGCAGATCTGGACAGAGTTCCTGGCTCCTGGCTTCAGCCTTGCCCAGACCCAGCAGTTGCAGGTAACTTGGGAAGTGAGCAAGTGGATAGAAGCTATCTCTGACTCTCCCTTCCTCTGATGCTCTGCTTTTGCAACTAATTAATCAATGCTTTAAAAATTTTAATACTAGTTCCTCCACACAGGCTACTAAATCTGCAAGGGCAGAAATCTATCCCCAGCACCTAAATAAATCAATGCCTGTGCCACAGAGGGCCCTCAAACAATACTTACTGAGTGAACAAAGTCAGTTGTGCAATCTAGTTGTTCCTTAGAGCTAAACTATGCTATTAAATAGGATCAGGAAACAAATTCTTTACACAGAATAACTACACAAAAAATAGTATGGCTTGAAAGAGTATTTATCACATTAAAATACTTTTAAAGATACTATCAGTAAATCTCATATTTTTAAACACACATAAAGTTAAAATTTCATTTCAATTAAAGCAAGAAGAACATTTTCAATTCCTCCAAGCACAAAGGAATCAAGGAAGGTGATATGATGTATCATGCAAGACAAGGGAAAACACACCACAGTACTGACAAGTACTTTTCCCACTGCATAAGTCACCATGTCAAATTCAAGATTATCACCGTCTCTCTTGAAAACCAATCCAAATACTTCAAGTCTAAATGTAGTTCATGTACACTCTCCTTTTTTGTCAAATATAATCACTAGTGTGTTGAGTTCCAGTCTTAACATATTAACACAATTAATAATCCTGAACTGGTCACAGCAATATTCCATCTGCTCCTTAATATAATCAAGTATACATAAGTAATAGTTGCTATAGCATAATCTTACATCACTCATATAACATATCTGCTATTCCACTAGTGGCCCACAGTTCCTTTTCTGGCCTCTAGTGAGGAAACTTCTCTAGTGCCTCTAGGGAGGCTGGCATACAGTATAGCGTTTCCTCAAATTGTTGAGCACCCCCCATCTCTCTCTCTCCCCTCCCCCTTTCTCTCACCCTCTCTCACACACACACACACACACACACACACACACACACACGATCTCAAGACATCTCTAATCAGACAGAATATATTCTACCTCTGTTTCACAGAGAAGTGCAGAGAGAGAGCAGAACCAGGGGAGCACAGGTTGGAAGGAGAGCATAAAGACACAGAAGGACAATGTGAGGCACGCACGCATGCACACACACACAAATTGCTCAAAAGAGGAAGATGATGAAAACCTAAGGCAGAAAACCACATCAAGCACAGAAAACAGGAAAACAACGGAGAAGACAGAAACAGGCTTATTCTTCTAGAGACAAAAGCAAACAAACAAAAAGCAAAAAAAAAAAAAACCTTCCTAAGAAAAACGTGGTCTTTTTCTTAGGGGAATGTAATTAAAAGTCTAAAAAGACTTCAGCTGATATTCCCGAAGAAAGTTCTGCTTTCGCTTCCTACAGGTTTGGATATTGCTAACCGTATCTGTGAACTTAATGCGGGCTATAGATTATGCAGACAATCGCTACGAAACTACTATTGTGGTTGCCATCTTTGCCTGGTGAAAAAAAAAAACTACATTTGGAAAAAGGAGTGCATTAAGTTGCGGAGCCAGAAAACCACGCATTGCCAAGTCAGGTGGATAGACCGCGGGTTAACAAACACCTCCGACCAAATTAGGGTTTCACCAAAGGACTGGGAAAGAAGGGCAAAGAGCTGTAGCTTCCCTGCGACCGCAAGGGTGGGGCGACGTAAGAAGGGGAAAAAAAAAAAAAAAAGAGGGCGAGGTATCCCGAGAGGTGTCGGGGAACCGGGGTCTCGACCCTCCGGAGACTGCATCTTAGGCGGCAAAGGATGCTGGCTGGCGTCCGAGGAAGGGGCCTGCTGCAGGAATGCTCGTGGGACTGCCGCGGCCGGCCGCAAGGACAAGGTACCCACGGGGCAAAGGAACAAGAGTCCAAGGGAAGAGAGCGAAGGGGCGAAGCAGTCCCGCAGGCCGGGCGTGGGAGGCCCCAGCAGAGGCCGCCGAGCCCCGTCCGCGGCCGACGCCGACTCGGATCCCCGACACTCCAGCCCCTCTCAGGGCCGTCCCGGCCCCGGCGACTCCGGAGGGCGCAGCTGTTTCCGCCGCGCCGGGGACCCTCGGCCGGCCGGCCAGGCCGTGTGTGCGTGCGGACGGGGCCACTCCGAGACCACCGCCGCCGAGCCCACCCCAAACGTCGCCCTTTCTTCCCTTCAGCCTGCGTTATCCCCCGCCCCTCAACTTCCCGGCCGGCTGGTGTCCGCTTCGACCGATCGAAGAACCACCTCCCCCCCACACATACACACACTTAACCACCACCCGCCCTTCCTCTCGCCGCCTCTCACCCCACCCCATGCCCTCAAGATGGGGGGAGACCGGCCAAGGGGGACGGCTCCCTCGCCCGCCCGGGTATCCCCAAGACGCGGACGCCAACCCTCCCCGAACGCTCGCACCCCCTCGGCGGCTCCCTGGCCCGCCCAGATGCAGCAAACTCCTCTCACCTGCATTGACGCCATGATGGAACCATGCCCCCCACCCCCCAAAGGCCAGCGAGGCCGGAGACGCAGGGGGCGGAGCCGCCGTGCTCGCGTCACGCCGCGGGGGCCCTCCAGCCCGGCCTCGGGGGCGGGGCCTGCGATGGGAAGGGGATGGCGTCAGGGGATTGGCTGGCGCGCCGGGAGCCTGAGGGAGGAGTGGGGGCGCGGCAAATGGCGCTGGGGGGGCACCCTGCCGGCCGCTAGCCGCCGCGTCGTGCCCGCCCCCGCCCGCTCTCCTCCTCGTTTCCAGGGTGAGTCGTCGCTCAGGTGTAGACCCGACCACGATTGTTGATTTTCCTACCTGAGTCCGTGTGGGGTTTTGCTCCTGTTTTATCTTCCAATCACAGGTATACGGTTTACAGGTTTTGCTTTTTTTTTTTTTTTTGTCCTTTCGGATGTCTTTTCCGCATCAAACCCACTTTCACACCCTTGGGGCCAGGTAAAACTTCCCCCTTTGACTGCTCTGCGGTCTTTGGGACCGGGAAGGCTTCTCACATTACTAATTTGGAAAAGAGAAACTCGAGTTTCCTCCTACCGTGGGATGAGATTTGGCAAGGACATTACGATTTATAGAACCGAAACTCGCCTGTCAGGGACGGAGGAATATCAAAGTTTTCTTTTGTGTACTGTTTCCCCTTTACACCAGCTCCTCGGGTTGAAACTTAAGTCAGGTGCTACCACTCATTATTACGGTTATTATCGCAGTCTGCTTTGGACTAGAGATTTGACCTTAGGCATGAGGGGTTTTTTTGTTTTGTTTTGTTTTTGTTTAAAAAAAAAAAACTTACGGTGTCACCTTGCTACTAAACACGTAAGCCTTCTGTAGTCATGTCTAGACTACTCTTCAGCCCATTTCGTGGTCGGTAGTTTTGTGATTTTGCCACTTAGGGATGAATTTGGGTGGGGAGAGCTGAGCATACAGAATTTATTCTAGGAGTGCACCAGTTCTGCCAACACTGATCAGAAGCTGTGTTTTCAAAAGCTATTCCGGTTCTGAAGATGTCATTGTTTTGTAAGAGGAAAATGGAAGCCAAAAGCTTGCACCTTGTGATGGAATATAGATTAAGGTGGCTGACACGTTGCATAGGTTTTTTCCTTACTGGAATGAAAGTTCAAAATCTGTAGTTTTGTTGACTTGCCTTTCTTTTTAGAGCTTTCTCTAAAATGTAACAGCACTGTAGGATATCATTCTTCACACTCTTAAGAGAGCTCATTCTGTTCTCTGGAACTTCCATTATGTGAAATGTGCTCAAAATGGAAAAAGAGCTTTACAATCTTTTGCCAGTTATTCTGTGGCATGATATGAAACATATTGCTCCTTGTCCCTTCAAGAAGAATTTATATTGGTGCGTACTTCTCTCTCCCAGATTTCCACCCCAATGCCAAAATGGGTCAGAAATGACCTTCCATTTTTGTACAAAATGACTGTGCCCTTGAGGAATGTTTGCATGCTCTTAGCAACCAGGAATCAGCTAGAAGCATATCAGGTGTTAGCCTAGTTGTGGTGTTAATATTACAACAGTAAGCAAAGCCCACACATCCCCATGAACAAAGAAAGTGTATAGAAAAATCTAAAGACCTTTATCTCTGTGATCTCAAAAGATTGTTCTAGAATGTTAACCTTTATCATCTAAGTGTTACTTTGCCTCAAAGTGGTTGCCTCCTAAAGTGTAAGTGACATTAGCTGACCCAATAAACAAAACATTATGGTGTCATCAGCACGCATGCCAGGCCAGATACTAATAAGGAAGCAAAGCAGTCAGAGGATTTCTGACGCGCCTCAGAGTGGAACCAACTGCTAGTCTCTTGGGTTCATATGTGTGCAAGAAGTCAGTACCAATCATATCCTTCCTAGGAAATAAATATGTAATTGTATATATTCTTCATTGTTTCTTAAATATATAATAGGAAAACCCTGGCATTCTCAGGCACTAGCATCATGACTTTCATGTTCTCTGAGAGTGTATGATTATCTCCAGTGAGAATGAAATGTTTACATCTCACACATGGTGATAATAGAATATCTGAATACCTGGCTCATATCATTGTTTTAAACAATAGGACTTACTGCCAAACAGGCAAAAGAAAATTTCTGACAATTCCAAAAGTTGGAGATAGAGTCCTTATAAATGCTACAGGAGTGAATCTGACGCAATCACCTTGGAAAACTGCTCAGCGACAATGAAATTAAAGTTTTTCCATATTTTCACAAAATCTTTTCTAATAGCATCATTCATGGTAAATGATACCTAAAAGACGAATACTGCATTAACCTTGTTTGAATCTTGACTCAAACTAACAGTGCAAAAAATATATTTTTGAGGCAACTGGAGGAAGTTAAGCATAGGATGGATGTTAGATGGCACTGAGAAATTCTTGTTGGATTGTATAGGGATACTCATTTGCCCACAACCATCAGATATGACCAGCAGGTGGCACAGAGGCAATTTTCCCACCTCTCACTAACTACCCACTCCCCAAAAGGAAGAACAATCAGTATATAATAAGCTGCATATGTGGCTAAGGTCAACCCTTCCAAGGTTAAGGGAGAGCCTGGGACATAGAGACCAAAATTAGCAACTGGACTTGGTGGTGGTAAAGGAGAGAAAATATAGGAAGTCAAAAAATCTAGAAACATGGAAGGACCCGCGCAGACGACTGTTGCAGCACTGACAGTGAGATGTGACCGATGAATGCTTTTATTATGGTGATTCACTGGACTGGAGCGTCAGGGGAAGTCTTGGGGAGTCGCTTGTTGGAGCATACAAAGGCCAAATTGAAATGAGAGACCATGACGTCCATTTGGGGGCTAAACAAGTAGATGGAAGATCTTTTTCTCCCTCTGTAATTCTGCCTTTTGAATAAGTAAAATAAATCTTTAAAAAAAAAACATGTAAGGAGCAAAATGGATTTACTGGGAAATTTTAGACACAAAAACCCAACGAATGTGAAAGCCTGTCTTTTTCTCCCGGTGTCTGTGGTGACCACGAAGCAGCTCCTGTCCTGAGTAGGAACTCAGCCAGCGCTTGAACTCAGGTGCTCCTAGGTAGAGTGCAGGTGTCACACACAGCACCTTACCACCTTACCTGCTGTGCCAAATGCCTTCTCCCCCACAGACTAACATTGGTAACATGGATGGAGGCCATGTTCACCTCCCTCAAATCAGGTGTACTGAGATATCCCATAAGGAAGAAGCATCATTCCTGAGACAGAGGGGAGATAAGAAAAAAAGACAGCGGAATAACAAACTGTGGTTGTCCACTGCTAGAAGGGAATGCTGGGCTGACATTTTGATATCCCAGATTTTTTTTTAAGATTTATTTTTGGGCCCAGCACTGTGGCCTAGTGGCTAAAGGTCCTTGCCCTGAATGCACTGGGATCCCATGTGGGCACCAGTTCCAGTCCCAGTAGCTCCACTTCCCATCCAGCTCCCTGCTTGTGTCCTGGGAAGGCAGTTGAGGATGGTTCAAAGCCTTGAGACCCTGCACCCACGTAAGAGATGCAGAAGAGACTCCTGACTCCTGACTCCTGGCTTTGGATTGGCTCAGGTCCAGCCATTACAGTCACTTGGGGAGTGAATCATTGGATGGAGGATCTTCCTCTCTGTTTCTCCTCCTCTCTGTATAGCAGACTTTGCAATAAAAATAAGATAAATCTTAAAAAAAAAAAAAAAGATTTATTTTTATTGGAAAGGAATATTTACAGAGAGAAAAAAATTTTCTGTCCAGGGCCAGGCACGGTAACCTAGCGGCTGAAGTCTTCACCTTGCGAGCACCAGGATCCCATATGAGCACTGATTCATGTCCCAGCAGTCCTGCTTCTCATCAAGCTCCTTGCTTATGCCCTGAGAAATCAGTCAAGGGTGGCCCAAAACCTTGGGACCTTGTGCCTGCATGGGTAACCCAGAAGCTCCTGGCTTCTGGCTACAGATCAGTACAGCTCCGGCCATTGCGGTTACTTGGGGAGTGAACCAGTGGGTGGAAGATCTTCCTCTCTGTCTCTCCTCCTCTCTGTATATCTGATTTTGCAATAATATATATGTCTCTCACATGAGCGCAGAGTTCCAAGGCTTTGGTCATCCTCCACTGTCACAAGTAGGGAGCTGGATGGGATGTGGGCAGCTGCGACACAAACTGGTACCCATATGGCATCCGAGTGGGGATTTAGCCACTAAGCCATCACACAAGGCCCTCAACATTCTAGGTTTTTAAGGCTTACACTGTGACAGAGGGAGAAAATTCTTTTTATAACATATGTATTTTTTATTAATTTCATTGCATTATGTGACACAGTTTCATAGGCTCTCACAGTTTCATAGTTTCCCCGTACCCTCCCCCCATGGTGGATTCCTCCACCTTGTTGCAGTATTACAGTTCAATTTCAGTCAAGATCCTTTCATTGCAAGCATATAACAAGCATAGAGTCCAGCATCTTATTGTCCAGATAAATTCAACGGTTTCTTGGAGAGACCATCTCTGGTCTGAAGGCACAGCTGGCAGAATATCATCCAGATCAATTTAAAGCCACAACATAACATTAACAACAATTTACAACATTATGAAATTAATTTACATGGTATTGAGTAACCAATATGTTAAAAGAAAAAAAAAGCAAGTTCTTAACCACATCCTGTGACTTCTTCATTGACATTTCAATTTTAGTTTATACACAGAACCGGCTGCTATACACAATAAAGTAGCTATAGGGTACTATTCAGCTGTCTCTTGTCTATTTTCATTTTAGTATTTAGCAGTTTATAGTGTTGAAGCATAATTTAGCTGAACTTGGCAGATTTTAGGATAGTCTAAACTGGGTTATAACTCTAACAAAGCATATGTCAACAGTTGAGGTGCAGAACAGTTTTAGGAGGGGTGTGCAGAGAAATCTTCAATACCCTAGTGAGGAATAATTAATCTTTGTGTCCTACCTAGTAAGGTATGTGTGAGTCTATGCTGACCATTTCCTGTCTGTTCTAAGCTTTCCTTATTGTTCTCTGCCTATCTATTCTACTGTGTGTGTGTGTGTGTGTGTGTGTGTGTGTGTTTGGGGTGAGGGGCTCTGGAGCGACCCTGATGGTCATTGCAAGAGACGGTGGGAATCCAAAGTCGGAACTAAGTAAGGACCAGAGAAAGCTGACAGAAGGAGAAAATTCAAGTGAGGTTTTAGATCATGATATCATTAGATGGCCTGGACATTTTAATGACCCATAAGGGACTAGAAAAATTCTAACACCTCATGAGAGTTCATCTGGTGCAGGGAAAGCTCATGGAACAGATTTGAGAAGTATGGTAAGCAACATACAATGTGGAAGTCCAGCCTGTTCAGTAAAATGATTGCATTGAAAAGAAAACTCCCTGGCACAATATTATGTTAAGTGAAATAAACCAGACATAGAAGGACAAGTACCATATGTTCTCTTTTATATATGGTCATAAAAAAAAAAAGACATAGTCTGTCGAATTTAAAATAGTGATTACTTGATGTTTGAAAGATGGGAGAGGAGGAAGAGCAGAAGGGATTTGGCTAATTGGTACCAGAACATAGTCTAGGAAGTGACAATTTCTAGATTTCTGCAGCCCAGTGGGGCCACTGTAGGTCACAGCAATGTATTATGTGGGGCCACTGTATTATGTGCTCTATGACGAACAGGAAGAGAGGAGCTGATAGAGTTCAAGCCAGAAATAAGATAGGGAAATGGAAATGCTAACTGCCCAATGTGATCACCCTACGTGGTATAGATCTGAGGAAATATTGTACTTTAGCTATAAAAAATACAAGGGTCACATGATAATTAAAACAATAATTCATTGTTAATTAAAAACAATAAAATATTCAAAAAATGATCATGGAGAGCATTGTGGTACGGAGAGTTAAGATGCTGTCTGTGATACTTACATCCCATATGAGAGTGCCAGTTCAATCCTAGCTATTTCACTTCTTTTTTTCTATTTTTATATTTTTATTTATTTAAACTATTTCACTTCTGATCCAACTTTCTGCTAAGGCATCCTTGGAAGTAGTGGATAACAGTCCAGTTTCTGGAAGTCCAGTCACTTCCTACCTGGGAGACCCCAATGGAGTTTTGCTGGAGTCCAGCTCCAGGCAAGTTCAGAACTCAAGAAGGGTGCGTGGAATAGGTGTAGAAAAGAAAAGAAATGGACCACTACAATTTCAGGACCATCATGTACCATGCAAGAAAGCTGTCCTCTTTATTTATACAGAAGCCTTCACAAACTCTGGCACTGACTTTTCACACCTGGTCAAGCGGGCATTCCTACAGATAGTTCCGCCAATTGTCTCACCTTGAGGAAGAATATCAGCTGTCTTAATCCTGTGGTCAGGAAGTTCTCAATAGACGGCACATATCAATCAGTAACACATTCCTATTACAATCCTCATTCCACAACTTAGTCTTGAATCAGTTAAGGGAGGAAATGCATCACAAAAAAGAGGGAACCTAAAGATCAAGGATGGTCAATGGGGGCAACAGAGACAGAGAGAGCATGAATTGTAAAAGGCCCTTTTGCCAAGATGTTATCAGCAACATCAACTTCCAAGCTCACATTGATAGTAAAAACCAACTCTACAGCAGCAAACAATGCCTGAATGGATTTTTTCGGGTGGTTGTAGAGACATCCTCTGGGCCCTGCCACGCAGCGGGAAATTCCTTGTGGCCTTGCCTGCAGGGGAACAGTTCTCTTCACATCTTTGTGTCTTCCACATCCACTGCAGAGACCCCAGCAGAGTTCCATGCTCCAAGCATTGGCCTGGCCCAACCCTAGCTTTTGTGGGACTTTAGGGAGTGAACTCGAAGGTGGATGATTCTTTCTTTCTCTCTTTTCTCTGTATCTCTCAGTCACTTTGTTTTTCAAGTAGATGAAAATAAACATTTTTAAAAAATATTCAAAAGGGTTTTTGCTGGGGTCCATGCAGTGGGTGTGGAGAAGTTGTGAAGAGAGCAGCTTCCTGTTTGGCAGGGTCCAGGGGAGCTTCCCACTGCATGGCAGGGCCGGGCGGATGTCTCTGCAACCACCTGAATGCAGTTCCACCTCCCTTTGCATGGACATTGGACCACCCCACTGAGAATTCTGTAATCTATTGAGGCATTGTTCTTTGCCCCTGTGAGATGTTTTTTACAACCAGTGTTGAGTTTGGGAGTTAATGTTGCTGGTAACGTCTGGGTGAAAGGGCCTTTAACAATGTACGCTGTCTCGGTTGCTCTTACGACCTTTGGCTGGAAGAGCTCAAGAATGTTTATTCTAACATCATAATACATACTTTCAAACTAACTTAAGGTTATTGAGTCCGTAGTTGTAGTGGAAATTTATGTTTATAGTTTTTCTGTTTCTGATCTTGATCTTTTCTCCTCTGTGACAGATTTTTCTCCTCTAACTAGTAAGATAAGTTGTAGAATGAGAATTGTAGTAGGAGTGTATTACTGATTAATATGGGTTGTCTGCTGAGAAATTCCTGGCTGCAACGTCAGAATGGATAATGTCCTGCCTTAAGGTGAAACAATTTGCAGAATTATCTTTGGAAGCTTGTCCATTGTAGAGTTGAAATCAAAATGGAGTAAACATGGCTCATTGCTAACTGCAATTCTTTTTGTCTTTATAACTCCTGCTTTACTTGCTTAGCTAACACACTGTGTGAGCTTGCAGGCCTAATGGCCAACTAGAGCCAATGGCCCCAATCCCAAAAATCAAGGCCCCAGCCTCATTAACCCATAGATAATCCAAGATTAGGGTGTGGTTGTCACAGGTAACACCAAGGTTGGAGCCCAGACCTGAGGAAAGCAGACAGGGACTGGTAAGCCGAGATAAGCAAGGAATGCGTAATCCTTCCTCATTCAACTTGCCAGCTGTTGTAAATTCTGCCCCCCTTGAAGCTGTGTCAAACTGCCCCTAAAAAATCTTTGCAATTGTACTGTTTGGGGCTGCACTCTGTGGTTGAGTGGATGCAACATCATGATGTAAAAAGTCTGTGCCAGAGTTTGTGACTGCGTCTATATAAATAAAATGAACAGCTTTCTTGCATTGTCCATTATGATCCTGAAATTGTAGTGGTCTGTTTCTTTTCTCTCTACACCTATTCTACGCACTCTTCTGGAGTTCTAAACTCGGCTGGAGCTGGCCTCCAGCAACTTCTTAAAAAAAAAAGAACGTAGCCAAGGTCAGGGGCCAGGGGAAAGAAGAGAGAAGAGAAAGGCTTAGGAACCAAAACCTAGTCTGTCCGAGGGAGGAACTATTTAATAATGTAAATTCAGCCAAGAAGGTAGTTGAAACAGAAAAAGAACCAGTAGTGGGGACCCTCATAGATCTTCCTCACATTACTTTTTGTTGAAGTCATATGTGAAGAAACATTAAGACATGTAACTGTGCAACTGACTGCCCCCCTACTGCAATATAGGAGAAAAAAAAATTGTAAACATTTGTCCCACTCGCCTTCCTCTATACCTTGACCCTTCCCCACCCTAATCAGTGGACCACATGGGCATATATCCTTCTCAACTATGTAAACAATATTAAAAATAAGATTAAGGGTGTATATATATGTGTGTGTGTGTGTAATTAAGAAGATAAGGTTGTACTAGAGGCTGCTGTAGAAGGAGGTTTTATTTTTGTTCTAGAAAGAGATTTGAGCACTTTCATTGGCTAAAAGTAGTCAATGAACAGGTTGAAGATCAAAGGGTAGGAGGGGCATCTGAAAATGCTGAGTTGGACGAGAGGAGGTGGTGTGGATGATGGGCATTTGATTGTGATGTGGAGGAAAGCTCCTGGTTAGATTTTACATCATAATCCCTTAGGGCTGGAGGATATACACTTCTGGGATATGACTTAGGTTTCATAAATAACAGAATAAATAGGGTCTATTTACCTAGAGTAAGAACTTTACTCTTTGGTAAGTTATTTAAAATAAAATGTTCCTTACATCACTTGAGCTTCAAGTTAACACATAGGATTTTATCAGTGGAAACTGAAAAATCACTGAGGTAGATCTTAACTTCCATCTTGTTGCTGGTTCCTTTAACCTAATTGGCTGCATCAAATGAAATGAAAAAGAACAGGGCCCAGAGAGGTGGCTCAATGGTTAAATCCCTGCCTTGTACACTCTGGTATCCCATTTGTGTGCTGGTTTGTGTCTCAGCTGCTCCACTTCCCATCCAGCTCTCTGCTTGTGGCCTGGGAAAGCAGTCCAGGATGGTTCAGAGCCTTGAGATGCTATATCCATCAGGAATACCCAGAAACTGCTAACTCCTAGCTCCAGATCAGCTCTGCTCCAGCCTTTGTGGCCACTTGGATACTTGGAGTAGACAAAATCATAAATTAGGTGATCCCCATCATGTGTTAAGACAGAAAGCAGGATGATGGTTATCAGGGACTGGGGAACGTGGAGAATGAGGAAGCTGTTTGATTCATATTCAGTTTTGTAAAATAAAAAGATCTCTGGAAGGGATGGTGTCATGGCATAATGAATGAAGCCATATGGGTGACAATTTGCATCCCGGCTGCTCCACTTCCCATCAAGATCTCTTGCTAATGCAACTGGGAAAGCAGCATTCACGTGGAAAACTCAGAAGATCCTGGCTCCTGGTTCTGGCTTGGCGCAGCCATAGTCTTTTTGCAGCAATTTATGGAGTGAACCAGAGGATGGAAGATTCTCTGTCTCCATCTCCCTCTCTCTCCTACATAGTTTCTCTCTCCCTATGCCTACCTCCCTCTCTCTTTTGGTAACTCTGACCTTCAAGTAAATAAACCTTTTTTAAAAATCTGAAGGTAGATGGTGATGATAGTTTCACAAAAGTATGAATTACTTAGTAGTCTGAACAATATAATTTCAATGAGCAAGATGGCAGAGTTTACATCATTTTATATATATATATATTTTATTACTTTTTAAAAAAAGATCTTACATTAAAGGCAGATTTACAGAGTGAAGGAGAGACAGAAAGATCTTCTATCATCTGATTCACTTCTCAAATGGCCTCAATGACTGGAACTGAACTAATCTGAAACCAGATGATTCCTCTGTGTCTGCCACGTGGGTACCTCTTCCAGGTTTCCCACACAGGTGCAGGGTCCCAAAGCTTTGAGCCATCTTTTACTGCTTTCTCAAGCCACAAACAAGGAGCTGGGTAGGAAGTTGAGCAGCCGGGACACAAACCAGCACCAGTATGAGATCTTGGATCTTATAAGGGGAGTATTAGCCAATTGAGCCATTGAGTTGGGCCCTAGATTTATTAATTTAATTGAAAGAGTTACAGAAAGGGAAGACAAAAAGTAAGATCTCTGCTGTCTGCTGGTTCACTCCAGGATGACTGCTACAACTTGGCTAGGCTAAATTTAGGAGCCCAAGCACTTGGATGATCCTCTGCTCTTTCCAGGCATGTTGGCAGGGAGCTAGATCTGAAGTGGAGCTTCCCAGACACAAATTGGTGCCCCTTTGGGATGCTGGCATGGCAGACACCTGGTTTTCCTGTTATGCCACAACACTTGCCCTGTTATGTATACTTTATTGCAATTTTTAAAAATAACTTTATTGGAAAGAGGTTTGTAGAGAGGAGTGACAGTGGCTAGAGATGAGCCAATCCAAAGCCAGGAGTCAGGAGCTTCTTTCATGTCTCTCATATGAGTGCAGAGGCCCAGTGCAGAGTCTCTACTGCTTTTCCAGGCCACAGATAGGGAGTTGGATGGGAAGTGGAGCAGCCATGACACAAACCAGCATCCATATGGGATGTTGGTGCCTGGAGGTGAAAGATTAGCCAGTTGAGCCAATACACTGGGCTCTATTGCAATGTTCAAAAAAGATATTTAAAAAAACAAACCTAAATTACATAATGGGGTCTGGGAGAGATATGTGAGCTAGAGTGAAGACACGGCATGAGCCATCTGTGTCCCAGCTCAGAGTGCCTGATTTCTAGTGCCAGCTCTGCTCCTCATTTGAGGCTCCTGCTTGTACATCCTAGGAGACAGTAGATGACGGCTGAAGAGTCACATTCCTGCCACCCAGAGAACCTTCACTGAGTTCCTGGCTTCTGGTTTTAGCCTGCTCTACTCCCAGCTGCTATAGGCATTTGGCAAGTGAACCAATGGGTTGGATAACACTCTCTCTCTCTCTCTCTGCCTTTCAAATAAATAAAAATAATTTTAAAGATTTATCTATCTTTACTGGAAAGATTTACAGAGAAAGATCTTCCATCTGCTGATTCACTCTAAATGGCTGCAACAGCTGGAGCTGAGCTGATCTGACAACAGGAACTAGAAATTTCTTCTTGGTTTCCAATGTAGTACAGGGTCCCAAGGCTTTGGGCCATCCTCCATTGCTTTCCCAGGCCATAAGCAGAGAGCTGGATGGGAAGTTGAGCAGCCAGGATAGGAGCCAGCACCCATAGGGGATGCTGGTCCTTTCAGGCGGAAGTCTAGTCAATTGAGCCATTGAAGCAAGCCCAAATAAAAATAATTTTTAAAAACTTAAAGATAGAATGAAATAAAAAATATACCACAGTGACAGGTTAAATTATTAGAAGTGTTGTAATAAAACAATAAGCTTGACATGAGGAACTCCATGTTAAGCTGGGCTCCATCTTAGGAGAGGTACCCACCCTCCTGTGAGACTGTAACACTGTGGAAAAAAGTGCATCCTGCTTGGCAAGAATGCTCAGACCCTTGGCTAGGCTGATCAAGAATAACCCAGGGAGAAAAGGAGTTTCATTTGGTTCAATACAGAATGCAACAAGGGCTTGTGAAGTTATTAAGTAGTAATTTCATCCCTAAGATAGTTCTGCAGTAATTCAGTGCATTAGCTCAGGCTCTCTCAACCCCTCTGCTCTTTGACTTTATAAACCCCACTGTTCTGTAGTTTGGGGTCAAGAGGTCTTTAGAGCATGAGCCCTCTCTTCAATGTGAGCAAAAAAGGACTTTCCAATCTTTTTTTTTTTAAGATTTTAATTTATTTTTATTGGAAAGGCAGATGTGCAAAGAAGAGGAGAGACAGAGAGGAAGATCTTCGGTGCAATGATTCACTCCCCAAGTGAGCCACAATGGCTGGTGCTTTGCCAATCTGAAGCCAGGAACCAGGAACTTCTTTCTGGGTCTCCCGTGTGGGTGCAGGGTCCCAAAGATCTGGGCCATCCTCGACTACTTTCCCAGGCCACGAACAGGGAGCTGGATGGGAAGTGGAGCTGCTGGGATCAGAACCGGCAACCAAATGGGATGCTGGCACATTCAAGGTAAGGACCTTAACCACTACGCTATGCCACTGGGCCTAGGACGTTCCAATCTTGATCAATGCATGGTGCTTCCCTGTGTGGACTCACTTGAGTACAACAGGGACACAATCAATTAAGCTGCCCCTGTGATGCTGGCATCCTATATGGGAGCTCTGATTTGTGCCCCAGTTTTTCCACTGCTTATTCAGGTACCTGCTAATGTATTTGTGGAAGCAGCAGCAGATAACCCAAGTGCTTGGACCCCTGCCACCTATGTGTGTTCACTGTCCTGCAGCGGTGGACTTGGTGCACGGAGCCTTTAATAACGTGCGTGGACTACTGTGTTGGTGAGATAGCCAAGCTTCATTAAGGGCATCAGGCTTTTATAGACTGAGGCTCACATAGGATAAGGGAGGAGGTATTGAGGAGCTTACGTAGTTCCCATAAACCTTCCTGCAGAACCCATCAATTGTTTCCACACCCTTGTTTGAAACTATCTTTTTGTTTTGTATATCCAGTCAAGTGTCCTCATTCAAATGATATCCTATCAATTGTTCTCATATGAATGATATCCTATCAATTGTCATCCTATATTCACTGTCCTTCTATGAATCACAATGTCCTTCTACATTGTGGGAGAGGAAAACAAGCTCCTCGCCCCTCGCTTTGACTTGACCCAGCTCTAGCTCTTGCTTCCATCTGGGAACCAACCAGTGATGTAAGGTCTCGCTTTCTCTCTCTCTTTCCCTCTTTCCACCACTCTTTCAAATAAATAAATATTTTAAAATGATAAATGTAAGCATCACAATATAAACATCTGTATACACCAGAAGTTAAAATATCCCCTTAAGACCCAAAAATAGACTTGAACAAATGAAAAGATATCCTTGAATTCTGTATAGAACAATAACAAAAATGTCAAGAGTGTGTAGTGTGCCATAGAAGGGTGTTAGGAGTTACCCCTCCATCCTAAAAACCAGGACAAAGGTTAAACAAATAGAATCAGCTCTTCTTAGCTGCATCAGGATAGTGAGTTCACAAAGCACACTGCTTCACCCCAACCCTGGAGAAAGGATTTTACAGGAATTCACAGCTTACTGGAGCAGTGAACAGCAGCAGAAACCTACACAGGAGGCAAGGCTGGTGTAGGAAAACCTGAACTGTGTCTTTGATAAAGGTTCGGTGTGTGCGAGGTGCTTGGTGAGAACTCTGAGAACTAGAAAAGCAATTAATCCATAGTACCTAGCACTAGGCAGCACTCCTACCAGCACCTCCTGTGAGCCTTCTAGGAGTTCTCCCCTGCCCTCCCGGTGCATGTCCAGCAAGATCACCCCCATCTTTCCTACCCACCTGAAGCATACCAAAAGGTTCTGCTTTTCTTAGTAAGACCAACCACAGGAGACGCTCTTACCAGAGTATCATCTACAGGGCTGTAACAGAGGCTAACTGACCTGATGGAAGAGAACAACCCAACTATAACCCTGCCAGCTATCCTTTCCCATCCAGGGAAGGGGAAAATGACACAGTCCTTGCCATGCACATGCCATAATCCCATATGTGCGCCAGTTCGAATCCCGGCAACCCCGCTTCCCATCCAGCTCCCTATTTATGGCCTGGGAAAGTAGTTAATGATGGCCCAAAACCTTGGGACCTTGCACCAGCGTGGGAAACCCAGAAGAGGCTCCACGCTCCTGGTTTTGGATTGGCACAGCTCAGGGCATTGTGGCTGCTTGGGCAGCAAACCATTGGATGGAAGATCTTCCTCTCTGTCTCTCCTCCTCTCTGTATTTCTGACTTTGCAATTAAAAAAATAAAATAAATCTAAAAAAAACCCAGATGAACAACATTAGCAAAAGAGATGGATATTCTAACAGTGAAAAATAAATACTAGAGAAAAACGGAGTGGCACGGAAGGATACCTTTGATGGGCTCATTGCTAGACTGGGCACAGATGAGGAAAGGAAATCTCAGAGCTAAAGAGTAGGAGAGTAGAAAGGTTCATAGCCATCAAGAAAAGAGAAAAAAATAAAATGATCTCCAGCAATTGTAGGACAACTCCAACCGTATATGTGTAATGATAATATCAGAAGATCTGAGGAAAATCTAAAGAAATAGTGACCAGGAATTTCCCCTGAAATTATTTAAAACATTAAGCCAAATACCCAGGAAGCTCGGAGAACATGAAGCAGGACAAATGACAAAACAAAATGAAACAAGTAAAAGCAGTGAACTAACACAAGTCACGTGGAAGCGTATTGCATCTAAATGAAAGAGGAACAAATAATCTTGGAAAATGGCAGCGGGGATGGACATTATTGCACAATGGATTAAGTGGCTGTTGGGATGCTTGCATCCTGTGTTAGAGTTCCTGCTTGGAGTTGAGCTACCCTTGTCTCTGATTCCGCTTCCCATGAACGTGTCTGGGTGGAAGTACTTGTGTCTCTGCCACCAAATTGAGTGAATCTGTGTGAAAGATCTGTCTCTGTCTTCCACCTTGCAAGTGAATATTTTTTTAAAAGAAAATAAAATACGTAAGAGAAGTTGGTGCTATGTTGTAGTAAGTGAAGTCACCGCCTCCCATGTGAGCACCTGGTCAGATCCTGACTGCTCCACTTCTAATGTAGTGGCCAGCTAGTGGGTGCAGAGTCCTGAGGCTTTGGGGTGTCTTCGACTGCCTTCCCAGGTCACAAACAGGGAGCTGGATGGGAAGTGGGGGCTACCAGGATTAGAACTGGCACCCATGTGGGATCCTGGCACTTGTGAGGACTTTATCCCCTAGGCTTTTGTGCTAGACCCTCTTTTTATTTATTTTTTTTAAGACATATCTATTTGAAAGAGAGAGAAAGAAATAGATCTTCCATCTGCTGGCTCACTCCCAAAATGGCTGCAATGAGCAGAACTAAGCCAGGCCCAGAACTCTGCCAGCTCTGCCCTCAGAAGCAGAGATGGTCTCCCCAACAAGCCGATGAACTTATCTGAACAATAAGATGCTGGACTCTATGGTTTGTAGATGCTTGCAATGAAAGAATCTCAACTGAACTTGAACGGTGGTAATGCAACAAGGTGGAGGAATCCACCATGTGGGGAGGGTTTAGGGAGGGGTGGGGGAATCCCACTACCTATAAAACTGTGTCACATAATGCAATGTAATTAATAAAAACAACAACAACAAAAAAAAAACAAAAACAAAAACTATGCTCTCAAGACTTCAAGTATATGAAACAAAGATAACATCAAAAACCTCAGTTTTGGTTGATGTTGTTTTTTAAAAATATTTCTAGTATGTTGCTTGATATTTAGCCAAATTCAGGTTGTTTTATTTTTTAAAAAATGAAGATGCTTTAGTGGAAGCATATGGTGTAGGGATGGATGCAGACAAGGCTTACTAGATAGGCGTGAGCCTAGGGGGATGTGATGAGTAAAGGATCGCAGTGGGAGGCAGAAACCACTGATTACACCACAGACCAGCACCGCCCCGGAACAAGCATATGTTGCAAGACCACAGGGCAGTTCTGTCTTTCTGCCATTGGTGCAGAGGTTTAATCCCAGGCCCAACTCAGGTCTGCAGCTTTTACTTTGAGTGACAAAGGGCAGGGAGATCTCCTGGCTTTTTTTTTTTTTTTTAAAGATTTACTTATTTTTATTGGAAAGGCAGATATACAGAGAGGAGGAGAGACAGAGAGGAGGAGAGACAGAGAGGAAGATCTTCCGTCCAATGATTCACTCCCCAAGTGGCCACCACAGCTGGAGCTGAACCAGTCCTAAGCTAGGAGCTTCTTCTGGGCTTCCCCTGCAGGTGCAGGATCCCAAAGCTTTGGGCCGTCCTCAACTGCTTTCCCAGGCCACAAGCAGGGAGCTAGATGGGAAGCGGGGCCACAGGGATTAGAACCGGCAACCATATGGGATCCTGGCACGTTCAAGGTGAGGACTTGAACCACAACACTATCATGCCGGGCCCAACTTTGGTTTTTGTCACAGGGAATTAGTGTCCCACGTTTACAAGAGTTTCACAGTGGAAGAGTCCCCCAAACCAGGAAGAGCTTTCTGTTTCTTGATATCAAAGAAAAGTTCCACCTAACATTAAATACTTAAATATTTAGACTACTGCCTAAAACAGTACAATGGTTCTTATTGCAACAACAAATAAAAATGCACCAGCCCTTTCCTAAAGATAGGCAATCCCAAAGTCTTGTCTATTAAGACATTAACAAGCAAAATCTGGTGCAAAACTTAAGACACTCACATGCCATATTACAGTGCCTGGAATCTAATCTTCTCTTCCCTTCAAATCCATCTTTCTGCTAATGTGCATCCTGGGAGGCAGCAAATGATGGCTCAAACACTAGGGTCATTGTCATCTCATGGGAGACCTATGAGGAGGTCTAGGCTACTGAATTTAATCTGGTCCAGTGTGGGTTGTTGAGGGTGTGGGAGGACATTTGGGAAGCAAATAGGTAGATTGGAGCTTTGTGTCTTTTTATCTATCTCCATCTTTCTTTCTTTCAAATAACATGAAAAAAAAATTCAAAATCAAGTTAGATCCCTAGAATGGTAATTTTTCCCTATCTAGTTCTCTTGTGACCCCTTCTGGGAGGTCAATAGCTAATTATAGGGACCAGGCACAGTAGCCTAGAGGCTAAAGTCCTTGCCTTGAACATGCCAGGATCCCATATGGGCACCGGTTCTAATCCCTGCAGCCCCACTTCCTATCCAGCTCTTTGTTTGTGGCCTGGGAAAGCAGTCAAGGATGGCTCAAAACCTTTGGGACCCTACACTCACATGGGAGACCCAGAAGGAGTTCCAGGCTCCTGGCTTTGGATTGGCTCAGTTCTGGTCATTGCACCGCTTGGGGATTGAATCATTGGACTGAAGATCTTCCTCTCTGTCTCTGCTCCTCTCTGTATATCTGACTTTCCAGTGAAAATTAAAAAGTGAATCTTTTAAAAAAGAGCTAATTGTAAAGTCAAACCCCCCATCAAGCCTAAGTAAAATAACGGGAGAAAAAGGAGGTGAGAACAAAAGAGAAATTTTGAGTCTCTGTAAATTTCCAACAGGCCTCCATGGACAGATAGATTTGACTGCTCATCTCTTCAGCTGTTCAGAAGCTTGAGGCAGGCTGTGAGCTCCCCTGCCACCTCTGTGCTTCCTTTATGTCCAGCCAGGAGACCTCCTGGCCCAAGTCCTTTCTCCAGAGTGGGAACCTAAACTTTGGATACCCAATGATCTTGTCTTGGTGGAGCTCTGTCCACCATTCACTTCTGTGCCAGATCTAGGGAGTCTCTGGGTTGCCACTGACATCACTAGTCTGAAGGGATGACAGGTGGAGGTAAGGATGAGCTCTTCCCATGGGGAAACTCCAAGTTAGGAAGTTCCTACTTCTTCACTCCAAGAACATGAGGGCAAACTTAACTATCACGGAGAATCATCAAGGAGTTGAGAAAATTCCTCTTTAATGTTTATGATTCCCACTCTTCCCCATCAATGTCTGAAATTTTACATGGTGAGGTTTGTCAACCAAATCCATGCTTCAGTTTGAATTTTCTTGGGTCAATCTTGAAGTCTGATTCTACAACTTTCAGAAAATAGAATGTGGCTGCAGAGTCGAGTCCCAGCAGTTTCCTATGACCACACTTCGATGCAGAGATCTGAGGCTGTCCTCTTTCTTCAGTGTCTGTAAACCCACAGTATTTTTCAAGCCCAACATCCTATTGTTTTGCTTCTTTTTTATTTGAGAGGGAAAGGGGGAGATAGCCCTCTTACCAGCAGCTTCATTTAGCAAATGCCTGCAATGACTGGGGCTGAAGTCAGGAGTTGGCAACACAATCCAGGTCTTGTGAGCAGTTATAAGGACCCAATACTTGACCCATCACCACTGCCTTTCTGCTTTAGTGAGAAGCTAGAGTTATGAGCTGGAGCCAGCTATGGAACACAGGTACTGTTATAGAGGAGACAGGCATCTTCAGTGTTAGGCTAAATGCCACACACACCATTTTTTTAAAAGATGTATTTATTTTTATTGCAAAGTTAGCTATACAGAGAGGAGCAGAGACAGAAATATCTTCCATCCACTGCTTCACTCCCCAAGCAGCTGCAATGGCTGGAGTTGAGCCAATCCGAAGCCAGGAGCCAGGAGTCAGGAGTCTCTTCTGGGTCTCCCACATGTGTGCAGGGTTCCAAGACTTTGGGCCGACCTTGACTGCTTTCCCAGGCCACAAGCAGGGAGCTGGATGGGAAGTAGTGTGGCTGGTATTAAAACCAGCTCCCATATGGGATCCTGGCATGTTCAAGATGAGGACTTTAGCCACTATACTATCACGCTGAGCCCCTACTCCCACCATTTTTATAAAGAGTCTTGCACATGGATGGCAGGGCCCAACTACTAGCTGGGACTGGAACCAGCACTGTGCTATGAGATGCTAGTGTTGCAAGAGGAACCCTAACCTTTACACTATGATATCAGCCCCAATATATAATATAAAATTTATAATATTGGAAATTTCTGAAAAAACCCTAAATTGACAGTAACTTTCTTATGTTTTGACCTGATTTTAAAATTTTATTTATTTCAGAGGCAGATTTACAGAGACAGAGAATCTTCCATCACTCTGAAGCAGCTGTAATTGCCAGACCTGACCCAATCTGCAGCCAGCAGCTTCTTCCCGATATCCTACATGGATGCAGGGGCCTAAGGACTTAAGCCATCCTAAAGTCTTCCTGTTTTTCCTGGACACAAGCAGGGAGTTGTATGGAAAGTGGAACAGCCAAGACACAAATTGGCACCCATATGGAATACTGGCACTGCAAGGCAGAGGACTGGCCTGAAGATTGGCCATGCTCCTCCTACTAGCTTTCATTTTTAATATGAATAATTCTGATCAATGTTTTGTTGTGTCTGAGATACTGTTGCACTGAGATTGCTTTAAAATCACATTTTCAGTGGTGAGCACTTGATTTAGTGGTTACGTCACACTGCTTGGGCAGCCCATCTCCTGCACCAGGGAGCTTGGATAGAATCCTGGCTCCTTTGCTTCTGATCCAGCTTTTGGCTAAGCACATTCCAGGTGATGGCTCAAGCATTCAGGTCCTTGCCACCCATAGAGGAGACTTGGATGGTATTCTAAGTTCATGGCTTCCAGCTGGCCTTTCTCCAGTTATTAGAGGCATTTGTGTAGTGGGAATATAGATGGAAGGTTCTGTCTCTGCCTTTAGAAACACTTTTTTAAAAAATCCTACTCTCAAGGGCCAATGTTGTGGGCTGGTGCTTTGGCATAATGGATCAAGTCATTTCCTGTGACCCCAGCATCCCATAGAGGTACTGGTTTGAGTTCCTGCTGCTCTACTTCTGACCTAGCTCACTGCAAATAGGTTCCTCGCACCCATGTAGGATGGAGTTCCAGGCTCCTCATTTAGATCTGATCCAAATCTGGCCATTGTGGACACCTGAGGAATGAACTAACAGATAAAAACATGTGTGTCCCTTTATCTGTGTGGTACTGCCTTTAAAAAATAAATGTTTGATTATGTTTACATAGGATAAATGCCAACATGGGTCACCTATTAGAGTGGGGAGGGTTCAGGAATGAGGGAAAGTGGATGAGACAATTGTTTTCAATCTCTTCTCCCCTCCCCCGCCCTGTATCTGGGGAAGAAAAGGGAATAGGGCTGCTCCTAGCAGCCTAACCACATCAGCACGTTGGCATGAGGGATGGCTGCTTGGTATCATCCCAGGAGCCCTGATGTGAAGCATGTTCTGAAGGTTCTGCTTAAGTGATTTTGATAGCTCAGATGCTGTTGATTTTGCTGCTCCAGAGTTGAGGAAATCTTTTCAAGGTCCATTAGCTGGGTTCCACTCGCCCAGATACTTGCTATTAAAGTTTGGCTGGGAGAGCTATCCAGTTTGCTTTGCCCCCCATGGTACTAGACGTCCTTGGCCGGCTTCAGTGATCTGACATGTCTTCCAGGCACATCAGGGCATACCACCCACTGCACAGGCTTCAGCAACTGAGGAAGCCCAGTTTTGACGCATGCATTCCAAGGTTGGACCACAGATCCTGTGATTCTTCCCTGTAGCTGGAGTTTTTTTTTTAAGATTTTAAAAATTATTTTTATTGAAAGGCTGATATACAGAGAGGAGAGACAGAGAGGAAGATCTTCCATCTGATGATTCACTCCCCAAGTGAGCGCAATGGCCGATGCTATGCCGATCCGAAGCCAGGAGCCTCTTCCGGGTCTCCCACACGGGTGCAGGGTCCCAAAGCTTTGGGCTGTCCTCGATTGCTTTCCCGGGCCACAGGCAGGGAGCTGGATGGGAAACAGGGCTGCTGGGATAGAACCGGCGCCCATATGGGATCCCAGGCGTGCAAGGCAAGGACCTTAACCACTTGCACCATCGCGCCGGGTCCTGTAGCTAGAGTTTTGAGGAAAGCAGTTCACTTGGGGGGAATCCCCAAAGAAACCTTACCTGAGGTAACCCCAGACCTGCCTCCTTTGTGTGCTGGCCAATACATTGTCTGGACTAGTCCATCACCCGCATCAGCCTGAACACACATACTGGTGGTTGCAGTCATCTGGCCAGTTCTGTCCCCAGCTCCATCTCATGCAAACCAATGGATGCTGGGCCAAGTCGAACTCTGCCCATCACACCAGCAGGAACTGCAGCTTAGTTGGAGCATCTCCCAATAATCCCTATCAGGCCCACCTCAGCCTTGACTCCTACGTAAGCTGCTATGTGTAGCAGACTGGTCCAACTGATCCTGCACTAGGCTGTAATATACATCAATGGGTGTTGGAGCCCAACCAACCCTACTATCCAGGCCATTCATGCAGATGGGTTCTGATGCTCACTGGTGGGCACTGCAGGCCATCAGAGGGGTGCCCACAATTTCTATAATGGGCCCACTCCCAACCCTGGATCTTGCACTTTCCAGGTGGTTCTGCAGTCTAGATGGATAGGACTTGCCCCCATGACTCTGCTTTTTAAATGAAACAGGGACTGACACTGTGGTGCAGTGGGTTATGTTGCTGACTGCAGTGGCATCAGTATCCCATATAGTTTCTGGCAGAGTCCTGGCACTTCTGACCGATTCCTGTTAATACACTGGGAAAGCAATGCAAAATGGATGACATGTGGGCCCCTGCACTCACATGGGGGACCGAGAGAGAGGCTCTTGGTTTTAGCCTGGACCAGCCCTGGCCATTGTGACCATTTGAGTGAACCAGTAAATGGAAGATCTCTGTTTTTCAATCTCTCTGTGTAACTCTGCCTTTCAAATAAAAAATAAATCCTTAAAAAAAAATAAATTTTTAAAGAAGTCCTACTTTCCTATCCCTAATGTGCTTAAAATAAAAATGGAGATTTTACCAATTTTTAAACATTTGTTGACATGAAGATCCTAGTTTTTCCCTCTACAAAATTTTATTAATAGGTTATCAAGGGCCCGGCAGTGTGGCCTAGCAGCTCAAGTCCTCACCTTGAACGCGCCAGGATCCTGTATGGGCGCCAGTTCTAGTCCCAGCAGCTCCACTTCCCATCTAGCTCCCTGCTTGTGGCCTGGGAAAGCAGTCAAGGACAGCCCAAAACCTTGGGACCCTGCACCTGTGCGGGAGACCCAGAAGAGGTTCCTGGCTCCTGGATTCGGATCGGCGCAGAACTGGCCATTGCGGTCACTTGGGGAGTGAATCATCGGATGGAAGATCTTCCTGTCTCTCCTCCTCTGTGTGTATCTGACTTTGTAATAAAAATTAAAAAAAAAAAAAAAAAATAGGGCCCGGCGCGGTGGCGCAAGTGGTTAAAGGTCCTCGCCTTGCACACCCGGGATCCCATATGGGCGCCGGTTCTAATCCCAGCAGCCCCGTTTCCCTTCCAGCTCCCTACCTGTGGCCCGGGAAAGCAGTCGAGGACGGCCCAAAGCTTTGGGACCCTGCACCCGTGTGGGAGACCCAGAAGAGGCTCCTGGCTTCGGATTGGCATAGTATCGGCCCGTTGCGCTCACTTGGGGAGTGAATCATCAGACGGAAGATCTTCCTCTCTGTCTCTCCTCTCTGTGTATCCGCCTTTCCAATAAAAAAAAATAATAAAAATAAATCTTTAAAAAAAAAATAGGTTATCATGCGAAATGGTGTAGTATGGTGTAGTATTCCTGGGCTACTAGTGTTTTATTTAGGGTTTTTTTTTTTTTTAAAGAGAATTTTTACAGATATTTATTTTATATAGTTTTTGTATTATTTTTAAAAGGCCAATGGACGTTGTTTACAGACAAGGACAGACTCTTCCATCTGCTGGTTCACTCCCTGAAGGGCCACTACAGCTGGACTGAGGCAGTTACTGCTGGCTGCGGAGCCCAGCCACTTGAGCACTCACCACTACCTATGGGGTTTGTATTAGCAGGAAGCTGGAACTAGAAACCGCAGCAGGAACTTGCACTCAGATGCTTGCGGAATGGTGTAACCACAAAGCCAGACAGCTGACCTTGACCAAGTATCTGCATGATGAAGCTTGCAGCTTTCAATTTGGTTGTGTGACAGGACATTTACTATTTACTAGAGATGTGAGAAAGCCATTTTAATTCCTTAAGTTACTCATATGCATTTTCTTCCTGATGCTGCCTGACTAGGAATCTTTAGTCAATAGATTTTTTTTAATGATTTTTCCCTTTTTTTCTCCCAAATTTCATTCATGTATTTGAAAGGCACAGAGAGAGAGGGCAGGAACGTTTTTCCATTCCCGTAATGGTTAAAGGCTGGAGTTGGGCTGACCTGGATGGAGCCAGGAGCTTCTTTCCGGTCTCCCACACGGCAGCAGGAGTAAAAGCACTTAGGTCCTTCTCCAGTGCTTTCTCAGGTGCATTAGCAGGGAGTGGATCCAAAGAGGAGCAACCAGGATTCAAACCAGTGCCCACACGGGATACACCAGCACTGCAGGTGATGGGTTTTCCTACCACACCACAGTACTGTAGATTTTGACAAACATGTATTAACTGTTGCAGGTTTCAACAAAAACATTTAACACTCCAGAGGCTGCTCAAAAAACACTTTAAGTTCTGAAAGCAGACCAACAAATTCTTTGAATAATAGACCTACTAAGGATGATGTCATTTGAAAAATTATGTTATATACGTATTTTTAAGGCATTAACAGACTTCATGCATTAACTGTCTAAATGTTCCCATTTAAAAAAATATTTATTTTTATTCCAAAGTCAGATATACAGAGAGAAGGAGAGACAGAGATCTTTCATCCAATGATTCACTGCCCAAGTGACTGTAACGCTGGTAATCCAAACCAAGAACTTCCTCCAGGTGTCCCATGCAGGTGCAGGGTCCCAAGGTTTTGGGTTGTCCTTGACTGCTTTCCCAGGCTACAAGCAGGGAGCTGGATGGGAAGTGGGGCTGCCAGGATTAGAACCGGCGCCCATATGGGATCCTGGTGTATTCAAGGTCCACGGCATCGGACCCTAAATGTTCCCATTTTAACATAATAGGGCTCATTTCAATAGTTTAGCAAATATGTTTCGCTACAATTTAAGTACCATGTTTGTTCTTAACCTGAACTACAATTTGGATTTACAATCTCATTGCAGATTAGTTTTTGCCCTTGGACTATCATTTAAGTTTTGCCTTGGATTCTTGCTTAAGATTAAAAAAAAAAAAAAGTGGGGGGGGGGAACATATTAACTGATGTGAATAGTGGCTGTTAAGAAATTAAACACACATATTCAAAAATAGATGAAAAAAATTATGGAAAGAAAAATTTTCCTTGCTGAAGAAACTGTATTTTATAATCCAAAACAGCCTGGGATTCCGTAGGGGTGCTGGTTCATATTCAGGCTGTTCCACTTCCTTTCTTAACTCCCTGCTTATGGCCTAGGAAAGCAGTGGAAGACCGCCCAAAGGCTTGGGACCCTGCACTCGTGGGGGAAGATGCTGAAGAGGCTCCTGGCTCTGGATCGGCTCACTTGGGGAGTGAACCAACGGGTGGAAGATATGTTTCTCCTTCACTCTCCAGATCTGATTGCTAATAAATGGTTTTTAAAATGTATTATTTTCTTTTAAAGATTTTTACATTTTTATTGGAAAGTCAGATATACAGAGAGAAGGGGAGAGGAAGATCTTCCATCTGATGTTTCACTCCCCAAGTGGCCGCTAGAGCTGGGTCAATCCGAAGCCAGGAGCCAGGAGCTTTTTCTGGGCCTCCCATGCAGGTGCAAAGTCTCTAGTCTTTGACCTGTCCTTGACTGCTTTCCCAGGCCACAAGCAGGGAGCTGGATGGGAAATGGGGCTGCAGGGATTAGAACCGGTGCCCATATGGGACCCCAGTGCATGCAAGGCAAGGACTAGAGCTGCTAGGCTACCATATCAAGCCCAAGTATTTACTCTTAAAATTTTTATTTACTTTTATTTTAAGACAGAATCGCAGAAAGATACCCATCTGCAGGTTCACTCCTCAAATGGCTGCCAACATCCAGAGATAACCTGATCCAAATCAAGCCAGGAGCCTGTAGCTTCTTTCTGGTCTCCCACACGGGTGCAAGGTCCTAGAACCTGAGTCACTCTATGCTGTTTTCCTAGGCCATAAGTAGACAGCTTATGGAGCAGCTGGTTTGGAATTGGAGAGGCTGGGCACTGCAAGCGAAAGATTAGCTTGATATGCCACAACGCTGGCTCCCTAATGTGTTTTGAAAATAAAGGTAAAAGTAGAGCCTATACATCTCAACATATAGAATCTAGGTCAATTATATATATTTGTTTTATTAATTGAAGTTTTCAGTTCCATAATTTTTGTTTGGTTCTCTGAATGATTTACTCTCATTCATGTCTCCTCTGGTTTTCCTTACTTCTTTTTTAAATTTTTCATTACAAAGTCAGATATACAGAGAGGAGGAGAGACAGAGAGGAAGATCTTCCATCCATTGATTCACTCCCCAAGTGGCCACAATGGCCGGTGCTGTGCTGATCCGAAGCCGGGAACCAGCAACCTCTTCCAGGTCTCCAATGCAGGTGCAGGGTCCCAAAGCTTTGGGCCATCCTTGACTGCTTTCCCAGGCCACAGGCAGGGAGCTAGATGGGAAGTGGAGCTGCTGGGAATTAGAACCGGCGCCCATATGGGATCCTGGTGCGTTCAAGGTGAGGACTTTAGCCGCTAGGCCACGGTGCTGGGCCCACATAATCTAGGTCTATTATAAGAGTATATTTTTATTAAAAATCAAAAGGAACTTGAAGCTGACACATCTGTGTCCTGTATGATAGCAAGCAAAAGCACAAAGCCTACACAACTTAATAAGCAAGGACCCGAGGTCTAAAAAAGGAGCTGGCAGTGTGCCAGCTGGTTTAGTAAAGCCACTGCCTGGATGCTTACACCCCATATTAGTGTGCCAGTCTGAGTCCTGGCTACTCCACTTCAGGTACAGCTCTCTCATCCTGTAGCTCAAGTATTCTAGTCCCTGCCAAACACAGGAAACCTGAAAGGAATTCCTTACTTCTTTCTTCAATCTGCACAGTCCTGGCTGTAGTGGCAAACTGATGGGTAAATCAGTGGGTGACAAATCTGTATCTGCCACTCTGGCTTGCAAATGCATCTTAAAAAATTTTTTTTTTAAAAAATCAAACACAAGGCTTTTCTTGTAGCTCAGAAAGAAAACCCAAGTAACTATTTCCCAGGGAAATAAAAATTAGTCTTGAGTCGAATATGATAGCTTAGTGGCTATATACCCTTGCTTTGCATGCGCCGGGATCCCTTATGAGCTCTGGTTCGTGTCCTGCCTGCTCCACTTCTTTTCCAGCTCCCTGCCTGTGGCTTGGAAAAACAGTAGATAGCTCAAGGCCGTGGGACCCTGCACCCAAGTAAGGGACCCGCAGGAAACTCCTGGCTTCAGATAGGCTCAGCTCTGGCCATTGCACTGCTTGGGGAGTGACTCCGCGGACAGATCTCCCTCTTGGTTCTTCTCTCTATATATCCGACTTTGCAAAAAAACTAAATCTTTTAAAAAATTAGGTATTATTTAAGAGTTCAGCCTAAAAGGAATAAAATCTTATTGTAAACATGATTGTTTGGAATCAAACTAGATTAATGTGTTGTGAATAAAGCACAACACACATAAAATGAATAACAGACTTTGATATGGCCAATCACGCTAAATTTAGAACTGTTAAATCTGGATAAAGTTAAACTCTGTTCCTGTGTATAAACTGTATGAAACTTCTTCCTCTTAAAAAAGGAACTGTTAGGTCTAGACAAAGCTGTAGAAGTAAAGTTAAAAGCAAGGTATCCTCATCTGGGAGAAAAGCCTCGAGGTAGACATTTGTTAAGGAAATAATGTGCAGAAAAGGCAAATATACTTGGATTCTGAGGATTACAACATGGCAAAAACAACTGCAGCTCCAGATAAAATGGAGGTCACTGGCGACCACATTCCCACTCTACAGGACCTTCCCCAATGGAAGCTGGCTGGCTGGTTCAAAGGTCTCATCTGCATTACTCTTATTTCCCATTTTTCTCCTGTTATTTATTCATATCTCTCTTCCTTTCATGTGATAGTGTTTGTTGCTACTGTAATAGAATGTTCATACGGAGTTTTCTGATTAAACAGTGCACTGATAAAGACATGTTAGAGCAACAGAATCTACTTGAGAACAATTCTACATAATACCCAATTCCTAGTGTAGTGGGTTCCCACAAGTAACAAGTTTTACAGCTAAAGTTGTTTGGCTTTACTTACTTCATCTTAAGTATAGCTTCGTATGTTACTGTGGTTTAACATAACCTGCTGTCTTCTTTTGGATTTTCTAAACACGAGTTTAAGATCACAAATAGTAGGTCACAGAATTCAGGTATGATTAGATGGGATTTTGAAAGATCTGTATTTCTGTGCTTGACTTAAATGGCATTAAAACTGTTTCAGCTTTAACAGAATTTTAGTACTTATCCATTCGGGTGTTTCTCATGTAACTCTAGTACTTAACTGCTAGGATTCTAACTCAATTGTGTAATGTTAGAATTCCTTTTGCTGCTGAAAACGTGAATGACGTATGTACTGTACTGATTGTTTAATTCACTTTTGTAAATACAATAATTTTGCACAATCTTTAAAAAAATAGACATCAATCTTCACATTGTCTGATTTCTCAGAATATCTGCATTACTTCTGAAGAATTGACAAGCTCAGTAAAATGATTCAATCCATCAAGACAAACCTAAGCAAAGCTAGATGCCTCAAAGTACTTGTGTTGTGATGAGCTGAATTTACTGCATGTAATAAACTATTTCTCAGTATCAATAATTACCCTCAAAAGTATTGGAAACTGGAAAAAGATTCATTAAAGACAATTAACCTAGAAAACATAATCTGGGCAGTACAAACATTAATTGAATAAAAGCCTTAATGGTAATAATATACAGAAAGAAAAACATCAAGAAGAGTTGCACTTAACTTGAAAACTAAGCTAGGAGCTGGCACAGGCTAAACTTCTACCTGCAGCACCCACATCCTATATAGGGCTGGCTCATGTCCTAGCTGATCCACTTCCCATTCAGCTCCCTGCTTATAGCCTAGTAAAGCAGCAGAGCACGGCTCAAGTTCTTGGGCCCCTGCAGCCATGTGAAGACCTAAATGAAGCTCCAGGATTCAGATCGGCTCAACTATGGCTGTTGTTGCAGGCATTTGGGGAGTGAACCAGTGGATAAAAGATCTCTCTCTCTTCCTCCCTCCCCTCTCTGTAAATTTCCCTTTCAAATAAAAAAACAAGTGATGATTTTTTAAAAGTAATAAGCTAACTACAAAATGGAGAGCACTGTCTCAACAATACACACCATCTTCACAAATTTAATCAAATCCAAATTCCTACTATTCAATCATACGGGAAGATGTCCTGAAGCAGTTTTGTGAAATCTTCAGAGAAAGAGAAAATTAAGGCTAAAAAGATCAAGCACCAAATGTTCCATCCATACCTTTCAGGCAATAGTCTTTATTAACATGCAAGTACCATTTGCCGCAAGATATACAGGTTTACCTAGTCTGTTTTATTTTGATGTCTTAAACTTATGGTTACTTTTAGATCTCACACATAAAGTAACCAAAGTTAAGTCTTATTTCTAGCTATCATCTTTACTGTTGAAATCATTATGGAGGTTTATAATTGGCATTATTTACCACCACGTAGCATAAAATAATTCTTGAATTTCATACATAATCTTCTATGCTAAAACACGTACCAGTATGCCCTAAGAAGCTACTAAACAAATGCAACTGATATTTAACTGCTTTCAATAAGCCAGACAGTGTAACATTTAGGTTTTCTAAGAGAAAAAATTACTTTTGTTTATGGTTTTTGAGTTTCCAGATTAAGCTACTCCAGAAGAAATAAACTAAAGACAAATTTATAGCTCCTCTGAGGCAGCTTTGTTCTACTATTAAGGAACAAAATACTAAACCGAACACTTCAGTGCCTCTGTTCTGACACCTAAGCAAAGATGCCCTGTCATCGGCTTAATATTAAAGCTGAATATTTTCACTGTGAGTTTGAGTTCAGTAGAAAACTCACTATCATTATTATAATTATTAGGACTTATTTTATAAATTAATAAAGATACATAAAGTACTATACCTAACTATATTATATGATGTATACTATGTCTTGCCACATGTTTCCCATATTTTACAACATTCCAATTGGATGGAGGAAGACTGGAATAGTTCAGGAAACTCTATAGCTTTTAAGATTTGAATAAAGTTCATTAAGTTTTTAATGAGTCTTTTAAAACATTTAGCCAATCAAAAGTGTAATCACAAGGGACTATGAAGGAAGAATAAAATAACTGCAAAGGAAACTATAATCAGTGAAGATACAGTACTTGAAATTTCCCCAAATGCACAATATACAAGATTTCTAAGACATGTTGTTTACTTTTAACCATCTGCGTAGTTACTATTCCTTGTAACCTTCCCAAATTGCTTTTAAATAAGTTCCTAAGTTGTAGCAAAAAACAAAGAGACAAGATATACTTAAACAATACTGCAGTTTATCAAAAGACATAAGAAATTTCAACTCTTATATGAGTTATAAAAATCAATGTTTGGCTAAGTTTATATTACATTTTTATAATGCAACTGTTTGCATAACTTTAGCAATGCTATTGACAACTATAAGATCAGAATAGATTATTAAAAAAAAAACATTAAAAACATAAAAATACTTAGCCCCATTATTTTACCTGTAGAACATGTTCATTTATGCCTAAAGTTCAGCATTAACTATATGGTCATTCTCCAAGGATAAGATAAAACCATCTAAATTTTCACATCTTTTATTTGTGAAAATGTCCTTAATTTGTTGATGTAGCTAACAAATTTCAATTCGGATTGCTATGCAAAATAACAGAACATAATCTGCTTTGCATTGAACTTCATAGTTCAACTGCATACAGGCAACATGCTATATCTGAAAAAATTACTAACCAAACTACAGGTATTAAATACTGAAAAAGTTAACAGTTTATTATAATTTATTTTATTTAACAATCTAGGAAGTTCGCAGCCATCAGGAGTTCCAAAGCAATTTCAGGTGCAATTGGGAATTCAGGAATCTCAGTGGAGCTGTTAGTGTAGCGAACCTTGTAGGTAAAATACATGCATACTTTTGATAGCACATGGGATGGGATCTCTCTGAAATTGACCTCATTGGTTTCGTTTTCAGCAAACTGACCTGAAAAACAAAGAATGTATATGTTACAACCTGAAGCATCTCTGCCCACCAAATTCACATGTTGAAATGTCACTCCTAGTACCCTAGAATGTAACTTTCTTTGGAGACAAGTTCTTCTATGAGATAATCAGGCTAAAGTGAAATCATTAGGTGGCCACTCCAACATGAAGAGTGTTCTTATCAGGACACAAAGATCATGTGAAGTCAAGCAGAAAGATGGCCATCTACAGACCAGAAGAAAGGCCTCAAAGAAATCAAACTGCAAAAGGCTTAATCTTCAACTTCCACCCTTCACAATTCTGAGAAAATAAAGTACCGTTGTTTAAGTCATTCAATCTATAGTATTTTGTTATGGTAACACTAGCAAATAAATGTTAAAATAACTAGCATCAAACACATATCTAAATCAGATTTTTCTTTAAATTTCAATTAATTTATTTTGATTTGATCGCTTCTTGGCCTTTTGGCTAAGATCAAGTGTCAATTAATTTATTTTGATTTGAAAACCAAAGGACAGCAATCTCCCATCTGCTGATTTACTTCCCTGGTGCCTGTAACATTTGGGACTGGGCTACAACACAAGCGAAGACCCAGGATTCAGTCTACCACACAGATGGTAGGGACTCCAGCTGAATCATCACCTACTACCTGCTGAGGTACACATCAGCACATCAGCATGTACTACATTCAGTTATGACTTAGTATAGTCACAGTATTGTACAGTTACCATTTTTATCCAAACCATTTTTATTACCCTGACCTGAAATAAAATCCTGTACCCATTTTCTCTATCCCCTAGACCTTTGGTAACCAATCTGCCTTAAGAGCCACTAGGATACTAACAAGCAAACAAGATGGACAATAACAAACATTGGACAGAATATATAACAAAAGAACCCTAATACTGTTAGTAGGAATATAAAATGATGTGGTTGTTGTGTTAGCAGTTTGGTGTTTTCTCCACACTTAGGCACCAAATTAGCATATAAACAAGTGATTCCACTCCTAAGTACACACCAAAAAACTGAAAACACATCTTGATACCTTTCAGGTGCTGGGGGTTGAGAATGAATAGTGACAGGTTGATGTGAAGTAGGGTTACCTTCTGAGGTGATAAACACTTTGGAACTGATGGTGGTGATACTTACCCACTTAAACAGTTAATCCTGTATTATGTGAAATTCACTTCAGAAAGAAAGTTAAGAAACAGAAATTTGATAAGTGGCAACTTCTTATTAAGCTAAAAGTACAAATGCCAGTTTGAAGTTAAGAAGTTAGCTATGAGAAATAATGGAGGGGAAACGAGCCTTCCTATTACAAAACAATCAAACCAATCTCATCAACACTTATAGGGTAGGGTGGGCATTGCAGCACAGTACATCAAGCTGCTGCATCCGATACTGGAGTGCAAGTTTAAGTCCTGGCTACTCTGCTTCTGACCCAGCTTCCTGCTAACATGAACGCGGAAACAATGGATGATGGTCCAAGTACGTGAACGCTTCCACGCCACCTAAGAGACTTGCACAGAGTTCCCGGATACTGCTTCATCCTGGTCCAGCCATGGCTGTTGTAGTTATTTAGGGAGTGAACCAAAAGACACAAGATCTCTCTTTCTGCCTTTCAAATAAATAAATCTTAAAACAAACAAGCTTATAGGGTAAATAACTGGAACAAAGCAGTAGAAACCAAGTTTTAGCAATGTATAATACCTATACCTATGCAGTAACAGTTACTTTCTCTTCACAATGCACTGTCATTTAATTCAACTTAAAAACACATTCATCAAACTTTTACACTTACCTGGGCCACTCAACATGGCTTTAATTGTTCCTGATGTTAGTGCATGTTCTCTTTTTACAATAAATTCATGACCATCAGAGGATATTAATTTGACATACATGGCATCAGGGCCTTCACAGCCACCATAAGTTTTCTCTTCTCCATCTAAGGTACAATGAATAGTAAAATGATTTTGAGTCACACGACTTAAAACAGTCTCACCAAGGGGATTGTTTGAGGAACTAAAAGACCAAAAACATTTCTGAAGGGTAACAGTCACCAAACCGTTAAAATGTTAACTAATTTTGTTACGCTGCAAATATATTTCAAGGCAATATAACCTCTGGAAATAAGAATGCTACTTTGGATAAAAATGGACCTCCACTGTACAATGAGATATTAACAAATTTTTTGTGATCAAAGTAGCACATTTCAACCTGAAGTAAAACTTTTAAAGATTTATTTTTATTGGAAAGCCAGATATAGAGAGGAGGAGAGACATAAAGGAAGATTTTCCGTCTGTTCACTCAATCCCCAAGTGGCTGCCACTGGCCGGAGCTGCACTGATCCAAAGCTAGGAGCCCAGAACCGCTTCTGGGTCTCCCACATGTTTGCAGGGTTCCAAGGCTTTGGGCTGTCCTCAACTGCTTTCCCAGGCCACATGCAGAGAGCTGGATGGGAAGCGGGGCAGCAGGGATTAGAACCAGCGCCCATATAGGATCCTGGTGTGTAAGCTGAACATTTTAGTTGCCAGGCCATCGTAGTGCAACTTTATCACTTGAAATACTTTTAGACATGTAAGTGATTTTGATTTTTATTTCTGCTATGTCAATGCAGCTTATTTGGACAAGTCCAAAACTCCATAACTTAAGGCTTTTTTTTACTCATCATTTTTCTATTAACCCATAATGACTATACTATTATTTACTGCCCCATTGAAGCTACTGCATGACTGAATAGAGGAAATTTTGATGTTTAAATATTAAAAAGAGGGGGCTGGGCTGCCAGAAACCTCAGGATGTGGCCTGGTGCCAGGATGTTGGGGTGAGCAGTCGCAGGCATGCTGCGCCCCAAGGCTTTGATCCAGGTGCTCAGCTAAGCCAACACTGGAGGCATCCAGAGCACCCTGCTACTGAATAATGAGGAATCGCTGCTGGCCTATTTAGGATATGGAGACACAAATGTCAGGGTCACAGCAGCCACTGTCAGTAACATCTGGGCCGCCTATGACCAGAATAGGAAGCAGGCATTTAATGAAGACAACCTTAAGCTCATCCTCATGGACTGCATGAAGGGCCATGTAACCATCACCCGCGTGGCCAGCCTTCTGCTGTGTATGTATGTATGTCAAGGGGACTGTGGGTTTCGGAATGCTCAAGGCCAAGGCCCAGTACCTGGAGGAGCCCCTCACCCAAGTTGCTGCATCATAGTGGACACCATTGGTTGGAACCCAAAAGAGAGAAGAACATTGTGCATTGTGGAGGACAAGACTGGGGGGGGGAAGCCCAGGACGTTTTTTTGTGGCTGGGGCGGGGGGAGGGGAGGGCAGAGATTGTTTAATAATAAACTTAAATAATAAAAACAAGAGTGAGGAGAGACTGTATAGATGTTATTTTGGAAACAAGTCTAGTCTACCCCAGCTGTATTCACAGGAGTCATGACGCTCAACACAAAATTTTTGGAGGGTGAGGAGGGGTAGTTACATGGTTGTATTATCTCCTTAAGATTTTTTTCTTGCAGGGCCCGGCGGCATGGCCCAGCGGCTAAAGTCCTTGTCTTGCATGCGCTGGGATCTTATATGGGTGCTGGTTCTAATCCTGGTGGCCCCGCTTCCCATCCAGCTCTCTGCTTGTGGCCTGGGAAAGCAGTCAACAATGGCCCAAAGCCTTGGGACCCCTGTACCTGTCTGGGAGAACCAGAAGAGTTCCAAGCTCCTGGCTTCAGATCCTCACAGTTCTGGCTGTTGCAGCAGCTTGGGGAGTGAAACATTGAAAAGATCTTCCTCTCTGTCTGTCCTCCTCTCCCTTTATATCTGACTTTGCAATAAAAATAAAGTAAATCTTAAAAAAAAGATTTCTTTCTCACATATACACTTGACAGTTTTATTACTATAACAGAATTTTAACTTTGTTGGTCATTAACATAGAGAAAAGCATCTTAAAAATCACTCTAAAACTTTGCAAAGGAGAAAACAAAGCTTCATTGCCATTAAGCCAAAAACATTCATCTACTCTTCTGTAAATAACTGATCCAAAAATCTCCAAAACTAAGATTAAAACAAAAACCAACCATGACCACCCAAAATTAACTTGAATTTAATCACAAAGAAACAACTAGATATACTGAAGGTTAGGAATGTTTTTAATAAAAACTTTCCTGGTCTGTTATAAAACCAAAAACACAAAACCACATAAGGTAAGGGACGTGTCTGCTGCCACTTGGGATGCCCTTATCCCACACCCAAGTGCTAGTTCTGGTCCTGGCTCCGTTGCACTTCTGATCCAGCTTCCTGCTCATGCAGCTGGGAGGCAGCTACGATGGTTCAAGTGCTTGAGCGCTTGCCACCATCTGATGGCTGTTTCTGGCTCCAAGCTTTGGCATCTGCCTACCCCTGGTTGTTATGGGCATTTTGGCAAGTGAGCCAGTGGATGGGAAATCTCTTTCTCTGCCACCGCCACTCTGCCTTTCAAATAAAAATAAATCAATCTTAAACAAGTAGCCCTGACACTGGAAATGACTTGATTTGCAACCAGAAACCAGGAGCTTCTTCTGGCTCCCTCCACGGGTACAGAGGGGGACAATCCTCGGCTCCTTTCCCAGGCCAAATGGAGGCAGTTGCATGGATGGGAAGCCAAGCAGCCAGGCCATGAATCAGTGCCCATAGGGGATGCCAGTGCTACAAGGCTAAAGATTGGCCAGTTGAGCACTGTGCTGGCCCCAAAAGGTAACTATTAAAGGAGACTGAAAAGTCAGTTTTATGCAGTAAGTAATCCTTGATTGGATTCTGGATTTAAAAACAAAACAAAATTGCTATAATGTAAACTGCTTGTGTTTTCTGGGAGTATTTCAGATTTCTTAAGTTATATTTCCTAGAAACTGCAAACTTGATAGGCAAATAGTATATATCGACATAAACTAATTTTAGTGTACTCTGATAATCTTTTTATTTTGAAGACCAATATTTGAGAAGAAAACCAACTTCTACTCACCAAAACACAAAATTACCTTTATCTAACTTACCCATTATGTTCTTATGAAATTCTACTTTGCTTCCACAGGAACTTCAGTAGTTTCCTGAAAATATAATAGCACCATTATAATGTTGCAATACAACAGTATTCAACCATTTTTAAAAAAGATTTATTTTGATTGCAAAGTCAGATATGCAGAGAGGAGAGACAGAGAGAAAAATCTTATATCTGCTGATTCACTCCACAAGTGGCCACAATAGCCAGACCTGATCCAAAGCCAGGAGCCTCTTCCAGGTCTCCCATGCAGTTGCAGGGTCCCAAGGCTTTGGACTATCCTCGACTGCTTTCCCAGGCCTCAAGCAGGTAGCTAGGTAGGAAAGTGAGGTTGCAAGGTTTAGAACTGGTGCCCATGTGGGATCCTGGCACATTCAAGGTAAGGATTTTAGCTCCTAGGCCACCCAAGAACTTAGGAATCGCTGCTGGCCTATTCAGGATATGGAGACACAGACGTCAGGGTCACTGTGGCCACCGTCAGTAACATCTGGGCCGCCTACGACCAGAATAGGAACCAGGCATTTAATGAAGACAACCTTAAGCTCATCCTCATGGACTGCATGAAGGGCCGTGTAGCCATCACCCGCGTGGCCATGCAATGCTGGGGTAGCAAGCAAGCAATCATTTGCCCACTGGATGACAACTGCAGTGTTCCTCATGAACTTTTTCAAGACCCCGTATACATCCTCGGTACTACTGGAGTCTATGGCACAGACTACATTCCATATTGTTTCGTGTACTTGGGTTTGAGTTGCAGCTCATTCTCAATTCCAGCTCCCTGTTAACACACACCCTCACCAGAAGACACAGTGACAACTCAAGTGCCTGGGTCCCCGCCACTCAGGTGGTGACCTGCACTGAGTTTCTGGCTCCCAGCTCAGCATGAGAGAGAAGCAGGGGATGGGACTGCTTATGTCACTCCTTAGAAACAAAACCAAAACAAAGCTTAAAGATTTTTACTTCTTCGGGGCTGGCGGCATGGCGTAGCGGCTAAAGTCCTCACCTTGAATGCACCGAGATCCCATATGAGCACCGGTTCTAATCCTGGCAGCTCCACTTCCCTTCCAGCTCCCTGCTTGTGGCCTGGGAAAGCAGTCAAGGATGGCCCAAAGCCTTGGGACCCTGCACCTGTGTGGGAGACCTGGAGGAAGTTCCTGGCTCCTGGCTTCGGATCCGCATAGCATCGGCCATTGCGCTCATTTGGGGAGTGAACCATCGGATGGAAGATCTTCCTCTCTGTCTCTCCTCCTCTCTGTATATCTGACTTTCCAATAAATAAATAAATCTTTAAAAAAAAAAAAAGGATTTTTACTTCCTCGCTATGCAAGTGTTTACTGTTCCAATACAGCAAAACTTCACACTTCTATGAACTAACAACTAAAGTGTACCCAAAATGTTCTTGATAGTTGAGGTTTCTGAATGAGAGAAAGGCTATTTTAAAATCAGAAAATAACAAAGAACCATTTAAAATGCATTGGGATGGTGATGTGGACATGGACAGAAAGTCAGTCCAGTGGCTAGGCTGCCCATGCTCCACACTGAAGTGCTTGGGCTTCTGTTTGGCTTTTGTTCCGGACTCAGCTGCCTGCTGTGAAGACCAGGGAAGCACTTCAATAGCTGGATTCCCGACACCTATGTGCAAGTTGTGGCTTGAGATGCTGGTTTCAGGCACTTGCAGAGTGAACCACAGAATGGAAGCTCATTCTGCCTCCTGCCTCCTGCCCTACCCTTGGAAAGTGGCAGGATAAAAAGTACATAAAATGCTCACACATATCATACTGACCAATGAAAACCTGCTAAAGTGAGATATTTATAAGGTATTCGTCTTTTACTCTCCAGATAGTTAAAACTAATAAAAGAACTTAGGACAGAGGACTTTGGGTACTTTTAATAAACATGACTTTCACAGACAGAGGGGGACTGGAGGTTGAGTTCAACTTTCTAACACGCGATTCCATCTAGTATGTGTGATTAATGAAAATCCAATAAAACCCTTGGACACTGAAGTTCAGGTGAACTTTCAGGGTTAACAATTTTCTATTTACACTGCTACAGATCAGTGTGCGGGGAGGTAGGTATGCCTTCACTCAGCACAGTGAGGACACAGGAAGTATTATATCCTGTATTTATTACTTAATAATGGTAGACACTAAGCAAATATTTGCTTCAATGAATGATAATATGATGCAGCAAGGACATAAAGTAGATTCCACTAGAATGCAAAGTGCCCTGTACTAAGAGAAGTATGCACATCTATGCCAACTATGATTTTATTTTCATACTTTCTGCATACAGACTATCAACATTCTGAAATATAGAAATGAAAAGTTTAAAAAATGTGTTTTTATATTCTTTAAAAAAATACTTATTATTTATTGGAAAGTCTTATTTTAGAGAGAGGAAAAAGAAAGAGGAAGATCTTCCATGTGCTGGTTCACTCCCCGAATGGCTGCAATGGCCAGATCTGAGCCAATCTGAAGCCAGGAGTTTCTTCCAGGTCTCCCACACAGGTACAATGGCCCACACCTTGTGCTTTCCTCCTCTGCCCTCCCAAGCCACAAACAGGGAGCTGGAAGGGAAGTGGAGCAAACCGGACAAAAACCGGTACCCATTTGGGATCCTGGAGTATGCCAGGTGAGGACTTAAGCCATTAGGCTACTGTGCCAGGCCCAAAAATGTGCATTTTTGAGAAATCTTAAATTTGTAAAAGAAAAGGTTTTATATTAATAAAATATTTTCATGACATATTATATCATATCTTAAAAAGATCTAATTCATATTAATGTGTTCTCCCCTGCTTAAAAAATATTTCTTTTTTTAGGAAGTAGATTTACAGAGAGGAGAGATGGAGAGAAAAATGTCCCATCAACTGGTTCACTCCAGAGATAGCTACAGTGATTGGAGATGAACCGATCTGAAGCCAGGAGCCAAGAGCTTCCTCCAGGTCTCCCACATGAGTGTAGGGTTTCAAGGTTCTGAACCATTCTCTACTGTTTTTCCCAGACAAGCAGGAAGCTGGATGGGAAATAAGAGCAGCCGGGACACAAAAGCTGGCGTCCAATTGGATGCCAGCGCTTGTAGGTAGAGGATTAGCCAGCTGAGCCATCATGCAGTCCATAACCCATGTCATTAAAATAACATAACTCAATCATTGTGTTCCTCTAAAAAAAAAATTCTTGACTAACATTTAAAGCCTAGCCTTCAAGGAAGGATTCAGAAAACAACCCACAGGCAGGTGCTGCGGCACACAGAAGCTGCTGGCTGGGATGTCTGCATCCTCTAGCAGAGTGTTGGTATGAATCATGGCTTTGCCGTGGGAGGGAGCAGATGGCGTCCCAGGCGCTTGGTGAGGCTGCCAGCCACATGAGAGACCCAGGGGGAGCTCCTGCCTCCTAACGGCATGGCCTTCCTAGGCCATCTCAGGTATCTGGGCACTGAACTAGAGGACAGAACCTCTAACCCTCTCTGCCTTGGCCTAGTAATAACTCTGTTTTCCAAATAAATAAACCAAATCAAATTAGTAACATTCTAGAACAGAAAAGCAATTTGAGACAATCTATCTAATGCCTCAGCTTGAAAGGAAAAAAGAAAAAGATATTAGTAACAGATCATGAGCATATTAATAGGCTGGGCCTGCACCAGCATTATGGTGCTGTATCTGAGCAGTGCTCTGAATCATGGGAATCATCTCTTATGAATTAAAGATTTCTTATATATATATTTTTTTGCATTTTCACTGATCACTGTATAATTCTGGTAGCTGGAATGGAGAATGGCTGACAGTGTAAAATTACAGTTGTATAGCTGTGCATACTTCTTCAGCCACTATGCTTCTCATGGAGCTTCCTGTAAATGTGACTGGGAAAGCAACAGAGTATGGCTTACATCATTGGGCTCCTTACATCTGTGTGGGAATACCAGGATGGAGTTCTGACCATTTGGGGAGTGAACAATGGATGGAAAATCTTTCTTTGATCGTAGCTCTGCCTTAAAGGAAAATATGCGGAATGATCTGTTATGCTTAGTGAGACAGTAGAAGAGATATCAAATCTTTCTAGTCTAGAACAGTTGCTAAACCATGAAAAGAGATACATAATGTACCAATTTCTCCTTTCTATTTTTTTTTTAAAAATTTATTTATTTTTATTGGAGAGGCTGGTATACTGAGGGGAGACAAGAGAGGAACTTCTTCCAACCGATGATTCGCACCCCAAGGGTTGTAACAGCTACAGCTGAGCCAATCTGAAGCCAGGAGCTTCTTCCAGGTCTTCCACAGTGGTGCAGGGTCCCAAAGATTGGGTTGTCCTCGTCTGCTTTCCCAGGTCACAGGATGGGAAGCAGGGATGTCGGGATTAGAACCGGTGCTCATATAGGATCCCAGTGCGTTCAAGGCAAGGACTTTAACAACTACGCTATCACGCTGGGCCACCGGGCCATCTTTTGCTCTTTCCCCAAACACATTGTTGGGGAAACAGACTGGAAAGGGAGTAGTGGGTTTCCAAATGGGATGCTGGCATTAAAGGCGGCAGCTTTACCAGCTATGCCGTGACACTTTCTAATCATTCTGTTAAAAATAAAAAAGGCAAAAATGTTAGAAAAGACTAAAGTATATGAGTTTGAAGTGCCAGCTTTTCTATGTGGAAAATCTCCAAAATAAGTCAGCTAGGATATTGTTAACCAGTAGAAGTTAAATAACCATGCAAACTCAGACTTCTGAGAAGCCCTATGGGTAACAGGTTGACTAAAGTTAATATAATAAGTGAAGCTGACCATCTACACAACAGGAGCAGAGTGGAACAGGGAAACACCAGCAGCACTAATAGAGAAAGAGTAAAATCAACAATCAACATTGAGAGTTAAAATTTTGGGGACAGCGCCGTGGTCCAGCAGAGAAAGTCCTCGCCTTGAACATGCCAGGATCCCATATGGGCAACGGTTCTAATCCCAGCAGCCCCACTTCCCATCCAGCTCCCTGACTGTGGCCTGGGAAAGCAGTTGAGGACAGCCCAAAGCCTTGGGACCCTGCACCTGTGTGGGAGACATGTAAGAGCTCATGGCTCCCAGCTTCGGATCGGCACAGCATGGGCCGCTGCGGTCACTTGGCGAGTGAATCATTGGACAGAAGATCTTCCTGTCTCTCCTCCTCTGTATATCTGACTTTGCAATAAAAGTAAAATAAATCTTAAGAAAAAAAAAAGTTAAATTTTTTGGGAAGCACTGTGGTATAGTAGGTAAACCTGCCACCTGAAACAGATACTCTGTATGGACACCAGTGCTCAGGCCTGGGAAGAAAGAGCATCATAAGATGGCCCAAACACCTGGTCTGTCACCCTGGCTGTAGACCTGGATTAAGCTCCTGGCTCCTGCCTTTGGCCTGGCCTACTGCTAGCTGTTGCAGCCAATTTGGACATATGTCTCTTTGTCACCGTGATTTTTAAATAAAAAAGTAAATCTCAAAAACAAATAAAGCTGAAATTTTCTTTTTTTAAAAAAAAGATTTATTTATTTTTATTGGAAGGGCTGATATACAGAGAGGAGGAGAGACAGAGTGGAAGATCTTCCGTCTGATGGTTCACTCCCCAAGCAGCTGCAACAGCTGGAGCTGAGCCAATCCAAAGCCAGGAGCCCTTTCAGGTCTCCCACACAGGTGCAGGGTTCCAAAGCTTTTGGCCGTCCTCGACTGCTTTCCCAGGCCACAGGCAGGGAGCTGAATAGGAAGTGGGGCTGCCGGAATTAGAATTGGTACCCATATGGGATCCTGATGCATTCAAGGTAAGCACTTTAGCTACTATGCTATCGCACTGGGCCCAAAATTTCCTACTTTTAATAAGCTTTTAAAAACATCTGAAGGGCCCGGTGCGGTGGCGCAAGTGGTTAAGGTCCTCGCCTTGCACGCCCGGGATCCCATATGGGCGCCGGTTCTAATCCCGGCAGCCCTGCTTCCCATCCAGCTCCCTGTCTGTGGCCCGAGAAAGCAGTCGAGGATGGCCCAAAGCTTTGGGACCCTGCACCCGCGTGGGAGACCTGGAAGAGGCTCCTGGCTTCGGATCGGCATAGTATCGGCCGTTGCGCTCACTTGGGGAGTGAATCATCGGACGGAAGCTCTTCCTCTCTGTCTCTCCTCTCTGTATATCCGCCTTTCCAATAAAAACATAAAAAAAAAAATTTGAAAACTGACCCATTAATTATCTAATAAACTTAAGGAGACAAAAATCCCAGTTGGAATATGTAAGTGTCTAGTACATGACCAAATGAGTTCAGGAAGTACGACTTAAGAAGGTAAGTCAGTGGCCAAGAAGAGCAGTGGTTAGAGCCCAGGCAGGGCCCAGAGTGAGACTCAGTGAGAAAATCGTCACTCTATGTGCACCAGGATCACAGAGGAGCAGTGGTTCCTACCCAGCTGCTCCATTTCCCTTCCAGCTCCCTGCTTGTGTCCTGGGAAAGCAGTCGAGGACGGCCCAAAGCCTTGGGACCTGAATCCACGTGGGAGACCCAGAAAAAGCTCCTGGCTACTGGCTTCGGATCAGCTCTGGCTATTGTGGCCATTTCGGGAGCGAGGGAGCAAATCAGCAAATATAAGATTTTTCTGACTCTCCTGCTCTCTGTAAATCTGACTTTGCAATACAAATAAATAAATCTTAGGAAAAAAATTGAGTTGTAGGCAGAAGAGTGAGCTCTCACAATGGTCTGAATTCACTGCCAAGGGTAGCACAGAGCTGCTGGTGGGGGTTAAGGTGCCGCCTGGGACTCGGGCACTCCCAAGCAGTGTCTAGCTTTGACTTGGGGGTCTGTTCCTGATCCTAGCTTACCATGGACACACAACAGCAGGTGACGAATCAAGTGCTCACTAACTGCCCCTGTATGGGAGACTAGGATTGAGTCTGGGACCTCTGGTTTTGGCCTAGTCCGATTCCAGCCACTGTGGGCATTTGGATAGTGAAGCAGAGGGTAGTAAATGTCAGTCTTCAATACAAATTATAGAAACTTAAAATCAGTACATAGACACACACTACTACCATTTTTAAAAAAGGGAGCCAACAGGGGGCAGAAGATGGAACAACCAGACCTCAGACTGCAAGTGGTAAACAGCTGTGTGCAAGAGAAGCTGCGTCTGCTTTCTCCCTACATTCTGTTGACAAGTCACTGTAAAATCCTTCTCTTTTCATGTTTCTATTGTTTTCTTGTAAGTCATTTGGCAATGGGGAGCATGCTTTCCTTAACCACATAAACAGAATCAATTTCTTCATAATCAACTTTTTATTTTAGAGGATTCTTTGTTTTAAATACTTTTTCTTTCTTTAATGTAGGCGAGGGCCCATTGCAACAGCTCAATGGCTAAATCCTCACCTTTCACAAACAGGGATCTCATATGGGCACTGGTTCTAATCCTGGCTGTCCCACTTCCCATCCAGCTCCCTGCTTGTGGCCTGGAAAAGCAGTAGAGGATGGCCCAAACCCTTGGGACCCTGCACCTGTGTGGGAGACCTGGAAGAGGCTCCGGGATCCTGGCTTCTGATCAGCTCAGCTCTGGCTATTGCGGCTGCTTGGGGAATGAATCATCGGACAGAAGATCTTCCTCTCTGTCTCTCTGTTTATCAACCTTTTCAATAAAAATATATAAAATATTTAAAAAAGCTTCTTAACCAATTTATCTGCCACATACATATTTAGATAATCATCATCCTGATATTGTTAACAAGATTATGTTAGTCAATGGCACAAAACTGTTACCTACTTTACTTTGTTGGAATTTGTTAATTTAGTATTATTACACAATCACAAAAACTGTTCCTGTAGAAAACATTTACTGAAATGCATTGGAATATTTGGAGATATATATTAAATGGAGGGAATGAATGAGACAGTGATAGGGACTGGTGCAGTGGCTCAACATCCCGTATAAGCAGTGGTTTGTGTCCCAGCTGCTCTGCTTCCAATCCAGCTCTCTGCTGATGGCCTGGGAAAGGGTCCTTGGGACCCTGCAGTGCATGGATCTCTGGGTTCCCAGATTCAGATCAGCTCAGCTCTGGTTGTTGCAGCCATTTAGGGCAGTGAACCAGTGGGATAGCTCTCTTATCTTTCCTCCTCTAAGTAAAATATCTTTCAAAAAAAAAAAAAAAAAAAAAAACTTAATTGTGTCTGGCATGGTGGCCTAGCACATGAAGCCCTCGCCCTGAATGCACTGGGATCCCATATGGGCGCCGGTTCTGATCCCGGTGGCCATATTTTCCATCCAGCTTTCTGCTTGTAGCCTGGGAAAGCAGTAGAGGACGGCCAAAAGCTTTGGGACCCTGCACCTGCGTGGGAGACCTGGAGGAAGCTCCTGTATCCCGGCTTCAGATCAGCGCAGCTCCAGCCATTGCGGCTGCTTGGGGAGTGAATCATCGGATGGAAGATTTTCCTCTCTGTCTCTTCTCCTCTCTGTATGTCTGACTTTGTCATACAAGTGACTAAATTAAATCTTTTAAAAAAATTAATCCTAAAAACAACAACCACTGGGCCCGGCGCAATGGTGCAGTGGTTAAGGTCCTCGCCTTGCACGCCCAGGATCCCATATGGGCGCCGGTTCTATCCCGGCAGCCCTGCTTCCCTTCCAGCTCCCTGCCTGTGGCCCGGGAAAGCAGTCGAGGACGGCCCAAAGCTTTAGGACCCTGCACCCGTGTGGGAGACCCGGAAGAGGCTCCTGGCTTTAGCTCGGCATAGCATCGGCCATTGTGGTCACTTGGGGAGTGACTCATCGGACAGAGGATTTTCCTCTCTGTCTCTCCTCTCTGTATACCCACCTTTCCAATAAAAATAAAATAAATCTTTAAAAAAAATAAATAAAAAAATAAAACAACAACAACCATTGATGCTATTTCATCTTTCACAATAGAATCTAGTTAGGATAAATTTGAACTTCTAAAGCCCTTTTCAAACTTTCAGGGCACAGTAATATTTTATGAAAATAGATGGTTAAAACATCAGTCACATAGTTATGCATATACTGCATAAATTGTTAATGTACAAAAATCTATGAAATATATATTCTTGTGTCAGATTTCTGGAATTAATTCAGATATCTGAAAACGTCTGTCTGGATTTCAGAAAAAGTTCTGTCCTCATCAGCAGTCGGGTCAAGGAGAGAAGTTCCTTGATTTTACTAAGATCCTATTTGGCCATTTAAAGTAAAAGGACTGATCTCAATTTTCTTTCTGTAAGTTATCTCAAAGGCAGAGCAAGAACAATGTGTTTTGTATCCATTGGTTTACTCCCTAAATGTTCACCAGTAGCCTGGACTTGGCCAGGCTGAAGCTTGGGGCTAAGAACCACACAGAACCCAAGCACTCCTGCCATCTTCGTGCTACCTCCCATGTTTCCACCAGCAGAAACTGGATATGAATCATAGTAGCCAAATGGGCATTCAAATGTGATGTGGGGTACCAAGTGGTGGCTTAACCTACTGTGCCACAAAATAAACCCATGATGACCTCAATTTTCAATGTTTCTGATGGCTAGCAACAATCAATAGCAAGAGCTTACTGACTGTTATTCCTAATGGCAAACTTTTACTACTAAAAAATAACTCTTCTAGTAAAAGTAAGCATTTCATCAGCAGAGCTTTGGTTTCTAGTAACAAACCCTCAAAGAAGTCAATTCTATGATCTATTGCAATGAATTGTGGAGCTTAAGGAATTCTGATTAGAAGAAATTGGAAACTTAAGAACTCTTATTTCACACTGCCCACACTAACCACCCAGGAATATTAAAAGGGGTGGTACAGATCACAGCAATCGCAGCAGGGTGCATTTTGGCGAGAATAATGGTTCCAATATCAAGGTGTTGGCGGTAGCAATTGTTTTGGATCAACTTACACACAGAAAACAAGTAACCTGATTACTGATTCCTTAGAGTGGAAAAGTAAGTAAGTCAAAGTATATGACTAGGAAGGGAAAGTCTCTTTACATAGCTGCACAATTATCTATCCAAGAAGCAAAGACTCCACTATTACCTCATACAATATGCAAAAACCAACTTCAGAAAAACCTAATTAAATTTCAAGAGTAAAATAATAAAACTACTTGCAGAAAACAGAGTACTTCATGACAACAGCGAAAGGTTTCTCAGGAAAAATACAGACAGCACAAAATGTGAAGAAGAAATAAATAAATCAATTACTTCCATCAACGTGAAAAACTGGTGCTCATCAAAGCATAGCACACAGGGCATGGTTTGGCGTCAGCAGTTCTAGCTGCTCCACTTCTGACTGAGCTCCCTGCTAATCTCCTGGGAAAAGCAGAAGATGGTCCAAGTACTTGGGGCCTTGTGGCCCATGTGGGAGATCTGGAAGAAATTCCTGGCTCTGGCCTAGTCCAACCCTGTCCATTGTAGCCATCTAGGAAGTGAACCAGCAGACAAAAGATCTCTGTCTCTCCTATCTAAAACTCTGTTTCAAAGAAAAAAATGTTGAAAAACTTATGCAGAGACTTAAAAAATCCTTTGCACTGAAATAAACTTTATTAGGGAAAAAAATCTATTTATGGACCCAGCACAAGTAGACTACTGGCTAAAGTCCTCACCTTTTATTTGCAGGGATTCCATGTGGGTACGGGTACATGTCATGGCAAGCTCCACTTCCATCCAGCTCCCTGCTTGTGGCCTAGAAAGCAGTCAAGGACGGCCCAAAGCCTTGGGACCCTGCACCCGTGTGGGAGACCTGGAGGAAGCTCCTGGCTCCTGGCTTCACTTCAGTTCAGCCCCAGCCTTTGTGGCCACTTGGGGAGTGAACCAATGGATGGAAGACCTTTTTCTCTGTCTCTCCCCTTCTCTGCAAATCTGACCTTCCACTAAATATATAAAAGAAAAAAAAATATGTAAAATATTGACAAGAAATTTGAAGCTGAAGATAACCACCAGAACTAATCCCTTAGCTTCTAAAAACAGACAGAAGTGCAACCACCAGCATGTGCATAAACTGATTGGGGTGACGAACTGTGCCGGACCATGCCAGACCCTGTATTGGCAAGAACATACAAGGTCAGGTCTGGGATCGTCTCAGACTAAGTTTCTTTGGGGATTTTCTCAGCTGAACCACTGGACTCAGAACCCCCAAATGGAGAGAATTGCAGGTTCCATGTTCTGACCATGGAGTCCATCTGTCAGAGCTGGGCCTCCTCAGTGGCCCAGATGGAGCAGTGGACAGCATACCCAGGTGCACATGGAGGATATGGCAGTTCATTGGAGCCTGCAGAGGAGACCCGGGACCACAACAGAAGATGGAGGACAGAACAAACCAATCAACTACTCCAGCCAAATGCTGGCAGTGAAAATCTGAGCAAGTGGAAACACTAAGGTAGACTAAGTCAGCCAGTGGATTATGGAGAAATTTCGTCGTGCCTGGAGATTTGCAGTAATTCAGAACTGCTGAACTAATAAAGCCTCTTGAGCAATGCCCTCACAGCATGCCCCACATTGAAGACCAAGGGGTGATTGGGAGGCTGGGTGTGGCTTCTCCTGTTATCTCCCTCCTCCGTCCAGACAGAAAGGAAAAACAGAGCATGTGGAAATGGTGATCTCACCCATCTTCCTGTAGCCCTTGACCCTTACCATCCTAATCAATTTTGTAAAAATCATTAAAAATAAAATTATCTATATATAAAGAGAGCCCAGCGTGATAGCGTAGTGGCTAAAGTCAGCTAGTATCATTGCCTTAAACACAAAAGGACCCAATATGGGCGCCGGTTCTAATCCTGGCAGCTCCACTTCCCATCCAGCTCCTTGCTTATGGCCTGGGAAAGCAGTTGAGGACAACCGAAGTCCTTGGGACCCTGCACCCACGTGAGAGACCTGGAGGAATTTCCTGGCTTCTGGCTTTGGATCAGCATAGCATCGGCCATTGCGCTTGCTTGGGGAGTGAATCATTGGATGGAAGATCTTCTCTGTCTCTCCTCCACTCTGTATATCTGACTTTCCAATAAAAATAAATAAGTCATAAAGAGAGAAAAGTATTTGAGAGGCAGACAGAGGCAGAAACAGCATCCATATATCCACACTCTCTACTAGCGTACTCCTTCATGTCCAGGCTAGCAAGGACTTGACTGGGGCAAAGCCCGAGCTGGAGCCAGGCAACACCATTCTGCAGCACTGGCCCAACAAATACCAAGTAGTTTGTCCACAAAAATGCTCACAGCAGCTCTAGTGACTGGAAAAGAAACTACCTACATGTCCATCATAAGAGGATTGGATAAGCTATGATATACCTACACAAAAGAATATCAGTCACAATAAAATATTCCATTAACATGAAATTACATAATAAGCAAAACAAACCTACGGAGGCATGGAAGTGGTTGCTTCCGATTGTAGAGGTCATTAAGAAGGAGTGATCAACTTTTTTTTTTTTGTTAAATCTTTTTTTTTAAAGATTTATTTTTTATTAATTTTTTATTGGAAAGGCTGATATACAGAGAGGAGAGACAGAGAGGAAGATCTTCCGTCCGATGATTCACTCCCCAAGTGAGCGCAACGGCCCATGCTATGCCGATCCGAAGCTAGGAGCCTCTTCCGGGCCGCAGGCAGGGAGCTGGAAGGGAAGCGGGGCTGCCGGGATAGAACCGGCGCCCATATGGGATCCCGGGCGTGCAAGGCGAGGACCTTAACCACTTGCACCACCGCGCCGGGCCCGGAGTGATCAACTTTTTGCAGTAACAAAATAGTACAGTCTTCCTAGACAATCAAAACTAAATGTTTCAATGACCATTTTACTGAATATTGTCTGTACTTCAATTTTAAAAAAGATTTATTTGTTTTTATTGGACAGTCAGAGATACAGAGAGAAAGATCTTCTGTCTGTAGATTCACTCCCCAAGTAGCCACACAGCCAGAGTCGCACTGATGCAAAAGGTAGGAGCCTCCTCTGAGTCTCCCGCATGGGTGCAGGGTCCCTTTGGCCATCCTTGACTGCTTTCCCAGGCCACAAGCGGGGAGCTGGGTGGGAAGCAGGGCTGCTGGGACATGAACCAGTGCCCATATAGAATCCAGGTGTATGCAAGATGAGGACTTTAGCCACTAGGCTACAGTGCTGGGCACCCTACACTTCAATTTTTAAAAATAAGGCTAACAGGCCTGGGGCCTGCGGCTAAAGTTCTTGCCTTGAACGCACCAGGATCCCATATGGGCACTGGTTCTAATACTGGCAGCTCCACTTCCTATCCAGCTCCCTGTCTGTGGCCTGGGGAGGCAGTTGAGGACGGCCCAAAGCCTAAGGACCTTTCACCCACGTGGGAGACCCAGAAGATGCTCTGGGATCCTGGCTTCTGATCAGTGCAGCTTTTGCCATTGCGCTGCTTGGGGAATGAATCATTGGACAGAAGATCTTCCTCTCTGTCTCTCCTCCTCTTTGTATATCTGACTTTCCAATTAATAAAATGAATTACTTTTTCTGAATGTTTGGTTTCCTAACTCCAAAAATCTCACCAATGCAATGCGGTTTTGTGATTCACCTTTGAAAAGAGACATAATGATAATAAAATTAATCTCAAATCCTTTGTGTCTGCAGATCCTTCACAGAGGGCTGAGAGTTGGTCGTCCCAAGGAAAGGAACTGCAGGATCAGAGCTCCACACCAGCTGACCTGTGCAGAGCCAGAACAAGCACACTGTTCTGATCTGGATCTCTGGAGGGAGAGTGGTGCAGGCGGTGTAAACATAAGGAGCCAGGTGACACAGCGTGGGGGTATAAAGGGAACAGGGTTATTGGAAACCCACTTACAAGTGCACTTATTCAACAATTTACTGAGGGGCTAGTGTGCCAGAAACAGAGAGATAAAAACTAAAGCGTCTACCCTCCTGGACAACACCAAAGCAATGCCCGAGATGGCAGAAGTGCTATGGGGAGGAACGCAGGAGGGTGAGGTGAAGAGACTAGGAGAGGGAAGCATGTTTCCTACACAAAGAGGTCACTGAGACCCAGACCTGCAGCTCTGCAGGGAGTGAATCACAAACAGGTGGGCCTTGAGGAGGGCGAACAAGGAGACCAGTTTGGTCAGAAGTCAGAGGCAGTGTAGGGAGAGGCCAAAGAGCAGGGCAGTAACGAGCAGGAGCAGGATGGGGAAACACACAGATCTTGGTTACTTAGTGTACTAGCGAACACCAGAGCTGGCACTTCCTTGCTATACCATCCTGGTTCACCTGTCCTACCAAGCCATTCTGTTGCTATTTATCATTCATGAGCGCTATATTTCAGTTCTACTCAAAATATAGTCTTTTTGATTTGTTGTCTGGCTCACTCCCTCAAATGCCTGTGACAGAAAGTACTGGACCCCACTGAAGACGAGTCACAAACTCCATCCAGGTTTCCCGTGAGAGTGGCAGGAACTCCAGTACTTGAGCCATTACCTGCTGGTCCCAGGATACACAGTAGCATGTAGTTGGTGTGAAAGCAGAGAGCAGGGACTCAAACCAGGGAACTAGGCTGGGGATGGCACATCCTGACTGGGGATGAGGCGTCCCAGGCAGCAGCCTAACCTTCTCTTGCTAAAAGCTGAAAAACGGTCTAGAATCCTCCTGTACCCCTGGCCAATTTTTTGCTGGGGGAATTTGTCTCTTTGGGTGAGGTTACTTCCCTGCCCTGTGCCAGGGATCGTTGGCCACATGCTTGGCCTCAAACAACCCAATGCCAAACCGGAGCTCACTTTTTGGGGGTGAAACAGCACATTTGTTCTGTCAGGGACCAGGTGATAAATGCTTATGCTTAGGCAGGCTATAAGGTCCTTGTCACAATTACTCCAGCTCTGAATGGAGTGCAGAAGCAGCCACTGGCATGATATAAACAATTAGTATGGTTATGTTCCAAGAAAACTTTATTTTGGGGAATGGAACTTGGATTTCACGTAATTTTCACTAGTGGTAAAATATTCTTCCTTAAAATTTCTATTTAACCACTAAAAAATGTCTAAACTATTCCTGCCTTATGGCTAGGACAAAAACAGATGGTGGGCCAGATTTGGCTGCCTTGTGGTTGATTGCTACTTGCAGACTCCATTTTAGCAGGTTCTTAATCGGCAGTCCCTTACTTGAAGATATTCATGATTAAGAAGCAGTAAACTCTGAAACCCTTGAACAAGCAAATGTTCTGTGCAGATGTGCAGTTCAAGGTAAAGGGGGTGAGAAGGTTCACAGTTTTTATCCGATTTCCTAAGGGGTTTCAAGTATAAAGAAGTTAAAACACTGGGGCCACCATCAGCTTTTCTCTTAAAAACAAAACTATATACTTCTGTAGGCATCGATAAGGTACCGCTAATTTCATACTAGCTTGTTCCTGAAGCAAATAGGAAAGTTAAAGACATTTAAGCCTGTGGAAACGAAAGGTGGACTAGTAAAGCTTAGTTCCTTCAGGCACCCAAACTTGTAAAAACTAATTCTCAATGTGAACTTTTTCTTTGTTAAACACATATGCCTATTTTTTTACATGGACGTACTGAATATATAAAAGGGCATACTTAAAAGCAACAAATCTAGGGGCTGGTGCCATGTTGCAGTAGGTTAATCCTCCATCTGCGGTGCCAGCATCCCACATGGTCGCTGGTTTGAGTCCCAGCTGCTTCAACTCCCTGCTATGTGCCTGGGAAGGAAGAGAGAGACGGCCCAAGTTCTTGGGCTCCTGCACCAACTTGTGAGACCTGAAAGGGATTCTAGGTTCCTGGCTTTGGTTCAGTCCAGCTCCGAGGGCCACTATCACTGTTTGGGAAGAAAACTAGCAGATGAAGGGCCTTTCTCTCCGCCTCTCCTTCTTGTCTTTCAAACAAAAATAAACCTTTTAAAACATATCTAAAGGTTATTATATTTACCCTCTTAGATCAGGTTAAATCTGGAAGAGCACACACACTGAGAGAGGTTAAGTGGCTGGCCCCCGGCATCTTCTATAAGGCTGTTAGACCCATATTAGTCTTCCTCTCCCTCTTCCTTGGCCCTTCCTGTGTTGTCTTGCTCACAATAACCCAAGCATACAGCTGAGTGTAAAATACTATTGATTAACACAGTATCCTGAACTGTAGGCTCCTCTTCAATAAAGCATTTATAAAAAAAAAAAAAAAAAAGCACTGGGGCAAGCATGACGACTCAATCGGCTAACCTTTCACTTGTAAGAGCTGGCATCCCACAGGGGTGCCGGTTCATGCCCCAGCTGCTACACTTTCCACCCAGTTCCCTGCTTGTGTCCTGGGAGAGCAGTCAAGGATGGCCCAATGCCTTGAGACCCTGCACCCATGTGAAAGACCCAGGAGAGGCTCCGGGCTCCTGGCTTTGGATTGGCTCAGCTCCAGCTGTTGTGGTCACTTGGGGAGTGAATCAGTGGACAGGTCTTCCTCTCTGTCTCTCCACTTTGTATATCTGACAGTCCAATAAAATAAATGTTTAACTAAATAACTATATAAATAAGTCATACTTCTGTTCACTCAGATGCAGGAGCTACCTGATGCCAGATCAGCTCTCAGCAACTTGCAGTTTTCCACCTCTACTTTAGGCTACCCTGTCTCAAAGGGACTGTGACAAAGCCTGCTGGCCTGCTGGTTGCCCCATGTTCCTCATGGCTGCTGTTCCCCACCCAGCAACCATCTAGTGAACATGCCGCTCCCCAAACAAGGACTCCAGATGCTTCCTCTTACTCGTTTGCTATCCACTGGGACCTTACCTCCAACACTCTTTCTGCCCTACGCTGCAGCCAGACTGGCCTTCTTAGTATTCTCTAAGTAGGTCAAGTTTACTGCTGCTTCAAGGTTTCTCACATGCACTTTAGGCTAAGGCAATTCTTGTAAATCTTTCTTATTGTTTAGGTCACCGAGCAAAACATCAGCTCCTTTAAGTAGTCATTCCTCATTTTATTTTCTTCACATTTAGCAATTCACAAAATTACCTTTTCTTACACATATATCTCTTTTTTTTCAAATTGGAAAGGAAGATTTACAGAGAGAAGTAGAGAGAAAGAAAGATCTTCCCTCTGCTGGTTCAGTCCCCAAGTGGCCACAACAGCCAGAGCTGAGCCAATCTGGAGCCAGGAGCCAGAATCTACTTCTGGCTCTCCCACATTGGTGCAGGGTCCCAAGGCTTTGGGTCGTCCTCAGCTGCTTTCACAGGCCACAGGCTCTGCGCATCCTATTTCCTGTGGCTAAGGCCCCTGGGTTCCTGCCAGCCCCGTGTAAGCTCTGGGTTCAGTTCTTGAGTTTATTCATCACAGGGATGGGCCTCCAGCTCAGCCTGGCTCAGCTGCTGCTGCTGTGGGCGGTGGGGCCTCTGTCCTTCTACCTTTAAAACCAACAGAGAGAAGTTGAGAATACTTAGCATACCTCCTACCAATTTGCTTATCACCAAGCCTTGGTATTTCAGGCATCACTGAGTAAGCTTCCCCTGATCTTATTTAACAGTGAAAAGCAAAGCATTTAGCACAGCAGGTTTGCTGAAATGCTTTAACCCCTAGGTAACTAAATTCATAAAACTTGGTTGGTTTACTTTCCAGTACTAAACACACACACAAAAGCCAAGACAAGCTTATAAGAATCCAAGAAGTGCCTCTTTAGAACTTGGTTCTAGCCTTAAGTACTGCCTGACCATCTTACAGCATTATGTAACTGATTCTCTGCAATCTGAGATAAGTATGTTTACGTACACATGTGCATTCTTGGGATGGTAGTTATTAAATAAATCTTATAAGTAAAAAGGAAAAAAAGGATACTCATTTTAAAAGCTAGGAACCCCAAATCACCACTGGCAATAAAAGCAAATATCCCCGTGGGCAGACACTTTGGCTTTTCCTCCCTGTGATGAATAAACTCAAGTCTGAGCTACGATGTTACAATACAGTGTACCCAAGGTCACTGCTTTATCATTTTAGTCCACTGAACCAAAAAGAAAAACCCATTTGGAGAAGAAAAAGCAAATTCGGTAGTTTCAAAAGTGAGATTTTTACCAGTAACAGGATTACAACTGACTCACAGAATTAAAAAAAAAAAAGTGCAGAGTATAACTACTGGGGGCAATTGGGACAGAAACCCCATAGTCACGTTACTAAAGACGTTATAGTACAATCCCCTGTGAGAAAATCGGCGGGGCACTTGACACGAGCTGCCTCTTCCTTTCAGATGGAGGCACAAAAGCCCCTGGCCACCCAACAAGTTGCCCAGAAGGTAAACTTCGCCGGGTTCCGGAGCTAGAAGTGGGGTAACCCGAGACTGAAATGCACGCGTCTCAACTCACAGGAGGAAAGCCGAAAAGCACCAGCGACGGGGTTGCCATGCTGCCAGCTCCACCCTCGGCGCCCTAGCCCCGGCCAGACGCGGTCTCACCGCTGCCGCCCTCCTTCCACACCCGACCGCGACGCCAGGAGAGGGCCCCGGGCCTCCTCGCCCCTGCCCGGTCGCGAGCGGGGAGCCCGGGGACGCTGGGCGCCGCCGTGCCCTGCCCGCGCCCCGACCCCAGCCCCGGACTCACTCCGCAGCCCCGCAGCGAGCGCAGCCACCGCAGCCGGGTCCCCGCGAACCGCCACAGCCCCTGCTCAGGGCCGCCCCCCGCCCCTAGCCCGGCGGCTTCCGGGGCGGTCGAAGGAATCACTTCCGTCGGGTCACAGCCACTGGCGGCGACGCGCGGGAGATGACTTACCTGGGATTCTTTCCCCGACTTCCGCCCGCAGGAAGTGCGTACAATATCTCCCGCCTTCCTTCTTCCCGGTGACACTCAGGAGCGTTGAGTGCTCCCCCCCACCCGGCAGATCGCATCCAATCCGATTCTTGGATGTCTGGGTTCCCATCATGCAGTGCTCACCGGCTCCGTTCCTGCAAGGACCGCATCCTCCAAGAGGCGCTTGGAAGTCCAGGAAGCACTGCATCCTGGGATTTGTAGTTTCTCGGGCGGACTGGGGTGGGGTTCTGTGGGTGCTTGGCCCGAAGCAGCACTGCATCCTGGGGCTTGTAGTTTCTCCTACTTCGTGTTCCGGCTTGGAGTGGTGGGTGGTAGCGGTGGTCCCTGCCTCTTGGATCCGGGTATAGCTACAAGTGGAGGGCTTTGAAGGACGTGGTGTGAACGTGTGCTTCCTATGCTAACAAGACTGTGCGCCTGACAGGTGGCGGCTGGCGTTTGTGGGACGCAGCGATGCGCGATGGGCGTCTGAGCTGCCGCGCTCTCCGGGGCCCGTTTCCTCTGTTCCCGGTAGGGTTCCGTGTTTACTGAAAGCTGGCCGCCGCCCCGCCCCGCGCCTTCCCCTGCGCTCGGGGGTCTCGCCTCACTCTCCCGCCCAGGTTACTCATGCTGAGCGGTCCTCCTTGCATTCCTGCCTGCACGCCTCCCACACACACTCTCTATCCTGGCTTTCCTGTGGTTTGATAGTCAGGCTTCTTTCCAGGAAGGCTGAAACAGCTAAATAAAGCTCTCCCTCCCCTGTTTTCGGCGAGTGAGGCACGAAGAGAATGTCAGGGCCAAGACACCCTCGCAGATTGTGCAACTCCACGCTCTTGTGTAATGAGGAATTTTTGCCGAATAGGCTTCTTAGTTGATATGGCTTATAAAAAGGTATTGCTTTTGTAGAATTAGCTGTCAAAAAAAAAAAAAAAAAAAAAAAGGACACACTGTCCCACATTTTCAGAGCCTTTGTGAAAATCCTCAGCTTTTTTTTTTTCTTTCCTTTTTATATGCTGGTTTAAAATAGAGCTTGGTAAGGGAAGAGCAGTGTTGAAGAGCAGAAGAGGAGGCTGTGGGACCCTTTCTGATTTTCTGATATTTCCGTCTTTAAATGGCACCTTTAAGAAGAAATGCATGGGACACAGAGAGTCATGCTTTTAAAACAGCCTTAGGGACCTGGCACCTTAGTCTAATGCCTAAACGCTCACCTGTAACTGCCGGGATCCCACATGGGCACCGACTAATGTCCTGGCTAGTCCACATCCCATCCCTGCTTGTGTCCTGGGAAAGCAGGTGAGGACAGCCTTGGGACCCTGCACCCATGCGGGAGACGCAGAAACTCAGCTCCAGCTCTGACCCTTGCAGCCACGTGGGGAGTGAACCAGCAGACAGAACATCTGTCTCTCCTCTCTGTAAATCTCCCTTTCCAGTAGAAAAACTAAATAAATCTTTAAAAAAAAAAGATATGATGTAAACAAAATAGAAAACAAGAAAACCAGCCTTAGTATCAATAATATCTCACTGAAGTGTTTTATAATCAATGTATGTATGTCTTCAAGGTACTAGAATTAGAAAATCCATTTACAATAAGTTAAAATTCCATATAATGTTGTAGCACAGGTTTTAATTATTATGCCATTTAATTATTTAGAAACTTGAAATAAATAAAATGTCATTTAGTTTGCTTATATCTGAAGGACATGGCCTGCATAGTGGCTAAGGTCCTCGCCTTCAATGTGCCAGGATCCCATATGGGCACCGGTTCTAATCCCAGCAGCTCCACTTCCCATCCAGCTCCCTGCTTGTGGCCTGGGAAAGCAGTCAAGGACGGCCCAGAGCATTTGGAACCTGCACCCGCGTGGAAGACCCACAGAGAAGTTTCTGATTCTTGGCTTTGGATTGGTGCAGCACCAGTCTTGCAGCCACTTGGGGAGTGAATCATCAGACAGAAGATCTTCCTCTCTGTCTCTCCTCCTATCTGTACATCTGCCTTTCCAATAAAAAGAAATATATCTTTCAAAAAAAAAATATATGTGTATATCTGTAGGACAGAAGATGAAAAATTTAGATTATCTCAAAAGATTAAAAAATATTCTTTACATGAAAAGAAAATTTCAAATGTAGGTCAATAAAATAATAGATGGTAGATGCTATTTGTGATATGAATGATTCTGAATCAGAGTTTCAAAAATGTGAATAGATATTCCTTTGAGAAAATAGAAGTTTTCGGGGCCCGGCGTGGTGGCACAAGTGGTTAAGGTCCTCGCCTTGCACACCCGGGATCCCATATGGGCGCCGGTTCTATCCCAGAAGCCCCGCTTACCTTCCAACTCCCTGCCTGTGGCCTGGGAAAGCAGTCAAGGACGGCCCAGAGCTTTGGGACCCTGCACCCGCGTGGGAAACCCGGAAGAGGCTCCTGGCTTCGGACCAGCATAGCATCGGCCCGTTGCGCTCACTTGGGGAGTGAATCATTGGACGGAAGATCTTCCTCTATGTCTCTCCTCTCTGTATATCTGCCTTTCCAATAAGAAAATAATAAAAATAAATCTTGAAAAAAAAACAAAAAGAAAATAGAAGTTTTCGGGCCCAGTGCAGAAACCTACTGGCTAAAATTCTCGTATGCTGGTATCCCAAATGAACACTGGTTCTAATCCCGGCAGCCCCACTTCCCATCCAGTTCCTTGCTTATGGCCTGGGAAAACAGTCGAGGACAGCCCAAAGCCTTGGGACCCTGCACCCTCATGGGAAACCCAAAAGGGGCTCCTGGCTCCTAGCTTCAGATCAGCTCAGCTCAGGCCATGTGGCTACTTGGGGAGTGAATCAGTGGACAGAAGATCTTCCTCTCTGTCTCTCCTGCTCTCTGTATATCTGACTTTCCAATTGAAAAAATGAATAGTTAAGAAAAAGAAAATAGCAGTTTTCATAACTGCAGGCAGGCCTAGACCACTTTTCAGGTTGTGTTGCTTATTTTAGGAAGTTGCATGCCACATATGTAGAGTGCCCCCAGTGATTTACAATATTAATTCTATGATCAGAAACTTTTTTCTTTTTTAAAGATTTCTTTATTTTTAATAAAAAGGCAGACTTATAGAGAAAGGGAGAGACAGAAAGATCCTCCATCTGCTGGTTTACTTTTAAGATAGCTGCAAGGGCTGGAGCTGAGCTGACCTGAAACCCGGAGCCTGGAGTCTGCTCAGCATCTCCTACACAGGTGCAGGTTCCCAAGGCCTTGGGTCATCCTCGACTGCCCTCCCACAAAACAGGGAGCTTGATGGGAAGTGAGGCTGCCAGGATTAGAACTGGTGCCTATATGGGATCCCGGGGCATTCAAGGTGAGAACTTTAGCCACTATGCTACCACGCTGAGCCCGCTTTGAAACTTTTTGTGCAGGTTTCTAGTAGACACTTTGGAAATAAAAGTTGATTGATAGCCCTGAAGCTGGAGGTCCAGATACCCACATCGCATACTGTAATGCCTGGGTGCGACTCCAGGATCTGGTTCCTGCCACTGAGGCAGCAGTGATGTGAACAGCAGGCAGGCTGGGTCCAAGCCTGTCTGATGAAAGGAGCAGAGCATACAGTAGGTGCCTCTTCCATTAGTGGCGCTCAGGTTTCAGGAGAGCAGGTTGGCAGGGATTACCACTTGCAGCCCCATGATGGGTTTCCATTGCCTACTGGTCCTCTGGTGTTAACTGTGACTCTGGTTAACTCTAGGCCAAGCCAGGGAGCCTCACCCAACAGGCTTCCTTGGCACCCCCTCCCCAGGGCAGGATGTTTCTAGGTCTCTGAGCACTTGCATCAAGGAACTCAGCATGGATGAGGGGCCGGGGTTCCTCCCACCCCTCTGGGAGACCTGGCCTGAGATCCTAGCACAGGATCAGCCGTCCCCAGTGTAGCTATTTAGGGGAATAAACAAGCGGAGCGGAACATTATTGCTGAAATAATACAATTTTTAAAACCTTTAAAGTATTCATAAAAATGTACTGTTGTGAGGTGCACGCGAGCTCATGCTAGACATGTGTAAGGTTTATTAAGGAGTCTTTATTAACCAAGCTTGGTGATAACAGGGCCCACTAGAAATGGCAAATCACAAGCCCATGTGGCATTCCAGCCAATTGTAACCCCTAAAGGAACAAATGGTCATTACCCTGAAGTCCATCCATTAAGCTGAAGACCTATGTCCCAACTTCTCCAACAATATAAGTTATCCTGAGAGACATGCAATGAATAACCTGGACACACAAAGTTGCAGACATTCACCTTTCCATGGCTTCTCTGCCCACATTCCATTATTGCCTAGCCTTACCTCTCCCAGAATTCCTGATAGTGCACACATTAGAAATACAAATCATCTTATCACTGCTATCTTCATTGTCCCACCCAAGCAGTAAACAGAGGGTGAGGAATACAGACACACAGGAGCCATGCTCAGGGGCCTGTCCTCAGAGGTACTGGAGTGGGGGCCAAGAATCAGAGTGCCAGAACAATGGAAGAACAGGACCAAGGGAGAGAACCTCTTCTTATCATTTATAGGGGCCTGTGATGGGCGTGGTTACACAACAATGCAGTACCGCCCCCTCTCAGGTGATAAGTGAGAGTCACAGGTGGGCAGGAGGGAACGCCTAGGTGGAGGGGGGTGACTTCCAAGCTGGTGACCCTGAACTAGCTGCCTACCTCACCACAGTACCATTTTATCCTTCTGAGGACGCCCATGTCTCCCAGAGCAGGCAGCATTAGGAGCTGCCAAGATGATCATGACTATGAGTTTGTTCCTGTTCTATACAAAATAGCATGCCAGATTAAACCCACAGCTCTGAAACAGTGGTAGACAAAATGTCTCTACTAGTTAGGTGCTCATTTGTTAAAGATTTATTTTATTTTACTGAAAGGCAGATATACAGAAAGCAGACAAAGAGGAAGATCTTCTGTCCGATGATTCACTCCCCAAGTGGCCGCAAAGGCCAGAGCTGAGCCGATCCGAAGCCAGGAACCTCTTCTAGGTCTCCCACGTGGGTGCAGGGTCCCAAAGCTTTGGGCCGTCCTCGACTGCTTTCCTGGGCCACAGGCAGGGAGCTGGATGGGAAGCGGGGCTGCCAGGATTAGAACAGGCGCCCATATCGGATTTTGGCACGTTCAAGGCAAGGACTCTAGCCACTAGGCCACGCCGGGCCCAACCGTAGCATTTTCTATGTAGGTATAGCTCGATGATACTACATCATATTCGGCTACACTCCTAGGTGTTTCTCTTCTATTTGAGGGTATTCCTCGGGTAAAGAAGTCTCTCGGGCCCAGAAAATGGCTTCCAGGAGAATGAAGGATTTCCATTTTGGCCTCCAGGCTTTGACTTTGCCCACTCTTACTGAGATTGCTAGGGTCCAGGACCCGAGCAGCCCGGCTCAGCCATGGCAGACGCGGTCGGGTCCGGGTAGGAGCCCGGCGGGAACGCGCCCGGCGGGAACGCGCCCGGCGGGATCGCGCCCGGCGGGAACGCGCGCGGTGACTGGCCCGGCTGCAGGCCGCCCCGCGCCCGGCGCACGCGCAGGCCGCCCATCCGGCGCGGCGGGAGGCTGTTCGGCCCCGCGGTTCCCGCACACCATGCTGCTCTGGGCCGTGCGCTCCCCGGCGGCGGCCGCCGCACTGCGCCTGGGCGCCAAGAGGACGGCGCCATGGACGGCCGCCGCGCTCCGGATCCCCGAGGCGGCCTCCATCAGCCGGCGCTGGGGGAGCGGGGCGCTGCGGGGCGTCGCGTGGCGAGCGCAGGTCGGCCGTCGCGGGGTCAGGCCTGGGCACTGGGAGTGCGTGGTGCGTGGTGCGTGGTGCGTGGCGCGTGGCGGTCCTTGGCGAGGTTTGCAGGAGCAGCAGGTGGAGGCCTCAGGGGACGGCGGGTGGTTAGGTGGCCCTGGGCCCGCGAGGCTGGCCACACCTGCCGTGGGAGTGTGTTCAACACTTGGCGGTTTGTGTGACTTGGTTTCTTCCTTTTCTACACCTAGTAGACGCTCGGCTGGGTTAATTTGGCAAGAAAGCCAGTGCCGTACTTGATTATAGCACGGAAAGGACAGCTTGTCCTGCAGTTAGAGCCACATTTTATTATGTGGCTCTGTTTGTTGGCATTCCTTTGGACCCTAGGAAAAGGAACCCCGTGGACGTTAATCCTTTCACGTTGTTTTAAACAAATTATCTCCCAATTCTGTCTTCTGAAATGTCAGAATTGGCACACCGGGTGGAAGGTATGCTTAAAGTAGAAATTGGAATCTAATTACACACCCACGTGAGAACTAGCATGTCTTTAAACATTCACAAGTGCGGGTGCTGTAGAATTCATTTTCAAATATTTTCATTTTCAGGGAACTTGTTTCTCAAAAATCGGTGTAGATTTCAGTTAAAAACATTTTTCTCGGGAGGAATGGGGTGGGGTGGGGTGGGAAAGGAAGGTGAGGTATTTACAAGGCCTTTGAGGAAAATGTTGCTTTCTTATTTTTAAATAACATCTACATTATATGTGTTTGAAAACTGCTAATTTATTTGAAAGGTGGAGAGAGAGAGAGAGAGAAAGAGCTCTCCCATTCACTCCCTAGTGCAGTCCAAGTTTCTGCTTGTGGGGCAGGGAACCAAGCACTTGAACCATCACTCCCTGGGTGTGCAGTGGCATGAAATTAGGATAGAAGCAGAGGCAGGACTCCAACTCAGACACTTAAGTGTTTTATTTTGCAAAGTTAATGCATTTAAGTAACAAGTGACATGGAAGAAACTCCCACTAAACTATTTTGCTTGCTCAAAGTCATGCCAGATCTAAAAACCAGAGTTGGGTTGCAAACCTGGCAAGCTCTAAAACGACTCTCCGTTGTGACTGGAATTAGTGAAAGCCATTCTGATGGCCAGTTTGATATACGTGGCTCTGTCACTTCACAGAATTCCTCATTTGACAATCTTTCTTCAATATATTACATTTTTTTTAAGTTGGTCTAAAAATGCATAGGTACTAATTTGACATTGGTCTGTGTTTCAGCAGATGCCTGTTTGTTGGGAAGGATGTGTTCGATGCCTACATACACAGGTTAGCAATTCTGAAGATGGAAGACTGATTTATACTGGGAATCTGGCCCGGGCTGTATTCGGTGGGTAACTGAAAGTGAGGGTAGTGCTTTATTTTGCTTTTCATTGTGGAAAAGAGTCTTAGCATATGTTACCTTTTGCCTTAGCATCCCTCATTGCAAGACATAAAGTAAAATTATACAAGTGCATGTTTTATTGAGCTTAGTTGATGAGATACAGAGATTGAGACCTTTACATTTTTTAAAAAGATTTATTTATTTTTGTTGGAAAGGCTGATATACAGAGAGGAAAAGAGACAGAGAGGAAGATATTCCATCTAATGATTCACTCCCCAAGCAGCTGCAACGGCTGGAGCTGAGCTAATCCAAAACCAGGAGCTTCTTCTGGGTCTCCCACGGGGGTGCAGGGTTCCAAGGCTTTGGGCCGTCCTTGACTGCTTTCCTGGGCCACAGGCAGAGAGCTGGATGGGAAACAGGCAGCCGGAATTAGAACCGGTTGCCCATATGGGATCCTGGAGCGTTCAAGATGAGGACTTTAACTGGTATGCTATCATGCTGGGCCTCTGAGACCTTTACATTTTTAAGAGATTGAAGCTTGCATAATAATTTTGTGATCTTGTTGCTGAACATTCAAGATTCTGTCCTTTGGGCATCTATCTTGGGATATTTAACAACAAAATAAAAACAGAAAATGGTATTTGTGCAGACTAGTACCTCATAAGAATGGTTGTGTTTAGAGTGGGACAGGGAATGTGTTCCGTTTTTCAATAACAAGGAGCAGCTTAGAAGGGAACAGCTTTGCTTTGCTGTGCACTTTGGAGGGTTACATCCAGGAGAAGGTGGCCCTGCAGACAGCTGCAGGTGTTGGGTGAGGCTGCAAGATGATGGTGGGATGAACACATGGCAAATGAAGAAGCACAGAGAGGCACAGGAGGCATGCTGGACTTACAGACCCAAGAGAACTTCCTAGGACAAGCCCCCTGTGACTTGAAGACCACTCAGCAAGGCTGCCTTTAAGATGCCATAATCAGATCAAGTTTCCAACCTTGGCCCATCAACTGTTAACTCAAGACTTTGTGGTTAGCACACCTGCAGGAGTCTGGGAGGCCAGATCCTGCTCAATCCAGGATTTTTTTTTTTTTAATTTTTGCTTCGTGTATTTTTTTCCCCCAATGATATATATATATATTTTTATTTGAAAGGCAAACTTATAGACAGAAGGAGAGAAAGAGATCTTCCAGCTGCTGGTCCACTCCCCAAATGGCCACAATGGCCAGAACTTGGCCAATCTGAAGCCAGGAGTCAGGAGCTTCTTCTGGGTCTCCCAGGCGGGTGCAGGGTCCCAAGGCTTTGTGCTGTCCTCTGCTGCTTTCCCAGGCCACAAGCAGGGAGCTGGATGGGAAGTGGAGCAGCCAGGACATGAACTGGTGCCCATATGGTATAGTGGCCACACAGGGAGAGTTAGCCTATTACACCACTTCACCAACCTCATGCTCCAGGTATTTCTAAATTTGTTAGTTAAAATGAATGCAGGATGCTTCTTTTATAGTTATAAAATATGTAATTTATACATTTGCTCCTATCATCTTAGCATTTGCAATTAATATTTATTTTTGTGCCTTTTCCAGGTGATAGAATTATCAAGAAAAGACAGTGTATTAAATAGCTCTTGGGTCCTGGCTTTGACTGGCTTAGCGCTGGTCATTGTAGCCGTTTGGGCAGTGACCCAGAGGATGAAAGACTTTCTCTCTGTGTCATTCTGCCTTTCAAATAAATTAAAAATACATATTCCTTAAAAAGTATAATTTTTACTATTTAAAACTTTTTGGGAATGAAGACATTATAATCCCATTGAGTGGGGTTCTGAAAAGACTGGAGAAACCAAATTTAGAAGTTTAGGAAATTCTTTGGAGTCATTTTGTGATTCCATTATCAAGCCTTTGTGTCTGATGTCCTGTCTCAGGGTCCCAAAGCCCCGGGCCGTCCTCGACTGCTTTACCGGGCCACAGCAGGGAGCTGGATGGGAAGTGGAGCTGCCAGGATTAGAACCGGCGCCCATATGGGATCCCAGCATGTTCAGGCCATGCTGCTGGGCCCAATATTATGATTAATTTAAAAATCGCTTTGTGTATTAGGTATTGGTATTATTTTTCAATGTAGAACCTGAGGGAATGAAATTAAGATAGAGATAACATTCTTGAAGATTCTCCTTATTGATGAAGTCCAAGTCTACTGACACTCAAGGGCTTTTGGTTTACAGTTATTATTACTTCAGCACTTCCTATCAGTGTTATCCCTAAACTCCTTGTACATTGTGTCAGGGATGTTAGTTAAGGGCAATATAAAGTCTTAGAGTCTGATAGGAAAGAAAAGGTGAATGCCTAAAATAATCCTGGTAATTAGTTAGGACTTAGAGAATAGGCTTGAGGAAAGCAGATGTATCATTTTCAGATTGGAGAGTCAGAACAAAAACTGTTTGTCTCAACAGGGTGGCATCTCGGCAGGGCCTTTGAGCATGAGTGGAATTTTCATTTGAAGCCGTGTAAAAGGAGGGCATTCCAGAACTGGTAGTAATTTGGCCAAAGGCACTAAGAATAGAGAACCCTGGATAGTGTAGAAGGTTAAAGTGGAGCCTATACTGATTTCCTTGGGCTTCTGTAATAAGTGACTTAAAAACAATGGGAGTTTATTTCTTGCCCTTCTGGAGGCTGGATGTGTGACTTGAAGGTCACAGGGCCAGGCTGTCCTGCAGGCTTGCTGGGAAGCATTGTGCAGTTTCCAGCCTTCCCTGGTAATGGGCTGTGTGACTCCTGCTGTCTCCGTCTGCAGGTGGCCCTCTGGTTAGGATGATGCTTTCTGTCTTTATAATGGGCACTCCCCTTGAATTTAGGACCCATACTAATCCTGTATGATCTCGCTATTTAAACTGCAAAGACCCTGTTTCCAAACAAGGTCACATTCTGATGTGACTGGATGTGAACTGTCAGAGAACACAGTGTGACAAAGTGAAAGCAAATGAAGTGTTTATTTTGGAAGGTCTGAGGAGACTTTTCTATATGATGCAGTTTGGTTCTCTTGGTACTGCCAAGTGCCAGTGTCATAACAGCTTAATGTGGGAAGACAGAAGGAGGAAATACTGTAACATGACCAAGAGAACAGAATTAAACCTTCAGCCGGCAGCAGTGTATTAGAGCTCTTTGTTGTTTATTTTTCTTTTAATATGTTTTTATTTTGAATTTTTGAATTATGTGGTACAATTTTGTGTATTAGAGCTCTTTGTTGCATACTTACTAACAAAATGCCTTCAGACTTGATTTTCCTAGTTTGGAGAAAATAACAATCTAATTATATGCTTCTTATGAGTGAAGCCAAATTTTATCTGTTTAAAGACTGTATGCTAAAATGCCCTTAAATTTGTTGATTTTCTTATTCTACTAATGCTTTAGATAGTGGAAATATTAACTTTTTGATATAGGTTGAATATATTGCTTCTCGTTTATCTCCCTACTTTGTTTATGTTGTTTATGTACATTTTTAAAAATGTACCCTCCTCCATTTCAGTTTCTTTCTGGTTGCTTCTGTATTTTGAGTTCTGAAGGTTTTGTTATCCCAGATGATAAAGGGATTCATAGGTATTTTCTGTAGTTTTAGTTTTTATATTTGTTTAATTTTTTAAATGAGTTTCTTTAGTTATTGGCCAGTCAGAGCAAAGCAGGCAGCACACAGATGCACAGAGGTGTGCAATTAGACCGTAGAGAGTTCCCTGAGGACGGCAGGGCACCCGGCTCTCGGGGTTGGCAGGCTGGCAGGGGGAGGTAGAGCCCAGAGCCAGGAGTTAAGCACTGGCGCTCAGTGTGGGAGGAAGATGTCCGAGCTGTGAAGCCAAAGGCCTGCTCGTAATATTTATACTTAAACCTTGGGACTATGTAGAATTCTTTTGATGTATGCTATGAGGAATAAATTATTTATCTGCTTCTGTTTGGCTAGCCAGTTATCCAACAATATTTTAAAAATTCATGTTTTACCCAGTGCTGTTAGGTTATGTCTTGGTCGTATACTAAATGCCCATGCGTAATTATGTTTATTTCTGTTTTTCATTTTGTTCCATTGATTATTTTTCCCCTAAAATCTCTTTATTTGAAAGAGAGAGTCATAGAGAAAGAGGGAGACACATAGAGATCTTCTGTCTGCTGATTCACTCCCCACATGGCTACAAGGGGTAGAGCTGGGCTGGTTCAAAATTGGGAGGCAGAAACTAGGCTGAGCTGGAGTACAGCAGCTGAGACGTGAACTGGCACCCATTTGGGATGCTAATGCCACAGGGTGGAGATTAGCCTGCTGTGCCACAGTGCCTGATCTTTTTATTGTGATGATATATCCATGACTAATATTTACCATTTCAGGTATTTTTAAGTATGTGGTTCAAAAATTATTTATTTATTTGTGCAGCAGAGTTATGTATAGAGAAATAAGAAAATCTGTTTGCTGGTTCACTCCCTAAATGGCTGTAATGCTTCAGCCATTGCAGCCACTTCAGGAGTGAACCAACAGATGGAAGAGATTTCTCTCTGTCTCTCTTTTTTTCTGCAAATCTGCCATTCCAGTTAAAAGTAAAATATATCAGGCCCAGCGTGGTGGCCTAGTGGCTGAAGTTCTCACCTTGAACGCTCCGGGAACCCATATAGGCGCGGGTTCTAATCCTAGCAGCTCTACTTCCCATCCAGCTCCCTGCTTGTGGCCTGGGAAAGCAGTCGAGGATGGCTAAAGCTTTGGGACCCTGCACCTGTGTGGGAGACCTGGAAGAAGCTCCAGGCTCTTAGCTTTGGATTGGCATAGCACCATTCATTGTGCTCACTTGGGGAGTGAATCATCGGATGGAAGCTCTTCCTCTCTGTTTCTTCTCTCTGTATATCTATCTGACTTTGCAATAAAAATAGATAAATCTTTTTAAAGAAATAAAATAAAATATATCATATATAAAGATAATTAGAGTTAAAAGGAAGAGACCGATCTCCGATCTACTGGTTTACTTTTTTTTTAAGTCTTTTTTTAAAAAAGTTTATTTTTATTGAAAAGTCAGATATACAGAGAGGAAGATCTGCTGTGCACTGGTTCACTCCCCAAGTGGCCACAATGGCCAGAGCTGAGCCGATCAGGAGCCAGGAGCCAGGAGCCTCTTCTGGGTCTCCCACACGGGTGCAGGGTCCTGAGGCTTTGGACGTCCTCCAGTGCATTCCCAGGCCACAAGCAGGGAGTTGGGTGGGAAGCAGGGCCACCGGGATTAGAACTGGTGTCCATATGGGATCTTGGCATGTGCAAGGCGAGGACTTTAGCTGCTAGGCTACTATACCTGGCCCTAGTTTACCTTACAGATGGGCCAAACAGCGGGACTGGGCCAGGCCAAAGCCAGGAGTGAGGAACTTCTTCCAGGTCATTAACAGGGAGCTGGATGGGAAGTGGAATGTTGGGGACATAAAGCAGCACCTATATGAGAGGCTGGCTTTGCAGGTAGCTTCTTTACCTGTCTGCCACAACTCTGGCCCCAGAATCGTTGATTTTAATCTTCCTAATGTGATAGGTAAAAATAAAGTCTCAGAGTTTTAACTTGAATGCCTTTCCTTGCTATAGCAGTTGAATACCTTCTCCAAATCCTGCTTACCTACTCATATTATTTCTTTGAAAATTTGCTGTTATAATTCTGTTGTGTCTAGACATAGAAATTTCTATGTTTAAATATTGAGTTTTTGAGAATGAGAGTGATTGTGTGGATAATCTTCTGTCTGAATTAATTTTTCTTCTGTTGGAGATCTTAGGTGGAGACTGTTCACTGCTAAAGCAGATGTCGTTGTAAATGTAGATTTCATTGTAAATGGTCTGCGGAGTAGTGTGGTGTTGATTTGAGTTTGGTAGGTTGGGGATACAGCTAAGTGCCTCGTGTTTCTCATTCCAGTGAGCTTTAGCACAGTGTGTATCCCCGTTATACACATCATAGGGCTTCTCTGTAGATCCCATGAGTAAATTGTATAAAATGTTTAAAACCACCTGGCCTATGATAAATGCTGTATTTGTTCTCTGATCTTATTTTTACTTAAATAAAAGTGGAAGCATTAGTAGGACAGATTAGTTTTTTTTATGTAAAAATTGAAGGTAGTAATTCTTTCCTGTTTTCCCCCCGTTTTAGGTGTTAAATGTTTCTCTTACTCTACAAGTGTGATCAGTCTTGCATTTCTGCCGTACATTTTTGCCCAAAGTAATTTATTTGGAAGCTTGCCTCTGCAAGTCTTGTTTTATGGCATCGTCGGCAGCTTCACTCTGATCACCCCAGCACTCCTTCACTTCGTGACGAAAGGCTACGTTGTCCGGTTGTACCATGAGGCCACGACGGACACTTACAGAGCCGTAACCTATAACGTTGTACTTTCAGAAACCAGCACGGTGTTTCAGCAGAGCGACGTGGAGATTCCAAACAGTGCACACGTGTTCACCACCTTTTATGCGAAAGGAAAATCACTGTTAGTTAATCCAATGCTCTTTCCAAACCCTGAAGACTATAACCATCTAATGGGTTATGACAAACCATTCACTTTTGGTGTGGAAGATGACAGTGAAAAGAAACCGCTTAAGGATGAAAAATAGAGCTTATCATTTTTGTTTGTACTTAAAAGTGATTTATGTTTCAATAAATTGATTTAATGTAATAAATATTGCCTTTATTTGTATTGCTGGTGGTAAAGGTAGTTTATTTTTATCAGTTTTGAATTTTCAGAGAATTATGTTCTAATACTAAAATATGCTAGATTTGAAAGACATAACATAGTTATGTACCATTTTTATTTAAAGGAAAGCGTAAATGTACCTGTGCAGGGTGGTATGTATGTGTGTAATTGAAGAACCATATAATAGATGTGATCGCCCCTACACCGTATGGCAGATGCCAAATGCAAAGGGGAAATTTACTTTTTCCTTTTTGTTAAAAACGTGAAAAATTTGAAGATTATGTGAATTAGTGTTTATACTCCTTTAACAGCATGAGTTTTTGTGTCTCCTCTGGTGTGTTTCCTTAGTAAGAATTGCCATAGTTAGCTGTAAAGAATGTATCTTCAGTGGTCCCGTTTGTCCTTCCAAGTGCACTCCGCGCACACTGTCAGAGAAGGGCAGTCCCTGATGTTGAACCAACAGACAGTACCTGCTCTGAAATAGTGGCCTCCATGTTAGTCTTTGTCGAGAATGGGCATCTTAAAATTTTCTTACCTGATTGTGATATGAAAGCTGATTCTTGTGAAAGATTTCCAACCATAATCAAGAGGCCTCAAAGCATGCTGTTTAGGGCATCATCATTATGGTAGAGGTAAGTTTGTGATGCTGGCATCCCATATAGGCCCTAGATCATGTCTTAGTGGCTTCGTCTCTGATTCAGCTCCCTGCTAATGACCTGGAAAAGCAGCAGAAAATGGCCCAAGTACTTGGGCCCCTGCTGCTCACACGGGAGATCCACATAAAACTCCTGGCCAATACTGATTATTGTGGCCACATAAGGAGTTAACCAACAAACAAATGGAAGGCTTCTCTGACTTTCAAAATACATGTTCTTTAAAACTTATGGCATTTAGATCTGTGGATGTTTATTCAGTGTTTCAAGTGTGACCCAGAATTACAGAAGATAACCCTTTTTGAGGCTCGCCAGCAGTGTGACTGTAGCCATAAGAGTAAATTGAATTCAGTCTGTGGCTTGCATGTGTGTGGGATTTTGTTAGGAACACATTAGGAAGCATCAGTAGTTTGTATAGAAAGGTCATCCAAGTCTCGGGCAAAAGTCAGCCTGAGACCTAGATCACCCAACAATTGACTGAGAACTTGGCAACTTGCTTTCAGGTCGGCCTGTGTCTGCTTTCTGTCCTTTGTTGCTGGATATAGATTATCCTGACCCTGGCAGTGAGTGAGGAAGTTTTAAAATTTAATTTTATAATTTTTAATATTTATGTAGTTTAGGGGGATGCATGCCCATGTGGCCTATGACTTCAGGGGGGCGGGGCAGGGAAGATCAGGTATAGAGGAAGGTGGGTAGGATGCATACTTAAAGATTTTTAAAGAAAGATTTATTTATTTTTATTGGAAAATTAGATATACAGAGAGGAGGAGAGACAGAGAGAAAGATCTTCCGTTCGATGGTTTACTCCCCAAGTGACAACAATGGCTAGTACCAATTCAAAGCCAAGACCCTGGGGCTTCTTCTAGGTCTCCCACACAGGTGCAGGGTCCTAAGGCTTTGGGCCATCCTTGACTGCTTTCCCAGGCCATAAGCAGGGAGCTGGATGGAAAGCAGGGCTGCCAGGATTAGAGCCGGTGTCCATATGAGAACTTGGGCAATGAAGGCAAGGACTTAAGCCACTAGGCCTCCGCACCAGGCCTATAGGGATCTGTTCTAGCCCCAGCAGTCCCAAAACTGAACCTGTTACTCAATATAGCTTGCATGAAATCCTCCAGTTCAGATGTATAGCTGTGTGATCCATAAGACCCTTGTCTAAAAGACTTGTGTCAGGGAACAGCAATTTGCATAGGAAAGAAATGTGTGTCCTGAAAGTTTAAGTGGACTCATTTTTGTTGCTATCAACTGGAAAGTGTCTTGCTTTGTTTTCAAAGCTTGAATCACTCATCAAGATTTAGAGAAGAATACATTCTGAATCATTTCCCCTTTCTGCAGGAAGTGCTCAAATATTTTATGCAGAGCCACATGTAAAAAAAAAAAAAAAAGGAAGCAGTTGGAAGGGCTCTCAGAAATCATGTGACAGATCTGATGACTCTGTTCCATCTTCTCTATGTACTCCAAGAGTCTGAAAACTAGCTGGTGATCCTCCGCGCATCTTAACAGTTTGGGAATTAGTGAATCATGTTCAGCTTCATGCTTTTTTCTACGCTGTTCTCTCCTTTAGTTACTGAACCTGAGAACCACCACTGGTTCTGCAACTCCTCTGATACAATTTTTTACTTCAGCTACTGTGGTAAGTAAAACAGCGACATGAATTTATTGCAGCATCTGTTATGTTGAGGGTCAGTTCTGGAAGGAATTTCCTGCTGCTCTTGCTGGGTCCAGGAAATGCCTGTGTGTTTCAGCTGCTGCGGCGAAAAACAATCTCACTGCCGAGTGTGGATGGGCTCCACCCCTCAGAGCTCAGTTTCTAAACTGTGTGCTCTTTTTCTGCCAGTGCTTCTCTTCTTTTACAACCAGCTGCCTCAGCCCCGAGCCCAGCTTCCGCTTCTTTCCAGTTTCACTGCTTCTGAGCAGTGGCCTCAGCCCAAGCCTCCTTGGTTCTACATCCCGAGAGGACAGTGGAGGTCTGGCTGCCTCCTGGGGTTGAGCTCTGCTCCCACTGGGATGTGAGCACCGTAGGGACCATCTTCCTCACTTGGATGTAAGCTGGATTCTGTCCGTTTTGAGCTGTGAGATTATGAACAAAATCCATAGGGTCTTTATTTCCCAACCTTTTCAGTTGCAAAGCGATGGCGATATTGGAGGCTGCGCTAAAAGGGTTGTTGTTGGTAGAAGGTCATGCGGCAATGCTAGTACAGACTGCTTTTAACTCCCTCAGCTTCTTGTTAGCAAATGTGCAAGAGCTCTGGTTCGGTACTTTCCACTGTGTGTCTCAGCATGGGAGGCCTGCCCTTTTTACTCACAAGTAGTTTCAGGAAAATTAAAAAAAAATCCCTTCCCAAAGCACAAGTCCTTTGAGATTCATTTGAGGGGTGGGGAAAGAATCTCTAGCCTAATCATTTGGAGGGAATCTGTAAGTATATTTGGAGTTTTGCAAGAAAGAAACCTACTTAATCATGACATTTTCCAGTTTATTCTGTTATATTCTAGCAAATGCTACCAGAAAGTTACTCCTGGGAGAGTAAGGTAATTGTCTGTTGGAAGAATGAGGTGTGTGCAGAGCAGGCCTTCAGCAGAGCAGTGAAGGAGCCGCCTGGGGCACCTATATCCTTATCAGAGGTCCTGGTTCAAGTCCAAGTTTTGCTTGTGATTCTAGTCTCCTGCTTAGAGTGCCTTGGAAAGCAGTAGATAATGGCTCATATAACTGGGACCCTGACACTCTTGTGGGAGACCTGGGTGGAGCACCTGGCTCTGGGCTTTGGCCTGGCCCTGCCTGGGCTGTTGGCAGGCGTCTTGGGAGGGACCAGCAGATGAGAGATCTTGGTCTCTGTCTTTTCTTTCTATCTGCTTTTTGCATGCACTAAAACACACACACACACACACACACACACCTAAAAATAGTAGAAAAAGGGCACAGCATGGTAGCCTAGTGGCTGAGGTCCTCCCCTTGAATGTGCTGGGAACCCATATGGGTGCTGGTTCTAATCCTGGCAGCTCCACTTCCCATCCAGCTCCCTGCTTGTGGCCTGGGAAAGCAGTCAAGGATGGCCCAAAGCCTTGGGACCCTGCATCCATATGGGAGACCTGGAAGAGGCTCTGGGCTCCTGGCTTTGGATTGGCTCTGCTCTGACTGTTGTGGCCACTTGAGGAGTGAATCATCGGATGGAAGATTTTCCTCTTTGTCTCTCCTCCTCTCTGTATAGCTGCCTTTCCAATAAAAATAAATAAATCTTTAAAAAAAATAGGAGAAAAAAAGGAACATGATTTGTAACCAGTCACGTATGTGAGCTGAATGGGATGTGGGGCAAACTGGCTTAGTTTGCTGCACGTACTGGTAAGCACGGAAACCAGGGGCAGGGGGCAGGCTTAGTAAGGGTTATTGGGAGTCATCCCAACCAGGCTGTAGCTCTTACTGGTTTACATGGCCAAGTGTGTGGTGGGCAGGATTGGGATGGGCTCCAACACCCATTGGTTTGTGTAGAAGACGGGACTGGAGGCAGAACTGACCCAGCAATTGCAACCACCAGCATATGCGTAGGCTGATAGGGATGACAGACTATACTGGTAAGTACACCCAAGGATCTGATCTGGGATCACTTCAGACAAAATTTCTTTGGGGATACTTGAACTGCCGGACTCAGAATCCCAACCATCAAGAGAACAGAAGGTTCCATGGTCTGACCATGAAGTTCTTATGTCAAAGCTGAGCCACCTCAGTGACTCAGATGGAGCAGTGGACAGCATATCTAGGTGCACATGGAGAATATGGCAGTCCATTGGAGCCTGCAGAGGAGACTTGGTACCACAATAGAAGATCAGGACAGACTAAATTGATCAACTACTCCAGCCAAATGCTGGCAGTGAAAATCTGGGCAAGTGGAAACACTAAGGTGGACTATGTCAGCCAGTGGATTCTGGAGGGATTTCAATGTGCTTGGAATGACGAGATCAGTAGTTCAGAACAGTTGAACTAACTTGAGCAGTGCCCTTGGCGCATGCCCCGCATCAGGGACCCTGGGATGGTTGGGAGGGTGTGTATGGCTTCTTCCTTTGTTTCTCCCCTTCTTCCAGATACAGAAAGGAAAAAAGTGAATGTGGAAACAGTGGTCTTACCCACTTTCCTGTAATCCTTGACCCTTTGAGCCATAATTAACCATGTAAAAATCATCAAAATAAAAAAACCCAGCAAAATAATAATAAAAAAGAAGAGTCTCTGGAGGGGCTAGCACAATAGCTCAAGCAGCTAAGACTTCACCTGCAAGTGTGGTACCCCACCTGTTTTCCAGTTTGTGTGCCAGCTGCTCCACTTCCCATCCAGCTCCCTGCTTATGGACTGAGAAAAATAGCAGAGGACGGCCCACAGCCTCAGGAGCCTGCTCTCGCGGGGGAAACCCGGATGAAGCTCCTGGCTCCTGGCTTTGGATAGACTCAGCTTCAGCCATTGCGGCCACTTGGGGAGTGAACTGGTGGATGAAGATTTTTGTCTCTTTCTGTCTCTCCTTCTTTCTGTAAATCTGCCTTTCCAATGAAAATAAATAAATTTTTTTTTTTTAAAAAAAGGAATTTCTGCAGAGGGGTATCCCACACTTCTCTGCCTACTTTTGAGTAGTACAATTCAGTGTTCTCAAGCCTTTCAATTCATTTCTAATTTTTTTTTATTGTTGCTTACACTGTATTATGTAGTACAGTTTTATAGGCGCTGGGGATTCCCCCCACCCCTCCCCATACCCCTCCCCCCATGGTGGATTCCTCCACCTTGCTACATAACCATAGTTCAAGTTCAGTTGAGATTCATTGCTTGCAAACACATGCCTAGCATAAAGTTCAGCGTCTTATTGTCCAGATAAGTTCAGTGGCCTCCTGGGGAGACCTTCTATGGTCTGAAGATAGGTCTAACAGAGTAAAGATCCGGTCGGTTAAAAGCCCCAACAAGGCCTCAGTATCAATATACAACATTATGGAATTAATTGACATAGTAATGGGTAAACAATATGTTAAAAATAATGCAAGTTCCATTCTTCGAAACATCTGGGTTGAGACAGTATCAATGACAGGTTCAAAAAATAACAAACAACCAAACAAAAAATTACAGGTTAAATCAAGGCAAACATGTGGTATCTAATCTTTTGGGATTCACTCATTTCCCTTAGCATTATAGTTTCCAGTTGTGCCCATTTAGCCACAAAGAACTGCATTTTGTTTTTTTTAATAGCTGAGTAGTATTCCATGGAGTAGATGAACCAAAGCTTTCTTATCCAATCTTCTGCTGATGGGCATTTCGGTTGCTTCCATGTTTTTGCAATTACTGATTGTGCTGCAATGAACATAGGGATGCATGTTGGTTTGTCGTAAAACAGGTGTTTTGGATATATTCCTAGGAGTGCTATTGCTGGGTCATATGGCATGCAGATTCCGAGTTGTTTGAGTGTTCTCCAGACTGATTTCCATAAAGGCTGTACCAATTTGCAGCTCCACCAGCAGTGGAGTAGGGTTCCCTTTTCCCCGCATCCTCGCCAGCAAGCGTCGTTGGTGTTCTTGTTTATGTGGGCCAATCTTACTGGTGTTAGGTGGTACCTCATCGATGTTTTAATTTGGATTTCCCTTATTGCTAGGGAGCTGGAACATTTTTTCATATGTTTGTTTGCCATTTGGACTTGTTCCTTTGTGAAATGTTTGCCCATTTCCCTTGCCCATTTCTTGAGTGGCTTGTTTGTTTTGGTTTTTTGGTTGTTTTGAAGTTCTTTGTATATCCTGGAAATTAGCCCCCTATCGCCTATATTGTGTGCAAAGATCTTCTCCCACTCTGTGGGTTGCTTTTTTACTTTGTTGATTGTTTCCCTTGCTGTACAGAAGCTTCTTAGTTTGTTGAGGTCCCATTTGTTTATTCTGTTCTCAACTGCTATTGCTTTTGGTGTCCTTCTTAGAAAGTCGGAACCTACTCCTAGGTCTTGCAGTGTATTTCCTACATTTTCTTGCAAGAGTTTGAAGGTTTCTGGATGTAGGTTTAGGTCTTTTATCCATGTAGATTGGATCTTAGTGTATGGTGATAGATGTGGGTCTATCCTTTTGTTTCTACAGGCTATCAGCCAGTTGTCCCAACAACATTTACTAAAGAGGCCTTCCCACTTGCTTGAGCTATCATTGGTCTTTTTGTCAAAGATTAATTGGCTGTATTTGTGTGGGTTCCCTTTTGGTGCTTCTATTCTACTCCATTGATCTTCCTTTCTGTCTTTGTGCCAGTACCAGGCTGTTTTGATAACCACTGCTCTATAGTATGTCCAGAGGTCCGGGATTGTGATTCCCCCTGCTAACCTCTTATTTTTCAGGATGGTTCTAGCTATTCGTGGTTTTTTGTGTTTCCAGATGAACTTTTGAATCATTGTATCCAGTTCCGTGAAGAATGTTTTGGGCAATTTGATTGGAATTGCGTTGAAAATGTATATTGCTTGTGGTAGTATAGACATTTTAATGATATTGATTTTGCCTATCCAGGAGCACGGGATGTTATTCCATCTTTTGAGGTCTTGTTCAATTTCCTTTTTAAATAGTTTGTAGTTTTCTTCGAATAGGTCTCCTACGCTTTTGGTTAGATTTATTCCCAAATACTTCATACTTCTCTCTGCTATTTTGAATGGTATCCTGTTGGTTAGATCTTCTTCCATCTTGGTGTTATTTGCGTACACTATGGCTGTTGATTTTCGTTCGTTAATTTTGTACCCTGCCACTCTGCCAAACTCTCGTATAAGTTCTAGCAGTTTCTGTATTGAGTCTCCTGGTTTTTCTATGTATAGGATTATGTCATCTGCATATAGTGAAAGCTTGACTTCTTCGTTTCCTATACGTATGCCTTTGATTTCTTTTTCTTGTCTTATGGCCTCTGCAAGTACCTCTAGGACTATGTTGAATAGCAGTGGTGATAACGGGCACCCTTGTCTTGTTCCAGATCTCAGTGGGAAGGGTTCTAGCTTTTCTCCATTCAGTATGATACTGGCGTTGGGTTTTTCATAAATTGCTTTAATTATGTTGTGGATTTTCCCATCTATGCCTACTTTGGCTAGAGTTTTTAGCATGAAGAGGTGTTGGATTTTGTCGAAAGCTTTTTCTGCATCTATTGAAACTATTATGTGGTTCTTGTTTTGCAGTTTTTGGATATGGTTTATAACATTTATGGATTTCCGAATGTTGAACCATCCCTGCATTCCAGGGATGAATCCTACTTGATCCGGATGAATGATCTGTCTGATGATTTTTTGAATTCTATTGGCTAGGATTTTGTTGAGAATTTTAGCATCAATGTTCATCAGAGAGATAGGTCTGTAGTTTTCCTTCTCTGATGGTTCTCTGTCAGGTTTTGGGATTAAGGTGATGTTGGCTTCATAGAATGAGTTTGGGAGGGTTGCTTCCTCCTCTATTGTTTTGAAGAGCTTGTAGAGGATTGGGGTTAGTTCTGTTCGGAATGTTTTGTAGAATTCTGTAGTGAAGCCGTCTGGGCCTGGGCTTTTTTTTGTTGGGAGATCCTTGATGACTGTTTCAATCTCTACCTCGGTTATGGGTTTATTTAATTCTGCAGTTGCCTCCGGACTGAGTTTTGGTAAGTGGTGGGAGTCCAAGAACTTTTCTATTTCTTGGTGGTCCTCAAATTTGTGGGAGTACAGTTCTTTGTAGTAATTTCTAATTATTTTCTTAATGATTGCAGTGTCTGTTGTTATGTTGCCTTTTTCATCTTTAATGCTATTGATTCTCACTTTCTCTTGTTTTTTTTTGGTCAATCGGGCCAGTGGAGTGTCTATTTTGTTTATTTTCTCAAAAAACCAACTTTTTGATTTGTTGATTTTATGTATAGTTTTTTTGATTTCTATTTGGTTTATCTCCTCCCTTGTTTTGATGATTTCTTGTTTCCTATTGTGCGTGGGACTCTTCTGCTGCTGTTTTTCCAGATCCTGGAGGTGTGTGGTTAGTTCCTGTATTTGGCGTCTTTCTTGGGCCTTGACATGCGCTCCGATTGCAATGAATCTACCTCTTAGCACTGCTTTGGCGGTGTCCCACAAGTTTTGGAATGTTGTATCAGAGTTTTCATTGGTTTCCATGAATTTTTTGATCTCATCTTTAATTTCTTCTCTGACCCATTGTTCGTTTAATAGCATATTGTTCAATTTCCAAGAGTGCCTATACTTCCTGGGGAGTTTTGAGTTGTTGATTTCCAGTTTCATCCCATGGTGGTCTGAGAGGGTACATGGTATGATACTAATGTTTTGGAAGTTGTTTAGATTCGCTTTATGTCCTATCATGTGATCGATTCTGGAGAAGGTGCCATGCACCGCTGAGAAGAATGTATAGTCTGTGGCCTTAGGATAAAAAGTTCTATATATGTCTACTAAGTCTAGTTGTTCTATTGTTTGTGTGAGCTCTGTTGTTTCTTTGTTGAGTTTTTGTTTCGTAGACCGGTCCATTGTTGTTAGAGGTGTGTTGAGATCGCCTACAAGAATTGTGCGGGTGTCTATGTCTTCCTTTAAGTCTGTAAGTAATTGCTTTACGTAACTAGGTGCATTAAGATTCGGTGCATAAACATTAATGATGGTGATTGCTTCTTGATGGATCATTCCTTTCACCAGTATAAAATGGCCTTCCCTGTCTCTTTTGATATTAGTTAGAATGAAATCTATTTCGTCTGAAATTAGGATAGCTACCCCAGCTTTTTTTTCTCGTCTGTTGGCGTGAAGTATCTTTTTCCATCCCTTCACTTTCAGTTTCTTTGCATCCTTTCTGGTTAGATGCGTTTCTTGTAGGCAACAGATGGTTGGGTCTTGTTTGATGATCCATTCTGTTAATCTCTGTCTTTTGATTGGTGAATTTAGACCATTTGTGTTGAGAGTTAAAATTGAGAGTTTGCAATTTTGCCCTGCCATGTGATTGTGTTGTGTGTGTGTTGTTGCCTATGTAGTTGTCTTGTTTGTGCAGCTTTTAGTTTGGAGACCTTCTTATTTGCCAGCTTTGTTTGTGATTTGCCTCCTTTTTGTCCGGGACTAGTGCATTTCTAAGGAGACTTTGCAGAGCTGGTTTTGTGTAGACATATTCTTCTAGTTTTTCTTTGCTATTGAAGTATCTGATTTCGTTCTCATATACAAATGAGATCTTTGCTGGGTAGATTATTTTTGGTTGACAGTTGTTTTGTTTCAGGACTTGGAAGATCTTTGTCCATTCTCTCCTTGCTTGTAGGGTCTCTTCGGAGAAGTCAGCAGTGATTCTGATGGGTTTTCCCCTGTATGTGATCTTTTCTCTACTTCGTACTTGTCTCAGGATTCCTTCTTTGTCTTCATTGGAGTAGAACCTGAGCACCGTGTGTCTGGGTGAAGATCTCTTTGGATCATGTCTGTTGGGAGTTCTCTGTCCATCCTGTATGCGGGGTGGATTCGTGTTCCAAGTGTTTTGGAAGTTTTCCTGTATAATTTCATCAAGCACTGCTTGCATCCCAGATTCTCTTTCTACTCCCTCAGGGAGGCCGATGATCCGAATATTCAGTTTTCTAAGGTAATCCTTCATCTCTTGCATCATTTTATTAGTTTTGCTGAGGTTTGTCTCCAGCTGTTTAATTCGCTGGGCACTTTCATTTTGTGTGTCTTCTGTTTCAGAGATCCTTTCCTCTGCCGCATTTATTCTGTTGATGAGGCTTTCAATTTTATTCTCTTGGGCATCCAGTTTGGTTTTGATTTGTTGTATTTCGGTGATTATGCGGTTCTGGTAGTCTTCCAGCTTTGTGTCCACGTCTCTGAGAAATTTTAGCATTATTTTCATCAATTCCTTTGCTGGTAACACGTCCATGTCTTCATCTCGCATCGCTGATATTGATAATGGCTTTTGGCCCATGTTTGGTGGGGTGCTGGCTCTTTCATCTGGAGCACAGCTCTTTCTGGTGGTTTTTCCCATTGCGTTGGTGAATTCTGGTGGGGCAAATGAACCCGTGTGTTGAGGGGCTGTCAGGTGCTTTCCTGTAGAGATTGGAGCCTGCAGGCGTGGTGTTGCCGAGCATGGTAATTTTCAAGGCACCGTTGGTGCGTTCTCAGGGCCCGGGGCTGTAGAGCACCACCTTGGGGGCCCAGTGGATTCCAGGCACACTCTGGGCACCTCTTCTACAGGTGTGACACCCCAGGGCGTGGAGGGATGGAGGCGCTCTCTGGGTGTGCCCCCTGCACGGGAATCCGCAGGACTTAGAAGGTTTTATGTGCTTTCTCCCTGCGTTCTCCGTGTCAGGGACTGCAAGGTTTTTCAGAGCCCACCTGGTGCATCTCCCACACATGGGACTGTGGGTGAGGCACTTTCCAGGCGTGGCTCTTGTGCAGTGAATCCACCACTCGTGGTGTGTGGGTGTTCAGAGCCCCTGCTCCTGTGTGGCTCTCTCACACCGGCCCTTAGCGGAGGAGTGGCCCAGGCGCCCTGTTATAATTTCACGGCAGGTTCACACCGTGTCAGTGTGGTGCAGGAGTTTTCAGAGCTCTCCTGGTGGGTCGCCCACGCTCAGAACTGCGGGGTGGGAGGCGAGGGGTGAGCAGTTCACCCTATGGGAGTGGTACCTGCGTGTCAGGGACACACAGCGCTACACTTCCCAAATCTCAAAGCTCTCCTGACACCTGACACCTGCGCTGTGGAGGCGGCTGCTGCAGGCGGGGCCGCCTAGTCCGCTTGGCGCAGCGACCAGGGTCTTCCTGATGTTATCGCGCTTCCACCAGGCAGGATGTGGAGGACTCCAGATCCTCGCCAGCAGCCTCTGCGCACTGAGATGCACTGGCCCCCTCAGTGTAGGAACATCCGAGGCGCCTTCCTGGGGCCCCCTCAGCCACCAACACCACTGTGCGTAGTTCCCAAGGCACAAACCCAACAGTTTCAGTCTGTCTGCCCCGCGATCTCAGAGGCTGTAACCTCAGCAGGGGTCAAGGAATGCGGAGGCTGCCACGTCAACCCCCCGGCTCACCAAACGTCCGGCCGCTGCAGTCTGCCTCCTCCTCCCGCCAGCGACGAGCCGCCCGATCTCCCCGCCTCCAGGCTGTCCGCGTCTCTCGTCAGGCCGTTTTCAAAAGTGACTCAGCAGGTCTGGAGTGGGATGTCGGTTTCTCTACCTTTGCCCTGCTCCGTTCTCGCTGTTCTTCCGAGTTGTGTGGATCTTTTTGGCTCCACACTGTCCCAGGGAGCCTCACGGACCTCTCCCTGCGATTCCCTGCTGTTCCTCTTTGCTGCTTCTGTGACTTTCTATCCCTCTTTCACTGGACGCTCCCTCACAGCCTTCCTCCTACGTCGGCCATCTTCTCCAGCCCTCCTCTAATTTTTTACAAAGGGAATTTGTCTGCACATTTTCTTTATGGGTATCAGGAGAATCCAGGGTTATCCACTATTTCCTGTTACTGATGTCATTCTTTTGGGGAAATACTTTTAAATATCCTCAATTTTCCTTATTAAATAATTTTGGTACATAAGGTATCTTTTGGGAACTGGTATTCAAAATACTGTACTAATTGAAAATTATGTAGAATAATTTATTGACGTTATCTTTTTTCCATTTAGATAACATGAAAATCCCTTTTTCAATTACTGTGAAGCCCTGTATAACATTGAAGGGAACCGAAGGATTACTATATATTTATTACATTCCAAGTAAGTCCACATTTTTGTAGATGAATTAAAGGCTCAAATTAATGGTAAATAATTGTTTCAGGTATAATTGTGTTAGTCACCTGTTGCTATGTAAAAATCATCATAATCTTAGTGGCTTCACATATCACACATTTGTTGTCTTAGAATCTTTGCGTTTCAGTATGCTGGGTCTGGCTTATCTGTGTCAGCTTTAGGACCTCCCATAAGGCTATAATCAAGGTGTTGGTTAGGATTGGCATCCCTTCTGAAAGTTAAACAGGAAAAGATCTAAGTTCATGCAGTTGTTGGAAATGTTTAGTTTCTGAATCCTGGCTCACGGCCATCCTTCAGTTCCTGTGTGTGGGCCTTTTCAGCAAAGATCTGGCTTCCTCAAGGCCAGCAAGGGAACCAGTGAGATAATAATATGAAGGTCGTGATCTTAAATAACCTAATTATGAAGGAGATACTCTATCACCATTCTTGTATTCTATTGATTAGAAGCAAGTCACTAGGTCAACCCACGTTCATGGCGAAAGGACAACACAAACACATGGGGTAGATGTACATACAACTTGAGATTTCTAACAGTTTCAAAGGTATATATTTTCTAGAGAAAAATATGATGGTAGGATGAAAGCAGATAATGTATTTTATTCCTTTTTCTATGACTGTTCACTTATTACTAGTTCAAAAAAAAAAAAAAAAAAACCTAACAGGGGTTGCAACTAAGTCTGTGCAAATAGAGCTTACATTTTCCTATATCAGTCAGCCAACATCGCTTGTTGAGTATAAGTCATGGCATCTCGGGAAAATTCCAGTTCTAATCATTGTCCCCATCATCTACATCCTAGCTTAGATCTGGAGCTTGCTTTCCTCATAAAATGCTTTCATACTAATTCACTGAAGGAAGCATTTCACCTGGATGTTTGAATCCCCAGATTACAATAAAAATGATAGCTGAGAACTCAGGAAATATAGGCAATGAATAACGTTTTAATTTTCCTGAGTCTAATTATTTAACTTGTCTTTTGATGTTTTGTCTGTACATTCATTTATTCACTTAAAAAAAAAAATACTTCATAGATAGGGCCCGGCATGGTGACCCTGCACCCACATGGGAGACTCAGAACAACCTCCTGGCTTCTGGCTTTAGATCAGCTCAGCTCTGGCCATTGCAGCCATTTGGGGAGTGAATCAGTAGAGAGAAGATCTATCTCTCTGTCTCTGCTTCTCTTTGTAGATCTACTTTTCCAAAAAACCAAACCAAACCAAACCAAACCAAACCAAACCAAACCAAACCAAACCAAACCAAAACAAACAAAAACAAAACAAAACAAGCAAAAAAACACTGTGCAAAAAATTTTTTTAACATGATGCAAAATTGGGGCCCCAGTGCAGTAGCCAGTGGCTAAAATCCTTGCCTTGAACACACTAGGATTCCATATAGGCACTGGCTCTACTCCTGGAAGCCCTGCTTCCCATCCAGCTAACTCCCTGCTGTCCTGGGGGTTAAGGACATACATGCATATAGTATACTTCAACTGTTGTGCTAGGTGCTGTGAATTCATTGATGAAATATTGCCTTGGCCCTGGTGCGATAGCGTAATTGTTAAGGTCCTTGCCTTGAACATGCTGGGATCCCATATGAGCGCTGGTGAGTGCCAGTTCTAATCCCGGCAGCTCCACTTCCCATCCAGCTCCCCGCTTGTGGCCTGGGAAAGCAGTTTAGGATGCCCCAAAGCCTTGGGACCCTGCACCCGTGTGGGAGACCCACAAGAAGTTCCTGACTCCTGGCTTCGGACTGGCGCAGCACCGGCCGTTGTGGCCACTTGGGGTGTGAATCATTGGACAAAAGATCTTCCTCTCTGTTTCTCTCCTCCTCTCTGTACATCTGCCTTTCCAATAAAAATAAATAAATCTTAAGAAAAAAAAAAAGACTTACTCCCTTGATCTTTATGAATCCATCAGTATAAAAGGAGACAAATGTGGAGATAATACAGTACACTGAGTGAAATGACAGCAGTAAGGCTTAGTGGTAACAGCAAAGAATGGTTAACACTGTTACATCTACTTAGCCAATGGTAAAACAAATAACCTAAATTTTGCCTAAGACTTGACATTTTCTATTTCCCTAAGATTTTTTTTCCTAGTTCTCATATGCTTTGCTTTGGATGTTTGATATAAGAAAGATTTGCATGAAAATCTCATTTTCAAGTGCCTCTATTTTTTTTCAATATTATAACTACATTGATTGAGTTCTCATCCACCTTGACTGTAGATTTTTGAAAGTGGTGACAGGTACTAAAATATCGAGCTCGTCTGGTGAATCTTCATCCTCAGTGCATCTTTCCAGGTCCAATAACAAAACAATATTCATCACCTAGGAGTCTGAAGAGTAGACAGCAGGAAGGAATTAGATGGGTTAGCTTTCCTGAGGAAGATGAACGGTACAGGAGAGGGAGCCAGAGAAGCCATGGGAGGGTTCAGATCGGAATGCAGATGTGATATTTTGGAAAAATGACAGGGAAGGAAGGAGAATCAGGCAGGAAGCTCATCAGACCAAATGCGGGCCTGAGACGCCCGAAGCCAGGTAAATGGGAAGCCCCTAGATCACCTCATAGCAGAACCCTAAGATAGCCAGAGACAGCTAGTTCCAGACAGGTGTGCAGGTGTAGCAGCTGCTGGCAGGTGTACCAGCCTTCCAGCAGTTATCTCCTCCTCCTCCTTCTTTTAAATTGTTTTGTTTTTAGAAGATGATTGGGGAAGCCGATCTCCAGAAAGAAGGAGAGACCTCTCATCCACTAGTTCATTCCCCGAATGGCTGCAACAGCTGGAGCTGAGTTGATGCAAAGCCTGCAACATCTCTAGGTCTCCCATGTGGGTGCAAAGTGTCAAGGCTTTGGGCCATCCTCTACTGTTTTCCCAGACCACAAGCAGGGAGCTGGATGGGAAGTGGAGCTGCCGAGACATGAATCGGATCCTGGTGCTTATAAGGAGAGGATTTAGCCACTGAGCCATAGTGTGGGGCCCTCAACATTTTTTTTGGTTGCATTTGTACTAGATTGCAGCAAAATCTGTAATTGTCACTCTTAACTAAAAATAGGTTATGAATGGAAATTATGTATTTTAAGATTTCATATTCTTGTTAGTAAATTATCTGTGTGCTATTAACTAATTGCCCAAAATATATAAATAAATAAAGCAAGTGAACAAGAAAGCAAGCCAGATCAGAGGAATCTTCTGTCAAGGTTGTATCACAAAGTTCCTAGAATTGCTTTGATGGACTCAAAAAACAGTTCTCTTTGTTGCCATGTGGCTCATTTCTCATCTTTTTTATTCTTACACATGTCACATTAATATCCCCTGATTGATACCCGGCAGAAGTGCTACCTCAGTATTACCTGTGCTCATCAGTCTAAAATGATCACAGTTATTCCCAAGGCCAAGGGGCTTCTCAAGATATGAATCATTGAGATATCAGTGCAAGACTTCCTTTCATGGAGTAAATGAAGACTGCAACCTTGCTGTGTTCTTGTGGAAATGGAAGAGATTCTTTGTCTTGTTTGCCAGACTCCACAATGTCTGGTACAGTCTTGTGTCCCCCTGTCTCCACGAAATCTTTGTGATAACAGCTTTTCAATTTTTATACACAGCTCTGGTTTTGGAGAAAGCCTGGCTTAAGTCCATATTGCAGGCCATGAAACCACTATTTGAAACAGACCTCATGGTGATCTGCTTTCCAACACATTAGCCTGAAAATAGAGATGGAGGAGCAAATTAGGAAATTTGATGGTACTTCAGGTCCAGAGTAATAAAGGCCTGCGGCAATGTGGTAGTAATGCAGATGCAAAGGAGGAGGCTGATATAAAGCAGTGTACTGGAAATTCTAGTGCTCATTTGGTAATAAAGATGAAGGAATCACTTTTGGGTCTGCTGGGAAGGAAACTGAGCAGTACTTGAGTAGAGATGGTGTTGTGCCAGATTTTGAGATCCGCAGAAAATCATCGAATCTGAAGTCGGTGCTAACGCTTAAAGGGCAGTTTATTCAGGTTAACCTAGGTCTCCCAGCCACCCCCCACCCCAAGCCCAGCAGGGCTGGGCGGGGGGAGGGGCTGCTGCAGCCTTTTGCAGCAGGAACAGCAAGGCACAAAAAGAGAGCAAGGTTCAACAGCACAGGGTGCTTATACATTTCAGGATAATTCCATATAATTACACAGTCATGATTGGTCAGTTTTAACTGTTAACTTTCAAAAGGAGCAGGTTGGCAGGCTTCTATTGGTGGGTTTGAAGCAAGCAACTTCCAAAAGATACAAACTGATGAGCTATAGGGCGGTGGATCTTATCCAACACCAGGGACCTCCTTCCTGAGGAGTGGTCTGCCTACGTGACTTGCCAGGTTTTCTGTTGGGTGTCACGTAGACTGTCAGGCCTGGAGTTCACACAGCCCCGACCCAAGCAATTAAGGCAGAAATCACAAAAGCAGAAAACATCTAGGTTGTTCAATGGTATTTGAGTATTTGGGACAGGTGTTGAGGACAAAGGTGAAATGTAAAGATTATGCTTTGGGATTTATCACCTTGTATGGTAATTAAAAGCAGGAAAGATGTTTAAGAGCCAAAGTTGAGGAGAATGGTGGATTGAACCAAAAGAGATGCCAATGAAAAGAATGAAACAGAGTTAGAGAGGATGGAGGAAAACCAGAAGAGTGATGGCATGAACTTTAAACAGGGTTTTGAGACTAGAGTTGGCAGTCCTGTCAAACACAGCCAAGTTCAAGTTAAAAATGGCCAAGTCGGGTGAGCATTTGGTGAAGCAGTTAAGATGTCACAAGAGGCACATCCTAGTTCAAGGCACAGCTCTGTTAGTGGTTTTGGCATCCTGCCAGTGCATATCCTCAGAGTCAGATGATGGCTCAAGTACTGCGTCGCTGTTACATGGATGGGAGATCTGAATTGAGTTCTGGGCTCCTGACTTTGGCCTGATCTAACCCTGGTGTTCTAAGTCTTTTAGGGAGACAATCATTGAATGGGAAGATTTCTCTCTGTTTCCATTTCTCTGCTTTTCAAATAAACAAAAACAATTTAATCATCTATTTATTCAATTGAGAGGCAGGGAGCTGGTTCAGAGGCAGAGATGCCAGGATTAAAACCGTTGATCTGATAGTGAATGCTGGCATTGCAGATGGAAGCTTAAACTCACTGTACAAAAATATCCAGTCCTGCAAATTAAAGAATATTATTTTTCAATTTTGGTTATAAAAGTCATGATGAGCCTGTTAAACAAATCTTGTCAATGAGGTAGTGGTTATTTTCATAACATCAAATTTCTTTTATTATAAAAATAATTAGCCAACTAAATAACTTGGAAGAGTTCAGCGAAATGCAATGTTGTTTTTGGAAATTTCTCTGTTAACTGGTAATAGAGATGATGTGAAAAAAAAAAGCCATACATTTTATTTCTCATCAAAGGTTAGTTTTATTCTCCAAGAAATGTTTCATCAACACCAAACATGTTGACATGGGTTCATTATCCTTACTCCCTTTCTTTTCCTTTAAATTTTTTAGCAGAACTGTTACTACAGTTGGAAAGTTTATGTCTTTGTTGATAGTATTCTCAATCAAGTTACACATTTTTCTGTGTTTTATTCGTAACATGTATTTCTTACTGTGGAACATTCTGTTTGATTACAATCCACTAGAGTAGAAATTCTTCGATTATAATCTATTAAACTGGAAATTCCTTGGAATTTAAGTTTTGTCATCTATAGAACCAGGTTAGTAATACCTGCCTTATGGGTATTTGTGATGATGAAATAATTCAAGAAAAGCACAGTGCACGTTTTTAGTTTATAATGATTTTTCTATATAAAAGAGTCTCTTATTGATCAATTAAATTCTTTTCTGTTTAAGGGCAAGACTTGAGCAAATTGTATTTAAATATCTACATAACTGCCAACTCCATGGTTCTGCCAGTGCGTAAACAAGTCCTATGCCAAGGATCTAGTGACGTATATTCTTTTTGCAGAGCTATGAAGGGAGGTAAGCAGTTATTTCATACTAATATTAGAAAAGAAACAAATTATTTGTAAGAAAACTGTGTAAATTAAATGTAGTAAATGTGAAGATTGTTTCCTAACAGCGATTTTTTCATTTCTACTCAAAGCATTGCTTTTAACATTTTTAAAAAAGATTTGTTTTTGATGGAAAGTTAGCTAAAAAGGGAGAAACAGAGAGAGGAAAATCTTCTGTTTGCTGATTGACTCCCCACATGGCTGCAATGGCCCGTGCTGAGCCAATCCGAAGCCAGGAGCTTGGAGACTGCTCTGGGTCTCCCACTTGGATGCAGGGTCCCAAGGTTTTGGGCCTTCCTCAACTGCTTTCCCAGGTTACAAGCAGGGAGCTGGACGGGAAGTAGGGATGCCTGGATTAACCAATGCCCATATGGGATCTTGGTGTGTCCAAGGCAAGATCTTTGGCTGTCAGGCCACAGTGCCAGGCCCACAGCCATAATTTTTTTTTTTTTTAAATTTCTTTATTTTTGACAATCTTTACATGGTTAATTAGGGCACAAAGGTTCAAAGGCGATAGGAAAGTGGGTAAGACTATTATTTCCACATTCTATTTTTTTTTTTTCTGTATCTGGAGTAAAGGGGGAGATAAAGGAAGAAGCCCCACCCAGTCTCCCATCCATCCCAGATCTCTGATGTGGGGCATGCTCCAAGGGTCCTGCTCAAGTGGCTTTGATAATTCAACAGTTCTGAACTACTGCCAATCTCTCCTCTCCAAGCATGATGAAATCTCTCCAGAATCTACTGGCTGACATAGCCCACCTTAGAGTCTCTGTTTGCCCAGATTTTCACTGCCAACACATGGCTAGGGTAGTTGATTGATTTGTTCTGTCCTCTGTTGTGGTACCAGGTATCCTCTGCAGGCTCCAATTGACTGCCATATTCTCCATGTGCACCTAGATATGCTGTCCACTACTTCATCTGAGGAGGCTCAGCTTTAGCATAAGAACTCTATGGTTAGACCATGGAACCTGCACTTCTCTTAATGGTTGGGATTCTGAGTCCGGCAGTTCGATTGGGGAGATACCCAAAGAAACTTTGTCTGAGGTGATCCCAGACCAGATTCTTGTGTGTACTTGCTAGTACAGAACACAGTCCTTTGCCCCTAATCAGCTGGGGGTTGCAATTGCTGGGTTGGTTCTGTTTCTAGTCCTAACTTCCACACCAATGGGTGTTGCAATCCAGCCTGATTCTGCTCAGTACACACTTGGCCCTCACAAAAACCAGTGGGAGCTGCAGCCTAGTCTGGGCAACCCACAATAACCCCCACCATAGGAACCCCCTGCCCTGGTTCCTATGCTTGCCTCTATGTACTGCAGTCTTGTCTGGTTTGTCCCACATCCCATTCAGATCTTCTACATGTCAAAGGGCATTGAAGCCTGGTTCAACGCAACCGGGACCACTCTCCAGCCCAGGCACATGCTGGTGGGCGCCGTTCTGTCCAGCCAGGTTTGCTCCTGTCCTGGTTTTCATGCTCTCCAATGGGAGTGGTAACCCAAGAGGGAGGTGCCTACTATTTCCTTCCTGGGCCCACTCCCAGATCATGCACTGTCCAGGTGGTTCTACTATTTAACTTGAGAGAATTAACCCCCAGTGCCAGATTCTGCTGTCTGATGCTGAGCAAAGTCCAACCAACCCTCACCCACTCTGATTTATGCTTGCACCAATAGGGACCATCAGCCAAGTCTGGCTCTTTCTTGATCTGGCTCACATGAGACCCACAGGTGTTGTAGTCCTGCCTGGTCTGGTCTGCCCCCACCCTGACTCACGCTCTCCAGTCGACGATGTGTTCCAGCAGGGGGTACCTCTACATTCTCCCTACCGGATTTACCCCCTCCCTCCCTGGTTTCTACGTGTGCTGGTTGGGCACTGCAGTCCAGTCTGGCATGGCCTGTCTCGTCTCAGCATTTGCCAATGGGTGCTATAGCTTGGCCCAGCCCAGTGCACCCCCAATTCCAGCTGGTGAGGGTTACAGTCTAGCCCAACCCAGCATGCACCAATCCCAGCTGTAATGTGCACTGGTATGTGTTGCCACCACTCCTGGCCTGACCATCACTGTTCTGGTGCTCTGATTCACCAGTGGGTGATGTGAATTTGTTCAGCCTGATCCTCCCCCAACCTGTGCCAGATGTATGCCAGTGGGTACCTTTCCTTGGACTGGTCTGGGATGCTCCTTATTGTGTTCCTTGCTCTCACCTGCAGGGACTCTGTCCTGCCAGAGGAGTGAGCAACAGAAACTTAACAGAGGAGTATCCTTACTGCCCTGGAGGAGAGAAATGGAAATCAGGGTATACCAGGGTCATCCCCCTTCTGAAGACATGGAAGAATAGTCTGTTGCATGTCTTTCTTTCTTACCTCCTGGGGGCCCTGGATATTTCTGGCATTGTAGATGTCCTTCTTCTTACATCTCTTCACATTGTCTTCCTTCTACTATGTGTGTCTCAAAGTTTCAAATTTCTCCTTTTTGTAAAGACATCATTGTATCAGACTAGGACTGCTGTAATCTCTTCTTTTAAAAGATTTTAAAAAATTTTTGTGAAGGGTAGAGAGAGAGAGTTACTCCCCAGCTAGCCACAATGGCCAGGCTAACATCTATGTGTGTAAATAGTGGCTAAACACTTAGGCTTCTCAGGGTGATTGTAAGGACATTCAGTATGTTGGCTGCCCCTGATATATCTCCTCTACTTTAACATTTTTTTCTCTATTAAACCCATGAAATGTGTAGTATTATCTCTGAATATTTAGTTTTAAATGCACACATCCTTGTTTAACTTGGGATGAGGCATATTTTTGTTTGCTATTGAGAGCAGTGGGTTTTAAAATTTTAACATTTTTGGGGGATGAGATTTAGGCAGGTATGGAAGGCTTTGGGACATGGAAAAAGCCATAGAAGAATAGTATCCGGGGATACAATTCATCATTTCTCTGTAATTTTGCTTGATAATACCTCTGATGATACTATGTGTCGTCTCTAAGTTACTTTAAAAATCACTTAATGATGATCAGTGACATTTTGTATTTTGTTTGCAGAGACTTTGAATACAACAGTACCATTTTCCTTCAAGGGAATACGATTTCTTAAGGTATTGTTCAACACTTATTTTATACTCTCCTAACCTTTCACAGTAACAGATGTGTTAAGAATGTGAAAAAAAGAAACACCACTTCACAACTTTTAAAATAGTATTTCAAGATCAAGATGTTTTGGGATTTTTTTCACTGTTACTGGTATTAGGTTTTTTGGTATTTATTTTTCATATAGAATATGGAAAAATTACACAAAAATAGCTCTTTTTCATCTTTATTATCTTTTAACATACTTAGTCAAAAGCAATACAAGTGTGGATTAATTATTCCGTTGAATGGTCTTCCCATGAAAGACCAGGCAACCAGTGTCTGTAAGTCAGTAACCCTATGTAGTTGCTACATATTAGATATATAAAATGCTATAAAATTTCTTAGAACAAAAATCACATAAATTATAGACTTATTTTTGTTAAGTGTTTTTCTTGGGAATTTAAGCTGGACATTTTCATCTTCATAAAATAAATATTGCCTCAATAAATAATATTGCTATAATTCTAAGTATTTCTGTTGTGTACCTCGCAATGAAAATTTACACATGTCATTTTTGATAGCTGTTTCAAAATAAATTTTAATTGGGCCCAGCGCGATGGCGCAGTGATTGAGGTCCTCACCTTGCACGCCCGGGATCCCATATGGGCGCCGGTTCTAATCCCGGCGGCCCCACTTCCCTTCCAGCTCCCTGCCTGTGGCCCAGGAAAGCAGTCGAGGACGGCCCAAGGATTTGGGACCCTGCACCTGCATGGGAGACCTGGAAGAGGCTCCTGGCTTCGGATTGGCTCAGCTCCAGCCGTTGTGGCTGCCTGGGGAGTGAACCATCTTCCTCTCTGTCTCTCCTCTCTGTATATCTGCCTTTCCAATAAAAATAAAATAAATCTTAAAAAATTTTTAATTGTACGTACTACTTTGTTGTTACAAATGATATCTAATATTTAACCACCTCATAAGCTATATTTTTTTTCAAAAAAGATGTACTTATTTTTATTGGAAAGGCAGATCTATAGAGAGAAGGAGAGACAGGAAAAATTTCTGTCTGCTAATTGACTCCCCAAGTGGTCACAGTGGCTGGAGCTGAGCCAATTCAAAGTGAGGAGCCAGGAGCTTCCTCTGGGTCTCCCACATGGGTGCAAGGTCCCAAGGCTTTGGGCTCTCCTCGACTGCTTTCACAGGCCACAAGCAGGGGGATTGATGGGAAATGAAGCAGCCGGAGTTGGAACTGGTGTCCATATGGGATCCTGGCACATGCAAGACAAGGATTTAGCCACTGAGCACTGAGCCATTGCTCTGGGCCTGTAAATTGTTTCTAAAGGATTTATTTTATTTGAAAGGCAGAGTCAAAACGAGAGAGAGAAAGAGAGATCTTTCATCCACTGCTTTACTCGTTAAATGGACACCATTATTTGGCCTGGGCTGGCTGGGCCAAAACCAGGAACTAGGAGCTTCACCTAGATTTCGCCTTTGTGTGCAGGGTCCCAAGTACTGGTTCCATCTTCTTCTACTTTCCCAGGCACATTAGCTGATCAGAAGTATTAGATCAGAAGTGCAGCATCTGGGAGTTTAATTGTTGCCCATATGGAATACCCATGCTGCAGGCAGTAGCCTAACCCGTTATGCCACAATGCTGGCCCCACAAGCTAAGTTTAAAAAAAAGTATATAAAAATCATTATCCTATAATCAGAAAATAAATGTCTCTATGCTTACTGAGTTTAAAGGTATGCACAATTTTGTCTTATTGGAAAATTAAGAAATTGATGCTCATTTAAAATGAATTTCTGATAGTATTCTTACAGAGGCTAAATATTACTATCTAATATTTTGTATTGCTTTAATTTCCTTTTCCTTGTTTCAGGGACAATACAGATGTGTTATAGAAGGCATAGCTGGGAGTGCTGAAGAAATGATCTTTTGTTTGAATTTTACCATCATACACCGTCCACATATCAACTAGAATAAATGGGTCATACTTTTGCTTTTCAAAGGTGGCAATGTCTTAAAAGTTCCTGCGATTCACTTTTTTTCAGGTGAGGTTGTATATGAAGGCATAGGAAGGTCTGCACGAAGTAATTTAGTGGTGCGTCCCACGACCCACTCAGGGAAGTACCAGGGTCAGATGGTAGAGGAAAGGGGGGAGATAGATATGGGCCAGACCCTCTACTCTGTTTTCCATGGGAATAAACAGGCAAGGCAGGGGTAGCACCTGGGGTGGAGGAACTGTCCCTAGATGGAGAGTGGCTCAGCATGTGGAAGCCCCAGAGAGGAGGTGGCAGGGGATGTGGGCTCTGCGTTGGTGGGTCTGACTGTAAAGGGTGTGCTCCCTTTACAGTCAACCAACACTGGTAGGGTCAGTCCCTTCAGGGTCAGTTGGAATCTGCATGTTAGAGCATCAGAATACAAAAAAGAAAAACTGTGGCTAACACAGTTCTTCATTTGGTGATTTTCTTTGCAGAAATAGCTATATTAGACCATTTTTCATTGATATATGTAAGAACATGACTTGAGGCTAGGTATGTGGTCAAGAAAAAAGGTTTATTTAGCTTACAGCTTTGGAAGCTGAGTCCAAGGTCAGACAGCCCTATCTACGGGGCCTCTGGAAAGGACTCCTCCCTCTGGCTGTGACAATGTTGTCTTGGGGACAAGGAGAGATAATATGGCGGGACAGGGAGCCAGAAGAAGGGACAGAGCCTGACTTGCTCTTTTATAACAACCCACCTCTCCTAGGAACTAATTGGGATTCCAAGAAAACTCTACTAACACCATCCGAGGACGGTTCCCTTTTAGGAACCTAATCATCTTGCAGGAGGTCTCTTCTCTTAGAACCTACACCGCCTCCTAACATAGCACCCTGTGGCCCCAAGCTCCTAGCGTGTGAACCTGTGGGAGACACACTGTGACCACGGTCGAGCCACAACTGCAGTGCAGTCTCTTAGTCCCTGTTGTGGTCAGCTTCCCTGGGCTGTTCTGCTATTTTCTGACCTGTCTTCTCGTACCTGTTGGAATGCACCTTCACAAAGGCAGTCTCAGCAATAAAGCATTTTCAAAGTACTGGTCTGGTCATGTCATGGTGACATAAATGAAACAGAACAAAATAAAGCAAAAAAGAAACAAAGAAACCCCTTCCAGTCGCTTCCAAGCCTTCTTGTGATAAGTTGGTATCTTCAGAAGTGCTGGTTAACATGCCCTTTCCCTTCGCTTGTTCTCCAGATTCTAGAACATGCAATCCCCGCTCGGACTGCAGACCTACTGCCTGTGGTCCCCTTTGCCTCTGCTCCACTCCTCTGTTCTCCCCCACCTTCTACCTCCGTACTGGGTTTTGATATAGCAATTTTTAAAAAATTCATGTATTTTTAAACAATATTTATCTGTTTAAAAGATGGGGGGAGAGAGAGAGAGAGAAAGAGAAAAAGAGAGAGAGAGATCTTCCATTTGCTGGCTCACTACCCAAATGCCCAGTGGGACTTGAACTTGTACTCCAATACAGAATGTCAGCATTGCTAGTGGTGGCTTATGGTGTGTGTTAGGGCTGGGCTGGGCTGGGCTGCAGCACATGAGGTTTGCATACAACGTGGAGCTAGACACAGAACTGACCAGGCAGCTACAATCACCGGTGTGAGTAGTCTTATGTAGAAGACAGACTGAACTGCACCCTGTTCTGGCTGGCACATGCAAGAATCAGGTCTGGGGGTATCCCAGGTGGAATTTCTTAGGGGACTTCCAAACTAGACCACTGAACAAAACTGTGGCCAGAGGGAGGGTCATAGGATTTGTGGTCTGACCTTGGAATGTTTGTGTTGGGACTGGGCTTCCTTAGTTGTTGATGATACCTGCCTAGGTACATTTGGGGGACAAGAAGGCCAGCTCATTTGGGCCTGCAAAAGGCAGTGAGTGCCATGTCAGAAGATGGAGAACAGAATGGGTTGACAATTCTGGATGAGATTTGGGCAGTTAAGTGTCTGGATCGATGGATGTACTGGGGTTGGCTCTGTCAGCTAATGGACCTTCGAAGGATTTTCTCAACCCCGAGGCAGTGAAGCCAATGGAGCCTCAGAACTATCAAAACTACTCAAGTAATACTTCTGGAACATTTTTCTTCATATTCGGGTTTCTAAGATGACATCTGTAGAAGGACATTGTGATTTATAGGACAGCGAACATAGGTTGACAATTGATAGGATATCATTTGTAGGAGAACAACTGATTGGATATCATTTGAATGAGGACACCTGACTGGATATACAAAACAAAAACATAGTTTCAAACAAGGATGTACAAACAATTGATGGGTTCTGCAGGAAGGTTTATGGGAACTACGTAAGCTCCTCAATACCTCCTCCCTTATCCTATGTGAGCCTCAGTCTATAAAAGCCTGATGCCACTAACAAGTTTTGGATATCTCACCAAGGTGGTAGTCCACACACATGATTTCAGGCTCCGTGCACCAAGTCCATCACAGCAGGACAGATAATCACATCTAGTGGACATCCCCCATCCCTGAGTGCTGATGTAGTTTGGCAGATGGGAGTGACCACTCCTCTCCCTCCCTTTCACCCTATATATAGGAGAAAAAGGAAGAAAAGGAAAATTAAAACATTGTCTCACCTACTTTGCCCCATGCCTCGAACATCCTCACCCTAGTCAGCAGTCCTCATAGGTGTGCATCCTTGTTAACTATGTATACAACATCAAAAATTAAAAATTAAGGGCCCAGCATGGTGGCCTAGCTGCTAAAGTCCTTACCTTGAACGTGCTAGGATCCTGGCGGCCCCACTTCCCATCCAGCTCCCTGCTTGTGGCCTGGGAAAGCAGTCGAGGATAGTCCAAAGCCTCCCACCCACATGGGAGACCCAGAAGAAGCTCTGGGCTCCTGGCTTTGGATCAACACAGCACTGAACATTGCGGTCATTTGGTGAGTGAATGATCAGACAGAAGATCTTCCTCTCTGTCTCTCCTCCTCTTTGTATATCTGACTTTGCAATGAAAATAAATAAATCTTTAAAAAAGTTAAAAATTAAAAGCAAATGAAAGCAAGTGGTGGCTTAATGTGCTGCACCACATCCACCCCAGGTATTGATCTTTTTCGACTCTAGACTTCCCACTCAGGGAAGTCTAAACCGAGGGGTGCATTCTCTCTTGCATTTTTGATATGAGCAGTGGCATTCCTGAGAGAACTCAGTGGAGCCACTCCACAGAGAGCCTGAGCATCCCTCTCCTGGGCCTGTCTTGGTCCTACAGACCCTCATGGGGTTTGACCTCATCCAGGCAGGCCTAGTGTTCCTTAGGACATGTGCCTTCTTGGCAGCACACACACACTTCCAGATGAGGCTCAGGGTGATCAGTGCTGCTCACCACATAGGCCTGAGTTTGTTTGGAATATAAATTTGTTGAATGAATCAATGAACATTTTTCTTCTTGTAAAGGAGCCAAACAATATATAACCATGGAGAGCAAAAATATGTGTGCCATCTTTTGATTGACTGGCATTCTGCTATATGTCAAACCCCTGTTCTAGATGCCAAGACACAGGATTTAAAAACCTAGACCCAAAACCAGGCACTAACAACTCCAGGAGGCTGCTGGAAGTTTAAATTGCCAGGCCCAAGGTCGCGCCCCTCCCAAATCCCATTCACCGCCCAATGAAGGCGGCGGGTGGGTCCCGGACCTGCCTACTCATGGAGACCTCCCCCCTCAGTGTAGTCACCCTGAAGGGAGTAGTCCCGGAGCCCAGGCAGACCCGGGATTAGGCCCAGTTGGGGAGCTAAGGGGACTCCCTTGCTGGGTTGAGGTTCCCACCAAGGGGCATGTGACCTGGAATGGGGGCTGCATTCTGATCTGGAAATGGTTGTAGTCTCCCTTGGCACAAGTGTGGACTGGGATTGGATGCACCAAACCGGGCCAGACCCCAACACCATCTGGTGTCCTGGAGGACCAGGGCAGATGTGGGATGGACTAGGCAAGGTCTCAAACCCCTACTGAGCCATGTGTGAGCCATATGTGGATAGGGACAAACCATGGCTGGGCTGAAACATCCAACAGCAAGAACCAGATTGGGTTGAAGGCCAGTCAGGAAAAGCTACTGTTCCTGCTAGGACTGGAGGTGGACCGAGTAGGGCTCATGGACCCACTGGTAAGCGTGAAATCTGGCATTGGGAGAGGTTCTGATGGAAGAGCCTGGGAAACTCCTCTGGCAGGACACAGACCCGGCAGGTAAGCACAAGAAACATGATAGCAAACAGCCCAGAACAGGCCATTGAAAGTTACCCACTGTCATAAAATTGGCATGGGTCGGGGGAAGACCAGGCTGAATCTGTCCACGTCATCCACTGGCAAATCCAAGCACCAATGTGGGTCGAGCCAGGTTTGGTCACAACAAAAACCAGTGCACATTACAGAATGCCAAGGTGAGGTTGCCTGTACTGGAAGGGACCGCAGCGCCCAATCAGCCTGAGAACAAGGAAGGGAGGGGGCAGAGCCGGCAGGGGAATAAGGGAGGGTTCCTTTGCTGGACAGCTACTTCTGCAGGAGAGCATGAGCTGGGATGGGGGCAGACCAGACTAGGCAGGGCTACAATACCTGTGGGCCTCATGTGGACTAGATCAGGAAAAGCCGGGCTGGGCTAATTATTCCTACTGGTGCAAACAAAATTAGAGTGGGTGAGGGTTGTTTGGGCTTAGCCACAGCATGAGCTGACAGACGCTGGCACTGGGGGCTAGTTTTGTCAAGTTAAACCACATAATTATCTGGAGAGAGCATAATCTGGGAGTGGGAGAGGCCTGGGTGGGAAGTAGTGGGCTCATCCCTCTTGGGTTACCACTTCTATGGGAGGACATAAAACTAAGACAGCAGCTGGGGTGGAATGGGATGTGGGACAGACTGGATTACTGCTACACATACTGGCAAACCAGGGTAGGGGGCGGGACTGGTTGGGGTTATTGCGGGTTGCTCCAACTAGGCTGCAGCCCCCACCAGTTTATGTGAGGGCCAAGTATTTGCTGGGCAGAACCAGGCTGGACTGCAACACCCATTGGTTCCAGTGGAAGTTGGGAGTGAAGGCAGAACCAACCGAGCAATTGCAACCACCAGCTGATCAGGGCGATGGACTGTGCCGGGCCTTGTACTTGCTAGTACATGCAAGAATCTGGTTTGAGAACACCTCAGACAAAGTTTCTTTGGAGATCTTCCTAATCTAAATGCTGGAGTCAGAAACCTAACCAAAAAAAGAGAGAATACAGAACAGGTCAACCAACCATCCCAGCTATGATGGACTATGTCAATCAGTGGATTTTTCAAAGACCTCATAGTGCTTGGAGTGGCAAGATTGGCAGCGATTCATCTGTTGAAATATCAAAACCACTTGAGCAAGAACCTCAGAGCATGCCCTAATTCCGGGACCTGGGGAGGGTGGGAAACTGGATGGGCCTTCTCCCTTAATACCCTCCTTTAAACATGAAGGAAACAATATGGAAAAAAATACTAGTCTTACCCACTTTCCTGTAGCCCTTGAACCTTTTTAGTTAATTGGGGAATTAACTATGTAAAGATTGTCAAAAAAAAAAAAAAAAAGAAATAAAAATTAAAAAAAAAAGAAAAGAAAAGAAAAAAAGAGCCCAACGCGATAACCTAGTGGCTAAAGTCCTCGCCTTGAATGTGCTGGGATCCCATATAGGCGCCGGCATCTAATCCTGGCATCTCCACTTCCCATCCAGCTCCCTGCTTGTGGCCTGGGAAAGCTGTCAAGGATGGTCTAAAGCCTTGGGACCCTGCACATATGTGGGAGACCTGGAGGAAGTTCATGGTTCTTGGCTTTGGGGCCGGCGCAGCACTGGCTGCTGCAGTCACTTGGGGAGTGAATCATTGGAGGGAAGATCTTCTTCCCTGTCTCTCCTCCTCTCTGTATAAAAATAAATAAATCTTAAGAAAAAAAAAAAGAAAAGGAATTTTGGGGGCTGAACTTTTCCTGGTACTGCAACTATTTTATGATCTCATATTTCTCCCACCACGACTGCTCCCCTTACTTCTTCAAATAATTGGTTTCACTTTCAGTGAAATTCTTCCGTTGAGCTTAGTAGAAATTCTTGGGGACTCCCATGTTACCCACGGAGAGTAAATTTCCTTTGTGCAGTTTTAGAGCAATTAGTGGTCATTATGTTGTGTAAGTTTTCCAAGACACTTTAAAATTACACCCTGGTTTTCTCATTGTTTTGTCTTCTTTGGTGATAGTGGGGAACTGTTTTTAGAAACTCCCCGTTGACCTACAGACATAATTAAACCAAATCCTGAAAATAGCAGCTCTTTCATTTTTATTAGCTTATGGTACACAAATATCTTATAGAAAAATCTATGGTTTGTGAAATTGCGTTTTCCCTCATCGCTGTTTTTTTAGGAGTGAAGAAAAAACCACATTCCTAAAAGCTTGTTTGAGAGCTCCTGGAGCAGAGGAAGCTGGGGTGGCCCATTTCCCAAGGAAACACAGGTCCAAAGTAACAAAAACCAGGGTGCTATAAACAGTGAAAAAGTGGAATTAAAAGATTAGAGCAATACATGTAAACTTCATTTCTCAATATAAATTTCATGAAGACGCGTAAGTGAAGATGGCAGTTATTTGGGCTATTCTAAAGAATATGTGGGGCTCTGGGAATTTAACCAAGTGAATAAAACTCTCTTTTTTCTTTTTACATTATTATAACTCAAACATTTGTTCTAATATTAGGAAGCAAAAAGTGTCAGAAATCACCAAATCAGGTGGATACCTAATGATTCATCATTGAAACTTACAAAATTTCCCTTGTTTGAGGAGTGAAAGGAACAGAAACATTGTCTGGTTGAGAAGGGCTCTATGGTATAGGTTTCTTAGGCATTTTTGTGCTAAACCTTCACCTAATTTTACCAAAGCATTCTTCTGATAGGCAGATGTTACCGTTCTCAAAAAAATGCCTTGAGTTTCCAAAAAATTGCTGTGATGATCTTGCGTTTAGTCTGCGATGTATTTTCGCATCTGAATATGATAATCTCTTCTACACAGTTACAATACATCTCCTTAAATGAAAAGCTATAAAACAAAACCAACAGGAAGAAAAACAGAAAATTTACAATAGCCTAAAGTTAAATAATATGCTACTGAATGACTAATGCATTGCTGAAGAAATGAAAATTAAAAGCCTTCCTGGAGAAAATGATGCTACTATATGACCTATGCGTCACTGAAGAATGAATAAGAAAAAACCCTTTTTTAAAGAAATGAAAATAAAAGCAAAAATATTAAAACCCATGATATGTAGTAAAAATAATAATGAAAGGGACTTCTACAACATCAAGTACTTACAAAAAATCAAAGTATTTCAAATAAACGATCTAATAATGCATCTCAAGGACTTATTAAAAAATGAATAGGAATCAAGAAATGCTAAAAATCACAGCAAAAGTAAATGGAACTGAAACTAATAAGCTACAAATTGCAACAAGAAAGAGTTATTTTTTGAAGAAGAGAAGCCAAACAAATTTTAGCCAGACTGGTGAAGAAAAGCAAGAGAAAAACCATGTATGTAAATAGCTTAAGCTCATCAATCCAGCATCATAGTAGACTGGATCACAAAACCAAACCCATCTATCTATTACCTACTGGAGACACATCTCACTGACAAAGATATGTGGAAACTGAAAGTGAAAGGATGGAAAAGAATATTCCAGGCTAATAGAAAGGAAAAACGAGTTGGTATAGTCATTCTTATATCAGATAAAATAGTTTTTGATGTGAAAAGTATTAAAAGAGACGAAGAAGGACACCACATAATGATCAAAGAAAACGTTCAGCAAGAAGAGATCATCTTACTAGTTTCTTAGGATGCATTGTTTTTTATCCATATGTTTTTAAATTTGAATCTGAAAAATGTCTGTACATATAGAGCTATTTCATTTTTGAAAATGGATAAAAAATTCTGCTATTTGGACATAGCATAATTATACCCACTCCTTAGAAATTCCACTCTTTAGATACTATATAATATAGTATACCATAGTATACTAAAGTATAGTATGCAGAATATAGTGCTAAATATGCTGTAAGTATCACCTGATTTAATGTTTAGCCAGCTTCCAAGTGGCTGATATTATATTCATTTTAAGATGACAAAACCAATGCTAAAAAAGTCAGATAGTAAGAGGAAAATCTAGGATTTAATCTGTGTATCTTCAAAACAGTATTATATTATCTATAGTTTTGGTGGATAATATGTATTTTAGATTTTTGCTTTTATATTTTCTTCCCCAACTTTACATAATAAGCAAACATTTTTATTTTTAGATAAAGTAATTTGAAAATGATACTTCCTCAGGCCCAACGTGATAGCATAGTGGTTAGAGTCCTCACCTTGCACATGCCAGGATCCCATATGGTTGTCGGTTCTAATCCTGGTGGCCCTGCTTCCCATGCAGCTCCCTGCTTGCGGCCTGGGAAAACAGTCGAGGACGATCCAAAGCCTTGGCACCCTGCACCTGCGTGGGAGACCTGGAAGAGCTCCTGGCTTCGGATTGGCTCAGCTCCTCCTTTTTGCAGCTGCTTGGGGAGTGAACCATCAGACGTAAGCTCTTCCTCTCTGTCTCTCCTCCTCTCTGTATATCTGCTTTTTCAATAAAACTAAAATAACTCTTAAAAAAATAATTTCTCCATTAAGTATTCCAGTGCATTGATTAATTTAAGACCAGAGAAACATTTATGCAATTTCAAGTGAAAACAGTGAAAATTTGAAATAAAATAAATTTCATTTTGGTTAATGCCCAAAGTAAATCATGGTGTCATTTGCGTATACATTGTTATTAAAGTATTGTTATAAAAGCATTATGGAGCCAGGCGCCATGACCTAGCGGCCAAAGTCCTCATCTTGAACACGCCGGGATCCCATTTGGGTGCCGATTCTAGCCCGGTATACCTGCTTCTCATCCACTTCCCTGTTTGTGGCCTGGGAAAGCAAAGACAACCCAAAGCCTTGGCATCCTGCACCCATGTGGGAGACCTGGAAGAGCTCCTGTCTCCTGGCTTCAGATCGGTGCAGCACCAGCTGTTGCTGTCACTTGGGGGGAGTGATTCATCGGATGGAAGACATTTCTCTTTGTCTCTCCTCCTCTCTCTCTATATATCTGACTTTGCAATAAAAATAAATAAATCTTTTTTTTAAAAAAGATTAGAACCGGGATTAGAACCGGTGCCCATATGGGATCAAGGCGAAGACTATGGGATCCCAGCACGTTCAAGGTGAGGACTTTAGCCACTAGGCCATGCCACCGGGCCCAAAATAAATAAATCTTAAAAAAAAAAAAAAGCATTGTGAATGAGTTAGGTAAGATGGCACAATTGGTGAATCCTCCACCTGCAAGTGCTGTGATCCCAAATAAGCACTGGTTCACATCCGGCTGCTCCACTTTCCATCCAGCTCCCTGCTTGTGGCCTGGGAAAGCGGTGGAGGTGGCTGCAAATCTTAGGGGTTTGAGTGGGAGTCCTGGTTCCTGGCTTTGAATTGTCTCTTCTTATCTGTAAATTCGTCTTTCCAATAAAAATTAATAAATCTTTGAAAAAAAAGATTATGTGAAAGTTTCTCAAAAAATGTAGTAGGTACAGTAACATGGATAAATCGCTAAGAAACATTGTTGAGTTAAAAAACTCAAGCTGCAAAGTGCATCCTAAAATTTTTGTGGCAGCTCAAAGAACCTTATAGCCAAAACAATTTTTTTTTTTAAAGATTTATTTTTATTATTTTTTCATTTGAAAGGCGGATATACAGAGAGGAGAGACAGAGAGGAAGATCTTCCGTCCGGTGATTCACTCCCCAAGTGAGCGCAACAGGCCGATACTATGCCGATCTGAAGTCAGGAGCCTCTTCCAGGTCTCCCACGCGGGTGCAGGTTCCCAAAGCTTTGGGCCGTCCTCGACTGCTTTCCCAGGCCACAGGCAGGGAGCTGGATGGGAAGCGGGGCTGCCGGGATTAGAACCGGCGCCCATATGGGATCCCGGGCGTGCAAGGCGAGGACCTTTAACCACTTGCGCCACCGCGCCGGGCCCGCCAAAACAATTTTGAAAAGGAACAAAGTTGAAAGACACATTTTCTATTTTAAAAAATGTTACAGAGTGAAAATGATAAAACCAGTGTAATTCTGTTATATAAAGATAATGACATAGAATGTCCAGAAATAAACCCTTACACATAGGGCCAAGTAAACTGTCATGTAGTGTGTCTTTGATAAGGATGACAAGAACACTCTATGGGAAATGTGAAGTCCTTTTCAACAAATGCTGTTGGGACAATTGAACATAGATATGTAAAAGAAGACAGACCCTTACTTTATACCATAATAACAAAAAAGCACTTTCTTCTTTTAAAAAAATATCTATTTGAAAGGCAGAGTTAGAGAGAGACAGAGGGAGAGAGGGAGAGATGAGATGAGGAAGAGGGAGAAAGAGAAGTCTTCCATCCCTGATTCACTCTCCAAATGGGTGCAATAGCTAGAGGGGCTGATCCAAAGCTGGGAGCCAGAAGCTTCTTCCACATCACCCACATGGGTGCAGGGGCCAAAGCAATTTGTCCATCTTTTACTGCTTTTGCAGGCACAATAGCAAGAACCAGCTACTGCAAAAACAGTAGCTCGGACTCAAGCACTGCTATGGGATGCAGGCACTTGCTGCTATCAGATGGCTGCCTTTGAGAAATATTTTCCAATTGTGTTTCTGATAAGGGGCTAATGTGCTGAATATGGAAAAAATTCTTACAGAGGAAAAATTTAAACAATTTCATTTTGCTCATAGATGAGCAAAAAATGTGAAAATTCGTTGTCAACAATGGTACACACTTGGCTGGGGACATATGTAAGGAAGTTCAATGTCAATGCTTATCAGGTCTCTCGTCCCACGAGCAAGACCCCGATACAGTAAAGATTCTTTGAAAAGTTTATTTCTTAAGACTTCAAGTGTAGCAGCAAAGAAAAAACAGTTACAACAGTTTTAAGATTTATTGCAGCAAAGTGAAAGCAGCTACAGCCTAGTGCTAGCGATAGCAGCTACAACATAGCCTTGAAGCGATAGCCTTAGCTCTAGCCTTGAAGCGTGCCTGGTGGAATCTCTTCTTAACTATTTTTTACCCAGACCTTTTTACATTACACAAACCAATCCATACACAGCTCCTCACATCATGTGGCAAGCAGACCAATCATGACTTAGGTCACGTAGCTTCCCTGCATGCTCGGCCCAATCTTCAGTAACTTCCCGAAACCTGTTTACCACCTTTGTGCCACGAAGCAAGATCAGCAAGTGCCATCTTTGAGGCGCGGCTCTGCTCTCCACAAATACTAATCAGAGAAATTCAAAGAAAAATCATAACAAAAGATTACCACACAATCATTGGGATAGGTAGTATCAAAGTAACTGAATGTAATAAGTGTTAGCAATGATGTGGAGAAATCAGAGCCCTTGGAACTGTTAGTGGGATTGTGAAAGGATATAAACACCATGGGAAACAGTATAATGCTCCCTCAAATAAAAATAGAAACTATAGATAATGTATGAATCCTACTTCTCACTATATATACAAAAAATTGAAATAAAAATTTCCAAGAGATATTTGTACATCCATGTTCATATTTCAGAATGTTCATTATTCACAATAGTCAAGAAGTGGGAATAATTCAGTGTCCATTAATGGATGAATGGTGGTGTTGGACATGATTGGTGAAAATGGCCACTTTGAATGCCTGTAACTCTTAAGGTTTGAGTTTCAGTTCTGATTCCAGCTTCCTGCTAATGTGCACCCTGGAGGACACAGCAGGTAGTGATTAAAGTATTTGGATATCTGCTACTCACATGGGAAATCCAAGTTAAGTTCTGGGGCCCCTGCTGTAGTTCTGGCTGTTGTAGGTATTTGGAGAGTGAGCTAACAGATGAGCGATCTATCTCTCTGCCTTTCAGATAAAAATGGAAGTAAAGATTAAACAACTGAAAATACAGTATGTTAAGTACAATGGGATGTTATTCAGCTTCAAGAGGGAACAGAAGGAAAGCCTGTCATATGGTACGCCATGAATGAAACTTGAGGACATTTTGCTACATGAAATGAGCCATTTACAAGAAGACAAATACTGATTACTTCCTGAAAATACGAGGTCATTTATATGGCTTCCTGTGATGCATAAATGTATCAGCTTCCTTGCAGCTGCTTTTCATATTCCACATCCTAAATCATCTCCAGTTAAAGTGTGTTGAGATGATAGAAACAGACTCAGTCCCAATTACAGGATATTTTAGGCATATACAATTAAAAGCTAAACAGTTTGCCTTCTAAAGTTTAGAGCAAGGAGCAAGTGTCAGAGCAGACGCGAGAACAGTAAACAATGCTTAGTTCACAGGAGGGAAGTACCAGTTTGGGGAGAAGCCAAAACAAACATAGAGCTGCTTTGGGGACAATGAGAAGCTGTGGCAGCTCTGAGAAATACATTGTCTTATCACTTTCTTCTTTAAAAATTGAAGATGAACTAATTATTTTTCACTTGAAAATGATCCCACTTGAACATTCTTGAATTAACCACATTAACTCCCTTTCTATGCAAAGAAGAGAAATAGTTTCTGTCTTATGCTTGAGCTTCCTTGTCAGTGAGTTATCAAGTTGAAGGACTTCTTTCACATTCTACTAGCTCCTATGCTGTAGGTAAAAAAATTTACTTCAAAATGCAAAGTGAAGGTTTAAGTTCATTTCTCATTTTTGACTTGCAGCATGCAACCTCTCTGACTAAGCTGTAGCAGCATCTGATAGTTTTGCAAATCGTTGCTTGGGCTTCTGAACCTAGCCAGAGATCAGGCAATCATGAGGAATAGTATAGGTTGCTGGGGTTAGTAGTTGTGGGGTCCCATTTTTGCTTTGGGCTTGAAAGGATGAGAATAGGGGGCAGTACAACAGCTCAACTGGCTAATCATCTGCCTGCAAGCCCCAGCATCCCATATGAGTGTTTGTTTGTGTCTCAACTACTCCACTTCCTTGATTACAGTCTGGGAAAGCAGCTGAGGACAGCCCAAAGCCTTGGGATCCTGTGTCTGCACTGGGAACCTGGAAAAAGCTCCTGGATCCTGGCTTCTGATTGGCTCAGCTCTGGCCATTGCAGCCACTTAGGGAGTGAACCAGCAGACAGAAGATCTTTCTCTCTGTAAAATATGCCTTTCCAATAAAAATAAATAAATCTTCAAAGGAAAGAAATGAAGGGACAAGGATAGTGAGCTATGTGTGGGAACCAGGAGACAGAGATCTGCTGTTCTGACATGTATGCTGCCTATAGCCTTTGCAACCAGACCTATGGGAGGTATGCTCAGATGAATTGCCATACTCTCTGTTGGATGAACCCAACTGTTCTAGTCTGTTTCTGCTGCTATAACAGAATACTAACAAATGACTACTGTATACAAACAGTAACCTTATTTCTTATTGTTCTGGAGGTGAAGAAATCCAATTTAAAGATGTTGGGATCTTGAAGGGCCTTTCTGTTGTATCATATCTTGGTGGAAGGCAAGAGGCTGAGATCAAGAAAAGAAAGGATTAACAATATGGAAAAAATAATAGTCTTACCCACTTTCCTGTAGCCCCTTTTACCCTAATTAACTATGTAAAGATTGTCAAAATATAATAAAAAATTTAAAAAAGAGAAAGGATTGAACTTACTTTTATAATGACTTCATTCTTAAAACAATGACATTAATCCATCAATGGGCACAGAGACTAATTTTTGTTCCATTTGAAATGCCAAGCAGTAGCTCTTTCATCCATTTGTTCACTTCGTACATACCCACAACAGCCAGAACAAGGTCAGGTGGAAGCTAGGAGCCCAGGACCCAGTCCTGGTCTCTCATGTGTGATTTAGGGACCAGGTACTTGAACCATCATCTGTTGCCTTCTAGAGCGCACAACAAAAGTGGAGTAGCTGAGATTAGGCTCCTTGATATGTGATGTGGATTTCCCAAGGAGCAATGCAGCTGTTGATCCACATGCCTGACCCTCTGATCACCTCTTGAAGATTCCACCTCTGAACACTATTGCATTTGGGATTAAATTTCTAACACATAGACTTTGGGGGTTGGACATTCAAACCATAGCACCAATGGAACCGGAATCAAAAGGAACAAGCTGACTTGCTTCATGAAGGCCAACACTCCAGAGCACAGAGCAAGTTAAAGGAAGGGAAAGTGAGTCTGAGGGTTAATGGATTATGGCCAGAACAACTGGGTGGCCAAAAAACCTGCAAGTGAGTATTCATCAGGACATTGGTAGCGTGTTCCTAATGAATGTTTGACAAACTCCTAGCACTACGCTGTAGGTGCAGATGGTTGCTGAATATGGACAACACCTTGACAGTTGTATACAAAAGCTCCAGCAACTTATTAGGGACAACTTTTCCAAGTTAGCAAAGCAGTGTGATTTAAAGAGTAACTTCTTCTGTCTAACAATAAGAAGTAATCCATCCTGAAATTTGTTTTTTTTGGGGATAGTATATGATAGCATTTGATAACAAACATTGAGAAACCTCTAAGAAAATCCGAGTATTCTTATAGTAAAGGAGACTCTGATAAAGATGAACACGTGCCCCAGAAAAATATATAGAACCTGCACACAAAGTTTAAGGAATAACAAGAAACAACTCTTTAGGTGAAGAAATGAGCGGCACCTCTCTGATCCTGTGTGCCCTTCTTGGTAAAAAAGCCAGTTCTCTTTCCACAAGTAACCACCATTCTGGTTTCTCTGGTTGTGCTTTTACTTTCCCACCTATGTATGAGTCTCTAAGCAATTTGCTTCTTTCAAAAAAAGTTTTATTTTATTTTTATTGGAAAGTCAGATATACAGAGAGGAGAGACAGAGAGGAAGATCTTCTGTTCAATGATTCACTCTCCAAGGTACCACAACAGCCAGAGCTGAGTTGATCTGAAGCCAGGAGTTTGGAGCTTCTTCTGGGTCTCCCACACAGATGCAGGGTCCCAAAGGTTTTGGGCCATCCTCTACTCCCTTCCCAGGCCACAAACAAGAAGCTGGATGGGAAGCGGGGCCGCCGGGACATGAACTGGCGCCCATATGGAATCCCGGTGCATGCAAGGCGAGGACTTAAGCTGCTAGGCTGCTGTGCCCGGCCTGCAATTTGCCTCTTGTGCACAAACTCAAGATGTTCTCCTTTATCTATTTTCACATACCCGAATTGGGTTGTGTTTATAACAAAGGGCCTGTCACAATTTAGTTAACCATGAATCTTCTTTCTTAGAAGAACAAGAAATAATAGTGTTGCACAACCAGGGGCTCTTTGGGTTGATGTGTCACCCTTTTTCCTGATTTTTTGGACTGCTTGGTGGGAGAGAGGGGGAGTTATACCTGTGCATTCTTTTACCTCTGTTTTCTGTGTGAGGCCATCCACTGCGTTGCCACAGACCCATGCAGATTGTCCACACTGTCAACTACCAAAAGCGCTGCAGGGAGCAGCCTTCTGTACGTATCCTGGAGCTGATGAGCACTGCAACACTAGACAAAGGCCACGTTTCCCTTCAGACTATTGAAGTATTATCCAAGCACTAACCCCAACTCTAATCTCAACCAGTGATGAATGTAATCACCTTATTGTCATGCTTTAAATATCTTAATAGAGAGCTGCTGGGGCCAGCATGGTGGTGCAGTGGGTAAAGCAGCTGATTGTGATGCTAGCCTCCTATACTGTGGGGCTGAATTGAGTCCCAGCTACTTTGCTCTAGCTCCAGCTGCCTGCGAACACACCTGGGATTGGGAGGGCACAGCAGGTGATGTTTCAAGTACTTGGGCCCCTGCCAACCATGTAGGAGACCAGATGGAGTTCCAGGTTCCTGTCTCCAACCTGACCTGGCACTGTCTGTTGTGGTCTTGGGGAGTGACCCAGCAGACACAAGATCTTTTTCTGCTTTTTCCTCTCTCTTTGTTACTCTGCCTTCCAAATAAACAAATAGATCTTAAAGAGCAACATTTCTGATATGCTCTGAAGGCTTTGAAACCCAGTAAAGTTCCCACTGTTATTCTCACACATTCGTATTCTAGGTTTTCTAGCCTCCATGGTCTTCTTTCATTTAATTAAAAAAGCACCTAACCCACTAACCTCGCTCCAACCTTGAGCCTTGTTAAGTCTGCCTATTCATCAATGTGACACTAGTCTCATCTCCACAGTGAGCCTTCCTCTCCCACCACGGTCACACTCCTTTCCTGGGTCTTCTCTTGATTCTCCTCCTTTCAGGATGTTGGGGCACAGTTCTGCTGTTGAAACTCAGCACCCCATGACCTTAATAAGCTAGAAGTGTACTTCTCACTTACAATACACTGGAGCCTGTGTGGCCCACAGCTTGTCTGGAGGATCCAATGTTGGTCAGCATCCCCAGGTCACTGGCTCATGGGCAGATGTTCTGGGAGGACTCTCAGCTGCATCCACATTCCAGCCAGGGCAAGGGAGGTGGAAGAAAGGGAGTTCACACCACTCCTCAAAGAGCTGGACTCAGCATTGTACTCATTACTTTCACTAATTTTTTACTAAATTCGAATTTGGTCATATGGCTATACTTAGCACAGGGGAAACTAGGTAAAGTAGTTTTAAGTTTGTCTGCCATGTGCCCAGCTATGAAACAGAAAGTCCATTCTTATAGATGAAGGGAGTGGATATGGGGACACCTAGTGGTCTCTGGCAGAAGGCCCAACCCAAGTTAATGTGATCATTCAATTAGTATCTGTTCCACTGGACTCTAATGTTCTCTGGTTCTGCTCACTATTGTGTCCCCTCATCTATTCCAGTGCTTGGTACACAGTAGGACCTCAGCAGAAACTGACCACACGAGTGAATGGAACAGGTGTCTACTTTCTTTTGTGATTCCAGGTCTCATACTTGACACTCCAGCTGAAACAAATCATTTGTGGTGGTCTCATAATGTATTCATCATCAATTTAGAAAAAAAATGTGGCCAATCTGGTAAGCAAAAATTCATCCTCACTATTCCTTAAACTTCTTTGGTAGTGACTTCAGGCTATACACATTTTTATGTCTCTCCATTGGTTCTTCTTGTTTGGGACTCGATAGGATCAATTTTAACAGCATCACTTCTGGTTCAAGGAGGATGTAACACTGTAGATTTCAGGTGAGGTAGCACTCTGAGGGGTTTGCTTGTTGGGGAGTAGAATGCCAAGCAATGCTTGAGTTAATGTATTCACACACCTGTCTATGGGAATGCTATTTCTCAAAGCTGAGAATTCCATAAGAGTAGGGAAGCGAAGAGTTAAAGGTGATATATATATATTTTAAAATATTTATTTGAAAAGAAGAGACAAGAGACAGAGAGAGAGGGAGAGAGAAAGAGATACAGTACTCCTGTTTCACTCCTACATGGGTATGACCAGGGCTGGATCAGCATGGAGCCAGAAGCAAGGAATCAGGAACTCAGTCCTGGTCTCCCACACAAGTGGGAGCTGAAACTTGCTGCCTTCTGGGGTGTATTAGCAGGAAGCTGGAATTGAAGGTGGGTCCAGGACTTAAACTCAGGCTTTTGCATAAAAGATGTGAGCGTCTTAGCTAGCATCTTATCCAGGAGGCCAACTGTTCTCCCCAAAGTTATATTCTTTGTTCAGAATCTGGAGCGATAGTAATTTAAGTAGTTAATTAAGGGACTATCCAAGAATTGTAATAGTCTGCATAGATTAACATTGTACTAGCAAATGAATAAATCTAATTAAGGCTTGGTATGAATGACCATCACTCAACCTATAACCAGCAAACCATGTAGCACACCATATACCACCAGATAACAAGTGTTTTGCCTGTCATAGCATATGGTGGTATTAAGAATACCAATAATATAAAATAATACATTTACTATGGAAACTCAGTGAAGTTAAATGAGAAAATGGAAATAATATGAGAATGATGGGATTTCAATTTTATTATTAACATTGCTCTTTAATGTTATAGTCATATTATAATAAACTACAGCACCATAATTACCCTTGAAACATAATCACCACCAGTCTCATTAGCAGTTTCTTTTAAAAATTCCTATCACTAAGACGTTGTTGGTAATAAAAAAAGAAAAGGAAGCTGTTCTAAATATAGGTGAAAAATGTGGCCAGTGTGCGGAAGACATCTTTTCCTGTATGGGATTCAATTATAATTCTGAAAGCTGGGAGAGGAAGCAATAATTCAAGGCAGGAGAAATGAAGAGCTGCTGTTTTATTAGTGTTCATGAGCAGGGCTGGTTTGAACATGAGTGCTAATATGAAGAGTGTGTTTTCAGACAAAAAGTATATGCATGGTTTTGGTGTGCACGTAACTGAAGATCTACAAGCGGAAACTCATGACTTTACCATCAGTAAAACTTAGTCATGACACAAGACTGAGAATAGCCTCCTAATAAACTCTGCAGTGATGTGGGTCCCTGCTACCTATTGGGGAGAACTGGACTGAGTTCCTGTCCCCTATCTTCAGCCTGGATCACCTAACATGTTGTGAGCAGTAGTGAGTGAATCAGTGGATGGAAACCTCCCTTTGGCTCTCTTCTTTAAAACAAAATGAAGGGCCCAGTGCAATAGGCTAGTGGCTAAATCCTCACCTTCCATGCACCAGCATCCTATATAGGTGGTGGTTCATGCCCTGGCTGCTCCACTTCCCATCCAGCTTCCTGCTTGTAGACTGGGAAAGCAGTAGAGGATGGCCTAAAGCTTTGGGACCCTGCACACCCATGTGGGAGATCTGGAAGAAGTTCTTGGCTTCTGGCTTTGGATCAGATAGGCCCAGCACTGACTGTTGTGGCCACTTGGGGAGTGAACCAGCAGATGGAAGATCTTTCTCTGTGTCTCTCCTTTTCTCTGTAAACCTTTCCAATAAAAATAAATAAATATTTAAAAATAAGATTAAAAATAAAGAACTGCTAAGTTTTATTATTTTTAAAAAAGATTTATTTATTTTTACTACAAAGTCAGATATACAGAGAGGAAGATAGACGGGGGGAAGATCTTCCCTCCAGTGATTCACTCCCCAAGTGACCGCAATGGCCTGTGCTGCGCCGATCCGAAGCTAGGAACCAGGAACCTCTTCCAGGTTCCAAAACTTTGGGCTGTCCTCGACTGCTTTCTCAGGCCACAAGCAGGGAACTGGATGGGAAGTGGAGCTGCTGGGATTAGAACTGGTGCCCATATGGGATCAAGGCGAGGACTTTAGCTGCTAGGGCATGGCGTCAGGCCCAGACTGCTAAGTTTTAAAAGAAGGAAATGCATTTGATGATAGTTCCTCTAACATACACATACTTCATATTGATTATTTAGATCAGCAACCTTCTTTATCATAAGGCCAAATCTTCAGCAGTGACCATAGACAGACATATCATAAAATCCAAACAATGAAACCCTAACTCCAGTATGACGATATTTGGAGGTAGGAAAATTGGCAGATAATCAGATCATGAGATTACAGTCTTCATAAATGGCGTTGGTGCTTACAAAAGACACTCTGGAAGCTTCATCTCCTTTCTGTGATGGGGGATGACAGCAGGGAGATGGCTGTCTTTGAACTAGCTGGTGGGCCCTCACCTGGCACAGGACCTGCTGGCACCTGGTCTTGTACTTCCTAGTTCAGAACATTGAGAAAGACATGCTGGTGGTTTCAGATACCAGCTTTGTGAAGTTGTGTTACAGGATTCCAAACAGGCTAAGATGGCAGGGTTCAATTTTACTCACATTTCAGTTCACACGGCTGAACTGGGAAGTTCAACTCCTGTATGAGAGGTTTATTTCTATAGAAGTAGAGTAAAACTGAAGGTGCAAAATGGGAAGAGACTTGACAACATGAAAGCAGAAAGAAGAGGTTACTTTGGAGAAAGGGAGGATGTTTTCTGTGGATGGGTGAATTTGGCAAATAGGATACCAGCTTGTGCCCCAAGTGTGTGTGTGTGTGTAAGCCACCGGGGTGAGCAGGGACAGTAGCTAACAGAGGCTGTGAAAAGCAAGTGGACTGTGATGAACTGGCTCCGTGGCAGTTTGTTTGTTTGTTTGCTTGTTTCATTTTTTTGAGCTTCCCCTTTTATTGTATTTCAATTTTTACAAAATCTTAAATAGTTGATTAGGGTACAAAGGGTCAAGGGCTACAGGAAAGTGAGTAATACCATTGCTTCCACACTAATATCTTCATTTCCTCCCCCACCCCCATATCTTGGATCAGGGGAGAAACAAAGGGAGAAGCCCCACCCAGCCTCCCACCCATCCCAGGTCCCAGATGTGGGGCATGCTCTGAGAGTCCTGCTCAAGCAGTTTTGATAGTTCAACAGTTCTGAATTACTGCCAATCTTACCATTCCAATCACGATGAAATCTATTCAGAATTCACTGGCTGACATAGTCTCTTGATGCTTGGGGTTCTGAGATCAGCAGTTTAGTTGGAGGGATCTCCGAAGAAACTTCGTTTGAGGTGATCCCAGACCTGATTCTTGTATGTGCTTGCCAGTACAGGGTCCAGCACCGTCCGTCGCTCCAATCAGCTTATGCACATGCTGGTGGTTGCAATTGCTGGGTCAGTTCTATTTCCAGCCCTGTCTTTCATACAAGCCAATGGGTGTTGCAGTCCAGCCTGATCCTGTCCACTTCATACTCAGCTCTCATGCAAACTAGTGGGAGCTGCAGCCTAGTAGGGACGACTCCCCATAACTCCCTCCAGGCCTGCCCCCTACCCTGGTTCCCATGCTTGCCAGTATGTACTGCAGACTTGTTCAGTCTGTCCCACATCCCATTCAGCTCTCTTACATGTCAATGGGCATTGAAGCCTAGTTCAACCTAACCAACGCACTATCCAGCACACACCCATACTGGCGGGTGCCTTTCTGTCTAGCCACCCTTGCCCTGTCCTGGTTTTCATGCTCTCCAGTGGGAATTGTAACCCAAGAGGGAGGAGCCCACTGTTTCCCATCTAGGCCTCTCCCACTCCTGGATAGTGCACTCTCCAGGTTGTTCTGGAATTAAACTTGATAGAATTAGCCCCAGTGCCAGCCTCTGCCAGCTGATGCTGCAGCAAAGCCCAACCAACCCTCACCGACTCTAATTTTTGCTTGCATCAGTCAGAACAGTCAGTCCATCCTGGCTTTTTCCTGATCTGGCTCACACGAGGCCCATTGATATTATAGCCCTGCCTGGTCTGGTCTGCTCCCATCCCAACTCATGCTCTCCAGTGGGAGTGGTTGCCCAGCAGGGGAGCCCACATTACCCCTACCAGCTTTGCTCCCTCCTTCCCTGATTCTCACGTGTGCTGGTTGGGCGCCATGGCCACATCGGGTACGGCTCACCTCACCTTGGCATTCTGTAATGTGCACTGGTTTGTGTCATAACCAAACCTGGCCCAACCCATACTCTGTTCTGGTGCTTGGATCCACCAGAGGGTGTTGTGAACTGATTCAGCCTGGTCTGCCCCTGATCTGTGCCAATTGTATGCTGTTGGGTATTTTTCTCTGGCCTGGTCTGGGTTGCTCCATAAAGCAGTTCTTGCGCTCACTTGCAGGGACTGTGTCCTGACAGAGGAGTTTCCCAAGCTCCTCCATCAGAACCTCTTTTTATGCCAGATCTTGTGCATACAGGTGGATCCGTGGGCCAGCCCTTCTTGCTAGTCTTCAATCCATTCTGGTTCTTACTGTTGGATGTTTCAGCCCTGCCAAGGCTTGTCCATACCCAGACACTGCTCACACAGGCTCAGTAGGGTCAGAGACTTAGCCAAGTCCATTCTACATCTACCCAGGTTCTTCAGAGCACCAGATGGTGCTGGTGTCTATCACAGTTAGGTGCGCCCATACCCAGTTCACAGTTGTGTCAAGGGAGATTGAGGCCACCAGAACACAGCCCCCATTCTGGCCTCCACATTCTCCCATGGAAACCCCAACCCAGCAAGGGTGTACTCTCACAGCTCCTCAACCGAGACTATTCCCAGCCCTAGATTCTGTGCATGCTAGTGGTTGCTCTACCCAGTTGGTCACCTGTCTCAGCCTTTGCCTTTGATGCTGTGGCCTAGTATCCCTGGCTCATGATGACCAGTAGGCGTAAGAGCCTAGCTCGGCATGACCTGTGCTCCATGCTAAATTCTGTTCTTACTTGTGAGTTGAGGTTTGCTCGGCCCTGCCAAGTCCACACCCTTCCAGTTGCAGCTTGGCCTACCCCACATCCTATTTTAGGATGCACTTTCAAGTGCTGCTGCCTTGACCTGCCCAGACTGTTGTTGGTTCCTTTACCTGTAAGTGATGGCAGGTTCCATGGTCACACTTAGCTCAGCCCATCACCACCCCAGCTCTCAAGCTAACCAATGGGACTTATATTTCCACAGGGTTGGGCCCACACTTCCCTCCACAGAATCTATCCCTGGACCTGGTTCTTTTGCATGCTTGTTAGTGTCTTGACCCTGCCAAGTGTGACCTATCTCCTGTTCCACCACTCTGTCAGGTACTGGTACCTAGTCCTGCCAGACAGGACCCCAGCCATAGCTTTCGCGTGGACTGGTGTGTGGCAGTCAGTAATGCTCCACGCTAACAGCCTATTTCAGGATTCCCATGTGGGCTGGTGAATCAGTCTGGCCCAAATAGATGTTATGGACTCTCCCCTCCAAACCACCAGGTCTCAGTCCCCACTCTTACCAGCAAGTCCCATGACCCCATTGCTGGGAATCACCCAGAATTCATTCCTCACCTATACTCACACTGGCCTTATCCATGGGTGTCCCTAGGCAGCAACTACATATCTTAAAAACTCCAGAGCTTGCCGCCAGGCAGCCAGCAGACAGAGCCTGGCGTCAAATAGGCTCCCTGGCCACCCAAAGCCTAGGACTTGGTCACTGCCTTTCGGCAGTTTCTTTGGCCTGAGTTCCTAGCATTGGGTCCAGCTTGGCTGGGGCACCCCCAACAGCCGCCACACTGCAGGGAGCTGCTTTTGCCCCAACCCCATGGCCTAACCCCACCCAAACTCTTCCATTGCAGTTTCTGTTAGAGTGCTGGGGGCAACCCTTTGTGAGCAGGTGTGCCTGGAACACTGGAAAACTTAGTTTCTCCCGGCATAGCCTGTTTGCCCTGAAGGGTTAATCTGTTTCTAACCATCTTTCTCCTGATCTGAGCTAGACCTACTGTTATCGTAATGGAAGAAAGAAGAGAGAAAGGCAAAAGAAGCAAGTTCTGAAATGGGAGCTGAGAGTTTGTGGCAGCTACACTTACAGACTCGGTGCTGCTTTTGTGAGAGGGCAGTAATAAGGAGGAAGCTTAACTACAGAAAGGAATTGTGGCCAGCTGGTGGAACAGGGCCAGAGTATCTGGGGTTTGGCAGCAGATGGCAGGGCTTCAAATGCTACCAGAAATGCATCTAGCAATAAAGGTAGATAGAGTGCTAGGGCCTTGATTTGGGCTTGATACTGCCCGGACATCAACTGAATAAACAAGAGTGGTTGCAAAATGGATGATAAATTCTTATCCATGAAGGTCAGCTGTGGCAAAGAACCTGGCTATTTGGTGCCTGTGGATACTTTGCAGAAAGCTGGACTTAACGACAGTGGACTGTCTAATGTGTGTTTTATAGTGAAAAACAGGAAGAAAATGGAACAGAGAGCAAAGATTTGGAAAATTCAGATTGCCCAGAGAAGGAAGAAGGAAAAAAAATATGTTGAGTGGAGGTGGATAGGGCATGTTGTGGTGTTGCCGCATCTGTGCCTGGGATTGAGTCCTGCCTCTGAATCAGACTCGGTGTCCTGCTGAGGCACACCCTGGGAAGAGGTAGGTGACAGTTCAAGTGCTTGGGTCCTGCCACCCACACTGAAGCCCGGAGGGAGCTCCAGGTTCTTGGCTTCAGCCTTGCCCAGTTCAGCTGTTACAGACATTTGGAGAGGGAACCAGCAGTTGGAAGCTTCCCCTCTCTTTATTTCCTTCTGTCACTTTGATTGAAAATAAGTAAAGATAAATACATTAAACAGATGTGAGGACAGAAAGCGATGAATGCATGCAGGTAAAAGGAAGCCATGTGCTAACAGCTAAAATCCTAGAGGCACCTTAGAGATCTTTGAAGCTGTGGTTCACATCACAGGCTCCCCTCCCTGCAAGCCCTGGGCACGTTGAACAAGCTTGCTCAGGTGGCTTGTGATTCACCTCCCTTGGGTTGGTCAGCAAAACATTCAGGGGCTGCAGCTGTGGTTCAAGGAGACTAGATGTGGTTTATGGCTGTTTCAGAGCCTGGTGCTGCCCAAGGGCTGATGGTTCCTCAGGTGTGCAGGATGCAAGCATTATTAGGTTCTGGTGGATTCGGCTGAGATTCTCAAGAAAAGCCTGGGAGGCCAGGCAGAGCTGTACTTTAAGATGGAGGCCCCTGCATGGAGCTCTTGACAGTGTGCCGTCTCGTGAAGCTGCCAGAAAGGTGGAGGTACCACCAAAGTGAGGCAGCTGCCAAGTAACGCTGCAGCCCACGTGCCAGGCAGCCTTTGGACAACCGCTGACATCGTGGAGTCCGAGAGAAGCCTTGAGGGCAGAGACCAGCAGGGTCACTGAGGTAAGAAGGCCTGTCTGGCTTAGATTTCACAGAATGTTTCAGGAAACTGGGGGTCGAAGAGAGACCTGCCATAGGGGCAGAACTACTGCAGAGAACCCCGTGTAGGCCACTGGCGAGGGTACATGTGCTAAAGGGACAATGCATGGCGGGGCTGTGTGGATGGAACCCCAGCCTGTGAGAACTGAAGCAGGGGCTGTGACCAGCTAAGCCTTAGCAGCAAGGCTGCCCAAATCACTGGGAACTCGGCCCCTGCCCAGAGCGCTCGGAGCTGCAGGACTTAACACGGACCCTGAAGTGTTTTGGTCTTGTTTTGACCCCTGATTTCTCCTTTCTATTCCCCTTTCCCTGCGGAAGTGTATATACCCTGTGTCTGTCCCACCATTTTACCTCAGAAGTGTGCAACTTACATCTTGCTAGGCTCTCAGCTAGACGAGTTCACATGAGTCTCGGGTGAGAATTTGGACTTTGGCTTTTGAGCAACACTGGGACATTAAGACTTTGGGACTTTGAGGGTTGGGAAAGAGTACATTTCACCCCCTGGGAGTTAGGGGTGAAATGGTGCGATTTGAGTATTAGTTTGGGCATCCCACAAAGACCCAAATGTGTTAAATGGCCCATGTGTTAAAGTGTTAGTCCCTGAAGTTTCTTGTTAATGGTGAGCGGTTAATGGATCAGTGTTAGTAGTTAATATTAAGCATGGGGAACTTATTCTAATTTTGACATCTAAAGGTGGATCTTGTGAGAAGAGATTAGACTGGACTGGGTTGTTTGGCTGTAGTGCTCATGATTAAGCCGTGATGGCTTTATAAGGAGGGCCTGAGCATACAGCATGCTCCCTGCTGGCTTCCTCCCTCCGAGCCTTCCTCGGCGGGGCATGCTCTGAGCCCTGTCAGCTGTGCCCTGTGCAGGACCACCGCGCATGCTCTGAGCCCTGTCAGCCGTGCCCTATGCAGAACCACTGCGCATGCTCTGAGCCCTGTCAGCTGTGCCCTGTGTAGAACCACCGCGCATGCTCTGAGCCCTGTCAGCTGTGCCCTGTGCAGAATCAACGAGGCCTGTGACCCTCAAGGTCCTCCAGCACCAGGAGCCAGGTGTCCGCTCCCTCTTCCCAGGGTGTCTTTTGTTTCATACCATTGCTTTGGTTACAGCGAGAGAAGGCTGCCTCCCGCAAGATGTCGGGGGGTCAGTTAGGGTAGTCCTGTGTGAGATGATGTAGAATGTGGTTATGATAGCAGGCCTCCTGTGCCATTTAAATTTGCCACATTGGAGTATTGGCTCAATGCGGTCAGATCCTCTGTCTTATTTTTCCTAAGAAAAAGGTTAAATTGGGTTTTCATGTGATTCAGCTGTAAGATATTGGTAATTAAGCTTAAAAGCACCAGGTGGAGCATTTATGGTACAAACCGCCCTTGCATACCCCGTTGTCCCTGAAAACCCTCATGTGAGAAATGGAACTCGGTGTGCAGTCCCTGTCTCGGCAGCTGCTGCTGTAGACTGTCAGGGAGTCGAGCCGGAGCTGGGCCTAAGCCGGAACTGCTCCCTGCACTTCGCTCTTCATGGAGAGTTGGCCCAGCCATGTGGATTGAACCTCCTGAACTCATTTATCTGATTATTCCCTTTACCGTCCTGTTCTCAGTGTCTTTCAGTTCTCATTTCTTTCCTGGATTAACCTGTCTGTCTTTTGTCTCCATTTGTAATCCACTGGTGACTGCTTTGAAATAGACATCGAAGTGCATCACTGCTGTGGCCGCCAGTTCCATCTCCTGCAAGGACCCAGGGATCAGGTGTGTGTGTCTCAGTGTGTTACTGCCGAGCTCTGTGTACAGCCTCCCGTCTGTCATCAGCCGCATTCCTTGCACTGCTTTCCTCTGGGTCTGTGTCGAGATACTGATGTTTCTCCGGTTTCTCCCAGGAGCATGCTGGCTCATTCCTTTCCACCTTCATCCGCATTATTCCTCTTTTGTGGAGTGAGCATTGCTTCATGTTTGTGTCAGCGTAAGTGCTACATGCCCCGATGACAACAAAAAGCTTCAGTAAAAGAGGCAAGTGATGCAAATAATAAGGCTTTCATCTGTCTTATTATATTGGTTTGCATTTGCAAGTTCTTCAATCTAATAGTTTATTCCTTTACCTTATGTTTCATTCTTTGTTAAAATCATTCTTGGGATGAGGTGTTCTGTGTAAGTTAGACCTTGGCAGAAGCACATGAGACAGAAGGTATGGGGAAAAGAGAAACAAGGACCGTGGATGTCGGAGAGGAGTTCCACATGGAGAAAAGAGCAGGCGTTCATTTTCCTGGGGTCCAAGTCCCTGTATTCACCTTCTAGGTAGTTGGTCAGTACTTAAACCAAGTGTGAGCTCAACCACTGGTCTCTTTTGAAGGTGCTTTGCAGGTCTGTGGCTGAGCAATCAAGGGTTGACCAGACATGCATGGCCGGACCCTGTGACTAACAACTGCAGGGAGCAGTAGGGAAGTCTTTTTGACCCATTGTAAGAGTGCAAAGCATTACAAAGTACTACAACACACATTATGCTGCATACATTTCTAGAGTGATGTTGAAATGAGTTTCTGCTTGTGCAACAAAGTACAAATAGGCATTTATTATGTTTAAAAAAGATTTTGTATTAATCCTAATGATGAACTTATACATCAACTTCAGAAAGATTAAGCCATTTACCTAGCAATGTTAATATAGAAAATGTCATCCCTCAAGTTAGATTATTGTCAGGTTTAAAACTTATGTCTGGATCGTTTTATTTTACTTTTTAAAATTTTTGAAATTTTACTTGAAAGGCAGAGTTGCAGAGAAGGAGAGAACTTTCATCCACTGGATTGCTCTCCAAATGGTTACAATGGCCAGAGTTGGCCTGGTTCGAAGCTGGGAGCCAGGAGATTCTTCCACGTCTGCCATGGGGGTGCAGGATCCAAGGACTTGAGCCATCCCCTACTGCCTTCCCATACCAAAAGCAAGGAGCAGGATTAGAAGTAAAGCTCTTGAGATACAAACCGGAGCCCATATGGAATGTGGCACTGTGGGTGGAGAATTAGGCTGATGAACCACTGAGCTGGTCCCATGTCTGGGTCTCGATTTCAGCTTTCTGCTGCTGCAGCTCTTGGGAGGCAATGGTGTTGACCCATGTGGTTGGGTTCCTTCTACTCACAGATCTGGTCCAGTTCCAGATATTGTTGACTTTTGGGAAGTGTCCTAGTAGATGGGGGTGTTTGCTCTCTGCTCTCTCCTAAAAGATGTGATAAATGTTTAATATCCAGAATGTATTAAAAACTCCTGCAGCACAACAACAAAGGCAAGCCAAGTAATAAATGAACAAACAACTTGAGTAGGTACTTCTCTAAAAGTAGGTAAACCAAGTGCCAATAAGCAAATGGAAGCATGCTTAGCATCAGTAATTATTGTGGAAATACAAATCAAATCCACATAAGAAATGACCTGACACCCATTGGTATGATTATAACTTTATTTCGATTTGTCGATGTGGGATCCTGGAACCACAGGCAGAGGCTTAGCCTAAAAAGCCGTGGTGTTGGCTTCTTTTTAAAAGAACTTTTAAATTTTTTTCAGAGACAGAAAGCCTCCATCAGCTGTTTCACTTTGCAAAAGCCCACAAAGCTGGGACCTCAGAACTGAATCTGCATCTTCTGTGTGTGTGCGCATTGGCAGGAAGGTGGAGTTAGATGTGGTACTGGGGCTTGGAGCATTATGATAAGAAATGTGTCACAAGCCGTAGTTTAACTATGGTGCCAAGGGCCTGCCCTAGCAATCGTAAAGTGCTGGTGAGGATGTGGTCACATTGGAACTCTTATTGGTGGGATTATAAAAATGGTATGTTATCTGTGGAAGTTTCGCCCTTCCACACAAAACCAAAGTTACAACACTATCTGGCAGCTTAACTCCTGCACTCACACTGAAAAGCACTGGAGAAGCAAATACTGCAGTGTTTATTGTGGCATTACACTAGCCGAAAGGTAGAAATAATCCAAGTGTTCATCAACAGATGAATGGAGAGACAGCCTGAAACGTACATAGTGGGAAATGGTTTAACCGTGAAAAATGAAGTTCTGCTGCATACTAAAACGGGGAAGAGCTTTGAAAATATTTGCTATATTTTAGCCATTGTGGCCACTTGGAGTGGGTCAACAGATGGAGGATTTTTCTCTACTCTCTCTGGGTCTGACTTTTTAATGGAAAAATCTTAAAGATGAATATACAGAGTGAAATAGAAACGATTTTACCTCACCCATGACGAACGAAAATTCTAGAACATCATAGTTATCATCTAGTTGCACCTATGATTCCTGTTAATGCGTTGGACATTGTTCACTTGTTAATTCCATATTGCTTTGTATTTAAATTGAGTATGCTTAAGTCTCATTTCAGATTAAATGTCTCTTAAATGATACAGTGCTCGCTCAGGAGATTCTCAGTGTCTCTGAGGTTGGGATCTGTAGCTGACTTTGTGCAGCCCAGATGCAGCGTTTCATGGGTCCATAAATGCTTCTTGCCCTGCAGGCAGTCATCCTAGCCGTAAAATGAAATGGCTTCAGTTTTTTTTCTATTTTACTGGTTGATTCACTGCTCATTAGCTGTTTTGGTTGCATTAGGATGTACAATTTACCTTTTTAAAATCGGTCTACTTTCTGTTGACACTGTAAGTACTTCAGTCAGTATAGGAACTTCAGTGCAGCACAATTTCATTCTAATCCTGATTTTGTCATATATTTAATCTTAACACAGTACCTTATTCTTTGCCTTAATAACATATCGCCTACCAAACATCTTTTAAAGCAAGAAAAGCAAATACACGTTTGCACATGTATTTGCCACTTGCATGTTTTTCCTTCCTTTGTTTAGTTGCAGATTTCAATCTGGCATCATTTTCTTCTGGCTGAAGGCAGGCACCCCCTAACATTTCTTGCTTTGAGTGTTTGTGATGAACACTTTGAACATTTCTGGGTGAAAAAGATTCTGTTTCATCATCGTTTAATATTTCGCCGAGAAAGGCTTCTAAACAGTTTTTCTTCCGAGTACTTTAAACATGTTGCTGTGCTATCTGCCACTTTCATCTTTGTTCTGGTTTGTTTTCCAACTGCTTTTAGGAATTTTCCCTTATTGCTGTTTTTCAGGAACTTGCCGATGTGCCATGGTGCAGCTTCCTTCCTGTTGTGGGTTTGGGCTTAGAGTTTCTTGAATCTTGTTGGGAGACTTGGTCTTGTGTTGAATAAGGTCTAACGCCTGACTGCCAGCTCATTTGTTTTAACTGGGATGGTAGGACAATTTCTATTCTGTTTTTGTCACAAAACTTGAACTTCTTTGTTTTATTTTTGAACAATCAGCTTTTTAAACTTTTTAAAGATTTATGTATTTTTATTGCAAAAGTCAAATATACAGCGAGGTAGAGAGACAGGAAGATCTTCTGTCCACTGATTCACTCCCCAAGTGACTGCAATGGTCGGTGCTGAGCTGATCCAGAACCAGGTGCCAGGAGCTTCTTCTGGCTCTCCCACATGGGTGTGGGATCCTATGGCTTTGGGCCATCCTCGACAGCTTTCCCAAGCTACAAGCAGGGAACTGGATAGGAAGTGGGGCTGCCAGGGCATGAACCAGCGTCCATATGGGATCCTGGTGCCTTCAAGGTGAGGACTTAGGCACTAGACTACTGCGCCAGGAGCTGCTTTTGAATCTGATGACAAAATGTTACTTTAATACACAATTATAGGCCTTCTCTGATGGCTCAATTGGTTAATCTTCCTCTTGGAAGCACTGAGATTCTGTTTGGGTGTCAGTTTGTGTCCTGGCTGCTCTGCTTCCCATCCAGCTCTCTCCTTGTGGCCTAGGAAAGTGCTAGAGGATAGCCCAAAGCCTTGGGATCCTGAACCTGCGTTGGAGACCTGTAAGATGCTCCTAGCTCTTAGTTTTGGACTGGGTCAGCTCTGGCCATTGCGGCTGTTTGGGAAATGAACTTGTGGATAAGAAATTGTCTCATTTTCTCTGTAAACCTTTCCAATAAAACATCTTTCAATATATATTTTTTTTTTAGGAAAAAATAAGGGGGAAACTTTATTTAACAAGAAAGGCGGGTTGGGCACGGAACAGGAGGCAGGCCTCACTTGGTGATGGTGTTCGCGTTCATGCTCTTGCCGCTGCCGCTGAGCACGATGTAGGGCGTCTTCTGGGCCTTCTGCTTCTCCTGCAGCAGCGCCACCGTGCCCAGGGGCGTGTCGCTGGAGCTCATCTTCTTCAGGAGCGCCTCCTCGTCCAGCTTCTTCATCCGCCGCTCCGTCTTCATCTTGCCCGAGCCCTTCCCGTGGAAGCGGTGAGACAGCTGCCGGAAGGCCTCCTTGGGCGTGAGCTTCCGGCCCGTCTCGTCCACATACTCGATCTTCACATCGGGCTTGTAGCCATCCTTCTCCTTGAAGTCCTGCGTGAAGCCCCGGTACTCCTCCCGCCGGCTGTACTTGTCGTCGATGGCCATCTTGTCCTCGATGCAGTACACGGCCGACGGCAGAGACTTGTTGGGGGCTTTCACCCGGGCTACCTTCTGCACCGTGGTCTCCAGCAGCCCTTTGTTCTGGCACAGAAGCAGAGCGGCAGCCAGGCCCCGGTTCACAATGGGCTCCTCGTCCAGGATGGTGGTGGAGGAGGCTGAGAAATCCTGATGCTGCTTCTCCTCGTCCAGGTTCACAGTGCTCCAGCCCAGGTTCTCCTCCCCGTCCGACTCAGAACCACCATTGGCCGAGCGCTCCTCATCTCGTTCGAAGTCCATGAGCTCCTCCTGCTCCTCCCGGTTGCCGGCCAGCCCGTAGGTGGGGATCTCGCCCAGCGTGCGGCAGAACTCCGACGTAGCATTGAACACGATGGCCCCCTTGCGCTCCGGGTCCTCATCCTCCTCCCAGCCTCGCTGCCGCGACTCCAGCTTCTTCACAAACTCCACCACCTTCTCGCCACTGTCTCGCAACTGCTGTAGCTGCTGTAGCTGCCGCAGCCGCCGCCCCTTCTCCAGCTGCTTCTGCAGCTCCAGCTCAGCCTCATCCTCCTCCAGCACCTCGGGGGAGCCGGGGGGCAGGGTGTCCCCCTCCTCCTCGTCGCTGATGTCCATGTTCTCCACACGGGTGTCGTCTGATGGCGGCAGCTGAGGCACGGGCTCCTTGGCCGCCTCCTCCTCAGGGGCCTCTTCCTCCGTCTCGGGCACACGGCGCCGGCCCCGGCCCCGCAATCTGGACCCGAAGTCTCCATCTTGACTCTGGTCCCCGAGGGGCAGCAGGTCATCGGCCCGCATCACCACCTCCTTCTCCTTCTTACGGATCTTCTTCACTCTCCGCTTGGTCTTTTTAAAGGTCACCATCTCCTCGGGCGTGAGGTACTCCGAGGCCACGCGGGGCCCCACGGTGCTCAGGGACTGGGCCTGCAGCCGCAGCCGGGCCCGGACCTCCTCCAGCTCCCGCTCCCGCAGCCCATCAGCCGTGCCGCCCTGCTCCAGGCGGAAGGACTGTGGCCGCTCGCCCTCGAGCTCCTCGTCATACTTGGACAGGATGGAGCGAGGCTTTTGCTGGGCCAGGTCATCCACGCTCTCGTCTGTGTATGGCAGGTAGCCTGGCTTCTTCTTGCGTAGCTCCACGTTCTTCTCTGCCCGCTCCTTGTCTACCAGGTTCACGTTCACCAGCACGTCCTCCTCCTCCTGCAGCACACCTTTGTCCTTGAGGGTGAGGACCACAGTCTCGCCCTCGCGGAAGGAGTCAATGGCATGCTCCACTGTGAGGCCCTGCAGGTCCCGGGCACTGTACAGCTCCTGCCGCCTCTGCCCAAACTCCTCCTCCACCAGGGTGCTGACACCAAACTCCTGGTCCATCTCCTCCAGCAGTTTAGCCCTCTTCTCTGCCAAATCCTTCTCCTTCTGCAGCTGCCGGCTCCGTTCGATCCAGGCGGCAGTGTCGTCCAGCCAGGGGTCATCCTCCCCCAGTGTCTTGATCTTCCCCAGCTTCTGGTTGAGCAGGCGCTTCTCCTTGGCAGCTGCCAGCTTCTCCCGCAGCTCCTCGCGCTGGCGCAGGGCCATGGGGTTGATGACATCGGCCGTCACGGGCTCCTCCTTGGTGCCCGCCTCCTTCTTGACGGCACTGACTTCCAAGGGTTTCAGCCCCAACTTGGCCCGTAGCTTATTGGTCTCCTCGATGCTGAGGGATGAGGCATCGCCAGAGCTGGCTTTGGAGCTGGCAGCGGCCTCGTAGCCATCATCGCGCTTCTCCCGCTTCACGCGCCGCTCGGCCGGCTCCGCCTGGCTGCGATCCCGCCCGTGCGTGCCGCCCCGGGCCTCGGAGTCGGCCCCGCGCCGCCCGCTGCCGCGCTCGGCCCCGCGCTCCCGGCTCCGCTTCCGCCGTTCGCCGCTGCCGCCGCCGCTGCTGCCGCCGCCGCTGCTGCCGCCCGCACTCCGGTGCTTGTGCTTCTTGTGCTCGCGGTGCCGCGGAGGCTGCTCGGGGGCGCCCCCAGCGCCGGCCGCCGCCGCCGTCCCCGCGGCCTCCTTCTCTCCGCGGTGCTTCTTGGACGAGCCCATCGTGCTGGCGAAGCGTCTGCCGGGAGCCGGCCGGCAGCCGCCGAGCCCCGACGATGCAAAATGGGAGCGCTTCCGGGTCGTCCGGCCAGCCGCTGAGGGAGGCGGCGTCGGGCGGGCACGGCGGCGCGTGCCCCGAAGGCTCACGGGAAGTCTCGGGTTCGCGAATGCGCAGTGCTGCCCGGCGCGGCCGAGGGTGGGTGGGCTGCGGGCTGCCCGACTGTGAGAACTGTGAGAACCCCAGCCTGTGAGAACTGAAGCAGGGGCTGTGACCAGCTAAGCCTTAGCAGCAAGGCTGCCCAAATCACTGGGAACTCGGCCCCTGCCCAGAGCGCTCGGAGCTGCAGGACTTAACACGGACCCTGAAGTGTTTTGGTCTTGTTTTGACCCCTGATTTCTCCTTTCTATTCCCCTTTCCCTGCGGAAGTGTATATACCCTGTGTCTGTCCCACCATTTTACCTCAGAAGTGTGCAACTTACATCTTGCTAGGCTCTCAGCTAGACGAGTTCACATGAGTCTCGGGTGAGAATTTGGACTTTGGCTTTTGAGCAACACTGGGACATTAAGACTTTGGGACTTTGAGGGTTGGGAAAGAGTACATTTCACCCCCTGGGAGTTAGGGGTGAAATGGTGCGATTTGAGTATTAGTTTGGGCATCCCACAAAGACCCAAATGTGTTAAATGGCCCATGTGTTAAAGTGTTAGTCCCTGAAGTTTCTTGTTAATGGTGAGCGGTTAATGGATCAGTGTTAGTAGTTAATATTAAGCATGGGGAACTTATTCTAATTTTGACATCTAAAGGTGGATCTTGTGAGAAGAGATTAGACTGGACTGGGTTGTTTGGCTGTAGTGCTCATGATTAAGCCGTGATGGCTTTATAAGGAGGGCCTGAGCATACAGCATGCTCCCTGCTGGCTTCCTCCCTCCGAGCCTTCCTCGGCGGGGCATGCTCTGAGCCCTGTCAGCTGTGCCCTGTGCAGGACCACCGCGCATGCTCTGAGCCCTGTCAGCCGTGCCCTATGCAGAACCACTGCGCATGCTCTGAGCCCTGTCAGCTGTGCCCTGTGTAGAACCACCGCGCATGCTCTGAGCCCTGTCAGCTGTGCCCTGTGCAGAATCAACGAGGCCTGTGACCCTCAAGGTCCTCCAGCACCAGGAGCCAGGTGTCCGCTCCCTCTTCCCAGGGTGTCTTTTGTTTCATACCATTGCTTTGGTTACAGCGAGAGAAGGCTGCCTCCCGCAAGATGTCGGGGGGTCAGTTAGGGTAGTCCTGTGTGAGATGATGTAGAATGTGGTTATGATAGCAGGCCTCCTGTGCCATTTAAATTTGCCACATTGGAGTATTGGCTCAATGCGGTCAGATCCTCTGTCTTATTTTTCCTAAGAAAAAGGTTAAATTGGGTTTTCATGTGATTCAGCTGTAAGATATTGGTAATTAAGCTTAAAAGCACCAGGTGGAGCATTTATGGTACAAACCGCCCTTGCATACCCCGTTGTCCCTGAAAACCCTCATGTGAGAAATGGAACTCGGTGTGCAGTCCCTGTCTCGGCAGCTGCTGCTGTAGACTGTCAGGGAGTCGAGCCGGAGCTGGGCCTAAGCCGGAACTGCTCCCTGCACTTCGCTCTTCATGGAGAGTTGGCCCAGCCATGTGGATTGAACCTCCTGAACTCATTTATCTGATTATTCCCTTTACCGTCCTGTTCTCAGTGTCTTTCAGTTCTCATTTCTTTCCTGGATTAACCTGTCTGTCTTTTGTCTCCATTTGTAATCCACTGGTGACTGCTTTGAAATAGACATCGAAGTGCATCACTGCTGTGGCCGCCAGTTCCATCTCCTGCAAGGACCCAGGGATCAGGTGTGTGTGTCTCAGTGTGTTACTGCCGAGCTCTGTGTACAGCCTCCCGTCTGTCATCAGCCGCATTCCTTGCACTGCTTTCCTCTGGGTCTGTGTCGAGATACTGATGTTTCTCCGGTTTCTCCCAGGAGCATGCTGGCTCATTCCTTTCCACCTTCATCCGCATTATTCCTCTTTTGTGGAGTGAGCATTGCTTCATGTTTGTGTCAGCGTAAGTGCTACATGCCCCGATGACAACAAAAAGCTTCAGTAAAAGAGGCAAGTGATGCAAATAATAAGGCTTTCATCTGTCTTATTATATTGGTTTGCATTTGCAAGTTCTTCAATCTAATAGTTTATTCCTTTACCTTATGTTTCATTCTTTGTTAAAATCATTCTTGGGATGAGGTGTTCTGTGTAAGTTAGACCTTGGCAGAAGCACATGAGACAGAAGGTATGGGGAAAAGAGAAACAAGGACCGTGGATGTCGGAGAGGAGTTCCACATGGAGAAAAGAGCAGGCGTTCATTTTCCTGGGGTCCAAGTCCCTGTATTCACCTTCTAGGTAGTTGGTCAGTACTTAAACCAAGTGTGAGCTCAACCACTGGTCTCTTTTGAAGGTGCTTTGCAGGTCTGTGGCTGAGCAATCAAGGGTTGACCAGACATGCATGGCCGGACCCTGTGACTAACAACTGCAGGGAGCAGTAGGGAAGTCTTTTTGACCCATTGTAAGAGTGCAAAGCATTACAAAGTACTACAACACACATTATGCTGCATACATTTCTAGAGTGATGTTGAAATGAGTTTCTGCTTGTGCAACAAAGTACAAATAGGCATTTATTATGTTTAAAAAAGATTTTGTATTAATCCTAATGATGAACTTATACATCAACTTCAGAAAGATTAAGCCATTTACCTAGCAATGTTAATATAGAAAATGTCATCCCTCAAGTTAGATTATTGTCAGGTTTAAAACTTATGTCTGGATCGTTTTATTTTACTTTTTAAAATTTTTGAAATTTTACTTGAAAGGCAGAGTTGCAGAGAAGGAGAGAACTTTCATCCACTGGATTGCTCTCCAAATGGTTACAATGGCCAGAGTTGGCCTGGTTCGAAGCTGGGAGCCAGGAGATTCTTCCACGTCTGCCATGGGGGTGCAGGATCCAAGGACTTGAGCCATCCCCTACTGCCTTCCCATACCAAAAGCAAGGAGCAGGATTAGAAGTAAAGCTCTTGAGATACAAACCGGAGCCCATATGGAATGTGGCACTGTGGGTGGAGAATTAGGCTGATGAACCACTGAGCTGGTCCCATGTCTGGGTCTCGATTTCAGCTTTCTGCTGCTGCAGCTCTTGGGAGGCAATGGTGTTGACCCATGTGGTTGGGTTCCTTCTACTCACAGATCTGGTCCAGTTCCAGATATTGTTGACTTTTGGGAAGTGTCCTAGTAGATGGGGGTGTTTGCTCTCTGCTCTCTCCTAAAAGATGTGATAAATGTTTAATATCCAGAATGTATTAAAAACTCCTGCAGCACAACAACAAAGGCAAGCCAAGTAATAAATGAACAAACAACTTGAGTAGGTACTTCTCTAAAAGTAGGTAAACCAAGTGCCAATAAGCAAATGGAAGCATGCTTAGCATCAGTAATTATTGTGGAAATACAAATCAAATCCACATAAGAAATGACCTGACACCCATTGGTATGATTATAACTTTATTTCGATTTGTCGATGTGGGATCCTGGAACCACAGGCAGAGGCTTAGCCTAAAAAGCCGTGGTGTTGGCTTCTTTTTAAAAGAACTTTTAAATTTTTTTCAGAGACAGAAAGCCTCCATCAGCTGTTTCACTTTGCAAAAGCCCACAAAGCTGGGACCTCAGAACTGAATCTGCATCTTCTGTGTGTGTGCGCATTGGCAGGAAGGTGGAGTTAGATGTGGTACTGGGGCTTGGAGCATTATGATAAGAAATGTGTCACAAGCCGTAGTTTAACTATGGTGCCAAGGGCCTGCCCTAGCAATCGTAAAGTGCTGGTGAGGATGTGGTCACATTGGAACTCTTATTGGTGGGATTATAAAAATGGTATGTTATCTGTGGAAGTTTCGCCCTTCCACACAAAACCAAAGTTACAACACTATCTGGCAGCTTAACTCCTGCACTCACACTGAAAAGCACTGGAGAAGCAAATACTGCAGTGTTTATTGTGGCATTACACTAGCCGAAAGGTAGAAATAATCCAAGTGTTCATCAACAGATGAATGGAGAGACAGCCTGAAACGTACATAGTGGGAAATGGTTTAACCGTGAAAAATGAAGTTCTGCTGCATACTAAAACGGGGAAGAGCTTTGAAAATATTTGCTATATTTTAGCCATTGTGGCCACTTGGAGTGGGTCAACAGATGGAGGATTTTTCTCTACTCTCTCTGGGTCTGACTTTTTAATGGAAAAATCTTAAAGATGAATATACAGAGTGAAATAGAAACGATTTTACCTCACCCATGACGAACGAAAATTCTAGAACATCATAGTTATCATCTAGTTGCACCTATGATTCCTGTTAATGCGTTGGACATTGTTCACTTGTTAATTCCATATTGCTTTGTATTTAAATTGAGTATGCTTAAGTCTCATTTCAGATTAAATGTCTCTTAAATGATACAGTGCTCGCTCAGGAGATTCTCAGTGTCTCTGAGGTTGGGATCTGTAGCTGACTTTGTGCAGCCCAGATGCAGCGTTTCATGGGTCCATAAATGCTTCTTGCCCTGCAGGCAGTCATCCTAGCCGTAAAATGAAATGGCTTCAGTTTTTTTTCTATTTTACTGGTTGATTCACTGCTCATTAGCTGTTTTGGTTGCATTAGGATGTACAATTTACCTTTTTAAAATCGGTCTACTTTCTGTTGACACTGTAAGTACTTCAGTCAGTATAGGAACTTCAGTGCAGCACAATTTCATTCTAATCCTGATTTTGTCATATATTTAATCTTAACACAGTACCTTATTCTTTGCCTTAATAACATATCGCCTACCAAACATCTTTTAAAGCAAGAAAAGCAAATACACGTTTGCACATGTATTTGCCACTTGCATGTTTTTCCTTCCTTTGTTTAGTTGCAGATTTCAATCTGGCATCATTTTCTTCTGGCTGAAGGCAGGCACCCCCTAACATTTCTTGCTTTGAGTGTTTGTGATGAACACTTTGAACATTTCTGGGTGAAAAAGATTCTGTTTCATCATCGTTTAATATTTCGCCGAGAAAGGCTTCTAAACAGTTTTTCTTCCGAGTACTTTAAACATGTTGCTGTGCTATCTGCCACTTTCATCTTTGTTCTGGTTTGTTTTCCAACTGCTTTTAGGAATTTTCCCTTATTGCTGTTTTTCAGGAACTTGCCGATGTGCCATGGTGCAGCTTCCTTCCTGTTGTGGGTTTGGGCTTAGAGTTTCTTGAATCTTGTTGGGAGACTTGGTCTTGTGTTGAATAAGGTCTAACGCCTGACTGCCAGCTCATTTGTTTTAACTGGGATGGTAGGACAATTTCTATTCTGTTTTTGTCACAAAACTTGAACTTCTTTGTTTTATTTTTGAACAATCAGCTTTTTAAACTTTTTAAAGATTTATGTATTTTTATTGCAAAAGTCAAATATACAGCGAGGTAGAGAGACAGGAAGATCTTCTGTCCACTGATTCACTCCCCAAGTGACTGCAATGGTCGGTGCTGAGCTGATCCAGAACCAGGTGCCAGGAGCTTCTTCTGGCTCTCCCACATGGGTGTGGGATCCTATGGCTTTGGGCCATCCTCGACAGCTTTCCCAAGCTACAAGCAGGGAACTGGATAGGAAGTGGGGCTGCCAGGGCATGAACCAGCGTCCATATGGGATCCTGGTGCCTTCAAGGTGAGGACTTAGGCACTAGACTACTGCGCCAGGAGCTGCTTTTGAATCTGATGACAAAATGTTACTTTAATACACAATTATAGGCCTTCTCTGATGGCTCAATTGGTTAATCTTCCTCTTGGAAGCACTGAGATTCTGTTTGGGTGTCAGTTTGTGTCCTGGCTGCTCTGCTTCCCATCCAGCTCTCTCCTTGTGGCCTAGGAAAGTGCTAGAGGATAGCCCAAAGCCTTGGGATCCTGAACCTGCGTTGGAGACCTGTAAGATGCTCCTAGCTCTTAGTTTTGGACTGGGTCAGCTCTGGCCATTGCGGCTGTTTGGGAAATGAACTTGTGGATAAGAAATTGTCTCATTTTCTCTGTAAACCTTTCCAATAAAACATCTTTCAATATATATTTTTTTTTTAGGAAAAAATAAGGGGGAAACTTTATTTAACAAGAAAGGCGGGTTGGGCACGGAACAGGAGGCAGGCCTCACTTGGTGATGGTGTTCGCGTTCATGCTCTTGCCGCTGCCGCTGAGCACGATGTAGGGCGTCTTCTGGGCCTTCTGCTTCTCCTGCAGCAGCGCCACCGTGCCCAGGGGCGTGTCGCTGGAGCTCATCTTCTTCAGGAGCGCCTCCTCGTCCAGCTTCTTCATCCGCCGCTCCGTCTTCATCTTGCCCGAGCCCTTCCCGTGGAAGCGGTGAGACAGCTGCCGGAAGGCCTCCTTGGGCGTGAGCTTCCGGCCCGTCTCGTCCACATACTCGATCTTCACATCGGGCTTGTAGCCATCCTTCTCCTTGAAGTCCTGCGTGAAGCCCCGGTACTCCTCCCGCCGGCTGTACTTGTCGTCGATGGCCATCTTGTCCTCGATGCAGTACACGGCCGACGGCAGAGACTTGTTGGGGGCTTTCACCCGGGCTACCTTCTGCACCGTGGTCTCCAGCAGCCCTTTGTTCTGGCACAGAAGCAGAGCGGCAGCCAGGCCCCGGTTCACAATGGGCTCCTCGTCCAGGATGGTGGTGGAGGAGGCTGAGAAATCCTGATGCTGCTTCTCCTCGTCCAGGTTCACAGTGCTCCAGCCCAGGTTCTCCTCCCCGTCCGACTCAGAACCACCATTGGCCGAGCGCTCCTCATCTCGTTCGAAGTCCATGAGCTCCTCCTGCTCCTCCCGGTTGCCGGCCAGCCCGTAGGTGGGGATCTCGCCCAGCGTGCGGCAGAACTCCGACGTAGCATTGAACACGATGGCCCCCTTGCGCTCCGGGTCCTCATCCTCCTCCCAGCCTCGCTGCCGCGACTCCAGCTTCTTCACAAACTCCACCACCTTCTCGCCACTGTCTCGCAACTGCTGTAGCTGCTGTAGCTGCCGCAGCCGCCGCCCCTTCTCCAGCTGCTTCTGCAGCTCCAGCTCAGCCTCATCCTCCTCCAGCACCTCGGGGGAGCCGGGGGGCAGGGTGTCCCCCTCCTCCTCGTCGCTGATGTCCATGTTCTCCACACGGGTGTCGTCTGATGGCGGCAGCTGAGGCACGGGCTCCTTGGCCGCCTCCTCCTCAGGGGCCTCTTCCTCCGTCTCGGGCACACGGCGCCGGCCCCGGCCCCGCAATCTGGACCCGAAGTCTCCATCTTGACTCTGGTCCCCGAGGGGCAGCAGGTCATCGGCCCGCATCACCACCTCCTTCTCCTTCTTACGGATCTTCTTCACTCTCCGCTTGGTCTTTTTAAAGGTCACCATCTCCTCGGGCGTGAGGTACTCCGAGGCCACGCGGGGCCCCACGGTGCTCAGGGACTGGGCCTGCAGCCGCAGCCGGGCCCGGACCTCCTCCAGCTCCCGCTCCCGCAGCCCATCAGCCGTGCCGCCCTGCTCCAGGCGGAAGGACTGTGGCCGCTCGCCCTCGAGCTCCTCGTCATACTTGGACAGGATGGAGCGAGGCTTTTGCTGGGCCAGGTCATCCACGCTCTCGTCTGTGTATGGCAGGTAGCCTGGCTTCTTCTTGCGTAGCTCCACGTTCTTCTCTGCCCGCTCCTTGTCTACCAGGTTCACGTTCACCAGCACGTCCTCCTCCTCCTGCAGCACACCTTTGTCCTTGAGGGTGAGGACCACAGTCTCGCCCTCGCGGAAGGAGTCAATGGCATGCTCCACTGTGAGGCCCTGCAGGTCCCGGGCACTGTACAGCTCCTGCCGCCTCTGCCCAAACTCCTCCTCCACCAGGGTGCTGACACCAAACTCCTGGTCCATCTCCTCCAGCAGTTTAGCCCTCTTCTCTGCCAAATCCTTCTCCTTCTGCAGCTGCCGGCTCCGTTCGATCCAGGCGGCAGTGTCGTCCAGCCAGGGGTCATCCTCCCCCAGTGTCTTGATCTTCCCCAGCTTCTGGTTGAGCAGGCGCTTCTCCTTGGCAGCTGCCAGCTTCTCCCGCAGCTCCTCGCGCTGGCGCAGGGCCATGGGGTTGATGACATCGGCCGTCACGGGCTCCTCCTTGGTGCCCGCCTCCTTCTTGACGGCACTGACTTCCAAGGGTTTCAGCCCCAACTTGGCCCGTAGCTTATTGGTCTCCTCGATGCTGAGGGATGAGGCATCGCCAGAGCTGGCTTTGGAGCTGGCAGCGGCCTCGTAGCCATCATCGCGCTTCTCCCGCTTCACGCGCCGCTCGGCCGGCTCCGCCTGGCTGCGATCCCGCCCGTGCGTGCCGCCCCGGGCCTCGGAGTCGGCCCCGCGCCGCCCGCTGCCGCGCTCGGCCCCGCGCTCCCGGCTCCGCTTCCGCCGTTCGCCGCTGCCGCCGCCGCTGCTGCCGCCCGCACTCCGGTGCTTGTGCTTCTTGTGCTCGCGGTGCCGCGGAGGCTGCTCGGGGGCGCCCCCAGCGCCGGCCGCCGCCGCCGTCCCCGCGGCCTCCTTCTCTCCGCGGTGCTTCTTGGACGAGCCCATCGTGCTGGCGAAGCGTCTGCCGGGAGCCGGCCGGCAGCCGCCGAGCCCCGACGATGCAAAATGGGAGCGCTTCCGGGTCGTCCGGCCAGCCGCTGAGGGAGGCGGCGTCGGGCGGGCACGGCGGCGCGTGCCCCGAAGGCTCACGGGAAGTCTCGGGTTCGCGAATGCGCAGTGCTGCCCGGCGCGGCCGAGGGTGGGTGGGCTGCGGGCTGCCCGACTGTGAGAACTGTGAGAACCCCAGCCTGTGAGAACTGAAGCAGGGGCTGTGACCAGCTAAGCCTTAGCAGCAAGGCTGCCCAAATCACTGGGAACTCGGCCCCTGCCCAGAGCGCTCGGAGCTGCAGGACTTAACACGGACCCTGAAGTGTTTTGGTCTTGTTTTGACCCCTGATTTCTCCTTTCTATTCCCCTTTCCCTGCGGAAGTGTATATACCCTGTGTCTGTCCCACCATTTTACCTCAGAAGTGTGCAACTTACATCTTGCTAGGCTCTCAGCTAGACGAGTTCACATGAGTCTCGGGTGAGAATTTGGACTTTGGCTTTTGAGCAACACTGGGACATTAAGACTTTGGGACTTTGAGGGTTGGGAAAGAGTACATTTCACCCCCTGGGAGTTAGGGGTGAAATGGTGCGATTTGAGTATTAGTTTGGGCATCCCACAAAGACCCAAATGTGTTAAATGGCCCATGTGTTAAAGTGTTAGTCCCTGAAGTTTCTTGTTAATGGTGAGCGGTTAATGGATCAGTGTTAGTAGTTAATATTAAGCATGGGGAACTTATTCTAATTTTGACATCTAAAGGTGGATCTTGTGAGAAGAGATTAGACTGGACTGGGTTGTTTGGCTGTAGTGCTCATGATTAAGCCGTGATGGCTTTATAAGGAGGGCCTGAGCATACAGCATGCTCCCTGCTGGCTTCCTCCCTCCGAGCCTTCCTCGGCGGGGCATGCTCTGAGCCCTGTCAGCTGTGCCCTGTGCAGGACCACCGCGCATGCTCTGAGCCCTGTCAGCCGTGCCCTATGCAGAACCACTGCGCATGCTCTGAGCCCTGTCAGCTGTGCCCTGTGTAGAACCACCGCGCATGCTCTGAGCCCTGTCAGCTGTGCCCTGTGCAGAATCAACGAGGCCTGTGACCCTCAAGGTCCTCCAGCACCAGGAGCCAGGTGTCCGCTCCCTCTTCCCAGGGTGTCTTTTGTTTCATACCATTGCTTTGGTTACAGCGAGAGAAGGCTGCCTCCCGCAAGATGTCGGGGGGTCAGTTAGGGTAGTCCTGTGTGAGATGATGTAGAATGTGGTTATGATAGCAGGCCTCCTGTGCCATTTAAATTTGCCACATTGGAGTATTGGCTCAATGCGGTCAGATCCTCTGTCTTATTTTTCCTAAGAAAAAGGTTAAATTGGGTTTTCATGTGATTCAGCTGTAAGATATTGGTAATTAAGCTTAAAAGCACCAGGTGGAGCATTTATGGTACAAACCGCCCTTGCATACCCCGTTGTCCCTGAAAACCCTCATGTGAGAAATGGAACTCGGTGTGCAGTCCCTGTCTCGGCAGCTGCTGCTGTAGACTGTCAGGGAGTCGAGCCGGAGCTGGGCCTAAGCCGGAACTGCTCCCTGCACTTCGCTCTTCATGGAGAGTTGGCCCAGCCATGTGGATTGAACCTCCTGAACTCATTTATCTGATTATTCCCTTTACCGTCCTGTTCTCAGTGTCTTTCAGTTCTCATTTCTTTCCTGGATTAACCTGTCTGTCTTTTGTCTCCATTTGTAATCCACTGGTGACTGCTTTGAAATAGACATCGAAGTGCATCACTGCTGTGGCCGCCAGTTCCATCTCCTGCAAGGACCCAGGGATCAGGTGTGTGTGTCTCAGTGTGTTACTGCCGAGCTCTGTGTACAGCCTCCCGTCTGTCATCAGCCGCATTCCTTGCACTGCTTTCCTCTGGGTCTGTGTCGAGATACTGATGTTTCTCCGGTTTCTCCCAGGAGCATGCTGGCTCATTCCTTTCCACCTTCATCCGCATTATTCCTCTTTTGTGGAGTGAGCATTGCTTCATGTTTGTGTCAGCGTAAGTGCTACATGCCCCGATGACAACAAAAAGCTTCAGTAAAAGAGGCAAGTGATGCAAATAATAAGGCTTTCATCTGTCTTATTATATTGGTTTGCATTTGCAAGTTCTTCAATCTAATAGTTTATTCCTTTACCTTATGTTTCATTCTTTGTTAAAATCATTCTTGGGATGAGGTGTTCTGTGTAAGTTAGACCTTGGCAGAAGCACATGAGACAGAAGGTATGGGGAAAAGAGAAACAAGGACCGTGGATGTCGGAGAGGAGTTCCACATGGAGAAAAGAGCAGGCGTTCATTTTCCTGGGGTCCAAGTCCCTGTATTCACCTTCTAGGTAGTTGGTCAGTACTTAAACCAAGTGTGAGCTCAACCACTGGTCTCTTTTGAAGGTGCTTTGCAGGTCTGTGGCTGAGCAATCAAGGGTTGACCAGACATGCATGGCCGGACCCTGTGACTAACAACTGCAGGGAGCAGTAGGGAAGTCTTTTTGACCCATTGTAAGAGTGCAAAGCATTACAAAGTACTACAACACACATTATGCTGCATACATTTCTAGAGTGATGTTGAAATGAGTTTCTGCTTGTGCAACAAAGTACAAATAGGCATTTATTATGTTTAAAAAAGATTTTGTATTAATCCTAATGATGAACTTATACATCAACTTCAGAAAGATTAAGCCATTTACCTAGCAATGTTAATATAGAAAATGTCATCCCTCAAGTTAGATTATTGTCAGGTTTAAAACTTATGTCTGGATCGTTTTATTTTACTTTTTAAAATTTTTGAAATTTTACTTGAAAGGCAGAGTTGCAGAGAAGGAGAGAACTTTCATCCACTGGATTGCTCTCCAAATGGTTACAATGGCCAGAGTTGGCCTGGTTCGAAGCTGGGAGCCAGGAGATTCTTCCACGTCTCCCATGGGGGTGCAGGATCCAAGGACTTGAGCCATCCCCTACTGCCTTCCCATACCAAAAGCAAGGAGCAGGATTAGAAGTAAAGCTCTTGAGATACAAACCGGAGCCCATATGGAATGTGGCACTGTGGGTGGAGAATTAGGCTGATGAACCACTGAGCTGGTCCCATGTCTGGGTCTCGATTTCAGCTTTCTGCTGCTGCAGCTCTTGGGAGGCAATGGTGTTGACCCATGTGGTTGGGTTCCTTCTACTCACAGATCTGGTCCAGTTCCAGATATTGTTGACTTTTGGGAAGTGTCCTAGTAGATGGGGGTGTTTGCTCTCTGCTCTCTCCTAAAAGATGTGATAAATGTTTAATATCCAGAATGTATTAAAAACTCCTGCAGCACAACAACAAAGGCAAGCCAAGTAATAAATGAACAAACAACTTGAGTAGGTACTTCTCTAAAAGTAGGTAAACCAAGTGCCAATAAGCAAATGGAAGCATGCTTAGCATCAGTAATTATTGTGGAAATACAAATCAAATCCACATAAGAAATGACCTGACACCCATTGGTATGATTATAACTTTATTTCGATTTGTCGATGTGGGATCCTGGAACCACAGGCAGAGGCTTAGCCTAAAAAGCCGTGGTGTTGGCTTCTTTTTAAAAGAACTTTTAAATTTTTTTCAGAGACAGAAAGCCTCCATCAGCTGTTTCACTTTGCAAAAGCCCACAAAGCTGGGACCTCAGAACTGAATCTGCATCTTCTGTGTGTGTGCGCATTGGCAGGAAGGTGGAGTTAGATGTGGTACTGGGGCTTGGAGCATTATGATAAGAAATGTGTCACAAGCCGTAGTTTAACTATGGTGCCAAGGGCCTGCCCTAGCAATCGTAAAGTGCTGGTGAGGATGTGGTCACATTGGAACTCTTATTGGTGGGATTATAAAAATGGTATGTTATCTGTGGAAGTTTCGCCCTTCCACACAAAACCAAAGTTACAACACTATCTGGCAGCTTAACTCCTGCACTCACACTGAAAAGCACTGGAGAAGCAAATACTGCAGTGTTTATTGTGGCATTACACTAGCCGAAAGGTAGAAATAATCCAAGTGTTCATCAACAGATGAATGGAGAGACAGCCTGAAACGTACATAGTGGGAAATGGTTTAACCGTGAAAAATGAAGTTCTGCTGCATACTAAAACGGGGAAGAGCTTTGAAAATATTTGCTATATTTTAGCCATTGTGGCCACTTGGAGTGGGTCAACAGATGGAGGATTTTTCTCTACTCTCTCTGGGTCTGACTTTTTAATGGAAAAATCTTAAAGATGAATATACAGAGTGAAATAGAAACGATTTTACCTCACCCATGACGAACGAAAATTCTAGAACATCATAGTTATCATCTAGTTGCACCTATGATTCCTGTTAATGCGTTGGACATTGTTCACTTGTTAATTCCATATTGCTTTGTATTTAAATTGAGTATGCTTAAGTCTCATTTCAGATTAAATGTCTCTTAAATGATACAGTGCTCGCTCAGGAGATTCTCAGTGTCTCTGAGGTTGGGATCTGTAGCTGACTTTGTGCAGCCCAGATGCAGCGTTTCATGGGTCCATAAATGCTTCTTGCCCTGCAGGCAGTCATCCTAGCCGTAAAATGAAATGGCTTCAGTTTTTTTTCTATTTTACTGGTTGATTCACTGCTCATTAGCTGTTTTGGTTGCATTAGGATGTACAATTTACCTTTTTAAAATCGGTCTACTTTCTGTTGACACTGTAAGTACTTCAGTCAGTATAGGAACTTCAGTGCAGCACAATTTCATTCTAATCCTGATTTTGTCATATATTTAATCTTAACACAGTACCTTATTCTTTGCCTTAATAACATATCGCCTACCAAACATCTTTTAAAGCAAGAAAAGCAAATACACGTTTGCACATGTATTTGCCACTTGCATGTTTTTCCTTCCTTTGTTTAGTTGCAGATTTCAATCTGGCATCATTTTCTTCTGGCTGAAGGCAGGCACCCCCTAACATTTCTTGCTTTGAGTGTTTGTGATGAACACTTTGAACATTTCTGGGTGAAAAAGATTCTGTTTCATCATCGTTTAATATTTCGCCGAGAAAGGCTTCTAAACAGTTTTTCTTCCGAGTACTTTAAACATGTTGCTGTGCTATCTGCCACTTTCATCTTTGTTCTGGTTTGTTTTCCAACTGCTTTTAGGAATTTTCCCTTATTGCTGTTTTTCAGGAACTTGCCGATGTGCCATGGTGCAGCTTCCTTCCTGTTGTGGGTTTGGGCTTAGAGTTTCTTGAATCTTGTTGGGAGACTTGGTCTTGTGTTGAATAAGGTCTAACGCCTGACTGCCAGCTCATTTGTTTTAACTGGGATGGTAGGACAATTTCTATTCTGTTTTTGTCACAAAACTTGAACTTCTTTGTTTTATTTTTGAACAATCAGCTTTTTAAACTTTTTAAAGATTTATGTATTTTTATTGCAAAAGTCAAATATACAGCGAGGTAGAGAGACAGGAAGATCTTCTGTCCACTGATTCACTCCCCAAGTGACTGCAATGGTCGGTGCTGAGCTGATCCAGAACCAGGTGCCAGGAGCTTCTTCTGGCTCTCCCACATGGGTGTGGGATCCTATGGCTTTGGGCCATCCTCGACAGCTTTCCCAAGCTACAAGCAGGGAACTGGATAGGAAGTGGGGCTGCCAGGGCATGAACCAGCGTCCATATGGGATCCTGGTGCCTTCAAGGTGAGGACTTAGGCACTAGACTACTGCGCCAGGAGCTGCTTTTGAATCTGATGACAAAATGTTACTTTAATACACAATTATAGGCCTTCTCTGATGGCTCAATTGGTTAATCTTCCTCTTGGAAGCACTGAGATTCTGTTTGGGTGTCAGTTTGTGTCCTGGCTGCTCTGCTTCCCATCCAGCTCTCTCCTTGTGGCCTAGGAAAGTGCTAGAGGATAGCCCAAAGCCTTGGGATCCTGAACCTGCGTTGGAGACCTGTAAGATGCTCCTAGCTCTTAGTTTTGGACTGGGTCAGCTCTGGCCATTGCGGCTGTTTGGGAAATGAACTTGTGGATAAGAAATTGTCTCATTTTCTCTGTAAACCTTTCCAATAAAACATCTTTCAATATATTTTTTTTTTTAGGAAAAAATAAGGGGGAAACTTTATTTAACAAGAAAGGCGGGTTGGGCACGGAACAGGAGGCAGGCCTCACTTGGTGATGGTGTTCGCGTTCATGCTCTTGCCGCTGCCGCTGAGCACGATGTAGGGCGTCTTCTGGGCCTTCTGCTTCTCCTGCAGCAGCGCCACCGTGCCCAGGGGCGTGTCGCTGGAGCTCATCTTCTTCAGGAGCGCCTCCTCGTCCAGCTTCTTCATCCGCCGCTCCGTCTTCATCTTGCCCGAGCCCTTCCCGTGGAAGCGGTGAGACAGCTGCCGGAAGGCCTCCTTGGGCGTGAGCTTCCGGCCCGTCTCGTCCACATACTCGATCTTCACATCGGGCTTGTAGCCATCCTTCTCCTTGAAGTCCTGCGTGAAGCCCCGGTACTCCTCCCGCCGGCTGTACTTGTCGTCGATGGCCATCTTGTCCTCGATGCAGTACACGGCCGACGGCAGAGACTTGTTGGGGGCTTTCACCCGGGCTACCTTCTGCACCGTGGTCTCCAGCAGCCCTTTGTTCTGGCACAGAAGCAGAGCGGCAGCCAGGCCCCGGTTCACAATGGGCTCCTCGTCCAGGATGGTGGTGGAGGAGGCTGAGAAATCCTGATGCTGCTTCTCCTCGTCCAGGTTCACAGTGCTCCAGCCCAGGTTCTCCTCCCCGTCCGACTCAGAACCACCATTGGCCGAGCGCTCCTCATCTCGTTCGAAGTCCATGAGCTCCTCCTGCTCCTCCCGGTTGCCGGCCAGCCCGTAGGTGGGGATCTCGCCCAGCGTGCGGCAGAACTCCGACGTAGCATTGAACACGATGGCCCCCTTGCGCTCCGGGTCCTCATCCTCCTCCCAGCCTCGCTGCCGCGACTCCAGCTTCTTCACAAACTCCACCACCTTCTCGCCACTGTCTCGCAACTGCTGTAGCTGCTGTAGCTGCCGCAGCCGCCGCCCCTTCTCCAGCTGCTTCTGCAGCTCCAGCTCAGCCTCATCCTCCTCCAGCACCTCGGGGGAGCCGGGGGGCAGGGTGTCCCCCTCCTCCTCGTCGCTGATGTCCATGTTCTCCACACGGGTGTCGTCTGATGGCGGCAGCTGAGGCACGGGCTCCTTGGCCGCCTCCTCCTCAGGGGCCTCTTCCTCCGTCTCGGGCACACGGCGCCGGCCCCGGCCCCGCAATCTGGACCCGAAGTCTCCATCTTGACTCTGGTCCCCGAGGGGCAGCAGGTCATCGGCCCGCATCACCACCTCCTTCTCCTTCTTACGGATCTTCTTCACTCTCCGCTTGGTCTTTTTAAAGGTCACCATCTCCTCGGGCGTGAGGTACTCCGAGGCCACGCGGGGCCCCACGGTGCTCAGGGACTGGGCCTGCAGCCGCAGCCGGGCCCGGACCTCCTCCAGCTCCCGCTCCCGCAGCCCATCAGCCGTGCCGCCCTGCTCCAGGCGGAAGGACTGTGGCCGCTCGCCCTCGAGCTCCTCGTCATACTTGGACAGGATGGAGCGAGGCTTTTGCTGGGCCAGGTCATCCACGCTCTCGTCTGTGTATGGCAGGTAGCCTGGCTTCTTCTTGCGTAGCTCCACGTTCTTCTCTGCCCGCTCCTTGTCTACCAGGTTCACGTTCACCAGCACGTCCTCCTCCTCCTGCAGCACACCTTTGTCCTTGAGGGTGAGGACCACAGTCTCGCCCTCGCGGAAGGAGTCAATGGCATGCTCCACTGTGAGGCCCTGCAGGTCCCGGGCACTGTACAGCTCCTGCCGCCTCTGCCCAAACTCCTCCTCCACCAGGGTGCTGACACCAAACTCCTGGTCCATCTCCTCCAGCAGTTTAGCCCTCTTCTCTGCCAAATCCTTCTCCTTCTGCAGCTGCCGGCTCCGTTCGATCCAGGCGGCAGTGTCGTCCAGCCAGGGGTCATCCTCCCCCAGTGTCTTGATCTTCCCCAGCTTCTGGTTGAGCAGGCGCTTCTCCTTGGCAGCTGCCAGCTTCTCCCGCAGCTCCTCGCGCTGGCGCAGGGCCATGGGGTTGATGACATCGGCCGTCACGGGCTCCTCCTTGGTGCCCGCCTCCTTCTTGACGGCACTGACTTCCAAGGGTTTCAGCCCCAACTTGGCCCGTAGCTTATTGGTCTCCTCGATGCTGAGGGATGAGGCATCGCCAGAGCTGGCTTTGGAGCTGGCAGCGGCCTCGTAGCCATCATCGCGCTTCTCCCGCTTCACGCGCCGCTCGGCCGGCTCCGCCTGGCTGCGATCCCGCCCGTGCGTGCCGCCCCGGGCCTCGGAGTCGGCCCCGCGCCGCCCGCTGCCGCGCTCGGCCCCGCGCTCCCGGCTCCGCTTCCGCCGTTCGCCGCTGCCGCCGCCGCTGCTGCCGCCCGCACTCCGGTGCTTGTGCTTCTTGTGCTCGCGGTGCCGCGGAGGCTGCTCGGGGGCGCCCCCAGCGCCGGCCGCCGCCGCCGTCCCCGCGGCCTCCTTCTCTCCGCGGTGCTTCTTGGACGAGCCCATCGTGCTGGCGAAGCGTCTGCCGGGAGCCGGCCGGCAGCCGCCGAGCCCCGACGATGCAAAATGGGAGCGCTTCCGGGTCGTCCGGCCAGCCGCTGAGGGAGGCGGCGTCGGGCGGGCACGGCGGCGCGTGCCCCGAAGGCTCACGGGAAGTCTCGGGTTCGCGAATGCGCAGTGCTGCCCGGCGCGGCCGAGGGTGGGTGGGCTGCGGGCTGCCCGACTGTGAGAACTGTGAGAACCCCAGCCTGTGAGAACTGAAGCAGGGGCTGTGACCAGCTAAGCCTTAGCAGCAAGGCTGCCCAAATCACTGGGAACTCGGCCCCTGCCCAGAGCGCTCGGAGCTGCAGGACTTAACACGGACCCTGAAGTGTTTTGGTCTTGTTTTGACCCCTGATTTCTCCTTTCTATTCCCCTTTCCCTGCGGAAGTGTATATACCCTGTGTCTGTCCCACCATTTTACCTCAGAAGTGTGCAACTTACATCTTGCTAGGCTCTCAGCTAGACGAGTTCACATGAGTCTCGGGTGAGAATTTGGACTTTGGCTTTTGAGCAACACTGGGACATTAAGACTTTGGGACTTTGAGGGTTGGGAAAGAGTACATTTCACCCCCTGGGAGTTAGGGGTGAAATGGTGCGATTTGAGTATTAGTTTGGGCATCCCACAAAGACCCAAATGTGTTAAATGGCCCATGTGTTAAAGTGTTAGTCCCTGAAGTTTCTTGTTAATGGTGAGCGGTTAATGGATCAGTGTTAGTAGTTAATATTAAGCATGGGGAACTTATTCTAATTTTGACATCTAAAGGTGGATCTTGTGAGAAGAGATTAGACTGGACTGGGTTGTTTGGCTGTAGTGCTCATGATTAAGCCGTGATGGCTTTATAAGGAGGGCCTGAGCATACAGCATGCTCCCTGCTGGCTTCCTCCCTCCGAGCCTTCCTCGGCGGGGCATGCTCTGAGCCCTGTCAGCTGTGCCCTGTGCAGGACCACCGCGCATGCTCTGAGCCCTGTCAGCCGTGCCCTATGCAGAACCACTGCGCATGCTCTGAGCCCTGTCAGCTGTGCCCTGTGTAGAACCACCGCGCATGCTCTGAGCCCTGTCAGCTGTGCCCTGTGCAGAATCAACGAGGCCTGTGACCCTCAAGGTCCTCCAGCACCAGGAGCCAGGTGTCCGCTCCCTCTTCCCAGGGTGTCTTTTGTTTCATACCATTGCTTTGGTTACAGCGAGAGAAGGCTGCCTCCCGCAAGATGTCGGGGGGTCAGTTAGGGTAGTCCTGTGTGAGATGATGTAGAATGTGGTTATGATAGCAGGCCTCCTGTGCCATTTAAATTTGCCACATTGGAGTATTGGCTCAATGCGGTCAGATCCTCTGTCTTATTTTTCCTAAGAAAAAGGTTAAATTGGGTTTTCATGTGATTCAGCTGTAAGATATTGGTAATTAAGCTTAAAAGCACCAGGTGGAGCATTTATGGTACAAACCGCCCTTGCATACCCCGTTGTCCCTGAAAACCCTCATGTGAGAAATGGAACTCGGTGTGCAGTCCCTGTCTCGGCAGCTGCTGCTGTAGACTGTCAGGGAGTCGAGCCGGAGCTGGGCCTAAGCCGGAACTGCTCCCTGCACTTCGCTCTTCATGGAGAGTTGGCCCAGCCATGTGGATTGAACCTCCTGAACTCATTTATCTGATTATTCCCTTTACCGTCCTGTTCTCAGTGTCTTTCAGTTCTCATTTCTTTCCTGGATTAACCTGTCTGTCTTTTGTCTCCATTTGTAATCCACTGGTGACTGCTTTGAAATAGACATCGAAGTGCATCACTGCTGTGGCCGCCAGTTCCATCTCCTGCAAGGACCCAGGGATCAGGTGTGTGTGTCTCAGTGTGTTACTGCCGAGCTCTGTGTACAGCCTCCCGTCTGTCATCAGCCGCATTCCTTGCACTGCTTTCCTCTGGGTCTGTGTCGAGATACTGATGTTTCTCCGGTTTCTCCCAGGAGCATGCTGGCTCATTCCTTTCCACCTTCATCCGCATTATTCCTCTTTTGTGGAGTGAGCATTGCTTCATGTTTGTGTCAGCGTAAGTGCTACATGCCCCGATGACAACAAAAAGCTTCAGTAAAAGAGGCAAGTGATGCAAATAATAAGGCTTTCATCTGTCTTATTATATTGGTTTGCATTTGCAAGTTCTTCAATCTAATAGTTTATTCCTTTACCTTATGTTTCATTCTTTGTTAAAATCATTCTTGGGATGAGGTGTTCTGTGTAAGTTAGACCTTGGCAGAAGCACATGAGACAGAAGGTATGGGGAAAAGAGAAACAAGGACCGTGGATGTCGGAGAGGAGTTCCACATGGAGAAAAGAGCAGGCGTTCATTTTCCTGGGGTCCAAGTCCCTGTATTCACCTTCTAGGTAGTTGGTCAGTACTTAAACCAAGTGTGAGCTCAACCACTGGTCTCTTTTGAAGGTGCTTTGCAGGTCTGTGGCTGAGCAATCAAGGGTTGACCAGACATGCATGGCCGGACCCTGTGACTAACAACTGCAGGGAGCAGTAGGGAAGTCTTTTTGACCCATTGTAAGAGTGCAAAGCATTACAAAGTACTACAACACACATTATGCTGCATACATTTCTAGAGTGATGTTGAAATGAGTTTCTGCTTGTGCAACAAAGTACAAATAGGCATTTATTATGTTTAAAAAAGATTTTGTATTAATCCTAATGATGAACTTATACATCAACTTCAGAAAGATTAAGCCATTTACCTAGCAATGTTAATATAGAAAATGTCATCCCTCAAGTTAGATTATTGTCAGGTTTAAAACTTATGTCTGGATCGTTTTATTTTACTTTTTAAAATTTTTGAAATTTTACTTGAAAGGCAGAGTTGCAGAGAAGGAGAGAACTTTCATCCACTGGATTGCTCTCCAAATGGTTACAATGGCCAGAGTTGGCCTGGTTCGAAGCTGGGAGCCAGGAGATTCTTCCACGTCTCCCATGGGGGTGCAGGATCCAAGGACTTGAGCCATCCCCTACTGCCTTCCCATACCAAAAGCAAGGAGCAGGATTAGAAGTAAAGCTCTTGAGATACAAACCGGAGCCCATATGGAATGTGGCACTGTGGGTGGAGAATTAGGCTGATGAACCACTGAGCTGGTCCCATGTCTGGGTCTCGATTTCAGCTTTCTGCTGCTGCAGCTCTTGGGAGGCAATGGTGTTGACCCATGTGGTTGGGTTCCTTCTACTCACAGATCTGGTCCAGTTCCAGATATTGTTGACTTTTGGGAAGTGTCCTAGTAGATGGGGGTGTTTGCTCTCTGCTCTCTCCTAAAAGATGTGATAAATGTTTAATATCCAGAATGTATTAAAAACTCCTGCAGCACAACAACAAAGGCAAGCCAAGTAATAAATGAACAAACAACTTGAGTAGGTACTTCTCTAAAAGTAGGTAAACCAAGTGCCAATAAGCAAATGGAAGCATGCTTAGCATCAGTAATTATTGTGGAAATACAAATCAAATCCACATAAGAAATGACCTGACACCCATTGGTATGATTATAACTTTATTTCGATTTGTCGATGTGGGATCCTGGAACCACAGGCAGAGGCTTAGCCTAAAAAGCCGTGGTGTTGGCTTCTTTTTAAAAGAACTTTTAAATTTTTTTCAGAGACAGAAAGCCTCCATCAGCTGTTTCACTTTGCAAAAGCCCACAAAGCTGGGACCTCAGAACTGAATCTGCATCTTCTGTGTGTGTGCGCATTGGCAGGAAGGTGGAGTTAGATGTGGTACTGGGGCTTGGAGCATTATGATAAGAAATGTGTCACAAGCCGTAGTTTAACTATGGTGCCAAGGGCCTGCCCTAGCAATCGTAAAGTGCTGGTGAGGATGTGGTCACATTGGAACTCTTATTGGTGGGATTATAAAAATGGTATGTTATCTGTGGAAGTTTCGCCCTTCCACACAAAACCAAAGTTACAACACTATCTGGCAGCTTAACTCCTGCACTCACACTGAAAAGCACTGGAGAAGCAAATACTGCAGTGTTTATTGTGGCATTACACTAGCCGAAAGGTAGAAATAATCCAAGTGTTCATCAACAGATGAATGGAGAGACAGCCTGAAACGTACATAGTGGGAAATGGTTTAACCGTGAAAAATGAAGTTCTGCTGCATACTAAAACGGGGAAGAGCTTTGAAAATATTTGCTATATTTTAGCCATTGTGGCCACTTGGAGTGGGTCAACAGATGGAGGATTTTTCTCTACTCTCTCTGGGTCTGACTTTTTAATGGAAAAATCTTAAAGATGAATATACAGAGTGAAATAGAAACGATTTTACCTCACCCATGACGAACGAAAATTCTAGAACATCATAGTTATCATCTAGTTGCACCTATGATTCCTGTTAATGCGTTGGACATTGTTCACTTGTTAATTCCATATTGCTTTGTATTTAAATTGAGTATGCTTAAGTCTCATTTCAGATTAAATGTCTCTTAAATGATACAGTGCTCGCTCAGGAGATTCTCAGTGTCTCTGAGGTTGGGATCTGTAGCTGACTTTGTGCAGCCCAGATGCAGCGTTTCATGGGTCCATAAATGCTTCTTGCCCTGCAGGCAGTCATCCTAGCCGTAAAATGAAATGGCTTCAGTTTTTTTTCTATTTTACTGGTTGATTCACTGCTCATTAGCTGTTTTGGTTGCATTAGGATGTACAATTTACCTTTTTAAAATCGGTCTACTTTCTGTTGACACTGTAAGTACTTCAGTCAGTATAGGAACTTCAGTGCAGCACAATTTCATTCTAATCCTGATTTTGTCATATATTTAATCTTAACACAGTACCTTATTCTTTGCCTTAATAACATATCGCCTACCAAACATCTTTTAAAGCAAGAAAAGCAAATACACGTTTGCACATGTATTTGCCACTTGCATGTTTTTCCTTCCTTTGTTTAGTTGCAGATTTCAATCTGGCATCATTTTCTTCTGGCTGAAGGCAGGCACCCCCTAACATTTCTTGCTTTGAGTGTTTGTGATGAACACTTTGAACATTTCTGGGTGAAAAAGATTCTGTTTCATCATCGTTTAATATTTCGCCGAGAAAGGCTTCTAAACAGTTTTTCTTCCGAGTACTTTAAACATGTTGCTGTGCTATCTGCCACTTTCATCTTTGTTCTGGTTTGTTTTCCAACTGCTTTTAGGAATTTTCCCTTATTGCTGTTTTTCAGGAACTTGCCGATGTGCCATGGTGCAGCTTCCTTCCTGTTGTGGGTTTGGGCTTAGAGTTTCTTGAATCTTGTTGGGAGACTTGGTCTTGTGTTGAATAAGGTCTAACGCCTGACTGCCAGCTCATTTGTTTTAACTGGGATGGTAGGACAATTTCTATTCTGTTTTTGTCACAAAACTTGAACTTCTTTGTTTTATTTTTGAACAATCAGCTTTTTAAACTTTTTAAAGATTTATGTATTTTTATTGCAAAAGTCAAATATACAGCGAGGTAGAGAGACAGGAAGATCTTCTGTCCACTGATTCACTCCCCAAGTGACTGCAATGGTCGGTGCTGAGCTGATCCAGAACCAGGTGCCAGGAGCTTCTTCTGGCTCTCCCACATGGGTGTGGGATCCTATGGCTTTGGGCCATCCTCGACAGCTTTCCCAAGCTACAAGCAGGGAACTGGATAGGAAGTGGGGCTGCCAGGGCATGAACCAGCGTCCATATGGGATCCTGGTGCCTTCAAGGTGAGGACTTAGGCACTAGACTACTGCGCCAGGAGCTGCTTTTGAATCTGATGACAAAATGTTACTTTAATACACAATTATAGGCCTTCTCTGATGGCTCAATTGGTTAATCTTCCTCTTGGAAGCACTGAGATTCTGTTTGGGTGTCAGTTTGTGTCCTGGCTGCTCTGCTTCCCATCCAGCTCTCTCCTTGTGGCCTAGGAAAGTGCTAGAGGATAGCCCAAAGCCTTGGGATCCTGAACCTGCGTTGGAGACCTGTAAGATGCTCCTAGCTCTTAGTTTTGGACTGGGTCAGCTCTGGCCATTGCGGCTGTTTGGGAAATGAACTTGTGGATAAGAAATTGTCTCATTTTCTCTGTAAACCTTTCCAATAAAACATCTTTCAATATATTTTTTTTTTTAGGAAAAAATAAGGGGGAAACTTTATTTAACAAGAAAGGCGGGTTGGGCACGGAACAGGAGGCAGGCCTCACTTGGTGATGGTGTTCGCGTTCATGCTCTTGCCGCTGCCGCTGAGCACGATGTAGGGCGTCTTCTGGGCCTTCTGCTTCTCCTGCAGCAGCGCCACCGTGCCCAGGGGCGTGTCGCTGGAGCTCATCTTCTTCAGGAGCGCCTCCTCGTCCAGCTTCTTCATCCGCCGCTCCGTCTTCATCTTGCCCGAGCCCTTCCCGTGGAAGCGGTGAGACAGCTGCCGGAAGGCCTCCTTGGGCGTGAGCTTCCGGCCCGTCTCGTCCACATACTCGATCTTCACATCGGGCTTGTAGCCATCCTTCTCCTTGAAGTCCTGCGTGAAGCCCCGGTACTCCTCCCGCCGGCTGTACTTGTCGTCGATGGCCATCTTGTCCTCGATGCAGTACACGGCCGACGGCAGAGACTTGTTGGGGGCTTTCACCCGGGCTACCTTCTGCACCGTGGTCTCCAGCAGCCCTTTGTTCTGGCACAGAAGCAGAGCGGCAGCCAGGCCCCGGTTCACAATGGGCTCCTCGTCCAGGATGGTGGTGGAGGAGGCTGAGAAATCCTGATGCTGCTTCTCCTCGTCCAGGTTCACAGTGCTCCAGCCCAGGTTCTCCTCCCCGTCCGACTCAGAACCACCATTGGCCGAGCGCTCCTCATCTCGTTCGAAGTCCATGAGCTCCTCCTGCTCCTCCCGGTTGCCGGCCAGCCCGTAGGTGGGGATCTCGCCCAGCGTGCGGCAGAACTCCGACGTAGCATTGAACACGATGGCCCCCTTGCGCTCCGGGTCCTCATCCTCCTCCCAGCCTCGCTGCCGCGACTCCAGCTTCTTCACAAACTCCACCACCTTCTCGCCACTGTCTCGCAACTGCTGTAGCTGCTGTAGCTGCCGCAGCCGCCGCCCCTTCTCCAGCTGCTTCTGCAGCTCCAGCTCAGCCTCATCCTCCTCCAGCACCTCGGGGGAGCCGGGGGGCAGGGTGTCCCCCTCCTCCTCGTCGCTGATGTCCATGTTCTCCACACGGGTGTCGTCTGATGGCGGCAGCTGAGGCACGGGCTCCTTGGCCGCCTCCTCCTCAGGGGCCTCTTCCTCCGTCTCGGGCACACGGCGCCGGCCCCGGCCCCGCAATCTGGACCCGAAGTCTCCATCTTGACTCTGGTCCCCGAGGGGCAGCAGGTCATCGGCCCGCATCACCACCTCCTTCTCCTTCTTACGGATCTTCTTCACTCTCCGCTTGGTCTTTTTAAAGGTCACCATCTCCTCGGGCGTGAGGTACTCCGAGGCCACGCGGGGCCCCACGGTGCTCAGGGACTGGGCCTGCAGCCGCAGCCGGGCCCGGACCTCCTCCAGCTCCCGCTCCCGCAGCCCATCAGCCGTGCCGCCCTGCTCCAGGCGGAAGGACTGTGGCCGCTCGCCCTCGAGCTCCTCGTCATACTTGGACAGGATGGAGCGAGGCTTTTGCTGGGCCAGGTCATCCACGCTCTCGTCTGTGTATGGCAGGTAGCCTGGCTTCTTCTTGCGTAGCTCCACGTTCTTCTCTGCCCGCTCCTTGTCTACCAGGTTCACGTTCACCAGCACGTCCTCCTCCTCCTGCAGCACACCTTTGTCCTTGAGGGTGAGGACCACAGTCTCGCCCTCGCGGAAGGAGTCAATGGCATGCTCCACTGTGAGGCCCTGCAGGTCCCGGGCACTGTACAGCTCCTGCCGCCTCTGCCCAAACTCCTCCTCCACCAGGGTGCTGACACCAAACTCCTGGTCCATCTCCTCCAGCAGTTTAGCCCTCTTCTCTGCCAAATCCTTCTCCTTCTGCAGCTGCCGGCTCCGTTCGATCCAGGCGGCAGTGTCGTCCAGCCAGGGGTCATCCTCCCCCAGTGTCTTGATCTTCCCCAGCTTCTGGTTGAGCAGGCGCTTCTCCTTGGCAGCTGCCAGCTTCTCCCGCAGCTCCTCGCGCTGGCGCAGGGCCATGGGGTTGATGACATCGGCCGTCACGGGCTCCTCCTTGGTGCCCGCCTCCTTCTTGACGGCACTGACTTCCAAGGGTTTCAGCCCCAACTTGGCCCGTAGCTTATTGGTCTCCTCGATGCTGAGGGATGAGGCATCGCCAGAGCTGGCTTTGGAGCTGGCAGCGGCCTCGTAGCCATCATCGCGCTTCTCCCGCTTCACGCGCCGCTCGGCCGGCTCCGCCTGGCTGCGATCCCGCCCGTGCGTGCCGCCCCGGGCCTCGGAGTCGGCCCCGCGCCGCCCGCTGCCGCGCTCGGCCCCGCGCTCCCGGCTCCGCTTCCGCCGTTCGCCGCTGCCGCCGCCGCTGCTGCCGCCCGCACTCCGGTGCTTGTGCTTCTTGTGCTCGCGGTGCCGCGGAGGCTGCTCGGGGGCGCCCCCAGCGCCGGCCACCGCCGCCGTCCCCGCGGCCTCCTTCTCTCCGCGGTGCTTCTTGGACGAGCCCATCGTGCTGGCGAAGCGTCTGCCGGGAGCCGGCCGGCAGCCGCCGAGCCCCGACGATGCAAAATGGGAGCGCTTCCGGGTCGTCCGGCCAGCCGCTGAGGGAGGCGGCGTCGGGCGGGCACGGCGGCGCGTGCCCCGAAGGCTCACGGGAAGTCTCGGGTTCGCGAATGCGCAGTGCTGCCCGGCGCGGCCGAGGGTGGGTGGGCTGCGGGCTGCCCGACTGCTCCCCGTCCGGTTCGGGCGCCCACTTTGCTTCGAGGCGACGGAATCCCACAGTGAGGGACTTCGAGGCCTTTTTCCGAGTCAGCAGTTCCCGTCCCCGGCCTCCCTGTCTGGGGGCGGCGCCACCTCGTGGCCGGGTGCTGGGCTGTGCCGACCCCGAGCGCTGCCTTCCCATCCTCCCTGAGTTGCCTTTGGTTGTTAATCCTGGGTCGCTATGAGCCGTGGGAAACAGTGAAAATTTGACCCTTCTGCATGTGTGAGGTTTTTTTTTTCTTGAGAGGGTCCGTAACTTCAAGTCACCGGGGCTCTGAAACGCCGCTCCCGACACCCCACACCTCTGCAGCCCCTGGGGTCCTGTGGCACCTTAAAGACATAGATGGAGGCCACTGGGTCTGTATGGGCCCCACACTGGCTTGCTGGGTGGCCCTGGCCAAAAGCCTCCCCAAACCCCTCCTCCAGTCTCCATTTCTCCTAGGAAGTCGGCCACTGTCTCTGCTCAGCACTCGGGGATTATAACGTGTCAGGCATGGTCTGGGTTTCCGAGTGCTGCCCTCCGGCTCGCCCTTCCCTGCCTCAGCCAACACCTGCTCTTCATCCAGTCCCAGGGCAGACAGCACCTGGGAGAAGCGACGGGTCACAGAGAGCCGGGCGTTGGCCTGGTGGCTTCCTGCCGCTTGTGGAAGGTGCGATTGGGGAAGTTGGTTGATGGGAAGATCTCATCCTCTCCCACAACGTGTGCCTTCCCACTTCGGTCAGAGGCGGGGCCAGGAGTCTGGAAAGCTTTCCAAGGCTGCTTCTGGGGGCCACAGTCCAGGTTCTGCTGTAATCGCCTGCGTGGCATCTCCAGGTCCCAGGGACCCTGCAGCTCTTTGACCTTCACCTTCCTCCTCTGTGACCCACCGAGGCCGGTGGAGCCAGAGCCATGTCCACAGCCATGGCCCTCACTGGAAGCCTCTTCACCACAATTCTGCCCCTTGTTCTGAGGACCAGGCCGCCTCCCCGTTTGGGAGGCCTGGTGCTCTCCCTCCTCGTCCTCCCCGGGCATGTCTGAAAACAGCTCCTCCTCCAGAGTCAAGGCCCGCAGGGGCAGCTGGGGCAGCTCTGAAGGGCTCAGGTCTCTCTCAGGCTCCTCAGCCTCTGCCCACTCCAGTTCTGGTCTGGCTGACTTTCTGGGTGGCCAGAGGGTGCTCTCGTGGGGCACCTGCAGCCCTGGGCTTTCCCCTTTGCTGAGAGGTGAGGCGCCCCAGCCCCCTGGCTGCTGCCTCTTCTCCAAGTTTTGTGCCTCCAGCTTCCGGCAGAAGCCCAGGGCCTCTGGGAGGCTGGCGGCCGACCTGTGCCTGAGCTGGGGGAAGCCTGGTGCGCTCGGGTCCAAGCTGGCGCCGGGCTGTGCCGGGGTGGAGGTTCTGGTGATGAAACTCTCCCAGGCCCACTGGAAGGGAAAGGAAGGCTTCCTAGGGGCGAAGACATCCTCGGCCTCCACGGTGTTCTGGGCTTTCTTGCTTCGTCGCTGGGGTCTGTGTTCCTTCTTTGTCATCTGCCTTGCGCTCTGAGACCTCTGCAGCTGGCCCCGAGTTGGAGCCCCCTCACTGCTTCTGGGGTTCCCCTGCTCTGCCTGAGGAGTGCTGGACAGCAGGTGGAGCAGCCTCGTGGCAGGCTCAGGAGTCTGAGGCTGTGCCTCCAGCCCCGGTCTGTCCGACGAGGTCCTGACCATCTGTGGGTGGCTGTGGAGCATGTCTGTGTCCTGCCGCGCCCCCACCCCCACCGGCCAGCGTGGAACGGTCCTTCCGGCCATCTCCGTGGTAACCAAGTCATCAGCTGGTCAGTCCCAAGGGCTCTGGTAGAAAGGACTCAGGAAGCTTAGGACTCAGGGGCTTACTGCCTGCCTGGGAGAGTTCAGCAGGATGCCAAGGACCAGTCTGGAGCCCACTGGAAGGAATTTCAGCCTTGAGATCTAATTCCGCACATCTCAGCGTTACCCAGGAGCCCTGAGGCCCTAAGCCGTGGGCTTACCTGGCCCTGGTCACCAAGCAAAGCACTGGACTTGGTGGTGTCCAGCTCGGGCCTGGAGGACAGACTGGCAGGACATCTTAGCCCAGTGATCTGGCCTACAAAGCAGAAAACTGGCAAGGCATTTTTTATGGAAGCATAAAGAGCAAGTTAGCAAATTTATGCAGGCTGAACCAAAGTGACTCCATTTTGTGACTTGATTTTACATTCTTCCCTTTTCCAGTAACTAGATTCAAACCTTTAGCTCATTGTCATTAACAGGAATGGGATTATAATGAGACCTGAGGGTCGTAAGTTTAACAGTAGGAATTCTTTATTTTATATAGTTAACCAAGCAATTATTGATACAAGGTGTATTAACAGTTCTAAGTGCAAAAGCAGAAGGGGGCCAGAGATGACGGCCATCAAAGTGCTGAGCCAAGGGGACCAGGAGATAAGCTCTCAAACCTTTTTTGTTGATATTTTTTCTTAGCTTTTCTCTTTCCTTGAGACAGTTTCTGACTAGAGATAGGCTATTTTTAATTATTCTAGGGTGATTTGCATAAAAACAGTAATTTCTCCTGTACAGAGGCCTTGTTTTAAAAACAACAGGTCTGTGTGATCTTGGGCCTGGGGGTTGAAACTTCTGACAGCCTGCTGGCTGCTGGTGGGTGCCAGGCCGGGGTGAGTCTGAATTGGTCAAGGCAGCAGCACCCAAATGTGCATCCCAAATAGGGTGTGGGGTGGGCCTGGCTGCAACATTCACCAGCTCATATAAGGCCAAATGGAAGGCCAGACTTCGCCAGGCACTGGCCTAAAACCCAATGGCTTGTATGAGAACTGGGTCTGGGAGAGGATCAAGTGGAGGAACTTGGGAAACTCCCCTGGCGAGTCATAGCTTCCACTGGTGAACACGTGGTCCAGACCTGAGGGTCAGACAAACTGGGCAAAGTAGCTCCAACAGCTGGCTAATGTGTGAATTGGTAATGGAATGGGCTGTATTGGGCAGGACTGAGCAAACCTTAGCCCACAAGCGAAACTAGAGAACAGGATGGAGCACAGGTCATGCCGAGCTAGGCTCTTGCACATACTGGTCTGAATGAGCCAGGAACACTAAGCCACAAAGTCTAAGGCAGGGGCCGGGACAGGTGAGGATCTGAGCCAAGCTGAGTCAGAGCAACCATTGGCATGCACGTGATCTATGGCTGGGAACAGGCCCGGATGGGGAGCTAAGGGGACACCCTAGCTGGATGGAGGTTCTTTTTTTTTTTTTCCTGTTTTTCTTTTTTTTTTAATTATTATTATTATTGTTATTTTATTACATTGCATCATGAGACACAGTTTTACAGGCACTGGGATTCCCCCCTCCCCTCCCCAAAACCCGCTCCCCCCCCCATGGTGGATTCTTCCATCTTATTTAGAGCCTTACAATTTTACAATTCTTTGATGTAGATCAGAAGCAGTCTACTCATATCGATTATTGATTCCTTGATTACTTCACATTATCTTATTGCATGAGATACAGGTTGTTTGGGGTTGAAATAATATTACTGTTTCAGATTGACATCAATTCATAACAACCACATCAACAACAACACCAACAACATCGACAACAAAGTATATCACCCTGAAAAAAAGTAACACCACTGAATAGCCAACACATGCATGACAAAAAGGAAACACAGAAGTCTCTCGGGAAAAATGGTGCCATCATATACTTCATAAGCACATGATGAATTCTACTAGAGAATAGAGATTATTTGGAAGCAACCAAACTGAAGTAAAAACATCAAAAAACCAGCATAGATTGGACTGTTGGAGTTACCCTTTCCATGTTGGCTTCCTTATATGAGAGAGAATATATGGTATTTGTTCTTTTGTGATTGACTCATTTCACTCAGCATAATGGTTTCTAGTTGGGACCACCTGGTTGTAAATAGAATAATTTTGTTTTTCTTAATAGCTGCATAATATTCCATGGAGTAGATATACCACAGTTTCTTTAACCACTCTTCCTTGGACGCACATCTGGTTTGCTTCCATGTCTTTGCTATTGTAGATTGTGCTGCTATAAATATAGAATTACAGATCCCCTTCTCACAGGCAGATTTCACTCCTTTTGGGTATATTCCTAGGAGCGGGATAGCTGGGTCATATGGCAGGTTTATTTGCAATTTTCCCAGCACTCTCCATACTAATTTCCATAGTGGTTGTACTAGCCTACACTCCCACCAGCAGTGAAGGAGGGTACCTTTCTCCCCACATCCACGCCAGCAGGTGTTGTTATTCGAGTTCTGAATGTAGGCCAGCCTCACTGGAGTTAGGTGGTACCTCAACGTGGTTTTCATTTGTATCTCTCTGATGGCTAGGGAGCCTGAGCATCTTTTCATATGCCTGTTAGCCATTTGAACCTGTTCTTCTGAGAAATGTCTGTTCATTTCTTTTGCCCATTTTGTTACAGGGTTGTTGTTTTTGCTGTCCCTGGGTTTCTGAAGCTCTTTGTAGATCTTGGATATTAGTCCCCTATCACTTGTGTAGTATGCAAAAATTTTCTCCCATTCTGTTGGTTGCTTCTTCACTTTATTAATTGTTTCCTTTGCTGTACAGAAGCTTTTTAGTTTGATGTAGTCCCATTTGTTCATTTTGGATTTAATTGCCTTTGCTTTGGGTGTCTTTTCTAAGAAGTCTTTCCCTGTTCCAATATCTTGGAGTGTGTTTCCTATATTTTCCTTTAATAGTTTGATGGTTTCTGCGTGTAAATTTAGGTCCTTGAGCCAGTTAGAGCTGATTTTTGTATAATGCGACAGGTGTGGGTCTTGCTTCTTTATTCTGCAAGCTGCTATCCAGTTGTCCCAACAGCATTTGTTGAATAAACCAGGTATTTTACCTGGATTGTTTTCCGTTTTCTTGTCAAAGATTAGGTGAGTATACATGTGTGGATTTCCTTCTGGTGTTTCTATTCTGTTCCACTGATCTTCTTCTCTGTTTCTGTACCAGTACCAGACTGTTTTGATAACCACTGCTCTGTAGTATGTCTTGAGGTCTGGAATTGTGAGTCCTCCAGTTTGATTTCTATTTTTCAGGATAGCTTTAGCTATTCGTGGTCTTTTGTGATTCCAAATGAACTTTTGTATCATCTTTTCTATTTCCGAGAAGAATGTTGTTGGGATTTTGATTGGGATTGCATTGAATCTGTATATTGCTTTTGGTAATATGGTCATTTTGATAATGTTGATCCTGCCAATCCAAGAACATGGTAATGTTCTCCATTTTTCAAGGTCTGCTTCTATTTCCTTCCTAAATGATTTATAGTTTTCATCATAGAGGTCTTTCACATCTTTAGTTAGCTTAATTCCTAGGTATTTAAGATTCCTCTCCTCTATTTTAAAGGGGACAGTACTTACAATTTCCTGCTCAGCCGTGGAATTATTTGCGTACACTAGCGCCATCGATTTGTGTTCATTAATTTTGTATCCTGCCACTCTGCCAAAGTCTCTTATGAGTTCCAATAGTCTCTTGACTGAGTCTTTTGGCTCCCCTATGTAGAGAATCATGTCATCTGCGAATAGTGATAATTTCAATTCTTCATTTCCAATTTCTATACCTTTAATTGCTTTGTCTTGCCTAATAGCTCTGGCTAGGACTTCCAAAACTATATTGAAGAGTAGCGGTGACAGTGGACATCCCTGTCTAGTTCCAGAATTTAGCGGAAAAGCTTCCAATCTTTCCCCATTTAGTATGATGCTGGCATTGGGTTTTTCGTAAATTGCTTCGATTATGTTGTAGAATGTTCCTTCTATGCCTATCTTGCTTAGGGTTTTTAACATGAAGTGGTGTTGGATTTTATCAAATGCCTTCTCTGCATCTATAGAGAGGATCATATGGTTTTTATTTTTCAATTTATTGATGTGGTGTATCACATTTATTGTTTTGCGAATGTTGAACCATCCCTGCATGCCTGGGATGAATCCCACCTGGTCCGGGTGAATGATCTGCCTGATGTGTTGTTGGATCCTATTGGCTAGTATTTTATTAAGGATCTTTGCATCTATGTTCATCAAGGATATTGGTCTGTAGTTCTCTTTTTCTGTTGTTTCTCTCTCTGGCTTTGGTATTAAGGTGATATTAGCTTCATAGAAAGAGCTTGGGAGGATTGCCTCTTTTTCTATTGCTTGAAAAAGCTTGTGTAAGATTGGGGTAAGTTCCTCTTGAAATGTTTGGTAGAATTCAGCTGTGAAGCCATCTGGTCCAGGACTTTTCTTGGTTGGGAGGGCTTTAATTACTGATTCAATCTCAGTGCATGTTATTGGGCTGTTTAGATTGTTAATTGCTTCTTGATTCAATTTTGCTGGATTGTATGTGTTCAAGAATCTATCCATCTCCTCTAGGTTTTCTGATTTGTTTGCATATAGTTGCTTGTAATAGGTCCTGATGATTCTTTGTATTTCTGAGGTATCTGTTGTTATATCTCCTTTCTCATCTCTGATACTATTGATGCATATTTTCTCCCTCCTTTTTTTGATTAGTTGAGCTAGTGGAGAGTCTATTTTGTTGATTTTCTCAAAGAACCAGCTTTTTGATTGATTGATCTTATGTATAGTTCTCTTGGTCTCTATTTGGTTTATTTCCTCCCGTATTTTGACAATTTCGTTTTTCCTACTAATCTTGGGACTCCTTTGTTGTTGAGTTTCTAGTTCTTTCAGTTGTAAGGTTAGCTGATTTACTTGGTGCTTTTCTAGTTTCTTGACATAAGCACTGATTGAAATGAACTTTCCCCTCAGCACTGCCTTGATTGTGTCCCATAAGTTTTGATAAGTTGTGTCGATGCCTTCATTTGTTTCAAGCAATTTTTTAATTTCTCCTCTGATTTCCTCTCTAACCCATTGCTCATTTAGTAACATATTATTCAGTCTCCACATGTTTGTAATTCTTCCTTGGTGTTTCGACTGCTTGGTCTCAAGCTTCACTCCTTGGTGGTCTGAGAAGATGCATGGTATGATTTCAACTTTTTTAAATTTGCTGAGGCTTGTTTTATGGCCTATAACATGATCAATTCTGGAGAAAGTTCCATGCACTGATGAAAAAAATGTGTATTCTCTGTCTGTAGGATGAAAGGTTCGATAGATGTCAACTAAATCCATTTGCTCTAGAGTTTGGGTGAGTTCTATTGTTTCTTTGCTGAGTTTCTGGCTTTTTGATCTGTCCATTTGTGTTAATGGGGTATTCAGGTCTCCCACTATGATCGTATTGGAGTTTATTTCTCCCTTTAAGTCCGTTAATATTTGTTTCATGTAGCTAGATGCTTTGGCATTTGGAGCGTAAACATTTAGTATGCTGATCTCTTCTTGCTGAAGGCATCCTTTGATCATTATGTGGTATCCTTCTTCATCTCTTTTGACGCTCTTTACGTCAAAGTCCATGTCATCTGATATAAGAATGGCTACACCTGCTCGTCTTTCCTTACCATTTGCTTGGAATATCTTTTTCCATCCTTTCACTTTCAATTTTTTCTGATCTTTGTTGGTGAGATGTGTCTCCTGTAAGCAGCAGATAGTAGGGTTTTGTTTTTTGATCCAGTCCTCCAATCTATGGCGTTTGACTGATGAGTTTAAGCCGTTTACATTCAGCGTTATTATGGATAAGGGGCAGTTTGGTCCTGTCATTTTGGCGATGTGTTGTTCTATAATTGAGTCGTTTGTTAGCCTTTTAGTGGGATGTTCTCCACATTTGCCTTTGTTTCTGGTGGTTGTTATTTCTTTTTTCTTTCATGGGAACATCCTTGAATATCATTTGTAAGGCAGGTTTAGATGAGGCAAAATCTTGAAATTTTTCTTTGCTGTGGAAGAATTTTATTTCATTTTCAAAGACAAAGGAGAGCTTTGCAGGGTAAGTTATTCTGGGCTGAAAATTTTTCTCTTTTAGGATCTGGAATACGTCATTCCATTCTCTTCTGGCCTGTAGTGTTTCCTCTGAAAGGTCAGCTGTGAGTTTGATTGGAGCTCCCCTATAGGACACTTGATTTTTTTCCCGTGCCCATTTAAGGATTTTTTCTTTTTGTTCAACTGAAGAGAACTTGATTATCATGTGTCGCGGTGAAGTTCGGTTTTGGTCAACTCTGTTTGGAGTTCTGTATCCCTCCTGTATATAATTTTCCAATTCTTTGCTCAGATTAGGGAAGTTTTCCTTTATTATTTCACTGAATACTCCTCTAATGCCAACTTCTCTTTCTGCACCCTCTGGAACTCCCATAACTCTTATGTTGGACCTTTTAATCATATCTTTTAATTCTTGGATACTTTTTTTAGCTTGACCTAGCTCTGCTTCCAGCTTTTTGCTTGTTGCTTCATGGTGACAGGAAATATCTTCTAATTCTGATATTCTTTCTTCTGCTTCATTCATTCTGTTGTTGAGACTCTCCACTGTATTTTTAATTTGCTCTACTGTGTTCTTAATTTCTGATATATCAGCCTTAATTTGATGTATTACTGCTATTTCTTCTTTGAACTCTTGTTTGTACTTCTCATTGTAGACCATCAGCTTTGCAACGAGTTTTCTGAGTTCTTTGTCCCCCATTTTCTCAATGTCTTCCTCAGTTAACTCTGAGAGTGGGCGGAGCTTTTGCTCTTTTGTTGGAGAGTCTTCAGTAACATTCACAGTACTTTTGTCTTGTCTTTTACCTTTTGTAGTTGCCGCTCTGTTTGACGAAATCATCTCTATGGTATATTACCTACAGGTCTATAAGTTGATTTTTATGTTCAATCAGTGCCCCGGATTTGGGAAACACAGCTGTCCTGACAATTGCTTTGTCTGTGGTACTGATTTTGTAGGCAGCACTGAGCTTGTCGCCCGCTGCTGGCCGATAAGTCAGAGTACTTCCTGGGGGTATTTTGGGTGGAGGTGGCGGCGTGCCTTGTATGGGCTGTTTTCTCTGCGGCTGTGCAGTGCTCTAAGATGGTGGTATTTTTGTCCCCAGGTCAGTACTTGGGTGACTCAGCTGTTCTCCCTTCAGTGTAACACTGTCTGGTCCCGTGACACTGTTATCTGAGAGCTGCCGAATTAGCACATGAGCAGATTACCACTCCTCCTCTTGCAGCTTATCAGTGTTTGGAGCACTTGCCACAGTGTCCAAGATGGCGCCCGTAGGGGCACCAGCAAAGGTCGGGAGGTGGGGGGGCTGTCCGCCGTCAGCTCCAGGGACCACACCAACCCTGCAGGGAGCGAAGCTGGCGTTTCCCTCCCCACGTAGATCAGTCCCGGGTAAACAGCCAGAAAGGAGCCGCTGTGCGGCTCTGTCAACTCCTCGTTCTGTCTCTCCGCACAAGATGGCGCCCTGAGTCCCCTGCTCCCTCCGCCTATTGCTGGTTCCAGTCACTCAGCTTGATTGTCAGCGCCCAGACTATATTAACTTTCCTATTCCCCACGCGGACCCAGGCTCTCACCTGGCGGTCACAAGAGCTGTGTGGAGGCCGCTGCTGGATGTTTGGCTGGCGCTGGAAACGGATCACTAGAGCCTGGATCACTGGGATCTGAGTTGCTACTCGCCAACTGCTGGTGGGTTCTTCGGTCCACTACAACACTGCTGTCTCGTTTCCGCAGCTTCCCTGTGTCCAGGGGAGTTCCAGGTGCCCCCTGCTTACTGCCTGAGCCCTATTTTTTCCCTGAAATCTACTTATTGTACCTCTCCTTGCCTAAAGACTCTTCATTCCACCAAACACGTCTGCACTCTACGCCGCCATCTTCAAGACCCTCAATATATTTGTATATTTATAGAATAGACTATTTTGCCAAAATTATTTCTTAGCTTAAAAATTGGGCAAAGTCTCTCCTCTTCCTAATAGAAAAGTCAATAGGATCTTTATTTTATGAAAATCTTAATTATACACTAAGTGCTCTTTTTCCTAAGACAAAAAAATTGCAAGAAATTAGGTAGTGACTTTTGTTGTTAAAGTTTTGTTTTTGTATTTCTCTTGGACTGACAATACGGTGCAGTAGACAATGCTGCTGCCTGTGACTCAGACATTCCATATTGGTGCTGGTTTGAGTCCTGGCTGCTTTACTTCGGATCCAGCTCCCTGAGAATGTGTCTGGGAAAAGAGCAGGAAGTGGGCTTAGTGCTTGGGCCCCTAGACCCGTGTGGGAGACCTAGAAGTTCTAGGCTCCTGGCTTCAGTCTGGCCCAACCTTAGCCATTGTGGCCATTTGGGGGCTTGAACCAGCAGATGGAGGCTCTCTTGCTAACTTCATCTTTAATTAATTTTGTAAATGTGCATTTTGAGAACGGGCATTAAAATAAAGGATTCAGTTATTTGAGAGTGACAGAAAGGGAGAGACAGATCTTCCATTTTTTGGTTTTCCCTCCAAATGGCTGCAGGAGTTAGGACTGGCTCCAACCCATGTCCCATGTGGGTACAGGGGCCAAGCTTAGGCCCTAGGAAACCTTACTTTCCTAGCCATGTTAGCAGAGAGCTGAGTCCAGCAGAAGAGCTGGAACTGAGGCTGGCATTACAGGCAGTAGCTTAGTGTGGTGTGCCACAACACCAATTCTTGTAGAGTTTTTGTTTTGTTTTCTTTTGGGGAGGGAATAAGGTATCCTTTCTCAGGATAAGGATGTTCTTTTAGTCCTAGATTGCTAATTGGAGAGAAAAAAACCATGTGAATAGGTACTGAATTCTATCAAGTGAGCTCTCTCAAGTTTGTTCATATATAAACATATGCTTATTTATAGAAGTTGGTTAAAATTTTGTTTCCTTTTGGATGAGTTTTTTCCTTCAGTACTGATTCAGTGTGCTTTTGAAGAAAATTTTAAAGATTTGCTTTTAAAATCTTCATTGGAAAGGCAGATAGAGGAGAGACTGAGATCTTCTGTCTGCTGGTTGACTCCCAAAGTGGCCGCAGTGGCCAGAGCTGAGTTGATCCTAAGGCCAGGAGCCAGGAGCTTCTTCCAGGTCTCCCACAGAAGTGTAGAGTCCCAAGGTTTTGGGCCGTCCTCTATTGCTTTTCCAGGCCACAAGCAGGGAGCTGGAAGGGAAGCAGAATTGCCTGGATACAAACTGGTGCTCACATGGGATCCTGGCCCTGCAGATGCAAGGTGAGCATTTAGCCACTAGGCTATGGCGGTGGACCCCCTTTTCACTTTTAAAGGTTTATTTATTTAGATTGGAAAGGCAGATGTATAGGGAAGACAGAGATGCTTTTGCTTTTGTAATTCTTATAAGCAAACTTGATGAATAATTCACAAGAAAAATGATACCCATTTCAAGTATATAGCTTAAGCAGTTTCGACAAATACATACAATTTGTAACCACCACCACCCCCAAGGTAAAAAGCATTTCAATGCCCCCCCCCCTTATTTCCTCCCTCTATAGATTTGGGGACAAAGTGGCCCAGTTTTTCTATTGATGAAATTTTCCTTTGCTACTTTTCTTACAATTGGGATCACAGAAAATGTATCAGGAGTTCTTTGAGTGTTATTCAGTCTGTTTACAAAGGTATGCTATTCAGTGAACCTTTTGACGTACATTTGGGTTGTCTTGGGTTTTAGCTATCATGGATAAAACTCTGGATGTTAACGTACATATCTTTGTAGTAACAAATAATTTCTATTGGGAAAATACCTAGGAGTGAAGTTCCTGGCTTGGATGTTTAGTACTTGTATGTGTTGAGCTTTTTGATAATCTGCATGGTGTCTCCCAAATGAGCTTTACTGTTAGGTTGTGGAATAATGGTAACTCAGTCAATACGTGGCACTGTTAGTACTTAGTTTCTGCTGTTAGTGGATATGCAGTGGTACCTCACGGTGTTCGTAATTTGCAATGATGATGAAATTTTTGTACTTTCACTGGCAATTCATGCAGCTTTTAAAGAATCGGTTTGGATCTCTTGCTAATTAGTGTTTTTTTTTTTTTTGTAAGTGGGTTTTAAGGTTTTTGGATATTTTCTACACAAGTTCTTTGTCAAGATTTTTGAGAATACTTGATTTTTTAAAAATAATATCCTCTGGGATTGGTTTTGTGGCAAAGTGGGTAAAACTGCCATGTGTGATGCTGGCGTTTCCTAAGTGTGCTGGCTTGTGTTGGAGCTGCTCCACTTCTGATCCAGCCCCTGATAATGGTCTGAGGAGAGCGATTAAGGACAGCCTGATTATTTGGGTCTCTGCCACCTACGTGGGAGACTCTGATAAAACTCTTGGCTTCTGAATTTGGCTTGGCCCCACTTGGGCCATTGCAGCCATTTGAGGAGTAAACCAATAGATGGAAGATCTCTCCCTCTGTTGGTGCCTTTTCCAAATAAGTCTTAAAAAAAATAATGCCCTCTGAATTGACCAGGTTTGAGGTTTTCATGTAGTTTTATCTTATAAAGATTTTTTATTGCAAAGAGGAGGAGAGAGGGGGAAGATCTTCCGTCTGATGATTCACTCCCCAATTGAGCGCAATGGCCGATACTATGCCAATCCGAAGCCAGGAGCCTCTTCCGGGTCTCCCACGCGGGTGCAGGTTCCCAAAGCTTTGGGCCGTCCTCGACTGCTTTCCCAGGCCACAGGCAGGGAGCTGGAAGGGAAGCGGGGCTGCCGGGATTAGAACCGGCGCCCATATGGGATCCTGGGCGTGCAAGGCGAGGACCTTTAACCACTTGCGCCACCGCACTGGGCCCAGTGCCTTTTGTTTTCTCCAGTATTTTCTTCCAGAAGTTTTATAAACTTTTAGGCTTGGGTTTAGAGTTTACATTGAGCTAAAGGTGTGAACATTTTGTGGTCAGCATATGTGAACAGTATTGTTGCACCCTTCATATACATACTAATAAACACAGAGGGATGGCAACTTCATCTCTGGACAGTGATATTTGTTGCTTATGACTTGAGGAATCTATGTGGTGTTTAGCACTATTGTTCAGTTTTAAAATGCTTATTTGAAAAGGAGAGAGAGTAATGAATGAGAATGAAATCTTAGATTTGTAGGTTCACTTCCCAAGTGTCTGTAGCAGCCTAGGCTAGCTAGAACATCTCAAATCCAGCAGCCGGGAACTCGGTCCAGGTAAAGGTCCCTGGTAAAGGTCCCATCAGTGGCCGCTCCCCAGGATGCTCCTTAGCAGGCAGCTGGAGTCAGGGAAGGTCCTGGGAACTCACTCTGACTTGGGATGCAGGTGGTTTTCTTCAGCACTGTGCCAACCACTTGTTCCCCTCCCCCGCCTTGCACCATTTAAATGTCCAGTGTCCCACCCACCTAATGCTTTAATCTCATTAATCCACAGCCAATTAGTTGATCCATTTGTCAAACAAATCATTTTTAAGTAGGGGCCATGAAATTATTTTGAAATTTATTAGTCCTTCTATGCTTTATAGCTGGCATTTTCTTGTAAAGTAGTGCTAACTGACTCTCCTAACATGTATTTCATTCTAGAAAGAAAAATGCTTAATTCTTTCTGAACTTTACTAATTTTCAGAATAAGAATTAGGGTTAATAGCTGCTTTTAGATGGTGACAGAGGAGTCCTTTGCTTCTGGTTTTTATCCTTTTTCCAGAATTACTTCTGGGAGTATATTGAATGAATATCATTAAGCTATAATCCTCACTCCTTTTGCCTTTCTTACGAAAAATCAAGTTCTGTACATTTTTACACACCTGATTTTGAATCAACACAAAATGACAAAGTGCATGAAATGTGGCACATACCACTGTATCCTGCTTTGCTTCTGGCAGTTTCTAATCACACCGGCTCCTTTCAATGTAGTAAGTTTACAGATACTTGACTTCAATAGTGGTCTTTATTCCTAACGCAAGTAACTTTATGTGACACCACAAATCAAAAGCAAGGTTTATTTTATATTTACAGAATATCCTTTTTGATACTTCCTACTTTTGGGCTGGTAATCTCCCCTTCAATCGAATTGTGGGACTATTTTCAGCCAACTAACCTTTGAGAATTTGTTTTTGAGCATTTAAAAATGTCGCAGTTTCACCTTGCGTCTTTACTATTTTACCTCTAGAATTGGTTCTTCAAAGAGTTCTGGTTTCTTTACACTGAAAGTGGCAATAAATATCAAAACAAGGATAGAATTCTTAAAATTCTTGTCATTTTTATGTACATAATGTTTAAACATTTAAAAATATTCATGTAATATGTTTTTTGTTCCTAGTAGGCATGTTACCTTGGGTACCTGGTGCACTGTATTGTTAGCAATGAAAACTTTTTATTTTGATGATCTTTACATAGTTGATTAGGGCTCAAAGGGTCAAGGGCTACAGGAAAGTGGGTAAGAACACTGCTTCTACATTCTCCCCTTTCCTCCCTGTATCCGGGGGAAGGTGAGACAAAGGGAGAAGCCACACACACCCTCCCAACCATCCCATGGTCCCGGATGTGCGCCATTCTCTGAGGGCACTGCTCAAGTGGTTTCAATAGTTCAGCTGTTCTGAACTGCTGCTGATCTTGCCATTCTAAGCACAATGAAATCTCTCCGGAATCCACTGTCTAACATAGTCCACCTTAGCGTCTCGACTTGCCCAGATTTTCACCACAAACATATGGTTGGAGTAGTTGATCGATTTGTTCTATCCTCTGTTATGGCACCATGAGTCCTACGCAGGCTCCAAAATACTACCATATTTTCCATGTGCACCTAGATATGCTGTCCACTGCTCCATCTGAGCTAATGAGGCAGCTCAGCTTTGACATAAGAACTTCATGGTCAGACCATGGAACCTAGCAATGAAAGCTTCTGCCTGAATAATCCAGTATTTTACACATGATTAAGTGGTCTGTGAATTGCAAAGGAAATGTGTTTGGATTCTTACTATCATTTGTTTTATTTTAAAGATGAGAGATGAGGCTGAGAATCACTCGCCCATGTCACACTGCTAGGTATTGGAGCCAAGTGGATGACCTCTGCAGCAGGGATTTCCTGTCACATTCTGATGTGACTCGGATCCTCAGCAGCTATTACGCAGAGACCTGGCAGGAAGTAACTGACAGGGCATCGGTGGTCTTGTGAAGAGTGTTTTCAAGATGCAAGGCTTATGAAACATGCAGACATGGGGTGAGAAGAAGCAATCAGGAAATGATCCCATGTTGTCTATCTTCAACCTTTTATATTGTAGGTAGGGCCAGCCCTTTTGTATGACACTGCATCCAGTGCTGCTCTGGTCACTCTCAGAACGGAATGTGCCTGATGTCAGTATGGCTTTTGTAATGAGTGGATTGCTGTACATCAGCACCACAGGGGATTGGATTCAGGAACCTTGTGGAAATACTAAACATTCTTATAATTTATATGGATCCTCCTGAATTGCTTTACATCGTCTCAGTTACTAATATAGTACAAAGTAAATATTACATAAATGCATTTTAAAAATTTGTGCTGTTTTTCTTTAATATTTTTATTGGAAAGTCAGATATACAGAGAAGAGGAGAGAAAGGGAGGAAGATCTTTTTGTCTGCTGGTTCATTCCCCAAGTAGCTGAAAAGGCCTAGCGCTGAGACGATTCAAAGCCATCAGGCAGGAGCTTCTTCTGGGTCTTCCACATGAGTGCATGGTTTGGGCCATTCTCAACTGCCCTCCCAGCCACAGACAGGGAGCTGGATGGGAAGCAGGGTCACCAGGACATGGAACGATACCCATATGGGATTCCAGCATGTGCAAGGTGAGGACTTCAGCCACTAGGCTGTTGCATTGGGCCCTTGAACTAATTTGTATTCCATTTAAAATATTTTCTACCTGTAGTGGGTTGAATCTGCAGATTCAGAATCCACAGAAAGGTTAATGACTGAATACAGGAATCACACCAAATATAGTTCGTTGTTGAGCTTAATTGCATAATGAATACCATGAACCCACTGTTCAACCCAGTAGCTATAGTATTGTTAGAATTTGTTTCTACCACATTACTTTTTCCTACCCATTTTGTGACTCTACCTAGAGGTTCATCATTTTACTTTTAAGGAAAAATGTAGTTTTAGCTTTAGAGTATGCCTTAAGGTAAATTTTCTTGGGGTTGGTAATGTTAGCTCAATAGCTAATCCTACACCTCTAAGTGGCAGTTCAGCCCCTTATGTGCCAGTTGATGTCCTAGCTGCTCTAATTCCCATCTGGTTTCCATAAGCAGGAGCTTACTGGCCTTAGAAAGCAGTGGATGGTGGCCCAAGGCCTTGGCTCCCTGCACCCATACGGGAGACCCAGAAGAGGCTTCTGGCTTTGGATTGACTGAGCTCCAGGTGTTGTGGCCATTTGGAGAATGAACCAGCAGATAGAAGATCTTGCTCTTGTGTCTGCTCTCTGAAAATCTGCTTCCAATAAAAACAATTTTTCTTAGACACATACATGTATCCATGTTTACCTTTTGAGAACTACAAAACTAGATGGAGTCTTGTGTTGCCTTTTCCTCTTCAAATTGTGTTTCTAGAATATTCTAGTTCATTTTTATTGTGGATACACCAGATTTACCTATCTTCTTGTTAGTCACCATTATTTGGATTGCTATTTTTCCTTTTTATATTTCAGACATTGCTAATGGCCATGTTTCTGATTCCTGTGCACAAATGCCAAGTACAAACGTTCTCCAGAACTTGTTAGGTATAATTCTAACAGCTGGAGAATACATGAATATTCAATTTGCAAAGCAATGTCTGCAGTTTTTCCTAAAATGGTAGTACCAGTTTATGTGCCACCAATCGTTGACCTGCTTCATCTCTAACAGATATTATTAAACCTATAAAATTTACTCAACAAAAGTTCTATCTTGCAATCCTGCTTATGTCTGCTTCCTCTTCTGTGAAAAGTTTGCTCCTTGCCATTCATTAGTTCCTCTCCCACTTTTAACTGGTGCCTAATTTAAAATTATTTTTCATTATAGTTTTGATAATTGTTACCCACTTTCCTTGAGCCTTTTAAATTATGTAAGACTATTTCTACATTGTTTCCTTCATGTATCTGCGGTAAAGGAGGATATCAAGGGAGAAGCACCACCCAGTCTCCCACCGCCCCAGGTCCCTGATGTGGGGCAGGCTCTAATGGTTTTGCTTAGGTGGTTTTTTTTTTTTTTTTTTTTTTTTTTAAGATTTATTTATTGCAAAGTCAGATATACAGAGAGGAAGATCTTCCGTCCGATGATTCACTCCCCACGTGAGTGCAATGGCTGATGCTATGCCAATCCGAAGCCAGGATCCAGGAACTTCTTCCAGGTCTCCCACGCGGGTGCAGGGTCCCAAGGCTTTGGGCCGTCCTTGACTGCTTTCCCATGCCACAGGCAGGGAGCTGGAAGGGAAGTGGAGCTGCCGGGATTAGAACTGGTGCCCATATGGGATCCCGGGTGTGTTCAAGGCGAGGACTTTAGCTGCTAGGCCACACCGCCGGGCCCTCAATAGCTATTTCTTAACACTGATTTTTTTGAGATTTAAAAAATCATTGAGAGAAACAGAAAAAAAATTCCCACTCTGTGGCTCACACCCCAAATACCTACGATAGCTGAATATGGAACAGGTTGAGTCCAGGGACCAGGAACTCAACACAAGTCTCCTGGGGGGTGGCAGGGCCCGTGTACTGGAGCCATCATCCACCTCCTAGAGGCTCACTGGTAGGAGCTTCTCATAGGGCAGGTGAGCATTCCAACCGCCTGCTTAACTGCACCAAGCACCCAGCACTCACTCAGCAGTTTTTAGAGTACTTGATCCTCTTTTCACAGCTCCAATTACTTCATTATCAAACTCGAGTGTGATATAACAAAGTATTTTGCTATCAGGAAATGGCAAGCATCGGGAACCAGAGACAAAGGCCAAATGGATTCTTGCTATACCACAGGTATAAGAAAATGTCTGTTTCGGGCCCGGCAGTGTGGCCTCGTGGCTAAAGTCCTCGCCTTGAATGTCCCGGGATCCCATATGGGCACCGGTTCTAATCCTGGCAGCTCCACCGCCCATCCAGCTCCCTGTCTGTGGCATGGGAAAGCAGTCGAGGATGGCCCAAAGCTTTGGGACCCTGCACCCACGTGGGAGACCCGGAAGAGGTTCCTGGTTCCCGGCTTCGGATCGGCACAGCACTGGCCTTTACGGTCACTTGGGGAGTGAATCATCAGACGGAAGATCTTCCTCTCTGTCTCTCCTCCTCTCTGTATATCTGACTTTGCAAAAATAAAAAGTCTTAAAAATTTAATAAAAAATGTCCGTTTTAATGAGCCAGTGTATCAAGTACATGATCTAATGAGATGCCTAGAATTTGCTTCAGTGAGGTCATACAGCAACAAAAGTGAAGGGATGTTATATCAAAAAGAATGACAAGTTGACAACTATCAAAGCTTGGGAGGGGTTCACAGATTTTCTTGAATATTCTATGTATTTGAAAGTCTAAAACTTACAGTATGGAATACATCAAAATATACAGAGAACACATAATATAGTTCTATAAAAACATCTAAAAACAAAATTAAACTATTGAAAGTTTAAAAACAACCACCAGGGCCAAGCACAGTAACCTAGGGGCTAGAGTCCCCACCTTGGACTCACTGGGATCCATATGGGCGCCGGTTCAATCCCAGCTGGTCTGTTTCCCATTCAGCTCCCTGTTTGTGGTCTGGGAAAGCAATTGAGGATGGGCCAAAGCCTTGAGACCCTACACCCACGTGGGAGACCTGGAGGAGGCTCTGGGTTCCTGGCTCCTGATTGACACAGCACTGGCCCTTGTGGCCGCTTGGAGAGTGAATCAGCGGATAGAACATCTTTCTCTGTGTATATCTGACTTTTGCGATAAAAATGAATAAATCAACAAACTTGATTGACATTCATGCAAGAATACTTTTAAAAAAGAATTATAATATAGTAATTCTGATTATCAATGGGCACATTTTTTGAATGTCTTTCATGGGCTAGAGTTCCACAAAGGAATCCAGAATAAACGTAACTTTCAGTGTCACAACTTGCCCTATTTAGTGTGTTTGTAGCTTTTAGTGGAATTTCAGACTTTTCCTGTAGGGATGAGACCAAATGTATAACAAGGAAGGGAAATATTGGAACACTGGAATTGGGAGGAGGGCAAATAGAGAAATTTTCAAAAAAAAAATTTCAAAGCTTTTTGCCACAGTACCAGGTGCTTTATGTAGAAAACTTGAATTAAAGTCTCTTTTGAAAAAATGCATGCATTGCTTCTATAATCTATACTTTCCATGAATTCTGTAAGACTGCTGCCATCCTTCATTATGTTAATGAATGCTCACAATAGCACTTGATGCTGTGAATTAGGGAGTCTGTGTTCAGGCTAGAATATGAAAGTTTAGAAATGTTTCTCCAGCACCTATGGGGCTTGGCCTGGCTAGGTTGCTGCAGAGGCCTGCATGTGGAGAAGAACTGGGGCCGGGGGCAGACCTGGTAGGGGTTATTGAGGATCACCCCTATACTAGACTGGAGCACCCAGTGGTATGTGTGAACACGGAGTCTGTGGCCATCTGGCTGGGCTGGGTGGCAGTACCCATCAATTCATGTGAGATATGGGACGAAGGTGGAACTGACAAAGTTGCTTCGATATGTGTTAGCTGGAGCAGGTGATAGTTCACGCCTGATCCTGCAGGTGCACATAAACTTGGACTTACACTGTTAGCTTCAAGTTCTTAGGGTTTCAGATCCAACTGATACTTAACCACAGCTTTCCTGGGTCTCCAGCTTGTAGAGGATTGTGTCTCTTTGACTTCCATAATTGCCTGAGCCCCTCCTTCACATACACGTGTCTCTAGAGCAATTTGCATCCTCTTTGGCCTCTCTGGGGAACGCTAAGGAAGGCATCTGTAGTTGCAATTTATGGTCTGTCTGAACTAATATATAGGATTTTGGTCTACAATTAAAAACTAGCAACTTGGGGAAAAGAATCATGGAGAAATTCTGCCAAAAGATACTTGTGTATTTTCTTAAACTGGAAAATCCGATATACAGAAAGGAGAGATAGTGGAAGATCTTCCGTCCCCTGGTTTACTTCTCAAGAGGCCACAATGGCCAATGCTGCATGGATCCAAAGCCAGGAGCCCAGAGCTTCTTCCAGGTCTCCCATGTGGGTGCAGGGTCCCAAGTCACTGGGCCATCCTTGAGTGCTTTCCCAGGCCACAAAGAAGGAGCTGTTTGGGAAACGGGACTGCCGGGATTAGAACCAGGGCCCATATGGGATCCCAGCACATGCATGCTGCATGTAAGCTTAGGATTTTTAGCTGCTAGGCCAATATGCTGGGCCCTACTTGTGGATTCTTACTAAGCCTTTTCTTTATTTTTTTCATTTTATTATTTTTGATAATTAATAATTATTTTTATAATTAATTAGGGTAAAAAATTTTAAGGGCTACAGAAAGATGGGTAAGACAATTAGTTCTGTATTGTTTCCTTAATATATCTGAGGTAAAGGAGGATTTTAAGGGAGAAGCCCCACCCAGTCTCCCACCCACCCCAGGTCCCTGATGTGGGGCATGCTCCAAGGGTCTTGCTCAAGTAGTTTTGATAGTTCAACAGTCATAAATTGTTGCCAGTCTCGCCACTCCAAGCACAATGAGGTCGTTGAAAAATCCACTGATTGACATAATCCATCTTTGAGTCTCCGTTTGTCCAGTTTTTCACTACCAACATATGGCTGAAATGGTTGATTGACTTGTTTTGTCCTTTTTCTTTTCTTGGTTAGGGTTTTGAGTCTGGCAGTTCGATTGGGGATATCCCAAAAGAAACGTTGAGTTGTTTCCAGTCTAGATTCTTGTATATACTAGCATGTACAGGGCCCAGCACAATCCATCGCCTCAATCAGCTCGTTGTTGCAATTGCTGGGTCAGCTGTCTCCAGTCTTGTTTTTCATTGGAACCAATGGTTGTTGCAGTCCAGCCTGGTTCTGCCCAGCATACACTTGACCCTCACATAAGCCAGTGGGAGCTGCAGCCTTGTTGGGACGGCCCACAATAACCCCTACCAGGCCTGCCCCGTACCATGGTTTGCCAGTATGTGCAGCAGACTAGTCCAGTCTGTCCCACATCCCATTCAGCTTTCATACATGTCAATGGATAATAAAGCCTAGTTCCATCTAACCAGCTCCACTATCCAGCCCTCACGGATGTTGTTGGATGCCTTTCTGTCTAGCCACCCCAGCCCCTGTCCTGGTTTTTGTGCTCTCCAGTGGGAGTGGTAACCTAAGAGGGAGGAGCCCACTATTTCCCTTCTAGACCACTTCCACTCCCAGATTATGCACTCTCCAGGTGGTTCTGTGGTTGAACTTAACAGAATTAGCCTCCAGTGCCAGCTTCTGCCAGCTGATGCTGTTGTTAAGCCCAACCAACCCTCACCCACTTTAATTTTTGTTTACACCAGTAGGAACAATCAGCCCAGCCTGGCTTTTTCCTCATCTAGTCCACATGAGGCCCACAGGTGTTGTAGCCCTGCCTAGTCTGATCTGCCCCCATCCTGACTCATACTCTCCAGTGGGAGTAGCTCTCCAGCAGGGGAACCCCCCATATTTTCCTTGCTGGCTCTGCCCCCTCCCTTCTGGGTTCTCATGTGTGCTGGTTGGGTGCTGTGGTCACATCTGGTACATGTAACCTCACCTTGGCATTCTGTAATGTGCACTGGTTTTTGTTGTGACCAAACCTGGCTCGACCCATACTCTATTCTGGTGCTTGGATTTGCCAGAGGGTGATATGAACTGATTCAGCCTGGTCTGCCCCCGACCCATGCCAAATATGACAGTGGGAAACTTTCCATGGCCTGTTCTGGGCTGTTTCCTATCCTGCTTCTTGTGCTTACCTGCCGGGTCTGTGTCCTGCCAGAGGAGTTTCCCAGGCTCCTCCATCAGAACCTCTCCCAAAGCAAGATTTCACACATACCAGGGGGTCCATGAGCCAGCCCTACTCAGTTTACCTGTTGTCCTGGAAGGAACAGTGGCTTTTCCTGACTGGCCTTCAACCTAATCTGGTTCTTACTGTTGGATGTTTCAGCCCAGCTACGGCTCGTCCACACCCACATATGGCTCAGTAGAGGTTGGACCTAGCCTAGTCTGTCCCACATCTACCCTGGTCCTCCAGGACACCAGAGAATGTTGGAGTCTGACCTGGTTGGGTGTGCCTAGTCCTAGTCTATACTTGTGCCAAGGGAGGTTACAACCATATCCCGATCAGAGCACAGACTCCATTCCAGCTCACGCACCCTTCAGTGGGAACCTCAACCCAGCTAGGGAGTCCCCTTATCTCCCCAACTGGGCCTGTTCCCAGCCATAGATCATGCACTTGCCAGTGGTTGCTCTGACTCAGCTTGGCACAGCCCCTTACTTGTCCTGACCCCTGCCTTAAACACCGTGTCTTAGTGTCTCTAGCTCACAGACCAGTAGGTGCTAGAACCTAGCTGGGCATGATCTGTGCTCCATCCTGGTTTCTAATTTTGCTTATGGGCTAAGGAACTTAGCCTTTTCAAAAATGTGTGTGTGTGTTCACATAAGCAGGGAAAGAGGAGGAGCTGATTATTCCCTATATCCAGGCTATGGGTTGCAACAATGAGAAGAAAGGAGAAGCACCAGGGCAGGTTTCCCTCAGGCTCACACCCAGTACATCTGCTGTGTAACAGAGATGGAACCACCGAGCCTGACCTGGAGGGAAAGCATACCTCTGTGCGTGCCATTCAAGAATGCTTTGTGGGGAACAAGACCCTTGGAAGGAAGCCAGGACTTGCTCAGTAAGAGCACCAACTGCAGGTGTATCTGGAGCAGTGCATAGGGCTTCAATATAAACTGCTAGAATCTTCACACATTTATCTCCATGTTTCTGATGGCCTTGTTCCTAAGGCCTCGGCTTTTCATTGAACAGCTCCTTTTTGCAGCTCATGACTGTGGTTGAACACATGAAGGAACCCAGGGGAAGTTCTCGTGCCAGTAATAAACTGTTCAATTGTTTTCAGATTACATTTCTACACATTTGAGTGTGGGTACACTTGGAGCTGCAATTATATGGCAAGCACATGCAGAGAATGCAAAATGCCAGCAGGCTTTGGGAGTGGTTTTGGCGGGTGCAGTTTCCAGGATGTGTATTGGATAGGCTGACCACACTGCACACCCTGCCTTCCGGGCTTTCAGATTGTCACATTGGTGTTCATTCCTCTCACACTGCTACTGATTTTCTGCTTTCTGACTTTCCATCACAAAGCTCTGGGTCCTTCAAGGTCCTTTAGCTCTGTTTCATTTAGGGATGGCTGCCTGAAAGTTGGAAGAAAAACTTAATCAGCTCAAGGTGAAAACCATGCTCCCTGGCTGCTGCCTTGTGATGATTCAGGGGGTCCCTGTGGGACAGTGTGCTGTGTTCACTGTTCCCTGGCAACTTGTCTGGTTGGCCTCAGCTTCCTGTTCCCTGTTTCAGAGGTCAGAATCTTCCTTTCCTTATAACTGCTTTTCCCATTCTTCCCTATTGAGTCATTGGTGATGCTGTGTGTGCCAGGCTGTGCTAGGACCTGAAAGTAGAGAGATGGGTGGAACCTGACTCCTTGTTCTTCGGCACCTTGCAGCGAACTGGAGGAGAAAGAAAAAATACAAGGAACTCATTCATAGAGGCTGTCCATCTGCCTGTCTCCTTTCTCTCCTCTCTCTTTCCATTTTCCGCTCCCAGTACAATTGCACCAGTGTTGTGTTGGCATTTTCCTGGACCAGCTTCAGTCATATGGTATAGATTCTCAACAAATACTGGCCATCATTATTAGTGCTCTGATCATGGAAAAGGCTTTTAAATGCTTCTGACTCATCGAGCCCCTGGTTTCCAGGAAAATGCATGTAGGAAGCATAACCTGAAGGGAAATGATAAAGATGTTTCATGGTAATTCTGATTTTAGTTTTTATCATGGTGCTGTTAAAAAAGCCAAAAACACCAGTAGAGAAAGAATGATTTCATTTTCTGATTCATTCTGAACTCTAACAAGATTGATAAAATAAAATTCATATCAAATTATTTAAAATTTTATATACAATAGGTTTTATTTTTCACATCTTATTATCATTTTATGATGCAGTTCCATAGGCTCCTGGTATTTCCTTTATCCCAGCCCCAAATATCCCCCACCTAGTTCCTCTATATCATTATTAATATATAGTTCTTCATACACAATCATATGTCCATCATTGTGGGCATGGACAATGGCAGACAGTTCAGAATCTTATTGTCAAGATATAGTAAGCAGTTTCATTGTAAGTTCATCTTTATCTGGAAGTAGAAATTCACACTGTATTGTATCCTCACATCTGGATGTTAGTCTCCATTTCACAGCTACTGTGTATCCCCTTCTATGAAAAGTCATAATATAAAATCAACAATAGAAAGAAAAATAGAAATTTACAATGCCATGAGGTTAAATAACATGTTACTAGATATGACAGTCTCCATTACACAACTACTATACATCCCCTTAAATCAAGAGCCACAAAACAAAATCAACCTCAGGAAGAATAAGAAATGAACACCACCAAGAAGTTAAATAACATGCTCTTAAATGACTAACGTGTAGCTGAAGAAATGACAAGAACCTTCTTAAATTAAGGCAAACATGTGGTATCTAACCTTTTGGGATTGGCTCATTTTCTCTTAGCATTGTTGTTTCCAGTTGGGCCCATTTGGCCACAAAGAACTACATTTTGTCATTTTTTTTAAAGATTTATTTTTATTATTTTTTTATTGGAAAGGCGGACATACAGAGAGGAGAGACAGAGAGGAAGATCCTCCATCCGATGATTCACTCCCCAAGTGAGCGCAACGGCCGATACTATGCTGATCCGAAGCCAGGAGCCTCTTCCGGGTCTCCCACGCGGGTGCAGGGTCCCAAAGCCCTGGGCCGTCCTTGACTGCTTTCCCAGGCCACAGGCAGGGAGCTGGATGGGAAGCGGGGCTGCCGGGATAGAACCGGCGCCCATATGGGATCCCGGGCATGCAAGGCGAGGACTTAACCACTTGCGCCACCGCACTGGGCCCTTTTTTTTTTTAATAGCTGAGTAGTATTCCATGGAGTAGATGAACTATAGCTTTCTTATCCAGTCTTCTGCAGATGGGCATTTTGGTTGCTTCCATGTTTTTGCAATTACTGATTGTGCTGCTCTGAACATAAGGGTGCATGTTGGTTTCTCGTGTAACAGGTGTTTTGGATATATTCCTAGGAGTGCTATTGCTGGATCATAAAGTGTGCCCGGCTAGCTCAGTCGGTAGAGCACGAGACTCTTAAAAAATTATTTGAAAGAGATCTCTTTCTTCTGTCCATTCATTCTCAAACACTTGGGTCAGGAGGCCAGAACTCAAGCTGGGTCTCCCAGTAGGAGGCAGGGTCCTTAGTGCTTGAGCCATTGTCTGGCATCCAAGAATATGCTTTAGCAGAAAGCTGGGATGGAAGGATAGCAGCTGGAACTTGACTCAAGCACTCTGATGCAGGATGTGGTGGTGTATACCAACCTGCTTCTTTGCGGCGGCATTAGAGGCCACCCCTCACCTCTTGTTCTTTACTCTTTTGTATGGTTTATTTTTTTGAAAAAATAAGTGGGTACTCTAGCAGAGTGTGCCACAGTCTCGATTTTGCTGAGTGCCTCCTTGTGACCAACCTGTTTCTCTGTTTCATGATTAGGTCTCAGGTTTCAGCTTGGCGTCTGTCAGAAAATTCGCAGGTGCCGTGAACTCATGTCAGGAGCCTCAGATGCTTGGTCCTCTTGTAATATGAGCAGCCTGGAAAGATTCCCTGTATATTTTCTAGTAATAGATTAGAGAATGCCTTTTGGTGGCAAACAGCATTTATGTATGTTTATTAGATGCCAGCTACTGCGGTCAATGATTTACCTGTCTTCTCATAGAAGGCCCAAATAATCCTGAGCAAGATGTTCTATATGCTTTCCATTTTACAGGTGTGGGAGCTGGGACCCACAATTTTTCAGTAACTCACCCACTGAACTGTGATGGGGTAAGAGTGAAGCCTGGGGTTGTGTGACTTCAGTGCCAGACTGTGCTGGAATCCTGTCCTGTTGTGTTCTTGAGAGTGTTTTAGGCATCCTGCACAAAGAAGGGAGAATTTGGTGATGGGATGGGTTCTCAAGTGGAAATCATTAAATGCAAAAACCCGAGGTATGCACCGTGACCGTGTGGTGGAGCTTCGTGCTTGCCCACGATGCTGCCAGGGTTGCTGGAAGAACACCTTTGTCCCGCTTGCTTTCCCAGATCCTCCTCTGTTTGGTTTCAGTCTCACTGGTCCCTTTGCTCTTACTCAGACATGGCAAACTCGTTTCCTTTTCAGGCATTTGTGTTTACTAAATGTGTGGATTTTTAAGTAATTTTTTTGAGCTTCATTGACAGATGAAATTGTGTAATTTAATATGTACAATATATTGCTGGTACCATGGCATAGTAGGCTAAGCCGTCTCCTATGGCATGGGCATCCCTTATGGGTGCTGGTTTGTGTCTGGCTGTTCTACTTCTGATGTTGCTCCCTACTTATGGCCAATAGAAATAAGTAAATCTTTAAAATTGTTTTTGTTTTGATTTTCATTAGTTTTGTGTTTTGCTTTCTTTTTAAATTTTTCTTTACATCTTTTTAGAAAACATACAATGTGGTGATTTGATGTAAGCATATTGTGAAATGATTATTACAATTCAGTTACCATCACTTAGTTACATGTGTATTCTATTTTTAAGTTTTTAAGATTTGTTATTATTGGAAAAGTAGATTTACAGAGAGAATAAAGATCTTCCATCCACAGGATAACTCCTCAAATGGCCATGGCTAGAGCTGAGCTGATGAAAGTCAGGAGCTCCTTCTGTGTCTCCCACATGGGTACAGGGTCCCAAGGTTTTGGGCCATCCTCGACTGCTTTCCCTGACCACAAGCAGGGAGCTGGATGGGAAGTGGAGCTGCTGGGATATGAAATAGTGCCCATATTGGATGCCAGTGCTTGCAGGCAGAAAATTAGCCAGTTGAGCCATTGTGCTGGCCCCATATATACATACACACATATGTGTGTGGTAAGAACACTTACTCTTTACTCTTAGGGATGTCAAGTACGTAATACAATATTACCAACTAGAGTTGCCCTAGATTAGATCCTCAGAACTTATTTTATTTCATTTTAAAGTCTTAATAAAATTTATACATTTTTATGGGTACGAGACTATTTTTCTACCACAAAAGTTCTGTGGGTTCCTCACTGTTCCTTTGTGTTTGGAGTCTTCCAATGGTTTATGTGGACTAAAAAGCATTGCTGGGAGCGACGGGCACCATGATGTGCTGCGCAGCACCAGGACCAATTCAATCTGAGTGTTTTAGTCTTTGTTTTCTGTCCTCTATTTGCTTGCATCCCAACTCCTACCTTTTCAAGTAATCATTGTTCTAAGTTCAAGTTGACTTTTTGTTTTAACATCCACATATGGGAGAGAACGTTATGATGTCTTTCCAGTCTGGCTCATTTCACATGATGGTTTCTTAATTTTGCTGAAAAATTGGTATTTTATTCCTCATAATGGCTGAATTTTGTTGTGTATATACATTTTTTCTTTACTCATCCCTCAATATACCTAGATTGATTTCATAATTTTATTTAAAAATATTAATACATATATGTATATATATTATATATAATGAGTTATGCAGAAGAAGAAACAAAGAGGGAAAGATCATCTATCCCCAACATTTGGTTGACCCCTCAAATGTTTGCAGCTGCAGAACTGGGCTAGTCCAAAGCTAGGAGTCAGGAGTCTATTTTGGGTCTTCAACATGGCTGTAGAGGCTGAAGCACTCAGGCCATCTTCTCCTGGTTTTCCAGCTGCTTTAGCAGGGAGCTTGAATAGAAGTGGGGCAGCAGGACTTGAACTGGGACCCATATGGGATGCTGGTGCTGCAGGTGATCGCTTTACCTGCTCTTCCATAGTAGCAGCCTCAGAGTTGATTCCATGTCTTTGATATTATGAATTGCGTTGTGATAAACATGGGAGCGCTGTTGTCTGATAGGATGAGTTCAGTTCTTTTGGATATAGAGTAAGAAGTAGACAGGTGCATCTCTAATTGGTCACAACAGCCAGGTCTGTATCGGGAAGCCAGGATCCAGGAACTCCATCCTGGTTTATTTTGTGGGTGGCAGGGACCCAGGCACTTGGGCTATCTTTGTGCTGCTTTCCCAGGTATTAGTACGGAGCTGGATTAGAAGCCTATCAGCTGGGATTCAAACTGTAACTTCGCTATGGGATGTGGGCATTGCAAACAGTGGCTTAATGAGTGTCGCTATGCTGACCTGATATTAGCTGTTCTTCCCCAAGTGAGACGATGCCCTGTAGCTTGACTTACATTTCCCTGATGCTTAGTGATATTGCATATCTTTCATATTTGTTATTTGTGTTCTTTTGGGGAATGTGTACTTGGATGCTTTGCACATTTATTAACTGGATTATTCTATTTTTGTCATTGAGTTTTAAAGTTCCCAAAAATAAAGTTCCCAAATGTTAAACATTTGTCAGATAAATAATGTGTAAATATTTTCTCCCATTCTGTTGTGTCCTTATCTTATGATTGTTTCCTTTGCTGTGTAGAAGCTTCTTAGTTTGACAGAATCACATTTGTCTGTCTTCACTTCTGTTAAACTGTGCTTTGGCAAGTCATTGCTTATGCCAATGTCTTGAAGTGTTTCTCCTGTTCTTGTGGTTTCCTAGTTTTAAGTCTATTATGTAGGTATTTAATCCACATTGGGGTGTTCCCCACACCCCAGGGTGATAGGTAAGACTTTACTTTTCTGTGTATAAACATAATTATGTAATTTTCCCTATAGGATTTACCGAAGAGATTGCCCTTTCTCCTGTTTTTGATGCTTTTTTTCAAGAATCATGCGGTTATTGATATGTAAACTCATTTTGGGTTTCTCTAATTTGTTCCATTTGTGTCTGATTTTGGTTTTTGGCCAGTTCTGTGCTGTTTTGATTTTACTTAGATTTGTAGAACTTCTTAAAATCAGATACTTTATTTCTGGCCTATAATTTTCCTTAAGATTGACTTGACTATTTGGATATTTTGCGCTTGCATATTTTATCTTGTTTCCCTACTTCTGTGAAGAATGCTGTTGGTATTTTGACAGATTTCACTGGACCTGTAAACCATTTTGGGTAGCATAGACATCTGAATAATATTGGTTCTTTCAACCCAAGAAGTTGGGAGCTCTGTGTGTGTGTCTCTCCAGTTTCTTTCATTATCATCTTGTAATTTTCATTATAGAAGTCTTTCATATTCTTGGTTAAATTTATCCTAAAATAGTAGAGTTCTTTGTAGCTCTTGTGAAAGGGATTGCTCTTACAATTTATTTCTTAGCAAGTATAAAAATGCTACTGATTTAATTTTTAAAAAAATTCCGACTTTCTGAATTTACCAGCTCTGAATATTTGCTTGAATTTTTAGTTTTTTTTTTTATATGTAGAATCATGTCCTCTGACAGCAATCAGAACTGTTGAATTATCAAAATTGCTTGAGCAGGACCCTTGGAGCGTGCCTCACATCAGGGACCTGGGGTGGATGAGACTGGCTGGGTTTCTTCCTTTGTTTCTCCCCTGACCCCAGATACAGGGAAAAAATATTGGTGTGGAAACAATGGTCCTACCCACTTTCCTGTAGCCCTTGACCCTTTGTATCCTAATCAACTATGTAAGATTATTAAAAGATTCATGTCCTCTGCAAATAGGGATAATTTGACTTTCTTCCTTTCATATTTATATGTAAATTATTTCTTCTGCCTGATTTCTGTGACTAAAACTACCTGCACTCTACTGATTAAAAGCAGTGACCATTGACATTCTGTGTGACTCAGAACTTGGAGGTGCTTCCAGCTTTTCTGCCTTCCTCATGTTGATTAAGGGTTTGTCATACATATTTTTTGTTGAGGTTTGCCCCTTTTATAGCTAATTTACCCAGTTTTTTTTAAAATCATGAAAGGGATTTTGGATGTTGAATTCGAGTGTTTTCTGTATCTATTAAAATGGTCAAATGATCATATAATTTTGTTATGTAGTTTCTCTATTGACTTGCATATTTTGAAGCATATCTGTAGGCATGAATAAATACCAATTTTTTTACTTGTCCAGTTTAATTAGCTAGTTTTTAAAAATTCCCCATCTTGACTCATCAGGGATGTAATCTTTTGGTTTTTCTTTTTGGTATTGTCTGTTTTTGAAGTCAAAGTAATGCTGATCTCAAAATGAATTTGAAGAGTTTTCCTCCCTTTGTAAGACTTTAAATAACTGACTCAGTCTCATTGCTCATCATTAATTTTTTCAGATTTTATGGTTCAATTTTTGTAAGTTATATATCCAATAATTTATGCATTTCTTCTAGGTTTTCAATTTTCTAAATATAGTTTATAACTTTCCTAAACAATCTCTGCATTACTCTCACTTGAGAGCATGAGAACCAGGATTGGGGGCGGGTCTGGCTAAACGGGCAGTGGGACCCATTGGCATGAGTGTGGGCTGGAAGGAGGAGTCAGTTTGGTTGTTATACTTCATTGCCCAATGAAGTATACAAGAGCTGAATGGGATATGGAGCAGACGAGCAGACAGGACCAGTCCACTGTACATGCCGGCAGGCACAGGAACCAGGGCTGGGGGCTGGCGTAGTTGGGGTTATTAGGGGTCACTCTGACTGGTCTGCTTGGTGTACCTGTTGAGGGCCGAGCACATGGTGGGCAGGGTTGGGCTGGGCCAAAGCACCCATTAGTTTACATAAGAGGTGGGGCTGGAGATAGATCTGACCTAGCAATTTCAACTACTGGTGTGTGTGTGTAGGCTGAAGTGGGTAACAGAATGAGCTGGACCCTGTGCTGGTGGACACACACAACAGTCAGTTGTGACAGTGGAGTGGATGTGTCAGAGATGGGCCTCATCTGGCTTAGATGGAGCAGTGGATGGCATACCCAAATTCACACAGAAGATATGGCAATGTATTGGGGCTGGCAGAGAACATCTGGTACCATAGCTAAGGAAGGAGAGCAGAACAAATGGGATAACTATCCCAATCAAGCCTTGACAGGAAATATCTGGGTGAATGGGGATTCTAAATTTGACTGTCAGCCAATGGACTCTGGAAAGATTTTCTCATCCTTGCATCTTTGAGATTGACAGCATGTCAGAACTATCAACACTTGATCAGAAACCTTGGAATGTGTTCCACTTCAGGGACCCTGGGATGACATCAGTGGCCATTCCCCATTCCTGTGTATTGAGGTGTTTGGGAGGCTGGATGAGATTTCTCCTTTATCCCCTCTTAGATACAGGAAGAAAAATGATTTGAACAATGGTCTCACCTACTTTCCCCTAATCCTCAACCTTCCCACCCTGATCAACTATGCAAACATCATCAAATATCTGTGTGTGTGTATATAAATTATTATTTGATTTTCTTTGTTTCCAATAAAGATAAATCTTTTTTAAAGGCAGATTTGCAGAGAAGAGACAGATTTTTCACTTCTGGTTCACTCCCCAAATGGCAGCAATGGCTGAAGCTGAGCTAATTTGAAGACAGGAATTCCCTCTGGATCTTCACATGGGTGTAGGTCCCAAGGCTTTGGCCCATCCTCCATTGCTTTCCAAGGCCATAAGCAAGGAGTTGGATGGGAAGTGGAGCAGCTGGAACATGAACCAGTGCCTATATGGGATGCTGGTGCTTGCAGATGGAGGATTGGCCAATTGAGCCATCGCTTAACCCTTATTCTCTACATTTCTGTAGGATCAGTTGTAACTTTTTCTTCATCTCTAGTTTTGACTTTTAATAAGCCTTTAGCTAAACTTAATCTGTTCATCTTTTTAAAACAATCTTCACTTGGTTCCTTCTGGTGCTATGGCATAGCAAGCTAAACCTCTGCCTGCAATGCTGGTATCCTATATGGGTGCTGGTTCGAGTCGCAGCAGCCCCATAATCCATCCTGCTCCCTGCTCATGGTTTACCCTTATCTTTCTGTAATCCTGCTTTTCAAATAAAAATCAGTATTTTAAAACAAGCTTCGTTTGAGTTTTTGTATTCGTTTTTGCTACATTTGTGCTTTGATCATTGTTATTTCTCTATTAGCTTTGGGTTTGATTTGTGTTTTCTAGAGTCTAGCCATGCATTGTTGGGTTGCTTATTTGATATATTTGTATGGCTATGATGTAGATTTCCAGCGGTATAAACTTCTTTTAATATTACTTTTGCTATTTTTCAGCTTTTTGGTATGCTGTATTTCCATTTCCATTAGTTTAAGAAAATTTTGAAACTTCCATTTTGATTTTGTCAATGAAACATTGTTATTCATACTCATGTTGTTAGCTATCTATGTATTTGTCTAATTTCTATTGCTGATCTCTAGTTTCATTCCATTTTAATCAGAAAGATATATTTTTGAGACTTATAGCTCAATATACCTTTCCTAGAAAATGTTCCACATGCTAAAACAGAAAGCCCTGTGGTTCTGCAGCTGTTGAATGCCATGTCTGTAAATGTCCATTAGTTGCATTCGATCTACAGTCTTATTTAACTGTTTCTCTATTGATTTTGTTGGTCTGAATTGTCCATTGATGCAAGTGAGTTGTTGAAGCCCCCACTATTACTTTTTCAGAGCCTCTCTCTCCCTTTAGATCTAATAGTGTTTGTTTTAGAAAATTGTGTGTTCTGGCATCTGATGCATTCATATTTGTAACTATTATATCTTCTTGAATTGATCCCATGATCATTATATGATGACTTTGTCTCCTTTTACAGTTTGTGTTAAAGTCTACTTGCCTGACCTAGTGTGGCTATACTTAATTTTTTTTTTTTTTTTTTTTTAGTATGGGTGAATATCTTTCTATCCTTCCATTTTCCACTACTCTGTGTCTTTACTGTTAGGATTATTTTGTTTTATCTGTTTGGTCAGTCTGCTTCCTTTTATCACTGAGTTTATTTCATTTACACTCAAGGTTGTTATTGATAAGTGATGTCTTGGAATTTATGTTCTTAGTACACTAGTCTTTTATTCCATTTATTTGAAATATTTATTCATTGTCTAGCATTTTTGTACTTTTTAAGATTTTTATTGCAAAGTCAGATACAGAGAGGAGGAGAGGCAGAGAAGATCTTCATCCGATGATTTACTCCCCAAGTGACTGCAATGGTTAGAGCTGCGCTTATCCAAAACCAAGCGCCTGGAGCTTCATCTGGGTCTGCCACGTGGATGCAGGGTCCCAGGGGTTTGGGCCATCCTTGACTGCTTTTCCAGGCCATAAGTATGGAGCTGGATGGGCAGTGGAGCTGCCGAGATTAGAACTGGTACCCATATAGGATCCCAGTGTACACAAAACAAGGACTTTAGCGACCAGGCCATTGCCCCGGACCCAGGTTTTGTACCTTTACATGTCTTCATGCTTGTAGTTTGTTTCTGAATATAGGACTCATTTAAGCTTTCTTTTTAGGACCAGTTTCATGATAATGAATTCTTTCATCTTTAACTTTAGAAATATTTATTCCTCTTTCATTTAAGAAGGATAGCTTTGTTGGGTATTATATTTTTGCCTTTCAGCATTTTTTTCGTTAACTCCTGGCCCGTCAGTTTCTGCTGAAAAATCTCTCATTAATTTAATGGAGATCCTTAAAAGTAGGTTGGTGGGGCCCAGCGGTGTGGCCTAGTGGCTAAAGTCCTCGCCTTGAACGTGCTGGGATCCCATATGGGCGCCGGTTCTAATCTCAGCAGCTCCACTTCCCATCCAGCTCCCTGCTTGTGGCCTGGGAAAGCAGTTGAGGATGGCCCAAGTCCTTGGGACCCTGCACCCGTGTGGGATACCCAGAAAAGTAGGTTGGTGGTTTTTTATCTTGCAGTTTTTACAATGTTCTCCTTATCTTGTACTTTCGACACAATGAGAACTTCCTGGTTATGTCTGCTTGGTTTTTGTGTTCCTATTTGGGATGTCCATATGTTTTCCAAGATTGAGGATGCTTTTAGCTAATCATTGGATCAGTTTCCTATGCCTCTCATTTTTTCTCCTTTAACGATTTCACAGCTCAAATATTTGTTTAATGATGTATCAGTGATCCCAGAGCCTATCTTATTCTTTCTTTTTTTGCCTGAGATATTTCAAAAACTTTGTCTTCAAGGACTGATATTCTGTTACATGATTTGGTCTACTGTTGAGGCTTTCCATTTTTATTTTTAAATTTCACTTATCAACTTATTCATTAAGATTTTGATTCTTTTTCTTTTTACCTCAGAGTTGAATTTCTCCTTTCATGCCTTAAATTCCTAGTTTTATTTAACTACCTAACTACATCACTTTCTTTACTTCTTTGAATATACTTTTTAAAAATAACTTAGACCTGTTCTTTCAAATTTTTTATGGGGAATTTTGCCAATCTTGGAGTCATACTAAAATAACACGGTGTTCAAGATGTTCTATTGCTTTGTTTTTCTTAAACATCTTGTGACCTTATGTTGATTTTCACACACCTGGTCAGTCAGTGTCTTTATTCTAATTTAGAATTTATTTTGATTTTATTGTGGAACCATAGAGAGGTCTTAAAATCTCTCATCAGCCAGTTCTGTCCCCAAATGTCCACAATAGGGGGGCATTAGACAAGGCTGACACTAGAATCCAGAAACTCAGTTCAGATCTCCTGTATGTGTGGTAGCAGGGACCCATGTAATTGAGCCATCACTGAAACCTCTTAGGGGTATTATTGGGTAGCTGGACTGGAAGTGGAACCAGGACCTGAAAATATCCCACTGTGATACAGGATACAGCAAGTTCCAGGTCTGTGTTCTTATGTTAGATTTCCATTATTTTCTTCACAGCCCCAGCTCCTGGCTCACCAGTCTCTACCTCCTGTGGTACTGTGCTGAGGCTGTACCATTGTTTGTACAACCTTTCTCCCACTTTAGTTTGAGCAGTTCCTGGGGTTTGAGAGACACCAGGTGTCTATGTAGCTAGGTTGTTGGTGGTGTTGATTTTGGGTTGTCCCTGCAGTCTTAAAGTGTTTGCCACACTGTATAAAATGGCACCTGATGTGTCACTACTACAGTTCTTGATCTGTTGGCTGTCAGGTCTGAGGGATACCTGGATCTATCTTGGGTGGAACCTGTAGGATACCATGTCATTGCAGTTCACTGAGCCAGGAATGAGTTCGTTCCTAGCTCAGAGCATGCACAGTCCTGTCCCATAGCTTTTGCCTCCCTACATAAATGGCACCAGTTCGGCTCTAGGGGGGCAGACGGGGCTATGATCCACCCTGTTCTCACATTGCCTGTCAGGGATCTGCTGCTCTGTCTCTGCTCCTGGTCAAATCAAGTAGACCAGCAGGATGGGCAGCTCTTTGGGTTTATCTCCTGAGTTTCCGGTGAATGCTTCTTTCCACTTCATTGCTGGTGGAGTTCCAGCTACCAGTGTGGTTCAGATCACTGTTCTCGATGCCTCTGGGGTATCAGTCACTGCAACGCCTCACTGTTGTCTGTTGCTTTCCCATGTCTGTTAGTCTCCAGGCGCCCCTGTGCTATTGTTTTGTCCTCTATTTCCTGGAGTGTGCCCTCTGCTCCATACTGACTAATGTTTCTGTTTAAATGTGTCCTTACCTTATACTGCCATCTTGATTCTCCTCCTCATTTCTTTATCACTGTCTTTCTCAATTCTCTATTGCTTTTGTAGTTCTTGTTTCTATCTGAACATCACGCACACATCCCTATTAGAATGTAGGGAGGCCTTGGACTAGTTTTGCTCACTGTTGGGATTTTGGCACCTGCACGTGTAGGCATTCAGGAAGCCTTTTGTTGTACAAATCAATCAGTTGAGGGTTCCTTTGCTCCCTGTGTCCTACAGTCAGACTTGTGCTGGTGGAGGCCTACCTCAGAACCAAAAACCCACCAGTGCAGATTCTGGCTCACCAAAAGGCCCAACCAACATGATCTTCCATTTAGGGAAGTTAGGGTCCTGCTATTTGAGCTTATTAATCACATCTTCCCAAACAGATTTAATTCAAGTTGGGCATCAGGTTGAGGCATGAAATGGTTATGCTTTAAGCGAAATCTATTAGAGCTTGGTTTGAATGTTTCTCACTGTACCAAGTTCATGTATTCAGTCTGCTGTGTTTTAGCACAACAGCTAAGGCCACTTGGAGTGCTTGCTGTTGGAGTGCATCAGTTTGTGTCCCAGGTCCTCTCTGCACCCATTCCTCACTTCCTATTCATGCATACTTGAGATGCAGCAGGTACAGATTGAGTGGATGCATTTCTGACACCCACACAAGAAACCTGGATTAAGTTCTGGTCCTCAGGCCTTTGGGGCATGAACTGGCTAAAGACACCTCTCTATCTCTCTGCTTCTCAAGTCAAAACAAAACAAAACAAAAATCCAAAAAACAAACCCTCATCAGAAATAGAAAGGTATTAGGTGTAGGATCCTGGGTGATGGATCGGTCACGGGGACAAAACCCTCTCCAAATGGAATTAGTGCTCTTACAATCTCCAGAGCACCACCTTTCCCCTGCCACCATGAAAGGACACAGCATAGGACCTGGTGGCAACCCGAGAGCCACCATCCACTGGACACTCAATCACCAGTACTATGATCTCAGACTTCCCAGAGTCGTGAGGAATTCACTTCTGTTGCTTCTAAGCTACCTAGTGCATTTTGTTATAGTAGCTCAAATGGACCAAGACGGGGCATCTTTCATATTGTCCCTTCTTGGTTGTGACTATTGAATATCCCTGTGTGAAATAAGATAATAGATTTGGAAACCTTACAGACTTTTTCCAATGCTGGATAGTAAAAACTCAAAACTCTAGAATGGTGGCTCTGAGGCTTAAGGGTTGGCATTGGAGTGAGCCAGTGGCTTGGCAGATAGTTAAGAGGGCCCAACAAAATATGATCTGCATCCAAATCTGGGCTGGAAGTTACTTCAGGATAATTTAGGTTATTCAGCTATATGCACACCGAGTACATCTGGCAGGGGGAGGACGGGCCAGGTTTGCTATGACATAGTCTAACCAATAGTCAGTTATATTTTCTGTTCCCTAAAGTCTGAGAACCCCTGCTGTTAGGAAAAGAAGCTGCAGTTTGTCACCACTTACTTGCCTAGGGATTGAGGTCACTACCAGTAGAGCCATTGGTACTCATGGACGCCCCCGGTCCCCACCCCAGAGACTGTGATGCTGTCGTTTGCATGTTGGGAGTTTTGCAAATATGTGGATTCTGACCTACCAAGTTTCTGTTTCACAAGGGGTATGGCAAGAGAGACTTCCTGACTGACAAATCTAACCCTGAGCTTTCTAGATCTTGCTGATCACAAAAACTTTCTTGGCTCTTCAGGTGCTGTCTTCAGTTTCAGGACCGGAAAAGATGCCATTGTCACGTTGATGTAACACTGTTTAATATTAAATGATTAGCCAGGTTCAAATCTCTCATGTGTATTTCTTTTCTTGCTCTTTTAAAGATTACCTTTTTTAATTTAAAAGGCAGAGTTACAACAGAGAGAGAAAACAGACAGATCTTCTGTCTGCTGGTGCATTCTCCAAATAGCTGCAGTGGCTGGAAATGGGCCAGTTTGAAGCCAGGAGCCTCCCTTGGGTTGTCCATATGGATACCAGGACCCAAGCGCTTGGGCCATCCTGTGCGGCTTTCCCTGGCCATTGACTGGGAGCTGGACCGGGAGTGGAGCAGCCTGGACCCGGACTGGTCCCCATATTGAATGCTGGCAATGTAGGTGAAGGTTTAGACTGAAACGCCGTGTTGCTGGTTCTTCTGTGGACTTTGTCTGAAAACATTTCCCCTACCTCTTTTTTTTCTGTTTTCTTCTGACCTGTACCTAAATCCTTCCCATGCTTCAAGAGCAAATTTAAGTCTTCAAATTCAGCAAACTCCTTTTGTTTTTCCTCCTTTGATTTCCCAAGCAGTTGTACCATACCTTTAACCATTTCAATGTGTTAAGATAAATGCATTTGAAATTGTTCACTCAGATCTGTGTCACTGTCATTCTGGAAATCCCCTTTGAGACATTGCCAGCCTGTGAATGTGGGACACTTCCTGTGGGAGCCAGCAGAGGGCAGCGGAACACCCGTGGCTCTTAATGGCTGTTTACCACCACTCTGGTCTAAGACTAGGAAAGTACAAGGGGCCATTTGTTGGGTCCCCAGTTGAGACCAAGCGGTTGCTATGTCTTCAGAGCTAATTCGGATCTCTTTCCTACCTTTCTGTGTTGGCCTTTGCTTTGTACTGTGTAGTCCTATTCCCTCCCAGGCACAGTCTTCTGTTACCTCTAGCTAAGCTAAGCCTCCAGACCTTTTTCTTTCACATAGGAATGGAACTCTCCTGTCTATTTTCAGTGTACTTTACTCAGCTGTGAGCTTGCCATTTCATCCCTATGAGCTCCTCCTCCTGTCCTGGAACACCCTGACATTGACCCTGATGGTGGGGAATTCCAGTCTGTGCCTGGAGAGGGAGACATTACATGGAGGGGATGGGGGAGGGGTATGAAGCGGGGGAGAGCAGAGGAAAAAACTGCCAGGAGTGATCTCATGACTCAGGGTTAGGGTTGGTTGCAATCCGAAGGAGTGAAATTCCACGCGCTTCAGGGACAAGCTCCGTCCCTTAAATGACTGCTAACAGAGTAGCTGGTGGTCCTGACTTGCAGGGGTTTGTGCACTGTTAGAACTGGTCATCTGTCAGCTGATACTGTCAGTGGGCTGTTGACTCACACATCTCTTACCCCCAGTCCTTACAGCTGGATTGGCTAGATAATTTATTAGGTCTAGGACAAGGTGAAAATATCACATCCCTGTATCCAAACATGAGGAAGGATTTTATGAATGACTAACAGCATTAAGCCAAATGTAGAGCTTATCTGAGAGTGGAACATATCTCTGAAGCCAGCCTTGCCCCACAACACGCACCAGAGAAGCGCCTGTTTGCTCCAAATCCATGACCTGGAGCAGGGGCTTTCCATATCAGATTCCTTTTCTGGCCTCGGAGACTGGGATCCCAAACAGGTGAGAGATCCAACGGGGAAGTGAGGGAGATTTTACTGAACAGATGTCTGGTGCGCACACTGTTTAAAGCTTTAGAGAACTCCAGAGTAAAGAAAGTGTATTCTCCTGGAACATACATACCTTGTAGTTAGGGAAGATGGCAGCCAGAAAACGGGCAAATGCCTGCCTTTGGATGTCCAATAACGTGCTATGGAGAAGCCAGCTGGATGAGAGCATAAGGGAGTGTCAATGGAAGGGGAGGGAGGGCATCTTGAGAACCCAAGAGAGGTGGTCAAAAAGGGCCTCCCAGGGTCAGTGCTGTCTGAACAAAGATCTGGAGGTGGTGAGGGAGCTGAGTCATGCAGCTGTTTGAAGGATAAGCATTTGGGCAGAGGGAACTGCAAGTGCGAAGATCTTGAGACAGCTCAAGTTTCAGGAATATAGGATGGTTGGCCCACATGAGTATAGGCTGGAGGCATGATGGGAGGGGAGAGCAGACACCAAGAGCTTGCACAGTGAAGACTTTGGATTTCACACGGGATAAGATGGATGCTGTGGAGGGAGTAGAGGGGCCACCCATGACCTCCTTCGGGGTTTAGGGGTCCCCTCAGGCTCTGCAGAGGCATACAAATGAGAGTCGACAGAGGAAAGGCTTTTGCCGTAATCCAAGTAGGTTCGAGCAAGGTGTTCATGGTGGAAGTGATGGGAAGTACCTGGATTCTAGAAAAGTCTGGATCTGGCTTTATTTACCACTGTAATTCTGCTGTCACACATGATCTAGCATAAGTATGTGCTCCGTAAATCAAGATTTCATAAGCCAGGGAGTGAATAAGAGTACTTAAAAATCATGGAAAATGGAATTTAAAGACAAATTTCAGTGCAAAGAATTTTTGAAATCTATGCAGTTTCTTCGTAATACACATTTTCATGAACGTTTTGAGATAGAATAAGATTTTTTTGTTTAGAGCTGTAAACACTAGAAGGATGAAGACAGAATGTAGATTTTATCACTTAGATTTTCCCACAACCTTCCTCGTATTAGATTTGCTTAGATGCAAAGGATCAGCTGGCATGAGATAATGTGTGTCTCAAAGACAAGCAGCCGGAGCTTGTATATGCCGAATCGAGCAATCTGCCTGTATTTTTAGTGTGTGGTCAATAGGTGGCACTGTGTCTTGACAGGGCTCTGTTCCCTACCGGGTGATGATACCGCAGATTCAAGCGCTAAGTGCAGTTTAACTGGAGTCCATATTTAGTCTATTGAAAGTGAGATTAGTTTTCTCCAGCAATTTGGTGGGGCTGTCTTGGAATTACATATGAAACTAACGTTTGCAAATGTCATTCTTCCTTAGGCAGATCATTTACATGTTATTTAAATGATGGGGAATGCATCTCCATATTGGAATAGAGCAGTGCCCACGTGCTGCAGAAGCCCTCAATGCTGGATGACTATTTTATTTTCTCCATGTGATTCTGGTATTTGTGTAATTTCTTTTTTTTTTTTAAGATTTATTTTTATTATTTTTTTTATTGGAAAGGCGGATATGCAGAGAGGAGAGAGAGGAAGATCTTCCGTCCAATGATTCACTCCCCAAGTGAGTGCAATGGCCCATGCTATGCCGATCTGAAGCCAGGAGCCTCTTCCGGATCTCCCACGCGGGTGCAGGGTCCCAAAGCCCTGGGCCGTCCTCGACTGCTTTCCCGGGCCACAGGCAGGGAGCTGGAAGGGAAGTGGGGCTGCCGGGATAGAACTGGTGCCCGTGTGGGATCCTGGGCGTGCAAGGCGAGGACCTTAACCACTGCGCCACCTTGCCGGGCCCCTGCAATTTCATTTTTAAAAGATTTATGTGAATGTCAGATTTATAGAAAGGGAAAGCCAGCCATCTTCTGTCCACTGGTTCACTCTTCAGATAGCAGTAATGGTCAGTGCTCAGGCAGGTCAAAACCAGGAACGCTGTGTGGGTCTCCCACATGAATGGCAAGGGCTCAAACACATGGACTATCTTTTGTTGTTTTTCCTGGGCTGTTGGCAGGGTATTGGATTGAAAGTGAAGAGTCCAGGACATGAACTGGCACACATGTGAGATGCTGGTGTCACAGGTGGCAGTTTTATGTGCTACACCACTGCATGTATTTTCTGGATATATATTTGGATGCTATTGCAATAAGATACCTAAGGCATGACTATTTTACTGAATTCTGTAGAGAGACAGAAGCATAACCGGGGCAATAAGGAGAGAGGCCATCCAGGGGAAATAAGGCTGTGGTAAAATGAAGAGGCTGTGGGTTTTTGAGGGCACCCTCTTTCATCTTTGTCATGATCAGAGACATCTGTCCAAAGGACAAACTGTTAATTGACCGACCTGCTCTGTCCCCATCCTGCTTGGCACTGTCCTCTTGCAGGCTGTGTTAGGCTTTCTGCCAGCCCTTCCCCCACATCAACCACTCGGCAAGTGTGTGCTGTGTGCCTGCTGTCATGCAGGCAGTGTGTTGGTGCTGGGGAGCTGGGGTGTGCAACCAGGTGCAGTTTCCATCCTCACATTCTCCTGAGAACGAGTCTCCTCAACGGAGTTTTTCCTCTTTGGGACTTGCCTGAAGGATTGCTGTAGCCCAAGGCTGGGAAATGGGACTTCTGTATTTTGACCTCTCTGCCATCATATTGGCATTTTGTCATCTTCTGAATAACAAGATGGCTCAAAGAACTTTGTCATTCAAGGAAGGCAGAAAGGAATGCACCCGTGATGTCTGTTCCTTTTTATCAGAAGCAGTCATTTTCCCAGAGGCTGTTCTGGCTTTCCGATGACCACATTTTTCTTTAAAAAGGAACTGGGAGAAAGAGTACCTGGCTTTAGGGAATGGTTTGGTAAATGACCCTTGAGTGGTACTCTCTATCTGGTTGAATCATCATGTCTATATCAGCTTCCAGGCCATTTCTTCCCTGCCTCTTTCCTGTTATCATCTGGATGACTTCTACTTTGCTATTGGTGACTTCTTGGGCTCGGAGTTGCTTGCCTTCCACCAATCCTCCTTGTACTCCTCCTGGGCAATGCCTTAAGCAGTGAATGTGGAATAATAAATTTCACCCAAACTTTCGCTTTCTTCTGCATTCTCCTTACTGGCTCATGAAAGTCTTGCAACAGTCATTGTAATTGAGATCATGGCAGTCTTCCTATGCTTCTTTCATCCCAGAGGTTCCTGGGACCTGCTTAATGTGCCTCTGGACTAGGTCTCATAGCCTTCTGTTTCTTCAGGGCCATAGCTTTTCTTCTATTCCTGATTTGCTCTTTCAATCGACTCTCCAAATGGATACAACTGTGAATATCTAATTCTAGTGTTTGAATTAGAGATGCTGAGATTTAATTCCTATCTGCTGGCTGGCTCCCCTTTGCCCATGTGGCTGGGGCTGGACCAGTTTGGAGCCAGGAACCAGAAGCTCGGTCTCCTTCATGAGTGGAAGAGACTCAATTACATGAGCTATTATCTGCTGTTACCCAGGATGTGCATCTGCAGGGAGCTGGAATCAAGCCCGAAGCCAGAACTGAAGCCTTGATACTTTGACAAGGGAGGGAAATATTCCAGGCAGCATCTACTAGGCCAAAAGCTTGCCCCAATTTATAATTATATAATTTGATGGGGTTGGGCTTCTTTGGGCAAAATCATTCATGGTTTCTGACTGCCTTCCTATAAAAGCATGACATTCAAAATTCTTCCTGCCTAACCCATCATTGAGTCTGATCTCCTCCATGCTGTTCACCCTTGTTACTCTAGGTTTGCAGTATCCCAAATAGATCTCAGGCCTTTGCATGTCCTCCTGTGCTGAGCACCTTTGGTGAGTCGAGCTCAGCTCCAGCTTCTTCAGCTTGCCTCCCTCAGTCTCCCAGATGGAATGGCCACCCTGCTTTCCTTACTCTCATCACACAGCTTGCATCATATCTGTGGCACTTTGGCTTGAGAGTCAGTCCCCTTTAACAGAGGACAGGGCCTTGGCTTTGGCTGTGCATCTCTGGTAACTGCAGGAGTGCTGGCTTGCAGCGGCAGGTGCCTACTACAGGTTGTTGGACAAACATGTTTGAACTATTGTGGAGAGCCATGGAAGAAGCATTCTGAGTGTTGTACTTTTGGTGCCTTCTTAACATGTGGTAAATATGAATCCTGAAAGTTTAGTGAGGAAAACTTCAGAGAACAAATGTTTACCACAGTGTAGAGTTCTGCAGTTTCCAGGATCGGAGGTGGTGTGTGTGGTTGATGTTTTTAGAACAAGGCAATGGCTCAGCCCTGTGGGAGCAGATTGCATGAGACAAGCACCCAGAATGGGGGAGATGATGCTGCCAATCTGTCGGATTTCATCATCTGCTGGTCCTGGGCTGGCAGCATGCTTAATATAAGCCTCTTGCGCTTACATCTTGTGGGGAACTGCCTTCAGATTCCATCTTCTACAGTGCTTATACAACCCGATGCCTAAAAAGAATATTTTAAGAAAGCATATTATTTATTTTGAGTTTGCTAAGAGAATCTTGGTGTATTTTTATTGTTGTTGTCAAGCACAGATTCTGATCATTTCTGCCCTGTGATGCAATGTTTAGGCATGGAGAAAAGGCACATCTCTTTCGTAGGTTACTTCTTAAGCAAGACTCTTTTTCTGCTATATTTCTGAAATTATAACGCTATAATTATGAAGAAGCAGTTTAGGGAGTAGTCCATTTATGACTCAAGGATAGACAGAGCTGTGACTGTGATTGAAAGGGAAACCTACTTGCTGTTGGGTATTGGCAAATAAAATGCGGATGGCTAAGTTGTTGGCATAAACTTGCATGAAGCAGTGGGGTGTGTGTGTGTCTGTATTTGGTTCAGAAACTACAACAAAACCTCTCAAGTTTAGCAAACCAATGGGAAGGACATGGCAAAGCTGAACCCAAATCCACCATGTTTACGTATTTTATGCCTTTTGTGCTAATGGTGTTGTGGGCTAGCTCTCTTTTAACACCTAGGTAGTTCTTCACACAGTTTGTTAGAAGACCTTTAAATATTGTCCCTTGAACATTATTGTTAATTTTGCAGGCAATGCTCCATTTTCTAGCATGCTGCAAAGGCAACCTTCAGTGAGGATTGAATTACTGTTTTAAAGCAGTGGGGTCTGAGATGATGAGGTTTTACTGGAATTTTCCTATTTTCCTGCCATACGAGTTAATGATTATGCTTTTCACCAAGTTGAAACAAAGCCAACCAGTCATATCAACGTGATATCGTAGGGGCTCCCTCGGTATACTCTTCTACTTTAAGTGAAGACATTAGCAATGGGTAATTGCTGATGAACTAGAATGCACTGTTAAGGAAAATTTGATCTTCCATTTTAGAGATGAAAAATGACATGCTCATGATTAAAGTATATCATCTCTTCTACATTCACATATGGCTCTGTGTGAAGACAGTTTTAAATGGGTAACTTGGCAGGAAAGTCAGTGGTAGGAGATGATTTTACAGGAGCCAGAGTGTGTGTGACAGAGCAAGCTCAGACACAGCAGTCTGACCTCTTTGGGTTGAATACTGAGAAAGGACCGTGTGTGTTTCCTGACGCTGTTCCAAGGCAACAGCATTAAAAACAAAAAATTCTTTGTTGATGTGGTGAATGTCAAATTGAAGAAGAATGCGGTGAGCATCGCTGTTGTGTCGTGAATTGCATTCAGCTTCATGTGAGTTATGGCTTAATTGCTGCTAGGTGACCTTTCTTTCTTTTCTCTTCCACTTAAAAGATTAAGCTTGATTCAGGGCACAGTTGAAGAGAGAACAAAGAGTCAGTAAGTTAGCAGCATTATCTGTTGAGTCATGAGAAAATAAGGGCTTATGCATACATAGAAACATCTCAGCCTGGCACACACGAGTGTGTCCCTTAAATGCCAAAGGCATGGCTGCTTCTGCCTCCTTCCTTCTTTAAAGGTTTAACACCAGGCACTTGGGTGCTTGTGTCCTGTCTGTTATGATTTGAGAGCAGTTAATCTTCATTAACTGAGCAGATTGCAAAACACACCATGGTGGGTAGCTTATTTGCTCCTTGTATTAAGCATGGGGATCAGGTCTTCCCTGTTGCTAGCATCCCTTCCCTCTACAGCATGGGTGGTCTTCTTCCTCATCCCACCTCTTGCAGAAAGGACCTGAAAGGCACAGCAAGTTCTCCGCTTCCCTGAAGGATTTCCCAACAGTACAGATCTTGTGATTCAGATTCCTCAAGAAGATGATGCCCTCCTTAGTCAAGGTGATTGATTTACTGATTTGAGCACAAAATCGTAGGTTTGTTCACTTACTGACTTCAGATTTGGGTGCCTTCTTAGGCTAAATGGTTCCGCTATCCTGTTTATGTTCATTGAAGTCTTGTTGAGCCTAGAAAATGTGCTGGTTAAGATCTGGTGAAGGTGAGTAAGCTGCAAAATTTTTGGATTCACACTGTTAATACTCCCGCTCCTGATGAAGAAAAAAAGCCAATTTAGTCCTGCAGGTGTCTAGAAATTTCCAGCTTTTCTCGCCAACCTTGGCATCCGAATCTCAGCCCTATACATCTGCCTGCATTCCTCATGAGGGTGCCCAACCTTTTCATAGGTCAGCCTCCTCTTGTCTTTTGCTGCATCTTTTGGGCAAATTTCCTTCTTAGGTGCTTGATCTTCAGCTCTGAAACTCCTCCACTTTTTCTTAAGTGTTTAAGAAACACTTAAGGCGGCTCAGCAGAAAACCACTTAAGGCGGTTCAGCAGGAACTTCCTTCTCCTTTCTTGCATCCTCCACGGTTCCAGTCATGAAAGTGTCCCTGTCTTTTGTAGTTGATATTTTCCCATTCCTTCCCATTGGCAAAAAATTCATCCTTATTCCTCTGGGACTGCCCATGAAGGTCACCTATGGCGTTGTTGAACCCAAAGCTCATTTCCCAGTCTTCATCTTGGATGAACTTGCAGAATCAGTCTGGTTTCCCTCCTGCCTCACTGGCTACTTTACTGGAGATAGTAGCAGCTTACATCTTTTTATGGACACGTCCAGGGCTCAGCCTGTTGAGCTTGGTTTTAGCCATCGGGAATCTCACCTGGTCTCATGCTATAGCTGCTGGCCACTTTCACACTACAAGCTCACCCTTGATATTAGTTCCCAGACTGATTCAGCCATTGATTGCACATCTCAACATTTCTGTCTTCCCATGTCCAAAACTAAATTCCAGGTGTTTCTTTCACATTGGTTTTCCATGCATTCTTTGGCATCTCAACTAAGGACAGTATCCTTCTTCAGATATCTGTAAGCCATTTGAATTTGTTTTTTTGAAAAATTTCTGTTCTTTCTTCACCCATTTCTTCATAGCATTGTTACTTTTGCTATTGTTGAGTTTCTGAATCTCTTTGTAAATTCTGGGTATTAGATCCCTATCTGTTAGGTGGTGTGCAAAGATTTGCTCCCATTCTGTTGGGTTGCTTCTTAGCTTTGTTTCATTTGCTGTGCAGAAGCTTCTTAGTTTGATGTAGTCCCATTTATTTATTTTGACTTTGAGAGCCTTTGTTTTTGACTTTTTAAAGAAGTCTTTTCCATTCCCTATATCTTGATGACTGCTTCCAATGTTTCCCTCTAATAGTTTGAAGGTTTTTGGGTGCAGATTTAGTCCTTGATCCATTTAGAGCTGATTTTTTTTAATAAGGTGAAAGGTATGTGGGGGTCTTGCTTCTTAATTCTGCAGTCTGAAGGGGTGGAGACATTCTTGACTCCTTCCTTTTGCTGGCATTCCACACCTAACACTTGAAGCTATCCTGATGTCTGGAATCATTTTTCACTCCACTGACACCTTTTAGACTGATTCACCAGTATCGCCTGTGCATACTGGTGCAGTGCCTTTCTCCTGGTCTCCAAACTTTTCTGTTTTCTTGCTCTTTACTGTGCCCAGACAGGAAGATCATCTCAATTCTGTTTCAAAGCTTCCAGGGACTAGTCATTTTCCTGTAAAGGTCAAGACCCATATAGCAAGCTCTGTAAGCCTTGACATGATTGGTCCCGTTTCTTTCCCATTCCTTCCCTGACTTCATCTCCCACCATTCTTCCTGTCGCTCATTCTCTCCAGGTCCAATGGCCTCTTGGCTATGCCTGAGTGTTTCACACGTGTTTCCATTTTGGGACCTTAGCACCTGGTATTCTTTCTGCTTGACCTGTTCTCCAACACTGGTGTCATTAACCCCCTCACTTCAAAGGTCACTTTCTTCCTGAGGCCACCCTGATTATCCCAGTCAGCGGTGCAGTTAGCTATTTTCAGCCCTCCTGACCCCTTGACTCTGTTATATCCCCTTTAACTTTTGTTATCTAGGGAGATCCTGTAGAATTTTTTTTTTAGAATGTTTTAAAAATTACTGTAAGATTTATTCAAAAGGCAGAATCACACACCCATTCACCCACCCTTTCTGTTTGCTGGCTCACTGCTCATGTGGCCACACTGCCTGCGAGTGTGCCAGGGTGAGGCCAGGAGCTCCATTCACCCACCCTTTCTATTTGCTGGCTCACTGCTCATGTGGCCACACTGCCTGTGAATGTGCCAGGGTGAGGCCAGGAGCTCCATTCACCCACCCTTTCTGTTTGCTGGCTCACTGCTCATGTGGCCACACTGCCTGCGAGTGTGCCAGGAGCTCCGTGCAGAACTCCCTCATCCCTTGTGAGTGTAGGGGCCATTTTCTGCCGCCTTCCCAGGCATACCAGGGAGCTGGATAGGAAGTGAGCATCTGGGACTCAAACTGCTGCTCTGAGATGCTGGTATCGCAGGTAGCAGGCTACCGTGCTATGCCACAGCACTGGGTCCTATTTTTTTTCTTGTTAACCTTTCCCACTGGCATATTGTCTTCATGTGGATGGAGATGTCATTTATTTTGTATTCCAGTCCTGTAGTGTGATAGTACATGTACATTGTAAGTTTTCTGTGTTTCTTGAGTGAACAACTGAAAACTGATGCTCTGGGCTGCAGGCTGCCTTGCTCCCAGGGATGATGACTCGTGTTCTCTCCAGCCTTTGTTACCGAGCTTACTTTCTAAAGTGTTTGTAATGAGGCAACAGTGAAGTTACCTTTAAGGTGGTTTCAGAATGAGGGAAACAATAGCACACACCTTGCCTTCTGTTGTGGGGTTGACTGGGACGGAGCTGGGAAGTCAGAGGGCCTGGTCCCATGAATTTTGCATTATGATAGTTTTGTTTCATTTGATTTCAAGAGTATTCCATACATCTAAAATTTTCCTGATTATTAACTTAGTGGGAAGATACAGTGTTATTGATCCAGCCTCACAAATGGATATGGATAAACATGAAGGTTATCCTGGACTGCTTTTAAGCAGCTAAGGTTAAGATAATGGTTCAGGGCATAGGCATGGGGCTGGCATTGTGGTGCAGAACATTGAGCCCCTGCCTGCAATGTCAGCATCCTATGTGAGCACAGGATTTAGTGCCATCTGCTCCACTTCTGATCTGGTTTCCTCCCATACACCTGAGAAGGTAATGGAAGATAGCCCAAGTACATGGGTCCCTGCCCACGTGGGAGACCTGCATAGAGTTCCATGCTTCTGACTTTGGCTTGTCCTAATTCTAGTTGTTGTAACCATTTGGGAATGAACCAGTGGATGGATGATTTATGTCTCCTCCGCTCACTCTCTCCTTGCAACTGCCTTTCAAATAAGTAAGTAAATCATAAAAGCACAGGTGTGGGTGAGACTGCCCAGCCTAGTCCTAGCACTGGCTTTTCCCAGTGCCAGGATTCACTTAGTTTTGCTGAGCCTGAATAAAATCGAAATAGTAACAAGACTTGAATCTCTAATGGCAGTTGTTTTAAAGAATAAGAGTTAATAAAGAATGGGTCCTGGAACAATGGTTCAGTGGCTAAATTCTCACCTTGCAAGCGCTGGCACTGGTTTGTCTCAGTTGCTCTACTTCCCATCCAGCTCCCATGTGGGCAGGGCCACTGCTTGTGGCCTGGGAAAGTAGTTGAAGATGGCCCAAAGCCTTGAGACCCTGCATCTGCTTGGGAGACCCAGAAGACGCTTCTGGATCCTGGCTTCTGGTTTCGGATTGACTCAGCTCTGGCCCTTGTGGCCACTTGGGGACCACACCAGCAGAGGGAAGATCTTTGTCTCTCCTTCTCTCTGCATATCTGTCTTTCCAATAAAAACAGAGCTAATAAATAAATAATTAAATCATGATGGAACTTCAATTTGTGAAAATATGCAATAAAAATTTAAGTTTAGAGGCCAGCATTGTGGGACAGAGGGTTAAGCCATTGTCTGCTTTGCCGGTGTCCCGTTTCAGAGCACTGATTTGAGTCCCAGCTCTTCCACTTCCCATGCAGCTCCCTGCTAATGAGCCTGCAAAGGCATAGGATGATGGCTCAAGTGCTCTTCCAACCATGGGAGAGACTCAGATGGAATTCCAGGCTCCTGGCTTTAACCTGACCCTCCCCTGGGCCTTGTGGCCAAATGGAGTGAACTAGTAGGGGTTCTCTGTTTCTCCTGTTTCTTCACCTTTCATATAAACAAATTATTTTATTTAAAAAAAATCTTATTTTGGTGCAAAACTTTTTTGAGCAGTTGGTATTTGGTGCAGTTGCTTAGTTGCAACTTGGTATGCCCAATTCGTGTCTCTGCCTCTCTGCTTTTCAGCCAGCCTTCTGATCATGCACATCATTAAGGCAGCAGATGGTGGCCCAAGGATGCAGGTCCCAGCCACTTCTGTGGAAGACCTGAATTGATTTCCCAGCATCCGGCTCCAGCCTGGTGCAGCCCTACTACAAGCATTTGGGGAGTAATGGAGAATCTCCTTCTGCGCCTCCATCTCTTTCCGCCTCTCACGTAGAACAAAAAAAGTTAATCTGTGCATGGTGGGTTCTTCAAGAAGTTAATGAAAAATATGTATCATGAAGTCATTGTATTGATTTGAAATCTGTTTTGCACCATAACCAACTTATCTTTTAATCTCGTTTCATGGTGTTTTTGGAGGAAACTTATACCCAGCCATCGCATCACTGCAGTACTGTTAGAAATGCAGGGTCCCTGGCCTGGCTCCAGATCTGCTGAAGCAGAGTGTGAGCATATGGACATGACCCCTAGGAGCTTGCTGTGCACATTTGACAAATTATCTTTAAACAGCGTCTAGCATGGATCAGGTAGGATGGGTATCAGGTAGGATTTGGGAGTAGTTTTGGTTTATGCTGGTCAGGCCTCTAATGTTTGTTGTTTGTGTCCAGTAAGCAGTAGTGTGATCTCAGCCATGCCACTCATCACCTGCCCCTGGGGCTTTAGCTTCCTTGTCAATGACACAGCAAGTCGGAAATGAGCAATTTCAGAAGCATTATGCTGTCTCTGACTGTTGAATTTTGTGTTGCTTATTCAAATCACATGTTACTGAGAATGGAGTTAAAAGACCAAGATTTCTTCTGGTACCTGGCTAGGATGAAGGTCTTGGGAAAATGTCCATGAACACTCCTTGTGATGCAAGGTGATTGTGCCAGAATTTGATTTACAACCCCTGTGTATTACCCTTTGACGTGATTACCTCCTACACCATACATCAGAGTAAGAAACTTGAAATGATTAATCTTCTCACAAGTGGTCAGTAGCCAGAAGCTCGGCTCTAAGAAGACAGTTTTGATTTTTATAGGCCAGGAAAGTGAAGGATGGTGTTGCTCTTAAACATTCTCATGATTTCTAATCCAGTTTTCCAGAATCCTTACTCCATGAACCAAGTACGGGCCCAACTTCTTGGGGTCAGGTTTTTCACTTTGATTGGATTTGAAAGGCAGATGTGGCAGGGGGCAGGAAGGGGGAAGTGGTGGAGAGAGAGAGAGGGGATAGAGGGAAAAAGAGGGAGTTCTCGTTCCCATTGATTTACAATAGCAGAGTCAATGTCAGACTGAAACCAGGACCTGGTAATTCAGCTGAATTCTCCTGTGTAGATGCCAGGGACCGAAACGTTTGAGCCATCACCTGCTGCTTCCCAGAGAAAGCATTAGTAGGAAGTAGGAAGCCAGAATAGGAAGCAGAGCTGGGACTGTGCCACAGGGCTGGTCCCTGTTGACCCATCTTGATTTGACCCTAAATCATCTATTCACAATTGAATTGCACTCTCCATTCCCCACTTCCACAGACAAATACATATTGTGAAGTTCTGTCTCATGAAGTGGGTGCATTTGGAGTGCAGACTTGCAAGGAGACACTAGGAGGAAGTAAGGTCTTGGGCGTGGGTCCCTGATTTAAGATGTCTGGTGTCTTTATCAGAAGAGGAAGAGAGACAAGAGTCCTGGATCTCCCTTTACCCTCAGACAAGAGGCCAAGTGAGGCCTCAGCCAGGAGCACTGCCCCTAAGCCAGGAAGAGGTCTTACCAGAAACCGACCCTAAAGGCAACCTGATTCTAGATGTCAGCCCTCAGGACTGTGAGGAGGTAAATGCTGAAGCCACGCAGCCTGGGACATTTGAAAAAAAACAAACATTGTATATATTTAAGAGTTAGAAAATGAGAGGCAGGCTGATCAGTCTTTTGTGGATTTGCTCCCCAGATGACTCTAACAGCTGGATCTTGGTTAGGTTGAAGCCAGGAGCCTGAAATTCCATCTGGCGCCCATACTTGAGTGGCAGGCGCCCGAGCCCTTGGACTGTTTTCTGCTACTTTCCCAAGTGCATTTTCAGGGAGTTAGATTGCGAATGGGGCAGCCAGGACTCCAGCAGGAGGCTAATGTTGTAGGTTGTGGCTTAACCCTCAGTGCCACAATGGTGGCCTTCCAGCCTGTGATATTTGGTAAGAGCTTGAACAAATGCATAGCTCATCTTTCTAGCTTTCTAGCTGCTCCTGTTGGGTGCCTGTTTTTGCCCATATATATATGCCCAGGACCTGTCAGTTTTCAAATCTTTGATCCTAGATCCTCTTAGAATAACTTGCTTTGTATCGCTGATGTCAGAGTCTTCCTTGGTTTTCACAGCCCTATTCAAATGACATCTTTTCTAGAAAGCCACCTGAAGTGTCTCCTGCAAATCCCTGGCCATTTGGAGCCTGGGAGTGTGGCTTTATTTGGAAATGAAATGTAAAGGCCATTGTCTTGTGTCTTTAGAAGGAAGAGAAGAACAGATTCTAGGGAGGTCATGGAGCCAACTGGAGTGAAGCTACTGCCAGTCAAGGTTGCCAGGAGCCAGCAGCAGCTGAGATGGACAAGGAAGGGGTTCCCTTTGTCATGGCTTTGGAAGGAGCATGGCCCTGCTAATGGCAGTTTTGGACTTTTGCCTCCACAAGTGGGAAGGAATCACTTCCTTCTGTCTTAAACCATGGTGCCTGGTAATTACTTCAGGCAGGTCATAAGCTCTCTCTGCTCCTCTGGGGGAAATTCTGTGCCTCCCCCATTTTTATTCCTCTTTATTGGTTTGGGCTTCAATCATTGTCAACACTAAGACTGTGAGTCCTAGAGCAGAGAATCTCTGAGCCAACAAGCACTCCTCATGGAGCCTTGCACATAGCCATTTGTGGCCTTCAAAATCTGAAATGGATGGGAAGTTATCTAAGGGAAACAGTGCTTTTCCTGAGGACAAGTGTGACAGAGCCAGTCTGATTCAATTCACATGGAAGAGTGTATCTAAGGATGAGAAGTTCTCATGTAGTGGACTAGTGCTTGTTTCTGCAGTTCTTCATGAGAATAGAGTATCCAGTAGAAAGGAAACAAAACTGAGACTATAGGACTTTGGGATGTGAGTCCAGGTCCTGCTTGTTACTGGGCAGGATATCTAAGGGCAGCGACTCTGAGATTCATTGTCAATATTAAAGTGAGGAGTGGGCATTGTGGTGTAGTAGGTTGATCTGCTTCTTGGGATGTCCACACTCCACATTGGAGTGCCTGGAATTGAGTTCCACCTTCACTTCTGGTCTAGAGGCCTGCTAATGCACAACCTGGGAAGTACCAAGTGATGGCCCCAGCCAACCATACAGGAGTTTGGGTTGCAGTCCCTTACTTTGGGTTGTCCCAACTCTAGACGTTATAGGAAGTTGGAGAGTGAACCAATGGATGAAAGAGCTCTTTGTCTCTCTTCTCAGTCTGACTCTGACCTTTTTTTTTTAAAGTTATATATTTTACTTGAAAGAGTTACACATACACACACAGAAGGACAGAAAGAGAAAGTCTGCCATTTACTGGTTCATTCCCCAAATGGCCACAACGGCTGGAACTGGGCTGACCCAAAACTGGGAGCCAGGAACTTCTTCCAGATCTCCCACATGAGTTCAGGAGCTCAAGATCTTGGACCATCCTCTGCTGCTTTCCCAGACCACAGGCAGGGAGTAGGATAGGAGGTGGAGCGATGCCCATATGGGATGCCAATGCTGCAGGCAGAAGATTAGCTTGCTACATCACCAGGCAACCCTCATCCCTGCCCCTCTCTGCCTTTCAAGCAAAAATAAGCAACATTAAAAAATTAGCATTGTAGCACAGAAAGTTCAGCCTGAGGCTCTAACATCCCATAGCAGAGTGCTGATTGGAGTCCTAGCTGCTCTGATTCAGAGCTAACTCCCTGTTAAAGCTCTTGGGAAAGACAGTAGATGATGGTCCAAGTGCTTGGGTCCCTGTCATCTATGTGGGACATGCAGGTAGAGTTACTGGCTTTGTCCTGGACCAGACTTGACTGTTGGGGAAAACAAACCATGGATTGTGGGTCTTTCTCTGAAGTTAAAGGAAGTGGTAACTCACCTGTCTACTGGACTTGGGTGGACCCCTAGTGGGAGCCCTGGAGTCCTTCTTACTCACTTGAGATAGCACAGGGAGTAGGAAATGGGGAAGTCTCTGATCTTGCAGAAACCCACCAATGAGCCCACGGAATGGAACAGATCACTAGATCAAGGGCCAAACCATTGCCAAAGACACAATAAGAATGTTGTAAACCACATGGAACACGTTCCTGAAATGGCTCCTAATATTTATTTGAAAGAAGAAAGAGTCTGGACTTAATTTGATCTCTAATACTACAACAACAAGGTGGAGGAGTGCACCATGAGGGGAGGGCACGGGGAGGGGTTGGAGGAATCCCAGAGCCTATGAAACTGTGTCACATGCAACGTAATAAAAAAAATTTTATTTGAAAGGCAGATTTATTGAGGGAAGAAGAGATAGAAAGATCTTTCATCTGCTGATTCATCTTCCAAATAGACCCAATGGCCAGAGCTGAGCTGTTCTGGGCCAGCAGCTTCTTCCGGGTCTCCCAGGTGGGTGTAGGATCCCAAGGCCTTGGGTCATCCTCTGTTACTTTCCCAGGCCATAAGCAGGGAGCTTATGGGAAGTGGAGCAGCTGGGACATGAACTGGTGCCCATATGGGATCCAGGAGCTTGCAGGGATTGGATCAGCTAGTTAAGCCAGTTTTTCAGGGCATGAAATGTCTCTTTGAAGTTTATTTTGAAGAATGTGGTGAAGAACTTTCGTAGTTACACTTGGACAGGGACAGTTTCCAATAACATTTATTTAGGGCTTGGGTTGTTGGGTCATGTTATACTTTAAAATTTAAAATGTATGATTGTGGATTCTCAAGGCAAATAGATGAGGCAGAGTTGCCCAGGAAGGCATTGATGAATTGGTAGCTTTTACTGGAAGAGTGAAATGGAGGAAGGTGTCTGTGATGTCAGGAAGACTTTGACAACCTAGTCTCGAACCTTAAAGTACTAATGGCTAACTGTGGGAATCCTAGGTGCTTGTCAGGGATGGGAGGGGAGAAATATGTTCCGGATGCTGTAGAGCCAAGGCACAAGATAACTTTAAAATGCCCTTGCCCTAAGTGGGTGCCTGAAAGTGCTTTACAACTAAACTAAACATAATATACAAATGAGGGAACCTGGTGTTCTAACATTTTGAAATGGAAACCTGTTTCACTTTCTCCAAACAGGAAAATGCTTTGTGGAGAGATTCTGTGGTTGTGGCATGGAGTATGTTTTTCAAGATGTGCTTTGCTGGGTTAGGAAGAGCTGTGTCTTTAAATGATTTGACGGGACATTTTTTAAGCAACTCAGCACTTGGCAGCTCTCATCTTGACAAGCAGGAGCAGGTGGGTGGCTCAGGCTTCTCAACCTTGAGGAGATGACCCCAAATGACTTTGTGTTTTCCTGAGAGCTGCAAGAGAAAATAAGGGTTAACTCAAGCACTTGGGAAAACTACCTCCATGGCTCTGGTGGAGGAGAGAAGAATGTGTGACAGGCAGAAGCCAGGCAGCAGGAAAGCACTGTGATGATAGAGGCTTGGAGAAGCAGTCTGCAAGGAGTCCCTGAGGCTTGGGGGCAGCTGGAGAGGGTGGTTACTGTTTCAGAGGAATTAAACCCACCCAGCAGTCAGTGCGTACACCATCAGGAATACTTCTGAGACTCTAGAATGTGAGATCTTTTTCTGTCTTTCTACAATTAGGCAAGAGACCTACCACACGGAGTTAATACACCTGCACAGGGGGCTGAAGCCTTGTCTAAACTTTGGCAGGTGCTACATGCTTTGAAAATTATGCAACTTTTCTGAAAATTGTTTCAACATGTAGCCATTTTGATGTCATCTTTTGCTTTTTGCTCCAATTCTGTTTTCTTCATGGGTGTCTGTCTCTCTCTCTCTCCTGCTTCCTCTAATCTCTGTCCCTGCCAGTGCGGGTAAAGTTTCTGGCACTTGACTTGTTTGCCAGGAAAAAGACAACTGTGTGTGAAGGAGAAAGCACTTTCCTGCTCACTCTGCTGCCCCAGGATCCTGCACTCTGAGCAGGCAGAGAGAGCTGTGAGCTACACAAGCAGTTCTTCTGTCTGGGAAAGGGGGGTGGCCCACCTCAGGCCCAGCTTTTTAGGGTGGGTAGGCTCAGGGGTGTCAAGTTTTGAAATTTGAGGTTTGCTAAACTTTCTTAACCTCTTGTCAAGTTAACCATTTGCTTAACATTTTGCACTGTAGATCAACCCAGCGTCAAGTACTGTAAAAGTAAGACTTACTTGGAAATCTTAGAAATGATGAATTAAACAGATTCATATTGCTGCTAAAGAAGGCAGGGAAGCTGATGCTTATGTTAGTGAACTGTATTCTTTTAATACAAAAATGGCAAAAAATCTTTGATGGGGAAATTTCTGCTAGAGTTGAAGGAGTTGTGTGACTAAAGGAAGGTAAAGTATGCACAAATTTAGTAAAAATGCCCAGAAGCCAGCGGCTTGATCACCTCTGGATGTTTATCTCGTGTTCTGGCACAGTGTGGATCTGTTCCACACTCCTGTAGTCAGAGGATGAAGTTCTGAGCTCTTTATTTAGAGGAACATTAAGCCCGTGACTATAAAGTAAGTTAAAAAAATATCACATAAATTAGAAAACACAAAAGGGAAGGGGGAGGGAGGAAAAGAGGAATTGTTTTAGAATTATATGTATGAAATAAATTCTGTTCTCTTTATATTAATAAAAATTATAAAATAACCACAGGAGTTAGAAGAACAGACTTCTGGAATCACTCACTCTTGCTGTATTAACTTGGACAAGTTACTTAACCTGTATGACAATTGCCCATTCTTGGAGCAATTGACCTGACCTCAGTTGGTGGTTGTGACATGCTTTTCACATATGCCCCAACATACGTTGTAGCTGCTTTGGATACACCATCAAAATCTTTACCTCTTAGTGTTCCTGTACTGAGTAAATTCTGGAACAGAAATATGAGAGGATAGGAGAATCTGCTTCTACAAGGCTGTCTGGCCACATTATGAATGAACATGAGTGAGCAACAATGCAATCATGGAGAACCAGCCTGTTGCTAATCTTCTAAATAGTCAAAAATGTTTTGAGACTGACATACCTGATACACGAAGTTCCTATCAATGATAATTTGTATTACGTAAAAGAATTTTGGGGAAGGAGCATTGTGCTTGATCTAAGAGGCTTTTGTTAATGGAGTTGGGGCAGATGTTTTCATCCAAACTTGCCAGATCACTGTTGGTTATAATTGAAGTTTCCTTGAGTCAGTTTTCTCTATTTCCATCTTTCTTTGGTTTTCTGAAACCTTCCATAATTCTGCTTTCTTGAATACTTCTGTTGTAACTTGTCATGCATAATGAGTCTGGCTTGGGCTTAAGCTGAGAGTGATGTCCTGATATTTATACACTAAAATCATATTTTTATGAGTTTTCATTTAGCAACTGACTTAAATAGGACAGGTACATAATTCAAGGAAGGGATGCATCCATTTTGTGGTCTTCTTTATTCTAGTTTGTTTAATGAGCCTTGCCCTGATCAATAATCTTCCTTTGGAATATCCTGGATGCCTTGGCTTGTAGCAATATGACAATCTGGCAGGACAGAACAAAAATGAGTTGAATATTTCAGTTGAGTTTTCCAGGAGTTTCATTCACAATACTAAAGAGTCAGAATGGAAGAGAATTGGAGCATACAGTTCCTCATTATCCCTTTGTTACACCTTCCATTCAGCAAATGTGGATAGAAGTTCCTTTATGCTGCCTGGCAGCAAATGAGGAAGGAGTGTTTTCCAGGTACTGTGGGAAGCTGTAAGGTCATGGGAAAAGATTCAGGACATGGACTCAGATGATTTGGGTTTCCCATCACATTCCACCATCTGAGCCTTAAACTCCTTATGCAAACAAACTGTTTTTGAAAAGTTATGTTGTCTAGGTTTATTTGTTTGAAAAGCTTACACTCCATACTTACATGCATGCAAGCAAGTTTACTACCCAAATAGTTGTACTGGCCAGAACTGAAACCAGGAACCTGGAGCTCCAGCTGGTCTCCAACATCTGGGCTGGCCAAATGGTTGTCAGAGACCCAAGTACTTGAGCCTCATTGGCTGCCGTCCAGGTACATAGGAGTGGGAACCTGAATTGGAAGTAGAACTGGGGCTTAAATTAGGTGTTCTGATTTGGATTGTAGAAGTTTGATCATAGCTCACTGTACCTCTAAGTGAAAATAGTACCAGTTTTGTCTGTAATACAGTGTGATTGTGGTTAAGTGAGAACAGGAGAAAGTACAAAAGATTCCAAGTGTGCATTAAAAAGTTGACATCCTTACAACACAGCTTTTAGACCATATGAAAGATGGGAATTAGGTTTCAGGAGTACAGCATAATACATCTGCTCTGCTCCTCCCAGGGTAGCTGAAAAGTGTGCACTATAGAACAAAATCCTTGAATGAGGGTAGCATGGACATGAGTCCAGTCTAGCTATCCTTTTGTCTCTTCAACCTCAAAATGTCAACACTAGACTCATCATATCTTGACCTTGGCTCTATGCCACCACTTGCTCTTTGTGGTCTTCCCTGGCCTTTTGAAGTCAACACAAAGAAGATGGCCCTGTCCCTTTCACAATGTTGTCTTTAGCTGTACTGTCAGGGACAGCGATTGGGCAAGAACAGACAGGGCTCTGGTGTTTTATGATTCTTCCAGTTGTTGGATCAATACTGTGTTTACCAAGTTGACCAAGAATGGAGACTGTTTAGGTTTGCACTTCAATACTTCAGATTGTTGAATAGAATTCAAAGGTGAGAGAAAACTGGATTTGGGACTAGATTGTCCAGACTCTAGCCCAGGGTTTTTGTTTATAGTTTGAGGCTTTATGAAAATTACTTCACTCATTTGTTCCTCAGTTGCCTCTTTGGAGAAAGGGTCTAGTCGTGGCTACCATGATCATGTTACAGGGCTGTATATGGGTCAGATGGAAGGTATGTTGAATATGTCATTAACGGAAGTTCTTCTGATGCACAGAACACAAACAAATTTGGATTGTTTTTCTGTTGAAGTTGAAAGAATATTAGAATTTATAGAGCTGGGGTCAGGAGTTGGTGGTAGAAATGAAGCCCAAACTCCGTGATGTGGGACCCTGCTATCTTAGCTGCCAGGCTAATAGCTTCTCTTATGTACTTTAAGACCATTTCTAGATTACTTATTACCAGTTATTATAAATTCTGTGTAGGTATGGTTGTTATATTACTTAGGGAGTGTAGCAAAAATGTGCATATTCAGTTCAGATGCAATTAAAATTTACCTTTGAGTCCATGAGTGTGGAATCTATTATAGACACAGGCAACTAAATCTTTGTAACAATCCAGTGGGGTGGACATTATTATTTCCATTTTTTCTGAGAAGTTGAGTAAATTGCCCAAGATTATGCACTGCAGTATTCAAATCCAGGTCAGACTGACTTCCAAACTTGCTTTTCACATGATACTTACTACTTCAGTAGTAGAACAAATGTATATTTTGACTCTAAGCTGTGCATTAGTGATTTCTCTGTTTTAGATGTACCTCAATCAAACTCAAAAGCAAACAGCACAAAATCCAATCTTCCTATGTTTGTCCAAGTAGGAGTTTCTGTATTTCAGAAAGGCAAGCCAAAGCTCATCTCACGTATCAGATTCAAAGTTGAAGGTTCTTCAGACAACACACCTAAGTGGGTGTTTAATCCTGGAGTATTAGGAGAAGAATGCCATTTGTGGAGCTGCCATGAGATTCCACAGGCACATAAACATCCATCGTGGTAGCCTGAAGCCAAAACAAGTGGCGTCAGCAGTCGGCTGAACCCACAAACGGGCTGCGTGGTCAGGAGTACTTTGCATCTGGTCTGGCCAGAGCGAACACTCATGAGGGCTTGCTGAGAACTACTCATGAGAAATGCAGAGAACTCATGAAGGAATGTGTGAAGTGGAAACCCAAAGGCAGTTCTTTATGTGTTTTGTCTTTACGGATCTATGACAAAAGTGAGGAATGTATTTTGGACCTGTTTGGGAACATGGATAATTTTGTGGTTTTCATTTCAGAGTTGTATTTTAAAAACTGGGTGCTGGATTGCAGGAAGACAGTAACAATATAGCCATTTGGTATGACTTGCTATAAAACTTAGCTAGTGCTTCTTAAAAATAGTTCCAAACCAAATTAGCTCTAGGCACCTGCTAGAGCTTAGTATGTTTTCAGATAGATTTGTTTGCTGTCAGCCAAAAAAAAAAAGCCCTACCCAACAAAACCTTCCACCCACAGGGTTTGTTATAAAACCAAACACTGCTAATGCATTTCCGAGCTACTTCTACATCAAATCAGCCAGATTAAGAAAAATGACATTTGACATCTTAAAAGAATGAGGCAAATTATTTGCTATTAGATTCTGAGTCGGGGGAGGGAGAAAGGTAGGAAAGATTATAATTTATCAATACCTTTGTGAAAGTTTTTCTAATTCCTTGCCAGAGGAAGATCCTCCGTCTGTGGAATCACTCCCCAAGTGTGTACCACAGCCAGAGCTGAGCTGATCTAAAGTCAGGAGCTTCTTCTGGGTCTCCCACGCAGATGCAGGGTACCAAGGCTTTGGGCCATCTTTGACTGCTTTCCTAGGCCACAGGCAGGGAGCAGCTGTGGAGTGGGACAGCTGGGATTAGAATCAGTGCCTATGTGGGATCCTGGTATATATAACATGAGGAGTTTAGCCAGTAGGCTACTGCACTGGCCTGGAATGCTAGGTTTTATTAGACTGTCAAGCCACCCTGTTAATATTGTTTGAAATGTGAGTGGATATCTATTTCAAGTGATCTGAATATTTTTCCATTTACTAAAGATATTTGGCAGCAGTAACAGCGACAAAAACCACTTTGTGGGGATTGTTTTGGAGGGTGGGGCAATATCAAATGCTGTCAATTACTCTTAGGGTGCTGAGATCTGGCCTGACACTGGCAGTTAAACTGGTTGCTGTAGCTCTGTGCAATAATTGGGGCTTTGCTCTAACCTTTACTGACTCTCTGTCTGCCTTTGGGAAAGTCACCCATCAGCTTCATTCTGCCTATGTGTATAATGGCAAAGTGGCTCGGAGGAACTGTTGTACCATCATGGAAAGAGAAAAACAGCACTGATTCACACTTTCTGAATAATTTTGAATAATCTAACTTCCTAATCACTACAGGTTCTTGACATCAAATTCATCTGAATATAGTCCTGAAGAAAGCGACTATAATAATAGCAAGGATAATAATGATGATGTCACTGTTGCCAGTTAAGAGTGTGGCACTGAAATAGATATTTTATATGCAGTTTTGATATTTAGTAACAGCCCTAGAAATAGGTATTAGTTGAATCGCATAAATGGAGAAAAAGGTTTTTAGCGCAGCCCTTAAAAAGAATGAATTTGAATTCATAGCAGCTCAATTCAAAACAAGACTGTTCCCACGCTGCAAAAGGAGAAGGCAAAGGAGACATTTTTCCAGGAAATGACCCATACAGTGGTAAGCATGCTTTGCTCTTTATGGGTCTTGAGACTTAACAGTTTTCTACAACAAATTTAATTCTAAATGAAGAAATACAGATCAAAATCTTGCCAAAATTCGCATGACATCCTAAACAGGTGCAACTTAATCCACAGAGTAGCAGAGTAACAAAAGCTGCCTTATCTGTTTGCCAAAAAGACTGGTCAGATATAACCATTTTTAGTATGTGAGTTCTCTTTTGAGTAATTTCACTTTTGCCATGGAAATCTTAAAATAAACCCTTCTTTATGATGTGAAGACTTACTGATTCTCTTTTCACTGAACTGCTAACCCTGTAATTTTTACTAAGTACCTAAGAGTCTCACAAATGCTAATTCTGGAGCATTTTGGTTTATCACAAAGAATTTGTTTGAATTATCATAAAATAGGATTACGTGTGTCCTACAAGTAGTTGAAGTGAAACTAGATTCACCAAACGAAGATGGGTCTGTCAGTACAATTGAACCTTGAGCTGTCTTATTGATAACAATGCTTAATTAAACCCTTGGAACTATTTATCTGTCACGTTGAGGCTCTCAGATGAGACGGAGACATAGCACTGCTATTCTGTATTGTTTATCTTGCAGTATTTAGGTCGTTAGTTCACTGACTCTGGACTTTGATTCCTCTGTTGAAAAGGGAAATAAAACTTTTGGCAAGTTTTTTTGTACTTGTGACTAAATCAGAACACCTGGGTAACCAATTTCTTTTGCTATTGATCATTTATATAGCCAGGTCATGTACCAAGAATTTGGAGAAATCTCCCATTATCGCTCTTGAATATTAAGCAAACCTTCAACTAGTTGGACCAGGGTTGAACATAATCCTATTATGATTGGTCTGAGGTTATATGGGCTTGACTAAAAAATTGTCTCATGTGTACAGTGTATTAAAGATATAGAGGATGCAGTGGCAATGCATTTCTCAAGGTAAATGTAATCCTCAGGTCTCCTGTAGCTGAAGTCTCTCTTCACTGTCACAAAGCTGATATTTACCTTTTCTATTTGAAATCATGCTTAGCAGAGAGCTGGACTGGAAGTAGAATAGCCAGGACTTGAACTTACACTTACATGGGATGCTGGCATCATAGGCAGCAACTTAACCCATTGTGCCACAATTCTGTCTCCTGTCTTCTATTATAGCTATGACAGCACTTTGAAAAATTTATAAAGCTTGGATTAGCAGATAATATATAACAAACATCTTTGCACCAAAATAAGATTTTCACACTACACATTTTGAACATCAGTTTTTACAGGACCTTTCATGTAGATTTCAATTTTTTTTTACCAAAATAAACTTTAAATTTCTGTGGCCTTTTTGAAGTACTCATATTTGTATTTATTCATTCATTCAAAAAATGTTTAACAGGCACCTGTTAAATAATAGGTATTCATCAACTCCAGAGAATGCAAAGACAAGACCCTGGAGATCAAGTTTCAGTGGGTAAAGCAGAAAGTGTGTGACAACCGCTGTGCTAGCAGCAGACAGCACAGCCATGTGATAAATGGAATGTATTACAGGATGTGGAGGAACTCATCAGGAAGGGTGCAGAATCTAGTGGCTAGTAAGGCATGGCTTCAGAAGGATGGATAAAAGGAAGTCATTGAGAGAGCCAGGCAGACGATGTCCATGGAGGGTCAGAGTTAAAACCTTGGATGGGGAACACATAGGGACTGGAGGACCGTAACTTCCACCCTCACTTTCCTGTCTTTTCACTCTCCAAGGCTGTGCCTTTTGAGCTAACCCAACCACAGGTCAAGAGATGAAGAAGCCCATTGATGTGATTTTTACAAGTTTGCTTTCTGGGAGCAGATGATGGGGGGCGAGTGAATAAGGAGGGGACAAATAGAAGGTTCTCTCTTGTGTACTTACACATTTAAGTGTATATATGAACATGTATGTATATATATAAAATAGTCTCTCTATATCCACCCTTGTTTTTCACCCAGCTAAATATGGGTAATTAACATAAGGAACACAAAATATCCCCTGAATTAACATATCAGGGATACTATGAATGAGATGGTCGTTTTTTATTGAATTACTGCTTATGGTTATTGTTTTTCCCACTGAACTAAGGTCTTTGTACTTTCTACTTGTTGGACTTCTTATTTGGTGAAGTGTTAAGTCTTTTACTGTGGTTTAAGTCTAGAGTTTATCTCGAAAGTGAAGAAAGATGGGAGAGGGAAGGAGAATGGAAGGAAGGGAAGAGGGGAATGTCATTGTGTTCTTAAAATTGTGTCTAATCTGTTAAATATTAAAAATTAAAATAAGAAATGGAAAAAACCTCATGTCATCGATACTGATGTCATCAAGTTGCTCACACTGCCAGTTGAAACCTAAAATGGGAATATTCACTGGTGTTCTTCATGTAAAGTAATAATCTGTGGAGGAGGAATGGGGAAATAGATACTTTATTCATCTAAAATATAGCAGCTACACATTCTAATTCTACAGCTTTTCATGTGACTGAATTTGTTATTGTAATTGCCTTAGTTAAGCACCATTTTTCCTCATCCTCTGCTAGCATTTCAGCTGGTGCTATCAGCTGAGTATTTGTGCACCTTCAAAATGCATATGTTTTAAAAGATTTTCTTATTAAAGGCAGAGTTAAAGAGGAAGAGACAGAAGACTTGCATTGGTTGGCTCATGCCCTAGATGATTTTAACTGTAGATGTGGACTAGGAGCTTCATCAGAATCTACCACATGGGTACAGTAGCCAAAGTCTGTTCTCGGGTGCAAAATAGGGAGCTAGATTGGGAGTAGAACACCTGAGACATGAACTAGTGCCCACGGATCCCATTGCTTGGAGGGTGAGGATCAGCCAGTTGAGCCATTGTACTGAGCCCCCGAAGTCATATTTTGAACCTACTCTTCCATGTGATTAGGAGGTGGCATCTTTGAGACCTGGTTAGGACTGGATGAGGTTATGAGGGTTCAGTCCTATGACTGGACTTGTGACTCTTGAGAGGGGTGGGTTTGCCTCGACTCCCTGCTTTTTGGCATGTGAGAATATGATTGAAAGTCAACAGTTGGCCTGCGAGAAAGCCCTCACAAGGACCTGGCTGTGCTAACCCATAACTGTCTCCTATCTGCTGTAACTGTGAGAAATAAATTTTTGTTGTTCATAAGCCGGCCAATATTTGGTTCTGTTAGAGTAGCCTGAAATGACCAAGACAGATAGGATGCTTAACATAGTGAGGCAACCTAACCTTCATTCCTATTGCAACTGAGTCCTTTGTCTTGATCAAGTTGCTGTAGTTTTCCACTGACCTGAGCTGTGTATGGGCCAACAAAGAACTAAAATGTATTAGTGAAACTCTGACATAGTTGGCCACGCCCCTATTATGTGGCAGCAATTTAATTTTCTCCTGGAGTTTGGGATCCATCACCCTGACCAGCTGAAGGAACTTCTTTCTCTGCATGCTAATTCACAAGCAAGAGAATTTCAGGGAGGCCTCTAGAGGACAACCTCAGAGTTCATCAGAACAATGAGTGTTTCCTGCTAGAGCCATGCTTCCTTTAAGTGTGAAGACCTCTGAACCCAGCCTATTGAAAGTCATGCTGAGAGTACACAGTTTCCTTAAGTTGGGGAAACAAGATGAAAGCATTCACTAGATGCAACTGTGAGAGGGAGTATTTCTACTCCTTTGCTTTGGTTCCTGGACTTATATAGTCTACCTCTGCAGTAAAACAGCTAGAGAAAACTGGTTTAAGACACTTTCTACTGCCTTTGTAATGGCACCAATACTTGCTGTGTGTAGCTTCCCAACTGTGTAGTAGGTAGCCATTAGAAAGTGTCCTAACCTTTTTAACACGTCAGTTATTTTTGGAGGGTAAGATCTGTGAATGACAGGACTTGAAGAATTGGGATTTTTGAGTACAGATGCAGTGGCTCATGGCCATTCTTCGCCTCAAAGTATTTGCAGAGATATGAAAAGTGCAACAGCAGATCGTAAGGTAGATGGTTGCTACAGGGTTATGACGTGTGAGCAGGCACACTTGAGGGCCTGGTCATGGGATGGAAGGTATTGGGGTGACTCTTGAACCCAGTAGAGGAAGTTACTGTATTCTTTCAGATTGAGGAATGAACTATTTAATCTCTGTAAGGAAACATTCATTTTTGAATTTCCAGTGCCTCGCATAGTCCCTTACAATGGTAGATTATATACTTTTTTTTGTTTGAAACATTTAATTAGAAAGTTGATGCTACGTATTGTGCCATTTACCATAGTGTATTGATAGCTCTTACCCATTGCTCCCTGAATTATTATTGCCAAATGAAAGTGTTCTTAGATGATGGATCCTCCTCAATACACTTTGCATGTATTTTGATCAGGTCCTTCTGTCTTTGGTACAGTGTAGAGCTAGGTAAAGGAATCTGGGGTCACTTAAATAAGAATTGGGTCATAATCTGCTATTTAATTTTCATCATTCAAATTCCTAACACTTGGTTTGTTGCCAATATATTTTTTTTTTCTTTTACATTTATCTATTTGAAGTCACAGTTGGAGAGCTTGAGACCAGGTCCCAACTGGACAAAGTGACCAGGGCTGAGCCCAGCTGAAGCCAGGAGACTGGAGCTTTATGCAGGCTTCCCCCTTGGGGGTAGGGGACCCAATTTCTTTCCTAGGTGAATCAGCAGGCAGCTGGATTGGAAATAGATCAGCTGGGATTCAAATTGGATGCTGGCATGCAGGTAGCAGCTGAACCCATTACACCACAATGCTGGCCTTTAGCCAAGCAACTTTCTAAGAAAAAAGGCTTTACCTTCTCACTTCTATGAGCAAGATACTAATGCAAATATGTTCCATCTGTTAACCTTTTTGTATTCCTAGAGTATATAGAAATGAATCTTAAGCTACATGAAATATTCGATGGATAATGAGCCTTGTGTTTCTGTAAGTGCCTGGTGTCTTAAAACATAACGGAATCAATTGCTAAAATATTTATGGCTTATTCAACACATACAGACTTGAAGAATGATCTGAGTAGTGGTAGCTGCTATCCAAACGTTAAGGAATACCTTACACCGGGAAATACCACCAGTTCTACAGTGTTGCTTCCCAATTTAGAATGAAAACTTTTGTTGTTCTTTGACAGGAGCAGGGCATGGCACCAGCAAAAAATTACCATCTGGGCCAGGATCCCAGGAAAGAAGGGAAGAGGGAACAAATGGAAGATCACATGTTTGAATCAGAAACTTAAGCCGTGTTTAGAGTAGGTTGGAGCATGGTGTGCCTTTGATTCCAAGACTGCTTCGTGCCTGGATAAGTTTTGTGCTGATAACTGGCCTTTGGGACACCCCGGGGAAGACTGAGTTACCAGCAGAGAAAGCAAAGATGATTTAGTGTGTGAAGGAAGCATGAAGGAAACAGTGAGCAGTAAACCAGGACCTGAACCCTCTTCCTTAAGCATGCTGAAAAAACAGATGGTTCTCAACTACAGACCAGTGCTTTGCATTTTGCGGGGTTGGGATTGAGTCCTTTGACATCTGAGGGTTTGTTATGTCATCCACTGATCAGAGACAGGTCAAGATGAAATTGTTTTGCAACTCAATCTTATTTTACCAATTTACCTTAAAAAGCGCTTCAATGTCCTAAAATGCCAAGGAGTTCTGCTTCATGGAAGTTGTCCACGCTTTAGTGTTATTCTTGAAAATATCTATGTAATGCTTACCCTTTTATGTTCAACACAAGGTATTTTAAAAATTAAAAAAAACCAGCTAAGAGCATAAATCAGATTTGTTTCCAAAATTAAATGGGAAAGTGACAGTAATTAAAACTGCATTACATGTGACAGTGTTCACACATGCATTATTTTCTTCAGGCATCACACCAAAACACTTAGAAACCCTAAATTTACAGATGACCTTATTAGGTGCTAGACAAGAATATAAAGAAATCCTTAGAGTTGGTCCGCCTCATCTAGTGTCATGTAATACTCCTCTGATAGCCTTGGAATGAATTTTTTATCTTGGCTATTCCACTTTTGATCCAATTTGTCTGCTAATACACACTCTGGGAGGTAGCATGTGATGGCTTGAGTGTTTGAGTCTCTGCCACTTGTGGGAGACTGGGTTTGAGCTGCAGGCTTCTGGATTTAGCTTGGTTCATTCCTGGCTGCTGCAAGCATTTGGAAAGTGAACCAATGACAGATGTGCTCACTTTCTCTGTGCCTTGCCTTTTAAATATAACAAAAACATAAGAACTTAAACAAAAACCATCCTTGCTGTGAGCATTCGATTGGAGTGCAGAAGGGAAAATAAAGACAGCCATTCTTAATCCAAAATTAGTTATCTTCAACAGCCTTGTCAGAGGAGAAAACAAAATTCACCCATTCTCCACTTTTACTGCACAGAAAGGCAATTTTTTTAAAGTTATTTTTTATTGCAAAGTCAGATTTACAGAGGAGGAGGGGCAGAGAGGAAGATCTTCATCCAATGATTCACCTCGACTGCTTTCCTAGGCCACAAACAGGGAGCTGGATGGGAAGTGGAGCTGCTGGGATTAGAACCGGTGCCCACATGAGGGCCCAGTGTATTCAAGGTGAGGACTTGAGCAGCTAGGCCACCACGCTGGGACCTGGAAATGTATCAATGTATCAATAAGCTATTTACCTGGATATACTTTTGTACTTTTATATTACCTTTTGAGTGTTCTTATGGAACTCTAAACAGTTTCGGTAGCTGGATCTAAAAACTTGGGTTTACATGCAGGTGCATATATGTCTGTATACAGTAGCAAAATTGCGCGGTAGAGGTTAAACCACACTATAAGCCAAAGCAATAGTACTGCTATTTTTTGCTTCTAAGCACAGACAATAATTAACTTTTTATAAAGAGCTTTTGGTTGTAATTTTCACTTCTTGAACAACTCCAGGGGCCTAAAGGCTTGTGTAATCACCAGATTGAATGTTGCTGATGGATTGTTATTGGCAGGATTTGCTAAAGGCTGCTCCGGTGCCATTCTGTCCAATCAGTGTCTTGGATGCTGTAATATACACTGTTGCAACCCAGGTCTCCAGGGAGAGAAATTTTATTTCAGTAAATTTGTTACTCTGGTTTAAGGAAATGTCTGTGAACCCAAGCCATTTTTACTGAAATGTTGATAGCAACCAACATCTGGGTCTGGGCAAGGGAGAATGCAAATTTGAGTGTCAAGCATCCCAATCTTTGAGGCAAATTCAACAGGTTTCTCTAGAGCTTGCAAATTTTGAAAGTTGCATTTAGAGACAATAGACACTTTAATTTTGACCATTTGCCTCTTGGAGTTTATGAAATAATGACTGTGTTCCTGCGTTGGGGAAAGAACCTTCTAGTTCATGAATGTGGCAGTGATTTGGGGCCTGGCTGGTTTTGCTTCATTTTGAAACTAATATTGAACATTTTTATCTATTCCCTTGCTCATATTTTTTTCACAGAAAAAAATACAACTTTTAGAAGGTTTTTGACCTGAATGCTTTCAGTGCAATTTTTCTTTTTACAAATATTATAAGTTTAAACAAATTAGAATAAAGAACAACAAGGAAAGCTTAGAACCAGACAGGATACGATCAGCGTGGATTCACACATACCTTACTAGGTAGGACACAAAGATTAGCTACTCCTCACTAAGGCATTGAAGATTTCTCTGCACACCCCTCCTAAATTGTTTTGCACCTCAACTGTTGACATATGCCTTGTTAGAGTTATAACCTGGTTTAGACTATCCTAAAATCTGCCAAGTTCACCAAAGTTATGCTTCAACAGAATAAACTGCTAAATACTAAAATGAAAATAGACATAAGACAGATGAATAGCACCCTATAGCCATTTTAAGGTGTATAGAAGCTGGTTGTATATAAGCCAAAATTGAAATGTCAATGAAGAAGTCACAGGATGTGGAAGAACTTGCATTTTTAAAAACATATTGGTTACTCAATATCATGTTGATTAATTCCATAATGTTGTAAATTGTTGTTGATGTTATGTTGGGATTTTTAATTGATCGGGATGATATTCTGCCAGCTCTACCTTCAGACCAGAGATGGTCTCCCCAAGAAACCGTTGAATTTATCTGGACAATAAGATGCTGGACTCTATGCTTGTTATATGCTTGCAATGAAAGAATCTTGACTGAAATTGAACTGTAATACTGCAACAAGGTGGAGGAATCCACCATGGGGGAAGAGTACGGGAAGAGGTTGGGGGATTCCCAAAGCCTATGAAACTATCACATAATGCAAATGTAATATAAAAGAAATAATAAAGTATAGTGAAAAATAACTTAAACCCAAATATTATAAGTTTGCTGTATATCTGACCAAAACATAAACATTTTTAAAACTTTATGCAAATTTCCTGTTACAATTTTTAGTTTAGATGTTAACATAGTTTATCAGAGTGGGATGGATCAAGGATTAGGGAAAAGTAGATGTGATTGTCATTTCCAAATTCTCTATTTCTTCCTGTTTTTTTGGAGTTTGGGTACAAATTAGAGATATGTCACTCTCAGTTCTTTACTATGGAATTTTAACAGACAACTGGAGAAGTAAAAATACAAAATGGTTCAAAACTTTGAGATTTTATTTGCCTTTTATGTTTATATTCATCATAAGCCTATAGGGTACACCCTGTGTCTGCAGAAGTTACTTTAGGCAAAATATTAAACTCATTTGATGGAATCTTGGAGAATTGGAAGTATTTCTGAGTGTGTCGCTTTTTTTCCTGTTGTATTTTATTGTTCTGAAAATCTCAGTGCTGTTTGGAAATGATTTTTGAAATTTGTTTTTATATTTTTGCATTTGAAATGTAGTTACAGAGAGGAGGATAGATGGGGGTGCTTTTCCATCTGATTGTTCATCTTCAGATGTCTGCAATGGCTGGAGTTGGACTGATTTGAAGCTAGGAGCTTCTTTCAGGTCTCCCATGTACATGAGGGTCCTAAGGCTTTGTGGTCATCCTCCACTGCTTGCCCTGACCATCAGCAGGGAGCTGAATCAGAAGTGGAGCAGCCAGGTCTTGAACTGATGCCCATATGAGATGTGGCTTCTGCAAAGAGGCTTAGTTTGTTGTGCCACAGTACCAGCCCTACTAAAATAATTTATCGTGTGAAGTATTTGCACTCTTGAGAGTAGTAAGTAAATGATGAACTTGGGTTTCTTTAAAAATACTTAAAGTAGAGAAGGAAGGAGAGGCGAAGATTTTCCACTACTGTTTCTTTCCCTAATGGCCATAACCACCAGGGCTTGGCTAATCAGCAGCTTTAAGTCTCACTTGGGTCTCCCACATGGGTGCCAAGGATCCAAGTATTTGAGCCATCACCTGCTTCCCAAGGCAGTTCGATGGAAAGTGGAGGAGCTGAAACTAAAGCCAACACTCCAATATGTGAACACCCTGAGTGGCAGTCTAACCTTCTGTGCCACAACACTGACCCCGCAACTTATGACTTTCGTTGAAATGCTCAACAATCTTACATGTGTTTAGGGATACCGTGGGAGGAAATTTTGAAACCAATTGATTAGTTGAATAACAATGATAGAAATTTCTAGAATGTACAATGTATTTTAAAAATTTATTATGGGAGTACAGTGTGGTATTTTAACACATGGCTATTGTATAAATGATCAAATTAGGCAATTAGTATCTTCTTGTCTTTATATTTGGAGCTACCAAGTCTTCTATTTGTTTTACAGTATATAAGTTTTGTGGTGTTGAGTCAACACATTATGTTGCAGAGCACTATAACTTGTTACTTGTATCTGTGTTCTGGTACCCATTATCCACCTTCCTTCTAGTCTCCTCCACTTCCCATGCTCTAATAATCTAGTATTTTGTCAATTTCCCCAGCTATCCTCTTCATTTGAGGGGGGGATGTTTTGAAACAAATTTCCAATAGTATGTCTTTGCATGCAAAAATATCTTTTTTGCTTATATGTGTTTTTAAATAGCACCCTTATTTCAAATAGAATTCCTGGATAACCGTTTCCTCATTTCTTTGAGGATGTCACTGCCTGGCATTTAGCTTGTATCATTTCTGTCGAGAGATGGTCTCGCAGTTTCATCTTTGTTCCTCTAGTTTTTTCCTCTAGTGTATGGTTTGCTGACAGCCGCTGGCAGAGGGCCTGTCCAGCACCTGTCTCCAGCAATGGCTGATGAGCTTTGACTTACTGGGAGGAGGAGGGTGGTTTTCTTGATGCTTTCTTTGCTTTTTTTTCTTGGGAGCCCTTTGTAGAGGGCCATGGAAAATAGCTTGGGAGTGGGTGCAAACTCCCTTTGCATCTGTGAGCTCCAGTTCTTGCACTATGAAGAATTCATTTAGCCTATGGAATTGATCATAAAACAAAACTCATTTAAATGTTTAGCTGTTTTAAAAAATTCTTACCTTCCTGCCTGATGGCCATGTTTCTTTCTCCTTTGCTTTGCCAGAGGTGAGATATTGTATGTGCTGTTCTTTTTTCTTTTTTTCTTCAAATGGCTGTTCCCTTTAGCATTTGGTTTCTTTAATTCCAATTTACTTTTGGCTTGCTGACGAGCTCAAAGTTTCAGCTTTGTGGGCCTTTGCTTTTTTTCTTCCTTGCTAATGTGGGAATGTTTTCTGAGGTTTTCTATACACTAAAAAAAGTAGAGGTCTGTATATTTTTCTTTCCCTAACCCAAACTCTCGATTTTACTCCTGAAATGTACTCATCTGTCCTAGTAAATGTTACCACCATGGTCCCAGCCACTCAAATCACGTGGCCAGGCATTCGTTTGATTTCTCTCCTTTAAGCGTTTCCCCTACCCATGTACAATTCACTCAACTCTACTTTCAAAACAACCAAAATACATTTTTTCTTGCTCATATTGCCTCTCCACGTGTGCTGTTGTTACTACTTGTCTGAGCTCCTGCTATGGCCTTCTGGTTACTTTTGTTTTTGCCTCCTGTGACACTCAACAGTCACCTTTATTTTTGCATTCAATTGTGTTAGTTCTTCACTTAAAACATAATGTGTTCCGGGCCCGGCACGGTGGCGCAGTGGTTAAGGTCCTCGCCTTGCACGCCCGAGATCCCATATGGGTGCCAGTTCTAATCCTGGCAGCCCCGCTTCCCTTCCAGCTTCCTGCCTGTGGCCTGGGAAAGCAGTCGAGGACGGCCCAAAGCTTTGGGAACCTGCACCCGCGTGGGAGACCCGGAAGAGGCTCCTGGCTTTGGATTGGCATAGCATGGGCCGTTGCGCTCACTTGGGGAGTGAATCAATGGATAGAAGATCTTCCTCTCTGTCTCTCCTCTCTGTATATCCGCCTTTCCAATAAAAAAAAATAATAAAAATAAATCTTTAAAAAAAAAAACATAACATGCTCCTATCCCACTGAGACTGATGCTCAAACTCTGCATTTCTGCTTAGAAAGCTGCTTGGTCTTACTCCTGTTTGCCTTGGGAAATTTACCTGCCACTTCCCTGCTGCCCCACTTCGTTGGGCGTTTTCTTAGTTCCTGAATTGGATTATTTCTGCTGGGGAACTTTGTAGTATCTCTTTACCCTCTTGTTTGCAATGTTGTTCTTCCTGATTTGAATGTCCAACTTAAAAAAAAAAAATGGACATTAGCCTGAATGACTGCCTCTTCCTCTAAGAAGGTGGCACCTGCTAGTTTTATCAGAGATGACTTTGAAATTAGATGGACAGGAAAGAATCTTCACATGGCACTTAACATTCAGATTTTAAAAATGTCTTCTGAGGGATTGACTGATGGATTACTCTGTCATATCAGCTGCGTCGCCTTCAACCTGGGCATGATGTGTCCTTGCCCTGCACACTTTTCTTTACAATCCCACTCCAACCCTCTAATCACCCCCATCCCATACATCAAGGGTTGCACAATGGGAAAGCTAGGAGCCCACTGGAGTCTGTACCACCCTCTTTCCAGTTGTAGACAACACTAGGAGCAGCTGATGCCCTGGATGCCCTGTGCATGTAGTCCTGAGTTGGCTTCTAGGATCTGCCTGGGCCTCATTTCTAGGCACATTTTCCTAAAAGGGCACTGTGTTCTCCATGTGTGGATTTCAAGATCTAAGAGATGGTCAGATGAAGTATGTTTGCAGCAAAGGTGGAGAGGGTTTGGGGACACAGCCTGAGAAAACTACATATGAATATTCAAGGCTACTGATGATGTGGTAGGAACTGGGGATAGAAAAGAATGGAAAATAGATCTGGGAGTGGACTGCAGGATGAAAATAGTGGGCACCTCCCTCACCTCCTACTGAAGAGCATGAAAACCAGGACTGGGGTAAGCTTGACTGGATAGAATGGTACCCACTAGCATGTACGTGGGCTGGATAGTGGTCCAAGTTGAGTTGAACTAGGCGTCAATGCCCATGGACATGCAGAAGAGCTGATGTGGACAGACCAGATGTGGACAGACTGGACAAGTCTGCAGTACATACTCTGGCTACGCTGCATTTCCCACTGTTTTTTGTGAGAGCCAAGTGTGTGCTGGGCAGAATCAGGCTGGACTGCAGCACCCATTGGTGTAGAATATAAGGCTGGAGACAGAACTGACCCAGCAATTGCAACCACCAGTATGTGCATATGATGATTCAGGCAACGGACTATGTCAGACCCTGTACTAGCAAGCACAAGAATCTGACCTGGGATTACCTTGGACAAAGTTTCTTTGGGGATCTCCCCTACCAAACTGCTGGACTCAGAACCCCAACCATGAAGAGAAGTGCAGGTTCCATGGTCTGACCATGGAGTGCTAGTGTCAAAGCTGAGCTGCCTCAGTGCCTGAGACAGAGCAGTGGACAGCATATCCAGGTGGACATGGAGGATATAGCATCCATTGGATTCTGCCGAGGACACCTAATACCACAACAGAGGACAGAATAAATCAATCAACAACCCTAGCCATGTGCTGGCAGTGAGAATCTGGGCAAACGGAGACTATATGTTGGACTATGTCAGCCAATGGATTCTGGAGAGATTTCATCATGCTTTGAGTGGTGAGATTGGCAAAAATTCCTAGCAGTTGAACTCTCAAAACCACTCAAGCAGTGCTCTCGGAGCATGCCCCACATTGGGGACCTGGGATGGGTGGGAGGCTAGGTGGGGTTTCTCCCTTTATCTCCTCCATTACCCCAGATACAGGGGAAAAAAGTGTGGAAACAATGGTCTTAGCTACTTTCCTGTAGGCCTTGACCTTTTGTGCCCTAATCAACTATGTCAAGATCATCAAAATAAAGCCATAAAACAACATAAGAAAATAGCAGACTTACAGCATGAAATTAAATAACATTGTAATGATCAATGTATCACTGAAGAAATGAAGAAAAAATTCTTGAATGATGCTACTGTATGACCTATGTGTCATTGAGGCAATCAGTAAGAAAAATAACTTGAAGAAATAAAAACAAATATTAACGCCCCATGAGATGTAACAAAAACAGTTTTGAGAGCTACATTTATAACATCAGGTGCTTACAAAAAATAGAATAGGAATATCTTAAATGATTTAATGCATTTCAAGGACTTAAAAATGAACAGGAATCAAATGATAAAAATCACAGCAAAAATAAAAGGAATTAAAACTAGAAAACTACAGATTGTTTGGCTCATCTTCGTAAATGAGATTTTATAAACTTTTAGCCAGATTAGCAAAGAAAGCAAGAAAACCAAATAGAGATGGAATAAAAATCCTAAGAATCTAGTAAGTTGACCTCTTTTTGCTGAATGACTCCTTTATCATTACCTGGTGTCCATCTCCTCTATTTTTCATGTCAAAGTCTATATTCGATATATACACCAAGTCATTTTTCCTTTTCATTAGCCTAGAATATCATTTTTCCATCTTTTCACTTTGTTTCCACATATATTTGTTGACGAGATGTATCTCCTGTAAGCAACAGATAGATAGGTTTTGTGTTTTAATCCAGTTGGCTGAGACTTGATTGAGATTAAGCTATTTACATTCAGGGTTAATATTGATACTTAGTAATCATTTTAGTACCAGAGTGTTTTTTGAAGTCATCTCTTGCTGTCTTACTGGGATGTTCTCCATGTTTGCCTTTGGTTTTGGTAGTTGCTATTCCTTTTCTCTGTCAATAGAACATCTTTAAGTATCATTTGTAGGGCAGGTCTGGAAGAGGTGAATTCTTTCAGCTTTTCTTTGTTTTTAAAGATTTATTTTTATTGGAAAGGCAGATACAGAGAGGAGGAGAGACAGAGGAAGATATTCTGTCCACTGATTGGCTCAGCTCCAGCTGTTGTGGCCACTTGTTGAGTCAATCTGGAACCAGGAGCCTCTTCTGGGTCTCCCATGTGGGTGCAGGGTCCTAAGGTTTTGGGCCATCCTCCACTACTTTCCAAGGCCATAAGCAGGGAACTGGACGGGAAGCAGGGCTGTCTGGACATGACCTGGCACCCCTTTGGGATCCTGGCACATGTAAGGCGAGGACTTTAGCTGCTAGGCTACCGTGCTGGGCCCAAGAGGATCGCTTTTCCTGAAAAATTCTCTGGTTTTGGTTGCATTTTGTTGTACAAGTTGCTAAATATTAGTCTGTGCATCTGATTCCTTGGCCAATGTTCAGGATTCCAGGCACAGATGAGGCCTAGGACACTGGAGGCTCCTGCTTCCTTCCTGGTGGCAGCGGATACCAGCACTGTCTTGGAAGAAGCTGCTCTTGAACCTGTGTGGTGACAGAAGAAGAGGCACAAAGGGGTCCATAGTTAGCAAATGCCTCTTCCTTTCCATTGAGCCTTCTGGTTGACCTTGGCTCCTCTCTTGCTGTTTTCTTTCATTCTGAATGTGGAGTCTAAAGGCATCTCTGCACTCTGTATCAGTTCCCTCTTAGGCCTTTTGGACCGCTATTTCTGCCTTCAATATAAGTTAATCTGCCTTTAATTTTTCAGGAATTTCCATACTTTTCATCATTTGAGGGCACCAAGCCTGAATTTCTGGGTTGTTTTCAATTATAATTTTTTTCTTACAGTTTATGAGGATTTGAAATGAGGGAGAAAATGTTACATGTTCTCAGTTTGCAGTTTTGGTCTGATTCCCTCATGATCTATTGTGAGGCATATTAACCTGGTGTAGGGGAAGCACAATCGTTTATCAGCAGGAATGTTTCTTCCTGTTATCTGACTCTAGAGAAAAGGTATGATGTAAATATACATGTGTTAATACTTATGACATTCCTGCTTGCTCATGCCTATAGTTTGAGCCTGTCAAAATCCTGACACATCTGAGTTGTAAAGTGGGAAAAGAGAAATCTGGAATGTTTTACCCGAAGTCTGACAGCAGGAAACAGTCAGGATTCATACCCATGTCTTGCCTTGACAAAAGCTGTCTTTCCTTCAAAAACCTATGGGAACAATGATGAATGATGTCTCACCACGGAACAACATCCAAAGATACTTTTTGCTCACTAAAGGAGGTGCTGTTAGAAATCATGAAATCAGTGAGTGCTAATTGGCTGACAACTTGTTTGCAATAATCACCGAACCAACTACATCACTCAATACCATTCTGTTGCCTTGTCAATAAGATTTATTCTTACAAGTAATTTGTGAATGTTAGTGTTTTGTTCTGGTCGGCAGTGGACATAAATGACATAATATATCTTGGTAAGCATCTCCATAGTGCTGGCAAGTGGACATACTATTTTGAATTGTTTCCCCATAGCTTTCAGCAGAAGTTTATTTTCATGTCAGGTGTAATTACAGAACACGAATGTTTCTAAGGGTAAATGTTGCTGTGCTGGTTTAAGAGCTTTATATATGTATGTATAATGTGACAGGGTATAATTATGTGAGTTATTTCACAGAAATTTGTCTTACCAATTGTGATATATGAGATTTAAGGTCCATAAAGACAGAGCGTAACTGTATAAGCTTTTGTGAAATCTCTTTTGTTTAATAGCATATTTGGGAAATCTATAATAAACAGTTATGAAATTGAAACATAGATACAGAAATAAAAGCACTTTGCATTTTAGTTGAGAAGCTTTAAATACACAAGTGCCAGAGCGCTTGAAAGTGTTAGACTGTAATGGGATCCTCAGGGCAGGCAGGCAGTGGGGAATCTGCAGTTGTTATGTTAAATCCTAGTACAAGTGTTCCTGGGTTTGTTTATGTTAAGTTTTAAAAATTGACCTAGAATATTCTTTGTTTTAAAGTTGAGAGAAAGCAAGAGTTGAAGAGTGACAGATAATCCTCCACTCACTGGTTTACTTTCCCATTGTCCATAACAGCAAGGAATGGATCAGGTTAAAGACAGAGCCAGAAACTCCATCTTGGGCTCCCATGTGGGTTACAGGGTCCCAGGCACTTGAAAGATCCTCTGCTACCACTGTAGTGTGCTTTAACAGGTAGAAGGATCGGGAGACAGAGACAGGACTCCAACCCAGACACTGAAATATGGGATACAGGCATCGTAAGTCGTGGCTTAATTTGCTATACCGCAGCACCCACCCCCTCCTTGACTTATGTTGGGGTTACAGTCAATAAGCCCATGGAAGATTGAAAATACCGTAATTTTGGAATGCACTTAGTACACCTAACACACAGACACCGTAGCATACCTTAAATATGCTTAGAACACAGAGTAGCCTACAACTAGGCAAAAATAAGTTAATGTGAAACTGATTTTGTAACAATGGGTAAACTATCTTGTGTAATTCGCTGCCTACTGTACTGAAAATTAAAAAATGTAATTTTTCTTAAATCATTGTATTTGGCTTTTTGGCCACTTGATGAGTGAATTAATGGATGAAAGATCTTCCTCTCTCTCCTCCTGTATATCTGATTTCCAATAAAAATCTTTAAAAAATTTTATTTGAAAGGAAGATATCCAGAGGAGAGACAAATATTCTTCTGCTGTATTCCCCAAATGACTGCCAATAGTCAGAGATGAACTGATCTGAAGCCAAGAGCTGTTTCTGGGTCTCCTCAGAGTGCAGGGGTTCATGAATTTGGGCCATTGTTGCTGCTTTCCCACACCATTAACAGGGAGCTGGATCAGAAATGGAGCCACCGAGGCTGGAACTGGCACCCATATGGGATGCTCTTGCTGCAGGCAAGGGATTAACCTGAGAAGTCACCACATGGGCCTTGTGTGTGCCTGTAGGTGCTGTGACCCAGTCTGAGATGGCCTGCCTCAGACTTGGCATTCATCAGTAGGTGCTGCAGCCTGGCTCAATCTGGCCCACCCCCTGTCTTGGCTCTTGCTGATGGTGCAACAGCCTAGCCCAGCCTGGCCCACTCCCAGCCCTCATGTGACCTGGCAGGTGTTGTGATCCAACCTGGCCTTGCCTTCACCCTGTCCTGGCACTCGTGCCAGTGTGTACTGTGGACTGACCCTTCCTGGCCCACTCCAGACTTGGCTCATGCATTTGTTGATAGGTGCTGCAGCCCAGCCTGTCTGGCCTTGCCTGCCCTGCTTCTAGCCCCAGCTCTCATGCTCACCAGTGGGAGCTGCAGCCTAGTAGGGGAGTTGTCCAGGTTCCCCTATCAGGTCCACTCCAAGCCCTGGCTCTCATATGTGTTAGCAGGTGATATAACTCAGTCTGATATAGTTGGTTTCCAGTCCTATCACTTACTAGTGGGTACTATGGCCTAATCTGACTGGCCCACAACTATTCTGGTTCACCAGTGGATGCTACAGTCTAGCACAGCCTGGACCACACCAAGATCAAGCTCTCCTGTGAACTGGCAGGTGCCATGGTCTAGTCTGGCCTGTTCCACACCTCATATTGATTATTGCAAACACTACTGGGTGCTGGAGCCTAGTTCAGTCTGTCCTACCCCAAATCCAGCCCACATACATGCCGACAGGTCCCCAGGTTTGTCTACCTGCTAACTGAGACCTAGCAGAGAAGTCCCCAAAGTTCCTCTGTCAGGGTCATTCAAGCCCTGATCTTGCATATGTTGGAGGTACTACTAGGCAGCCTGGCATGGCTTGGCTGCAGTTTTAGTTGCTGGTGGCAGGTGCTGTAACCTAGCCCGGCTGGGTGGGGCTTGTACCCTGTCTTGACTCTTGTGGGAGCCAGTGGGTGCTGTGGTCTGGCTCAGCCTGGCCTGTCCCCAGACCTGGTCCACATAAATGCTGACAAGTGCTACAGCATTGCCTACCCTACCCTGCACTCTGCTCCTATGTTGTGCTCTCCAGTGGGAACAACTGCCTAGCAGGACAGCTACCTAAATTTCCCTATCAGGTCTGCTCCCAGCCATGGATCTCATATTTGTTGGCAGGTGTTGTGTCCCTGTTTGGCATGGTCTACCCTAAGTCCTGGCCTTTGCATGTGCCAATGGGTGCTGCAGCCTGGCCCAGCCCAGCCCCTTCCCAGCCTTGACGCCTGTGAATTCGGGTGAATTCTGTGATCCAGCCTGGCTCAACCTGTTACCACCCCCAGCTCTCCATGCAAACTGGTGAGTGCTGCAGTCCCACAGAAGCAACCTCACAAATCCCCAACAGGATCTGCCCCCATATCTGCTCTGTCATGTTCTGGTGGGTGCTATGGCCCAGCCTGACATGGCCTATCTCTAGGGCTTTCTAAATATTATTTCAATCAGAATTTTTAATTCTCCCTCCATTCCTCTATCTATACAGGTAGGTCTGTTTGAGTTTCAAATGGGAAAATACAATCCAAACTAGCCACGGCAAAAGGAATGCTTTGTTTATGTTACCAAACAGTTGGGGCAAAGTACCTTTCTGGTGCCCAGACAGTGTCACTGGGAATTCCTGTGTATCTCCTGGTTCTGTTTTCTTCTCTATTGGCTTTATATTCTTCCTTTTTGTATGAAGGTATCTCTAGGTCATATCCTGCCAGATTAGGCATGTGAATGAAAGAGTATTTTTTCCCAAGAATGGCAATAAAATTCATGGGATTTTTTTTTTAAAGATTTATTTTTTATTTTTTTTTTTATTGGAAAGGTGGATATACAGAGAGGAGAGACAGAGAAGAAGATCTTCCGTCCATTGATTCACTCCCCAAGTGAGCACAACGGGCCGATACTATGCCGATCCAAAGCCAGGAGCCTCTTCCGGGTCTCCCACGTGGGTGCAGGGTCCCAAAGCTTTGGGCCGTCCTCGACTGCTTTCCCAGGCCACAGGCAGGGAGCTGGAAGGGAAGCGGGGCTGCCGGGATAGAACCGGCGCCCATATGGGATCCCGGGCGTTCAAGGTGAGGACCTTAACCACTTGCGCCACCGCGCTGGGCCCAAATTCATGGTTTTGAAATGGAATCCATTAGGATGGTTTTGACCATAATTAACTTAGAATTTTTTTTTCCATTCAGGATTTTTTATTATTTTTTTTTTTTTGTTAATTTCTTTTAATAATCTTAGTTGATTAGGGTACAAAGGGTCAAGGGCTACAGGGTGAAAGTGGGTAATATCATTGTTTCCACACTAATACAATCCTTTTTCCCTGTATCTGGGGTTAGGGGAGTAGCAAAGGGAAAAGCCCCCACCCAACTTCCCACCCATCCCCCATCCCCAAAATGAGGCATGCTCCAAGGGTCCTGCTTAAACAGTTTTTATAGTTCATCAGTTCTAGATTGCTGCCAATCTCACCGTCCCAACCGCAATGATACGCAATTTACCTATTTACAGTCCACTGGCTGACAGTCTCTTGATGGTTGGGGTTCCAAGATCAGCAGTTCAGTTGGAGAGATATCCAAAGAAACTTCATCTGAGTTGATCCCAGATCTGAGTCTTGCGTGAGTTTGCTAGTACAGACTCCAACACTGTTCGTCACACCAACCAGCTTATGCATATGCTGGTCATTGCTATTGCTGGGTCCGTTCGGTTTCCAGCCCCGTCTTCCTCGTGAACCAATGGGTGTTGTAGTCCAGCTCGATCCTACCCACTTCATACTCGGTCTTCATGCAAACCAGTTGGAGCTGCAGCCTAGTTGGGGCAACTCCCCAAAACCCCTACCAGTTCTGCCCCCTACCCTGGTTCCCATACTTGCCAGTATGTACCACAGGCTTGTCCAGTCTGTCCCACATCCCATTTAGCTCTCGCACACGTCAATGGACATTGAAGCCTAGTTCAATCCAACCAACCTATTATCCAGCCCATACACCTACTGGCAGGTGCCTTTCTGTCTAGCCACCCCTGCCCCGTCCTGGTTTTCGTGCTGTCCAGTGAGGGTGGTAACCCTGAGGGAGGTGCCCACTATTTCCCTATTAGGCCACACCCACTCCCGGAGTATGCAGTCTCCAGGTGGTTTTGGCATTTGACTTGACAGAATTAGCTCCTAGTACCAGCCTTTGCCAGCTAATGCTGTGGCTAAGCCCAAACACCCCTCAACCTACTCTAATTTTACTTGCACAAGTCAGAACAGTCAGCTCCCCGTGAGGCACACAGGTGCTATAGCCCTGCCTAGTCTGAACTTCCCCCATCCCAATTCACGCTTTCCAATGGAAGTAGTTATCCAACAGGGGTGCCCACGTTCCCCTGTCGGCTTTGCCTTCTCCCTGATTGTCACATGTGCTGTTTGTGTGCTGCAACCTCATCTGGTACAGCTCATCTCACCTTGGCATTACTTGTTGTGTACTGGTATGTGTTGCAACCAAACCTGGCTCGACCCACACTCTGTTCTGGTGCTCAGATTCACCAGAAGGTAATGTGAACAGGTTCAGCCTGGTCTGCCCCCAACCTATGCCATGTGTATGCCAGTGGGATAATTTCCATTGCCTGTTCTGGGTTGTTCCCTATTGTGCTTCTTGCACTTGCCTGCAAGCAGGGGACTGTGTCCTGCCAGAGAAGTTGCCCAGGCTCCTCCATCAGAACCTCTCCCACTGCCAGTTTTTGTGCATACCAGTGGGTCCATGAGCCAGCACTACTCAGTTCACCTCCTGTCCTAAGAGGAACAGTGGCTTTTCCTGACTGGCCTTCGACCCAAGCTGGTTCTTGTGGTTGGATATTTCAACCCAGCCACGGCTCTTCCATACCCCCACACAGCTCACACATGGTTCAGTAAGGGCTGAGACCTAGCCCAGTCTGTCACACATCTCTCCACAGTCCTCCAGAACACCAGATGGTGTCAGAATCTGGCCTGGCTTGGTGCTTCCCGTCCCAGTCCACACTTGTGCCAAGTGAGATTACAATTGTATCCTGATCAGAATGCAGCCTCAGTTCCAGCCCATGCGCTCCTTGGTGGGAAACTCAACCCATCTAGGGTGTCCCGTTATTTCCTCAACTGGGCCTCTTCCCTGCCATAGAGCAGGTGTAGGCCAGTGGTTGTTCTGTCTCTGTTTGGCAGAGCCCCTCACTTGTCCTGGCCCCTTGGATGCTGTGGTTTAGTCCCTCTGCCTCACGCAGATCAGTATGTACACGGACCTACATGGCATGAGCTGTGCTCCAACCTGATTTCTGTTGTTTCTTGTGAGTTAAGGTTTGTTCAGCCCTGCCCATTCCGCCCCCTTCCAGTGGCAGCCCGGCCCACTACACATCCTGTTTAAAGATGCACATTTGGGTGCTGCTGGCTTGACCTACCCTGACTGTTGTGGGTTCCTTTACCCATGAGTGATGGCAGGTGGCATGGTCACACCTAGCTTAGACCATTGCAACCCCAGCTTGCGAGCTAACCTGGGGGACTTGTATTCCAAAGGGTTGGGCCCACACAACCTCACAGAGTCTACCCCAAGCCCAAGTTCTCTTGCGTGCTGGATAGTGTCTTGATCCTACCAAATGTGACCACTCCACCACTCCAACACTCAGTCGGGTAATGGTACCCAACACTGCCAAAGAGGCCCCATCCATAGCTTTGGTGTGGGCTAGTGTGTGGTGATCAGTGATGTTCTATACTAATATCCTGTCTCTGTATTCATAATTGAGCTGTTGCGTCTGTCTTTCTAATATTATCTTCTGGATACTTCACTCCAAACCACCAGGTCTTGGTCCCCTCGCATGCTTAAATCTTTCATGACCCTGTCACTGAGAATACCCGAAAATTCACTTCGCACCTACACTCAAACTAGTCTTAGTCATGAGTGACCACAGGCAGCAACTACATATCTTAAATCCCCAGAGTTTGCCCTGCCGGGCGGCCAGCAAACAAAACCTAGCACCACTTGGTGCACTGGCTGCCCTGGGGGAGGCCGAGGACTCATTCACTGCCTTGCGGCAGTGTCTTTGGCGTGAGTCATCCGCATTGGGTCCGACCCGGCAGGGGCACCCCCGACAGTCGCCACACTGCAGGGAGCGTCAGATGCTCCCAAGCTCAAGGCCTGAACTCCTCCCAAACTCACCCAGCTGCCAGAGCTTAGCAGCAGGGTGGAGCTAGGAATTTTAACCCAGTTCCCAAGTACCCTCATGGTGGACTTACCCTGAGGGAAGAGCTCTCTTGGGTCTTGGGGGAGGCCGAGGACTCGTTCACTGCCTTGCGGCAGTGTCTTTGGCGTGAGACCCCAGCATTGGGTCCAACCCGGCAGGGGAACCCCCCACAGTCACCACACTGCAGGGAGCGTCAGATGCCCCAAAGCCCAAGGCCCGAACCCATAATTAACTTAAATATTGAATAAAAGTTTAAGATGTTCCAGAGTTAGGAGGTCAGAGGGTTAGCATGGTTAGGGCATTTGGTCAGCTCTCTATCACTTGGCCCTCTTTATGGAGTTTTAGTTTACTGCAGCAACACATGACAATGAGTAGCTCTCCTTATTTCTCATGGGTCAGACTTACATTGCATCTTCTCATTTGGTCAATCTTACTCAAGCGGGATACAATCACCTAGAGAATCCATCTCTTATACTCATGGATGTTACCTAGTTCAATCATAACTAAACAAAATGTTCAACTAGCAAATAATCAAAAGCGATGGACGGGCCCGGCGCGGTGGCGCAAGTGGTTAAAGGTCCTCGCCTTGCACGCCCGGGATCCCATATGGGTGCCGGTTCTAATCCCGGCAGCCCCACTTCCCTTCCAGCTCCCTGCCTGTGGCCTGGGAAAGCAGTCGAGGACGGCCCAAAGCTTTGGGAACCTGCACCCGCGTGGGAGACCCGGAAGAGGCTCCTGGCTTTGGATCGGCATAGTATCGGCCCGTTGTGCTCACTTGGGGAGTGAATCATCGGACGGAAGATCTTCCTCTCTGTCTCTCCTCTCTGTATATCCGCCTTTCCAATAAAAAGTAATAAAAATAAATCTTTAAAAAAAAAGTGATGGACAAAGATGGTCTGATCAAGTACAAAACATCATTGTCTCACTGGATGGACTCAGATTATGTGTCTAATCCTGAACCAATCACAGTGGCCACCCCTCCTTCCAAGCCTACCTGTAGAGCTGTGGGGGTGACAACTGTGGTGGCAGGGAAAGATAGTTTATGAGTGCATGCAACTCACAAAAACTGAGAGGTTGTATCACTGTTCAATATTTCCTAACACTCACATGAAGATAAATGTGAAGATACTTTTTAGGTTTTCATCACATTTTTTTAGTTAAAAAAAGGTTATTTCTTTTGTTCAGGGATTTTTGAGAGGCATCATAGAAAGGGGCCTAGCTGGCAAAGATTAAAGGAAAGCATATGTTAAACAGCATCTCTTATCACAAAAGACTTATTAAACTACTGAACAAAATGCTGTTATTATGGACCATCTGTGGGAACATGAAAATATTTGTTTGAGTCATTTATTGTAGTGGTATTTGGCATCATAAAATTTCACTGTTTTTAAAGATATACCAAAGTGAAACAAAGTTTTCTTGAAATATTATTTGCATAAATGCAGATGATCTGAGATTTATTTAAGAAATGGTAATTTGATTTTGAGCAGAGATATAAATATCTATGGGTTCAATACTTAAGATTTATTTTTGTTGGAAAATCAGATATACAGAGAGGAGAGAGGAAGATCTTCCATCTATTGATTCACTCCTCAATCATCTACATCAGTTAGAACTGAGCCAATTTAAAGCCAAGAGCCAGGAGCCTCTTCTGGGTCTCCCACATGGGTGCAGGATCCCAAGGCTTTGAATCATCCTCTACTGCTTTCCCAAGCCACAGCAGAGCGCTTACAGCGAAGCAGGGCTGCCGGGATTACAACTGGCATGTATATGGGATCCTGGTTAGTGCAAGGCAAAGACTTTAGCCTTTAGGCTACTACACTGGACCTTGGGTTCAATATTTTAAGTTTTGTTTTGATTGAGTGGCTAAACATATCCACCATATCGTTCTTCAAAATGTAGAAAGCTCCTCTTCTCTACTGGGTTGAGACCATATTTCTAGGACCCCTAAATAATCTGCTTCCCATCTGCTTTTCAGTCCAAATATTTCTGTTTTCCAAGCTTTCCTGTAGGCTCCCCACTGTCTGGCAGCCTTCTCCAATTTCTAACCTCCTGACTTGGTTTGTACATGCCCTCACCTTAGGAATGCTTCTTGTTAGATTGTCTAAATCCTATTCATCCTTCAAGATCAACTCCCCTCTCCCCTACTCTGCCAATTGACATAGTTCTTCTGCCCTTGGAATGCTTAATCCATAAAGATTCCCATTTAAGGCAAGCTAGCATTTGAGAACATTTAATATTTCTTCAGGTGCTTGTTTCCAGGCGTGCTCTGTCTCTTATCTCCTTCGTTGTATCTCCTAACAGTTACCTTTGACTTAAATGATTCTCTTAGCATCAGTGACCACTGATGGCCTAAACTCATGCATCTGAGGCATCTTAACTGTAGCATGTCTGAAGTGGCATCTACTCCCTGCCCTTCTCTGCTTCTCCAACCCATTCCTGTTTCTGCACTCAGTTTCTGTAGATAAGTTCCTATGCAGTTGCCCAGGTTGGACCTTCCCAGAGTCATCCTTGATTCCATCATTTCTTCCACAAACTTATTTAAATTAAGATCTGTCAGTTCAATTTTTAACCAAGTCTTGAGATTCCTCTATATTGGGTACACCTGGTTTTGACACTTCCACCATTGCTTTTGCTTTGATTTGGGCTTTCACTTTGCATTCGTCTTCTAATAACCTTCCTCACTGGACCCATTGTCTTCACCTTTACCTCTGTGTAAACACCTTTGGTCATTCGTATTTACTTGCCTGGAAAAAAGCCTCTCCACATAGGTTACAGAGTCATTAGCACTCCAGGTAACGTCAGCTACCTGCATTCTGACAGAGAATCCATGACTCTTGTTAAATTGACCTCATGGTGGTCACCTGAATACTTGAATCATTGGCTCAACAAAAATTTGGTGCCTCCAAATACTAGCGATTGTGCTCAGTGCTTCCCATTAGCATAACTATGTTTATATATATTTAAAAATTTTATTTTTGTTAATTTTTACATAGCTTACTAGGGCAATAAGGGTCAAGGTCTACAGGAAGGTGGGTGAGATCACTATTTTCATTCTTTTTTTCCTTCTTGTATCGTGAAGGGGGGAGACAAAGAGAGAAGCCACACCCAGCTTTCCAAACTCCTCTGCACCTGGGATGGAGGACAGTCACCTGACACCACCCCAGGGTCCTTTATGTGCTCACCAGTGGGAGCTATGACCCACTAGGGGAGTTTCCCATGTATCCCCACTTAGCCTACTCCCAGGCCCAGGTCTCATGCATGCCAGCGGGTGCTAGGCCCTTGTCTGACATAGCCTGCCCTTCCATCTTGGCCTTATATGAGCTGGTAAATGTTGCACCCCAGCCAACCCCATACTCTGTTTTAGGATGCACATGTGGGTGTTGCATCCTGGAACTGCCCAGACTATTCTTGGTCCTTGTACCCATGAGTGATGGCAGGTTCCATAGTCACATCTAGCTCAGCCCATCACCACCCCAACTCTTGAGATAACCAGTGGTACTTATAATTCCATAGGGTTGAGCCCACATATCCCCCACAGAATCTACTCCCAGACTTAGTTCTCTCGTGTGCAGGTTAGTGTCCTGGCCCTACCTAATGTGACCTGTCCCCTGATCTGACATTCTGTCAGGTACTAGGATCTAGCCCTGTTAAGCCCCGAGCCTGAGCTTTCACATGGACTGGAGTGTGGTGGTCATAATGTTCCATGCTAACAAGCCCTACTAAGGAGTTCCATGTGGGCTGGTGCAGGAGTCTGATCTGTACAGATCGACTGGTCTCTCCAAACTACCAAGCCTCAGTCCCCTCACTTTCCTGCAAGTACAGCGGCCCTGTCATTGGGAGACCCTCAGAATTCACTCTGCACCTACACTACAGTGGCCTTATCCACGGATGTCGGTAGGCAGCAGTTCCACACCCCCAAAACCCCAGAGGTCACTGCGGGTCAGCCAGCAGGTAAAGCCTGCAAGTTCAGGATTTGCCCATAGCTGAGCAGTGATGGCTGGGGCTAGGGCCATAAGCATTGAGTCTGACCTGGCTGATTCCCCCATCAGTCGCCATGCTGCTGGGAGGTCTGTCCACCCAAGCCCGGAGGTTGAATTCTCATGTGCCCCTCCCACAAAGATGGTGGCAGTGGGTGGAGCCAGGCCCCCGAGCTGCCGAGATCCCCTTACAGTGTATTCACTGTGAAGGGAGAAAACTCTTGGGCCCAGGCAAGCCCACGATTTGCCCACCGCTTGGCAGCAATATCTGGGGTTAGGGCCCCAGGCATTGAGTTAGACCTGGCTCAGATCACCCCAGCAGCTACTATGCTGCTGATGGGTCCATCCACTCGGGCCCTGCAGTTGAACTCAGCTGGGCCTCTCCCACCAACATGGCGGCCTTATATATATATATTTTTTCCATTGGACTGAGGGTTTTTCTTAAACATTTTTTTATTTCCACTTTTTAATTATATTTTTGCCAATCTTTACATAGGTAATTAGGGTAAGAAGGTTTAAGGGCTACAGGAAGTAGGTAAGACTATATCCACATTGTTTTCTTTTTTTTTTTCTTTTTTTTTTTTTTTAAGGATTTTCTTTTTTTTTTTTTTTTATTGTTGCTTACATTGTATTATGTAGTACAGTTTTATAGGCGCTGGGGATCCCCCCCACCCCTCCCATACCCCTCCCCCCATGGTGGATTCCTCCACCTTGTTGCATAACCATAGTTCAAGTTCAGTTGAGATTCATTGCTTGCAAACACATGCCTAGCATGAAGTTCAGCGTCTTATTGTCCAGATAAGTTCAGTGGCCTCTTGGGGAGACCTTCTATGGTCTGAAGATAGGTCTAACAGAGTAAAGATCCGGTCAGTTAAAAGCCCCAACAAGGCCTCAATATCAATATACAACATTATGGAATTAATTGACATAGTATTGGGTAAACAATATGTTAAAAATAATGCAAGTTCCATTCTTCGAAACCTCTGGGTTGAGACAGTATCAATGACAGGTTCAAAAAATAACAAACAACCATACAAAAATTACAGGTTAAATCAAGGCAAACATGTGGTATCTAATCTTTTGGGATTCACTCATTTCCCTTAGCATTATAGTTTCCAGTTGTGCCCATTTAGCCACAAAGAACTGCATTTTGTTTTTTTTAATAGCTGAGTAGTATTCCATGGAGTAGATGAACCAAAGCTTTCTTATCCAATCTTCTGCTGATGGGCATTTCGGTTGCTTCCATGTTTTTGCAATTACTGATTGTGCTGCAATGAACATAGGGATGCATGTTGGTTTGTCGTAAAACAGGTGTTTTGGATATATTCCTAGGAGTGCTATTGCTGGGTCATATGGTATGCAGATTTTGAGTTGTTTGAGTGTTCTCCAGACTGATTTCCATAGAGGCTGTACCAATTTGCAGCTCCACCAGCAGTGGAGTAGGGTTCCCTTTTCCCCGCATCCTCGCCAGCAAGCGTCGTTGGTGTTCTTGTTTATGTGGGCCAATCTTGCTGGTGTTAGGTGGTACCTCATCGATGTTTTAATTTGGATTTCCCTTATTGCTAGGGAGCTGGAACATTTTTTCATATGTTTGTTTGCCATTTGGACTTGTTCCTTTGTGAAATGTTTGCCCATTTCCCGTGCCCATTTCTTGAGTGGCTTGTTCGTTTTGGTTTTTTGGTTGTTTTGAAGTTCTTTGTATATCCTGGAAATTAGCCCCCTATCACCTATATCGTGTGCAAAGATCTTCTCCCACTCTGTGGGTTGCTTTTTTACTTTGTTGATTGTTTCCCTTGCTGTACAGAAGCTTCTTAGTTTGATGAGGTCCCATTTGTTTATTCTGTTCTCAACTGCTATTGCTTTTGGTGTCCTTCTTAGAAAGTCGGAACCTACTCCTAGGTCTTGCAGGGTATTTCCTACATTTTCCTGCAAGAGTTTGAAGGTTTCTGGATGTAGGTTTAGGTCTTTTATCCATGTAGATTGGATCTTGGTGTATGGTGATAGATGTGGGTCTATCTTTTTGTTTCTACAGGCTATCAGCCAGTTGTCCCAACAACATTTACTAAAGAGGCCTTCCCACTTGCTTGAGTTGTCATTGGTCTTTTTGTCAAAGATTAATTGGCTGTATTTGTGTGGGTTCCCTTTTGGTGCTTCTATTCTATTCCATTGATCTTCCCTTCTGTCTTTGTGCCAGTACCAGGCTGTTTTGATAACCACTGCTCTATAGTATGTCCAGAGGTCCGGGATTGTGATTCCCCCTGCTAACTTCTTTTTTTTTTTTTTTTTTTTGTTGTTGTTGTTGTGATTAAACTCTTTGCTTTATTATTATTAGCTCTGCAATTTTGAACATATTACCTAACTACTCAACACTTAGTTCTTTTTAATGTTACATTGGTAATAATTAGTGACTTAATAAGATTGTTTTAAGTATTAAGTGATTTATTCTATGATAAGTGTGTAAAATATAATTACATGTATGATTATCTAAGAGCATGCAAAATTAACTTCTATAATTAATAGTAATTTCATTGTTGCTTACATTATATTATGTAGTACAGTTTTATAGGCGCTGGGGATCCCCCCCACCCCTCCCATACCCCTCCCCCCATGGTGGATTCCTCCACCTTGTTGCGTAACCATAGTTCAAGTTCAGTTGAGATTCATTGCTTGCAAACACATGCCTAGCATGAAGTTCAGCGTCTTATTGTCCAGATAAGTTCAGTGGCCTCTTGGGGAGACCTTCTATGGTCTGAAGATAGGTCTAACAGAGTAAAGATCCGGTCAGTTAAAAGCCCCAACAAGGCCTCAATATCAATATACAACATTATGGAATTAATTGACATAGTATTGGGTAAACAATATGTTAAAAATAATGCAAGTTCCATTCTTCGAAACCTCTGGGTTGAGACAGTATCAATGACAGGTTCAAAAAATAACAAACAACCATACAAAAATTACAGGTTAAATCAAGGCAAACATGTGGTATCTAATCTTTTGGGATTCACTCATTTCCCTTAGCATTATAGTTTCCAGTTGTGCCCATTTAGCCACAAAGAACTGCATTTTGTTTTTTTTAATAGCTGAGTAGTATTCCATGGAGTAGATGAACCAAAGCTTTCTTATCCAATCTTCTGCTGATGGGCATTTCGGTTGCTTCCATGTTTTTGCAATTACTGATTGTGCTGCAATGAACATAGGGATGCATGTTGGTTTGTCGTAAAACAGGTGTTTTGGATATATTCCTAGGAGTGCTATTGCTGGGTCATATGGTATGCAGATTTTGAGTTGTTTGAGTGTTCTCCAGACTGATTTCCATAGAGGCTGTACCAATTTGCAGCTCCACCAGCAGTGGAGTAGGGTTCCCTTTTCCCCGCATCCTCGCCAGCAAGCGTCGTTGGTGTTCTTGTTTATGTGGGCCAATCTTGCTGGTGTTAGGTGGTACCTCATCGATGTTTTAATTTGGATTTCCCTTATTGCTAGGGAGCTGGAACATTTTTTCATATGTTTGTTTGCCATTTGGACTTGTTCCTTTGTGAAATGTTTGCCCATTTCCCGTGCCCATTTCTTGAGTGGCTTGTTCGTTTTGGTTTTTTGGTTGTTTTGAAGTTCTTTGTATATCCTGGAAATTAGCCCCCTATCGCCTATATCGTGTGCAAAGATCTTCTCCCACTCTGTGGGTTGCTTTTTTACTTTGTTGATTGTTTCCCTTGCTGTACAGAAGCTTCTTAGTTTGATGAGGTCCCATTTGTTTATTCTGTTCTCAACTGCTATTGCTTTTGGTGTCCTTCTTAGAAAGTCGGAACCTACTCCTAGGTCTTGCAGGGTATTTCCTACATTTTCCTGCAAGAGTTTGAAGGTTTCTGGATGTAGGTTTAGGTCTTTTATCCATGTAGATTGGATCTTGGTGTATGGTGATAGATGTGGGTCTATCTTTTTGTTTCTACAGGCTATCAGCCAGTTGTCCCAACAACATTTACTAAAGAGGCCTTCCCACTTGCTTGAGTTGTCATTGGTCTTTTTGTCAAAGATTAATTGGCTGTATTTGTGTGGGTTCCCTTTTGGTGCTTCTATTCTATTCCATTGATCTTCCCTTCTGTCTTTGTGCCAGTACCAGGCTGTTTTGATAACCACTGCTCTATAGTATGTCCAGAGGTCCGGGATTGTGATTCCCCCTGCTAACTTCTTTTTTTTTTTTTTTTTTTTTGTTGTTGTTGTTGTGATTAAACTCTTTGCTTTATTATTATTAGCTCTGCAATTTTGAACATATTACCTAACTACTCAACACTTAGTTCTTTTTAATGTTACATTGGTAATAATTAGTGACTTAATAAGATTGTTTTAAGTATTAAGTGATTTATTCTATGATAAGTGTGTAAAATATAATTACATGTATGATTATCTAAGAGCATGCAAAATTAACTTCTATAATTAATAGTAATTTCATTGTTGCTTACATTATATTATGTAGTACAGTTTTATAGGCGCTGGGGATTCCCCCCACCCCTCCCATACCCCTCCCCCCATGGTGGATTCCTCCACCTTGTTGCATAACCATAGTTCAAGTTCAGTTGAGATTCATTGCTTGCAAACACATGCCTAGCATGAAGTTCAGCGTCTTATTGTCCAGATAAGTTCAGTGGCCTCTTGGGGAGACCTTCTATGGTCTGAAGATAGGTCTAACAGAGTAAAGATCCGGTCAGTTAAAAGCCCCAACAAGGCCTCAATATCAATATACAACATTATGGAATTAATTGACATAGTATTGGGTAAACAATATGTTAAAAATAATGCAAGTTCCATTCTTCGAAACATCTGGGTTGAGACAGTATCAATGACAGGTTCAAAAAATAACAAACAACCATACAAAAATTACAGGTTAAATCAAGGCAAACATGTGGTATCTAATCTTTTGGGATTCACTCATTTCCCTTAGCATTATAGTTTCCAGTTGTGCCCATTTAGCCACAAAGAACTGCATTTTGTTTTTTTTAATAGCTGAGTAGTATTCCATGGAGTAGATGAACCAAAGCTTTCTTATCCAATCTTCTGCTGATGGGCATTTCGGTTGCTTCCATGTTTTTGCAATTACTGATTGTGCTGCAATGAACATAGGGATGCATGTTGGTTTGTCGTAAAACAGGTGTTTTGGATATATTCCTAGGAGTGCTATTGCTGGGTCATATGGTATGCAGATTTTGAGTTGTTTGAGTGTTCTCCAGACTGATTTCCATAGAGGCTGTACCAATTTGCAGCTCCACCAGCAGTGGAGTAGGGTTCCCTTTTCCCCGCATCCTCGCCAGCAAGCGTCGTTGGTGTTCTTGTTTATGTGGGCCAATCTTGCTGGTGTTAGGTGGTACCTCATCGATGTTTTAATTTGGATTTCCCTTATTGCTAGGGAGCTGGAACATTTTTTCATATGTTTGTTTGCCATTTGGACTTGTTCCTTTGTGAAATGTTTGCCCATTTCCCGTGCCCATTTCTTGAGTGGCTTGTTCGTTTTGGTTTTTTGGTTGTTTTGAAGTTCTTTGTATATCCTGGAAATTAGCCCCCTATCGCCTATATCGTGTGCAAAGATCTTCTCCCACTCTGTGGGTTGCTTTTTTACTTTGTTGATTGTTTCCCTTGCTGTACAGAAGCTTCTTAGTTTGATGAGGTCCCATTTGTTTATTCTGTTCTCAACTGCTATTGCTTTTGGTGTCCTTCTTAGAAAGTCGGAACCTACTCCTAGGTCTTGCAGGGTATTTCCTACATTTTCCTGCAAGAGTTTGAAGGTTTCTGGATGTAGGTTTAGGTCTTTTATCCATGTAGATTGGATCTTGGTGTATGGTGATAGATGTGGGTCTATCTTTTTGTTTCTACAGGCTATCAGCCAGTTGTCCCAACAACATTTACTAAAGAGGCCTTCCCACTTGCTTGAGTTGTCATTGGTCTTTTTGTCAAAGATTAATTGGCTGTATTTGTGTGGGTTCCCTTTTGGTGCTTCTATTCTATTCCATTGATCTTCCCTTCTGTCTTTGTGCCAATACCAGGCTGTTTTGATAACCACTGCTCTATAGTATGTCCAGAGGTCCGGGATTGTGATTCCCCCTGCTAACTTCTTATTTTTCAGGATGGTTCTAGCTATTCGTGGTTTTTTGTGTTTCCAGATGAACTTTTGAATCATTGTATCCAGTTCCGTGAAGAATGTTTTGGGCAATTTGATTGGAATTGCATTGAAAATGTATATTGCTTGTGGTAGTATAGACATTTTAATGATATTGATTTTGCCTATCCAGGAGCACAGGATGTTATTCCATCTTTTGAGGTTTTGTTCAATTTCCTTTTTAAATAGTTTGTAGTTTTCTTCGAATAGGTCTCCTACGCTTTTGGTTAAATTTATTCCCAAATACTTCATACTTCTCTCTGCTATTTTGAATGGTATCCTGTTGGTTAGATCTTCTTCCATCTTGGTGTTATTTGCGTACACTATGGCTGTTGATTTTCGTTCGTTAATTTTGTACCCCGCCACTCTGCCAAACTCTCGTATAAGTTCTAGCAGTTTCTGTATTGAGTCTCCTGGTTTTTCTATGTATAGGATTATGTCATCTGCATATAGTGAAAGCTTGACTTCTTCGTTTCCTATACGTATGCCTTTGATTTCTTTTTCTTGTCTTATGGCCTCTGCAAGTACCTCTAGGACTATGTTGAATAGCAGTGGTGATAGCGGGCACCCTTGTCTTGTTCCAGATCTCAGTGGGAAGGGTTCTAGCTTTTCTCCATTCAGTATGATACTGGCATTGGGTTTTTCATAAATTGCTTTGATTATGTTGTGGATTTTCCCATCTATGCCTACTTTGGCTAGAGTTTTTAGCATGAAGAGGTGTTGGATTTTGTCGAAAGCTTTTTCTGCATCTATTGAAACTATTATGTGGTTCTTGTTTTGCAGTTTTTGGATATGGTTTATAACATTTATGGATTTCCGAATGTTGAACCATCCCTGCATTCCAGGGATGAATCCTACTTGATCTGGATGAATGATCTGTCTGATGATTTTTTGAATTCTATTGGCTAGGATTTTGTTGAGAATTTTAGCATCAATGTTCATCAGAGAAATAGGTCTGTAGTTTTCCTTCTCTGATGGTTCTCTGTCCGGTTTTGGGATTAAGGTGATGTTAGCTTCATAGAATGAGTTTGGGAGGGTTGCTTCCTCCTCTATTGTTTTGAAGAGCTTGTAGAGGATTGGGGTTAGTTCTGTTCGGAATGTTTTGTAGAATTCTGTAGTGAAGCCGTCTGGGCCTGGGCTTTTTTTCGTTGGGAGATCTTTGATGACTGTTTCAATCTCTACCTCGGTTATGGGTTTATTTAATTCTGCAGTTGCCTCCGGACTGAGTTTTGGTAAGTGGTGGGAGTCCAAGAACTTTCCTATTTCTTGGTGGTCCTCAAATTTGTGGGAGTACAGTTCTTTGTAGTAATTTCTAATTATTTTCTTAATGATTGCAGTGTCTGTTGTTATGTTGCCTTTTTCATCTTTAATGCTATTGATTCTCACTTTCTCTTGTTTTTTTTTTTGGTCAATCGGGCCAGTGGAGTGTCTATTTTGTTTATTTTCTCAAAAAACCAACTTTTTGATTTGTTGACTTTATGTATAGTTTTTTTGATTTCTATTTGGTTTATCTCCTCCCTTGTTTTGATGATTTCTTGTTTCCTATTGTGCGTGGGACTCTTCTGCTGCTGTTTTTCCAGATCCTGGAGGTGTGAGGTTAGTTCCTGTATTTGGCGTCTTTCTTGGGCCTTGACATGTGCTCCGATTGCGATGAATCTACCTCGTAGCACTGCTTTGGCGGTGTCCCACAAGTTTTGGAATGTTGTATCCACATTGTTTTCTTCATGTATCTGAGGTAAAGGGGAATATTCAGGGAGAAGCCCCACCCAGTCTCCCACCCACCCCCAGGTCCCTGATGTGGGGAATGCTAAACATTTATTTTTATGGGAAGGATAGATTTACAGAGAAGGCGAGGCGAAGATCTTCTGTCCACTGGTTCTTTACCCAAGTGGTGGCAACAGTTGGAGATGAGCTGACCTGAAACCAGGAACCAGGAGCTTCTTCCGGGTCTCCTACATGGTTACAGGGTCCCAAAGCTTTGGGTCATCCTCTTCTGCTTTCCCAGGAAACAAGCAGGGAGCAGAATGGGAAGTGGAGCAGCTAGGACACAAACCAGCGCCCATATGGGGTCCTGGCACATGCAAGGTGAGAATTTAGCCACTGAGCCATTGTGTCTGGCCCTAGACTGTCGAGTTTTGTCTCTTGAGGATCCATACAAATTAAGAACTCAGTGAGTGAGTGATGAATGAGGAGGTGATGATTTGTGAACTTTGCCTATATAAAAGAATTGTGTATCACAACTTCACCTCTCACCTCTGATAGATACTTTAGGCCCAACACAGGTGTTCCATGCACATAAGAACTTGTCATAGGAGGAACTGTTGGCCAGTATTGAAGTTGAGGAATCTGGTGTGTCTACTAAAAATATCCCTAGGACTATTCAAGTTTTCATCCTCGTGAACTGCTTTAATGACTAGATTTGGGAGGGGAGGACTTAATTGTTTAATTTCTGATTCTTCAATGGGTAGACTTTGAATATGTTGAAGCAGACATTGGCTGATGACCTCTGCTAGTATGGAACAACTGTTATATGAAAAGGCACTCACGTGGGATATAAGCACCACAGGGCAGAGGATTAGCCTTCTGTGCCACCATGCCAGGCTTGTTAGTTACTGCAAGGAAATGCCTTTTTGAACTACAGGGAAATACTCAAGACAAGCAACTTGGGAAGGATGCTTATCTTGGCTTCTTTTATTGGTTTTGGAGGCTCACAATCCACAATCAGGATTGTTTTCAATTGGTGAGATTGGAGTGGCCGTGTGGAGCAGGTACAGAGGAAGGCAAGCCTGAAAGCTCGGAGTGATTGGGCCCATCAAGTTTATATAAATAGCTGTCGCAAGAGAACTACTTTCCAAAGGAATGCTTCCCAGAATCCATGGACCTCCCACTATGCCCACTTGCAGGCACCATAATTGGATCAAGCTGTCACCCTCAAGTACTTTCCAACCAATAACATTAGGGTTTAATGTCCTACTTATTTTTGAGAGTTAAATTATGTTTAAACTATAACACAAATGCATTTTTGTTTCTTTCTTGCACCAAAGCTCTAGTTTGCTTTTGGCTGGAAACAGCTAAAAAAAAAAAAAAAAAAAACCCATGACACAGAAGGCATTCTAGTAGAAACAGTGGGGCCTGGCAGGATGGCCCAGTGGCTAAAACCTTGCTTTGCAAGAACTGGGATCCCATATGGGAGTCAGCTCGTGTCTCAGCTGCTCCACTTCCCATCCTGCTCCCTGGGAAGGCAGTAGAAAATGGCCCAAAGCCTTGTGTTCCTAAACCTGGGTAGGGAAACCTGGCGAAAGCTCCTGGCTTCTCATTCTGGCTTTGGATCAGCTCAGCTCTGGCCACTGTGGCTACTCGAGGATTGAACCAGCAGGTGGAAGATCTTTCTGTTTCTTCTCTCTGTAAATCTGACTTTCCAATAGAAATGATTATATTTTTAAAATAGAGCTTTTTATTTGAAGGAAAATATCGGCTTCATGTTCTCAGGAGATACATAAAAATTATTGTATTAGTCATTTATCTTTACTCAAGTAGAAGCTTCTTGAGGGTGGGAACCAAGCTGTATCAATGTCTATAAATATTTACATATATAAATACATAACCTATAAACACATGCTTAACACAGCATCTGGAGGTTAGTAAATTTGTTCAAAGCTTGTTTCTTGGGTGAATGACAGAATGACTAAATAAGATTTATGGCAAAGGTAAATTCTGTCTCTCCAGGGACCCAACCAAAAGAATCATTACCTGTTACTCCCTGGTTATGCTTCAGCAGAACGCTAGAGTCAGGAGCAGAATCAGACTTGAACTCAAGTGCTCTGTTATGGGATGCAGATACTTCAAGTAACATCTTTCTTTTTGTAATTTATTTTAATAATCTTTGCATAGTTAATTAGGGCATAAAGGCTCAAGGCCTACAGGAAAGTGGCTAAGACCATTGTTTCCACATTATTATTTTTTCTGTATCTGGAGTAAGAGAAGAGATAAAGGGAGAAGCCTCACCCAGCCTCCCCCACATCCCCGGGTCCCCGACATGGAGCATGCTCCAAGGGTCCTGCTTGAGTGGTTTTGATTGTTCAACAGTTCTGAATTGCTGCCAATCTCACCACTCCAAGCATGATGAAAGCTCTCCAAAATCCACTAGCTGACATAGTCCACCTTAGAGTCTCTGTTTGCCCAGATTTTCACTGCCAACCCATGGCTAGGGTAGATGATCGATTTGTTCTGTCCTCTGTCGTAGTACTGGGTATCCTCAGCAGAATCCAATGGACTGCTATATCCTCCATGTGCACCTGGATATGTTGTCACTGCTCACTATGAGCCCCTGAGGAACCTGCACTCCTCATGGTTGGGGTTCTGAAATCACAAGATCAGTTGGAGGGATCCCCAAAGAAACTTTGAGGTTATCCCAGACCAGATCCTTGTGTGTACTTGCTAATACAGGGTCTGACACAGTCTGTCACCCCAATTAGTGGTTGCAATTGCTGGGTCAATTCTGTTTCCAGCCCTGTCTTCCATACGAACCAATGGATGTTGCAGTCCAGCCTGATTCTACCCACCACACACTTGGCCCTCACACAAACCAGTGAGAGCTGCAGCCTAGTCAGAGCAACCTGCAATACCCCCCACAAGACCCGCCCCCTGCCCTGGTTCCCATGTTCAAGTAGCATCTTAACTCTTCACTGTTAAGTGTAATGTCTACATCTCCTTTCAGAAAAAATAATTAGTTTGAGATGTGGAGAGAGAGAAATACCTCCTATTTGCTGTTTCATTCAACTCACTGAAACAGCCAAAAGCAGGATGTACGAACCCAATCCAAACCTGCTGCCTCTTAAAGAATGCATTAGGAGGCAGCTGGAATTGGGAGTGGAACAAGGACTCTAATCCAGCCACTTTAGAATGGGATATGTGTGTTCCACACACAAGGTCAAATACCTACTCTGAGCAGTGGTTCTTGGTAGAATTGTACATCATTGCCTGGTCCTCAAACCAAGCCAATGACCTCTACAGTTGATTTTGAGATCCAGATTTCATATGCATTTTAACATTTCTGAATTTAGCACTTTTCATGGATGCTTCTTAGAAATCAGTGTGATAGCATAGGTATTTGTAATTATTTGAAGACATTTTTCCTTCTTTGTACATAAAGTATTTTGGATGACCAATGACATTGCAGATTTGATGAAATACAATAAATCAGACTCTATAAAGTGTAGCTAGGGTAAAAGTATTATGTACGTATAGTCAGAAGGGGTATATATTATGGAATCTTCAATGAGAGAGAAATTAACGAGACCACTTGTGTGTCTACTTCTGAATTCAGATAGTACCTGGGCCATTTTAGATAACTAGTCATTATCTGCTGAAAAATATATGATGGTATGAAAGAAGCTATAAAATCTATGCTAAAAGCCAAATAGAAATTTTTCAGGTAGAACCAAAACAGGGAATTCGGGAGAAACAGCTGTGATGGGACTGGAGGATACATATAGGACATGGGGATAGAGGAGGCTGGGAGGGGGTTGGCTTTACTCTTACCAGTACCTGTTGGGATTAATGTGAGATGAGGTTCACAGGGAGTTAGGAATTCACAGCAAATTTAAGTGCTGGCTTATGATCTGTCAAATTTTAAGTAGTCCAAGAGTTTCTTCAACCACCTGCATTTTTCATTGTGAGGTTTTACTTACCAGATACTAACGGCCTTCGTGCACTGCTTAAGGGCCCAGAGACCATACCAGGTCTCTTTGCTTCCCTCTTTTTGACCCTACCCTTTGCTTAATTTCTCTAGCGCCTTACTGATTGATCACTGTTTCAGAGTTGCGTTGGTTCTGAGGGTGCCCTCCACATTGTGGGGTCTGTGGATGAAACTCAGTGGTGCTGAGGCTGGCCACTGGAGGTTAGTTAATTAAGGGTCCTGGAACATATTCTAACTGCCTTGTGCAAGCTGCAACCCAGGGATACTTGGGTTACTATCTGTGCCTTGTTCTATTTTCTGCAGAATGAGGGGTAATGATATTAAGTTTTTGTCATTGAATTATGTGGATTAAATAGTTTAATGTGGAAAATTTTCTGAAATAGTGCTTGGCATATAGTAAACACTTCAGATCCTAAGCTAATAATATTTTCTCTCTCTCCTCTATTTCTCCCATCCTTTTCTCTTTCCTTCTCTCTGCACTTCCCTTCTTTGTTTCCTTTGTTAATTGAAAGTCAATGAGACAGAAGAAAAGAGACAAAGAAAAAGACAAAAATCTTCCACTGGCTGGACATGTTTTTCTCAAATGCTACACCTGGGACTGGGCCAGCATCCCAGAACTCTCATCTGGGTGTCCTATATGAATAGCAGACACATCTGTTGCCTCCCATGGCATGCATTAGCAGGAAGCTGGCAAAGAGTTGAGTGGCCACTCTGACACTCTGTAGGTGTCCCAAGTGGTGACTTGGCCAGTGCACCAAAAGCCACATTAATTTCATCCTTTTATGCCATAGGGAATTTTTTATTTCATATGTAATCTCCTGCTCTCTAGGAATTGCTTTCTGCTTGTCTAGTTATTACTATTGATTTGGCTGCAAATAGGAAGAATAGTGGCCAGAAATATGCTGATATTTTAAGCAATAATGTTTCAGGTTTAATTGTTTTCTTCAATTTCATAATTATGATTTTAGTAATAACTCTCTGCTTTGTTCTGTTTTGCAGAATATGATGGGATTCATGGGAGGATGGAAATTAATATTGTGGAAGCTGTTTCATTATTATGCATTAACATTCTGTGGAATGGAATCTTTCCATTTAGAGATTATAAACTAATCTGCCTAAAGTCAATCTGTAACATTGGCAGGAAGATAAGCATCACACCTTTCTCTCCCTTAGATTAGACTTTAGACTTCTGATAAACAGTAAGAGTTTCATTTCTAAATGGTTTGGCTTCAACGTTGTTTTGGTGAATTTTAGCGGCAGAGAGCTCCTGTTTATTGGTTATTCTCTAAATGTCTGTAACAACTGGGGCTGGACCAGATGGAAGCCAGGAGCTCTGAATGTAATTTTGTTCTCCAACCTGGGTGGTAGAAAACCAGTTGATCAAGCTGTCACTGCTGCCACCCAGAGTTCTCATTAGTGGGAAGCTGAAGTCAGGCAGCAACACATGGACATCTTACCAGCTAGGCCCCACATTCACTCCATGGCTTCAGATGTTGGACAAGCTTAGTGGTACTTGTGCCTGAAACACATAATCAGCAGCACTGATTTGAAAGAGGAGTTAGCTCAATGCTGGGAGTGTTTTGTGCCATGGTAAACTTTCAGAACACACCTGATGCCAAGCCAGTTAGGTCTCCCTGACCACATTTTAGCACAGTTTGTTGTAAAGAGGGCTGTCTCAGGTTTTCAGTTAGTGTTAATGATGAAACAGTGTCAGAAGGAGCAGGCTGAATGCCTGCAACCCACTTTTAAAAAGCAGGTCAAAGCCAGCAGCTGGAGGATAAGTTGTAAATTGGTTGAGAGTAATGGAACAAGTTTAACATGAAATCCAATCAAGGGGTTAGGGTTATTTTTAAGTTTACAGTTCCTAGCCAAAATTGCTCAGCCCAAGGCTCTTGTCAACTGTCAACGATCCCCATGTCCAAGTGCATACCTGACTGTTTGCTTTTCCAGAATATGGATTTGCCTTGTTCAAGAGGGTTGTGACAAGTTGCTCTAACAGATATGAATGGCACATATTTGTGGGGTACTCTGGTGTTGTGATTTGTATAAATGTGATCTTCAACTGGGGTATTTAGCATTTCCTAATGGTGAAAACATTCAAAATGCTTCCTTCCAGTTTTTTTTTAAGAGTTATTTATTTATTGGAAAGTGAGATATACAGAGGAGGAGAGAGAGAGAGGAAGATCTTCCGTCCAATGATTCACTCCCCAAGTGACCGCAACAGCCGATGCTATGCCAATCCGAAGCCAGGATCCAGGAACTTCCTCCGGGTCTCCCACGTGGGTGCAGGGTCCCAAGGCTTTGGGCTGTCCTCCACTGCTTTTCCAAGCCACAAGCAGGGAGTTGGGTGGGAAGTGGAGCTGTCATGATCAGAACTGGTGCCCATATGGGATTGCGGTGCATTCAAGGTGAGGACTTTAGCTGCTAGGCCATGCCGCCGGGCCCAGTTCCTTCCAGGTTTTTTTTGTTTATTTTTATTCCTTCCAATTTTTAAAAAATAGAAATATATAGTAGAGAAATGTTATATGGTCACTCTACTGTAAAATAAAACTTTGGAACTTCTTGCACCTATCGAACCTGTCATTTAGCATCTATTAATCAGCCTTTCCATCACTCCCCTAGTACCTATTATTTCAACTGCGATGATCTCACCTATGATTTAGATCATGGAACACTTACTTCTCTTTTGTATTCAGTTTATTGCACTTACCAGTTTTTGCAAATGACAGGATTTCATCCTTTCTTTTGGCTGAGTAATATTCCATTGTTTATGCATATCACATTTTTCTTATCTACATGTCAGTGTCTAGGTACTTGTTGTTTCCAATGCTTTTTTCTAAAGTTGTTCCCCGCCCCCCAGAGATTAGTTTATTTTTATTGGAAAGGCAGATTTACTGAGAGAACAGAGAAAGATCTTCCCTCTACTCGTTCACTCCCCAAATAGCCTCAATGGTCTGAGCTGAGGTGGTCTGAAGCCAAGAGCCAGGAGCTCTTTCCCGAGCTCGGCACAATAGCTACTCTGCTACTCTTCCAGGCCATAAGCAGGGAGCGGGACTGAAAGTGAAGCAGCTGAGATATGAACTGGTGAACATATGGAATGTTGTTACTCCAAGGCAGAGGATTAATCAATTGAGCCATCATGCCAGTCCCTTAAAGTTTTATTAACTTGTTTGAAAGGCAAAGTAACAGAAAGAAATAGAGCTACTGCTTTTCCTTTAGTTTACTCTCCCCGTGCCAACAACAGGTATGGCTAGTTCAGGGTGAAGCCAGGAGCCTGGAACTCGATTTGAGTCTCCCGTATGGATTGCAGAAATCTAAGTAGTTGAGCCATCAGTGCTGTTTCCCAGGTCCATTAGTAGGCAACTGGATGATAAATTGAGGTGGCAGTTAGCACCAAGTACTCTGATATGGAAGGCAGACATTGCAACAGATGCCATAACCACTATGTCAAGACTCACTCTGCTTATTTCCAGTTCCTGGTTATGAATAATGTTGCAATAAACAAGAGAATATAAATGTTTCTTCAACTGACTAATTTCCCTTAGGTATATACTCATGATTGCGATTGCTGTATCATATGGTAGAAGTTTTTTATTTCTTGAGAAAACTTTATACTGTTCAAATCACTCTTGGTCTGACTTATTTGGAAGGCAGAGTAACAGATCTCCCATCCATTGGTTAATGACCTCCCCACATGCTTGCAACATCGGGGCTGGGTCAGGTTAAAACTAGGAGCCTGCAACTTAATTCAGCTGTCACATGTGGATGGCATGAACTCAGCTATCAAGCCATCACCTGCTGCCTTCTAGGGCAGTCACTAATAGAATGGAAGGGAGCACAGTGGAGACTCAAATCTGATTCTGATATGGGATGTGGGTATCTCAAGCAGTGTGTTAATCCATGGAGGCAAATACCCTCCTTGTTCTTGGTATTTCTTTAGAAAGACATAAGGAGGATTAGTGGTCTCTGAATGACTGATAGGATTTGCTGATCTACTGCGTTTGAATTTACCTTTAAGTGGAATGAGGGAGAGGGAGAGTGACTTCAGTTTCCTCTGGAACAGACTGACAGGACAGTCATATGCAGGTGAGGTATTAAGAAAGATGGCCCAAGAAGCCAGTGAGAATGGAGCAAGCAGCCTGTGCAAGGTAGGCCCGGCACTATGACACTACATGGGCCTGCCATAGTTAAGGACTATGGGAAGAGTGAGGTGGTCACTGGGTCATAAGTTCGCAGACATGCTCAGCTTTCTGAAACACTGGCCAGGCAGGCTCTGGTTGTATTTGCAGAAAACAGGTTTGATAGTACCAAAGGTGCAAACCCAGAAAAGCCATGGCACCCACAAATTTATGAAAAGCATCCATAGGAGCAGAGGCAGAGTACCAACCTTGTCCACCATGGAGAGAGGCAGACAGTAGAGAGAAGGCTGAGACCAGGGCTGCTTCATTTTCCCCTACTGCCTCTCTCCTTGGGCCAAAATTAATGGGGGAAGGGCATCTGATGACATGAAACACAGAGCAGAGCACTTGCTATGCAGTCAGGTGCATTTGGGCATGGGGACATGACTCATTAGAAAAAGATTGGTCTGGAGTTGAGTCCCAGGTTTCCTTTGCCTTCCACATGGTTGGAAAGATGCAGCTGTACTGTACAAGGTCAAGGCCAACTGGAAAATGGTGAGCTTTAGGTGTCTTGTACCAGTAGCACCAAAGTGGGAAACAAGCAATCATCTAATGAGCCACAAGGCTGAGGGTGGAGAAATGGTGAGTGTTCAGTAGAAGACATCAAGTGGACCATCCAACAGACAGACTAGAGGGGCCTTATCTTCCTGTGCTTCTATCTGTGGGTTTTTGTTTAGAAAGATCTTCTCTTTCCTTCTCTTCTCTTTCCCTGCCCTTTTAAAATACATTTATGGGCCTGGTGCCTTGGCATAGTGGGTGAAGCCTCTGCCTGTTTGATGTTCTGGCTACTCCACTTCCTAGCCAGCTACCTGCTAATGGTCTGGGAAAACAGTGAGGAACAGCTCCACCTTGGGCCCCTGCATCTATGTGGGAGACCCAAAAGATGCTCCTGTCCCCCGATTGGTCCAGCTCCAGCCATTGCAGACATTTAGAGAGTGAACCAGCACATGGAAGATCTCTTTCTTTGTGCGTCCTTCTGCCTGTAACTCTTCCTTTCAAATAAAAATAAAATAGATCTTTAATATATACATACTTAATTTATTTGAAAGGCAGAGGGAGAATGAGTGAATGAATGAATATGCACTTACATATTCTGGTTCATTCTCCAAATGTTTGTACCAACAGGTGCTAGGCCAGGCCCATCCAAGGATCCAGGAACTAGGAACTCAATCCAGGTCTGCAACAACAGTGACAGGGACCCAAACACTCAAGCTATCATCTGTTGCCTCCCATATTGCCCATTAGCAGGAAGCTGGAATCAGGGCTGGGGCCAGATTCCAACCCATACACACTAAAATGTGATGCAGTCATCCCAAAGCTGTGCTGCACACACTCCTGGAAGGCTCTATATTGTTCTGGGGACTGATACGGCCTAGAGAAGGTGAGTCAAGGAGTTGCATACTTTGACCTCATTCTAGATTCTAAGCCCAAGGGCAAGAGATAAAAGGGACTTTAAGAAATTACTGGAAGAGGAAGGGAGGCAGACCAGTATTCTAGGAAGAAGCTTTCCCTGTGCACAGACTGAAAGCCTGTCTGGTTGCCGGTTGCCTTCTGCACAGCTTGGGCCTAGCAGAAAGAAATGGGCACAGGAGGGTGAAGGACAAGGCAGGTCAAATCACTTGTGTCATGTCAGTGTCTTTTGTATCCATTTTTGTAAAACGTTCCTCTTCTAGTTGACCTTGATTGCCTTAATCATACAACTCTGACCCCATCATAGGCTGGCTTCATCTAATGTAGAGCTGTTCTACTGTCTGTGTGCATCAACCATCACACTTCCTCAGCTGGCTGGCTTTCTAATTAGTAGCAAGGAATTAATACCCTGTGTTTAGTCTCCCAAGGTTATTCATAAGGGAGACAGGGACAAGCTTTGTATTTTAGAAAAATTTTCTATTTTTTTTTTTTGTTAAAAAATTGTCCAGAACTTTATTCAGAAAATATTTGTATTGGACAACAAAGAAAAAAAATGCTGCAACCCAGAGAAATACAATATTTACATGCTGGCATTACTGTCCTATTTGACAAGACATTAATTACTCGTTTGATTGAGAGAGACAGCCAAGTGAGGAGCGAGGAAGAGAAGTTGATCTCATCTCCAGGTTCAATTCTCTCAAATGCCCACTCTGACTGCCCTAGCCGGGCTAAACCTAGGGGCTAGAAATTCAGTGTAGGCCTTTCATATGAGCAGCAGGGATCCAGCCACATAAGCCATCACCTTTTGCTTTCCAGGGTTTGCTGTATTAGGCAGGTAGAACCAGGAGCTGAAGCCAGACAGGTAGTAAGCAAATCCCTTGGCCAAATGCCTGTGTTCATCTAATCATTTGATCAAGACAATCACATGGACTGAATATTTGTCTCTTTTAAAAAGATTTATTTATTTTTATTGCAAAGTCAGATATACAGAGAGGAGGAAAGACAGGAAGATCTTTCATCCACTGATTTATTCCTCAAGCAGCCTCAATGGCCAGAGCTACCCCAATCCAAAGCCAGAAACCCAGAGCCCAGAGCCTCTTTCATGTCTCCATGTGGGTACAGAGTCCCAAGGCTTTGGGCCATCCTCGACTGCTTTCCCAGGCCACAAGCAGGGAGCTGGATAGGAAGTGTGGCTGCTGGGTTTAGAATTGGCACCCGGATCCTGGCGCGTTAAAGGCAAGGACTTGAGCCACCAGGCTACTGTGTCAGGCCCTGAATATTTGTCTTTTAACAGAGGATGCTTGGCACGTCCCAGTGAGATGTGTTCTCGCTTTAGTTGTGTAGACTCTATCCTGAGTAGGGGAATGATTAAGCCTGACCAACAGTCCAGGTTTTGGGTTGTAGACTTAAAGACTTAGGAGAGACAGTATTAAAGTAGGAAAGCCAGGTGGAAGTCAAGTTTGAAGCAATTTCAGATTGAGTTCCCAAAGGTCTTCTCATGTATGAACAAAAGCAGCTGAGGAGCCACGTTTACTCACTGGCCCATTCATCTGCTTTTGTTCATATGTGAGAAGACTTCCGAAGTTTGACCAAAGTAGAATTTAAAAATGTTTATTTTGATGTAAAAAAAAGTCATAGTATATATTTTCCATGAATTTGTTGAAAACCCTCTTATATTAGGAAACCTCATCACTTTTTGGAAGCTTGTGGGGCAATGCTTGATCCTTTTGTAACTGTTAAGATTTCATTGTGATTAAACAACAGGCTGGTTACATGTCACAGGCTGGATTTTGAAGGAGGTGGGCTCTGGGATGGAACTTAATGAGCAGAATGTGTAATGGGAAGGACCCTAGAAAATTACACCTGTTGGAGGGAAAAAGGAGGCAGCACTGGATAGGGGAACTGAGTTGCCATGCGTGCCTGGCAGCCTCTGTCCACCTCCCCATGCCTCTGGTGCTGGATTGGCACATCGCATTTGGACCAAGTTGGCCTGGCCTCTGTCTTTCACCTCTTTAACAGTCATTGCTATGAGGGAGAGTGACCTTGAGGAATGCAGTTCTTAAAGCTGGAGCAAAGCAGAGAGGAGCCCACAGTTGTTTGGGCCTGGTCATTTCAGGAAGGGAGAGCTCAACAGTTGATTCCTGTATTGCCCACAGTATGTAGGAGGGCATAAGACAGTATGGCATGCTGGGGTCAGTGCTGCATTTGGAGGGTAATGTGCAGGCTGTGGCCAGAGCATTCACATTTGGTTGCTAGAAGTACTGTGCTGGCCAAGTTTGGGAGTAGGCTCTGGGTATGGCCTCCTAATGCAGAACCTCTGTGCTCTAGAGAGAAGGCAGTCTCTGAGCTACAGCTCAACTTACTGAAATGTTCAGTGGATGGTATAATCTCTGTGTCTCAGTGGCTCATCTATGAAATGGAGGTAATAATTTCATCTTTGTAGAGCTGTTGTGAGAATTATGTGCGGTAATCCATGCAAAGCACTAAGCGCAGTGCCAAACACGCTGTTATCATCAATAAGTGCTATTTGCTCTTGCGGTAATTATGAGGATTAGTTTTTACCTTCAGATGATCAAAAAAACCTGGTGGCTGTCACTGACCTCAATTCCTAATCTGAGCTATCTCTGCTGACCTCACAGCCTGTTCCCATTGCCTACTGGATTTTTTTCATCTGATGCCAACTAACCTCAAGGTCAACGTCTCTGCTAAAAATTTACGATCTGTAGCTCTTCCCCAACCTTTGGCACTCTTTACCTCCCATCTCCTCCTTCCTCCAGCAGACTGTCTATGTCCTTGAAGAGATGCCCAAGCCAAACTCTACAGAGCTTGGTCCCCTTCCTGTGGATTCCAACTTTTCCTGACAGTTTTTTAAACTTCTTTCCTCTTTTATCTATTTTGGTGCTTTTTGTTCCCATTTGCTTAAAAACATCATTTTGGTTTCCATTTAAAAAGTTTATCTTATTCATTATAGAAAGAAATCGCCAATCTGCTGGTTCCTCCCTGGGTACCAGAGACAACAAGGGCTGAGCCAGGCCAAAGCCAGGAACCCATAGAGGTGACAAAGGCCAAACTCCTTAGGCTGTCTCCCAGAATCTGTATTCTCAGGAGGCTAGAGTCAGGACTCAACGTGTCTGATGTGGGACATGGGAATCTGAAGTGCCACCTGAACCACTAGGCCAGTGGCTTCCCTATCTATTGGATGGCCTTCAATCCCTCCAGCCGAATTTTCACTATGGAAATATACAGAGCCTAGAAGTTGCTATTAATGTGGCATAACCAATTAGTGATTTCAGGAACTTTGAAAGGACAAGGAGTTTCAAAGCAGGATGACGTTTTACATTAAAAATTAGCCGGGCCTGGGGAAATGTACTAGACAGACCGTTTATATAAGGAAAGAACATCTTTCTCTCCCTGATATAGGCCCTGCTGCTTTTAGAAAATGGTTGGGCTTTCTTTGATGGACTGATGACAGATTCATGTTCTATCATAACACTGAAATCAAGAACCTCAGTGTCTACTTATTCTGGCTTAAAATGGAAAGCTACCTTGGGTAGTGAGCTGGTATCTCTCTCATAGGCTTGGATCTTTATTCATTTATGACCAAAATCTATTGTCTTCATCCTTGAATTTAGAACTGTCTCCCATTTGGAAATATTTATAAACCAACCTAATTTTCAAATATTGAGTATTAAGAAATTTTTTTCCTGGAAGCCATTTGCTTTTGTTGCTCACTGGTCTTTCCACTTCTTTTAGTTAATGAGGTAGGGAGGTTCTTCAGGCCATTTGCAGTTAGGTAATCGTATAACTTCCTTGAAACAATAAATGGGCATGGAATTGGACAATGACATGTAGTTGAAAGTCTTGTGTGTTAACTCTCAGGCAGAAAGATTTAAGACCAGGTGCAAGTGTTGGATACAACAGCTGTGCTGCCACCTGGGACACCCATGTTCCATGTTAGAAAGCCTGGTTTGAGTCCTGGCTACTCTTTCTGAATGCAGTTTCCTGCTGGGTTTACCCTTGGAGGCACCAGCTCATGGCTCAGGTACTTGGGTCTTTGCCATTCAAGAAGGTGACTCAGATTGGGTTCAGGTCTCCTGACTTTGACCTGATCCTGCCCTGCCTACCGCAAGCACTTGGAGGAGTGAACCTGTGGATACAAGGTCTGTTTCTGTTTGAATCTCTGCCTTTCAAAAAAAAAAAGGAATTTGAGAGCAAGTGCATCTTTCCCTGTTTTTCCCTACAGTGAAATTTATGTGCTGGATGATGAATCAGGATATGAATATATATTATATATAGAGAAAATATACTTGTGGGTTTAAGCTACTATAGGGTTAGAACTGCTTGTAGTACAATCTAAACAATTCTGGCCCATACAAAGGTTGCTCTATGTAGCGTATACAGTTACTTTTTTAAAGCAAAGAGAAATCTGTTTTAGATATCTGAAAACTTGTTAAACTAATTACCTGCTGAAGCACATTAAGTATGCTGACAACCTATGATCATTCTAAACAATACTACTGTGAAGAGCTGTGCGAAACATGTTTTAGGAATGATGCTCTTTTGATTAACATTTAAATGAGATCTTTTTGGACTAGCTATTTACTGGAGTGTGTTGTTTCTGACTCTCTCCCCTTCCTCCCAATTCTCTCTGTCTCTCTCTGTTTGTGGAAGGAGTCAGGATAATAATGGGAGTCAGATCATTGGGCTGATAAGGGTTCTTCCTGTTTCATAGCAGTCTTTTTCTTTAAAATATTTTATTTATTTCAAAGAGTTGGAAAGATCTTTCATCTGCTGGTTCACCTCCTGGAAAGCTGCAATGATCAGCACTGGCTTAGGCTAAAGCCAAGAGCCAGGAGCTGCTTCTAAGTCTCCCCTGCGGGAAGCAGCAGCCCAGGAATTTAGGCCATCTTCTGATTTTTCCTAGCCATTTGTAGGAGCTGGGTGGGTAGTGGAGCAACTGGGACAGAACTAGCACTCATGGTATTCTGGCTTTGTATGTGGCAGCTTTACCTACTGCACCATAGTATGGTTCCCACAGTAAAGATTTACATCAGAAAGGGTAATATGTTAGCTAATGTGACCTTCATTTCCTTTTAGCCAACAAAAATCAGCACCTGCATCTTGTTTGTCTCAATGACAGATCAGTTCCTATAAACATAAACGATTATGGTTTATCATTGCAACTCTGACTACCTTGCTTCTTGTTGGTGAGATTCCTCACCCATACAATTGTTCTTAGTCAGAAATTACTGACTTTCCCAGCTGCTGTGTGCTACTTTGCAGGGTCTGTGCTTGGCCATTTGTGCTGAGATGTGTGGTCATTCATATCCCCCGTTGAAATATTTCTGTACCCAGTTTGATAATCTCTGTGTTTGGTAGTTCCTCTTCATGTTTTGTGTTTGAGGGCTTCTATTTTCTAGTTTCATCAAAGCTGTGGTTTGATCTGTGTTATCTATTGCATTTGGTTTGGGGTGATTTTCAACATTATAGAGTTAAATATCATTTTTTTGATGCCATTTTAATACCAGAAGTTTCTTCTAAACTTTTTTTAAAGATTAATGTAACAGATGTCACTCATTTCTTTTAAATGCATGTTGAGGGCCTGGCGCGATGGCGCAGTGGCTAAAGTCCTCGCCTTGCATGCCCGGGATCCCATATGGGTGCCGGATCTAATCCCGGCAGCCCCACTTCCCATTCAGCTCCCTGCCTGTGGCCCGGGAAAGCAGTCGAGGACAGCCCAAAGCTTTGGGACCCTGCACCAACGTGGGAAACCCGGAAGAGGCTCCTGGCTTCGGATTGGCTCAGCTCCAGCCGTTGTGGCCACCTGGGGAGTGAATCAATGGATGGAAGATCTTCCTCTCTGTCTCTCCTCTCTCTGTATATCTGCCTTTCCAATAAAAATAAAAAAATAAATCTAAATGCATGTTGAGTCCAGGAAAACTGTAAGTCTGCAATGAAGCTGGGAGGAAATAATTCAGGTGGGTATAGTTATTAAGTAATATGAAATTTGTAATCTTTTATTGTAAAAAAAAAATCACCTATCACCTATAATCATATAGGATGGGATCCAACCTGCTTGTGTGCGAGCCAGTTCACAAGTGAGAATATGCAGTGCTCTGTAAATGCAGAAGACAAGAGCTCTTCCTGGCAGTGTCTGGGGACCAGAATCCTTTTCTCCTCCCCTCAGAACCTCCAGGATGCCCACCTCGATGGGGCCCAACAACCTGCTGCCAGGACAGTGTGGTGTTCGAAGGCCCAGGCCTGCTTCTTCAGAGTAGATACAACTTCTTTGTTTAAAGGCTAAACAACTGTATTGATACCTTAGATTATATTTCCTTTGATTTCTTTCAAGGCCGTCTATCGCATATTTTTGAGAAAGCATATAGGTATTTTTTGATTCTAAATGGAAGCTTTCCTTCACTAGGATGTGGTCCTCATTAGAAATTGTTAGTAGTTAACTGTAGAGGCATGGGCTGACAGGTGAAGTTTCATGGTATGACCCAAGAAATAATAATGAATACTACATGACTTCTATGAAATATCCCTTGCTTTCTTGTTTTTGGCTTGTATTCTGTCTGTAAGTTGTCCTACCCTAGCCCACATCCCCCAAAATTGTCAGGGCATGGCAGCATTATGAGTTAGCTTCTCAGGGCTACAGTGCAATACCAGAGTTAAGCTTCTTCAGAAGGAAAGAGGTTTATATGGCTCACAGCACTGGAGGAAAGGCCAAACAGCACATTGCAGGCTCTAGTGAAGGTGGCATGACAGGTGGCAGAGTGTGCTTAGAAAGAGGATTGCATGACAAGCTGGGAAGCAGAAAGAGATTGGGTGGGGCCAAACTCGAAATTTTGTTACAACTCCCTTTTCCTTCCATGGGCATGCCCACAAGGACCTAAGAACCTTGCAGGAGGCCACCTCCATGACTTCCCAGTGGTACCTACTTGGAGACCAAGTATTTAATACATGGGCCTTTGGAGAGTACTTGGCATTCAAAACATGGGAATGGCCATAGCAGCAACAGAAAGGCTGTGTCAAATCATTACGGTAAATGATTTCTGTGCAGGCACTGAGGTTATGTAAGAAAAATGACACTCCGTATGTGCCAGCAAAGACTGCCCATTCTGTGCAACAGCTAGAAAAGACCAGACCAACTTTAACTGAATAAATACAGTTAACTGTTCTGCACTTGAACAGATGGCCTTGAAATGTTCATAGCATCATCCACTTAACAATAGAGGGTCGTGACTGTGGAGATGTGCCATCAGCTTCCTCTCCCCACTCCCATTTCAGTGTTTACCTCACTTCTATCTCAATTCAAGTCCACAAGACCAAGGTGTCCTGTTCCATCACTGAGTTTCTTATGTCAGAGGTGTAATAGCCACGTTCTGCACTCCGTGAAGATCTCCTGGGCATCACTGTTTCTGAGTAGGCACTTTGTACTTTACTGTGGGCATCTATAGCCTTCCAAGCAGCATTTCTCTGGCTACAGAAGCCCAGTAGGCACACAGCATGGACTCAGGGCAGCCAGCAGGACTGGAGCGTTGGTACTCCTAGAGGCAGTGCTCCATTAGTGATAGATGGGAGGCTGCGAATAAGCCCCCCATCTTCCTTGTCCCTCAGGTGGGAATACCCTCAATTGGGTTCTATCGGGTTTTTCAGAGACTCACTGGAATTCAGTCCCACTTATTCCTGGTAATAATTAGCTCATTAACATGCCTGTTTTAGCTTCTATTTCCTTCTTTGTTCAGTTTCTCCAGTCTTTTCTGATGCTTTCTGGGTTCACTTCCCAAGTGGATTCTTCATACTCAATCCCTGTATTGGGTTCCTCTTTTCAGGAGGTATTGGTATGGGAGGGGGGAGATGCTGGGAGCAATCCATCGCCTGACCTCCGAAAGTGCAATTATTGTCTGATCAGACAGCAATGAGAGCCACATTGCTAGGGTTCACGTGTGGCTGAAAATGCTTGGCATCCCAAAACATTACTTGACTAAAACTCTGATATGAGGTGGAGTAGACAAGTGCGGGAAGAACATGGGCTAATACAATAGTGATGGTGTTTAAAGATGTAGGCAGTAGTGATTCATGGACTATAGAATGGTTAGTTAAGTGTTAATGACCATAGGAATGTTATGTAAGAAAATCAAATGAGGCAGCTATCAACTTTTTATGCACAGTGTGGAAACTAAAAAGTCCTTGAGACAGTTTTTAAAAAGGTCTTTATCTGCCAAACAAGAGGTCAAAATGCTGAAGATTGGGTACAAGAACTGGGTGTGTGATAGTCACAAAAAGGATCGAATCAACAATGCTAGACCAACTCCTTATTAAAATTAGGGCCCCCAGGGGGAGAGATAGGATCTGAAATTTGTGGTGAGGTGATTTTGTGTGTAAACCATGTGATTCCCCTACATTTTAGGGCTGACTGAAATGGAAAGGGTCTCCTATAGACAATATTGTTTCTTGGAGCTGCTGTAACAAATTGCCACCAACTGTGTGGCCTATAGCAAGAGATCTGTTTTCTCACAGTTCTAAAGGTTAGATATCTGAAATGAAAGTGTCAGCAGGTTGCTCTGTGGGAGTCCTGGGGGAGAATCTGTTCCATGCCCAGCTCTCCTAACTTCTGTGGTTCCTGGAAGTCCTTGACATTCACTGGCTTGTAGGTGTGTCATTCCATTCTTTGAATTTGCCTTTATATGATCACCGTTCCTCTGTGTATTTTCTTTAACAGCAACCATGGTGATCCTGGGTCCACTCTAATCCAATATGACCTCATCTTAACTTGGTCAAGATAATTCATAGGGCCTAGTAGTGAGAACCTCAATGTATCTTTGAGGAGATACAATTAAACTGGCAATGTCTAAAGACCATGTAAATGGATGCGTCACAATGTTTTTTTTTTTTCTCAAATTTGGCCTCATCTCATTGATACCAGATTAGTATCTAGGATTATGTTTCTATGGCCCAAGTGGGCACAGACTTACCCTGCTAAGAGAAGGGAAGGATATTAACAGAACAATGTATATCAGTAAGAACAGGAAGACTGTCTTAGAGTTTATTTTGAGTGCTTGAAACAAGGAGGGAAGCCTGTAAGGCTGTTAGAGAAAAGCATTTAGAAGGAGACAGAACCTAATGTATTGACAGGGGCAGGGAGAACTGGTTTTATATGCCCCACGTACTGAAGCTTGGGACTCACTTTGGATGTGCTGGAATTGCCTCATTAAGTATTAAAGAATTGACTCAAGGGGTCAGGAAGCTGAATCTGTTGCAGTGAGTCTGATGACATGGACACACAACCAGAATATCAAGGAAAAGGCAACCTGCATAGAACTGGTCAGAAACACCTCTTTGTCTCATTATAGCTTTTTGCCAATGTGTTACTGTAAAGAGTTAAATTTATACCCAACGCAAATTGTGAATAGAACTGCATATGACTTGCAACAGTATCTCTGAAAGCTGGGGGACCTTTCTTCTGCTCTATGCCCTCCTATTTGGGGTAGGTGTGAGGGTCTAGGCCTTGGCATTGAGACCCTCCAGTGTTAGACGTCCTGAGATCTGAGTTCAAAGTTAGAGTTCTTTAGCTACCTTATTAGTCAAAATTTGGAGAATTTTCTTTTGGCTGCCTCCTTGGCATGGAGAGATGAACCTAGTGAATATGGGCAGTGTGTACTTTCCTGGGATCACAGCCACAAAGCGTACTTTCCATGCACATGTTTCCTAGCAGCTTTCAGCTTCCCCCGAGCCCTGTATTAAAGCAGCTGCTTAGCTTTGTGCCACATATGCAGATGCATTTATTAAAAACTTAATTATATTCTAATTTTCATTAAGTGTTGGATTTGGAGTTCACTGCAGAGAATTCATTTCTACAGGAATAAATGAGGCGGAAATCATGGTCTATTCTTTCAAATGTGACATGAACTCTTCAGTCACAGTGTGGAAGCGTAGCTAAGCCCCTACTGTGAGAACGGGAAAGAGGCTGCTTGTCATGCAGCAGCAGCTCAGCCAGCTCAGCTGCACGATTTGTTTAACAACTGGTGGAGCTGGAGATTCTCTGAACTAGACCATCAATTACCATAAAGAACAGAACACACCATGTTTCTTGCATTTGAAACACTACATAGCAATTAGAGGCTAGAATCTATTGTGTATAGAGTTCAGGGAAGAGGTAAAATCCAAAATCTCACTGACTCTTGGGGATCCAGTTTATTTTTTTTTTTGCAAGTGTTCACTTTGTGGACACTGATCCTTTTTTTCCTTCTTCTTCTTTTATTTTTTTTACATCCTTTGCTGCTTTTCTGTGCATGTTTGCTAGAGAATTTGAGATGATGCCTTTGGTACCGACTCCCTCCTGCCCAGATCTCCCTTGTTCTGCCTATTCTCCACTTCTATTTCTAGAATATCCTTCCTGAAGGCTACACAAAGCCCTGGGGAACATGATTGCCTGCAGAGCTGGCTTGTTGTAGAAGTAGATGAACAGATAAGGGAAGTGGTACTCCTAGAAGCTTATAAGAAATGAATTCCCAGGTGTGCCAAATGCACCAGACAGAGTTAACATTACTTCCCCTGGGACTGACAAACCAACATTAACATTCCAAAAAGAAATTCAATCAAGGGTCCAGTGATGGCCTAGCGGCTAAAGTCCTCGAATGCGCCAGGATCCCGAATGGGCGCTGGTTCTAATCTTGGCAGCTCCATTTCCTATCCAGCTCCCTGCTTGCGGCCTGGGAAAGCAGTCGAGGACAGCCCAAAGCCTTGGGACCCTGTACCTGTGTGGAAGACTAAGAGGAAGCTTTGGGCTCCCGACTTTGGATTGGCTCATCTCCAGCTGTTACGGTCTCTTGGGGAGTAAACCATCCAATGGAAGATCTTCCTCTCTGTGTCTCCACTGTTCCAATAAAAATAAATAAATCTTTTTAAAAATTACATAGTTACATACACCCAATATAAGTTATGACTGATTGAATCTTTTTTTTTGTTTGTTTTATAAAGATGTACAGAGAGGAGGAGAGACAGAGAGGAAGATCCTCCATCTGATGATTCACTCCCCATATGGCCGCAAGGGCTAGGGCTGTACCAATCCAAAGCCAGGAGCCAGGAACTTCCTCCAGGTTTCCCACACGGATGCAGGGTTCCAAAGCTTTGGGCCATCCTCGACTGCTTTCCCAGGCCACAAGCAGAGAGCTGGATGGGAAGTGGAGCTGCCGGGATTAGAACCAGCATCCATATGGGATTTCACAGCGTTGAGGGTGAGAAATTTAACCAATATGCTATCGTGCCAGGCCCAACTGTGTAGATTTAAAACAAGTAGGTCTAACATATAATTAACAGCAGGAACTATTATCTTGGATTGAACAGAGTCACACTAAGCCACGAGAGCAGATGCTTTGTTCTTGTCTATCAGCGTTGATGACTGCATAGACTGCTACTGTTTCATGTTTGTGTACACCACCACATTCAAACACAGTGACAGCCAACTTCTAAAAAGTTTTATTAACTTCATGCTTTATTTGACAGAGAAACAGACATAGAGAGATCTTCCCTCCACTGGTTCATTCCCCAAACACCTACAATAGTTTGGTCTGGGCAAGGACCCAGGAAAGAGCCCAGAACTCCATCTGGGTCTCCCAGGTGACTGGCATGGATTCTGGCTACTTGAAATACCACGTGATGCTCCAGGGTTTGCATTAGCATGTGGCAAGAAGTAAAGGCAGGACTCAAATGACAAATTAATTACACATTAATACAAATACTAAGTTCTAACCAAATCTGTGAAGTAGAAACTATTATCCTCACCTCACAGAGGTGGTAATATAATTGTCTTAAAACTGAGGTGGTAATATAATTATGTTAAAACCAAGCGATCAGTAAGTAGAGAGTGGGAATTTGAACCCAAATAGCCTGGGTCGGAGCTCATGGGCCTTACCATGGCTGCTTCCTTACTGATGGCAATCTGCTGTGCTTGCTGTTTAGCTGAAGTGATGTGCTTAGGTTGTTGTAACGCTGAGCTAGAGTGAGTGCAAGCCCCTGTGGGTTAGTGTCCTTAGACCGTGCTGTTAAGCTGGCTATCTGCTTACTGCTAGGTGCCAAAGGGGAAAGTTTGGAGGGCTCAGTACTATTCCACTTCTGTTAGCAAGAAATCATCTCTGTGTTCTCAGGGAGAGCCAGCAGAGTCAGCTTCACTTTCTTGTAGGTTTGCTAATTCCCAAATGAGAACACATCAACTCAGCGTTTTTCATTTAATGGGAAGAGGCAGAGATCATAAAGGGGAAAATGAGAGACCAGGCGAGCATGTGACACAAATGACAACTTATAGTTGAGAGAAGGTCTAAGAAGCCAATGTGCAGAGGGAGAAAATACCGTGATTGGATGAGGAGTACTAGTAACATTTCTGGTATTAGGGTTTTGGAGGGTTACAATTTAATATTCTATGATTTAATATTCAGTTTCACGATTAATTAGGCAATAGAACCAGGAGCAAGGGAAATGCGAAGAGCAGTCCTTGCTTAAGCAGACAATTCCGCCAGCTGCATGGGCAGCAGTGCAGCAGGCAGCATCTGCAGCGGGGACAGACCCCACTCTTCCCACCCTCAGGCCCCTATGGACGTGCCCTGGAGTCCTCACTGCAGCCAGCCTGGCTCTGACCGAAAATGCAGAAGGGGCCGAATGGAGCTTGCCCAGTTCATCTTCTCAGACTCAGCAGGCATTTCACTTCTCTGGGCATGGTGCAGCAAGAATTTGGCAGACAAGCAGCAACTGACATGTTTCTGAGGGAGCCAGCAAAAGGAGGAGTGGGAACCAGCGGCCTTCTTGGCTGACTCCAGGCCAATTTTGTATGTATGGGAACATGTATCATGAAAGAACAGGGGTGTGACTGTAGGTATAAGGCACAGAAACACATGAGAAAGAAACAAACACTGGAGGGTTGAGGGAACAGAGAGGCTGTTTGATGCTCAGTGCAGGAGCGAGGCAGATCTCCCCTCTACCCTCTGCAGGTTTGCTGGATCTGTCAAAGATTGAAGAGGACAAAAAGTCACACAAACATGGCAGCAGGGGGAAAATCACAGGAGTGTTGTCACTCTCTGGCTTGGCATCTACTTGTATGCAGGCCTCCTTTCTTTGCAGAGGGAGGAGAGAAGGTAAACAATGCTGAGGGCTGTGGCAAATGGATGGCCCTCAGGGTGGTCTTTTTGGAATGTGGAAGACCCCGAGAGACAGACATCAGCTAGTAATGAATTTCAGTCTAAATGCACTAGATTGCTGACCTTTTTTTCTGAGATGATTTTGGGATTTCAGGAGAGGGGTGGAAGGTAATTGTGTTTTTTATTGCAGTCTGGGATCAGGGAATTCCAGAATGTTTCTCTTTATGCTTGGGTGAGTAGAAGCAATGCAGACTTTTCCTTTAGGTCATATGCTTGGGATGCCAGCAAATGCATTATTCTTTGGTTTTTGTTATCTGAACCCTAACACCAACACCAGCCTGGAAATTGGAGGAAGGAATACAGACTCCAGCGCAATATAGCTGTGAAAATAAAAATGAAGTCTAAAACTTGGCTAACAGGGAGCAAAATTTCTCTGTGAGCCTCAGAAATGACGTTTGAGAAGCAGACCTCTGGCCTAGTAGTCAAGGTACCATTTGAGAAACTTACATTCCATATCCAAAAACCAGATCTGAGTTCTGACCCTGCTCCTGATTCCATCTTCCTGTGGATGCACACTCTGGGAGGCAGTCAGCAATGGCTCAAGCAGCTGGTTCTTGCCACCCATGAAGAAGACCTAGCCTTGGTCCTGGGCTCCTGGATTCAGTCCAACTTAGTCTTAGCTGTTGCACAAGTCACTGGAGTAACCCAGTGGTTGGAAGCTCTTTCTGCTTATGTATGTGTTGGTCTGCCCATAAGTCTCTCTGATTATCAAGTAAATATGAGCAAGGAAAATCAAGTAGTGAATTAAACATTCAGTGTAGGACACATCTCATGGGAAGGTAGATATTCTTTTTTGTTGTTGTTATTTTAAAGATTTATTTTTATGGGAAAGGCAGATGTACAGAGAGGAGGAGAGACAGAGAGGAAGATCTTCCGTCTGATGATCCACTCCCCAAGTGGCTGCGATGGCTGATGCTATGCCGATCTGAAGCCAGGATCCAGGAACTTCTTTCTGGATCTCCCATGCAGATGCAGGGTTCCAATGCTCCCGGGCCGTCCTCGACTGCTTTCCCAGGCCACAAGCAGGGAGCTGGATGGGAAGTGGAGCTGCCAGGATTAGAACCGGCGCCCATATGGGATCCCAGAATATTGAAGGTGAGGACATTAACCACTACACCACCGCGCCAGGCCCAAGAAGGCAGATATTCTTGTGAATCCTTACATGGATAAGAATTGATGCTACAGCTTAGATCCTCAAGAAGATATTTCCCCAAAATATAGTTGGTCATCTGTATCAATGAGGTCTGTATGCATGAGGTCAACCATCCACATGACAAAAGTAGCTACAGTGGCCATGTACAAATGTTGTTCTGTCATTTCCCAAATAATACTAAAAACAAACAAACAACCCCCCCCCCCCCGCTTACTCAGTGTTTTCATTGTATTAAGTATTCTGAGCAATCTAGACACAACTTGCAGGAGGTTGTGTGAAGGTTATACCAATGACACCATTTTTGTATAAGGATTTTGTATAAGACACTTGAGAATTTGTGTTTTGGTACTGAGGGGATCCTGGTGCTAGTCAACATTTGTCAATGTAACAAAGCACTTGTGGCCATGTAGCTTTCTTCAGGAAAGAGAATTACTTTTATCATGATTGTTGAGATACAAGATCTAATCTCATTTGTTTTCACTGCCAAATACCTGAGGCAGCACAGAGTATCACATGGCACATCAGAAGGAGTACGTCTGTATGGTCTCTTACAATGCCACCAAGTTGTAATGATGGGACTTCCTCTTCTAACCTAATGGCCAAATTCAGTCACTTCCAAAGACCAACCCCTATATATCGCATCCTATTATAAATTTCCATCCTATTATACTACTCACTTAAGACTTTGAGGCTAATGAGCTACATTGTTTGGGCATCAAATCCCATTTATAAACTACAACTTCCTGGAACCAGCTCCTAGCAGATAATATTTTGTTTACTTGGCATGCAAATGAAGTAGAAGACAGAATAGATTGGAAACCTGGGGGTTATTTTTATGGAATTGGAAAAAAAAAGGTCTTACTTAAAGCCAGAGTTACATGCAGAGAGTGTGTGTGTTCCTATGTGCTGGTTCATTCCCCACATGGCCACAATGAACAGGGATGATCCAGGATGAAGCTAGGAGCTTTATTCAGGTCTCCCGTACAGGTGGCAAAAGCACACACACCTGAACCATCTGCTGCCTTTTCTTAGGCCATTAATAGGGAGCTGTATCAGAGGTGGAGTAGGGGCTGGTGTGGTAGCTCAGTTGGCTAATCTTTCACGTACAAGCACCAGCATCCTTTAAGGGCACTGGTTTGTGTCCCAGCTCTTTCCCTTCCTTTTTAGCTCCTGAGGAGGTCTAAAAGCTTGGGGCCCTGCACCTGTGTGGGAGACCTGGAGGAGGCTCCTGTTTCCTGGCTTTTTATCAGCTCAGTTCTGGCCATTGTGGCCATTTGGGGAGTGAATCAGTGGATGGAATATCTTTCTCTTTGTCTCCCCTTTTATTTATGAATCTGCCTTTTCAATAAAACAAAAATCTTTAAATAAAAGAGAAGTGGACCCGGCGCGATAGTGTAGCAGTTAAAGTCCTCGCCTTGAACATGCTGGGGTCCCATATGGGCACTGGTTCTAATCCTGGCAGCTCCACTTCCCATCCAGCTCTTTGCTTGTGGCCTGGGAAAGCAGTTGAGGATGGCCCAAAGCCTTGAAATCCTGCACCCGTGTGGGAGACCTGGAGGAAGTTCCTGGCTCCTGGCTTCAGATCAGCACAGGCTGTGACGGTCACTTGGGGAGTGAAGATTCACTTCCTCTCTGTCTCTCCTCCTCTCTGCATATCTGACTTTGCAAAAATAAATAAATAAATAAATCTTTAAAAAAGAGAAAAGTGGAGCAGCCAGGATATGAACCAGTAACCATATGTGATTTGATGCCAGTTTTATAGGTTTTTTTTAAGATTAATTTTATTTATATAAAATGGGTTCAACTTTTTTTTTTAAAGATTTATTTTATTTTTTATTGGAAAGGTGGATATACAGAGAGGAGAGACAGAGAGGAAGATCTTCCGTCTGATGATTCATTTCCCAAGTGAATGCAACGGTTGATGCTATGCCGATCCAAAGCCAGGATCCAGGAACTTCTTCCGGGTCTCCCACACGGGTGCAGGGTCCCAAAGCTTTGGGCTGTCCTTGACTGCCTTTCCGGGCCACAGGCAGGGAGCTGGAAGGGAAGCGGGGCTGCCGGGATTAGAACTGGCGCCCATATGGGATCCCGGGCGTGCAAGGCGAGGACCTTAACCACTGCGCCACCACGCTGGGCCCTTTTTTAGATTAATTTTTATGATACAGTTCTATAGGCTCAGGGATTTCCCCTTCCACCCTCCCCATTGTTACCAGAAAAGCTTGACGGGTTCTTTCCTCAGCTTAATATAGAAGCAAGAAGCCAAGAACCTGTTCCAGATAGAAAAGTTTATTTGCAAAGGGACCAGGTGAGTGAGGAAAGAACCTCCCGAGAGAAAGCCAGGAAATGGGGTGCGTCTTGAAAGGAGAGTGACCAAAGGTTTGAGGAAGGGTCTTGGGCTTTTAAGCCTTTCCTGTCCCCTCCTTGTTGGGTGGGAACCTACAGGTAAAAGGTTCCCTATTGGTGGTCTCTTAACCAGTTAGGAAATGGGTGGGCAATGCTTGTGCCACTCACTTGAAGGTGTGGCCAAGAATTCAGCAGGCTTGGACTGTCTCACCCATCCCCTTCTCTCCCCCAACTGTTTCCCCCTATATTACAATAGTGCAGTCCTCCATAGTCCTTCAATAACAATCTCAAGTCCACCATTCTATGTAGGTGGCAGCTTTATCAGATACACCCCAACATTGGCACCAAAAGTTCTTTTTTTTTAATAAAGAAAGATAATTACTTCAAAGGCAGAGAGAAAAAAAGTGCAAGTAAAAAAAAAAAATGAGAATGACAATGAATACAATGTCTCTACTGGTTCATTGCCCAAATATTTGCAATAGCCGAGGCTAGGCTAGGTTCGTCAGGAGCCAGGAACTCAATCTAAATCTTCCACACAGGTAGTAGAGACCCTGCTTGAGCCAAAACCAGTGCCATCCAAGGTCTTTCTTTAGCAGGAAGCTAGAATTAGGAGCAAAACTGGGATTTAAACTCAGGCATGCCATGGTGGACTGAAGACATTTCTCCTGCTAGACCAAATGCCTTTTCCTCTAGCCGTTATTTCTGAGCCTTTCTGACATCTGTTTCCAAAAGTGATAATTGCCACAGATATTTTAGCTGTCCTCAGAGGATCTATAGATAATGTAGTAGTGAGATTCTGCATGTTCTGTGACATCAGTTTTATGTAAATAGGAACTGACACAGTCCTTCACAGAATGGAGTAGACCCAGATGTTTTCACTTGGCCAGAGAAGTGGGATGAGTATTTGGTGAAGGGGTTAAGATGCTACTTGGAGCACCCCCATCCCCTTGCAGAGTGCCTGGGTCTAAGTCCCAGCTCTGCTTCTGATTCCAAGTTCCTGCTAATATGTACCTTGAGAGAGAGCAGTGATGGCTCTAGTAGTTGGGTGCCTGGGGCCCACCTGCCTGAGCATCCCACCTGAGTATGAGCCTCATCCTTGAGCTTCCCATCCAGGAGCTGAATATTTTAGACACATGTCCTTAGGTTTATGCAAATGACATTTTCATCCATTTTTAATGAAAAATTTTAACATCAATTTATTGATTTTTACACAATATTTTTACTTATGGTATTTTATTTGACTGTCTTAGTGACCTTAGCATATATGTATAATCTTTCTTAGTATGTAGAAAGAGTTGAAGTTCAAAGACATTGAAGTATGCAAAGCTATTTAAGCCATTAAATGGGCAGCCCAGAGCTGAATGTAGAATTGTTTCAAATTCTGCCTTTTTTTCTTATGAAAATCACTCTTCCATTTACTTTGATGACTTTCATAGTCAACTGAAATTTCAGCCTTACTCAATTTCTAAGGCCAGATAATGAAAAACTTTTGAGCATGTATGATGTGCTGGCCATTGTAGACTGTAACTTCCCTGCTTTGTATAATTGAGTCCCCACTCAAACACTCCCAAGTTTTGCATTGGTTTTGTCCCCATTATACAGATAGAAGTAAATATCTTAATGCAAGTCCCGTGGCTTGTAAGTGGAGGAGTTGGGATTTGGAGCCCAGTCTTGGACTCTGGAGTCCAAGCTTTTAACTGTGGCATTACGTTGTCTCCCTAAGATCTGGTTTAATCTTGATGACATTATGGGTTGCCTTTGAAACTACTGAGATATTGGAGGGAGAAGTCCCATAGGTGCCTGGAAAATACAGTAATGGATACGTGAAGATCTCATGGCAGGCTGGGCTCTCTTGCCCACGTGTAACCTGATCTGCTGATGCAGGAAAGTATGTGATGTGCTGTCCTGGGTTGAAGCCCAGGGGCTTGGACAGACTTGGAGCTTTTACTGTCGGTCCTTTTAAAGGCAATTAGGAGACAGACAGGCTGCTTAGGAAACTGTCAGTTCATGAGCTGATTTGGAAGTGACCAAGGACAAGCAGCCATGTCTGAAAGTAATTCAACCCTTCTGATTAGCTCAATCTTCATGAAGTGGTGATGCAAGGGAAAATGACACTACTATCATTTTAGGATTTAAAATGTACTGGATTATGCCTTGAGTATGTGTGAGTTGTACAAAGTGAAGTTGCTTCTTTTGCTCTACATCTGGTCTCATTATAGTGAAAGAGCTAGAGCAGTAAGACCGTGTCTTGCTGTTCCTTAGCAACGCCACTTGCTTTGGGGAAGCTCCTAGTAAATTGTGATTCCAGCAGCTGAGGAAAACATGATTTACTATCTTGTTCACCAACTCCAGCCCCACTAAGTTGCAAGTCATGGGCTCAATCCCTTGTGCTGCTCCTTTGTAGCTGTGGCAACTTTGAGAATTCACTTTTCTCCTTAGATTCTTGGCTTTCCATTTCGTAGAATGAAAATAATGGTGATGCCTATTCAGTTTCTCTCTGTGGGTTTGTTGTAAGAATCAATAAGCAGAAGGCTTACTGCGACCAACTGTCTGGATCCACACAAAGGCTGGCTATTAGTTAAGCATTCCTTTTGTCATAAACAGCCGAGGAACACCTGGTGTGCTGCTTCATTTCTATGAGCCTTGCTTTTCCTGATCCATAAAAAAGGATGATATCTGCTCCTTCATGGCATTGGTCAAGTGCACAGAGCCCCTGTTCTGTACAACTATGACTTAGCTTCTTTATATTTCGGTTCTTCTTCGAACTTTATAGCTAAATTGTGATGAATTTTTTTCAATATGGTTGTCGGGAGCAGGAGTAAACTCTTGCTTTTCAGTCTCCCCACATCCGACAAAAGAATGGTGGGAGGCACTGTGGGCTGCTTTGGTGGCTTTGAGGCAGAAGTGCAGACGCTGACCTCTGTAGAAGCCAGCAAGATTCAGGGGACTGGCTCAGCAGTGACAGACCACCTGCCCGCCTGCTTGCTTGCCAGGGAGCTCACTCCCACGTGCGGCTAAAAATACTGCAGGGAAAGGTATATTTCTCTGGGCCTAGCTTAGAAATAGGAGGCAAATCCTCCAGTTTAGGTTTGAATTCTGGCCAGTTTTCTGGCCTGGGTTATAGATTCTAACAGAGCTTAGAGGAAGGGAGTACTAATGGTTTGTAGGATTGAAAATCAAAATTTCAAAGTGCTGTTAGGGTACTTGCATGTTGGGTATTCATGTAGTTAGGTGTTTCTGAGAAGGCCTCATGAAACACAAAATCCTTCTAGCTGGTTACTTCCCTGGTTGTCAATTATTTCATAAGGATACTTTAAGTTAAACACATTTATGTTTTCTTCTTTATCTTCCTACTCTTCTTAGTTTTCTCTTTTCCTCCCCTTCTTCCTCTTTTGAAATTTTCTAGCCTTTCGTCTCCCCCTCCTTCTCCTTTTCTCTTTCAGCAACTGTTTCATACTAGACAGCAGCCAGCCCAGTTCCTGAGTGTAATGACTCATGTGTCTCTGATAGATTTTCTGTTTTGCTTCACTGTATACTCGTGTTCGCCTCCTTTGACATATCCTGAGTAACAGATGGGACAGGACCCTATCTGCGACTCTCAAAGTGGACTGAGTCAAATACCAAGGTCAGCCCCCATAGGACTCCTGCTCTCAAAGAATTCTAGAACATAATGGCAAAGCCCTGAATTCAAAATGGAAACAACCTGGGGTAGGAGACTATGGTAGGCAAAAGCAGGCCAGTTAACCCAAAATGAAACTGCAGAATTATTTTACCAAATGTCAATATGCTTAAAGGCTAATTCACTGAAAATCAATTTGCATTTGACCCAGAGCTGCCATGGGTTGCTATAGAAAATAATCTGAAGATTCTATATAGAGGCAAACTCAGTATTAGGGAAAGGACTTCCATATAAAAGTCATTTTTAAAAATATTTGACAGGCAAAGAGAAAGACAATTAGAGGAGAATCAAGATGGCGGCATAGGGTAAGGACATGTTTAAACGGACAGAGAAACATTTAATCAGAATGAAGCAGAGAGGACATATTCCAGGAAATAGGAAAGGGCAGAACAATAGCAGAAGGGTACCTGGAGACTGACAGACACAGGAAAGCAGCGGGCACAGCATTATGGTGTTGCAGTGACTGATACTCCAGCAGCATTCAGCTAATGGCGATCTGAATTCCACCAGCAGCTAGAACTCCACCAGCAACCAGGTGGGAAAGGACTTTCACTTGGAGCTTGGGAGGTGAACCAAGACAAAGAACTGTCTGTCCTGCTGTTCCGTTTGGTTTGACCAGGAGCAGAGACAGAGCAGCAGATCACAGGCAGGCAGTGCGAGAACAGAGTGGATTTCATAGCCCAGTCAGCCCCCTGAGTTGAATTGGCCGCCATTTTGTGTAAGGAGGAAAGGGGAAGGGAAAGGAATAAGCATACGCTGAGCTGGCAGTGAACTCATTTCTGACTCAGTGAACTTCATTAATGTGGCATTTTATAAGTTCCACCCAAGACAAGTCTGGGTAACCCTCAGACCTGACAGCCAGCAGATCAAGAACTGTAGTGGTGGTACATCAGGTGCCATTTTGCACACCGTGGCAATAGCTTTGGGACTGCAGGGGACAACAGTGAACTGCGAATGCGCTGAGCTTGCGAGAACTCACTGAGGTCTGTGGATTGCACTGGTCCCACAGGAAAATAATACTGACTGTGGAATCGTACTGGTCAAAATACGTCCGTGTGGCACTCAGACCTAATGTCCAATAGGTGCCAACAAAATGAATGCCACCAACATCCTAATTATACAGGACACCTGAAAATGAAAATGAAATTCTTCCACAGTAAAGAAAAGTTAAAAGAATTTGCCTCTTTCAAACCTGCCCTACAAATGATACTTCAATATGTTCTCTTGACAGAGAAGAGGAATAGCACCTACCAAAACCAAAGGCAAACGGGAAGAACATCCCAGTAAAATGGCAATAGAAGACTAAACCAATGAACAACCCATTCCTAAAATGACAGGACCAAAGTTCCACCATACATATTAAACTCTGAATGTAAATGGCTTAAGCTCAATCAAATGTCATAGATTAGTAGACTGGATTAAAAAACAAAACCCATCTGTTTATTGTCTGGAGGAGACATACTTCAACAAAGATCAGCGGAAACTATATCACATGGGTTTTGTTGTTTTCTGTTGGCTTCATCTCTTAAAAACTTTCTTCTGATTAAATCATTCAATGACTCATAGATCATACAGTAGCATCATTTTCTCCAAGAAGGTTCTAGATTTTCATTTCTTCAGCTACACGTTAGTCATTTAAGAGCATGTTATTTAACTTTTTGGTGTTGTTAATTTCGTTTATCTTCCTGAGGTTGATTTTATTTTGCTTTGTGGCTCTTCATTTAAGGGGATATACAGTAGCTGTGTAATGGAGACTGTCATATCTAGTAACATGTCATTTAACTTCATGGCAGTGTAAATTTCTATTTTTCTTTGTATTGTTGATTTTGTATTATGACTTTTCATTTAAGGGGATGTACATTATCTGTGAAACGGAGGCTAACATCAAGATGTGAGGATGCAGTGTAGTATGCATTTCTGCTTCCAAACAAAGATGGACTGACAATGAAACTGTTCACTATATCTTGACAATAGGATGCTGGACTCTCTGCCATTGTCCATGCCTGCAATGATGGACACATGACTAAGTATGAAGAACTATATGTAGTAATGATATAGAGGAACTAGTTGGTGGAGAGGGAATTGGGGTGAGGATAAGGGAATATGGAACTGTATCATAAAATGATAACAATATTAATAAAAAGCTAGAAAAAAAGACAATTAGAGATCTATCTATTGGTTCACTCCCCAAATGTTTTCAATAGTCAGGTTCACAAAGAAGTACCCCAATAAACTGAGCCTTGCTAAGTGTCTCAGCTAAGTGCTATTAAGTCCCACAATATCTGCCCCATCATGTTCTTCATGTTCATCCACACTTCATGAAACCTTTAGAGAAAACTCTGGTCTGTTTCTTCTAGCTTTTAGTTCCTATGGAAACTCTAAGGTTATGCGCACTCATATTAAAAACATTTGCATGCTTTTTTTGTTGATCTCTTTGGCTTTGAGCCTAGGATGTGAGCCTTTTAGTTCCTCTTCTAGATCCTGCACTCTGGAGTTGGGTAAAAGAAAACCTCTGTACAGTCGCTGGTTTCTCCCTCTCCAGTCCTCTCTTGTGCATCCTGCAGGTTGTGAGGACTGGCCATTGCCTGTATGAGAAGGGAGTCCGTCCTGGCCAGCTCTGTATTTGTCAGAAGCCAGGTACTGTTGCAGCTTCATCATCAGACTGGTCTATGTGCGGCTCAGTCACGTCTGAGGCCTCTCCAATGGTGCCTCTCTTTGGCCCTTGGCAGTGGACAGCATTCCTAAGCATCTGTGAGTGGGTTGCCCTTGTCTTCTGTGTCCTTCTGGCCATGTGTTTGACTCGTGGTCCTTCTCTTCTCTTTGTTCTCTGAGAACTACTGAAGTTCTCTTCCACATCTCTGGGTTTGAGTCCCTGCTCTGCTTCCTGTTCAAGCTTCCTGCAAATGCAAATCCTGAGAGGCAGCAGCTGATGGCTCAAGTACTTAGGTCTCTCCTAACCACATGGCAGGTGGAAGCATGGGAGACTTGACTCCTAGTTTCACCCTGGCCCAGTTCTGGATGTTTCAGGCATTTGGGGGAAGTGAACAGAAGATCTATGCCTTTCTCTGCTTTTCAACTAAGTAAAAATATCTTCTACATGTCTAAAGGCTGCAGAATCCAGATGGGCTGGAGGCTTGCAAACTTTCCCATCCTATCTCATCCAGGTGGCAAGTAGTTCCTCCAAATTTTTTCATCTTTAGAAATCCCCAAACAGTAAGGGTCTCCTACTAAATTTGCTCTGTGGGAGTGTTAGGTTTTCCGACTGACTGTAGCTCGGCACATTATCACCCAGAGAGTGAAAAATCACTGTTCCCTTTCTAGCGGGCAGCTGTTCTTCACCATCATTACACCGGATCGCTACCCTTGCCTTGGGATGGAAAGGGCTAGAAGGCCAGGATCAGGAACTTGCATTAGGAGTCAAAAATGTCAGAGAATGGATGATGTCCTGAAGAACTTCATTGGATAGAAATCCCATAAGGGAAGAGAGGCAACCAGGTTGAATTTGTTGATGAGATAGCAGCTACTCAGGCACTGGAGAGAAGGGAAGGTTCGGAGGATAGTAGGGTTTCTGGCCCTCACCCTGCCCCCTAAAGGACTTGTTTCTAAAGCTGTGGGTGGGGGTGGGAGTGTTGTTTGGATAGAGAAAGAGTTGTTTTTACACAGACTCCTCAGGGAAACATTGGGAGAACAAAGCAACATTGTTTGGAGAACCATGTCACAGAGTCCCACAATGTGGGGAGAGGGAGCCTAGCACGTGGGTGCGGAGTAGCCTGTGAGCGTGGGCTTTGGTTCTTAGTGGATGTTGCCCGTCAGAGGTGGCTCTGGATGTGGGACTAGCTAGCCACACAGCTGACTTGTGCAGGGCCAACATGACAAAGTGGTCTGGCCAGCAGCGAGGAGGGCCCTGAAAATCTTTGGCAGTAATGGAATGTGGTGCTTTGGACATGAAGGATGCTCTGGTTTGAACACATCTAAGCCTGATCTTCAGTTTACATGCTAATGATGTCTGTAAGGTGGGACTTAGGGGTGGCAATTGGGATTAGATGAGGTCATGAGGGTGGGACCCCATGGTGCCCTAGCAGCTGCATAGGAAGACAAAGTGAGTGCATGTCCCATCTTGCTGTGTGATATGTTCAGCCCTGTGGTGGCAGGCATTCCATTACTGCTTTCTGCCTTTAGGTGTCTCAGCCTCCAGAACCATGAGTCAAACAGAGCTCTTCTCTCTATTACCCAGGCTGCGGTAACCAGTAATTGCTGGAGACCATAGATCCAGGCTGATCCCAACACTCTCATCCTCACATTGCCAAACAACCCCCCCCCAAACTACTCAGAGGCATTGTTTTGGTAGTCCCACGCCTCCATACCTGGGTCTGCTTCCCTGCCACACAGAAGGCCAGTCACTGGCTTCAGGGCAGTGGTTGAAAGTAAATACTTACTGCAGAACTCAGAGAAGGAGCTGGACAGCTATTACTTAGTCCTCAGGCTCCTTGAGGAGTTAGGGATGAAGGTTGTTACGGCTGAAATTGGGGGCTGAGAGGTGTATGATCTTCTTGTCCCCAATTGCCTGGTTGGTCAGTGGAGCTTGTGATTTTCCTTAGCTTGGTCAATGATACTTTTTTTTGTTACTTTTATTGGAAAGGCAGATATACAGAGAAAAGGACAGACAGAAAGAATTATCTTCCAACTGCTGGTTCAATCCCCAAGTGGCTGTGATCTCCAGAGCTGAGCCAGTCTGAAGCCAGGAGCCAGGAGCTTGTTGTGGGTCTCACATATGGATGCAGGATTCCAAGGCTTTGAGCCATCCTCCACTGCTTTCCCAGGCCACAGGCAGGGAGCTAGATTGGAAGCAGAACAGCTGGGACATGACCTGGTACTCATGAGATCCCAGCGTATGCAAGGTGAAGGCTTTAACCACTAGGCTACCATATTGAGTCCAGTCAGTGATCCTGTTATGGAACTGGACCTCCAGAGACTTGATATTCACTTGTGCAAAGGAAGGATCCATTTAATTGCTCTGGAGAGCTGGGGCTCAATGGTCCAGTCTCTTGAGTTTTTTTTTTTTTTAAAAGATTTATTTTTATTATTTTTTTATTGGAAAGGCGGATATACAGAGAGGAGAGACAGAGAGGAAGATCTTCCGTCCGATGATTCACTCCCCAAGTGAGCGCAACGGGCCGATACTATGCCGATACTATGCCGATACTATGCCGATCCGAAGCCAGGAGCCTCTTCCGGGTCGCCCACACGGGTGCAGGGTCCCAAAGCCTTGGGCTGTCCTCGACTGCTTTCCCAGGCCACAGGCAGGGAGCTGGAAGGGAAGCGGGGCTGCCGGGATTAGAACCGGCTCCCATATGGGATCCCGGGCGTGCAAGGCGAGGACCTTTAACCACTTGCGCCACCGCACCAGGCCCGTTCTCTTGAGTTTTTAAACAGTAGTTGCATGAGATATTTTTATGGGGCAAACAAGCGAGAATACAAAAGCAAATGTGCAGCGGTTAGCTTTGGGACTGTTAGAATCCTGGGGAAGTTGCTGAGTGGTTACAGCCAGCATTTCATTATCTCCTTTCTTATGCTTGGCATTCTTTTCTGTGCCTGGTTTTGCTTTTCCTGGCCAGGTGGGCTCCAGTTGACCTGGTGGTTTTGAGCAGATTGTAACTACATTCTTACTGGACCTGGAACTCCCCTGCACAGATCACCCCAGGACAGTTCTGGCTATCAAGGTTTTTATCTATTGGAGAAGCAAATGATTCCTTGAGTCTGGTAACTAGAACCTTGTCGGGCCAGCTGGATCACTCCCCTAAGTTAGTGAATTCCTTCTGACAAAAAATCAGGCAAGGACACCTCAGGCTGAGAGACAGATGAGAGGCTGGTTTCTGCATTTATATCCTAAAGATTCAGTCTAGTAGTAACAGTGCCCAATGTCCAGTATCTGGTGCAACACATTGGCTTAAGGCACATCCTAGTCACATCGATGCCAAGCCAGTAGGCACACTCTGGAGGGACAGAGTAATCTTAGGGTTCAATGAGATGCTCACGCTTGTTTCAAGTTTAAAGTAGTGCAGAAATTTAAGAGGAAGAATGATGAATCTTTGAGATGTGAAAAATTATCTCCAGGTTTGAAACTTCTTAAAAAGAAAATGACTTAAAATATTTATTTAAAAAACAGAATGAAAAGAGAGAGAATCTTCCATCTGCTGGCTCACTGCTCACAACAGGTAGGGCTGGGCCAGGCTGAACCTAGCGTGAGTGTTGTACACCAGTGGCACAGTCGCAAGCACCAGCAGCTGCCTCTCAGAGTCGGCGTTAGCAGGAGGTTGGAACTGGGAGCAGAGCTGAGCCCCAGCGTTCTGCTGGAGAAGTCAGGTATCACAAGCAGTGCTTCACCTGCTTCTTCAAATGCCCACTCTAACACTGGTTGGACAGGAAATGAGAGATGTTTTTAACAAAATTTAAATAGTAGTAAATGAAATATTGTTCCTAAAAGAGTTGTCTGTTGGTATAGATTAACAACATGAGGAAAAAAAAAAGTAGTTTAAGGATAAAATCTTTTTTCAAACATTTTTTATTTATTTTAATTCAAATGGCAAATGGCCAGTATTGAGCCAGGCCAAATGCCAGGAGCCCGGAACTCCATTTGGTCCTCCTATGTGGGTTGCAGGGGATCAAATACTTGGGCCACCTTCTGCTGTGGTCCCTGGTATGTGAACGGGGAGCTGGACCAGGAGAGCACTCAGCATGCTAATCAGTGTTCTAATATGAAATGCTGGACTCACCCCACTGCACTGACCTCCCAAAGAATCAAGTCTGAATTCAAACCTCCCACTTTGTAGTAATGCGAACAACAATAATAAAGCAAATTTAAAGCTTGAGAAACCAATTTGAAATTTAAAAATTTTATTTGAAAAATGATGTATTTTCTATATCCTTCCCTAACAATGCGGGTGTTAGAAATAGATTTGGGGCCAGCGCCATGGTAGTATAAGCTAAATCTCTATGCCTGCAGCACTGGCATCCCATATAATGGTGCTGGTTCAAGTCCCAGCTGCTCCACTTCTGATCCAGCTCACTGCTTATGGCTTTGGAAAGCAGCAGAGGATTGTCCAAGCCCTTGTAGGAGATCCCACAAAACTCCAGAAGAAGCTTCTGAACTTGGGTCAACCCAGAGCTGGTGGTTGCAGCCATTTTCTTCTCTCTCTCCTTTACTTTGTAACTCTGCTTTTCAAATAAAAATAAATCTCCAAATTGGAAGACAGACCTTGAGGCATGCCCACATTGATGCTGTTCTCCCTTTTCCATTGAAGTGGATTGTTTCTCTGCTGATGTGAACATAGTATCTGTTTTCTGCATTGCTGATTTGGGTTCTACCCTAACTCCAACCAGTAGAGCTCAGAGCCTCAGGGACATCTGTCCACCCCTCCTCAGATTCAGCTGGGGGGTGGGGCAGAACATTCCAGTCCTGCACTTTGCTTCTTTGCTGTGACTCTTGCTGCTTTTGTAGCTCCTCGCTTTGGTCATACCCACTCCAGTCCACTTTCTCCTGTCTGCCAGCCCCTAAGTTCTGGGCTGCTCCAGTAACCTCTGTTCTCAATGCAGGAAGAGCTTATGCGCCCCTGACAAGAGACAAAATTACAACAAATTTAGTTATGGGATTAAACTGATGTAGTGATCTGCAATTTCCAGTGATCTGGATAGAGGAGGTTGGCTTGATAGGCAGGCAAAGGCCGAAGAAACTGAAGCAGGAAATGAGGCAAGGAATGGTTTGCATGCTTGTAAGCACTGAAGCAGTGGGGACTTCTTTAACCCTCATGCCACCAGAGGCCTGTCTGTGCATTTGGCTGTTATCTTCCTCCCCTGGTTTCTCAGAAGATCAAACAACTTCAAGTTGGCTCCATTTTTGTCTGGTCTGTTAAGCCTAATGAAGGAGCTTGGTCCAATCCAGTTGCCTGCTGTTCCATTTAACACCTCTCTGCTTGCAACTCCACAGTTGTTACTTCTGGTCACAGGAGGGAAATCCCTACTCCCACAATAAATGGTGTACGCTCTCCAGGATCCACTTTCAATCTGTCTCTCAGCATTTCCGTAAATACATGCTTGCGACTGGCCCAAACTCACCTATTTCCAGGCTGTGTTGGCATGAAACACTACCTGGTTATTGCCCGGTTGAAGACGATCTCACTTCTAAATTTCCATGGCTCTTTCTCAGTGCTTGTCTTCTCTGACAGTTGCCATATTTTGCCTGGTTTTATGGTTTACAAGAAATAGGTTTTACTTTCTCCACTATGCTGAGTGTGTCTACGCACCTTTCCTGTGTGGACTGTACCCACATCATTCACCTCTTCACAGGATAGCTCCAAAATGAATATTTTACATCTTGTCTCATTCTTGATTCTCTATTATTCATATATTTGTCTTTTTAAATGAATTTAAAGGAAGAGAGACAAAGGGGCATAGAGATACATACAGAGGGGTATGAGCTATGTACTAGTCATGACCCAAATGCCTGCAGTAGCTGGGTCTGGGCCAGCTGAAGCCAGGAACCTATAACTCCATCTAGTGCTTCCATTTAGGTAGCAGGAACCTATGTAGTTGAACTATAAACTGGTGCTATGTAGGATGCCTGCTCAGTATCCCATAATACTCTCTGAAATAATTGGACGAATGTTATCTACGTCACAGGAACACTGAGAACTGAAGAAGGGTTGGGACAAAGAAAATATTCTGTGACTAGTGAGCTGAAACCTATCCAGTTCAAAAGGGATCATAAATGTTTGGGGCTGGCACCATGGCTCAACAGGCTAATCCTTCAGCTGTGATGCCAGCATCCTACTTGGGGATAGAATGGTTTGTTTTAAGGTGGAACTAGAAAACCAAAAGAAAGGTGTTGATAGCCCCAAATACATAAATTCTCAGTTCAAGGCATATTACATCCTCTTAACTTCTACTACAAACACCAACTAAAGCTGAATGACCAAGGTAGCCCTCAAACCCAATTAAAAGTTTTGCTGAGTTGCAATACGTAGATGATATTGAAAAGGTTTTCACCACAGCACATGTATATCACACATGATTCATTACACATTCCCTCATTAATATAATGGAAACAAATGTAGAAAGGAACAATATCATTTCTTACTATAAATAAAATGGTTTGCTGTTTTTTATTTTAAATTATGCTTCCTATAACCAACCAAATGGAAAAACTAGTGCTTTATGAGAATAGTTAGAGCGAGGGTACATGGGAATATTTGAAGGGCTCACTGGTTGGGCTCCTAGACACCTCCAGAGAGACTCCCTAGGCAAAGTCAGGCTAGTGATAGACTCTGCTGAAGCCTTTTTTGGATTTCTTGTTTGTGTTCTTTGAGCTTTGCAAAATAGGTACAATTTGTTTAGCTTTAATATCCAACATTATTCTAGTATGTGTACTATTTTTTTTTTTCCAAAAGAGGCTCTTGCCAAATTTTCTGAGCTCAGTCTCGCCCAATTGTGGACTGCTTCAACCTGTGTCTCACTGGGCTGCTAGCTCTGAGGTAAGTCAGCACAAAAGCTCACTGTCTATGTGGACAGAATCACAAACAACTGGAGCGGTGAGTCCTGCTCTCGGCTCTGCATGCCTCGGCGAACTTAGAGCCAGAAGTTCCTCATGTTGCATGCGCTGGGATCCCATATGGGCACTGGTTCTAATCCCAGTGGCCCCATTTCCCATTTGGCTCCCTGCTTGTGGCCTGGGAAAGCAGTCAAGGATGGCCCACAGCCTTGGAACATGGTGCTCGTGAAGGGAGTCAGAGTTTTCCAGTTCCAAGGCTTCAGAAAGGCTCAGCTCCAACCATTGTGGCCACTTGGGGAGTAAACTAGCAGATGGAAGAGCTTTTGCTCTGTCTCTTTCTCTATAAATCTGCCTTTCCAATAAAACAAATCAATCTTTTTTTTTTTAAATGAGATACCTTATTAATTTCAAAAGATGAAATTTCTACCTCAAGGGGTGAGAGTGTTTTTTTCCACTGGTTCATTTCCTAAGTAGATGCAATGGGCAGAGCTGGGCCAGTTCAAAACTGAGAGCCAGGGGCTTCTTTCTATGTGGGTCCTGGAGCCAAAGCACTTGAGCCATCCTCTACTGTTTTTCCAGGCCATAACATGGAGCTGGATTGGAAGTGGAGCAGCAGGGACATATGAACCTGTGCCCATATGGAATGTAAATGCTACAGGCAGAGGATTAGCTTGTCACTGAATTGGCCCCTTGGTATCTCACTTAAAAAAACAAACAAGCCAGGGTCTATTTCTACTATTTCTAAAACGCCAGCAAAGGAAACTACAATATGAATGCCTCCTGTTTCCAGCATCCTCCCAGCCCTCCTCATCATCCTCTCCTCCATTCTCCTCCTTTTCTCCATTGGAGACATCCACATCAGTTCTTTGCACAGAATCAATCTTCATCCTGAATTTGGCATATGAGGGCATATTTTGTTGACCCATGATGTGGATTATCATGTCAGAAGAGCATGGAAAATTATATAAATTTAATAAGTACATAGATAAATCAATACAATTATAAAAATGGATTTTAAGGTTTTGGTACCAAAACAGATTGTATCTTCTATTTTTTATGAAATGTTTGAAGTACCTGCATATTATTCAGAGTAGGGCCATGCTAAATTAACTCCTCTATAAGTGGAAAACTCTGTAGCTTAACACATTCTTTGTGTTATACTCACACAGGTCAGGTAGTTCTGCATTTTGCAGCTGCACATCTGTACCAACCAGCCTCAAAGGCTCCCACAGAATAGCACTGGCAAGGGGGTAGACAGGTGAGTCACCTGGGAGTGCAGAATTGAACAGAGGCTCTCCTCAGGTTCATGGCCGTCTGCCTCTGAGGGCAAGGAGAGACCTGGGAGTGGTGGGTGGTACATAGCATCTTTTTAAAAAATCCTACTTTTTAGAATAGTCTTAATATTACACATAAATGGAGATTAGTACCAAGAGCTCTTGGGAACCCCACACCTGGTTTCCCTGATCACTGACATTATTCAGTAAGGAGTGAATCCACCCTGGATATAGTGGCAGTAAAGAGTGTGTGCTTTGTTTGACGACAGTTTAAATTAAGTAAAATCAATGGTGGGATGTTTTGGAGATCATTTTACAGGATAGTGGCGCAGTGGCGCAGTGACGCAGGTCCTCGCCTTGCACGCCCGGGATCCCATATGTGTGCCGGTTCTGGTCCCAGCAGCCCCACTACCCATCCAGCTCCCTGCCTGTGGCCCGGGAAAGCAATCGGGGACCACCCAAGGCTTTGGGACCCTGCACCCGCGTGGGAGACCCAGAAGAGGCTCCTGGCTTCGGATTGGCACAGCATGGGCCTCACTTGGGGGGTGATCATCGGACGGAAGATCTTCCTCTCTGTCTCTCCTCTCTGTATATCTGCCTTTCCAATAAAGAAAATAAAAAATAAATCTTAAAAAAAAATGAAGATGTATATACCTTTACCGGAAAGGTAGATTTATAGAGAAGGAGATTAAGATTTTCTATCAGCTGGTTCACTCTTGAAATGGCCACAGCAGCTGGAGCTGAGCGAATCTGAAGCCAGGAGCTTCTGCATCTTCCATGTGGGTGTAAGGTCCCAAGACTTTGGGCCATCTTCTGTTGCTTTCTGAGGTCACAAGCAGGAAGCTGAATGGGAAGTGGAATAGCTGGGATATGAACCAGTGCTCATAGGATGCTGGCACTTGAAGGCAGAGTATTACCCAACTGAGTCAATGCACTGGTCCCTCAGGACCCTTTTATAACTCCTAAAAGTAAAAATGATTGAGGACACCATTGAGTGTTTATGGCATTTGTAGGTCTAGATAGCACAGTAGAAACCAAGAAATACAAATGTACTTATTTACTAGTTAACCTAGACGTAAAAATGACAAAATTATTATATATTAACATAAGCTTATGAAATTAAGTATTGTAACAAAAGCAAATTTCGTGTAAAAAGACGTATTTTTGCACATCACTTGGCTGTCTTATTAGAAGCCAGCTGGTTCTTGTATCTGCTTCTGAATTCAATCTGTTGTACTGTCACGTAACAGCTGAAAAATTCTTGTATGCTTGTGAAAGGGTAAGAATGAGAAAGTAATAGTAGCTGAGTCTGTTGGAAAAGTAGTTCTGACCTGCAACCCTTTCCGAGCCTTGGGTGCCTACTAGGGTTGTAGAAGCACAGTTCGAGAAACCGTCTATCTATTCTTTTCCAGATGCATCACCTTCACTGTTATTTTGTCTTTTATCTTCCAAGTGGGGAGAAGAATAATAGTTATCCTTTGGAGTTGATGAGATAAATCATGGGAAAATGTGAGAGCCAAGGCAGGTAGAGCAAAACTCCATAGACACTGGAATGACTTTGGAGTACACATGAAACTTGATTAAGACCGTTTCTGATCTAAGATAGAGTATTGCCCTAGTATAGAATTCAATTTTGTGCACTTCCTTGATCAGGAATGCTCTCCTCACTTGCAGCCTAGATGTGGAGAACCAAGGCCTAACAGTGAAAAACAAAAAACACACACTAATGGTTTTCATTTGTGGAGATTTAATTTTCTCCCTCTCATAGAGAAAGAGTTCAAGAGTTCCTGGGTTACTAAAAAGAGCGGAGAAGAAAGAGATCCATTTACCCACCCAGTGTTTCAACCCACAAAATGCCCACAGCAGCCAGGGCTGGGATAGTCTGGAGCTGCTGGGAGCCGAAAGCTCCTTTTGAGTCTCCCACATGTATGCGAAGGAATGAACCTGTCGCCTCCCACCGTGCATGTCAGTGGAAGCTGGAAGTCAGAGCACCAGGGCACTTTGGTACAAAACGCCAAGCGTTCAACTGGCATTTTAACTGCCAGGTTGACTACCCATCCCGAAGTTTCATTTAAACATCTTTGACACTAGTAATCTCTTTGTGATCAGAACCATGGGAACATGTTTACCGCTGTCTAACATGAAACATACCCACGTAAGGCAAGTCTTCAAAGAGATCTCATTTGCTGCTACTCTTGGCATTGACCTGAATTCGTGACAAGTTCAAGAAGAAAATTGTTTTCCACTTAATCATTCCTTAAAGAACATTGATCTTCAATTCCTCTTTCATTTACAACCATCTTGCATGTTTAATCTAATTGCCATAGACTAGTCTGAAAGCGCCAATTACAAGCATTAACATGAAAGTTAATTTTTTTTCACATTCGGATTACAACTCTCCCTTAACTCTGTAGAGCATTCACAATCTGTTGGTTCATTTCATCATGTGAATTAAAGAGAATTCCCTACCACTTAAGTAACGGATGTACTATGCATGCAATGTTGTGTAATCTTGTGACAACTATCTTAAATGTAAAAGAACTTCAAACACCCAATAATGTGAGATTAATCCAAGACGCATTAGCAGTCTCCTCATTTACCCTGAAAAGGGAAGCATTTATATAACTGATTAGTTTTCCATAGTAAATAGTCCACTGACATTTACAAGAAGCACTCCTATTGGAGCCTGGAGTAAATATTATATTTCATGTTAAACTATAAATAGGATGAATAGTGGTACCGGGTCTGGTTTTAAAATGCTATGGAAAATAAATGAGCTGCGCTGGGTAAAATGGGTGTTACATGTCCTCAGTATGCAAATGCCCAGCTGCCTAGCTCAGGTTTCCCTATAGCTGCTGCGGAAACCCGATGATTCAGCTCAGTTTCCAGCAGGACTCAGGAAGGTAGCTGAAAGAGCCAGTGAATGCTTCTCTTGGAGAAAAAAAATGTAGAGGAAAAATAAGTCCTCTAATTTTTAACTACTAAAGAGAGGAATGCATCTAGCTTTTGATGAATGGAGAAAACAGACAGTTTCTATGTAACAGTTTGGAGTTTATAAGCATCTGAAACAATTTGAAGGGTTTAGACCAGGAAACCCTCTGATGCCTGTACAATTTTATACCAGATGATCTTAACCTCGCAGGTCTGAGTGCAGTGATGGTTCTTTAAACCTACACATCAAGGGTTGAACAAATAATAGGGTCAAAAGGCAAATCATGAATAAAATCTCTCTGTGGAGAAAGTGTGTTAGGCTTAGAGATTTGGGTGAGGCCTAAACTGGGTATTCCAGCAATAGCCTAATGAAGTGAGAGCCAGGGGAGGAATGCAAAAGACAAGTTGTATTTTTAGGGCTCACCCTGGCCTGGACAAAAAAGCAGCTGCCCTTTCAGGATATGAGGAGATTCCAGCTTGTCCCATTCCTCAGATTCCCATCCCAACAGCCAGGCATTCTGATCAAATCCTACACAGTGGAGTGATGCCATTCCTGTGCGTGCTGGCACATTCTTCAATCATTTGTTCACTGATTCAGCATCTCCTACCACCTATGGAATTGTAAACACATGGCAGAAATATTAACAAAAGTTATACTGCCCATCTTAAAAAACTTGGCATCTCATGGAATAGAAAGAAGGAAATAAATTATGTCATTTCAGTGTGGCAATTGCTGGTTAGATCTAAGTACCAGTAATAAGGGATGGGCCACCAACACAGTTAGGTGTGATTGGTTGGAATAGATCAGGTAATGCTCCAGGAGAGGTGGGCATAGGGACTGGGGAGGAGCAGGCAGAAGGGAGGAGAGCCTGAGCATAAGCTTTTGGGTTTCACACAGAGATATGGAGTGTTTTTGCCTATCTTTAAGTTCCATGCATGCAGGCCCTGCCCTACTTTTCTGCAGAGTGAGTGTTGCCTGATGACCTCTTATGTCCTCTATGTGTGCGATCCCATGATAGGGCTTCATAGAGCACCTGCTGAGTGCTGAGGGCTGCTCCTAATGTGCTATTGCAAATGCACACACATACACACAACCGCACAACAAGAATGAGAGGAGATGAACTTGTACAGTGTTCTATTTTTTTAAAAAATATGTGTTTATTTGAATGGCAGAGTTATAAAGAAAGAGACAGATATTCTACCCAATGGCTAGAGCTAGGCCGGGGTGAAACCAGGAGTTTCATCTGCTTCTCCCAAGTGGTTGGCAGGGACACATGCACAGGCACATTAGCAGGGAGCTGGATCAGAAGCAAAACAGATGGGGCTCCACCTGGCCCACTGGGAACCAGTGTCATGGGTCAAGGCTTAATGTTGTGCCACAACACCAGCTCCAAGCTTAATTTTTCTTTTAAGATTTATTTATTTTTAGTAGAAATTTATAAAAAGGAGAGACACAGAGAAAGATCTTCCAATCACTGATTCACTATCCATATGGCCAGAGTCTAGAGCAGAACTAGTCCAGTGCCAGGAGTCAGGAGCCTCTTCTGGGTCTCTAAGGTCCAAAAGCTTTGGGCCATCCTCCATGTTTTCCTAGGCAATGAGCAGCGAGCTGGATTGGAAGCAGAACAGCCAGATCACAAACTAAGGCCTACATGGGATGCTGGTGCTGCAAGCTGGAGGCGTAGCCAGTTGAACTATCGCTTCTGCCCCTCCAACTTTAATTTCTTTTATTTTTTAAAAAAATTATTATTTTTATTACAAAGTCAGATGTACAGAGAGGAGGAGAGATAGAGAGGAACATCTTCCATGCAATGATTCACTCCTCAAGTGAGCGCAATGGCAGGTGCTATGCTGATCCAAAGCCAGGAGCCAGGAACCTCCTCTGGGTCTCCCACATGGGTGCAGGATCCCAAAGCTTTGGGTCGTCCTCAACTGCTTTCCCAGGCCACAATCAGGGAGATGGATGGGAAGCGGGGCTGCCGGGATTAGAACTGGCACCCATATGGGATCCTGGCCTGTTCAAGGCGAGGACTTTAGCCACTAGGCCATGGTGCTGGGCCCTAATTTCTGTTAAAATTCCTTTACTGAATATGCTTTGAAAGTTTTCAGAATCAAACTGGAGTCAATTTTGTCAATAAACATAAATAAATAATTTAAAGATTTAAAAATTAAATGAACCTGATGGTGCATTGGGATAGGCCACTGCTTAGGGTGCCCACATCCAAAATCAAAATACTTGATTATGAGTCCTGTCTCCTTTTCCTATCCGTGCTTGATGGCTCAAATACCTGGGTCCCTGCCATCCATGTGGGAGACCCAGATGGAGTTCATCTGGCTTCAGCCTGGCCTAGCCCCAGATATTGTGGGTACTGGGGAGTAAACCAGCTTATGCAAAATCTGTTTCCTTCTGTTACTCTTTAGACATTAAAATAAGCAAAAAAAAAAAAAATAATCAACATTTGTATCTTAAAAACACACCAAAATAACTCTAGGGGCTTGTGAAGATGAATTATTGTGTTCATTTGCCCGAGGATGAGAGCTGTTAACCAAACACCATGACAGAATTACAACCTTACACAGAAATACTATTGCAAGGACATTGTCCAACAATTGTCTGTGTCGTCTTAGACTGATGCCATCCCTGTTATTGATCCTTGGAGCCAAGGACTATTTTTTTCATAAGACACACTCCTCATTTCATCTTGGGCAATGTTCCCTTACCTTGACCCTTGTGAAAACTGTACACTATGCTGTGCCTGTTCCAGCTGAAGTGCCCTGCTATTTTCAAATAAATATCACTTTTTGAGAGTATCTAATTGTTTAGGTTGACTCTTCATACCTCATAGAAATTGTACATTAATGAAAGATAATTGTGGTTGTCTCCAGAAACCTTTGTATTTAATTATTTATCTTTGCCTTAGAGTTATATAGTTCATTATTTTTGTAATGATAAAAACAAAGATATGAAAAGGGAAAAATGAGTTATTCATATGAACAGACTTTAAGCGGGTCATGGAAAATGCTCATTATGAAAACATTTGATATGGATTTCAAAATGTGTTTTCAATAAAATAAATTTTTAATTACATTTTCCATGCTCCTTTTGAGTCTTATATGTGTGGTTTTATAGAAATGGTACCTTATTGATTTTTTTAACACAGCTGTTATAGAAGGTATTGTTTTTGATTCCTGAGAAAATACATGTTTTTCATATGCTCTCTGACTTTTCTGGTGTTTGGGTCAGAACCCTTTTAGCCAACTCTATGAATGAGGCTGAGATTGTCTTAGAGATTTCTGATTATTAACAGTAGCCACCCATCATGCTAGCAACAGTTATCAAAAAACTGCATTCTTTCATAAAATTTGCCATCTCCTACTGCAATGACAATGGAAAAGTCACATTGGCTGATATCATAACTTAAACTGTCCATGTATCCATCCACTTATTTATATTATGTGCTCTATAGTGTCCTGTATGAAAGACATAAAACAAACAGGCCAAGGTGGAGCAAAGTAATGGTGACAAACCAGAGGAAGACTGGGTGTTTTACGGAATAATATAAAAACTGTATGCCTAGGGTAAGAGTATTTCAAAGTTAACAAAGGGGAGTAAACAGATTTTAAAGATGCTTATTACATAAACTGCTATATTTTAAGATGCATATTTTCAAAAAGATAATTTGAAGATTTTTGATAAGACAAGATATTTGATTGAATAAGTTACTAAAGAGCCCCACTATAGATTGTTACCTGCATGGACTTATGCTTTGAGGACATTCCCCGGAACTACATATTACATAAGTTAAAAGTTGCCCAAAAGGTTATAGATCAAACAAAACCAAAGAAGCCAAACCTCTGAAATAGTGCTTGTGATTGGGCAAAAAATAAACTTACATGCTCATTCAAGGTGTAAATTCAGGAAGGAAAGAGGTGTGTCTCTGCAACAAGTCATATAATTTATAACACCTCCACTATCCCTTGTCTGTGGCCGGTTCTCAAGGTGTGCTGAAGCCCTTTCCCATGAACTTGTCACTGAGAAAACCTATTTCCTATTCAGCTGGGTCTTTATTATCTCTAAAGCAATGGAAGGGAGGCTGCGGCTGTTACCAGTGAACACAACTCACACAACCAACAGGCTTAGAAGAAAGAGTATCATGGTAATTGTAAAGTCATGGTACATGGTCCTTAGTTGGAAAAGCCCTGTCCTAGGGCAGCGGCTATACCCTGTGCCATTAGTCTCTCCCGCTCTGTAATCTCTCCAGGTGGGAGAAGGCTGAATGGGACCAACCTCAGAGTGCCATGCGGGATCCCCTTGGGAATCTCTATAGTTAACGCCATGCATTAAGGGCGGGAGGGATTTTGGGCAAGGGTTGATCTCAGTTACCCAGTGAACTTGGATCTCTGGTGAGAGTCTCAGGCTCTAGCACAGCATCTCTGGCTGCTCAAAGTCTGACTGTTGAAGAGCCCCACTCTCACTGGTTTCTATTGTTTAAGTAGCTGTGCTTGGGCACAGGGGTTCTACATGTTTGGCAAAGATACAGACACTAACGCACTTCACAGATTTTATAGAAAATTGAATTAAAAGATGAGTTGGTGCCAAAGGTGTTTGAAATTCATGTGTACATTTTCCTTTTATTTTTAATTAACATAGAAAATTGTAGGTATTTATTGCTTACCGTGCAATGTTTCCAAACATATATGCACTGGTTATGTCTGCAATTTTTTCATAATTGACATTTTCCATAAGCTCTTTAAGAAAAAAAGGTGTTTACTTTTGTTGGAAAGTCAGATTTTACAGAGAAGGAGGGACAAAGAGAAAGACCTTCCAACTGCTGGTTCACTAAGTGGCCACAGTGGCCAGATTTGAGCTGATCCAAAGCCAGGAGCCTCTTGCGGGTCTCCCATGCGAATGCAGGGTCCAAGGCTTTGGGCCATCTTCCACTGCTCTCTCAGGCCACAAGCAGGGCACTGGATGGAATTTAGACCAGCCAGGATATGAACCAATACCCATATGGGATCCCAGCACATTAAGACGAGGACTTCAGATATTGCACTGGGCCTTCCATGAGCTTTTTGAAGCCTTTGTGTATGTATGGATCCCAAATTTTCCTGTACTGAAATGAACTTCTTACATTGCATTTTTCTATGAACTGTTGGAAAAACTCTGTACTGACTTCCAAGTAGGAATACTCAGGGTTATTCTACATTAGCTGACTGTGATGAATGTCATCTGTTACCAAGGCCTGGGGCCCCAGACTAGCAGTGGTTATTGAGGCTACTTAGTGTTGTTCTGGGGCTTGACCCTGGCCCACAGCTGTTCTGCTCATTATTGTTCTGCCCTTCCAGGGTCACTCTGGGATGCACAAGCTGGAGGAAGGGGTGAGGACAGGAGCTCCGTATTCTGCAGGAGCCCTCGGCCGATTGCCTCTCTTTGGGATGCACAATGAAGCACAGACCCTTCTGCCTTCGGAGGGCTCCATCCCACTTGTCCTTAGACCCAGATTTCTTGCCATGGCCTCCAGGGACCTGTGTACAGCTGTCCTTATAGATCTTACTTCTGACATTTCCCCTTTGCTGGCTTCTGTGCTTTCCTGGAACATGCCAGTGCAATCAGGCCCTTGCGTGTCTGTGTTTGCTGTTCTCTCTTCCTACCTTGTGTTCAAGTGTTTCCCTTAAGTGTCTTTTTCATCATCTTCCAAATTATTATTAATGTGGTTTGTAACATTATTTATTTGAACAGGGGAGAGCGAGATCTTTTATCTAGTTGTTGATCCAACTTCTCACAACAGCTGGAATAAGGCTAATCTGAAGCTAGCAGCCCACAATTCAGTGGTGCTCTCCCACATGGGTGGCAGGTACCCAAGTATTTAAGCTGTCATTTCTGCAAGAAAGTTTTTTTGCTGTTCTAGTGCAATAGCAAGAAAGTGGGATCAGAAGAGGGACTAGAACTCAGCCATAGACACTCAACCCTATGTGCATCCAAAGTGGTATTTTAACTGTGAGGCCAAATACTCACCCCTCAATTATCTTATTGGAGACCACAATACCTAGAATGCCTTTCTCTCTCTCTCCTCTGACTTTATATTTTTGATTCTTGCTATGACCTGATCTATGTTGTGGGTCTGATATGTAATGGCAAGTGTCTGTCTCCATCTTCACGCACCTTGAGAGCAGTGACTCACTATCCCCACAGCTTAGATATGGCACCTGATAGGTGCAGAGAGGCTGGCATATTTGCCAAATGGGAGAGCTTTCCCATCACTGTTTCTGCTTGTTCACTTTCTACACCTTTTTGTAATTCAAGGCAGTGACTTCCAGCCCTGGCTATATGGTAATTTCTTTCACTTAGCTCTTTTCAGTTTGTTTGCCTTGATTTGTCTGAAGCAGTTATGCTACAGAAAAAATATCCTGGGCTTTAGAGCTGATAATATCTAGCTTTGAATCCCGTTTTATCATTTGATTGGCTATATGATTCTGTGTAAGCTACTTCATCTTTCAAATAACCAAGACACTAATACTTCATCCATGAAAATTTCCCAGGACTTTTAAAAGAACATATGTAAAATTCCTGGCATGAGACTGAGTACATAATCAAAGCTTGGTAAATGTTGGATCATGACTTTCCTCCCTAACCCTTTATGCTTCTCTGACTCTACTCCCTTTCTTATTCTGCCTCCTCTCCTTAATCATGTCTCTGAACCTTTTCACAATCTTTTATTCTTCTCTCCATTCCCTGAGCTACTGTAATTTCCCAAACTCTCACCAGCTTTGCTTCCTTCTTCCGCTAGGGTATGCTCCCTGGATTACCTCTTCCCCACCTCTGAACAATGACAAAAAGCACTGCTTTATTCTAGTCCTCTGTTGGGTACCCAACTTGTATTTTCCACTGCCTTTTAACATCTCCAACTCAATGAGTGCCCACTCAACTCACTTGCTTCTCTATGTGGCAGCTTCTCCAACCCCGGGCTAGGGTGTCATCTTCCCTGTTATTGGAAATATGGGAGACAGTTTTTCTTTTGCTCTCGCCTGTGTCCCATGTCATGCAACCAAATACTTTCTAATTTTTATTTGTATTTCAAACATTTTCACTCTTCCTGCTGCTCCCTCAAGCTGCTTACTCAAGCTGTAATCCTGCCTCACTGTCTGACTGCCATTATTATTTTTAACCATTCCACCTGGTCAGTGTATTTTTTCTTCCAAGTAATATTCCAGAGTGAATTTTGAATTTTCTAAACTGGAAATCTAATTACTTGTCATTTAAAAATAAAATTATTCATTGGCTACCTGTCATCCACAGAATCAAGTTCATTCTTTAGGATGAGCTACAAAACTTCTCATGAATTGGTTACAGTTGCTGTTATACTTGCAGTTTCCCCAACATGCTGTGCTGGCCCATGTTCCTCTGCCTTTGGCCAAGCTGTTCCTGTTGCTTGAAACAACCTCTTCCCTTCAGCCATTTGGTTATCTCAGATTTGCCTTTGCAATCCTTGGTTTCAACGTCATCTCCTTTCTGAAGCTTTGTTGACCTTTCCAAGCTGGGGCAAATGCCTACCCTGGGCGCCTCCCCCTACACTCCTCTTAGAAGATTTGCACACTCCCCTGTAATCCATTGCTTTTCCTGTTTCTTGTGCAATTCCACAGGCTGGAATGTCACGGAGGCATTCATCTCTGATTCCCTAGCACTTAGCACACTGTCTGGTTCTCAATAAATAATGGCTGGCTGCACCAGCGGTGGGGGCAGTGTTTCTTTCAGTGAGAGCAAACTGGCAGTGGCCTAGCTCATCCTTCAGTGCACTATTGCTGTTGAAAACTTTCACTGTCTTATTCTACTATTGTTTCCCTATTTATTGCACATGAGCATGTTGAGACTGGCTCAAAGCATCAGCTTTTTTTTCTTTTTCAGAACTATCTCAATGTTTCTCTTTAGTCAACTTCAGAGGAAACATTGGGCTATTTTCATATTGTTATATGGCAAGATTATGTCTTCAAAAAGTTTAGTTTTTAGTCAAATAATGGATGTGTAACTGTTGCTGAAGGACTATATTATTGTAATAATATGATTGAAAATGTGTTGTGGGGAGAGTGGTAGGGGATATCCCTGAGCTGTGGAATTGTATCATGAAAAATCAAAAGTAAAACATTTTTTTTAAATGTATTTGAATGAGAGGGAGGGAGGGAGAAAGAGAGAGAGAGAAAGAGAGAGAGAGAGAATATCATCCCTCTTACCTAAAAGGCCATAGCTTCCAGTGTTGGACCAGGCCAAAGTCAGGAACCTGGAATTCATTTCATATCTCCAATATGGGTAGCAAGAAGCCAAATACTTGAGTTTTTATTTGCTGCCTCCAGAACAGCACATTAACAGGATGCTGGAATTGGAAGCAGGGTCAGGACTCAACCTTCTCACTCCAATATGAGATGTGTATGTCCTAATCAATATCTTTACCACTGTCGAAAATGCCCACCCTGACGACTACTAATGCAACAGAAACTAAGAGCCCCAGAGACAGGTCCTAGCTTGGCCACTACTCAACTGTGGGGCCTTGCAAAATCACTTAATCTCCTTGAGCTTCAGTTTTCTCTTGGAAAAGATGGAAGGAATATTCTAAATATCTGTGGGGATTGACTTAAAGTACAGGAGATTGACAAACACAAGACCATTTGGTATTACATCCTTAGGTGTTTTACCTCATACGTGTACATATTATACCATCTTAAAACGAAGAAGGGAAAATGGCTGATCATGATGTTTTGAACCAGAGAGGCCATGTCAAAAATTGTGGGTGAAGTTGTACAGAAAGAATAGTCCTTCAATAATCCAGCACATTCAGAACATACCAGAGGACTGTCACAGACGTGGTCTAAGAATTGCGCTCTGGAAGCCTAGACAGGCTGAAGTGGAATTCTTGGATGCGGAGCCCTGCAGACTGACTATTTCTTGCTGTGTCTCTTGGAGCTCTTTGTGATCAAAGAAGCCCCTGAAGAATCTTCTAGACAGACAAGTTCAGTTGAAAAGGCTTTCCAAGTGAATGATGTATGCCAAGTCCACCATCATATTCTGTTAATGCCAAGATGACCAAGAAATGGTTTGTGGTTGGCAGAGGGGCTTAGAGCCACCAGGGTTTGTATGAAATGATTGCCACAGGCAATCCTGCTCTACCCTCGATGACTAAAGATCACTGAGCCCTGCAGGGGTCAAAGGTGGTCCCTACTCCCTGCACCCCATTCCCAACAATTACAGGAATGCAACAGATCTGGTTTTTTTTTCCCACACCATGGCAGTACGAGGGCCTCCCAGAGGTTTAGATGCAGAACCACTGATGATGTTCAGGCTGTGAGCAGCTGAGGGGGTCACTGTTCACATACATGTTTATATCTGATAGGCACCAAGGCCACTTAGAGTAACTTCCCTAATGGCAGATGCTTGGTGCAATGGTTAAAATTCTGCTTGGGATGTCCCATCCCTTATCTGAGCGCCTGATTTTGAATCTTGGCCCTGCTCCCAATTCCAGCTTCCTGATAATATATGCACTTAGGAGGCAACATATCACAGATCAAGGAATTGGGTAACTGCTGTCACATGGGAAACCAGGACTGAGTACTCCATTCCTAGTCAAGTTCAGCCCTGGCTGTTGTGATTATCTGCGGTGTGAATCAGCTAATGGTAGATCAAACTCTCTGTTTCTCTCACATACATACACACACATACATATGCACTCATACATGCTTACCTACATATACATAAATACCCACATACACACACTTACATACATGTAAACACACTTACATACACACATATAGATGTGCACCCATATATACACACATTTATACACAGATATTATGTACATACACATCTATTCCCATATATACATATACACAAAACATATGCAGTCCACATATATATACATATATATACATATATATACACATACTAATTTCAAATAAAGAACAGAGAATTTCCCTAGAAGTCTGTATTTCTTTACCTTTCATTATATTTTTCTTACTATCAATGCACAGACCTTTGAAATGTGCATAATTCTGAGAATATTAAATAATATGTAATACCTAATGATAAGGTATACTTTAAGAGCTTTACAACGTAAAAAAAATTTGTTTAAAATGCTGAGTTAGAGAGGCGGAGACCTACAGAGCTATATCTCCCATCCATACGCCAGATGGTCAGGAAGGCCAGGACTAGACCAGGCTGAAGCCAGGAGTCTCTTGCAGGTGTCCCACATGGGTAACGGGGCCCAAGCACTTGGCCCGTCTCCATTACTTTTCCTGAGGCCATGAGCAAGGAACTGGATCTAAAGTGGAACAAGTGGGATGTGAACCCAGCGGCCATGTAAAATGCTGACATTTTAGTTGGTGGCTTTATTAGCTATGCTACAACACCGGCATCTTTTTACAAATTTTAAATGATTTAAACCCCATAGCAGCCTAATGGGGTGGATATCGTTATCATTCCTAGTATATGTGCTGCCGAAGTGAGCACATCATCATCATCATTATTATATACCCAAGGAAAGCAAGTGAAGATCTACTAAAGAACTTGCCCAAAGCAGGTTGCATAAATAGAAAGTGATAGAAGCAGGATTTGAAATCAGGCAGGCTGCATCTACATGTGTGCTGTTGATGACAATACTAATCAAGGCAGAGCCTTAGTAACAGTTAACTCCCTAATGAACCATTGGTGTTTACCAATGCACCAAGTGATTTTTGTGTATTTCATGGATTGATCATAAAGCCCAATGGTGTAGACCCTGTTACTGTCATTTTACAGATGATAAAAAAAAAATCTCTGAGAAGATAATTAACTTCAGTCACTCCCTCCCTCAGACCTTTTGACTTGGACACCCTTTCTCAGTGTCTTAGGTGACATCTCCTAGCAGCAGGACCTGCGGGAGGGATGTGGTGCTCTTGATGGACTGAGGGGTTGTGCTGAGGAGTACTCACACAAAGGTAAGGGGGAAACAAGGGTGGGTAAGAAAGAAGAGCAGTGCGAGGATGTGGGTTCAGGAGAGCCTGCATGCGGTGAGATCTGCAGGGAGTCCTGGAGGGCACACAGAACTGCAGTGTCTGCCCTGCGTTGAGGCAGCTGTAGGGGAACCACTAAAGGCTGCCAGAGGTAGGCTATCGTCCTAGCACTTCCTGCAGGAGATGGATGTGAAATCCTGCAGCAAGGTAGCTGGGGGATGAGTTCATCCACCACAGGGTGAAAGGCACCCCAGAGGCCTGAGTGAGACACCAACACAGTGTACTGGCACCCCATCCCTTCCTCGTGGGGCTCCTACATTTATGTGTATGATGATTATTTCCCTTTTCTGGCTTCCTTGAATTTTCTGTCTTGCCTGGAATCTTACATTCTAGTTATTTATGAGCCAGAGTGTTTAGAGACATTTTCCAAGCACCTACCCTCAAAAATGGGGTTTGACCTGCCTAAATCAAAACTTGTAGTTGCTGAGAGCTGTAAGGAAAAAACCGACCCTGTGGATCAAGGCTTGTTTATGGTCTCTGCATGCTCCTTTCTGGGTGACACAGTCAGCAGTGGTTAATTGCAGGCCATTTTGTTGTTGTTGTTGTTGTTGTTTTCCTGGACATTTTCATGGCTTATTACTCTTATTACTCTTTTACTGTGTTCCGTTTACCTGTCATAAAGAAGGATTTTTATTAATCCTTGCTAATGTATACCTAGGTTAATTTAATTAACCAGATTCCACCTGCTATTCTTCACTGTTGAGGGGTCAGAGCCCAGGAGTAATAGGATGAAAGAATGCTTAGTTTTGATAGTATAGAATCTGTTTGGAGCCTAAAAGCTTTTAACATGTGCAGGGTAGCTAGTCCCTAGCAGAGAGAACATTTTAGCAGTTAATGAACACTAGTCTGGTTTAAATTCTCAAACTGACTTTATATATCGGATTGGTCAATAGAAATCCAGTATTGTCCTCTGTCATGCAAAAAGGCATGTGAATGTGCATGCTACATTCTGAGAGGTATAGCAGTCTGTTCTGATCCCAATATACACATCCTTTTCTGAACGCTCATGACCTCTTCATCCACACAGCAGAGCACATCAGTGCAAAGGACAGGAGTGAAAAGAAGTAGGTACCCATTGTTAAGTCTGTGCTACCCAGATGAGTCATCTTAGGAAATGTACTTCACCTCTCTGAACCCCGTTTCTTTGTTTGTGACATATAAAGGTTGGAATAAACGTTCTTTAATGATAGAATTCTGTGGATGCATTTCCTGTGGTTCTATTATGTGGCATCTCATTCAATTTCACTATTTTAATTGCATTCTCTGTGGAACTAATGTCAACCTTGATTTACAGATGAGGAAACTGAAGCTAGAGAAATCGGGTTGCTTACTTTCCCATGGCCATTTGCTAAATCCATATCAGAGCCAGGAGTAGACCCATCAGAACTAACTCCCAGTTCAATGGTATTTGTCCCATCATAATATCTGCTGCTCATTTCACCCCAGAGCTTGCCATTGTTAGAGATTGCAAGGTGGCTGTTGTGAGGAGGTAGGATTCCCCCTCCATTTCCCACCTATCTGGATTGGCTGTGGGGACTCCTAATTCTTTCTGCTTGAAATCCCTGTATTCACACCATAGTCAAGGCTGAAAAGCAGTCAGCAGCATTACAAGGAAAGGGAATCCCCAAAGTAAGAGAATACCAAGGACCTGGGAACAGGGTGTAGTGGTACAGGTTAACCCAATATACATCTGATGATAGGCCAAATTGTTACAACATTGTAGAAGATTCAAGAACAAGCAGTAGATATTTTATATAAGTCTGATTAGTCTTAGATTTAAAAATCTGTTATACTCTGGTTGTTCTAGGAGAAACTTGTCCATACACAAAGTCCTTCACATTTGCGCTCCCCTGATTTGCAGTCCAGCTCTGATCTTTCCTATGGGTTATCTTGGGCAGTGAGCTGATGAGCCCACTGCTCACAGTTTCATCATCTCTCAGATTGGGACAGCCATTCTAACTAGTTCCCAGGGTTTTGGTAAAGATTGGGCAATGTTTCCAGAAACACTTTGTAAATGGTGATGTGCCAAACAAATGTGCAGTTCTTTAACTTTGTTTCTGTTGTTGCTATCTCTTTCTGTGCTATGCTAGCTGGAATATAAAAATGAAGAGAACACAGTCCTGGCTGCTGGCTGTCATTTTCCTCATGCCCTTATGGCTGGCACTACTTTTGGCTCGTAAGTTCTATTGCAGCACATCCCACAGTTTCTTCTCACAATTGATACTACATGGAGAACAGTAAGCTGACCTAAGGGAACAGCTCCTTTCCTCACCATGCAAAACCTCTAGCTGCTATGGTTGTTTCCTATCAGATTGCCTTCTTGACCTCAGCATTTGTCAGTGACTGATGGCACAGCACAGGGTAGATTGATGACCTTGCAGTGAGGAGGAGAGGCCAACCAGAATGGCTTAGCTTGGTGCAGATGGGTGTCAGCGACATTGAAAACTTTGTCTAGATGTAAAGGGTGAATGTGGAGAAGGCTGCCTATGGTCCAGTTGTAGCAACCTGGGCTGCCAAGCTTTGTTGTACCTGCCTGTGGCCGAGAACTGAGATCTGTGATATCCATGGAAGTGATCAGATCTACTGGTTTGTCCCTTTCAGAATACGTGTCTTCTCCTTTCCCTAGGCTGTGATTCATGATGGGGGGATTGTAGCAACCACCTTGGACTGCAAAACTGAAGCTGTATGCTGAGGATGGCAAAACAACAGAGTCATGTCCCCAGTACCAGGGATGTTGCTATAGAAAGAAATTGCTTACCCATAGGCTGTTATATAAAGGAGACATCGCCCTGTTTTGTCTAAACCTGTTATTTTAGCATGCTACTGGCAGTTGTATCCTACCTGATCTAATGAGGAAAGATATTTTTACCCTGGTAGTGATTGGACATCTCCACACATTTTGAGAACTGCTTGACAAGGACATTGTATTTTGTTGCAGTAAGCCCAATATTGATATTGCAGATTAATTTTGCATCTCCCTATGACAGTTGTTGGGCAAGTTATTAAACTCACTGCAACTATTCCCTCATTTGTGCAATAATAATAAGAGGCACAATGTTACCAGCATCTTAACATTTGATTGAACACACAGTTTCACTCAGATGCCACAGGTTGTTTTGGTTAAGTGACATAAGGTGCTTAGTAAATGTCATGGATGTAAACAAACTGTATTGTGTATTAATAATTTTTCTTTACTCATGTCCTATTTAGATTTTAAAAATGTTCTTAATGTGGGCCCGCTGCGATAGTGTAATGATTAAGGTCCTCGCCTTGAATGCACCGGGATCCCATATGGACACCAGTTCTAATCCCGGCAGCTCCACTTCCCATCCAGCTCCTTGCTTGTGGCCTGGGAAAGCAGTTGAGGATGGGCCAAAGCCCTGGGACCCTACACCTGTGTAAGAGACCTGGAAAGAAATTCCTGACTCCTGGCTTTGGATCAGCACGGCACCGCCAGTTGAGCTTACTTGGGGAGTGAATCATTGGACGGAAGATCTTCTTCTCTTTCTCTTCTCCTCTCTGTACAACTGCCTTTCCAATAAAATAAATAAATCTTCAAGATAAAATAAAAAAGAGGAAAAAATCCACAATACCATTTAAAAATAATAATAAAAAATGTTCTTAACCTATATAGAAGCATGCATGCAGAAACAGAGATGGAAGAAGAGAAATCTGCATCTGCTAATTCATTTCCTAAAAAACCACCTATAGCCAAGGCTGGGTCAGGTTGATACCAGGAGCCAGGAGCTCGATCTAGTTTTCACATGTGGGTAACAAAGACACATGCTTAAGCCATCAGCTGCTGCTTCCCAGAGCTTATATCACCAGGAAGCTGGAGTTGTCAGTAGAGGCAGAGTTGAATTCCAATATGGATTACAGGCATTCTAAACAGTGTCTTAATCATTATGCCAGAAAGATTTGTTTATTTTTATTGGAAAGGCAAATCAGATTTACAGAGTGGAGAGACAGAAAGATGTTCCTTCTGCTGGCTCACTCCCCAAGTGACCACAACAGCCAGAGCTGAGCCAATTAAAAGCCAGGAGTCAGGAACTTCTCCTGGGTCTCTAATACATCCTCAAGTGCTTTCCCAGGCCACAAGCAGAGAGCTGGATGGGAAGTAGAGCTGCCGGCATACAAAGTGGCACCCATATGGGATCCCAGCACTTACAAGTGAGTATGTAGCCACCGAGCCATTGTGCCAGGTCCACTACTTCACCACTTTCTACCTCTCCTCCTCCCCTTCCTCTTTTCCTTCCCCATCTTCTCCCATCTTCCCTTTACACCCCTTCCTCTCCTCCTCCTCCTGTACCTCCTCTCCTCCTTTCCTCCCCTTCTCCTCCTCCTAAAAGGTTTATTTCTTATTGGAAAGACAGATTTATGTAGAGAAAGATCTTCAATCTGCTGGTTCACTCTCTAAGTTGCCACAATGGCCAGAGCTGAGCAGGTCTGAAGCTAGGAGCCAGGACCCTTCTCCAGGTTTCCCAAGCAGGTGCAGGATCCCAAAGTTTTGGGCCACCATTTACTGCTTTCCCAGGTCACAAGTAGGAAGCTGGATAGGAAGTGGAGCAGCCAGGACATAAACTGACACCCATATGGAATCTTGGCATGTACACGGAAAAGATTTTGGCACTGAGCCATTGCACCAGACCCACTGGTTCATTTCTGATCCAGTTCTCTGATAATACATCCTGGAAGGCAGCAGATGTGGACTCAAATGCTTGGGTCCCTGGTATCATGTGGGGGACCCAGATGGAGTTTCTGGCTTCTGCTTACCCCAGTCCTGGTTCTTGCGGAGGTTTGGGAGTGAATCAGAGGACAGAAGATCTTGCTCTTGCTCTTTGTCATTCTGCTTTTAAATACATAAATAAGCAATACTAAAGAATTTAAGACATCTAAAAATTTTATTAGAAATTGCAGTTGTATTATATAGAACAAAATTTGCCATTCAATTCTTTTGAAAATATTTTCAAATGTTTTTCTTTTCGTCACATAGTAATCATACATATTTATGTAATAACCATGCATATTTTTGGAATACAGTGTGATAAATGCATGTAACAATGTATCAAATCATATTAAGATGATTAGATATTATATTTCCTTATTTCTTTATGTTTGAAACTTTAAAAATTCTTTTATAAAATACATTTGTTGCAATTTTTTAAAAAACTGTATTTATTCTATTACAAAGTCAGATATACAGAGAGGAGGAGAGACAGAGAGGAAGATCTTCCATCCGATGATTCACTCCCCAAGTGAGCGCAATGGCCGGCATTGCACCAATCCGAAGCCAGGATCCAGGAACCTCTTCCAGGTGTCCCACATGGGTGCAGGGTCCCAAGGCTTTGGGGCCATCCTTGACTGCTTTCCCAGGCCACAAGCAGGGAGCTGGATGGGAAATGGAGCTGCCGGGATTAGAACCGGCGCCATATTGGATCCCGGTGCGTTCAAGGTGAGGACTTTAGCTGCTAGGCCATGCTGCCCGGCCCTGTTGCAAATTGTTGTAAACATAGCCCCCCTCTAGGTTGTAGAACACTGGAACATATTCCTTCTATGCAATTTGGTACCTGTTGTCCAGTCTCCCTCTTTCCCTACCTCTTCCTACTCTCTGGAAATTACTTTTTCTTTGAGACTACCATTTTAAGCTTCAATATATGAGAAACAGTGTGTGATGCTTGTCTTTCTGTGTCAGGCCTGTTTCATTTAGCATTAATATCCTCCAGCTCATTTTAACCATGTAAGTGCACAATTTATTAATTGCATTGACTTGGTTTTGCAACATCATCACCATTCATGTCCAGAATCTTTTCATTGTCCATACAGAAAATCCATATCCATTAAACAACTCTCCATTCTTATCTCCCGGCCCTTATTAAACTCTATTTTACTTTTTGTATTTATGAATTTTTCTACTCTGCATACTCCACGTAGATGGAATTGTTCAATTTTTGTCCTTTTGTGTTTGCCTTATTTCACTTAATATTGTCAAGGGTCATTTACAAAACAACATATGTCATAGCTTCATTTTTTTTAAAGATTTATTTATTTTTATTGCAAAGTCAGATATACAAAAAGGAGGAGAAATAGAGAGGAAGACCTTCCATCTGATGCTTCACTCCCCAAGTAACTGCAATGGCCAGTGCTACGCTGATCTGGAGCCAGGAGTCAGGAACTTCCTAGAGGTCTCCCACGCAAGTGCAGGGTCCCAAGGCTCTGGGCCGTCCACAACTGCTTTTCCAAGCCACAAGTAGTGAGCTGGATGGGAAGTGGGACTGCCTGGATTAGGCATCCATACGGGGTCCCGGTGCGTTCAAGGTGAGGACTTTAGCTGCTAGGCCACAGCACCAGGCCCCATAGCTTCATTTCTTTTGAAGCTCAGTAATATCATTGCATATGTATATGATGTTTGTTTAGCCATTTGTCATTGATGGATACTTGAGTTACTTTTGCCTTCTTGGTATTTTGAGTAAAGTTGCTATGGACATGGATTATAGTTAGCGATCTGATGTACAGCATAAATTTCTACCCTCCTTGTTGGTCAGGATGCCTGCATTTCTCCTGGGGCAGGTTAGAACATTGGGGCAAGGCATCAGTGTGTTGGTCAGGACCATGCTGGGAGTATTGAATGTATCATTGTTGCCAACAATGGGCCCTGGTGCAGCAATGTATTGCCGTCTCCTCAGTTTACTAGGAAGAGGTATAAAGGACAGAGAACATGAGTAAGATAACATAGATATGCATAGAGTTTGTCCAGATGAATTAGTATCTTCTTGGATGCAACATGTCCCAGTTGATATGGACAAAAGGAGTATCTTAGTTTACTGAATAGGGAGTCAGAGGCTGGAGTCTTGGCATAGGAGTCAAGGGCTTCCACACTGTGGAAGTGTAAATGCTGTGGATGTATTTGAGTCTTTCTTGCATCTCTCATTGCTAGCTTCCGGTTGTGGGAGCAGAAGCTGATGACCTTGAAGCCGTGTTACAGCAGAATGCCTGAAGTGGGTGACCATTGTTCCACTTCTGAGAAATGCAACCGCAAGGATTCTCACTTGGGTCACCAAGCTCCCAGGACTTGGTTGCCTAGGCCTGCAGTTTTCATACTGACTGCCAATGAATTCTAGAATTGATGTGCACACAGAAACCATTGCATGGCTTTGGAGTCTCCAACGCTGATCCTGCAGTCAGAGAGATCATATTCTAGGATGATGGGATTTTGACTATTTCTAAATTTTGGACAAAGATAAATGGCACAGGCACCAGTGTTCATGTATGTCCTTGGTTTTGAGCCCTATTCCTTTATGCGTTAATTGTTGAGTAAAAATTCCTATCATTTTCTGAGTTGTGGTTTACTATGTTTTGCTTCTTGCTAGACTGTACATGAAAGGCCTTAATTCAATATTCTGAAAAAAAAATTATGTTGGTCTGTGTCAGAACAAAAAAAAAAGGACTTAAATTTAATATTTTGATTAGCTTCAGAAATCAATGAGTTTGGGAACAAGAGTAGCTCCAGATCCACTGCCTGGTGTCCAGTGCCTTTGTTTTTGCTCTGCTTTGCTCATGGGTCTTCTAAACTATGAACTAACGCTTTGTTTCATTTTTAATTGAAAAGAAATATATGCGTTGTTGCCTTTGCTTGGTAACCAAAGCTAGGAGAAAAGCTTGGTGCTATTGCTTAGGAAGTCAGAGTGAGGAATAGAGTGTTGTGGTAGGGAAAGATGGGAAAGTGTGTGTAAGGTGATGGCTACTTGCCAGTGAAGCTGCCAGATGCTCCATCACACAACATGGCTTTGGACAAGCTATGAAGAAATTCTTCTGGGAGCTGGTGTAGAGGGGTAGCCGGCTAAGCCTCCATCTGCTGCTTGAGCATGCCATCACTATTCTAATCGCAGCTGCTCCACTTCCAGTCCAACTCCCTGTCAACAGCCTAGGAAAGCAGTGGGCCCCTACAGTCTCATGGGAGACCAAATAAGCTCCTGGCTCCCAGAAGGGCCCAGCTGGCTGCTGTTGTTGTCTGGAAAGGACTTGATACTAAAATATAGAGCAGCCTACAAGATGAATCTGAAGTAGTGAAACCTTAAGTGGTGTAAAAGATGCAATATTTATGTCCTCATTTTATTATATTCAGAGAATTGTCAATCATCAACATGATTGTTTCCAAACATTTTCCTAATCCCAGAAAGAAACTCTGAGCCCATGAGAAGTCACTCTCAGTGCCCTCCTGTCTCCCTCCTGTCTCCCTCATGGTCGCTGGAAAATCATTACTGTGTTTTCTGTATCTGTGCTTTGCCTGCGTATTCTGGGTTCTCAGTATAAGTGAAAACACGTAAAGATGTGGCCTCTTGTGCCTGGCTTCTTTGACTAAGCATAATGATTTCAAAGTTCCCGCCTGTTGCAGCATGCCTCAGCACTTCACTCCTTTATTTGATTTCACTTTTTGTTGTGGCAAAATATACAAATTTCTAAGATTTTAACCATTTGTATGTGTGATAGTTCAGGGGCATTAAATAGATTCACAGTGTTATCGATCCAAAACCATCAAACATTTCCAGAACTTTTTCATCATCTGAAACTGAAACTGCACTCATTAGATGCTGCCACTTCCCCTTCATTCAACCCCCCATGACCACCATTCTACTGTTTCTAATACTTTAACTACTTGGGTACCTCATAGAAATGTAATAATATAGCATTGATTCTTCTATATCATGCTTAAAATTCACTTGGCAGATCCATCTGAGTTTTATTTTGTTTTATGGCTCCATACTATTTCATCATGTGCAGATAAATTCATTGTGTTTTATTCACTAATCTGGTGGATACTCAAGTTGTCTGCACCTTTTAGTTATTGTGAATAATGCTGTTAAGCGCATTACTGTGCAGATTATCTGTTTGAGTCTCTGCTCTAAGTCCTTGTGTAAACTGAGGAGTGGAATTCAGTCACATGGCAATTCTATTTTTAACTTTTTAGGAGCCATTAAGATTTTTTTTACAGTGTCTGTACCATTTTATATAATTTGTACCATTTTATATTATTAACAGCAATGCGCAAAATTATTTCCTCATGGCCTTATCAACATTTGTTTTTGCTTTTCAACTTTATCTTATTGTGATAACACACATCCTAATGGGTACAAGGCAGGATCTCATTTTGATTTTGACTTGCATTTTCTTGTGGGCTAGTGGTGTTTGCATCTTTCAATGAACTTTTTGGCCATCTCTGGTATTTTGCAGAAATGTCCATTCAAGTCTTTTGCCCATTTTTTAGGTTGGGTTGCTTAATTTTTTTTCTTGGTTACTGCTCCAAAGAATATTTTAAAAATTATCCATTTCTAGCACTGCGAGTACCTTCCCTTGTTGGATACCGTATTCTTTCCTTCTCTTGTCTAAGTCTATTTTGGCTATTATGTAAAAGAAAGAAAAAAGACCATCAATGGGATACTTTCAAGAAATATTCTTCTGGAGGCTGGGATGTCCAAGGTCAGAGCATCACAACTCTGTTGTCTTACTGAGGCGTCCTCTGCGCTTTCAGATGGTATTCAATGACTGGGTTCTTGCATGACACAAGAGTGAACAACTCCCATACACCTCTTCGATAGGTCACTAATTCCAAATCTCAGGCTCTGTTTGCTGACTTCATCGTCTCTTAATAGAGCTAACTTGTAAAAATTATTATATTGTTAATGAAGTTTCAGTCTAAGAATTTTATGGAGTCACAGTCAAGGCCATTGCTGATGTTCTACTGTTCTTCTCTTACCCAGATTAGGGCACTTCCAAAAGTCAATGGGAAATGGATTATTTTTTCAGATTTATTTTTATTTGTACAGTCAGATATACAGAGTGGAATACAGAGAGGAAGATCTTCCATCTGCTGATTCACTTTCCGAGTGGCCACAACGGCTGGAGCTGTGCTGATCCAAAGCCAGGAGTCTGAAGCTGCTTCTGAGTCTCCCGTATGGATGCAGGGTCCCAAGGCCTTGGGCCACCTTTAACTGCTTTCCCAGGCCACAAGCAGGGAGCTGGATGGAAAGCTGGGCCTCTGGGATTAGAACTGGAGCACATATGGGATCGCGGTGCGCACGTGCACACGAGGCAAAGGACGTCAGCCACTAGGCTATCGCTCAGGGCCTGGAAAATGAAATTTTAACAAAGCCTTGTTTAGGGCCTCACTAATCCTCTACCTACAAGTGCCAAATCCCATATGAGTGCCAGTTCGTGTCCTGGCTGGTTTACTTCGCATCTAGCTCCCTGCTTATGGCCTGGGAAAGCAATGAAGGATGTCCAAAGCCTTGGGCCGCTGCATCAGTGTGGGAGACCCAGAAGAAACTCCTGGTTCTTGGCTTCGAATAGGCTCAGTTCTGGCCATTGTGGCCATTTGGGGAGTGAACCAGTAGATGAAAGATGCTCTTTGTCTCTCCTTCTCTCCATAAATATGCCTTTCCAATAAAAATTAAAAAGACTGTATTTAAAAAGAAGCTAGATTTGTGCAAATTAAAAATCTATGTATAATTTTTCTATAACTTGCCTTTTCATGCATTTTTAAAGCCTCTATCTCTTCTTTATGGAAGTTCTCATGGTTGAAGTAAACGTAGTTCTCCATTTTCTTGTTTTCATTATCTATTCATCAGTAACTTTAAAAATGATTTATTTGTTTATTTGGAAGGTAGTGTTAGAGATCTTCCATTCTGTGCTTCACTCTGCCAAATGGCTGCAATGGCTGGAGCTGGGCTAGTCCACAGCCTAGAGCTTCTTCCAGACCTGCCATGAGGGTGTAGGGACCCAAGTACTTGGGGTATTTTCTATTGATTTCCTAAGAGTGTTAGCAGGGAATTGGATTGAAGTGGAGCAGGCAGGACTTGAAACAGCACCTGTACTGGATGCTGACACCAGAGGTAGTGGCTTTATCTTAATTACCAATGCACCTGTCCCCATCACCTGATAATTCTAGGTGACACTTGTAATTTAACTTTTGAACATTTATGGCATCATAAGTTCTTTTTTTTTTAAAAAAAAAAAGTTCATTTGTTTTGATTTGAAAGGCAGCATAGCACCCATGTACACGCACACACACATACACACACACACACAAAAGAGAAGGAAAGACAAATCTGTCTGCTGGTTCACTCTCCAAATGGGTCAAGCAGAATTTCAGTACCAGGAACTCCATCCAGGTCTTCCAAGTGGATGGCAGGGACTTAGGTTCTTGAGCCAGTATTGGTTGCTTCTCAGGTGCTTCAGCAGGAAACTGAATTGGAAATGGAGGCGGATGGGCCACCGCTGTTAGAGAGTAAAGAATTCCATATAGGTACTAGTTGGTGTTTCAGCTGTTCCACTTATGATCCAGCTCCCAGTTAATGGCCTAGGAAAAGCAGCGAAAGGTGGCCGTAGTTCTTGAGCCCCTGCCACCCAGGTAGGAGACACAAGTGAAGTTCCTGGCTTCTGGCTTTGGCCTGGTTCATTCCTGGCCACTGTAGCCATTCAGGAAGTAAACCAGCAGATGGAAAATTGATCTCTCACTCTCTCTCTCCCTTTCGTTTTTTTCAATCTCTTTCTCTCTGTCTTTCCATCTCTATCTCTGTAACTCTTTCAGATAAATAGATACATCTTTAGAAAGAATTGGAGGTGGAGCTGGGAGTCAGTCCAGGCATAGTTATATGGGATGCAGGTGTCCTAAGCAGCCGTTTCACCCACTGTGCCACAATGTCTGCTCCAGAACCCTTATGTAAGATAATGTAGTTTCAATATGTGCCTTTGATATTAAATCTTGAGTAATTTTGGTGCCTCTAGATTTCTCTTATGACCATTCTATTCATTTGTCTTTGCCCTTTGCCTTTTTCACCAGTTTGTATGCTTGTTAGAGATATAAAATCCAAATGAATGGCCACTGAAGTGAATGATTCCCAATTTCTTTGTTGTTTTTTGATTACAATCATCCTAGTAGATGTGAAGTAGTATTTCAATGTGTTTTTGATTTTCATTTCCCTCATAACCATTGATGTCGACTATCTTTCATTGAACTTACTTGTATGTCTTTGAAAAAAATGTCTTTTCAATTCTGTTGCCCAACTTTTAAATTGGTTATGTGTCTTTTTATTGGTGACTAGCCAGTGTTTTTTTTTACATAATTAAATATAAATTCCTTATAAGATAGATGACTTTCAAATATTTTACTTATGGGTGGTCTTTTGGCTTTCTTAATTGTGTCCTTGAAGCACAGTAGTTTTTAATTTTGGTGAAATCTAACTCAGTTTGTCCCTTATTGTCTGCGTTTTTTTTGGTATCATATCTAAGAAACTATTGCCTAATCCAAAATTTATTCCTGTTTTCTTATAAATGTTTCATAGTTTTCACCCCTACATTTTAGGAATATAATTAATTGTGAGTTAAGCTTTAAAAAGATTTAGTTATGTAGTTAAAAGTCAGAGATACACAAAGAGAGGGAGAGACAAAGAGATCTTTCATCTGCTGGCTCAGTCCCCAGATGGCTACACTGGCTGGGGATGGCCAGGTTGAAGCCAGGAACATCTTCTGTATCTCCCACATGGGTAGCAGTGACCTAAACACCTGTGCTGTCTCCTGTTTTTAGTAGGCCTCTAGTAGAAAGCTGGATTGGAAGAGGAGCAGTTGGGACACAAACCTTCATACCTGTAGATACTGGTGTCACAGGCGATGGCTTTATCTGTTATACCACCAGGCTGGCATCTGGGGTAAAATATTTTTAAAACCATTTTGTGAAACAAGGTTTTTGTTTGTATTTTTAAAATTACATTGAAGCATTGTACTTCCTCTCTTAGCTTTACCTTATTTTCTTTCAGTAGATATTTGTTTGTTCATTTAGTAAGTTTGTAGTTGGTAAATTGTTACATGCCAGGTTAAGCATACAGTAGACAGGATAATAAGGGTTATTTTCAAAGAGCTGAAGAGTTGAAGATGAGAGAAGGAGACTGACAATTATTGCAATGTACACCCAGTGGAGGGTGCTTGGTGCAGCTAGAGGTGGCCAAGGGAATGTTTTTCTGGAGAAATGACTGGTTTAAGCATCAATGAACAGTAAAGGTCATCAGATGGACATGTGTGGTGAGAGATGGGGATGACATTCCAAGTGAGATGTCAGCACATGTGAAGAACACCGTGGATCCCACCAGGAAGTTGCACTTGGACACGTGGACTCATGGTTGTTATCCTGCGACACAGCATGGAGTAGTCTGGTAGCAAAAGAATGGAGAAGAGCAGCCAAAGGTATAGCAGGGAGGCCTTTGTTAAATCGCAATTACTTTTCTTAAAGGTTTTATTTACTAATTTATTTATTTAAATTAAACACCAACATTGGGGGTAGGGCAGAATCACAGAGAGAGAGAGAGAATCTTTCATTTACTTGTTCACTCCCCAAATGGCTGCTGCGGCTGGGCCATGCTGAAGACAAGAGGAATGTGGGGCTTCTTCTGAACCTCCAATGTGGACTTGGACTGTTCTCTATACTGCCATTTCAGGCACATTAGTAGGGTGCTGGATTGAAAGTGGAGCAGCTGGGACTCCAATAGGTGCATATGCAGCGTGCTGGTGCCATAGGTGACAGCTTAACCTGCTACAGCACAGCGCTAGCCCCAGATGGGAAATTATTGAAGGCTCAACTAATTTGAGACAGTGGAAATGAAGTTGGAAGGTGGATTCTAAGATGTTCTATAAAGTAGACGTGAATGGCGTTGGTGACTGAGTAGATGAGGAAAGTGGAAAGGCAAAGCTGCTTAGGACTCTGATGCCAGGAAGTGGCACAGGGAACAGCTCAACTTGGGGGGCCTAGCTATGGTTTCTTGATACTTAGCATATTTCAAGTCACCTTGAATTAAGTATTCTAAAAGGCTTCAAGGAAAGTTGTTAGTCTGTACTTTTTTTTCCAAAGTGCAATTCATTCCCTTCATTTGGATTCTTAAATCAGACCAGTTTCTTACATGCTTGCCAACATTGCTCTGGATCAAAGGCATGATGCATTTATCCCCTCCCTCTGTCCTGCTTTCTTTTTCTACATTTCACCTACCATAGCTCTGTCACACATTTACACTGAACTATTTTGTTGCAGGCTGGGGAAAGAAAGAACCCAAACCCTGACTCTTGGCATGGCTTCTCCTCACCACCTTCCTGTGTCGGTGCCCCTTTAGAAGGGGAAAATTTGCCAGCCCCTAGTGCACACAGAAGAATTTGCTTTCTTCTTGTTCCCCTTTTAAGAGTATTGCATGGAGCCAGCAGATGCCTCACATGAGGAAAAATCCCTGCTTGGTAGAAGAGGAAGTGTAGACAAGTGCTATGCTTCCTTACATCTGCCAACACAGGCCTGAGAGCAAGTTGTTATTGAGCACTGCTTTTCCTGTAGCTCTTGCACTCAGAATCAACTGGGAATTAGAAACACATTGATCGGGGCTGTGAGAGCTGATGACTAAAGGCTGCTCAATAATGTGGGTCATCTGAGGCTCTAACTAGTGCATTGTTCCACCATTGGGCTGCCAGTGTGCTGAGCGAGCCGGTTCTTGGCTGTAGTTCTTCCTTTGTTGTGGCGCGGTGTTTTAACTGCAAGGTCACAGTGACGTCCTCATCTGTGCAACAAAGCTGGGAAGCCAAGGGGGAGCCTGAGAAGTAAGTGTGTGTCTGCCTCCTTAGCCAGAATGTAAGCTACTCAAGGACAAGGGAGTTGAGTTCTGTGTTTCCTGTACTGTTTTTCTAAGAGAAGAGTAAATGCAATTCATTTACCTCAGTAGCCTTGTTCTGGGAGGCGGCAGGTGGTTACATCCTGGATCATCTCTCTCACACAGCTAATTTTTGTGTGAACTGGTGTGGGGAGGGGGAGTTGTTCTCTGTAGGGAAAAGGCATTGTATTTCCTTCTGCTTGGAATATGGAAAGGGATGAGAAGAGCTTGCCTCCCCTTGAGGCCTCAGGGCCAACACTGATGATTTGTGGGCTCCTAGAAGACTGAAGCAGAACTGTTGCCTCCTCCTGCTGGTCCTGGCGGGCATGGAAGGTAAGCTCCCTTTGGAACCTGAGCCAAGAGGTTCGCTGGTTTTGCTTGTGACCGTCCACTTTGAGTCCATCTTTGGCTTGCTGTGTGCCAGACCTCCCAATCCTCAACAGCTTCATTTGTCTGCATGGCTGGCTAGACACAAATGCACGAATATTCAATGAAGTACTGACAAGGGATTTGCAAGGCGAGCTGGAAGCCGGCCCCTGGCAGTGTCTTCCACAGTCCAGCTCTTTGCATGGATGAGGTAAGCAGCAGCTTTAACACACACACACACACACACACACACACACACACACACACACACATTCTTCAGGAGGTGAAATTAACATTCTGAAGCTAAAGAACTGTGATTTGTGAAGAAATTCTTCTCAATAGATGTAGTGTGAGCATTTATTATTGAAAAGCCCTATGCCAAGTGCTGCCAGGATGGTGATGACTGGGACTCCTCATCTCTCAAGAAGTTTACAATCTATTGATAACATGATACTTTTCAACAGCTGGATGTCACACAGTGGTGGATGTACATATCCTGGGTGGGAGTATGGGAAGCCTTCACAGAGGAAGTGCTCTTTTGGTTTGGTTCTGAGAGGAGGCTGCAGAGGGGCCATAGGGGATGTGGGGAGTAAAGGCAGGGTGGGGATGCTGTGCTAATGGCATTGTGGGGAGACTGGCAGAGATTGCAGAGTTGTTTTGATTCACAGGTGCAGCAGCAAGCGCGGCCATGGTGTGGGGCATGCTTAGATTTCAAGGCCTGTCTTTTTCTTTTTTAAAGATTTATTTTTATTATTTTTTCATTGGAAAGGCAGATATACAGAGAGGAGAGACAGAGAGGAAGATCTTCCGTCTGATGATTCACTCCCCAAGTGAGCACAATGGCCAATGCTATGCCGATCCGAAGCCAGGAGCCTCTTCCAGGTCTCCCATGCGGGTGCAGGGTCCCAAGGCTTTGGGCCATCCTCGACTGCTTTCCTGGGCCACAGGCAGGGAGCTGGAAGGGAAGCGGGGCTGCCGGGATAGAACCGGCACCTTTTGGGATCCCGGGCATGCAAGGCGAGGACCCTTAACCACTTGCGCCACCGCGCAGGGCCCAAGGCCTGTCTTATTACAGCTGTGTGGCCTTCTGTAATGGCATCGTTAACATAAGAAGACATCATAAGGACAAGGACTAATACTTGTCCTGTGGAAGATGCATTATGGCCTCTTGGTGTAGGTGTGCTATGAATAGACAACCCACATGGATGCGTAGGTATGTTGCCTGCCTTGTACAGTTAAGATATTTGAAGCTAAAAGAGTTTAAATCCCTTCTCTGAGCTGTCTCAGCAAGCAAGAATTCCAGTCCAGAATGTGGGAGCCCAGAGCCCACAATCTTCCCCTTAAAGCTGCAGTGCTCCTCATGGGAGGATAACCAGTGTGTGTTGCCACTTTGTGCAATCTGGCTCATTTACTCAAGCGATTACAGAAAAGGTCACAGGGTTATGGTGCTAGAGGAGCTCAGAGGATGGTTAAGTCGTGTGAATGGCAGTGGTGGTGGTGGGCTTCCTAGAAGTGGACCTCCTCCTTGCATTCAGCTGAAGAGAGCAAGCAGAGAGGGAATTGTAGTGCCGTGGCTGCTGTGGTAAGCTGCCAGGACCCCAGTTAGGATTGAGAGACTTACTCCACACCCTGGTGGATGTGCTCCAACCCCTCGGGGACTCCCTCAGCTGAGGAGAAGTGGCTGACAGCACTGGACCTACAGGATCTGGGCTGACACAGTGCTCAAGCTCCCTGCGGGGTCATTGTGGATTACTCTTCCCAGGGGCTACAGAGGGAAAACCAGTTATGACAGAGGCAGCCATCTTTGCAGATGCCCTGGGGGCTCGGAGGGGAGAATAGAGTGTGGACAAGAAGGTGGGTGAGCCTGAGAATGAGACACAGGGCAGGGAGCGAAGGAATCAGAAGACAAGGACACCTCTGTGGTCTCAATCTTTTTAAAACATTGCCTGTTTTAATGAAAAATATGCTCAGTTATTATGTGACAACAAATGACTTTTCTCCCTAAAGATGTGGGAGTTTTGGGGTTTTGCATGTTTAAACTTAAATTTTGTGCATATAAAGGCACACAACAAAGGCACACAATAATACAATATTGCTATAGTGAAACACTTGAATGTGGCCACTGGTCCAAACCCTACCAAAACAGGCTTGAATACACAGGCTGCCATAAGCAAAAAGTAATCTTACTTGCAAAGATCAGATGTGTGAAGGGAGAGGCTGACACCTGCAAGTCACTGCTGGGACAGATGCCTTTGCTGTGGCTTGTTTTCTGTAGTTTGGAGCATCGAGGAAGCAGGTCATTCTGAGTTTCCCATGAGTATGAAATGGTTGCTGGGAAAGTTGAGGTTCCCCTTGAAAGGATAGTCTTCACATGAAACGCAGCTGCCTGAGACTGTCCATATGATATAGGACTTGGGGTGGTCATGTGTGCGAGGGTCCCCTTGGTGCTGAACAACTGGAGCCCTCAGAGACTCCAGGAAATCCCTTGTGCCCTGGGGACAAAAGGGTGCAGCTGTGACAAAACATCTTAGGGCTGCCTGGCTTGCCTGTGGCTGACCAGGCACAACTGCTCAATGTTTTTTGAGTGATGGATCTGTATATTCTCTCTTACATGAGAGAAGAGTGAATTCTCTCATGAGTTTTGTCTGAGTTCTTAAGGCCAAATGCCAGCAGATGAAAAGCTAAAAGCCCACAGGGGACTGATTCCCATGATGGGGGTCAGCCTCTGACTGTTCATTGGGTACCAGGAACCTGACATCAGGAAAAGTTTGACCTGGTCTTATGCATAGAGAGGGAGCCTGTGTCCCTGTTGGTCCTAGATTTTGAGGTAACAAAACAGTTGGTACATATTGAGTATACCTTACGTGAAGTGATTGGGATCTGGTGTATTTTGAGATGTCTTGGGGCTGGGACCCAGGTCTAAACACCAAATGCAAATGTTTAACATAGATCTTATACACTGCTGTACTGTGAACATGAGTGTGGTCCTGAGTGCTCTAGGAATTTAAACCCCAGTATCATAAGTGCATGGTATAAAGATCTTTGCAGTTTCATCCAGTGTGTATAGGAGGTGTGAGTTCCTGTAGGAGAACATTAGCAAGTTGGGAATGTGCCATCAGAAGGGGGTTCTAGTGGGTGGGTTATTAAAATCCCCAACTCTGCATCAACTGTGTTGTCCATTTCCTCATAATACTGCCTCTGCATGCCCTCTGCCATTGCCATCCACTGGCCTCCTAGGAAGTCTACCTGGTAGAGCCAGTTGGTCTTGAACTTGGACCTCCAAGATTGTGAACTAGGTAGAACTTTACTGCTTGTAAATTGCCACAGGTATTTCATCATAGTGATGATATAAACTAATTTTTACACATAACCTGAACGTAAATTAAAAAAAGCTGTGGTGATTTATTTAGAAGACAGCAATGGAGAGTGAAGAGGAGAGAGATAGAAGGGGTCTTCGATCTGCTGGTTCACTCCCCAGATGGCTGCAACAGCCAGGCCTGGGTCAGGCTGAAGCCAGCAGTCAGAAACTTCACCCAGGTATTCCATATGGGTAGCAGAGTCCCAAGCACTCGGGCCTTCATTAGCTGATTTCTCACATATGTTAGCAGAAGGCAAAGTTGCAGCAGAGTATCTAGGTATCTAGGGCCAAATTGGTCATCATTTGAGTGTGGGCATTGTCAGAGCTGGCTTAATGTGCTTGTCCCCTAAGGTTCATTTTATGCCCTATTTTTAATGTTCCTGATTTGACTGTGACTTGTCAAGTGAGCTTGGGTGTGGCATTTTCTACTTGCATTGTGCTGGAACTCAAGATATATTGGATTTTAGAATATTTTTTTCTTGTTTCCTTTTTTCTCTTTTTCCATAATGGCTAAGACTTGGCCAGGCCTGAGCCAGGAGCTTTTTCTAGTTCTCATATGTGGGTGACAGGTGTCCAAACACTTAGTACATCTTCAGTTACTTTCACTTATTTATCTTTATTGTTACTTTTAAAATATTTATTTATCGGGCCCGGCGCGGTGGCGCAAGTGGTTAAAGGTCCTCACCTAGCACGCCCGGGATCCCATATGGGCGCCGGTTCTAATCCCAGCAGCCCCGCTTCCCTTCCAGCTCCCTGCCTGTGGCCTGGGAAAGCAGTCGAGGACGGCCCAAAGCTTTGGGAACCTGCACCCATGTGGGAGACCCGGAAGAGGCTCCTGGCTCCTGGCTTCGGATCGGCATAGTATCGGCCCATTGCGCTCACTTGGGGAGTGAATCATCGGACGGAAGATCTTCCTCTCTGTCTCTCCTCTCTGTATATCCGCCTTTCCAATGAAAAAATAATAAAAATAAATCTTAAAAAAAAAAAGAAAAATATTTATTTATCTTGCTTGAAAGAATTACAGAGAGACAGAGATCTTCCATGTGCTGGTTCACTTCCCAAATAGCCACAAAGACCAGAGTTGGACTGGTCTGAAGTTGGGAAACAGCTGCTTCTTTCAGATTTCTCACATGGAGGTAGGGGCTCAAGCCTTAGACCATCCTCCACCACTTTTCCAGGTCATCAGCAGGGAGTTGGGTCACAAGTGGAGCAGCTGGTACTTAAATTGAAGCCCATATGGATGCCATCACCACAGACAGAGGTTTAACCTCACTGGCCCTAGATTTTAGAGCATTTTAGATTATGTATATTCAATCTGTATTCAACACTTATGAGCCAGGAAGTGGCAGACATAAAGCTCACTTTAAGACAACTTGGCTTTGTGTGTGGCAATGCTAGCAGCAGCAAGAGAAAGGGCAGATCAAGGGCAGAGAGACAAGTTTTCGTGAGCTTGGGATCCACTGGATTGGTGGCACTAAGGAGCTGAATGGGGATGGTGGCCATGGAGTGGGAAGGGCGTTGTTTGATATTCCTGGAGGTGGAGCAGGTGGAAGCTAACAATGCTCAGACAAATCCAGTTTTAGCCATGGATACTGGTGGCTTGTAGTACCTTGGATTTCCCAGTTCCTTTCAATTCTCATAAACCTTATGAGATGGGTTTCAAAAATAGACATGGTTTCAAATTCTAACTCTATTACTACTAGCTGTGTAGGTGCAATGGATATGCAAATCACCTCATGCTGTCTGATTCATTGTTAATTTATAAAATCAGGAAACAGTGACTACTACTCAGTTACTTATTGCACACAATAAGTCAAATGAAGAAAACAATACAAAACATTTATGATAGCCATCTCTCCCCCACCAGTCAGCATTCAATAATTGAGAGGGACTGGACTGAGTCTGATTAGGGCTGTCTGTTGAGGTTGTGGTGGGAGTTGGATCTGCAGAGTAGTGACCAATTTGTCTGACTGATCAGGCAAAACTTACAGGGGAGTCAATCTGTTGATGAAAGAGCCTCTTGTTTTTCAGTTAGATGCAGATGACAAGCACAAATACTCCTAACTATCTCTTCCCTTCATAAGGCTATAATAATTTTCATTCTTTTATTATTATATTTTATTTATTTGAGAGGCAGGGAGAGAGAACAAGAGAACATTCCCATCTGCTGGTTCATTCCCTAGATGTTTATGGTGGGTTGGACTAGACCAAGACCAGAGACATGAACCAGGAGTGTAATCCAGTTTTCCCACATGGGAGAACGTGGGCCATCACTGTTACCTCCTAGTCGGTTTGACTAGAAGCTGGAGTCAGAACTAGAGATGGGAATCCAACCCAGGGATGTGGACATTTGAACTGGTGGACATGCCACACTTTTTTTCAGTGCTATTTTTATGGCAGCAGAAGCTTGCTTTCCAAAGGATTAAACCATAATGACACACATACATTGTTTACTTAGCACCAAAAGTTTTACAGTGTTACAAAGGATCCAGGCTCTTTCTGACATTCTGCTTCCTTCTTCTTGTTGAACTGTGTTTTTTATACTAGTTGCCTCTTGGTTGTAAGACGCTTACTGTAACCTAAGGCATCACATCTCTATTTAAGATAGAGAAAAAGCACATGTTGCACCAGTGATTTCTTTGCTATATTTTTTGTTGTTAATTAGAGCAAAAAGACTTTTCTTAACGCCCAGTAAAGTTTAATTTTCCAGAATTAGGTCACATGGTCATGCTCCATATTTAAAAAAAAAATCAAGGAGAGCAGGGATCTGGCGAATAGAAACGGGGTTGCCTAATTCTGGTTCTGTATTCTAATGGAAGGCATTTAAGCAGCTTCGACTTTTAGCCCCTTAGACTTTGGTTTATCCAGTAATTTCTACCTGACTGTATCAACAGTTATTTTTGATGCGTGTGTAGCAGGTTCTCTTTTTCCTAGGGACAAGAGAACCAAAGAAGCATATGACAGGAAGACATGCTTTAGCCTGGTGTCTGTAAGAGATGTTCCAATTTCCTTCTCTTTTCTCTTCCTTTTTTCTTTAATTTTGATCAATCAATAGAGGGTCTCTTTAGGTAATTGAAAAAATACTGGTGAATTTCATGATTAAACTTTGTTGCTTTCCAAATTTATCAGTTCAGCAGGAGGCTGACCTGCACAGGAAGCAGAAATGGTTGGAAGCAGGACAGAGGACCCTGCTCTACCTAGATGGGCAGAGGGGCTTGTTGGAGGGTCACTGGCAGCTGTGGCTCCCAGGCTTGCAGGCCCAAGGACCTCCTTGTAAAGGAAACTGAGCTTTCATGATTTAGCTAAAGATAGCTGAGGCCTTGACAGGTCCTTCTGGCTATTGCATCACCAAATTCCTTTTTCTAACAAGAATAAGAATAATGGTATGTATTTGTAATATTCAGTGACTTTAGGGCCAAAGTTAAACCACTAAAAATAATTGGTGATAATACATATATATATATCTGTAACTTCTGTGATAATAAGGGGCTGAATTTGTGAAAGTAATGAGAAAATATTTTGGGAGGAGACTATTTTAAAACAAAAATCTTAAGATGAATAATGTTGATGTTGTACAATGGGGAAATAATACCATTGGATTGTACAATTAAAAATGCTTAAAATGGTAAATTTCAAGTAATGCCTATTTTACCACAATACAGAAATGAGCATAATTTGCTTCTTTGAGGGATCTGCAAGACTGAAGGGATATAATACTTTTAAAAATTTATATTTATTATTTTCCATGATACATTTTGTAGTATAGGGATTGCCCCCTTGCTTTCTCCATTTGCGCCTCCTACCATTTTCCCCCATATTATTATTATAGTATAGTCCTTTAGTAACAGTTAAAAACATACCATTCTGCTATTTTAAGTGTATCATGGAATCGCATATGTGTAAGGTGATGTTAGGGTTTAGAAATGCAACTGTCTGTCTTTGCAAGGAGTGTGTAGCCTCCTGGTAGAGACAGACTGGAGTGCAGGGTGCATGGGTGGGAGGTATGAGCTGGATCAGAGAGGAGAGCTTCTTCTCTGGCCTGAGAATGATCGGAGAAAAGTTCCCAGAGCTGAAAGGTGAAGAGAGCTGAATCAAGATGCCGTTTCTTTCTTTTTTTTTAAACATTTTAAAAAATTCATTTTTTGTTAGAAAGTCAGATATATATAGAGGAAGAGAGACAGAGAGGAAGATCTTCCATCTGCTGATTGACTTTCCAAGTGGTCACAATGGCCAGAGCTGAGCCGATCCGAAGCCAGGAACCTCTTCCGGGTCTCCCAAACAGGTGCAGGGTCCCTCCTTTGGGTCGTCCTCCACTGCTTTCCCAGGCCACAAGCAGGGAACTGGATAGGAAGTGGGGCCACTGGGATTAGAACCAGCATCCATATGGGATCCCGGTGTGTTCAAGGTGAGGACTTTAGCTGCTAGGCTACCATGCCAGGCCCCAAGATGCCATTTATTCCACATCTGGTCCCTTTTCTAGTTGGACTAAGAACAGTCAATATGATAGGTGCTGGATTTAAAAAATTGCATTGTCACCTAAAATATTATTATTATTATTTATTTGAAAAGCAGAGAAAAGGAGAGACACACCTACGGAGAGTCTAAATCTGCTGGTTCCCTCCCCTAATGACTGCATCAGCAGGGGTTGGGCCAGGCAGAAGCCAGTCTGACAGTTTGTCCCAATTTCTGACATAGGGTCAGGGGCCCAAGTACTTCAGCTATCACCTGCTTCCCAGGGTGTCTGTGCACAGAAAACCAGTGTCAGAAGTGGATCCGGGACTTGAACCCTGGTCCTCTGGATGAGCAGCAGGCATCCCAATTAGTGTCTTACCTACCAAAAACCTACCCTTCAAGATGATTTTGACTTGAATTTCCCAGTTTCTTTGTTGAGTCCAGCACATTTCCAAGTTTACCCTGTGTATTATCTGCATATTGTCTTTTTGTACAATTTATGGAAAAAAATCTCAGTATTGCAAATACACTGGGACAGATAGGGAACTTGGGTTTTGCTCTTTGAAGGATTGATTTCCTCAATCCCACACACATCTGTGAACAAAAATAAGGATCAGGATGTTTTCTTAAAAGCCCCTTGCTTCCTGCCAATCTGTCTTCTCTCTGATAATCCAGCTTTCTCTTCTAGCCTAGTGGTTGCAGATGAGGTCAAAAGAAGCAATCCAGAACTGTTGAACTATCAAAACTGTTTGAGCAGGACTCTTGGAGCATGCCTCACGTTGGGGATCTGGGATGGGTGGGAGGCTGGGTGGGGCTTTTTCCTTTGTTTCTCCCCTGACCCCAGATACAGGGGAAAAAATAATAATATTAGTGTGGAAACAATGGTATTACCCACTTTCACCCTGTAGCCCTTGGCCCTTTGTACCCTAATCAACTAAGATTATTAAAAAATAATTTAAAAAAAGAGAACGTGCCAGAATCTATGTGCAGGATGCTGCCATCATTATCTTTAATGGTGATGTGTGTGTGTGCTTTCTATCAGAAGAAAGGGGCAAAGTCTACATAGATGGACAGAGGGAGTTAAAAGTGGTATGCAGATGTGAGAACTTCCAGATAAAACCGAAGTATTGGAGGGCATAGATCTTAGATGAACGAGGAACGACTTCTGACCTGGCTTGATGGAAATGTCTACAGACGAACCACTGTGTGGACTTGTGGCTAACCCAGTTAGCAACAAGGACTCAGCCTTCCTGCTGTGTTGATGGCAGTCAGGACTCTCTGAAGGTGCCTTGTGTTTTAACATGGCCAGAGGACAGAGCTAAAACTGCCTGAAATGGAGGAGAAGGAGTGACTAGGACCTGGCGCAAGGGCACCTGGGTAGGAGTCCAGTTTACTCCTTAGCTGTACTTTGGATTGCTAATGTTAATGAAGTCTTTTTAAAGAAATTAATTTTCACTTTATTAGACATATGGACACACACATGCATATTTTTGGTTAGTTTACTCCCCAAATGCCTGTACAGCTGGAACTGGGCCACCTGTCGCCAGTGGTAGGAATTTCACCCAGGTCTCCTAAGAGGTTGGAGGGACCCAGGTACCTGAATGATCATGTGTGGCCTCTTAGGATGAAATTAGCAGAGAAGTATATTGGAAATGGAGGAGCTGGAACTTGAATGAGGTAGGGCAGCATATGTTGTATCTTTTTTTTTTTTTAAGATAAATCTATTTATTTATTTGAAAGGCAGAGTTGGAGGGAGGGAGAGGCAGACAGCAAAAGTTTCTTGTTTGTATTTTTAAAAAAAGATTTATTCATTTTTAGTTGGAAAGTCAGATTTACAGAGAGAAGGAAAGACAGAAAGATCTTTCATTCCCTGGTTCACTCCCCAAGTGGCTACAATAGCCAGAGGTGAGCCGATCTGAAGCCAGGAGCCTCCTCTGTCTCCACATGGTTGCAGGGTCCCAAGGCTTTGGGCCATCCTCCAATGCTTTCCCAGGCCACAAGCAGGGAACTGTATGGGAAGTGGAGCAGCTGGGATATGAACCGGCACCCATATGGGAGCCCAGGCGTGCAATGCGATGACTTTAGCCGCGAGGCTACTACATTGGGGCTGGTAAATTTTCTAGTTGCTGGTTCACTCCTCAAGGGGCCAGGGCTGGCCCAGGCCAAAGTCATGACCAAAGAAATGCTCTCTGGGTCTCCTGTGTCAGTGGCAGTAACCCAGTTACGTGGGCAATCTATTTTCCGTTGCCTTTCCAGGAGCATGAGTTAGGAGCTGGATCAGAAGTGGAGCAGGTAGGACTGGAACCACTGCCCATGTGGGGTGTGTTGCTGGTGGTGGCTGAACTTGCTAAGCCACAGGGAAGAGCATGCAGCAAGCTGGTATTACCTGAGGGTGAATCCAGGCCTGAGTTCGAGAATAACTGAAATGGTTTCCTTTATATTGCAGTCAATACAGAATAAGGTTTGGTGAAGGGAAAAAGAGGTGCATGTTTTAATGACATAAAAGTTAAAGTGCCTGGAGGTGATTTTCATATATTATCAGATTTCCCTTATAGTTACAAATGCATTCCTCAAGCAGAATTACTTCCTGTTACTTATAGAAGAAAAGCACAGGGTTGAGTTTAATGCAGGAGTTCTCTGGATATCTCCAACAAAGTGGGTACGTTTTTATCCTCTTTTCTATTTTCTCCATACATATTAATCACAGGAGTTATAAACTAATGGTTGCTATATTCTACTCTGGGAGATCAAATGTAATGATGCTTTGCTAAGGTATTATTTCTGATTAAATATATTGTAATTTTATTTAAAGTCAGAACCATTTGCTTGAGTTCATAAGCATAGTGATTAAATGTAAGAGCCAGGCCTATTAAGATGTTTCTGCACATCAGTGAGAAATCCCCAGGCTCCACATGCATCGGAAAGTTCTTTCCTATAGCTAAGAGTATAATCATTATGGCAAGACTTTGTCAGCATATCTCTTCCCAAACCTTAATTGTATCTTTTTATCATGCACTTTCTATGCGTAATAGCCATTAATGAATAGCTGGGCCAACTGTGTATAATGAGTGTTCTGCATTATTGAATATTCTTGGGCCTCTTAGGAGAGAAGCATCAGGAATCTCCCGTGCTTCTGATGTGACTGTGAGGGGCTTTGAAGTTTCATTGTTTGCTTTTTGCTTTGCAGAAGAGTCCATTTAACTGTATAAATTGCAATCAAATCTGTTAGCAGAAGTCTTTCCCTAGGGCAGGACCTGAGACATACCAACCCCTGAGGGGTAGGACCATGTTTCATTGACTGAAGGCAGCAGCGATTAAATTCAAAACAAAAACCTGAAGAAGGAATGAGTCCAAATTCATAATAAAGGTGAGTCTAGGATCTGTGAACTGAGTGTAGCCTAGACATTCATGATCGTTTACCTAAGGTAAATTCTTGTAAAAATGCTTTAGGTTAGACACCAAAATGATCCTTAGAGTGTCCCAAAATGGATCCATGGTTTGGTGATGGCATTCTTAATGAATATGGGAAACAATCAAGTATGTTATTGGTTTCATAAAAGTGACATGGGAGAAAGGGAATACTGGAATGCCTGAATTTGGGTCTTCTTACACATCTCTACTTGAATTAATATCCTTGATTTACCTGACATGCTTGTCAAGTTGCATTGTTGAATCATGTGTGTAGGTATGTTGATGGCCTGGGAAGATGGGCAAGGATCTATGGTTAGGAGAAGGAGAGTTCAGCTTCTGCAGACAACTAAAGCATTAAGTGCTGAGCACACAAGCATCATTAAGATTCCTGAAACTTGAAGCTGGGCAGCAAAGAGGTTTAGAGTGCTCCAAACCAAATCTTTGGAGTCTAAAAGTAGATACAGGTTAAGAATTAATTGCTTGAGCAAACCAAGGAGGCCTAGTGGCCTATTGGGTCAAGATATGGAAGAATGCCAATTCAAGTCTTGTCTGCTTCATTTCTGATCCAGCTGCCTGCTAATACACCTGGAAAAGCAATGGAAGATTGCCTGGATGGAGTTCCAGGCTGCTGTGGCCATTTGAAGAGTAAAATAGCAGGCTGAGGATTTTGCTGCTTCTTCCCATTTCCCTCTCTATTTTGTCCCCACTTCTCTGTCCACATCACTCTTTGAAAATAAGTCTTTGAAAAGAGAGCCTAAGCTAAGCAAACCAATGGAAATGTCAAAATGTAATCTGTTAGGATTTTGTGGGTTTTTTTGGGGGGGAGGTTGGGGGTTTAGTATTTTGTGGTGAAAAACTAGGTATGATTATTAGGAAAAAGATCTAGGTACAAAAATTCTAATGGAAGAAAATCAGATGGTAAAGGAAATACTGGAAAATAAAGCTGACAATGGGAATTTATAAATTATGCTGACTCCTTCCTATGGTTTGTATCATGAAAAGAAAATGGAATGCTAATAGTATCAAGACTCATTTAGGGCATGAAAGGCAGTATCTCATCCTTTAATTCTTTCTAGTATGACATTACTTTGCAAATTCATGCTTAAAGTAACCAGTTTATACTTTTGCTTGCAAGGGAAGGAAGGAAGAGAAGAGGAAAGGAGGGAAGGAAGGAAGGAGAGAATGAGAGAAATCTTCCATCTTCTATTCTACTTCACAAATGCTGGCAACATCCAGGGGTGAGTCTATCCAAATTTGCTTCATCTGTTCCTCCTGCTGTCTCTCAGGGTATATGTTAGCAGGAAGATGAATCAGAAGTGGAGGAACTCAGACTTGATCAAGGCACCTGATAGGGCACATGGGCACCCGAAGTCACATCTTAACTTCTGTGTCAAATGCCTCCCCCTATCCTTTTGAACAATTTACAGATTTCTGCGTCTCTAACTTCTGCTAATTTCTTTGGCTCAAAGATCTGATGTTATCTGCTTTTAAAATGTCAAGTCTAGCTCTTGGGTGTTGGGTTCTGCCATCTGTTAGCCTGATACTGATGTAATGTTTGAACATTTTCTGGTCTCCATCCTTTGCAGAGGCTGCTGTGTGACCTCTTCTTGCTGGGTGCTATGGTTAAAACAGGTCCACGATGTTAGACAATGAAATGCTCCTTGATATCTTCTCACTTTTACTTTTGATTTTACTGCAATTGTATTTACAATTCTTCCTTCCAAACGTGTGCCATACATGACAAGAATCTGACAAACATGAGGATAATTCAAGCAGAAAATGGAATTAAAAAGATGCTTATTGCTACAAAATTTTGAAGCAAATTATCCTTTTAAAAAGGTACTCAGATATAGGATGAGGGTGTCTCAGATGCTCTAAGGCTGTTACCGATTCTTAGTATACCAAATTAACAGCTTTAGCAATCAACTTACAATAGGATCTCTGTATTTTACAATGTTTGAGACCCTAACATGAATTTAGTAATTTTTCCCTGATTTTTCCATTGTGTAAAACACACTCACATTCAATGCAGTTACTATGTGCTGCAAGCACTGCGCATAAAGGTCATTTCATCCTCATGGCCACTGGATGGCCACACCTCATATTGACATATGAGAACACACCAGGAGCACTGATTAAAGAAGGAGCCACAAGAGTCATGGCTGTAGCCAGGATTCCATCTATCCTCACTGCATTTGACATATTTCCTATTTTCTGCTACTCCTGCTGAGGCTATTGTAGAATACTAAAGTACTTCACAGTACCTTCGGGGTGAGAGGGGAATGTCGGCGCAGGTATTTGCCAAATCTGGAATACAACAGAACAGCTGATTAACTCCTGCTTTCACTGGCAGAATGTGCCACGCTGACAGCCACTTACTGGGCTGGAAACATGAGGCCATACAACTTTCCAAGGGGAGGGGGACTGTGAATGGCCCCCAGTGTGGCTGGGGAGACTACATGCTATGACTCTTGAGAAATAATTATTGCATTAAAAGGGCATGCAGAATATTTTCCAGATTTCCTAACCACACAGGCTTCACCCAGCTTTGGCTGCAGAACTCAACATGTGTGGTTTGGCCATGAATGTGGAATCAATATCTTTTTCTACCATCCTGTGCTTCCCTTCCTGTTTCAAAAGTCTGTTCTGTGATTTGCTAGGAAGCTAATCATTTCAGTTGATAAATCTGTCAGAGAATCCCAGAGGCAATAACTTTGTAGCTTACTGTTGTGAGGGTCCCCCATATTGTGGTACTCAACAGCAGTGTTGGATTTGGGGATGTAAATGTTGCATGGTGGTTCCCTGGGAGGTTTTGGAGAAGACCATTTATCATCCTGCACAGGCAGACTGCCTACCTGCCAGGCCAGCCCAGGTGGCACCTCAGAGGTCTCTGAGGAGTACCAGGGCTAGAAGCTGTGGTGGAGGTAAATTTACTCAACTGCACACTGTGCCTCCCCTTCCCAGGACATGCCTACACAGTAGGGGCCATGGCAACATATGAGCCCATGTGGAGGCACCATGCTCAAGAAACTTTTATTAATGGAAAAGTGCCCAGGCAGGAAGATTTACTTGAGTTTTCCTTAAAAAACAGAGCAGCTTTAAAGCTCCACACAAGGCACTGATCCAATTAATAAAAGCATTAAGCACAGTGGCTGGTTTTGCAAAATTCTTTGAAAGGCCTAGGGTGAAGGAACTATGGAAAGAGTGCATCAGTGTAACTACCTTCTGTTGCTTTTGGTGATGGTGTTCCATTCCGGTTAGTTTTTTTTTTGGAGAGTGGGGTGAATAGGGTGGGGTTTCTCAACACACTATCACACAACCATCCCATGCTTCTGCAGACAGTAATTTATTCACAAAAGAAATGCACATCCAAGTGTATTAATAACCAACATTTTTGCTTTTATTAGAGCTGATACAGTTGTGAAAACTGTACATTATACATTTTGGTTTCAGGATTATAAATAAAGGAACTCACAGGTAGGGAGTTCTTTTTTCACAGCAAGAAACTTTAAATAAACAAAGTCATGTTTTATTAAGTACATTGGCAGACTTCAGGTGCTGTCCAAAATGTAGAGTACAGTATAACAACCCATTAGAAAGAGCCTTCATGTAAAATACAGCTGTGCACATTTTAGAAAAATACCAACAATTTGAGCTTTGTTTTAAAAAAGCTTATAAATCATACATATATTTATAAATGGAACCAACATGCTCACTTTATAAACATATCCTGTAGTTATCTATTACCCATTATTTCCAAAGCATTACATGTTTTAAATAAACACTTAATGAGATTAAATAGTTTTTTTTTCTTTAAAAAAAAAATCAGCTTTCCCAGCATAAGAAGCTAAAGGGGTTAGGCAGGAGCTGTGAGAGGACTGAGACGGACAGGGAACTGAAAGGTTTGTTCTTGGGTAAAAATGTACTTCCTAAATTGGAAAGTCAAAGCAAAATGTAAAAAACAAATATACAAGGTGTAATTTTTCATTTGCTTTTTCTGCCGCCTTCTGTATTCCGTATTGGTCACACCCAGGATTTTCAACATACTGCATTTCTGCGAGAAACGTCACTGGGTTACTACCTCGCAGGTGACAAAGCCTCCAGCCCACACCTGTGCTAACGTGGGCATCATGTGAGCTGTCTCCTCTGTATTGAGAAGGTAGCTAATAAGGTAAAAAGGATCGGGTTACACCATGCAAGTGACGACAGTATTTAGGAACAGCTCCCCCTCTGAAATGTAATGTCTTACAGAGATTTAACAGATCCCCTCCTCCCCTGATTTCTTTAAATAGTTTCTTTTATAAAGACCCTGTAGTTTCTCTAGGTAAGCATGCTTCTGAATAATAAAGGCTAAATTATAAAACACCAAAAAAAAAAAAACCTTCAGAATATGTCAGAACAAAAGACTGCAAAAGACAGATATTTAAAATAAAAATGCCTATGCCTTTAAAATTCGAAATGAAATTACAAAAGGACTTTGAAAAACATGAAAGGCAGAAAACCAAAAAGCAATGATTTCACAAAGGTCTATGCACTACCTGAATGTATTCAACAAAAACTGACGTTGGAAAAAAGAAGAGCAGTTATTAATAGCATCTTGCTTAACTTTCATGGGAATTAACATAGCCTCTGACAAGATTTTATTTGGTTGTAAAGTACGTCAGCAATGAAACTGAATCCTCTGAGCGCTGACTACTGCAGTCCATGCAACATTTTGACTGGACTTCTTACGAGTTCTGTTGTGTCTCAGCTTTGAAAATTTAGCACCTCCTAAGTGCATCAGTAATTCACCTCAGGTTTAAACAACTTAGATTATTTCTTTGGAAGGTATGATGCCTTCAAGTTGCTAAATTTTAAAGAGAAATAGCCTTCGATAGGTTTAGGAAGAACACATGACATGAGACATGATATATTGCTATCCAAGACAACACATAGTCACTAACATCTTGTTGTTGTTCTTTTCCTTGAGATGCGACGTGTGTGTCATCCGGCCAGGACCGCAGGTGGTGCGATGATTATTCATCAGATTTAAATCAACAGCATAAAAACGAACAGAGTCGTGCACAAGCAAACGAAACGTTCTCTCCCAGAACATTCCACAAGATGTTAAAGCAGCAGGTCATGGCATAAGACTGGTGAGTGATGCTGCTACCTATTTCTTCTAATGAGATAGGAGTGAATGTTGGAACCATGGCCACAGCAACACAATCCTCCGACCGCATTCCTCGGGCAGTCGTTTCCCCAGCTCCCTACTAAAAACGTCAGATGGTAAAATAGTAAGGCAGCTGTTGACTTCCATCAAAAAAAAAAAAATGCAGCTCCATACATTTCCAGTTTAGTCACACTCTGCTAAGACAGATGGAGTAGCCAATGCCAAGAACGTCGCTGGATGAGGCTGCTTCGGCAGATTTTAAAAAAGAATTATTATTATGTTTTGCTCTCCAAAATGGCTGCGTGCTTCAGCTCCCAGAGGACCCCAGGGGAAATGGACAGGTCCCCTGGCTGAATTTTCCAAGTTTCATCTCTCTGGCGATCCCATTCTAATTCCAAGCCTCCTTCCCTGTGTCTGAGTCTGCCTGGGGTGTGCCATTTAAAGGGCTGGCGACAGCACGGCAGGGAACTGTGGGCTACCACCACTAGTTGTCATGACTGCACTGAAGGGTCAAAACAGTTAGACATTAAGTAACTATGTTGAATCACATTCAGGCACAGCCAAAATTAAAGTGAAGGACAATATGTCATTGTTAAATACTGAATTCAAATACGAATAAATAATTTGACAGTGATGTGATACAGAAATTAAGGTTGTTCTTACCTTTCCTAATTTCGATCAGGTTAGAAAGTGAACAAAAAGAATGGCCAAGCCTATATTCAACAGCATGACGAGGACAATCATGACTGAATTAGGGCCCTGGAAGTGAAAAACAAAGGTAAGCATCACTTTCCATGAGAACATCAACAGGTTACCAAAACCGATACAGAAACATGAAGAAAACCAGCCTGGCTGTGGCAAGGCAGGCGTGAATGACAACAGCAGTTTGGAAAGGTATAAGCTACAAATACCAATGCAATGTTTAGATGAAACTATGCCTGAACTTGCAGTTAAAAATGAGTCCTGCCCTGACTCAGGGTAAAATGTTGACAATAACCCTCTCCATTTGGCCCAGAACAAGGAGGTCACGATTTGGTGAAGGCGTCTGGCCCCATGACCCTGCTTGGAACCAATGAGGAGTAGAGTCGCATTTTGCTGTTAGGATGTGAGCATCTAATTGAAGGGAACTGGGACAGAACAGTGACATGCATTCTCCAAGGGAAAACTCAGAATGTGATCTGCTGATCCTCTCTCCTGGATTCTACTGTTTTTAAAGTAAAAGCGTGAGGGGAAGCCAAATACTTTCAGCAGTTATTTCACAGGTATGGCATTCGTCACAACCACAGCATCTCAAAAAACGTATTAAATAAACTGCAGAATCCTATTTTGATGAATATCACTCGGCCAAATACGAGCTAGCCACAAGGTTCACAAGCCTCTTGGACTTGTGGCTCAAATGACACATCTTTTCAGATCCAGCCTTTGTAAGCGATAAAATTTTGGTATTTACCAGCAAGAGTGTCTAAGTCTTACATAGCCTTCAAAGCATTCTAGATTGGTTTTAAAGCCAGGCAGTGGGCTAAACCTAAGCAGATTACTTCTTGTTTGCTTCTTCCATGTGACTGCCACTTCCATTTCGCAGGGCCTCAAGAGTATATTGCCCAAGGTTACTCCAACAATATTGTCAAATCAGAATCAGAGCTTGCTCTATTTCAGAAGCTCCTGGCTGTTTTCTCTCGATTCCTGCTGAAGCCACGGGCCATCCTCAGTTTAAAAACAATTTTCAATAGACTTCTTTAAAATATTTTCATCTACACTTGGGAAATTTCCATTGATAACAACCAGCTGGTGCTTTAGAACAGCTATGTTCTAAATTAATAGGAGGGGAAAAAAGTTAAAAAAAATTAATAGGAGATGCCTAACTCATGCAACTCCCCAATTATGGCTAACTTAAAAATACTGTAGGAAGTTATAATTCAGAAAATGATGATCTTTCAAAATCACAATTCACAGATATTAAAGATATGCCATTACCATGCCATGTTGATTAGATTTTGTTCATGTTAAGCATTTGGTATTGTTTGAACTCTTTAAGACCAGTACATTTCATCATAATTCTCAAGGTTAATTTAGTGATATAAAAGATGAGAAACAGTATATGGGATTGGAACAATACAGTGTAAAGTTCAGTGTCTTATGCTGGACCCATGAAAAGCAAGACAGGTGCCTTTAGCCAACCTCATTTAACTTGCAGTACATAAATCCTAATCAGATTCTGTGAATTTATCTCTTTCAAACTGGTTGGTTCAAACAATACCAAATGCTTAGTATATCTTCTTGGGTTACATTTAGCTTTCTTTTTCCAGTTTTGGCCTGTCTCATTGTACTGGTAATTCTGGAGTCCATGAATAATGAATGAATGCTTTATCCAGAATGAAAAAAAAATGTTTTCTATTGAACACATCCATATATATATATTTATCCTACCCTGTAGTTCAATGAACAAAGCTATTTTAGCAGACGACTCAGTGCAGATGAGAGTAAACCAGCCATGAAAAGTTAAGCAGTAGCCAGGTAAACAACACAAATGTGAGTTGTTATGTTTAACGGGCTTCTATCTAGCCAGGACCTCTGTGTTCTTCAGACACCTGGGCAGAGTGCAGGGTCAAATGTTTTAAGGTGAAGTCTAATAAATATGCTGCAGTGGCGAGTTGTGGCTTAAAATAGCAAAACGAAAAAAAAATCAGTCTTGCTTCTCAAGACTGACTGAGACAGGTGTTACAGGAGAGGCTGTTGCGAGGCGAAGTATTCTTACAAGGTCTTGAAAAGAGGATACTTGCAGGTAGCTAGAAAAGTAATCTTTTGTTGTCAATGAGACTAATCCTCAACTGTTAAGACTTTTTGCTAGAGTTTTGTGTCTGAAACTCGACTGTATTTAACCTAGTCTAGAAAAGAACAAGGTTTAATTTAGTATTAATAAAACTGTTTAGCTGAAATACTGTTTCTGGCTCTTACCAGGGTGGCCATGTTGCAAAGCTTTACTAAAATTTGGGGGTCAGTACTGTTACACAGGGGCATGTGAAGGAGTGGCTTGTGATGCTGGCATCCCATATTAGAGTACCAGTTCAAGTTCTGCTGCTCTGCTTCCAATTCAGTTCCCTACTAGTGTACCTGGGAAGGTGACCCAAGTGTTTGTGCACCTGCCGCTCACCCAGGAGACCCAGATGGAGTTCCAGGCTCCTGGGTTTGGCAAAAACTAGCTTCAGTCATTGCAGCTATTTAGGGAGTGAACCAGTGGATGAGACCTTCAGTCAGTTGGTTCACTGGGCCAGGACAAAACCAGTAGTCAGGTGCTTCATCCACATGGGAGCAGGGACCCAAGTACTGGGGCCAACTTCCGCTGCTTTCCCAGGCCAGTAGTTGGGAAGAGGGGAGGGTCCAGATTGGAAGTGGAGCAGACAGGACTTGAACTGGCACACACATGGGATGCCAGCATTGCTTTACCTGTTCCACCAGAATGCTGGCATCTTTCACAAACTTTTGGGGGCCACCAGGTTTGTATGTGAGATCTTATTAACCTGTAGATATATTCAAGGCCTTCAAGTTCTTGCAAAATTTGAATATCCTTTAGTTTCCATTTTTCCAAAAGCTTTTTGAAGCAACCTGCACATGCTAAGTCAGAGGAGAAGCAAATTTAAGTCACTATGTTTTGAAAACCATTTATTGGAACCAGTGTTGTGGTGTAGGTGTAAAGATGCCACCTATGATGTCAGCATCCCATACAGGTGCCAGTTCAAGTCCCAGCTGCTCCACTTCTGATCCAGCTCTCTACTAATGTGCCTGGGAAATCAGTGGAGCATGGGCCAAAGTGCTTGGACTCTAGTCAGCTACATGGGCCATAAGAAAGAAATTCCTGGTTTCTTAGACCTGTCCCATCACTAGCTAATGTGGCCATCTGGGAAATGAGCCAGAGGATGGAAGATCTTCCAAACATTTTTTTAATTTCATTTATTTGAAAGAGTTAATCTCCATGGAGGCTGAGTTTCAGAAAAAATTAAACTATGTCAATTTCCTTTCTAAAACATTGGGTTGTTTTCTCTCCCGAATTATCAAACAGTGTTTATCAATTTCAAACATAATTAAAAGGTGTTTTGACTGTTTAATTTTATGAATGGAAACTTATGGTTGTACTTCATTCTTGTTCAAATAACCTATACCATTATGCATGTAGAGGGAAACTTTTGCAGCTATCAGAGAACTGTCAGAGGTTGCCACGAAAAAGCCATCACAGGGGCCCGGTGGCATGGCCTTGTGGCTAAGGTCCTCACCTTGAGTGTGCTGGGATGCCATATGGGCGCCGGTTCTAATCCCAGCAGCTCGACTTCCCATCCAGCTCCCTGCTTGTGGCCTGGGAAAGCAGTCGAGGATGGCCCAATGCTTTGGGATCCTGCACATGTGTGGGAGACCCGGAAAAGTTTCCTGGCTCCTGGCTTTGGATCGGCACAGCATGGGCCGTTGCACTTGCTTGGGGAGTGAATCATCGGATGGAAAATCTTCCTCTCTGTCTCTCCTCTCTGTATATCTGACTCTGTAATAAAAATAAATCTTTAGCAAACCTGTGATGATTTTTTTTTAAGTGTGATGCCTGCCTATGTTAGCCAAGTCTTACCTACCTGAAGACTGTTTAAGGTAGGTGACTGAATGAAACAGGAACTACTGCCTCAAGATACCACTGGGTTATGCTCTTCTCTGAACAGCTCTGGGATCCCAGAGTTAGGCTGGCTGTCATCAAGCGGCCCAGTCACTCCCTACTGCTCCTTGACAGAATCTAAGGGAAGGAAGAAACAGAACACACAACGTACAGGACTTACTGAATTGGCTTCTTTTTCCATGGAAGGGTATGAATCATTCCTTGGATTCTTTGGTATAGCAAGTTCAGACTTCTTAGCTTTTGGCTCAGCTTTGCTTTCTTTGGCAACTTGTTTTGTCACAGATTTAGGGGGACTCCACTTGTTAGGTGATGGCTTGTGCACCAGTGCTGAGGAAGACTGGCTCGAACCACCCTCATCCTCTGCGTCTTCAGGAGGGTGCTGGGGGGCGTTCAGCTTCACGTAGTAGCCGTGATACTGAGAGTGCAATTCCCCATTACTAGGGTTGGGGACATGGTGGCGGCCAGAGTACTTGGGCTGGGGCACGTTGGCTCCTACCTCCTTTGTGGGAGCCTTTGACATCAAGGGCTTATTGACAACGGCTGGCACCTGCTCTTCAGCCACACTCCTTTTATCTTGATTGAGTCTCACCCCTGGGCCTGGGTTCTGCTTCTTCGCAGGTTTTGGGGGGGAAGGCTGCGGAGAGTGGCTGTGTTTGGGACTTGCTTCAGGAGACCTTGGCGGGGTGGTGCCTTTGCGATAGAAGTGAGGAGATTCCTTTGGTGTAGGTGGATTTGCTGGTACCTTTTCCTCGGGGTTTTCTTTAGCATCTACACCTTCCTGAAGTCTCTGTTTGATGTAGTCTGGGCCTGCAAAATCAGGAAGGTGATACAAATAAGGTATACAAGAAATAACTAAGGAGAGTTGCCAATTTTGCCAAGTTGACCAGGGCATATAGCATACCTGTTACAGGATCACACTATACCCCATTACTGTCATGTGTCTACTAAAACATTTTGAAAAGGTGTAAAAGTATGTTTTTACTAAGTTGATTTATCACTTTTTTCCTTTAAGATATTTGTAAGGTTTTGACTAAGAATGGGCACATTTAATCCTCCACACATCAGTGAAAAGACACTTTTAAGAGACTGCATATACCATTACTTACACTGTTTTGATAGCTCTAAAAGATAAACAGTTCTGACTTCCCTACCAATTAAACTGTTCCACCTACTTACAGAACATTGACATGAAATCTGGGTTGACAGTACAATAGTTGTCACACTAATTAATCAGCTCATATAATTAATACACAGAAAGCATACCTTTACAAATTACAATTTGACTAACCTGCATTTGAAAAGTTAGTGAGGTCGGAGAACACCTTGCCGATCACAGCCTTAACAATCCTTGGCCAAGTGATCATTAACATTTTCTAGCCACGAACGATTTGTGTTGCTTAGGTTTCACTCTACAAAACCACTTCCACGGAGTCCACGCACAGCTGGGAAAGCCTGGGCACTCTGAAGGCACTGATATTGAGACAGGCAGTTTCTTTGGCTCTATGTTCTCAGGATAGCCTGCCCCTCTTGTTTATACAGTTTAGGATTAGCTGATAACAATGATGTGTTTCTATAAATGGAAGACTTTTCATCTTTTAAAAGTGCATGGCCCAGGTGCATCATGACTACACAAGCAGTGAGCCCTAAAGAGACAGCATGCACATGGGAAGACGACCCAGGCCATGGGCTTATGGAGGCCTGTGGCTCAGGAAGGTATGGTGTGGGACCTGAGGCAGTGTGCCCGCCTAAGCATACCAGCCCCTCTCCAGTCATCAAGACACACATACCAAGGGTGCTTCCACTCCATCAGCCACGGCTCATCCAAAGGGGGAATTCAAGGTCACAGAGTAGCTGGTGGGAGGTGCTCTGAACATGGTCCTTTAGGTGTGCAGGGGAGAAACCATCCACCAGCTGCTTACATAGTGGACCAGCTGGAACTGGTCCTTCCTGGCCCCAATGCCACCTTTAACAAACTAACAGTATTTACAGAGGCTGAAAATTGGTTGTGTTTGACTCTTAAAAACACATTGCACATTTACAGCCTTGGTTACTTTTCCCCTGGTGATCCAAGTATTAAGGTATTGTAATGAGGCTGCTATTTCTTTTTCAGAGTACTTCTCAGCACTTAGAGCCTAACCCAAACCTTAGGCAGCAGGCATTGGTTACACCTGCAAAACCCAACAGTCCCAGAGCTCCCAAGTAGCCTTTCAGATAAAATGAACCTCAACATCCAAGACGGTATCTAAGCCAGAAAGGGGAGGTTCTGAAGAGCTGTTCTTGTGGGCTGAGGTTAATCTCAGTGTCCCGAACATGCCAGCAGTGTCACAATTTCACTCCTCCAGATGATAAATCCATGACATGGACTCAGGTCTGTCAAGGTTGTATGCCAACAAAGGAGATTTCCTTGCTAAGCCTGGTAAATGCTCCATTTTTAAAGCTGGCAACTTCCTTTTGAATCCTCCATTAAAAGAGGGCAGTGGCAAGTCTTGGGCCACTGAAAGATATTTAACTGGAAGAGGATGAAGAAGGTGACTGTCCATTCAAAGGCTGATCCCTTTCTCTTTTCTGAATCCTTTGCTGGTGTATGGGACCAGACATGACATTGACAAACAGCACCACAAGCACAACAAAGTTAGGTTCCTCCATCAGCTGACTTGCCTCTACTTCTGAACCTTTTTCTTCTAAGGGCCATTTGGGTATTCATAACATCATTTATAGCCATTTGGCTATTGATAAATTATTCATGGGTCAAACAAAACGATCAACTAAAAAATTAGCCTGCTATTATAGATTCATTAAATTTTGACTCATTCCCGATGTTGATTTGGCAGGACTAGACCAAATGACTTCAACAGATGGATGTTCCCTACCCCTGCCATAAAGTCATGTATGGTGGATTCTCAAGGAGAAGCCCATTGTTAAAGCCTTCTTCAGAAAAACTACAAATGGCTAATCCACTAAGAAATATCACTAGCCATCAGGGAAAAGCACAAAGCCACAATGAAGCATCACCCTCACTCCTGTCAAAGTGGCTAACACCCAGAACACAGTCATAGCTGCTGGTGAGGATGCTGTACACAGTGCTAGTGGGAATGTAAATTAGGGCAGCCACTGTGAGAAACAGCATGGAGGTTCCTTAAACAGCTAGAATTGGAACTGCCGTATGATCCCACAATCTTACTCCTGGGATTTTTGTCCAGAAGACATGAACTGTATCAAAGAGATACCTGTACCATCAAGTTCATAGCTGCGCTGTTTATCATAGCCAAGCTAAGGAATCAACCAATGTGTCCATTGCCATATGAATGAAGACAATGTAGAATATAACACAACAGAATACTACTCGGCTATAAAAAGGTAAAATGTTGTCATTTGCAGCAAGCTCGGTGGAATTAGAGGACATCACAATGAGTGAAATCAGCCAGACACAGAAACAAATACAACAGATTCTCCCTTGATTTTTCAAGTGAAACTTTAAGAAACAAGAGCCAAACAACTCAATTTGAACATAGAATGCGGATTACTAGAGGCGTGAGACAGATAAGTTTTTGAATTAAAAAAAAAGTAGGCAATTTGGAATGTGGCTGATTAACTGACAAAGATACTAACATGGGATGCTAATGCGGAGTACCAGGAAACTCTTTGCTTTACTATCTCACAACTTTTGTATTGTAAATTTAAAACTACTCAGAAGTAAAGTGCTAAGAAAGCCATCTCCTTCTCTTCTGTGATCAAGTATTTCTTGGAGGCTGGTGCAGTGTGAGTTGCTTGCACACTTTCTCTTCACTCCTCCATGAACGTTTCACTGTAGCTGGTTTATCTGTGCTCCATCATTACTCAATTTTATAGCAGTACTGAACTACCCGGCTAGGTATGGCAGTGCATGTACTCTGCAAGGACGATTAAAATTAGTTAAGACTCTTGAGCTCACGGGGTCTAAAGTACATCATACTGAGTTGATCATACAGAGTACTTGTACTGTTTTAATTGAATGGATTGGCATGAAAGTTCCTTCCCCCATACTCAAATGCTGATCTGAAGAGCAAAGTACATTAAAAGTGATTGTTTCACCTAAATACATATATAGGAAAGTGTGTAAAGAACTAACAGACTCTGCCAACTTTTAGTTATACCTTAGGGTAGCAGGGCAAGGTCATGAGTGTCTGAGTCCCAAGAAATAAAGCTGGGCTAAAGCCTGTGTGTTTCTGAAGATGTGAGGCGGATGGTGCCGCTTAAACATCTCTGATGTACCCTGCTGTCTTTGCATCCCACCTGCAGCTGCTGCAGAAATGGGAGTTGCTTTGATAGATTCCAACAAGCATGACAGTTTCCAGCAAAGGAAGGGAAAGAGACTGGTGATGCATCCATACTTATAAGAGGCCATTTCTTAGGGGGACCCTAGCAGGACCATGAAAAAGCTTTCTGATGACAGCATGTATGGGGGTTGCTGGTATTTGAAAAAAATGCAAAGGCTATAATGCTTATAAAATAAAACACTTTCAACTGCTTTTTGTAAACAGTTGAAAGAATGGCTCCCTCTCCACTGAAACTATCATGAATAGGCAAATATGAGAATAATTTGCTGGTGGAGGAGTTTGTATTAATGGATTTACAAAGGTAAATTTTAGTTTTCATTGAATGTAGTTCTTTTATGCTTATTAACTCTCAAATACCAGCCCATTTATTTTTAACCTCTAGAAATATAAAGTTATCACTACTTTTTGATTATGTATGCCACTCTGAAATTGTTTTGAGAGAGAGACTCCGGAGACAAGAAGAAGGTGGGAGTGGGTATGGATGGGTAAGAGTATACAAGCAAGGGAAGGCAACCCCATTTGCTGTTCCCCATGTGCCAGCTATCGGCCTGAAGTTGGGAACTCAATCTAGGACTCCTATGTGGTTGGCAGATTCAGTTACTTGAGCCATCCCCACTATTTCCCAGGACTCAAATTAACAGAAAAAAAGCTGGAACTGGGAACAGAGCAGGGATCAAATCCAGGCATTTCAATAGGTGACAATACACGAAGCAGGTGCCTCAACCACAAGGCTAAATGCCTGACTCTTAAGCCCACTCTGTCAAGATACGCTCTTCTCTTACAGTTGCCTAGACTGAACTGGAGGGCTTCTGATGACACTCAAAACCCGTGAAACTACGGGAATTTAACAGTGGAAGCAGTGACTTCTACACTGACTATCAGATTGGGGTATTGTTCTGAGAGGTTTTCACACAAGAGGTACAAAGCAAAGCCTGGAAATCTTCATGCCCACCAAATGCTCCCAGTGAGTCTAGCAGACCCAGTCACAGGTGTCTGAAAGTGTGCACAGTGGTCAGGTGGTGACTAAACATGGACCTGATGCCAGACTTACCTGAGGACGGCAGCTGGAAGTGGCTCTGAGCAGCTGGAAGTGGCTCTGAGCAGGCACAGGCACATGCCGGCTGAGCAGCCCAAGAGCATACAGAGCCAGATTCTCTCGAGCAAGAGTCAGTACTCTTTAACATAAAACAGAGGACAGAAGTGCTTCCTGGATGGTTTTCTCTCAGAGGGCATGCACTGTGCTTGCCACTTATTCTACATAGCAACATGTGGCACTGTTGCAGTGCCAGTGACATAAAGCTGATGAGATGCAGCAGTTTATAAAACAGTCCGGCCAGAACACTGCCAGGGAGAGAACTGTGACAAGTGAGAGGAGCTGCTGCAGCAGGGACTTTCCTGTGTTTTCACAGACGCTATCTCGGACTCCTCAAAGATTTTTCCCCATTTTGGGGATTTACTTTGGAAAGAAGCATATGAGGCACACAGTATGGAATGGCCACATTCGGTACTGTCAGCCATCAGTGATGCCCCACTGTTGCCATGGAGGCTCTGAACAGAGAATGGCAGATGGCACCAATGGGGTATCCAGCTTTACAGAGCAAGCCTCAGCGAGCTGGCTATGGGTAAAAAAGCAACATGAAGATACCCTCCTGTCCCCCAACAATGCCTACTAGGACAGTGCTGACACCAAATGCTTTGTAGTGACAATGGGAATCATTCATAGAAAGTAGACATTGTTGCTGCAGTACCAACCTGTGGAAGGACCAGACTGAAAGATTCTAGAGCATTGCAGGGGCATGAGTTTGACCCTGCGGTTAACACGCTGCCTAGGATGCCTGGGCTTGGTGTCTGACTCTGGCTCCTGGTAACACAGGCCTTGGGAAACAGCAGTCACTCAGTGGGAGACCTGGACTGTGTGTGTGGATCCCAGTTCTGGTTCAGCTCTTGTGGGCATTTGGGGAGTAAACCAGCAGATGAAAGATCTTGTTCTGCCTCATATACATGCTTAAAATAAATGAAAAGGATGACCTAAATCTCTGTGGGATAACTTTTGGGATCTATATGGAGAGAATATGGCTTTTACACTGTCTGAAACCAAAGCCTATAGCAAGGGATGTGCAGTGCCTCACACCTGGTTGCATTTAATGCACATTTGTGCAAATAGATATATCTCAAAAGATAAGTGGCAAGATTAACTAGCAAAGTCATGAACTACTAACTTCATGCCAACCAGTGTATTCTTTAGTTTCCATTTATTTATGAGAAAAAATGTATTTAGAATTTGGGGGTTGGAAGGTGAGTCTACAAGTTGTCCATTCCTGGATGCTTCCCTTTCCTTAACCAAAAATAGCACCTATTGATGATAGGTGCAGACGATTATGTAATGAGGATGTGAGGGCCTTAATTCTAAAGACTCCTAACTCATGCCAGAAATCCAAGCTTAGCTAGCATTGTTTCCTAATTTTCCTAACATTGTTTCCTAATTTCCTTTCATTTTAACTAACCCAAGAAACGATATATGTGTCAGCTTTAGGAGGATAACTGAAGTTTATGGAAAGTGCAGATAAATGTATTTTGGTGCAGAACAGTTTTAAAACCCATGCATATAAGGGGTCTGTGAAAAAGTTCATGGAAAATGTCCACTATAACATGCATGTGGCCCAACACGATGGCCCAATGGCTAAATCCTTGCCTTGCCAGCCCTGGGTTCCCATATGGTCATGGTTTGTGTCCCAGTTGCTCCACTTCCCATCCAGGTCCCTGCTTGTGGCCTGGGAAATAAGTAGAGGACTCTGGACCTGCTTGGGAGACCTGGAAGGCTCTGGCTGTTGTGGCCATTTGGAGAGTGAACCAGCAGATGGAAGATCTTTCTGTCTCCCTTTCTATAAATTTGCCTTTACAAAAAAAAAAAAATAATCTTACAAAACAAAACTATGCATGAATTTGAAACATTTTCTGGCAACAAAATGTTTTTCTTTAAAAAAATCCAAAGCTTACTTATCTTTATTTCTTTGAAAGAATAGAGGCAGGGTGAGCATGAGAGAGAGCATGTGGTCTTCCATCTCTGGGTTAATTCTTCAAATGCCTGCAATAGCCAGGCCTGGGGAAGGCTGCTGCTATAAGCCAGAACCTCATCTGGATCTTCCTCGTGGGCCAACACTTGCTGCCTACCAAGGTGTGCATTTGCAGGAAGAGGGAACAAAAGCAGAAGTGGAGGTAGGACTTGAACCCAAGGACTCCAATATAGGATGTAGGTGTCCCGAGTGGCATCTTAAATCTTTTGTGATCCAATCCTCACCACTCAATATTCCTTTGACTCCATTTACACTAGCTTCTGCAATGCCCTTGCATAAGCTTTAAACACATGTAGACTAGGGAAGTGGGCTAACCACCCAGAAGGCTCAAAGGAAATTCACCACATTCCAGGGTAGTCTGAATTTCCAACACGAGCCCAGATCACTAACAAACATTAAGGCATACTTAATAGCATTGGGCATTATGGCCAAAATAAGTGTCTGGAGGGAAAGGGTATATTGAATGGTGGCACAAAGAGCCATGCATACGAGTGTCCCTCTCCCTGGGCCTCATTCCCTCTGCCTTTCTTGGTGAACATTTTTCAAAACTTTATCTTAGCCTTACTGGCCTGGGAATCTGATTGTATCAGTTTTTGAATTAGAGTCATCTCATGGCTCACATTACTAACACAAGACAGATGTATAATACCAGAAGGCTGCAAGCAGTGTAAATGCCTCCTAGGCCAGTGGACTCTTACTGATACCACCAGTATATGCTCTTCCTATTGGCAGACCTCCAAGAAGAACTCAACCAAAATTAGTGGTGAATGTGGAGCCAAGGCAAGGGGCAGGAGATGAATCAAGCATCTAATAGAATCAAACTGCTATATCCTCATGCATCAATTTCCTCAGTCAGGACAATCTTGCCAATTAAGCCATACACTGTTGGCTCTAGGGCCCTACATCCTTCCCCATGATGGCAGTGTCCTTACCAGCGTGATGGCAATACTCCCAGCTTTTGGCTCAGGCTTATTCTCTGGGCAGTGTTGGAATGCACACTTCCAATGTTGGCCTTTCTGATTCAATTTCTGCATTTGAAGGTACTTTCAAGGATTTTGTGGGGAAAAAGATCATTTTATGTTTTGCAAAAAATAACGCTTCCCCTAGTTTCTATGAATATGTATTTTCCATGAACTTTTTATACTTCTGTGGTGACCAGTCTTTCAGTGTTTCTCTTCAACCAATCAGAGGTCTTATGGTTCTGAGAGCAGTGCCATTGCTTAGGAGCACCTGACCACCCTGTGCAGCCTATTGGGCTCATTTTCAAGTGTAACCCAGAGAGGAAGTATCCTTTGAAGTTCTTGGGGGTGATTCACTGTGCCACTTACACAGGTGAGAACTCTGTGCATGCATACAATTACTATATCCATGGTTGCCTATGTCCCCGTGTAGTCACTTTTGTAGAAGCTAACACTGAGTGATACAGCCATGGCACACGAACCACAGAACAATATAGCTTTGAACTAAAGGCACAAAATTTAACTTAGATGGTGAATACCCTACTCATTGCCAGCTCCTGAAAAAACAGGTAACTTATCACCAGAGTGGTAAAAGTGTAAACTGAGAGAGACAACCATCTCCCCAGGGTTAACAACTTCTTGGCATGGGCACATGCATTCTAAACAATGGAGACATTTATATGTGAAACATGTAAATGAAACCAGCAGCCTGACTTAGAAATATCTGGAAAGCTCCTTTAGAAAATGTCTATCTGATTTGGTCACCCTGTAAATGCAGTGGAAGGCAGGAGTTCCTATCCCTTGAGACTATCAGTAATGCACACCACAGAAAAGCCCTCTATACAGTTGCTGAGGGAAGTGCTGGCTGTGGGTCAAAGGGGACTGCAGTTGCCCCCCGTTTAGCTTGGTCTCCAATAGACCCACTGTCATCTCACGCTACTGGGATGCATTCATTACTGATGGACAACTGCTTGTATGAAGTGGTTTTAGTTAACGGAGGGTGGAATTACATTTTCCCACAAGAGTTTTTTTTCTTCCCCCTCCAATGCTTCTACAGCATAAAAACCTTTTAAAACACCATTTGGTCTGGGGAAACCAAGCTGACCTTCCTCCAGGTAATAACTAATAGAAATCTAGAAAAACTCTACGGCTCATGAGAATAAACAGCAGAGCCAAGCAATCACACCAGCAGACAACAATCGTGGTCTTGTTTTTCAGAGCAGCTCAAGCCCATAGCCCCGGCTGCCCAGCATTTTCTGATGGCAGCAGCACTGGAAGGCACAGCTCTCCATTCTGCGCAGCTGGCAAACATCTTCTACAGCTCTCACATCCATGAACTTGTGCACAAACTTTAGGTATCACAGAAATGCGAGTGTATTTTCTCACCAGAAAAAAATTTTTTTCTTCTACTGGGCCACTCCAAAAATCCAAAGGTTCCCTTTCCTAACAAAATGTATCTATATTCACTGATTTAAACTCTAACCCAAAGGTTTAAAAACAAAAGTGAAAGAAAACACTAGCTCTGATTGCCACCCTTGTCCGTGAGCTCCTAGAGAATTTACACTAGCAGGATGCCATCTGTCACTAAGCATGTGGACCAGGCCCCTCTGCAGCCTTTCTTTCACAAAATCTGAGCCTTCACCTGGTCTTAGAAGTCCTTCTTTGCAGGGAAAAAAACAACCAACCACCAAACTCAAAATATACAGGTCGTTTCCCTTTCATGCCCTCCATCCCTGACTGCAGACAGACTGCTAGCTCTTCTGTATATCTCGTTATTTCCCTCACCCTGATTTGCCTTGAAAACCATAGTGATGCCCCGAACTTCCAACCCAGCCCTGCTTTTCTGAAAGCCAACCTGTACAACAAAAACAGTGTGCAGAGTGCCAGGCCAGGGGCATGGTGCTAGGGACATGGCTGGACCAATGCAGAAAAGTCCTTTCCTGAGAGAAGGTACATTTTGCTACTTAACAATTCAGAAGATCTGTTTTGGTTTCTTCACTTAAAAATTTTCCAATTTCTCTCACAGTCACTAGAAACATGTTCATGAAACAATGCAGAAATTTATATAAAAGCTGACTATTTTGTAATTTTAAAAACCTACCAGTGTAATTATAGAAAGGTATAGAAAGACTGCTGAGAAATTATTAGAACTGAATTAAATATTGAAATGACAAATGACTGATTTCTATTTCATAACATCTAAGAGGCAGATGATAGAAATCCTTTCTTCTGGAGTTATCACTTTCATTTCCACCATCATGTGTCTTTTCCTAATCTATGCAGATTAAAGTGCTTTGGAAATAGTCTCACTGCCTAACCACACTCCTTGCAGCATCAGCTGAGGTTCCTTAATATAAAAAGTGACAGTTCTCACTGCTCATCACTTACTGACAATGCTATTGTTACAAGTAACGGAAGTGTGCCCAACTGCCCTTCCAGGAGGATGGGATGCAGGGGGGATGCAGGCATGGCTCAGACACCAGGTGTCATTTGTTTTGTGGTGTTGCTGACATTCAAACACAGATCTTGAAGTGAAAAGGAAATACAAGCACAGCCACTGCTCCCAGCAGCCTCACCAAAAGAGAACTGCTTTACCTGGCTGGTAGAAGTCAGGCGACAGCTCCCTGGCCACAGCTCTCGCGATGTCGCACTCCTGGCGGGCGGCCAGCGCAGCCTGGTCAGCGGCGTCAGCTTTCGCTCTTGCGTGTGCAGTCCTATACGGGGCACAAAAGAGCCAGTCAGCAAAGGTGGCACCTTATTAATTACACGGGGAAAAGCAAATCTCAATCCACAGAAAGCAACGTTAATCATGATCATGGTCTGTGACACCTGCGACGGTGAGTCTCAGGATCATGTTGCTGTGGGATTCCAATGTCACAGAAAAGAAACTACCTGTGCCTAGCTTCGGTCCTTCCGGGCGGGTGGGGAGGGATGAGAAATATAAGCAAATTCTAAGCACACTCACGTTAAGTCTAGTTTTCAACAGCAACAGAGGCAAATCCCCTGTTCACTCTGATTTCCATTGCCCCTTTAAACTCTCACAGTCGGATGTGAATTAACGTCATGTTTGTGGATTTCATTCTTATGGGAGAATTAACATTAGAATGTGATTTACGAAAGGACTGCCTGGGAGTAGGGCAGATACAGTAGGTCTTTGGGGAAAACATTTGACCAAATCCATTGCTAAGTAATATCTGCTGATTCTCATAAATTGCCATGGCCAATTCTGGGCTCCCAGTGTGATGCCACTGGATGTGCAGGGAGCACTCCTCGTTTCCAGCAGCCTAGGCATGGCCCATGAGCTCTTCTCTAAGAGCAAGGGTGGTAGAGGAATGCATCTACTGACTTGCAAGTAGGCTTCTTGTATGAAACCAAACAGAGATGGTGAGGCAGAACTGCTGAGAACAAATCAATCTCTCAGTCTTCCATCATCTCCATGGCCCAAACCCAATTACCAAAACAGAGGACTCAGGCCATGGATGAGGCAGCAGGAAAAAGAGGCTTCCAATGGTAAGACATGAATGGTGCTTTACAGCCCAGGAAGAGGGGGTTTGGGAGGTCAGAAAACTCTGCGTGGTTCACTGTCAAAGAGGAAAACCCTTGTCCAGTTAGCTTCTAGTTGATGGTCATGGGCACCGATTTCTTTTTTTACAACATCTCCCAACCCCTCTCTTTGGCTGCAACAGCCAGGTCTGGGCCATGCTAAAGGCAGGGCCAGGACCTTCATTTTTACCTTCTACATAGCTGGCAGGAACCCAAGCACTTGAGGCATCACCCACTACCCCTCATGTGCATTAGCAGGAAGGTAGGTCAGAGTAACCAGGACTAGAATTGGCACTCTGAAATGGCATCTTCCTGTCTCGTTACATGTGTCAGGGGCAAAATCTCTCTGTAACTCTGCCTTTTAAGTAAATAAAAAGAAATTTTAAAAAAAGAAAACTAGTGAATGGAAATAGCTGATGCTGTCATCCCATATGGACACTAGTCTGTATCCGAACTGTACCATTCCACCGCTGCTAACGTGCTTGGGTGGATGGCATACTAGAAGACCTAGATAAAACTCCTTGCTTCTGCCTGGCCCAGGCCTGGCAGTTGTGGCCATCTGAGGAGTGAGCCAGCAGGTTGGAAGATCTCCTGTTTCTCCCTTTCTAACTCTGCCTTTCAAATAAATAAATGCTAAAACAAAAAGAAAAATCAATGGAAAAGGTTGGTGTGGCATAGCGGGTGAAACCATCACTTGCAATGCTGGTACCCCCTATGGGCACTGGTTTATGTCCTGACAGTTCCACTTCCCCTGCCAATGTGCCTGGAAGGATGATAGTTCAAGAACCTGGTCCCCTGTTACCCACGTGGGAGGCCAGTTTAAAACTCCCAGCTTCTGACTGGCCCACCCTGTGCTTGTGGTCATTTGGAAATTGAACCCACGGACAGAAGATTCTCTTCCACTTTCTCTGTAACTCTTTCAAATTAATACTCTTTTCAAAACATGAATGGAAGTGACAGTAAGTTGATCAATAATTGTAAAAAGGTTCAAGGTGCAAGGGGGAAAGACACGAACAGTTGGAACAGAGCATAATTAAAGTGAAATTGTTTTGTATCACACTATAAAGGGGGCAACACAACACTGTACATTTGTCAAATGTACAAAACAAAGAGTGAATTCTGTTGTCAATTTTAATACTAATGGATCTTGGGATGAGCTTTGTGATGCAGTAGCTAAGCCACCACCTGTGACACTGATGTCCCATGTCAGAGTGCCACTTCACGTCCCAGCTGTTTTGCTTCTGATACAGTTTCCTGCTAATGCATCTGAGAAGGAAGCGGGTGATGGCCCTGGTGCTTGGGCCCCTGCCACCCTTATGGGAGAACTTGGTGAATTTCCGGGCTCCTGGCTTTGTCCAGCCAGGAGTCATGACAGCCAAAGTCATGACAGCTATTTGGAGAGTGAAGCAGCTGATGGAAGATCTCTACATGTGTGTATCTGTGTGCCTTCCTTTGTCCATCATTCTTTCATATAAATAAATAAATGCATAACTTAACAAATACTAATGGATTGACTTGTGCCAAATGCATCCACTGTATGGGTCACTGCATGTGAACACGAGGACATAGATAGTATCTGAGAACTTGTACTTTCTGCTCAACTTTTGGGTAACATACTACTTCTCTGGAAAAAAAAAGTCCATCAGTTAAACATGAGTGAATCAACTTCCAATCATGAAAAATTCCAGATCACAGAGGATTTTATGGATTATTTGTCTTCAGGGCCCAGGAACTGTGACATGGGATGAAAACCAAAAGGGCAGGGATGTATTCCCTGACACCGGCTGTCACGTCAGTCTGCTGCCAGCTTCAGTCCTGGGTTGTGCCTGGGAGTTTACACGGACGCCCTCCGTGAATGTTCTTTCAGTTTCTCAGAATTGTAATTCTTTTTTCCCAGAATGACTTTCCATTTTGTCAGCTATTCTTAGCGAGAACCTAATTATGTCTAGGTATCATAATTAATCTTCCTAAGAATACAGCTATGCTGCCTTATAATTTGCTTGCCCTTTGATGATGAACGTATAAGTCTTGGATACAAAGTGCTTGTTCTAATATACTGAAAACACCACCGTAGAGGTGTGCATGTAAAACGGCAGAGTCACCTCCACCACTTCTTACAACATATTAAACTGGAGAGCAGACAGATCCTGTCTAACCTTCTACAAGTGCATGACAGGAGCATGGCATCAGGGAAGCGTCTCCTACGACTTCTGTGCTAGTTCCTCTTCCTGTGTTTCACTCTAAGCCCAAACAAGAGGGCGACTTTTCCATCCAGCATGGCTCCATGTATCAGCACTGCTGCTCACTGGCCAGGTGAATCATAAGCACATGTCTGCCAGAGAGGTGCCGACAGCACTGGACCTGACCATGGGAAATGCAGCAAACATGGGCTCGCTGAATTTACCAAAGCCACTCACTAGCCTGTGTGGCATGTCTAGCTTTTGCTCAGGAACAGTATGGTTCTGTCCTGGCTCATGTCCCGTGTTCAGTGGGCAAACATTGGAGCAGCAGCCAACACATGACTGGGTTGCCAGTATCCCACATGGGAGCACCTAGGTTTGAGAATGGCTCTAACGCTCTTCCAGCTTCCTGTTAATGTGCAATCTGGGAGGCAGCAGGTGATGGCTCATGAACCTGGGTCCCAATCACCAAGTTGGGAGATCTGGATTGAGTTACAGGCTCCTGGGCCTGCCCTACTCCGGGCAAGGCTATTGTGGCCATATGGAGAGTAAACCAGTGGACAGAGGATTTCTCTCAGGCTTTAAAATAGACAAACACACCCATATATGCCCGCAGCCCTCCCTAATACATCACTGAAAAACAAAACAAAACAAAACAAAACAAAAAAACAAAAACAAGATCCCAGGCTCAGTTCCTAAGCAACACAGAACCCCCTTTCACCCAGCAGCTGGTAGGTCATGTCACTGTTCCCATTCTGGGGGTGGGGTAGGGGTTTGGTGATTCCATCTGGGGAGATCTACTGAAAGCAACTGGGCTGTAACAGTCGGTTGTGCGAAAAATGGGTGTGCAGCAAAGACGCATGGTGCCCAGGAAGCGTTCCTGTGATCCAAAAGACTCTGACACTGACTAGTCTTCAGATCCTTAAGAACCAACCAATACCATGACCACATGCATATTCTGTAGCAAATGCAATAAACAAGGTGAGAAGCAATCTCTTTCAGTGGGTGTAAGCTGATGACTTCATGGACAGATATGGTTTTGCAAATGAATTGGAGCTTTAACTTGTGGAGAGTTAGAATGGGACCACAGGGCTGGCTGGGTGAGACCCAGGTGGGCTGGTTGTGTTCACTGCACCCCTTCCTGGACACCAGCCCTGCTGAGGTCAGCTGTGAACAGCCCTACATGCCTGGCCTCCTTCATGCTGAAGAACTCAGACACAAATAGGTTTCCTTACCAATAACTGAATGAGTAATTGAAGTCCTTCTCCCCCTTCCCCACCCCCCAAAATAAATGAAATAATCTTACAGGAGTTCTCAAGCTACCTTACCTAGAAGAAAATAGGCTAGTTCTTTCATTGTTTTTCTTAAACACAGTAAAGCTTTCGTAAAAAGCATATTCAGCCTCCGCTAATGACGGGCCAGCACACACCTCTCCTGCTCAGGCACTCACAGGTTCAAAACTGGTCACACATGATGGATCTGCCTGAACATTTCATGGCAGAGGCTATGATCTCATTGGCTCAGGGGGCTGTACTTGCAATTTTCTTTGATGTCCAATTATCAAAAAAAATATTAATTTTGGAAAAATAAAAAGCATGACTGTACATGATCCCTTCTCTGCCTCCCCCAAACTCTGCGTCCTGGTATCAGAAATGTCATGCTACAGATGAAGTTCAAGGTGTTCTGGACACCTCGCTTCCCTCACACACATCTACAGTGGGCACATGAAGCTGGCACTACCTTAAGGAAACTTCAAAAAGTTCACTTGAAAATGGAATTAAAAGATAAAGACATTTGGTGCAAAAAAAAAAATTGTTACCTATGCACAGATTTTAAACACTTGTGACTGGAAGTAAGCATATCTAATTCCATTTCTCAATGTATTTTTGTTGTTCATTTGTGTGTTCTCCACCCAATCATTTCTCCTCTTCCTCGTGGCTTCCACTATGGTCATCTCATCATCTCCCCAGGGTTACTGCTAAAGCCAAACCGACATCCACTGCTTCCCTCTGCCTGCCAGCTGTCTCCTTCCCTTCCAGCTCTCTTGAAAATGCCTGACAATAACCAGAAAGTCTTCCCCTGGGTTATGGCACCACGGGTAATAAAAAGTACAAAAAAAAAAAAAAGACCTGCTAGCCTTCCTTCTGGACTGTGACATTATTCATTTACGAGAGACCTAAATTTGAGAAAACCAATTATCTTGTGCAGACGGCCAGCCCTTTTTAAGAAATTGGTCTGCCGAGTGAAGAGCAATCTCAAGAGGGACAAGAACCAACTGGATCCTTGGATCCAAGTTAGAAATCAGAGGCCTGCTTCCAAACTGGCCTGACGTGATTTGGTCCTCTGACAAGATGGACCTAGCAGGGCTGAGCATGTGTGCCTTGCACGGGGTAGATGTCTGTCTCCGTTCACCACTTGCAACATTTCATCCCCATATTAGCAGAATTACCTGTGATTTTTACCTGGAATGGACCCAGCTTTTGCTAAAGCTGCATATTCAGGAGCTTTTGAGATGTCTACTTCATACATGTTCACCATCTGCAAGTTCCCAAATGCTACTTTTCTCCATAAATTAAGAAAGGACCTGGAATAGTAACCTCGAGACAGCATTCTTAGGTTCTCGTTTAATACAAGCTACATCATGAGTGAAGAGTGGGTCTTTGTTAAAGCAGGAGTACATGTCTTCCTTTCCTTTAGAAGCACTATCAAGGGACTGGTATTATGTGGACAGTGGGTCTCAACTGTTGCTTGCCACTAGTACCCTCTAGCAGAACTCCAGTTTGAGCTTCCGATCCAGCTTCTGACAAATGTGGCTGGGAAAGCAGAAGATGGGCCAGGCACTTGGGCCCCTGCCATCCATGTGGGAGACCCAGATGGAGTCCTAGGCTCCTGACTTTGGCCTGGCCCCAGGGCTGGCTATTGTTGTCAGTTGAGAATTGAACCAGTAGAGTGAAGAGGTCTTCCCTACTGTGTCTTCCAATCTCTGTCACATTAATCACTGAACTTAAATAAAAGCAATATCAAGTTAGATATGCAATATAAACAAATTCCATAGATATGTATAATTGTGATGTTTGAATTTAAAACTAAACATTAAAAAATATAAATCATGGTCTTACTGTTTGTGCTGAAGTTATGGTATACACTTAGGTATTTCCAGGGCCCAAACTTCCTCAGTGCCATCAGGACACAGGCTTGGACAGCTTTAACGACCAGCAAGGAAGCCAAGGTCACTCTGAGCCACAAATGAATCTTGTCAATGAGATCAAAAGTTAAACCACACTTTTTTTTTTCCAGAGAAATGCTTTCATAGAATCATAATTAATATCGTATTCTTGGCTTTTTATCACTAGGCAATAGGAGGAGCCAAGATTTAAGTGAAGAATGTTTATACAGCTTTCGTAAAATGCTGTCCACTATGTAGGTCACTGTCATGTTTATTAAGGTCTAGGTGATACATTTCTCTTGGACTTCAGTGCCAGGAAAATTTGGTCTGTGATGATAACCCGGTGTGTTTCCTTGTATCATACCACTTGAACTACATCATCTATTGTTTCTCTTTTGTTAAGGCTACCAGGAAACTTGGAGTAAAAAAATCTTCAATTTATGTGCATAATCACCTCTTTTAACCACGTGGCTTTAATGCCAGCATCAGGGATGCAAGTGTGTGTGTGACTTGTGGTAGTGTCCTTCCGATACCTTTTGTAAAGTGGCAGGATGTGCAAACAAAATAAAATACCAATTCCTGGAGCAGTCAGCTCTTGTGTATGACGTTTCCTCCACTCTAAACGCCATCCCCCTCCCGGCCCCAACAGTGTTAACCCTCGGGACAGGATGTTGTAACTTGGAGACCAGAGAGTCTATCATTTGATCTCTTTACGTGAGACTTTTTTTTTCCTGTGCACAGAACATTTTCAAGCTCAGAAAATAAGTCCTCATCTTTAAATACCTCTATTTCCTAACCTCTGATGAAAAACTTAATAAGCTTAAAAGCTACTGTCTCTGGACACACTGCTCCTAATCCGGGATTGGAATATGCCACATACTTACTATACTTTATTTTAAATTTTGCAAAATCTAGCTAAAACTTGCCTTCCTATGTTATTTATGCCTTGGTGAAAATTTTGATGTAAAAAATATTAAAAAGTTGTGTTGGTCTTGAAATAATTTTGGAGAAAAGCCTTTTTTTGAGTGAAGATCATTCTAAGGTTCAAAAGCAATGCCAAAAAGCAAGAAAAACACCTGCAAGCTACTGAATGGGACAAAATAGTACAAATAATATTTCTCTTTTAAGGCCAGTGAACAGAATATATGAAGAACTAACATTTCATAACAAAATAACTTGATTAAAAAGAGGTAAAGGGCTAAAAAAGACATTTCTGCAGAGACATAAATATCCAGTAAACACATGAAAAGACACTGAGCCTCACTAAGCTGAAGTGAAATGCAGATCAAAGCCAGTAGGAGAAACCACTTCATGTTTGTTGGATGGCTGCTATTAAAAAAAGGAAAAACCCACCAGAAAATAACATTGGCAGAGATACGGAGAAATTGGAATCTGTGCACTGTTGTTGAGAATGTAAAATGGTGCAGTTCCTCAAAAACTTAAAATAGAACCACCATATGATGTCCCAATTTCACTTCAGAATGGAAAGCAGAGTCTCGCAGAAATACCTGCACACCTCCACTGATAGCAGCATCAATCACAATGACCTGAAGGTGGGTGGAAGCAACCCAGGTGTCGGTGCACGAAGCATACAAGCATGCATGTGTGTGTGTGCACATGTGTATATGCATGTACACATCAGAATATTATTCAGCCTTAAAAAGGAAACTCAGGCACATGGTACAACCTTGAGATAAGCCTTGAGACACTATCCTAAGTAGAAGAAGCCAGCAACAAAAAGACCAATATTGTAAAGGTGCCCAGTTCGCAGAAACAGACATGGCTGCTGCCCATGGCTAGCATAAGGGAAGAAGGGGAACTTGTTCAACAGTATGGCACTTTAGTTTTGCAAAATGAAAAGCTCTGGAGGTCAGTTACACAGTGGCATGAGTGTGTGACCACTGAAAAAGAAAGGCTAACTGGGTATATTTGTTATAAATACTTCATAATTAAAATAATCTTTGAAAATCACCTGATGGATAAGTCTTTACACATTTGATCTGTGCCTCACTGTCTTTGTGTGTAAAAAGTTGGGCAATGGTCCTAGCTGTTCTGGGGCTCTGACTGATTTATATAGCACACTCAGTACTATCTTAGAGAAAGTGTGTAGCAGATAGATCAACATTCATGAGGTATTTTGGGGGAAGAAAGAAAAAAAAAGCCAAGATGGAGCTCTCAGCTGAGAATCCGTTGCATTAATCTTGGCTGTGGCATGCTCAGGGTTTGATGAGTGTTATGAAGGCAAGACACTGATGGACACTTTAAGGAAAGAAGTGAAGAAATAGGAGCACAGCCCTCACGTCTGTTCTGTTAGCTCTTAACATTAAGGCCTGGCACCAAGCCTTCAACAGAAATGTAAGCATAATGGCTAAGTGGGTAAGAGAGAGAAACAGAAGATAACCCCAAGTCTCCCAGCATGGTCCCTAGATGCATGGCCTTATCACAGTGTAGGCCCCACTACAGCTAGAAGCTTTTGACAAATTCACTGTTTGCCAATTAGGATTTTATATGACATGGGCATGGTTAAGCTCGAGATAGCAGGCTGCAATGCAAAGGGAAGATACAGTTTATCAACAGACACCAAGTTCAACACAAGGTGGATGAACTCACTGCCAAAAGTGAACTGGAGAAGAACCAACAACACAGACCAAAGGATTCTAGGGACCCATCGAGGGAAACAATGTGTGCCACTGAGGTGTGGCAGCATCCAGGGAAGGTGGCGGCCTTCCAGTGGAGCTGTCCCACGTGCCTGTTCTTGGTTAAATCCCGTGTTCCTTTTCCAAGTTAAGTGGGCCAGATCCAAATTGGTCTTTTCTCAGGGGGCAGGTGCATGTTCCTCAGCCTGCCTGGCTGATTGATGTGCATCTCCAGGACAAGCACAGAGTCAGGCAAAAAGGGCCTGCAGGTCCAGTGTGTGCTCAGAGAAGGTGCCGCTGTGTGAGCACGGTTGCCTTTGTTCAGGCAGTTCAAGTAACGAGGCCACTGACAAAGCCAGATGGAAGGGAGTCGGCAAGGAAGTGGGCAGGGGAAGTAGAGGAAGCAGGTGTGGGCCACATGCTGGAGACTTTTGACCTAGAAAGGAAGGAGGAAATTTGGACAGTCACCAGAAGGATTAGCTGGGTCAAGGGAAAAGAGGTTTTACTCAGATTTTTAAGAAAATGAGAATTGCTTCTGTTGGGAAGTAAGAAGAAAGTGGCTCAGAGAACGAGAGAAGATGAAGCAGCCTTCACAACTGAGGGAGTCAGGCCCTGGACTTAAGAAAGGAGCCAGGTCAGAACCCAACAGTTGATTGACATTACTTGAAGGACCCCAACTTTGAGAGAGACTGAGGGTGTTATGGAAGACCCAGTTTAAACACAATATTTCACATCTTAGCTTGTGCCTCCACTTCTTTACCTGCAAAAAGGGTGCAGTATTACCTGGCAAGAGTTGTTTTGGGACCAGCATCAATTTATAAAAAAGCACTCAGAACTAACTCAGAGAAGGTGTTTAGCTGATCAATGCCCATTATTGGACTTCGTATTAACTCAGAGAAGGCATTTAGTAGGTCAATGCCTACCATTGGTCTTCTGATGTAATTGAGGGCCGACAGGCAGGATGCAGTGAATCTAAATAGGTGAGGATTTACAATCAGCCCCGTGCAATCCTAAGGAATGGGAGAAAGGAAAGTCAGGACTGCTGAGCAGGACTGGGAGGATCTAACTTCAAGTCTGTGTGGTTGTGTGTCTTTCCCTTTTCCTAGGAGAAGTGGAGCAGGTGGGAGATGGCCTTGGTGCAGGGGCAGCGATTTGGGGTAAGGGGCAAGCACCAGGCTAGTCACTATGGAACTATGCACATGACACACTGGCTTATGGACAGGACAGGACAAAATGGGCCAAGTCAGGATGGAAGGAAAACATGAAAGCAATGTGAACACTGGAAATCACACATGTCTGCACTATTAGATTCTTAGGTGCTTTTGAGCTAAGTCACTGCCTACCTTCCCATGTGACAAGTTTTACAGAAATTGTCTTGACTCAAATTGGCTTCCTAGTAGAGTCTACCACTTGATTAAGTTATTGCCTAGTGAACTTTTGCTAAGAGAAGATAGACAAAGCTATTTTCAAATGGACACACAGCCTATGAGGCAAACCTGGACACAAATGTAATCATGAAGATGTTTTCTTTTGAGCAGTGCAGTAAACACCTGGATGGGCCTGGAAAGAACCATGCAACCTTCAGAACCTGACATTCTGGGTTATGAGAATCATCCTGGCAATGATGTTTTTACGCCAGCATAAATGTTATACTTCTTGTCCTTTGTTGGTGGTCCAGTAAGGGCAGAAATTAAAGCCTGGCTAAGAATCAGAAAAACTGAAGATTACCCAAGGGTACAAACACATATTCTACTGAAAATAAACTAACCAGGTGACCGGATCATAAACTGACCTCATCTCCACTCCCTGAAGCAAATGCCCACAAGACCCATTCCTTCATGACTCGCACATGTCTGTTTTATAAATACTTAGTACATTTACCAAAAATTAAGCAGAAATGGTGTAAACTCTTTAGAACTCCTCCTTCAACTTAGTTATAAAAGTCTCAAGTAAAATACCTACTTTCTATAAAAAGTGCAAATTTCCCTTATTCTGTCTAAATATGCCAAATAACAAATAATAACGGAATTTACTCTTGTACTGGGTTTGTGACACTCAACAGCGTAAACATGAACTTTCTTGAGATTAGATATATGAAACCTTTCTCTATTTCCAACTCCTATGTCCAAAGTCCATGTTTAAGAGGATTGCTTTACGAGGAATGCTCCAGTTTTAGGGATACATGTATTCTCCTAGCAAACTCATTTTACTCATCTCTCATGCCTGGGTAGAAACTGGGATTCTCTTCCTCCATTTACTGCACACCTTATTGGAGACAAAGAATCATTCAATAGTTCAGCTAGCGAATTCAACTATTTTCACTTTAAATCTCCAGTTTTTGGCTATAGCAGATATTATGCACAACAAAAGAAGGAGCACAAATGAATTTGTTCTGATTTATGTTAACCTTTCAGTTTGGGAAGAAAGACTGTGCAATGTACTGCTTTACCAAACTTAGTTAAAAACACAGTGTAAAAAAAATTGCATCAAAATAAAAGCAAACAGAAAACAAACCACAGCACCAACTGGAAGGGTCTTTGAAAGTCCACATGATCTCCTCTCATGGCCAGGCAATTCCTTCTCCTTGGGTAGAGATCTAAGACTCAGAGACCAAGGGACATGAAAAACAGCACAGCTAGCCAATAAAAAGGATTGGCAGGACCTACATTTTTCAGCCTTTAGGATAAGGACTGTTGACAGATTTTTTTTCTTGTGGCTTGATTATTTTGATTTGCCTGAAATAACAAGAGCATTTCAAGCATCTTTTATGATGTAGTTGATACCCTGCAATAAACAATCTACTAAACTCTGAACAAAAGTGTTTTAGCAGGTTTTCAGAAAAACATAATTAAACAGTTATTTCAAAACCATTAAGAAACTAATTAGGGCCCGGCGCGGTGGCGCAAGTGGTTAAGGTCCTCGCCTTGCACGCCCGGGATCCCATATGGGCGCCGGTTCTATCCCTGCAGCCCCGCTTCCCTTCCAGCTCCCTGCCTGTGGCCTGGGAAAGCAGTCGAGGACGGCCCAAAGCTTTGGGACCCTGCACCTGCGCGGGAGACCCGGAAGAGGCTCCTGGCTTCGGATTGGCATAGCATTGGCCATTGTGCTCACTTGGGGAGTGAATCATCGGATGGAAGATCTTCCTCTCTGTATATCCGCCTTTCCAATGAAAAATAATAAAATAAATCTTAAAAAAAAAAAAAGAAAGAAACTAATTAGGACAGATGCCATACTTCATCAGAACACCACTGCTTAGGTTTTTGTTTTGTTTTAAACAAAGCCTAGTGTTATCTATTTGGCTGTTAGTGTTAACAATTTATCTACAGTAGTTAGCAAGGTAAACTGCAGGCAAAAAATTTAGCACAGTTTCAGTACAAACACCTGCTTTTCCCTGAAAACACTGCAGTATTTGAAAGGCTGGATATTCTCTGCAGTTATAAAGAAGGTTCCCATTTATATAGACAGGAACAACAACAAAAAATGTATCCAGAAATCATGTGAACTGATGTGTGCTAAAGATTGGTGGGACATTTGTTGGAGAGATTCTAGATTCTGGCCTACCATTCCCACTTAATTATGTTACCTTCCAGCTTATACATTTCCTCTCTGCTATAAAAATCCATTCATAGGGCCTGGCGTGGTGGCCTGGTGGCTGGAGTCCTTGCCTTGAGCCCGCCAGGATCCCATGTGGGCACCAGTTCTGGTCCTGGCAGCTCCACTTCCCCTCCGGCTCCCTGCTTGTGGTCTGGGAAAGCAGTGGAGGATGGCCCAAGGCCTTGGGACCCTGCACCTGTGTAGGAGACCTGGAGGAAGTTCCTGGCTCCTGGCTTTGGACTGGCGCAGCACCGGCCATTGTGGTCACTCGGGGTGTGAATCAATGGATGGAAGATCTTCCTCTTTGTATATCTGACTTTGTAATAAAAATAAATCTTTTTAAAATATCCATTCATATCCACACTTCATCTTATATTCATGCTTTCTCCTTGAGTTACTGTTCTCTTTATTCAGTGTGTAATTCCCAAATTTATAGTTCCTACTTAAAAATGTCAATTTTGAGCTCTCTCTCTCTATACATATATACATGAGCTAGTTCCATTTGAATTAATACCCCTGTCATTATATTTAACCCTTTTTGGCTCACTTTAATGTGAAATAGCAGAGCTTGGAAAACATCTTATTGTAGACCACGGGACAGATTTGGTTTTCATCAAAGTTATTCTTTAGCAAGAACATTTTTAGGTGGTGTTAAAAATGTTACAGATTCATCCTCTCACAGTGCCTTCCTCCACTCATCAAATTAGTAATTAACGCCTCCAAGTTTAAAAGGAAATATCAGAAGATTGTCTAGTTCTTCCTGAATTTTTAGTTTCTCTTTCCTCATGAGACTCTCAAAAATTTTCAGCATTTGCTGTCAAACAGAGAGCAGACTTTTTTTGGCCTTGATATTCCACATACATAATAGCTTATCCAAGGATATTGAAAAAAAAAAAAACAAACATACATTCTACCAGACTAGTTTTCTGTTTAGAACCTCACATAAAAGCATCATGTGGTATAACTTGGGGGACAGAGGCAGTTTCAAAGATGGGTGCATGCACATTATGGTTAAAAGCAACAACTTGATTAGAGATCATGAGAGAAACGGAACACAGAATTGAAATCAAGTTCAGCAACAAAATCATGTTATACACTCCGGCTCGAACAACTGGAATCTTTTCTCTCCGATCCTCACCTGTTGATAGCGAGTTGCTTCGGTACTTATACTCTTGCAATTCTTGTAACACTTGGAAAATTCTCAGAGGTTTGCTGTCTGCCTGGGTATTGACGCTAAGCACATTCTGACAAACTTTCAACCCTTCCTTATCTTTGTGGTAGGTAGAGCCAGTGCTGGGACCTGGGGTGCTTGTATGCAGGGTAGCCAGACTCCCGCTGCAGCCCATGAGGAATGCAGGGCCTGTCTTCCTGGACCCTATGGTTGGCTGACAGAGGCATCAATCGAAATGGAACCAGCTCATGGTTAGACTAATTCCAGGAAATATCAAGAACTCCAGCCACATAGGGAAACCTATACAACCCAAGAAGAAGAGGGAAATTTAGGATGTCAGTGCCACTGAGGTCAGGCTTCCTTGTTGAGGCCTAAGAATCTGGGGACATCAGCCAATTACCATCTTGCGAGTATGGGAAGGTCAGTCTGAGTGTCTACCCAAGCCTAAGTTCTTTGCTGTCAAGCTGTCCACCATCAGTATCTGGCACGCACCTGCCACTTCCCTGGTGATTGATAGCTGCCGGATACCAATGACAGGCTCTCTGGGTTTGCCCCGAATCCTCAGGCCACAGAGTAGGGTCCATTATCCATGTTTTGTAGTCCGCAGTTTCAGCTGCCATCCCACAATATTAAATGAAACACTCCAGAAAGAAACATTCCTAAGTTTGCAACGGCACAATTCTAATTAGTTTAACAAGGTCTCACACCATGCTGTTCGTCCCAGGGAAGCTAACCATGCCTTGGTCCACGGAATCTACAGTATACACTGTAAGCCCTCAGTAGCATCTTGGTTGTCACACCGATTGTCACAGTATGCCTGTGCTTATGTGTGAATAACCTTTACTTCAGTTAAGGTAGGAATGAATAATAATGCTGGAAATGTGCATATGTAGAAGGAAGAGAAGCCATAACATGTACTTTCCTTAAGTGAAAAGATGGAAGTTCTTAAAAATTATGCTAAGGATGCTGAAATCAGTAACAAATCTCTTTAGGTAAGTGTAAAGAAGAAAAAAGAAATTCATGCCAGCTTTCCTTAAGTCCCTCAAGCTGCAAAAGGCATTGCCAGAGCTGACTGATGCTTAGTTAAGATGGAAAGATAAGCTATAGGGTTCAGTACTCTGGGGGGAAAGGCAGACAAGGGAGACTTAGAATTCATCTCCTGTGGATGAGAGTGGGAGCATGAGTGAGTTTTCTAGGTCCATCTGCTTCATGGGCCAAGTTTCAGCCAGTGAAAGGAGTCCTGGGAAGTTTCTCTATTCATCTATCAGTACAATCATACTACTCTTCTGACACAGCAACAGCCTTGGGAACACAAGGATGCATGCTGGCATCCCTGGTTGACTTGATTCCATCTTTAAGCTCAAATGTGGACCATCTGCACTTAAGGCAGAAAACCTGGTGGCCAGAAAAGGCTCTCCCAGATTATGGGAAAAACTTGTGCTGTGTATTATTTATAACTGCACCAAGGACTGATGCTCTTTCATGGTTCCCTATGGGTTCCCTGGAATCAACCAGCTCCAGTGAAGACATCATGCGCATCAGGAAAGAAGTAGCCCTTGACAGGCAGTCCTATGTCCAGAAAAAAAAGCCCAGCCTGAAGGGGACACTACCCTGGTGAACAGGATTTCCTCCAAGGAGGAGATGAGACATCCGGGAGAGCAGCATTTGTTCCTTACATTAGGAAGCCAAGTGGAGTGGTCTTCTGTATGACAAGCAGTGACTGTTCAGGCATAGAAGATTGAGGCTGGCAGCCTGCTGACTGCCGGCACCTCCAAAGTTGCCAGTTCTTGCTAACATGACCAGTGCCCTCTGGTTCCTTGTTTTGCTATTTACACTTCCCCAGATGTCTGATCACCTTGGGATTTATACTCCCTGGTAAAACAGTCACCCCTGGTCTATCCGTCTTACTGTCTTTTCACTGTCATCCAAATCCTCATTTTCTACCCACCACTACTGTTTTCCACTTCAAACAAAACCTCAACACATCCAACAACCTACAAATGTCTAGGTGTGCTGCTTCAACATCATTGCTACTCTGGGTACATCGGTAATCCTAATTTTAAATATGCTATCCATTTTTTCTTACTCCTGATTCTTCTGCAAAGTACATTTTACAAGGTATACTTCTACAAAATATGCAAACTTTGTAGAGATTTGCACACATCACCATCCTGCTCCACCTCCTCTGCTGGTAGTAGTGAAACAAAAGCTTCTCTTCACTTTCTCCCTGGCAGCTGCTGGCTGCTGGCAATAGTGATTACAAATATGAAGTTTCTTTGTAATGTTTTCCCGAGTCGTCAGAGCAACAGCCACTCCAAGAGGGATCTTACATGGCAAAATGAAATGAAGCAAGGGCTGCTGCGTGTCTGAGCTCAGGGACAGTACAGCAAGTCACCACAAGGGAGGCTTTTATTATTGAAGTGTCTTATAACATGTTACATGTGAAAATATCTTTACCACAGTGCTGGCATATTTCCAGAAATCAGTTTCTCTACCTTGGTTCCTAAAGCTTCAAATTTATTCCGGGGGCAAATTTTTTTTTCTACTCTACATATAATGGAAAGATCTTGGGGTATTATTTTTAAACTTGCTGTTGATTCCTAAAACAACTATCAACTTCAATATTATATGATGAACGATCCTTTTTATCATCACAAACTATAATGACAGGGGCTTGCACTGTGGTACAGTGGACTAGGCTGTTGCCTGTGATGTTGGCATGCCACATGGATTCCAGTTGCTTCACTTCCAATCCAGCTGCCTGCCCTTGGTCTCAGAAAACAGTGGAAGACGGCTCAACTGACTGGCACCTTGCACCAACGTAGGAGACCTGGAAGATACTCCTGGATCCTGGCTCAAGCCTGGCAGCAGCCTGGCTGTGGCAGCCATTTGGGTATTAAACCAGCAGATGGGAGATCTCAGTCTCTCCCTCTCTTTCACATAAAAAGTGTGGTAAGTTTGCCCTGATTATGATCTTGGGGAGAATACATATGTGCACATATATAATGTATGCACCTTTTGACTATACATTTGATAGATATTTATGTCTGTACCAACAAATGTTAACCATATACTATAAGTGCCTGAAGGTTTTTGCCTCACACTTCTGTTAGCTTTCCTTTAGTATACACACTCATTTTATTTATCCTTGAAGAAGTTATTTTCTGTTTCATTGAATCACAGGGAATATGTTGAGTTGGAATCAACAAAAATTAAGAACCATCAAACAATAAGCAATAGGAAAAATGAACCGTTTAATTGAAATAACAGGTAAAACTCTTGTACTCTATGCTGCTGCCTTGGCAGTCAGGACTGCTCATATTATAACTTCATCACGTACCACTTCAGTTCCTTTGTCAAGCAAAATTTTCTTACAGGCTGTTATGGAACTCAATTCATGGGCCATTGGTATTTCTTATGCTAGAAAACCTGATTGTAATGACACTGACCTTGATTCTAAATGAGAAATCATTCAAGTGGGATTCAGTAATGCGATTAAAAAATAATATTGCACTCCTTATTTGGTTTGTAAAATAGAGTTTTGTGTTTCTAAATGTTTTCACCAGTCTTTCAGGCACTAGGCATTTATATGGGCCTGAAATGCAAGAGCTGGGGTAGGATCCCAGGGCGTCCTGTTGTCTGCTGCTGTCCAAGCCTGGGCAATCTCTCTCAAAAGCCCGTTTTCCCATCTCTTAGCCATTGCCTGGCAAACAGCCTTTGTCTGCCATTTGCCACTTGTTCTGAGCTATTTTAATTCTGGACAAGTTGTGGTAGTAGGCTATATTTAAATTGGCCTGCACTGTGAAGAAACACGGCAAGTGCACGTGGCACCTTCTCCCCTTTTGACATAATCCAATTGTGTTTTGGCTGGGAGTCAAGCTGTGTAAGATTCTGTATCCTTTGCCCTGGCCTGACTCCTACTGCCCAGGTGTTTGCCACTCATAGGGTGAGGCAGTGGGAGTCTACCTAGAGGGTTGAGCTGATGGGGGCAGACAGCACGGCCTTTGGAGGAAACCAATCCATGGATAATGAGGACAGGAAAAGCAAAGATGTCACTGGCTCCTGACTGAGTCCTACTAGAACATCTGCAGTCAGTTTTTCAAAGATCAATTTCAGGAGAGATTTTTTTTTCCAGTTAGCTAAAATGCAGCTATTTAGAGTCTTTGGGGAAATTATGTGCATGGAGAACGCCAGCTTTCTCAAATTTGAGTCTCCAGACATAGATGTGTTCTCAGAAAGATCTAGTTCTAACCTGTCCCTCCCAGGCACACATGCACCTGCTTGCCCCATGGGGTTAGTGTTAGATAGCAGTTGTGAGCCCTTGGCTAGAGTCATGCTGGGGCTTCAGATAAGAGAGTAAGTGGCGAGGGAAAGACCCCCAATAGTTAAAAGTTAAAGAATTAAATAAAGTATAAAAACCACCTCTCTACAGAAGGGTTGCTATGGTCTTGGAAACTTTGGCAGTTCAAGCCAGCCAAAAGCCACAATCAGCACTCAAGCATGAAGAATCGGAGACTGTTAACTTTTAAGGAAATATTTTACAAGTCTAGGAGTTTTGCCCAGAGCCCTTAATGTATGGGACTGTGATCTGACAGGCTCCTTTCCCTGGCAGAGGAATGAAAAACCCAGCCTGGGTATACAGTGCAGCTGCATTCACTGAGCAGGTCCAGGAGAGTTTAATATAGAAACCAGGGCTTCTGCCTGTTCACTTCTCAGGTTATTTACTTTCACTTCTTGGCTGTGAGAATTTTCCTGCTGTCAGCCACATTTTTTTTTTAACTGAATCAACTTTACCACCCAAATAGGTGGTAAAAAGCAGACTTGGGTTTGTGTGTTTTGGGGAAAACTTAGGAGCCCCTGTTAAAAATATTACGGAAAAACAGTACAGGTACACAAACTCAATAATTCACATGAAATGCTTTTAAATGTCTCTAACACAGGAGGTGGCATTCATGGACTCTATGGGGACTACAGCTGCAGACTTAATTTAAAAATGTATTATCTGACAGAGTGACAGGAAGACAGAGGGAGAGACGGGCTAAGGGAGACATGTCCCATCCAGTTGAAGTTTGATTTCTCTTTGTATTAGCAGTGCAGAGATGTCACTTTTTTTTTAACCAGAAGGGATGTGAGTGCTACTGAATTATGTTTTTGAGTATCATAAAGACACAACTCAAAATAAATCTCATTTTCCAAATTTCAACCCATCAAATATTACCTCCCTGCACCCCCCAAAATGTCTTCTTAGGGATCCTCGAATTCCCTTAAGTAAGACATATCTACATGCTTGCTGGTATTTCTTTCCTTTTTTCCCAAGGATATTGCCCAAACTCTTTCTTCAAGGCAGCATGACAGTGACAAATGGGGGAGACACTCTCATCCTGAGGATACACCCGTACACTTAGCAAAACATCGTGCATTTACAAGTCTGGGTCAGGAACCTGTCACGGAAATGCTGCCAATGGGAGGATCATTGTGGCTGCATCACCAAAGATAATGGGAGCAGAATGTCCCCAAAGGCACTTAAAATCCTTTTAATGTAACTGCTCCAAGTCATCAGGGCTTCCTCAAAGAACAGGGATAGGAGGTGGGTTCTTCTGCATTCCTGGCTCTGAGGAAGAGGAAGGTAGGGGGAGAGAGGGAGGGAGAGTAGGAGAAAGGAGGAAAGAGGGAGGACTAGCAGTGAGTCTCAGGTAAGAACTGAGGCAGGGAGGAAAGAGACACAAGCCAATTCTGGCCTTAAATCTAAATGGGTATTACTGTTTTGAAACAAGTATTTCTAATAATCCCTAACTGTTCAGCTTTGATTATCATCCGTGCTTCCTTAACATCAGACAAAGCATGATGAACACATGCAGAGCACATGTACCCCAAGAGGAAAACAAAGAGGTTATGGGCTAATGTTTCTAGGAATGCCAGGATAAAGGAACAACAACAAAAAAAAAACTATTACAAATCTCGGAAGGTGGCCAAGACAGGAACTGACATGCAACAAACAGAACCACAGGTGGTAGAAGTCAGAACAAAAGCAGAGGGCATGGACCAAATCCCTGGATTTGGGTTTATGGAGCGGTAAATGGCTGGAAAGGTCCCTGAGAGCGACCTGCTCCTGAGCTCGTGCTGCCCTACTCAAGAGCATGCAGGTGTGAGCAGACACATGAGCTCTGCATTCCACGTCTGTTCAAACAGGCTGGACTGCACAGGAGCATGACTAGGGGCAGTGTCTGGTCTGCAATCCGTGGAGGAAGATTAGAAAATCAACACCTGGCACGCACTGACTGACACCAATGGTGATTGATAGCACCACTTGAGTGGGTATCATACAGCCAGTCTGCAGTGTTACCTAAGAACTGGACGTGGAGTAACTCCTGTAGCCTGGGGTCCCAAGTGGGTGAGTGGTGGGAGCTGGTCTCCGTGAGAGGTACAAACTGTAAGTGCGCATACACTATCTCACCCTTGCAGTGGTCTTTCTATTCTGTTCATGAATACTTAAGTTTCCACACAATTACTAAAAGGTGAATACTCTCTTCCAGATAGAATTTCTAAATCTTTTTCTTAGCTTTCCATACACTTTCACTGGGGCAGGCATAGTGGCTTAACAGGCTAATTCTCCACCTGCAAGTATTGGCATCCCATATGAGCCAGTTCAGGACCCAGCTGCTCCACTTCTGATTCAGCTCCCTGCTTGTGGCCTGCAAAAGCAGCACAGATCCCTCCACACAGGTGGAAGACCCAGAGGAAGCTCCTGGCTCCTGGCTCCAGGTCAGTTCACCTTTAGCCATTGCAGTCATTTGTGGAGTGAACCAGAAGATGGACCTCTGTCACTTCTCTCTATAAAGCTCCATTTCAAATAAAAATAAATCTTAAAAAATACATATTTTTAAAATAAAATATACACTTTTACTGTGTGACATGATTCCTCTGTAGAATTTTTTGGGGGACCATTTTCAGCCTAAATAAAAGTATAATGGACCATAGTCAAGTAAGAAGGAATTGGTAGCTATAGCTCTTCAAGTCAATTTACCCCACCACCAAGGATTCACCATGTTGCAATATCTCCCTGAGACTCTTGTAAGATTGTGAGGTGTTGCCAGGGATGCATGCCAAACCCTCCACAGAGGGCACTTCAAGCCCCCAGGGTGGCACAGGCAGCCTTCTGCCCGCCAGGACACCCGAAGCCCTCTCCTGCCTTCCCATCCTGCTCCCTGCTGTGTTTTTGCCATCTGGAGGCTCGGATTGTTCCCTGTCCACCTCCTGCCCTCGGCATGTCCTCAGGTGTCTCCGCACTTGTCATAGTTGGCACAGAAATGCCAGCTACCTCAATCCACAGCATATTATTACAAGCAAGCACAGCATAAATGTAATCCCTGGATAAGGTTAGCATAATGGAAGTTTCACATTCTCCTTGGACTGCTCTATAGAAGCAGACATGTTATGAGGATTCACAGACTTCAAAAGCAGCACACTAAAAATACCTCTTGCATCACACTGGAACACATTCAAAGTTGAGATTCTGGGTGTTTGTCTAATCCCACTTCTATGGTGGCTCAGCGCACAGATAATCAAATTAGCTCTCACCACACAGGAGCCGTAACCCACGGCTTCACCTGCGTGGTGTGAGGAGTGGCAGAACCTACTTTGCTGGCTGTGTGACACATGTCACGCTCCAACAGCAAAAAATGCAGACAAAGCTGGGCACATGATAAACAACAAACACAGAATATTTACTCAGTCAATTGACTTAAAAAAAAAAACCTCACAACATGTTTCTATATAAGTACTATATTCCCATGGAGATAACAACATGAAAAAAATCATCCCAGGGAAGTCTCTTATTTTTTATACTGCTTCAACTACAGCTAATCATTGTTGCTTTTCTTAAAATGTTTTCCCAGAGTTTAGGGTATGTACAAGAAAATCTGAATATAAAGTCCCTCTTCTGGCACAGGTGCGGTCTAATGGTGAAGACATTGCTTGCAAGGTCTCCTTTCAACATCTATGTTCAAGCCCAAGCTGCACTCTTGCGTCCAGCTTCCTATGGACCCAGACCCTGGGAGGCAGTAATGGCTCGCCTGTGTGGGCATCGGGGCTGAACTCCTGGTTTCTGGCCTGCTCTTTTGGGAATGAACCAGTGGATGGGAACTCACTGTGCAGCCTTCTGAGTCTCAAGTAAATTTTAGCAAATCTTATTTTTCCTCTAACTAAAGGCAGCAATGCATACACTTTGATACTTTTGTAAAATACAACTAGAAACTAGGGACCACACAGAACGTAAAGGATAATGAAGTATGTGTGTATGAGTTCTGTATATGGTGTAGCAGTGCACACTTCTAGATGGTCACGGTATCACACACACACACACACAGTGTGGTTATCATGTGCAAAGCTGCTGTAATTCTCAGTCACTTTTCTACTCTGAAAACACCAAGCATGGTTGTGGATAGCACCAGCTCCTATTTCAGGCTCAGTATCTGGCCAGCCATAGGATAATCCCTGCTTGGGGTCCCAGGGTCTGCTTTTCCCTCAGGAGACTGGGCACAAAGCACACGCTGCGCCCTACTCTGACCTTGTGCAGTTCTGCTGGTGTGTATCTAGCTAGTTTCTGCAGGTGCTGATCTAGAGGTCTATCAGGGAGCGGTACAATGACTACCGGCTAATCATCTACTTCCATGTGCCAGGATTCCATATCCGTGCCAGTTCCTGTGCAGGCTGCTCCACTTCCCATCCAGCTCCCTGTTTGTGGCCTGGGAAAGCAGTAGAGGGAGGTCCAAAGCCTTGGGACCCTGTACCTGTGTGAGAGACCTGGAAGAAGCTCCTGGCTTTGGATCAGCTCAGCTCTGGTCATTGTGGCTACTTTGGGAGTCAACCAGCAGACAAAAAATCTTTCTCGCTGTATCTCCTCCTTTCTATACTTGGGCTTCCAATAAAAATAAATAAATCTTAAATAAAAAATAATAAAAACCTATCAACAGGTATGGGTGTTGTGTAGCAGCAGATTATGCCACTGCCTGGGATTCCCACATCCTGTGTCACAGAGCTTGGTTCAAATCCCAGGTAACCTGTTTCCATCCAACTTCCAACTAATAATGCCTAGGAGAGAGCAAAAGATTGTCCAAGTACTTGGCACCCTGTTACCTTTGTTGGGTGTCTGAACAGAGCTCCTGGCTCCTGGTTTTGGCCTGGCCCAGCCCTGGCCATTGAGTCCCTGTGGGGAGTGCACCAATGAATGAAAGATGTTTCTTTTTCTCCCTCTTTCAAATAATTTTTTTAAAGAAAAGATGAAAAAATCTTTCATTGTGTCACTCTTTCAAATAAATAAATGTCTGGCCATAGGAATTTTTACCTGACGGTAAAGATTTGAAAATAACCTCAGCTGGATGGGAGAGTACAAGGCAACGCCAAAGACCTTCTAGAAGATTTCAGCCATCAGAAGCACAGAAGTGTGCCGTGCCCTGCACGCATCACGTGTGGTAAGGGCTGACTTCTCCGGGGCTTGGAGCCCCAGCCAGGGGGAAGCTCTGAGCGGCAGGCCTCGCACCTACCTGTGATGACTGAGTTTATGGATATGCACATTACAAAAAAATCAAGGTAAGGATTATACTATCTTTTATATTTTACACCAAAATATGCTTTTACTAGTTTCCTCATCTCAAACTTCAGATGATGGGATCAGAATAATTCTAATACCTGTGTTATAGGGAAATCTATCGTAATGTAAATATAACATAAAAGCAGATGAATGTGTGTAACTTCTGGCCAACAAACATTGGCTCCGGTAATGTCTCTCGCCCCCACTAAAGCCCAAGAACCTCACAGGTCAGGGTATGAAAAGTACTGGGAAACCAAAATGCCTTATGTTATCCTTCAACACAAACGTTCAAGGATCTTCGTACATATACTTTGCTTTCTGAGGAAATAATCATATGTGAACAGAACCAAACTTCATTTCTAAAAGTGATGAGAACATTTTTACGAGATGTGAAGTCCTACTTAGCTTTGTAAAGTTACAGGGATCAGAGAAGGGCAAGAATACCTTCTAACTGAAACTGCCTTATGATTTGAATGACAGAGAGTCCTGCCTGCTGGCTGCAATCAAATCATTGCAGTAAGCAAAACACAAAGTTTTACCAGGACACTCAGGAAACTTTGTGGGGGAATGAAATTTCAGTGACTATAGTTTTCCATAATATTCAGAAGATACATACTATGAAAAAATTATACAGATTTCAATTTTTATCCAACAAAATAGTTTTTTGTGAACTTTTTGATTCACTCATATGTATTTTATAAATGCAGATCACAAAGCCTCACATAGATGAACTGAACAGCTGAAGATTCACAGTTGATTATTTAAAATTTTACTTTTTTTTTTATCCTATTTGAAAGGTAAAGAGAAACAAGGAGAAGGCAATTTTTGCATCACTGATTCACTCCCCAAATGCTTCCAGTAGGCGGGGATAGGCCAGGCATAAATTTGAGGCTCAATTCAAGTCTCAATTTGGGTGGCAGTGCTTGAGCCATCACCTCCTGCCTCCCAGGGCACGTCTTAGCAGGAAGCTCGATCTGGAACCAGCACAGGCTCTGCCATGGGGCAGGCAACCCAAGTTGCACCTCTGTGCTAAATACCCAATCCCTCAAAGTTGATGATTTTTGCAGTTTGTAATTTTTGTAAATGCACCTCTAATGCTAGATACAGTCTTTAAATATTCTGCAACCTGGTAATTAAATCCAGAGGTATTAATCACTGCATCAACACATTTCACAAAATCTACACACTGAGAAAGACCTCAGAAGCTGTTTGGTTCCAAAGCACCCACGTTGATCAGGAAGTCGAGGCCTGGGTCCATCAAGCATAACCACCCTTGCTATACATATCTTGTGCATACCACAAATGTTTGGCTTACATGCAGAAAATACACATATCTCCAGACATCATGGCCCTAGGCAAACTCAGTTCCAGCATCCACAATGACAGCCTGGCAGGAGTCCAAACAGTGCCATGGATGCAAAGCACAGATATTCCTAATGTTCTGAGCCATAAATGGTGGAAACTGGTTGGGAAAGGGGAGGCTGGCAGCCTTGTGGGACCCTAAGAACTCATCGGGTGCAGAGATGATCTTTTAAAGTTAGTCAAGCACTGGACTACTCTTCAGAAAAGCATAGCACTGCTGTACTCACCTTGATTTCTAGTGATGAAATAGATGGAAGTGGCAGGAAAGCAGACAGGTGAACGTCAGGGAAAGCCAGGAGGACAGGAGAGACAATAAAAGTAAGGCATCTGTGGGGTCAACATGGCAGAGGGTCCCTAACCAGTACACACCCCACAGTGACACTGAGCACTAAAAAGGTACTGATGTGCTGGAGCGAAGTGAGGACTTACAATTTTACCATTTATATAACAACAGCATGACATGCATGCAGATTCACATGGCATACACATCAACACACGTTTATGGCAATGCTGCCCTGAAATGACTGTGTACATACACTGCAGAACTTTGCTAAACACTTTATGATGAAACTGACTAAGCCAGGTTCTCACCAACAACCCTGGAAAGTTACTACTCTGTTTTCCAGTGGGTAGTGGTTTGTCTAAAACACGCATTAGTGACCAGCAGAGTCAGGACTGACCTCAGACACGTGCAGTGAAAAAGTCTCTTCTCTGCGACCCCAGTCCAGCCCCTGTATTATTCTGCCAGCTGGGACTAATTAAAATGTTACGAGGAAGATCTGCCAACTGGTGACATCTGTTGGCTTATTAGACCCGTTTCTGTATCTAAACCTTCCATGTCTTAAACTTTCATATTTTTACAATCCCACCAAGAACTTTCACTGTTTTGTTCGTTCAGATAAAGACGATTGTTATTAATCTTGTGACTTAAACATCAAACACGTAATAAACTACAAATGAACTAGCAGTGCTAAATCAATTCTGTTGACTACAATCCTCCCAGGACCCAGAAGATTACCAGCAGTCACTGGGCCGTGTAAGGCTTGCCTTCACATAGTCGGAACGAAAGTCCTACTAACCACTCAATAAGCCAGTGTGGTTGAGAGAGCCGAAAATACCAAGCAGACAGTTGTGTTTACCCAATTATTTCAGTTGAACTGACCCAGCCTTAGCAGGCAACCCACTGAAATAGCCGCACCCCAGTTCGGAAGCAAGCATCTGTGGGCAACATTCTATGTGATGTCTGATAAGAACATTCTGTTTTGGGGAGAGTATGCAAAAGATGCTGCAAGTTCTGATGGCTTGGAATCCGAATACCAAGCCCTGGGATCACTGCAATGTTTCCAGATTCATTCCCATCTGTCCTGTGTGGTTAGTGGGAGCTACCCCAACCCTGACCCAACTCATTCCACAATTATCCCCTCACATGCATACTTCTGTCATCTTAGGTCATGGGGTAAATCTTCTTGGATTTCCCCCTCCCACGCCCTGCCCTTTACTTACAACCACTGGTACCACCCACTGCCAGCCCCTTCCTTCCCAGGGGAGTAGAATGGCAGCCACCTTTGACGTTGTCCCAGATGGGATGCAGGGGAAAGGCTTCCCAGAGTCCATGCTGGCTCTTAGGAACAAACCTGAGAAGCTGTCTAATTTAGATGAGGTCATGTGACCTTCCGAATGTTCCAGTCACCTTTTCTTGAAGGCTCACTAAGTGTCGGGCATCACAAGAGATGCAGCTCACACATGAATTTATGGAATCTGCTTGTTTCCCTTACGAGGAAGGCGCTAAAGGTTCCCAACCCCAGTAGCCTATTGATGACAATGCCAAGGCTAAGTAGTTACATCAGCTGCCCAAGGTGGAGCCCCGACTGACTCCAAAGCAGGTGTGCTCCTTCCACACTCCATTACCTTAAATCACAGTGCAAAACAGACCAATCCTCCTTGCATATCTACTAGATGGAAGATCCTTGACTAGTCTTCCACAAAGTTCTGCAAGCAAAATCTAAACTATTGTTAGGGCAGCTGTGCATGTTCTTCTAAAACCTATCTGCCCAGCCACATAATGTATTCCATATTCTGTTAGAATGTTTTAACTTTAAAAATTTACCCTTTGTGTACAGAATACACAGGCTGGTATATAGGTAACAACAGTCTTCTAATTTTAATGAATGGCACCTTCGTTTCTTAAAAGATCATCAAACATAATGCTTATTATTGATGACAGTGGGATAAGTCAAGGGCAACCTAAGGATCCACTACTGGGGCAGTGATAAGTAAAATGTGGTGATTGCAGACTTCACGCTACAAGGTGGCAGTCAGAACCAGTATCTTAGGTACACACGAGACTGCATATGTAAATTCTAAATCAATGTGTTGAGTGGCCAGACACACACACAAAACTAAACAGACGTAAAATGTTATAATATGATAAATTTAAATAGGGAACATGGCTAATGAGAGAAAATTTATTATATGTGCTGCCGAAGCGAGCACGATGACAGAAAACTTTAAATCACAGAAAACAACACTACACTTTCCAGTGTATACACATTCAGTGGCATACAATAAATATGAACTGAAAAGTTCAAGGGAAGGCAATGGGGTGGGAAAACAGGGATCAAGAGAGGAATCCTGCGCTGAGGGCTGCATATAGAAGGCCAGGAACTGAGAATGGTGCTAAGATCAACCTTCCACATCACAGGGTTAAGTAAAGAGAAAGGAAAGCAAGATGGACAGGCAGGTTGTACACAGCTTACAAACAGCACAAAGCACGTTTGCTGGCCCAGTGTATTACACTGCTATGAGTTTCAGAAGCTTTGTGCATGTAGATACCCAGTCCCTACCATCTGCAGCCCTGACCAGAACAGAGCCTGAATATTCACGTATCCTCACACTGGCCCTTACTGACCATACAACTGAGGACTTTAGTCCTGTTTTTAAAAAAAAAAGTGCTCTGTTTTCATAAAAATATACCCTAGCAGAACACAGAGGTGAAGGGGATGGAAAGCACAGTGGCTAGCGGCGCTGAATGGGACTGAGATCTGCTTTTTCCTCTCTCCTCCTTCCTCTGCTCCCCTGCACCCACTGACCCAAGGCATGGTGGAATTGTAGATTTCCATTCCTTAGATCCCAGCCTCTGAGAAGCCTCTGGTCCCCTTAACCTCAGGCCAGCGGCCGAGGCACTGTGGTGGCTTGGGGAAAAAGCCTTCAGGAGCCAGGGCTGGTGAATGAACTCCTAAACAAACTCTCCACTGACACATCACTAAAAATAAGTATGCTTACATGCATAACACATTTTTGGAACGGTAAGCTGAACACTCTTTTTATCCTCTCGAGAGACTTACGTTTCACTCTTCTTGGACTTTTTATACAATAACATGCAGGTGCAACCATGCTGAGCCTCATAGGTAGTTACGTTTTGATGTGATAATTGTACATCTGCCAAGAAGTTAAGGGATCGCCAAGGGAGTGGACAGGCCCTGTATATCAGCTGCAAGCCCAGATTCCGGTCAAACGCTGATAAGGCTCACTTGGGCATTGCCTTATTTAGTCAGACTGCGCTGCCGAAACACGGGCGCGCGGTGACAACTGCGCATGCTATTACAAGTCCTTCTTCCAGTCATCTGCTGACACACCAATTAGTAGAAGTGCTCCTGTTATTGAAACAGCCTACTGCCTTTTCTCCCAGCAACTTTCCTACCAAGAATGATCATAATGATTTCACAAATAAATGAATTATCACACACAGAGTTACACAAACAAAATTTTAGTTCTTACATCTCCCACCGGCAACACTGAGCAAGGATAACATTACATGCGATCGCTCTAGAGGTTTGGCTAAATTGCATACTTTTTCCCACAGACCAGTATTACTATCATTTCTAACTATTCTTTTAAAAGAAGAATTATGGCAAAGAGAAGCTGTGTACTAGAAGTCAGCCACTTGACATATGTTGACTTCTACTATAAACCAGGCCAATAATATTTATAGATCTCTTTCTTACACACACACATACACAACACTATATATACTTTAATGATTTTTTTACAGGTCTACAACATGAGTAAGTTTTGTTTACATGAAGCTATTTCAAAAAAGCTCATGGAAAATGAAATTAAAGATTTATTTCGGCTCAAAATTTTATAAATCTGTATTATTTCTCACAATAAGCAGTTTCCAAAAAATATCTGAAGATTCCACTATGCAGTGATTTTAAATATGGCACCAAGATAAACCTGTGTTTTAATTTCATTTTCCATGAACTTTTGGAAGTAGCTGTGCAGCATGAGGAAGTGTTTAATGAAATAGAAAGGAATGATCTCAGCTGCATTTGAACAACAACAACAAAAACATTGTGTACTGTGAGTTTCCCGCTATTGCCTCATTTGCAGTTTCAAGACTTGAAAGGCTTTGAAAAGACAAAATTACCTTTTTATAGGTTTAGACCCCAAACTGAGGAATAACACCTGGACGCACCTGACACGAATCTCTTAATAGCTTATTACTCCACTAGGTGTGGATTTTGGTTTCTCTGGAGAATTAACGTGTGTCATTACTCGGCTGCGCAGAACCTGCGGGGATTTCATGTAACGGACGCCATCAGCAACACGCTCCTTTTGTCCCATCCAATAGGTTCCAAGCTCTAACACATCTGGACCTGCAAAGGCTCCAGATGGCAGCTTTGGAATACAGTCTGTGATCATCTTTTGCAATAGTGTGAAAAAATACACATTTGCACATATAAAGAGCAGAAAACGATTTATAAAGACACTACTAACACTCACTCCCTTCAGGAAAAGTACTTGGTTCTCTAGTCACGAATGGGAGGGCCATCCACTACTCAGTCTATTTACCATTCTGTAACTTAGAAAATCCAAACGTCAACATGCATCATCTTCCAAGAAAAAAAAATCACAACTCCACAACTTCAAAATTAAAAAAAAAAAACACAAACACATATATGGCAAGAGCCTGACCCAATTCAAGCATAAAGTTTTTACACAACATTTGACTCCCACTGTTGGTGGGTAATGTTGAGCAGCCCTTACTGGGCACTGTAAATTCCTGTTTCTCTTGACTCACATTTTCATCTTCCCAATGCAGCCAGTCCTTCCTTTAAACACTAGTTACAGTTCATTTCTTACAACCAGACTTAAATCCTGTCGGTCATTCCATAGTTACCACAGTCAGGCTTACTCAGAGGTCCTATCTGCTCCATGACACTGAAATCCATGAAAGCAGGGATAAAATAATCCGGCTGTACAAAGTCTACTTGGCACCGTTTTTCTCCCATCCATGGTTAATGACCCTGGGTGCATATTGGTTCTTCCTCATGAGCCTCTCAGGGTCCGCCCAAGTAATAAGTGATAAATGCCACTGAAGCTGAATGAAGCTTATTGAACACACAATCATGTCCCAGGAAGGTTTTATCAGGAAAATTGAAAAAACAATCAAGGCAGATTCAAAGTGCCACCTGTCAAGACAAATGTACCTGTAAGATGCAAGCCCCGGCTGACCCGGAGCTGCTGGGAACTGACAATTCTCAAATGCTGATATCTACAACTTCAGGCAGAAAACTCAGTGGTGTCCTGGCACTCTTAACACATAACAAATGGCCCAGTAATGAAGCAATGTGGTTTAAAAAAGAGCATTTGTTCTCTGGAATGGAAAAGGAAAAGGTGTGGAGTCCCCAGAACCTAAACATTCAAGGTGTTCAAACATCACGGGCTAGGCACCAGCATTGTGGCATAGCGAGTTCAGCCACGGCCTGCAATGCCAGAATCCCACCTGAGTACCAGTGCCAGCAGCTCCTCTTCCAATCCAGCCCCTGACGATGTGCCTGGGATGGCAGCAGAGGGTGGGCCAACCTCTTGGTCCCCTGCCACAAGCAGGAGATCCATTCCCAGCTCTAGGCTCCTGACTCAGCCACTGTGACCGCTTACAGATTGTACCAGTGGATGAAGATCTCTTTCTTCCTCTGTCACTCTGTCTTTCAAATAAATCAATCTTAAATTCAAAAAAGCTTGGGCCTCTCATTTTAGAGACAAGCCAAATCCTTATCTTAAAGTCCTTGAGAGCCTTTCAAAATGAGTTTTGCAAAGGTCACTACAGTGCATTAGTTTACACACACAGTTAACAATCAGTCTAGTTTCTAAAGTCAGAAAGCAGAGACTTTTGAAGAAGGTGAAATTCCACCCAGTGAAGTCCAAATTCCCTCTGACTATACATTTCACTGAGCGCTACCTTCTGTCCTGGGTGACAGAGCTTTGTATTCGAAAGTACCAAAAACAACACACCACAAAAACCATGTTTGCCTTGGAAATTATTACCACTAAATTTGCATTTAAATTGTGTCTACAACCACAAGTTAAGCAAATTGGTAATACTGTAGCTGATAATCCCAGGTTTACAAAAAAAAAAAAAAAGCCAGAAAAACCCCGGCAACAGCTCCAACCCACCATTCTCACTGTGTGGATGACAAAACTAAGTCCAAGGAAGTCTGCTTATTGGATGTGCTCAATCTGCGAGGTGTATAATTATTCAAAAGAACTGGCTGAACTTATTTTAAGAAACAACTGCAATGATGCCTTAGTAAGTACCCAAACAGAGATCTGCACAGAATGCCACGGGTGAGGGGGGGCAGATGAAGGAAGCCAGAGAAGGGTGGCTTCTTTCCTCTCGGGGGCACAATCCTTCCCCGACCTTCTCCAGCAGATTTCAGCAGCACCAGCACCCTGGCATCCACAGTTCCTCCGTGCCTCTCTTGAAATCCCATTTCTTGGAGAAAGCATTCTGACATAGAGGCCAGGCTGTGTCAGCAATGCCATTATCCCTTATGAGTGTGGGTTCAAGTTCCCACTGCTCTGCTTCCATTCCAGCTCCCTACAAATGCACCTGGGAAAGCAACAGAAGATGACGAGGCTGGATGGTGAGACTGGATGAAGCCTGGCTCCTGGCTTCAGCCTGCCCCAGCCCTAGCCATTGCATACACTTGGGGATTAAACCAGCAGCGGAAGATTCCTTTCTCTTTCACCCTGTTTTAAATAAACAACTTCAAACAAACAACCTAAGGAGGTCTGCAATGAATATCCACAGATGACTTCAGGGTAAAAATGGGAAGCACAGAACTGGAGATGCAGGAGGTTTCAGCAAAGAGAAAGAGTCGGAAAATGGGAGAGCCAAAGGCAGGTTTTGGTGAAGACAGACTAAAGAGGAGAGAGATGGAAAGACAGGTAAAAAGCACAGATGGCCAAGGAGATGCTTTCTGGGCAAGGTAAAACCAAACCAACACGGAGCCCTTAGACCACCTCCCAAGACACGAATGCATGTGTCATCTTCAGCAATCACAAAACAAACACTGGAGCCTGACATCACCAAACTACTGATCCTAGGCTATCGTCTTCGCATATCTGAGATAAAAGCTAATATTTTAATTGTGTAGTGCTAACAGCCTCAAAATGACGCTCAATCTGTGGTCTTGTGCATGTAGGGAAGATTTTGTTTACAATTCTTGTTGGGCCAACACATTGTCACGGGTTAGAGGAAAGCTGAGCCACCTGGAGGGACAGGCAGACCCAAGAAGAGCCGACTGTGGAAAGGTGACCAGCCCAGCTTTGTGGTGTGTCATGGGGGTGCCTGGGGTTATGTCCAAAAGAGTCATTTCTGCCATGAGCCACTTCAGCTGGTAACACAGAGCTCTCAACAGGTCCAAGAGATGAATAATGCTAATTAATGTGATGATACATTAAAAATGAAGAAAAAGAAAAATCCTTGGGGCCGTTGTTGTGGGGCAGTGGATTAAGCTGCTGCCTGTGGTGCCAGCATCCCATTTTGGGGTGCAGGTTTGAGATCTGGCTGCTTTGCTGTGCATTTAGCTCCCTGTTAATGTGCGTGGGAAAGGTATGGCAGATGACCTAAATTCCTGGTCCCCTGCATGCACATAGAAAATCCAGATGGAGTCCCTGGCTCTGGCCTATTCCAGCCTTGGCTGTTGTGGCCACCTGGGGAGTTAACCAATGGGAAGAATATCGTCTTTCCCTCTATCTGTTTTTCTCTCAAGTAGAAGTTGATTAATTAATTTAGGAAATTAAAGGAAAACTTCAAATAAATTTGGTTGAAAAATACACAACAAACATAAGCCCTTATAGCCTGCTGTGACCTGGCTGTGTCCAGATCGCCCACTAGGTTGGCACTGTTTGCCTCTCCTGCCTTTCTATCCCTTCCTCCTGCTCATAACTCCCTCCCCTCTGGCTGCCTCCCCAGTCCTTTATGTTCCAGATCCAGCTTCCCATCCTTCCCTGCAATGCCTCTCCTGATGCTCGCCCAGGGATCCATCGTGATGTTCTTTCCAAAGACAGAAACAACTGATTCTACCCTGGTACTTCACCTTAAGTCTCAGTGGCTCATGACATTCCATGACTATAAAAGCTACTGCCCAAGAGCCAGGATGGCTTCCTGTTCTCTTCTGAATCCCTGAAGAGCCCATAGCATGGACTCGGGGCAAGGGATAGGTCTTGTACAAGTGGCCTGGAGAAGAATGATGTAGTGGCCTGCGTATACTGACTTCTAGCTCCCTATTTTGTTAATGTTTTTAAAAGTCTGATTACTTGGAACGTGGAGACATCTTCCAAATACAAGCCTACTCCCTAAATGATCACAACAGCCAGGGCTGAGCCAGATGGAGCCAAGAGCCAGGAACTCCATCCAGGTGTGTCTATCTCATGGCTGGCAAGGCTCCGTGTGCTGGGTCCATGTTCTGCTGCTTTCCCAGGTATATCACCAGGGAGAGGATTCAAATGGATGTTCATACGGGATACTGCTGTCACAGGCAGCAGCTTTACAAGCTGTACCATGATGATGGTCTCAGTCTCCCTATTCTTTTTTATTTTTTAAGACTTATTTGAGGAGCTAGTGTGATGTCTCAATTGCCTAATATTCTTCCTGCAAGTGCCAGCATCCAATACGGGCATTGGTTTGTGGTCTGACTGCTCTACTTCCCATCCAGCTCCCTGCTTAGTGCCTGGCTAAGTAGCAAAAATGGCCTGAAGCCTTGGGGCCCTGCACTCATGTGGGAGATTCGGAAGAAGCTCCTGGCTCCTGCCTTTGGATCAGCTCAGTTCTGGCCATTGTGGCCATTTGGGGAGTGAATCAGAAGATGGAAGATCTATTTCTTCTTCTCTCTGTAAAATCTGCCATTCCAATAAAAATAAGTAAATCTTTCATCAACAACAACAACAAACAATTTACTTGAAAGGCAGAGTTACAGAGACAGATGGGATTAGAGAACGTTTCTTTCACCTGCTGGTTTAGTTCCCAAAGGGCCACAACAGCCAGAATTGGACCAGGTTGCATCCAAGAGCCTGGAACTCCATCAGGGTCTCCTATGTGAGTGGCAGGGGCATGAGCACTTGGGCCATCTTCCACAGCTTTCCTAAGAAAGGCCTGTTTTTTTGGAGGGGTGGGAGGAAGACTGGTTTTATTGAGGAAAAGACTGGTTTCAGGACTAAAAAAAGCATACTTACCAAAGGATAAAATGAAAATGTTTTAGTAGGCTATGACTGACACTTCCCCTTGCTTTTAATTTTAAGTAATAATAAAAATCTAAGAATTTCTTTCATGACTTTGATGAAGTGAAGGTAGGAATGCAAAAATGCAGGCTATAGGTAGGCACAATTGTGCTTACAAAGGAATCTAATCAATTCCTGTTTAGCAAGGCAAGACCCAGGACAAAGACCCAGGGGTTCCCTCCAAACTTTTCCTAGAGGATGCCACGCAGTGGTGAATCAGGTCTGCAGTTTCCACAGGAAATCTGCATCCCCCAACGCCCATCTTTGCTACCATAGCTTGCAGACCTGCTGGAACTTCAGGGACTTCAACAAAGGTGCGGCACTCCCCACCGCAGGCCACCATCGTTGTTCTTCCTATTTGTGTGTTATGAATTCGGAAAGACATCCCTGGTGCTACTAGGATGCTGCAATGGCTTTGTAGAAAAGAACGTAAAATGAGGACTTGGGTGCCAAACATTTTGATACCCATGTATCACCAGGGGGTCTTCCAAAAGTTCCTGGAAACTGAGTATTAAAAACAAACAAACAACAACAAAACCTCATGGATGTCAAGACTTCTGCACCCAGTTATCTAGCTAGGAGATTTGAGGTATGCTGTATCTTTCTTAGAGATCCATGAGAGCCAATGAAGCTCCTCTTACCCAATAACTCAACACTTGACTACCTGAGATTCACCAAAGCCTTAGGTAATGTTTCGGGACACTATCATACCCTTGGACATGCCCAGCATGGTAGCGGGGTAAACGATGTCACCAAAAATATGTCCCTGCAGGAGAGCATGCACTTAACACTTGTGTAGACCTTCACCGTGCTTGGTGCTGCTCTACGCACTGAATGGCAGATCACCTGAGTACTCAGGCTAACCCTGGGGAGCTTCTACTACTTACCACCCATATTACAGACAGGAAATGAATGTGTGGAGAGGCAAAGTCAATAGCTTGCGGCCACTTAACTAAGAAGCAACAGAGCCAGGTTTCGAAGCTGTTCTGGCTTTCCAGTCTGTGATCCTACTGAGGGGCCAGCACTGTGACATGGTATGCTAACCTGCCACCCGCAATGCCAACATTCTGTTTGAGGCCCAGCTGCTGCACTTCTGATCCAGTTTAGGAAAGCAGTGGAAGACAGCCCAAATACTTGAAACCCTTGCACTTATGTGAGAGCCCCAGATGGTTCTCTCAGCTCCCGGCTTCAGGCTGGAAGAGTCCCGGCTGTTGTGGGCATTTGAGGAGTGAACCAGTAGAAGGAAGATCTCTGACTCTCCCTCTCTGTGTAGCTGTATCTTATAAAAAAAAACTTTTAAAAAATGTCTTAATTCGGTAGTTACATATTTTTGAAAAATCAAAATGAGGTTCTAAGTCTCTGCGTAAAAGGCAGGCAGGCTGCTGTGCCCACTAAGAATTGTCTCTCCTTTACTTCCCTAAAATTTACAGCAAGGCAGCCCACACGGATCCCTTCCCTGGCTTCTGGCAAGCATAACTGCCTCGGGGAGCCCCTCACTGCAGGCTCCCAAAGCCCTCCTGGAGTCCTATTCTGCTCTGTCCTTGGGGAGCAGAACAGGGTAGCCTCACCCTTCTGGGAGAGTATCCTTGAGCATGGGAGGTGGGGCTGCCACTGGAACCCAAGGGACAGAGCAGAAGCTGTGTAGGGGTGGGAAGCAGACTTCACACTGAACGCCTGCGTCCAGGGCCTGCTACCTGACTTCTCTCCATGGCTGACAAAGAGCCCCAGCTCCTGCCTTCCTGAACTTCTTGTGAGCAACTGAGCAACTGCACTTGATCACACACACACCTCTATCTAACTCACTTCCCCAGCCTCAGGCTTGAGGGCAGCACTTGAACTTGGCCCAGGAGAGTGAGAGGAGCCAAGAGTGTCTGGCTGCAAAGCATGACGCAGGGACATCAGCAGGCCTGGACGGAGCTGACCCAGCGCTCACCTGACCAATCCAAAGCTGAAGACACAAACTCTCCTGCCACCTCCCTTCTCCCCAACCTGTCTTCTTCCAGGAGCTTTTTCCTTGCCTTCCCTGGTGACATTCCTTCCTACCTGTTGCCTGATTGGTCACAGAATTGCACTGCCAGCTCTTTATGTATCCATCTTGATCACTGGGTTATGGAAAGGCCCTGGATAATAAGGACTAACACATTTCCCTGCTGGTTTCACTCTAGTTACCTAGGATACCTGATAGGGAATGTTGAAATGGTCACAAAATTTGCCCTGCCATGAAACATGGAGCATCCAGCTTTCACTTCAGATTTATGAACTCCTTTAGGTTTCAAATGGTCCTTTGAGTAATGATTAATACTTGTTTCCCATTTTGCAAACAAGAAATGACAGACATGGAGAGGTTAAGCCACGTTGGCAAGGTCAAGATTTGCATGAACTGCCTTGGCTTCAGAGGACAGTTTCTCAACCGTTAAAGACGGACACTGCTTCTCCAGGCCCTGGGATGACACGAATATGCATGACAACAGCAAATCAACAAACCAGATCTCTAAATCTCCACACTTTTGCCCATGCAAGTGCTTCTGATTGGAAAGCTTTCCTTCCCCTTCTCATCTCTGGAAACGAATGCTTGTTCACTCAAGACCCTGGCTAGGAATGCTTGCTGGGACAGATGGGCAAGCGGATGGGCGGGCGGGCGGGCAGACAGACACAGATACACACACAGACACACAGACAGGCACAGACAGACAGACACACACACACACGATGCCCTTGCTCTACCACCGCTTTCTTCACACCATAGATTATCTTTTGGCTTCCTCCTCAGATTTTTTCCCCAAGGAAAAGAGCCCTTTCCTTTTTTTTTTTTTTTAAATATTTATTTATTTACTGGAAAGGCAGATATACAGAGAGTAGAGAGACAGACAGGAAAATCTTCTGCCCGCTGATTCACTCCCCAAGCGGCTACAATGACAGGAGCTGAGCCAATCTGAAGCCAGGGGCCTCTTCTGGGTCTCCCATATGGGTGCAGGGTCCCAGGGTTTGGGCCATCCTTGACTGCTTTCCCAGGTCACAGGCAGGAAGCTGGAAAGTGGGACCTCTGGGAAGTAGGGGAAGTAGGGCCTCTTGGGGCCCGGCATCCATATGGGATCCCGACACATTCAAGATGAGGACTTCAGCTGCTAGGCCACCGCACCAGGCCCCAAGAGCTTTTTTCTTTACACTGAGTATGGAAGTAGTGAGAAACTGCTATGTTTATTTAGCACCTGTGAAATGTCACTGTTAGGGATACTTACATACATCTTATCTCATTTAATTCACCTAATATATGGAGAGATGAGGTCATTTTCTGGCTATCATATCTAAGATTTTAAAAGTCTCATAGTTAGATGACACTTGTGAATAAAATTTCCTACCTCACTGGTGTCCCCTGAGGCCCCTACAGCACAGGGTAGGGCCTCTGATCAAAGGAAGAGTGTGGCATGTTCCTCTTCAGGCCGGGGGCAGGCAGGTCACTTGCACCTTAGCCTCAAACCTGTGTAGGTAGAGAGTACTGTCTGTCCCTAGGCCACAAATCTCTCAGTGTTTCAACTGCAACTCATTCATTTGCTCATTCCATGTCACCCAGGTGCCAGGTGTGTCTCAGCTGAGCCTTCCAGGCCAACGTCACTACCTGGAGAGTAGTAACAGTTACTTCCGCTAAACACACAACCATTGCAGTGAGGAGCAAAAGCAAGCATTGAGAATATTTACGTCTTCACATCAGTGTCATTTAATAAATACAGAATTCCTAACTATGCAGTCATTAGAAGCACAAAGCAGGCTACTACAGTGTAAGAACGACCCATTCATGGTTATCACATTCTTTCCCAACACAAGTAAACACCAGAATTGGCTCTTGGTAAAAATGATTTTGGCTACCTTTAAATTTATGACTAAATTATCAATGCAATCTTAGTAACTCTACTTGGCTTTAGAGAGCATTAGTTCAGTAGTTATAATTTCAGACTTCTAAGCTATGAGGATTTAAGTGAGAATTTTATATTCTAATCAGAGATAAACAATGAACAGAGTAAAGGAGGAACAGAAGGTTAAGGGAAAAAATGCCTTAAAATATTCTGAGAAAACCCACTTAGCTACAGCCTGTTTAAGTTCGTAAAGATCTTTACACCTGTTAATGCAGGGCCTGCCAAATAAACTTTCCAAAAGTTTTTCCCCTTCATTTAATCCTGTCTCTTCCTTGCCCTTACCTTCATCAACTTTATGAAAACCTGACAAATAACAAATTGTCTTTATAGTAAACCGCGTATTTTGATCACCTAATGCAGAGTGATTAAATTAGGCTGATCTGAAGGGTGCTGCTTAGACTTCTCATTGCTCTTCCCCCAACCTACTCCATGTGTAGTGTCCTCTTGGAGGTACAACCCTGCACAACAAGGACTGGAGCATGAAATGAGCCACTGCTCAGTTTTCCCATGCTTTCTTTCAAGGTGCTAAGACAAGCACCTTGCGGGGAACGCTGAAGCATGGAGAGCTATGCTGCTGCTTAGGACACCACAACCCATACTGGAGAGCCAGTTTCAAGTCCTGACTCTACTTCCCATTCCTTTCTTAGCTAATGAGTACCCTGCAAAGCAGCAGGTGATGCCTTAAGTACTCAGGTATCTGTCACATGCAAAAGACCCAGATGGAGTTCCTTGCTCCTGGCTTTGGCCTGGTCCAACCTTGGCATTTTTGGAGTCAGGAAACAGATGATCTCCCTGCCTCTCTGTTACTCTGCCTATTGGTAAACAAAACAACAAAGAAAAACAAGCATCTTCATGAGAATCGTGTGGTCATTCTCTTGCTCCATTTAAGACAAGAATGATTAACAAAAAATGGAAACTGCCATTTCCAAGGTAAATGTTATTCCTTAACATAGATTTAGTCAAAGACCACAGGCAGCACCAGGAATTAGAGTTCTGACCACTGTATGGCTGGCTGACTAGACAGTCTGATGGCTCCTCTACTATAATTTAAATAAAGCAGATTCGCTAATTTGATTTTGTTTTAGACAATGAAATTATGCAAATAGATAAATTACATTTATAACCACAATCAAATCATATTTGGCATCTTATCTTAGTATAAAATAATTTCCTGCTTCATTATCTCTGCCTCTTCATGATTTCTCCTGCCCAGCCCCTCTAGTCACTTTCCTAACTACTGTTTATCATAAATGACAATGTGAATTTTTGATGGTTTCATTTCCAAGGGCAGCTCCTGAAAGCCTGCCTTACAAGAATCTCCAGATAACTCATCTGATTCCAGCTTGAACGTCCAAGCATGGAAAAGCGTGTGCCCACACAGTGTCTCATCGCTCCTCACGGTGCCAAGCTTGAGCTTTGTTAACTCTGCCATACCCTCAGTTTCAGTGCCCTTGTGTACCACCAGCTGGCGTGGCTTTCCCTTCAAGGGTTCAGTTCTATGTCTTTAATGCCTTCTTCCTTGTCCTGAACTTCTGCTACTTGCAGTGCACCTTGCACCCAGCAGCGAAAGCCATCCTCCTTCTGTTTTGCTCATGTTACAAACTTCCTAAAAGCTCTGAAACGGTTTCCACTTGAGTGTTTCACAATGCCCAATTGCTGCTTCTAAGGTCCTTTAATAGTCAGGCGCCCCTTATCTCATTGTCCTCCTCGCTTACCATGACTCAGCTGTCCCTGACACCACAGCAAAGCAAAACATGGTGAGTGTTAGGTCGTGTGCTCCAACAGGGTGGTGCAACATCCAGAAGGGGTTTAAGGACATTTGTGGCCACACATTTCTGAGACTTCTCACTACAGGAGAAAGCTCCAGAGTCCCAACCTGATGGTGCATAGGGTTGTACCCAGTGTCTCACTCCTATTTTTATTTTTATCAAATATATTTTTATTTTGAATTTTGAATTGTGAGGTACAATTTTGCATAGGCTGGGATTCCCCCGCAAACTCCCACCCCTGTCAGATTTTCCCCATTTTACTGCAATGGTATAGTCCTTCATAAGGAATAATTCAGTCTCTTCTTTAAGTGTACCCCGATATTGTTGGTACAATGTCAGACAGTCCAGCATCCCCTTGTCTACACATGTCCAACAGTTTTACTGGGATTCCATCTTTCATCTGGATGCAGGGGTACATGTTCTGTTATACTACCACGTCTGTATATGATAGATCCCAGTACTATTTTTTAACAAATATTTTTAACAAACCTTTGCTGCAGACAGCTTTCATATCTCAGCAATGTTAGAAGGATCACCACTGCTGTACCCCAAACGTATTGATTTTCTGGATCACATTTCTCAGTGGGAAAGCATGAGCGCACATGGAAGTTCCTGGGCTGTAAAGATACCTGTTTTGAGGTCTTATTGGCAAGTGCAGGGGAGGGGGGTGTCATTAGGGCCCATCACCTGCACAACTCCATGAGAAGGTCTGGGAAGCTGCAAGAATGTTGCCACCCACGGTTCATGAGCCTGGGTATCTTTTCTGCCTCTGAGAGCTCTTCCTCTCAGCAGGCTGTGAGTCATCAGATATGCGATTCCTCCCCCACCTGGCAACACCTCCATGTGTTTGCCTTGCCGACAAATCATGCTTCAGCTTCGCTTCAAAATGTCACTCACGGATCATATTCTTTAGGAAGCCACTCCAGACCACTAACTGCACCTGACAGCAGACATGCCATCTGTCCCAGGAATCCCTTAATGTAGGCCTCCTCTCCAATCCTAAACTCTTTATCATTACTTATCAGCACACACACACACACACACACACACACACACACACACACACTCACTTTGCACAGACACTGTTTAAGAGGCAAGGGATGCTTATTCCTTTGTTGGCTTACGCCTTCTACTATTTTTCTTGCCATATCTAAGTTCTTATTATTGGGTACCACACACTCAGGGGAGGCTCTGCTAGGGGGATGAAAATAGCAACTGTAACTTAAAGAAAACTTTTAAACAATAAAATTTCAAAAGCCAAAATTTCAGACCACACAATTAACACAGTCCTAAAGATGCTGAAGCTGTCAAATATATATCCCCTGAACATGGTCTTATCCTCTTGTTGATGAAATTCATCAGAAATGACTGCCTAGGCGATAACCAGATTTCAGGAATTCCAACGATGTGGTCAAAGTCAATCTGACCTAGCAAAACTTAAGAAGAATTTTTAACAATGTTTGTACTGTTTAGTTCATACAGTCATGAGGAAATAATAAAAGTAGAGGTAGCCAAATAAGTCACTGGAATTGGCGTATGAACAAACCTTTTTCATGCCACTAAGACTAACCAGTCTGACATTTATATACAGTGCCTAGAGATCTCTATGGCGGAGACACTTCAGGGAGCCTCATGGACAGAGCTCTGATCAGCCGACAGCTGCCTGCCTAACAGGCTTTGCATTGCTTCTTACCCAGGTCCCCTGGGTGTAAGCATCTGCATCTGTCTGTAAGCCTGGAGGGAGGTCAGGCTCACACCTCACAGGGTACTTCTCTGAGTACCCGGGAGTGCTTCCGGGCACTCCAATGGCTTTCCATGTTGACGGTCCTAATGATAATCCTTGTTCTTGACAATTTACTTGGTAGGACTTTCCCCCCTTTCAAAGAACCCATCATCTTGTGATTGAGCGCTCACCTGGAGTTGGAAAAATTTAATGTCAATCATGTTTTGCTACATTTGCTGCATAGTTTTCATAAGAAACATGGGTGGTATTGTGATGTAGAGTGGGGTTCCAAAACAAGAAGAGAATTCACCCGTAGGCTCAGGATTTTTGGTGACAAACTGGCCCAGTTTTTAATGTCCTTACCTCTGTTTTTTGATATGGGAGACAGACTGAGACACGTGATTTGTGTTATATGTTTGAAATAAGTCGCCCACAGCCCAGCACTGGATAACCCTCTCCGCTAACCTCAACAGGGCATGAGGACATCAAACATACACTCGCACTTATTCCTCTTTCCTGACCCAGTGCTTTTGGTCCAAGTTAATTTTTCCCCTAGGTCTTGCCTTTGATTAGGGGTCATTATCATCTCTGCCACAGAGCAAGTGTGTGTGCCTAGCTTCTGGTTCACTTCCTAGATGCCCCCAACGACTAGGGGACAGAAGCTATAAAATTAGTCTCGCATGTGGGTGGCAGGAATCCAACTACTCGAGCCATCACCAGTGTCTGCCTTAGCAGGAAGCTGGTATTAGCAGACAGAGCCAGGAGTCAAACAGAAGTATTCCAATGTAAAACGTAGATGCCCCAATCAGCATCTTAACCACTAAGCCAAATGCCCATGCCTATGGTTTATCACATTATACAGACATGTGTATTATTCTGATCCTTATTAAGACTTGTGGCTGTTCAATAAACAATGTCTGCTACTTGAAACAGAGCAAAATTGAAGTCTATGACTAATAATACTGCACTTCATGAGTCCAAAGAGAACACATGGGTTCAAGAAGCAAAACAAAAAATCCCTAATTCTCAAAACCCAGGGAAAAGCCAGGGTCTACCAGAGATCTGACAAGTACTGGCTTTGCAACATTTCGCCTCAATTTCCTGCCATTCAGAGGGTTGCCACGGTAACTTGACAGACCACATATGCCAAGTTCACACCACAGGTGCAAGGACCAAGTAACCATTCACATCTGTTGGCTATGTGACCAAGAGGTATCACTCAAGTTAAGGGTCCCTACACTGAAGGGGGCGGGGCGATGCACCTGTGCATAATGCACTTAACCAGCAATGCCACCAAAAAAGTGAAATAACTGCCAAATAACCAGCTCTGATATTTCTTACCAAAAGGCACTGTTGAGATCTAGCTACTATCTAAAAATTTATTGTGTAGGCTCTATGCCTAGATAATTAACTTCTCTAAACTTTCGAACAAAGCCACTCATCTTTTTCCTCTTTGGCATGACAAAATTTTATTTTTTTTAAAACAAGTCTTGTTGATAGCATTCCAATTATCTGAGAGGAAAATTACTTCTCTGTAGCAAACATGTTTGCTAGGTTTCTTCTCTGTAGAAACATGTTTGCTAGGTTTCTTTGCTTAGTCTGTGCCTGCTATGGACCATGGGCATAATCACAAATGACTAACGGGGGTCAGGCCCACGATGGGAGGCTATGGGCACTCCAGGCAGAGAGAGCTGTTGTGCAAACAGCTGCAGGAAAGCATCCGTGATGAACTCACCCAGGCTGGGTCAGGTGCCTTCTGGAGGGTGGGGGCGGGTCTCTCCAACCCACAGGCCCACAGCACCTACCAGCTGCGCAAGAGTGCCATGAAGTGACAAGGTATTTGCTTTTAAGGACAGCTTTTGTGTCTTACTCATACCTATTCCCAGGGCCTAGTGCCATGTTTGGACAGAGCTGGCACTAAATAAATGTTTGCTGAATGATGTTTCTGTAGCATAATAATTTGTGAGAGTGATATTTTATTCCAGGATGTTGTCAAGGAGGGGAGAGAACAGTCCAACAGATCTTGCTTGCTGGGTAGGTCCCTTAAGCACAAATCTTTGAAAGCACAATTTCACAAATTCAAGAATAGAAATTCTGATACCTGAATTGCATTGTCACGAGGCAACAGATTCCCAGTCATTTGATGTGAGAACTGCCTTACTTAGCTTTCTTAAGAAGAGCAGCATCTGGTATCACACAGAATTCCCTTTTCTCTGCGTGTCTCATAAATACTGTCTCCCTGGACTCAAAGTACAGTGCACATCTCCCCAATTCCTATGTCCACCTTGCGTGTTACGTTTTAAGCCAGAAAAATTCATCTTTTTCCCTCAACCTGTGGAATTCCTGTCTGGTATTTTTCTGAGATCACACGACTGTTAGGCCTCCCATCACCCAGGCCCAGAATTTAACAAGTTAACTGACTCTTCACAAGCTCACACAATGACACGTCTGATCCTATGAGTCTGTTGGGCAGGTCACCTCCACACATCCACCTCTTTGCCTGCTGCCACTGTCTAGCACAAACCCTAGCTCTGACCTAGCTTGCAGCCTGCTACCTAGCGTGTCTCCAGTTTGACTGTCTCTTACTTTATGCTCTCCACACCACCTGCAGTCACAGTGATCTTTCTAAATATGGCCTTGTCATTCTCCTGCCCAGAGCTCACTAAGAGCCTTCTCCTCTCCTTGGGATAATGCCCAAGCTTCCCCTTAGATTCAAGCCCAAAAGTCCCTGCTCATCTCTCAACACTGCTCACCCAGAACTCTTTTTCCACCCACACTGAACACTGCAGCCTACCCCAGACACATGGAGGCCATTGTGCCTTACATCCACACATCCTTTGGATCTGATGCTGGATGACCTGCAGAGCCCTCTGCAGTCTGAGGCTACATTCTGATTAAGCCTCTCCATGTGCTATCCGAGGTCATAATCAAGTGCCAAACATCAGATGAGTGACTGTTTCTTTAATCTGTCTCAACCAGACTCAAATATTTAAGGCCTGGGTATTTGTCCTAAGTTTAATTTATATGATAAGCAACTGATTAATATAACAATGATTAAAATGAGAATTTCACTAACCAAACCTTACAAAAATGGGCTAGCTATCCCATCTTTATTAGCCCATGCCTCAGTATTAATGAACCTGCTAACTCAGAGAAGGGCTAAGGAGGCCATTCTTTAAGATCATTTACCTATTTCCAAGACAACCTGACTTTCAGATCACTGGGCTGAGCAGGAGGAGCAGTGGGGAAGGTGTGACCAGGTCTGCTGGTGGGTGGGCAAGATTCTACCACAAGCCTCCTGGATTCTCTCACCCTGGAAGTGGACCCTGCTGGCCTCTGGGGGGACATCTATCTTTTCTGTGCCTTTAGCCTATTAGGTTCTTCTCAAAGCTCTCTGACAATACAAGAAGGTAAATGCATGAACTCTTGAAGATACTAATTTAAAAAGCACCAGGAGAGGGCTTTTTGGCACATTGGCTGAAGCCACTGCTTGGGATACCTGCAACTCATGCTGGAGTGCCAGTTCTGGTCCTGGTTACTCTGGTTCTGATCCAGCTTTCTGCTGATGTGTCCTGGGAGGCAGCAGATGATGACTCAAGTCTTTGGGCCAATGCCACCCCAGAAGGGAGACAAAAATGGAATTCCAGGCTTTAGCCCAGACCAGTCCTGGACTTGGGGCGGGGGGTTGGCATTTAGAAAGGAAGCCAGCAGATGGGAAATCTTTCTACCCATTGCTTTGTCTTTCAAGCAGATGAAAACAAACGAACATTTAAAAACAAAAAAAGGTCCCATACCAATATCAATGTACAAATGTAAACTAAACAGGGGCCTATCTCAACCAACAGGACCAAAATTAGGCTGATTTGGTACAGTAAAACTACTTAAAATTTCTATTTAAAAGTTTTTTTTGAAATAAAGCATAACAAAAATTATTTGTTAATCTCTATTATTTTAAACACACTCAAAAGTGAATTAATGTATTTTATTTGGCTTAAATGTTTCTTTTGGCCAACATGGAAATCCTAAGAAGATTGACTTCAAAGAGTTGAACTATTTTACAGGCAATCCTGATTCCTCACATATTAATTAAATTTCTGAGAAAGCAGCTTATTTTGAACTTAGCACATTATACAAATAAACGTGAAACACCATCTAAAATAGAAAGGCAAACTTACGAAAAGCTGATTTGATTTTATTCTCAAGAGGCTGTTGTACTAAAGCTGAATGACTTACATAAATACCTCTGGCATTTGTTGGATCCTGTTCCTAAACACAATGTTCATATTTCATCTATAATAAGAAAAGCATCTCAAAGATTTGCAAGGCACTGGTCTTGCAAGCGGCCAGTTTGGTGTCTTGAGTAAAGTGAGATTGGCAGAGTCAGCTTAATCCATAATGGAAAGTTGTGCATGGGGGCGGGGGGGGGGGTGCCTGGGCCGCCCAGCAGCTGCTCTGAGAAGGAGCCGCCGGCGCTGGGGGCCGACACCTGGAGCTCACCCCTCACTAGCCTGAAAACAGCTTCCCTGGGTCAGGGCTGGAATTCACACAGAGGAGAAAGGATCGAGCCCGAATGCAATCACACTTGTGGGGGCTTTCCAGAAAATATCCTGATGCGGTGGTTTTCATTACAAATGAAGCTAAGTTATTTCATGTCTTCATATTTATACCATCAGGAAAGTGTGAGTATTTCAGAGCTAAGTGAGATATAATCTGTTGGCATTTGCATTTTCTAAGCAAACTGGTGCCTATGATTAAAACAAGGTCAACATATGTCCTCAAAACCTGCTTATCACCTAGGCTGTTTTTTTTCTCCTCCACCCTTCACAGCCAGTCCTCACTGAACAAAGATCATCCTGTACACATTTGTACCCTACGAAGGATGTGCTCCTTCCCCTTCTCCACTGTTTAATCCAAGTACGCAGCCATGCCTAGAGGACTCAAACTGAAAACTCTTCTCAATGACCAATCACTCCAGATAATTGTAGGACTCTTTTTTTTTTATGGCTTAAGACTACTTTTCCTTCAATTTGCATTCACTTGAACCTTTTTGTTAGCCTTGGAAACAGATGCCCTCCTTACTGCCTCAGTTTCTGGATATGTCTGGATGGGGGCGGGTGCTGAAAGCAGAGTTTTTTTGGTGGGGGCGTTGGGATGGGAGGGTTGCTTCTTCTCGTTTTAAAGATCTTTAGAAACAAGATACCCAAGGTTCTGATAACACAGTATGTTTCCATGTTATGTGCAATGAGCTGTTAAACGGACAGTGATATTACCCAGAGCTGAAGGAGGATTGAACAGAAGTTTCCTTGTGTTCCCAAGTTATACCTTTTGGTATTGCTGCAGCCAGGCCCAGACCCCTTGCTTGGGGGCAGGACAGAGTCGCCCAGGAGGTAATCTTTGTGGTTTCATCCACTCTCCCTGTAATGACTGTTCTAGGACACCTTGAGTAGAAACCCCAGCAAAACACATGGAAGTCATGGCAGGCACCCTGCTTTCTTGCCCAGAGGACATAAGCATTCTTTGGTATACAGAACATTTTTTTTACACAACACAAAAATTCCAAGATACATCAGAGATGATGGTGACACACATTGACTCACCTAAACAATATGGAGTTTGAATTCTTGCTAGCCTGTGTAACAGTACCTCATCTAAGTTATAGAAAATAGAATTAAAAGTTTATTTTGATGCAAAAAAAAAAATCTGGAAACCCATGAACTCATTTTTTTCTTAAATATTTATGTTGAACAACTGCCATGGCACAGTAGGTTAAACATCCATCTGAAGTGTTGAATTCTATGTGAGTGCTGATTCAAGTCTAGCTGCTCCACTTCTGATCCAGCTTTCTGCTAATGTGTCAAGGAAAGCAGTGCAACATGGCCCAAGAGTGGGTTTTTGCACCCACACAGAAGACCTGAAAGAGACTCCTAGCTTCAGGGTGGCTCAGCTCTCACTATTGCAGCCATTTGGGCAGTGAACCAGTAGATGAAAAATTCTCATTATATCTTTGGCTTTAAATAAAAAAAAATCTTTTAAAAAAAGGATTATAGGTCAATACCACCACCTGTGCCAGCTTCCCATATGGGCACTGGTTCAAGTCTTGGTTGCGTCACTTCTCACTCAGTTCCTACGAAGGTGCCTGGGAAAGCAACGGAAGATGGCCCAAGTGCTTGGGACCCTGTACCGACTTGAGAGAACCGAAGAAGCTTCCGACTTGGGCCTGGTCCAGCCCTGACAATTGTGGTCATTGGGGAGCAAACCAGGGGATGGAAGATCTCTTTCTCTCTCGATCTATAACTGTCTTTCCAATAAATAAAATATTTAAAATAAAATATAGGTCCGTCCATTTAAAAAATTATTTGAAAAGCAGAACAACAGAGAAAGAATGCAAACATACACATACATGAAAGTTGGGGGAGGGAAAGAGGGAAGAGAGGCAGGGAGCGAGCGAGCGAATCCTTCATCTACTGGTTCACTCCCTGAATAGCCATAGCACACAACAGCTGGGACTGAGCCAGGATCTAGGAAGTCCCGCCATCTCTCCTGCTTAGGTGGTATTGACCCAATCAGGCCCATGGACAATCTGCTGCTGTCCTCCCAGGAGCAGTAGCAAGGAGCTGGATTGGAAGCTGAGTAGCTGGGACTGGAATCAGCATTCTGATTTGGGATTCTAATGTCACCAGCAGCAGCTTATTCCACTATGCCATAATGCATGCCCCTAAACCTATCTTTGAAGTCCATTTTTCTTTTTTGATCTTTTCTTTAGATCTTTGATCTACTGATTCACTCCCCCAAGTGGCTGTAACTGTGCTGAGCTGATCCAGAGCCAGGAACTTCTGGGTTTCCCATGCAAGTGCAGGGTCCCAAGACTTTGGACCATCCTCCACTGCTTGCCCAGGCCACAGGCAGGGAGCTGGATGGGAAGCAGGGCCACTGGCAGTAGGAGTAGTGCCCATATGGAATCCTTGCATGTGCAAGGCGAGGACTTTAGCCGCTAGACTACTGCACTAGGCCCTGTTTTTCTTTTTCATATGACCTTTTTAACATTATCTTTACAACAGTATCCCGGTATAGCTCTAAAATACCAGTGCTTTGCTCAATTTTTGCTTTTTTGGGCTTAAAAAGTACTACTGCTTGTTGCTAGCACACTGAGGTCACACAGACATGAGGCTGGAGATGGGTCGCCCTGATACAGATGAGCACCCTCTCTGTGGGCCAGCTTGGTCGGTCTGACTCTGCCTTCTGCTCCTCCGCCTTCCCTTCCTCACCCCCTTTTCCCCTCTCTTAGTTTGGCTTTTCCAAGCTTTCTATCAAGCTTCACTTCTGAAGATGTCACTATAGGAATACACATCTTTTGAAAGTATTTACTGCATATCACTAATTTATAAAACCTGTGATAGCCACTCTTATTCAATCTCCCAAAGAACCCTGAGCTGGAGTTACTGAGGTAACTTTTCTGAGCCCAAGTCTCTGAAGGTTTACTCAAATCTCTGCCAATGGCTCCTAAAAGGCTGGTGGAAAAGGTGACAGAGAGGAGCAGTTAGAAAGGACACGATGGCAACTATACTATAGTAATAATACAGGGGAACTCAGTGAGCTGGGGGAACTGGGGAGTGGATAAGGGAAATCCCACAATCTAGGGAAATGTATCATTAATGATAATAAAAAAGTAAATTTTTTAAAAAAGTTAATGCTTTTCTTAGCCATAAACACCAACATTTTTTGGCGATTCTCCCGAGAATTTACCTGTGCAGCAATCTCTTCATTAGAATGCCTGAAAAGGTATTAGAAGGATCTTACCATCTTGCCAAAGCACCTGTGTTACCAAAATTACCTAGAACCCCAAGCAGAATAAACGAAATCCATGGAAAGGTAATCTAAAATTGCTTTAGGTAACTGATACAACCACTAACAGGAAAAAAGAAAAAAACAGAAAAACTACTCATGTTGATTTGCAAAAGACACAATTCTTTTCTCCAACAGAACTTAAGAATTTCAAAATCCTAGTCCTTCAAGCCATCTGGCAGAGAATAAGCTGCTTCCCAAAACTGGTAGTCAGTTTAATCTGGATCCATAATGTGCAATGACTCATGTTGACTCTGGGTTTTAATTACTAATAAATGAAATACGAATAAAGTCAAATGATCTCAGGACGGTCTGTTTATCCCAGTCGGCTTTATGCATTACACTGACTGTCTTTATGGTTAAGAAAAATAACGCCCCCAAAAGGGGCAGGGAAATAAAAATGTTCAACAGAAAGCAAAGACAATCAGACATTCAGCAAACTTTGATTTTTAAGAATTCACAGCCCTCATGTTCTGACACTACATATTTGGCATTATCAAATGTGTCTGATGGGCTAAGGGCATTATGGAGAGTGCAAGCTGACTTCCTATGGTTTCCATATCAGAGAACTGCAACTATGTAACACTGAATGGGCTCAGATCTATACAGACTGAAGACAATTGTTTCACTTAATCAGAAGCTCTTAGTCTGGGCCCAAGCCTTATAAGGATGCTGAGGGAAAGGACACCTGTAACAATATATTTGCATATTTTTGCTATTTCCTCAACTATTGTCAGATTTTTAAAAAAGATTTATTTATTTGGAAAGTCAGATATACAGAGAGGAAGATCTTCCATCCGATGATTCACTCCCCAAGTGAGCACAACAGCCAATGCTATGCCTGCTATGCCGATCTGAAGCCAGGAGCCAGGGAACTTCTTCCGGGTATCCTTTCAGGTGCAGGGTCCCAAAGCTTTGGGCAGTCCTCGACTGCTTTCCCAGGCCACAAGCAGGGAGCTGGATGGGAAGTGGGGCCACAGGGGTTAGAACCCGTGCCCATATGGGATCCCGGTGCGTTCAAGGCGAGGACTTTAGCAGCTAGGCCACACCGCCAGGCCCTACTTCCTCAACTATTGTCATGGTTAGGGATGAACGTCCTACCTTAAAGCTGGTTTGAACAACCTAATTCACTCATTCATCAAATATTTACTAGAGAGCCTACCAGTGTGCCCTGATCCTGGGTATACAAAAGCCAGTAAAGGTGCCTTGAGGGTCTGGCGCTTTCCCCAGGCAACTTGGAGCCAGATACCCAACAGGACAATGGGGTGATGTTATGTAGTCTGAGGGGGCTGGAAGAGATGAGGGCAGGAGTGGAGGTGGGGACACTAACTGAAGAGACTCTACGGCTGCACCTGAGTGAGCAAGTGGTAGTCACAGGAGCTGTTCATGGAGCCAGCACAGAGCCACCACCACGCACTCGGACATGCTGCACAGAAACCTTCTTTTCCATTGAAATCAAGCTAGGTGACCAAGCTGTTCTGCGGACAAAAGGATGCCGGGGAGTAGGATGCAACTGAAGCAAGGTAGACCTTTGAAACTGCATGGGAAATGGAAATAAAGCATAAGTTTGGGGGCCAGGAGTGTGGCATACCCAGTATAAATGCTGACTGTGGTACTGGCATCCCATCTGGGTGCCACATGGTTTGATTTTTGGTTGTTCCAGTTCCCATCGAGCTCCCTGCTAATTTATCTGAAAAAAAAAAAAAGCAGAAGTGCTTGCGCCCATGCACCCACGTGAGACCCAGAGGAAGCTCCTGGCTTCAGATCAGCTCATTTCTGGTCACTGTGGCCATTTGGGGAAAGAACCAGCAGATGGACCATCTACCTCTCTCCATCACTCCCCCTTCCCAACTCTACCTTTCAAATATTTTTTTAAAGGTTTATATTCATGCAGACAACAATAACAAAATACCACCCTATGTACACGAGGGAGTTTTTAAAAAGCTCCAAGAAAATACATATTATGAAAAATCTATTCAAGGATTTCAAACTTTGCACCAAAATAAATCTTTTATGTTCACTTCCCATGAACTTTTAAAAGAGTCTTATGTATCACTTTTAAAGAACTCCCTGGGAAGCAATTTTTGAAACACCTGTAGAAAAAGTATGCATTATTTCTATAGTGAAGTCTCCCATTGGCAAACATGAATTCTCACCTCCAGTTCTGAAGTAAGAGGTGGCAAGCTCTCGCTCGCATGGCAGGTCAGCCGAGCATGAGGGACTCCACATTCCACCTGGCTGCCTCTGTCACCCAGTGCAGCCACAGCTAGGACAATAATGATACAGGTGGGGCTGGCCCTGGTCAGGGAACAGAAGAGGGCTTCCTCAGGACACTTTCTGTCTAGGTGCTTCTGTTACTGCCTCAAGGGGCACCACTCGCGCTCAGGGAGAGCTGGGCCACAAGACCACAGTCCTCGGTGACTGGCTAACTTGTCCTGATCACCAATTCTTCTTCGCCACTCCTGGGAGCCTGGCCAGCTCCGCACCAGTCCACTTTAGCAGCTTCAGGGAGGACTGTTCACTGCACCTGCCAAAGGCTACAAAACGTAAGAATTGCTGCAAACTCTCTCTTCTCACCTGGGAGTGTGCCTTTTCCCTAATACTGCTGCAAGCTGGTACAAGCAACTGGTTGTGGTGCTCAGGACTTCGGGCCAGCTCTCTCTCCCAGCCCTCTCAATGTACATCTTTCATCCTCTGTCATAACAATTTTCTTGGAAAGTTCAGCCTTCCTAGATGATCTACTCACATGACATAATGATTATCTAAGGATCATTTCTTCATTGTTTTCTCCACTAAATGTCTCACTAACATTCATCCTTAAGATAACTTTCTCAAGGAGCACAAATTTCTTTAAACATCTGCCTTAAAGAATCAGAGAAGATGAAAGTCAAGGGAGTAGAAACTATCCACATGAGAAAAGTGTCTTAAATAATGTGAGCAGTTGAAACAATGACTGGAAGCAAGAGCTAACGGAATACACCGAGAGCCCTTAAGACCCAAAAGGGAAACAAGATGATGATGGGTGTCGCTGCCTTCGATCTCTGCTGTGGACTGCCTGGGCCTGGGACTATATGCTCCCCTGGGACTCTTCCAAAGCTGGGACTGGGGGGTGGGAGCTCAGTCTTCTCTCTAAAACTGACTCTGTCTATTACATCTACATAAAGGAAGCCCTACTTACAAGCTCTACCCAGTATTCCAGGGACTCACAAGTGAGTGACTAGCCACATTAGTACCAAATGGTTAGGCAGATGCAGCAAAGACCACACAGCCTTGGCGTGAGGACTGGTTCTGCTCTTTCAGATCTGTCTCTTAGAGTGGCGTCTATACCTATGAAATAGGACGGTGGGGATTACAGAACTAGACAAGTTCGCCGGCAGGGAACAGTCTTGGTGACTGAGATGCAAGGCCGACTGGCCGAAACACTTAGGGCTGCTCTCTTGGCTCTTGGACAATTCTTAGCAGACAAGGTCTCTGAGACCCCTTCCTGTCCCTGGTGATGATTTATATCTTCAAAATCAAGACAAGAGGAAAATAACATTTTGTGAAATCTCCTAAACACAGTATTTTTTTTGGATGAGAGCCACAGGCTAAAAAAAAGAAAGTTGTGGGAGTCAGCAAAGTTGTTAGCACTCTGTGATTGCGACTCCCTAAGTGCTAACCTGCTGGCTAAACTGTCTACAAACAGCTATTACCTACTAACCACTCTGTCATGCCCACAGATTCTCTAACTGGTAAGAAGTCACCAGCGAGCTGCCTTCAGCAACAAGCTCTCTCTCTGTTCAAGGCCCATACAAACTCTTCTCTTTGATCTTGGGTCAGAGGAGGTTGGCCCTGTGCATCCTGGTTGCCCCAAGGAGACTGGCGTCTGCAGCTTCTTTCCCTCTCTGCTTCAGTGCAGACTAGGAAGATGCTACGAAGGCAGACCGGGTGCCTTGGGATTTAAAGGTAAATCCGAGAAGTGCAAGAAATGAGGGAGAAGAGTGATTACCGACATCAGGTGGACAAGCTGAGTGGCATGTGACTATTAGCTGACCCCCCGCTGCTGTTCACGGGGGGGGGGGAAGGAGTGAGCTACCAGGAGTCAGAGTTGCTAATTCACATTGTGCTGGGTGGGGCATGTATCACTTTATGTTCTTCAACTGTCAATATTTTGAGAAGTCATTAACAGCCACTACAGAGAGGGAAGTACCGATCCTCTGGTCTTACAGAATTAGGGTTCATGACAACAATAGCTACAGCTCCTTCATGGACACATTTCTTAAACTTAAATAAGAAGAGTTTGTTTTTTTTAATCAAACAATTTTGAAAAGACAACTCTAAATGCACAGCCATTATAAAGGAAATGTCAGCCCTTCAGTTTTCTCCAAAAACAAGTGCCAAAGCAACATCTCATGTATTCTTTATAGCAAAGAGTTTGGAAAACAGAGTAAGGCAAGTTGAATGCTTTTCATTTGTCCATTGTGCTACCAAAACTGTACTGTGCCAAGAGTACTTTACAGGACTCCTGCCCCCTGAGCCATTTTAAATGCAGACTACAGCACTGCTCACCTCTAGGTCTCTAGAACTTACCCATCTTGCATAACTGAAATTGTATACCTGCTGCACAGCCAGCCACTCCATCCCCCCTCCCTCTGGCCGCTGGCAACCACTGTTCCCCTCTGCTGCTCTGAGTGTGACTAGTTTAGCTATATCATATAAGGGCAGCTGTGCAGTACCCTCCTTTCTGACTGGCTTATTCACTTAGCTATTTCGACAACCTTTAATTCACTGTGCTAAGTAAAATATTTATGAAGTAATAAATTAGCTAAAAGTACTACCTTAAGTTGAACATTTCTTGACTACAATTACATAATACAGTACTCCTCAACTACATACTACTTCCCTTAAAAGGCTTTCAATAGACTATGGCAAGGACTTGGTTAAGACTTTGATGATTACACTGCAGAATTACCTTTAGGCTATGGATGCAAGATACACATAAACACGCAACATACACAAATGCCCTAATTACACTGGGGTCCAACCCCCATGACAACACCCTCTATGTATACAAATAATCCAATTTTTTTAAAAAAATGTGAAATCCCAAACACTGCTGTGCCCAAGAGGTATACTGAAGCTGCAGCATGAGCATGGATGCTCTCTGCATCAGAAGTAGCCCCCTTGTGCTTGAAGGTATCAACAATTTAAACGAATCATAAAAGTCAACAATTAGAACAGGTCATCTGCTAGAGGGTCCTGAGCAGGCTCATTTTCCACCTGCCAAGACCAAACTGCCTCCAGCATACAGCTAAATTATAAGATAGTAATAAAACAGAAGAATTCTTGAGTGTAATCAAAATCAGAGATGAGGCCCTGGCAAAGGCAATACTGCTATGTCTAAAAGCTAACTGACTGTGAAAATATCCCCAAAGATTAGATGTGCCAAGCATCTATAAGCAACTTGAAAAGCAAGATCTAACACCTGGTTATCAGAGAAAATGATCGTGTATATTAAACCATGCTTAAGATCGGAGAAACCCTTCAGGAAAGTGTGTGCTCATTAACTAGAAACATTAGAGAAGGATTCATTTGGGATAAAGACAAAAATCTTGAAGACTTTTTATACCCAAAAGATAATTTAAAAAAAATACAACCTCTTTCATTTTCCAATTGGTGTTTGGGACACTACAAAAGAAATAGTAGTCCTGAAAAAGACACAGTAAGAAAGGAGTTCTAAAATACAAATTCAATTTTGGGACACTCAAAAATCCAAATGTCAGAAATTTCATATGGTTCAACAAGAAAAAGGACGGACAGTGGTCTTTAATCCAAGGCCAAGAACAAAATCCCGGAGACACAATACTATTTATCTGCCTTCAAACAGGAAGTGTAGTTTTTTGGAAGAGCTTTCTTGAAGCAGAACCAGAATTCTTAATATTTTATGCCAAGTTTGTTACTCCAAACACAGAGCTAACACGCTTGAGAATAAAAATTCCCAGTTACAACAGTTTTTTTGTTTAACATCTGACATCCAGCTCTGAAAAAATTCTATTCCCAATAAGGTGTGTCTGTCTCCACTCCTGGATCTGTACACCCAACCATTAATGGGAAAATCTGAAGTAGATAGTCCTTCCATACCCACACACACCCCACCTATCACTCTGCAATTCACCTGCCTTCTCCTTCTCACTCCAGCGGGTCCTGAATGCTCCACTTTCTTCCAACCTTGGCACAGTCAGAGGCCCATCTGTCCATGTCAGATTCCCCCCACCCCTTTCCTTTTAATACACCAATGATCTAATCTTCCCAGCCCCGAATGCAGCCGTTCTCATATGCCTTAGTCTCTCTGCCTTCTCCACATAGACCAGCTCTGCTGCTTCACACATGGGCTGAATCCTGCATGTAACCTTCCAGTTCGGTCCTATCGTGGGATCAGTGGCTTCTTCAAAACCCATTTCCCTCTAAGGTTCCAACAAACAAAATCTGAATTTTATAAATTATCATTTTATAGGGAGGATTATGCACACCTCTAACTTCTGTATTAGAATAGAGGCACCCATTTTTTTCTGGCACACCAGATACAAGTTTCTTGGGACAGTATTCCAGATGTTCTTAACTTCCCAGATGCAGGAATAGGGACATGGGATCTCAGTGAACCCATCATTCAGGCTAGTATCTTAGGACAGGAAGAAAAAGTCACTAGAACATCATTTGTTGACAAATTTCAGATCCACGCCAAGTACATCTCTGACTTTCATCCCTCGGGGCTAAACCAGTTTGTATCTTTCATGGTTTTTTAAAGAAGGTTGGGAGGACCAGGCATATAACCCATACAGCAGGCAAACTGACATCGTATTTGCTACTCCACGGAACAACCTGACCAAATCAGCCACCCTCTGTGTTTACCTACCTTGAATTTGCGATTTCTACCTTGGTTCTCGCCATGGCGGCTGCCCTTTGCGCGCCTTCGATCGCTCTGTCCACCTTCTCCCTAGTTTTTGTATTTCTTATGGGTATAAGCTGCTTCCTTATTCCACGAACCAGAATATTATTTTTGTATTTCCCCTCTTCTTTGGAGCCGTCGGGAAACACAGTGCAGCCATAGCCGTGCCTTTTGTTGTTAGCCCACTCGCCTTCGTACTTCATGCCGTTGGAGCGTTCGCTGATGCCGAAACCATTGCGCTTGTCATTCTTCCACTCGCCCATGTAGGTTTCCGTGGTGGTGGCGTCCACGTGGTCTTCCACAGGGCAAAAATCACAATCGACGTCACCGAAGCTGATGGTGGAATTGGCGTCGCTGGAGCTGATCCTGCTCATGGCCGCGTCACTGCGGACGGAGCTGCGCTTGCTGGAGATGGAAGACTTGGACTCAGACTTGCGAAGCTTCATGCTTCCCAGGAGCGAGCCCCGGCGGAAGAGGCCGCCCTTCTTCTTGCCTGCGAGCTCGGCGTCCGCATGGAAGTTGAGCACAAAGCCACCGCGAGTGCCGGTCGGGGTATCGGCCGCGGCCGCAGCGTCGTGAAGGATGCTGCCGTTGCTCTGCTCGCTGCGCAGCGAGGCCAGCGAGGTGCGCAGTGGAGAGCGGATCACCGTGGCCATGCCGTAGGGCACGCTCTGGCGCACGCCATAGCCATGCCGCATGCCGCCGGCCCACTGGCCCTGGTAGGTACCTTGGAGAGGGAGACAAGGAGAGATCATGAGAGCGCAAAATATGAGTGGCAGGGGCCGCAGAGGAGCCAAGGATCGTCTACCAGCACCCAGGGTACCAGAAAGTTAGATCCAGGATCAAATCCACTCTTTCCTCACTCCACTCCCTTCCCCTAAATCCAATCTATTACATCCTATAATTCTGTCACTAAGACCTTATTGTAATTGAACTCGTGTAGGAGTCTGCAATGATATAATCCATTTTACCTTTCATTTAAAGAGGTGTTTAGAGGAAAAACACTACTTTTTAACAACAACAACAAAAAGAATGTCCTTTAGGCAACACTCCAGAAATTTCATCTTCTGCATTCTATTTCTGAATCTAATTTGGAAGAAAAATAACAAAAACAAAGATGAGTTTTAGGTCTGTCAGTATTTACATTCCAATAAGCACAAAGGTTTCAGATCAGCTACCTGGAGAGCTGGGATGGGAACTGCTTTGTTCCGCACCTTTTCTTTAAGGTAGGACAACTATTTACTGTCTACTGTTATTTAGATTTGAATGAACTTTACTGAGAGTGACTTGACAAACGCAATATACATCCTTATACAAACATCAGCAACTGAACGTCTGTGCTTCTCAGTGGAAAGGGCAAGCTTGGTGCCAAGTCACTTGTGAAATGTCTGCTTCTCCCTGGACACTTCTCTGGAAATGCCCTGCCTCTTCCATTGGGTTGTCCCTCAGATCAGCTCAGACCAGCAGCACCCTCAAGGCAGGAAGTACCCTTAAAAGAGCACTCAACTCCCATAGATGTGGCTCACAGGTCCTGGAACTCAAAAGGAGCATGCTCTTTGCCTTAGGAAAGGTGTTGGGACCAGAAGAAACCCTCTGCTCTGTCCTGACCTTCACCTCAGAGCAAGTATGCACTTGGCAATGCCCATTAGAACCTTGTTCACACCAGATCACTCTTCAATAAATACTATACTTTTTAGGGATAGAATAATTTTTAAAGAGAGCTTCTGCAAAATATAGATTTAAAATACAACATGGTATGGAGGATACCAACATTAAATTAGCAAATTTAGGATTTGTCTTCAAACTAAGGCCATTTCCTTTAATTCAAAGAAAATGTTAAATAATATCTTCCAAAGGAAGCTATCTGGAAATTTTTAAATGTAATTGTTCCTGTGTTATCCATAACAACCTCCACTATCACTGGTAATAAATTATGTTCGATCTTGACTTCTGACTGTATAGACTTAACACTTGGGTTTTACAGTACCACTCACAAGCTTTCATTGTGTAGCACAGTTTTTAAACCATTGACAATGCTAGTGGTCTCTCATCACTGTGTAAACAAGTGTTGGCTATTTTATTGCTGCTTAGAACTAGAATAGCTCCTAAAAGTTTTGACCAAATTCAAGATTACTGGCTGTTCATTCTAACATATTTATATCATATAGTTAGCACTATGGTGCAATGACACACTAGATGGATCAGGTACTGTGAATAATATATTCTGGGTGGATGTGATGTCTTCACCCAACACATGTAAAGGAGCAGGGTGGGCCGTGCTTTTCTCAAAAGGATACCCCCAAAAGATGAGATGGTCACTAAACCATTTCATGGCAAGACACTCCCTACAGAATAGTGGCCTTCTCCAAAACCCTGCCGCCTCACCAGGAAAGTGAACCGAACTAATGGAAATTTCAACTTGGACTTTTCCTTTGCCTATTTAGGTGAAATTTTAAGTTCTATGATACAAGTTATCCAACCTGACTTTTCTATACTGAAAATCTCCTTGTTTTTATTATTTTTGGTTAAATTCATTTTACAAGCATATCCTTCTAACGCTTCTACATAATGAAAGTTTTGCTAGAGCATTTTCCAAAAATGCTGCCAACAGGCAAATTCTTAAGCTCATCCTTGCCTTCTTGGTGAATGGGAACATCTAACACCCTCCAAAAGAAAGTCTTTAGAATTTCCAAAAAAGTCAAGCGATTGCAAGTCCAGAAATTTACATTTATGTGGAGCTGCCAAACAGGGATGTGGCAGGTGAGGTGGGGAAGGAAACACCACCTTCTCCCAATTGCTAGAAACTAATTTACAGTCAAAACTGTTAGTAGTTCATCTAAAATTTAAAACAAGTCTAGTGAATGAATCTAGAAAAAAAAAAGGACCATTTCCTTAAGAAGCAGGTGGGTTCCAATTTCGCCCTGCTGTTCTACTTCTAATCCTTTCCTCTTGATTCCTAAAATATAAATGCATATTTCACAAGTATAAAAATTCTTACAGGTTTGTTTTAAATTGTGTTCCTCTGGGAGCTGATTCTTTTGGATGCAGCCATTTTAACTATACCATCTTGCAGTGGAAGATACCAGCTCAGAATGAATTTCAGCTGAATATGAACTGTTCTGTGCCGAGGTACATTTATACGCTATGAATGGATATGTGCAAGTAGACATACACTTAAGATAAAAGTTGAAATAATGGGCATTTCTTGGTGGTCTCAGTTGTTTCATGACAGGTGAAAAAGAATTACAGATTGGAATTTGCATAAGAAATCCCAGGCACCTGGCCATGTAGTTCATGAATATGGTACTTAGTATTCAAGGGGTTTCTATGTCAACAACATTCCACACATAAGTCACTAATAACTTAAAGGGATACTTCTCACCTGGAATTTTTCATTCCTTTTTCAGTTCAATGTAACCACAAAACACATGCATCCGATTTTTAAATCTGACAGTGTACAGGAATGGATAGGTAAAAACAAGCTCACTTTTAGTAATAAAGTGGTATTCCAATCTAAGTCAAAACCTTTAAATGGCATTAATGTGCAGCTACTGCTTTTTATTGCAACCCTCATTATGAACAGGTTTTTCTAATGAAATGAACAGAGCAACAAGTCCACTAGCACTGAAGACACTCAACAGTGAATTTTAAATTTTTTTTTCTTCCTAATTATAGCATGGTGAGTTTTTGTGGATTTATTTTGATAGAAAAAGAAAACTACAGCATTATGATGATACCAAATTTTTGGTTTCTTCTTTTAAAGAAAAAAATTAGAGTTAGTTTTAAAGCAAATTATTAATGAAGTTATCTTGGAGGTTTATTAGGGCTTCAGCAACAGTCTTTACTGTAATATTTTTTGATTACTATGTATAAAACAGATCCTAAACCAAGAGATTTTAATGAGTAGTAGGTTTTAAAAGTGACTATTTTTAACCTTCCAATACCTCAGTAAGAGAAGTATCTTCAGCCTTTTTAAAAGGTTACAAAATGCACAATTTAAAAAAAAGCCCACATTTTGCATTTCACTTTGAGCATGGGATTTTGTCTATGGTTAAGCCAGGGCCCCCAGTAAAATCCAGCCACATATTTACAGGGCTGTCAACCAAAGTACTTTAAATGTCTTTTCAGACAATTTAAGGCCCCTGATTAAACTATTGTGGAACCCAGGACTCATACAGCCCAATGAAAAGTATTAGAGAAAGTTTCTCCCCCCTTTTAATCCATGAGAACCATATTCTTTATACTGCAGGATGAAAAGATGTCCTTTTTAGCAAATCCTACCATTCTGCTGTTTTGCATTTGAAACACGGCCCAAGTGTTCTGAGTAAGTGAAGTGTACAAATTGTATAAGCTTTTATATAAGCAATGGCATAACTGGGGCTTCAGTGGGCTGGAGCAACTTTTAATTGGATTGCTTTAATATCCTGAGTGGCTTAATTCCAAAGGGGGACATCACCTCCTACAATCCTTTCAATTAAATAAGACTACGTTTATCAGAAAATGTGTTTCCCCGAAGCTCAGGCTGCGCGTGTTCCCCAGCCTTATACACAAGGAAATGCATCAGGTTTGGAACACCTGTTTCAACAACGTACACATGCTCTAATTTCAAAAGGAAACTCCTGTCCCAGGACAAACACTGTCTTTGGCGAATATAGAGACAAGATGCTCTTTGTTCACCTGAACGCAGCTCTTACTGATTAGCCCTGACCTTCCCAGTACGGCAGGTGCTAGAGGGAACACAACTTTCACTTGTGATGCTGTAAACGTGGCTGCGCTAACAGGTTTCTCTGGTAGTTTGTATAGTAGTCCTCAAAACACCAGAATGCTCGGAAACCTGCTGTTTCAAGAACCGAATGAAAACCAGGGGAAAACTTTACATCTCTGCCTCCACATCTGTGTCAGGTGGCCTCTTTGAATCCCAACAACAGGGACGTTTCCAAACTCATCCCGAATAAGGTCCAATTCCCCCAACATCTTAGTTATGGATTTCTGGCTTCTATCTTTAGGCTACTAGAGGACCAAGAGCGAAATACGACTCCACGTGAAACCAATCCGGAGAGCGGTCAGCACGGACCGCCAGCCACACCAGCCTCAGCGCGCTCGCGCTAACTCCACGGGAGTGGCGATTTCAAACCCGGCCGGGAGAGGGAGGGATCCGGAACATACTGTGACGGGACTCAAGTGACAGCGTCCGCGCTCCAGCCCAACCCTCCCGGGGGCAGTGCAGCCCTGGCGCCGGCCAGGTATATTCACGCCTCGCTCCCCTCGGAGTGGACACCGAGCCCGCACCAAGAAACCGGTCATCCCAAAGCCTTGCGCCCTGGTCCTGCGCCCCAGCGCAGCCTTCCGCGGCAGGGAGGCAAGGCAGGAAGGTGGGCACCTGTCTCCAGGTGTTTTGGCGGGTTTCCCGGACACGTGCGCCGCACGTCCACCCCGCTTCCCCGCACCCTGGGGCAAAACCCGCCGCGCCGAGCCGCCGGCGACGCTGCTCACCTCCGTCCCCGTAGGTCTCCACGCCGTACCCGTCCTGCAGCCCGTTACTCCAGGTACCCTCGTAGCGGGCGGGGGTGCATAGGCTCTGCCGGACCCCGTAGCGCCCCTTGAAACCATGTGACCACTCCCCCCGGTACATCCACTTGCCCTTCGTCTCCACCCCCAGCCCGTGCCGTTTGCCCTGCGCCCAGTAGCCCTGGTAGGTGTTGCCGCTGGGCCAGGTGTAGCCTCCGACCACCTCGAAGCCGTGCGACCAGGAGCCCGAGTACTCGCCCTGGCCCTTGGGCCCCGTGCAGATGCCATGCCCGTGCGCCTTGCCCTCCTCCCAGCCGCCGCAGTAGGTGCCGCCATCGTCGAAGTCGAACCTTCCGCCCGTCATTCGGGGGGCAGCCCCGGCGCGCTCCCCGCGGGGGCACGGACGCGGGCAGAGCTGGGCACGGCAGGGTGTAGTTCGGGGGTGGGGGCCCGGCGGGCGAGCTCACGACAGCGCCCCGGGCAGCTCGTGCCGCCGCTCGGCTCCAGTCCGACGCCGCCCCCGTCCTCCCCTCCTCTGCCGCCGCCGCCACCACCACCACCACCACCGCCTCCGCCTCCGCCGCCTTCCTCCTCGTCCTCCTCCTCCTCCTCCTTTGCCGCTACAGCCGCCCCGGCCAGCGCCGCGCGCGAGAGGACAGCCCAGGCTCCCGAGCGGACCTTCAGCTGCTCCCGCCCGCCCACGTGAGCCGGGCGCCGCCCCGCGCCCGCCCCTCGTCCCCTCCCCGGGCGCCGAGGCCCGGCCCCGCGCCGCGCTCCCGCCCCACCGGGCCCTGCTCCCCACCACCGGGCCCTGCTCCCCCCGAGCGCCGGGAGCCGCCGCTTCCCCGGCGGGCGAGCGCGGGGACCCGGTGGCGCGTGTGTGTGCGCGCAGTGGGCTGCCGGGGAAAGCCGCGTGTACCAGGGCAGGCGCGGCTGCTTGTGTAGGGGCAGCCAGCGCGGGTGCCCGAGCCTCCGGTGTTTGTGTTTTGGAGTTTTTCGATGTGGTTAAGCTCCTGTAAGTGCGGCCACGTGTGTGTGTTGAGGGAAGACTCTTTATATGCGTGTTTTGTCTGCATGGGGTTTGTAGTTGCATTTCTTTTCGACATTCCAACTTGTGTACTCTTGCATTTGTCATGCTCAGCTGTCATCATGAATTAATGTCCCCCAGATATATGCATGCATGTGATACAAATCGGCGGCGGCCTAGCTATAATTGTGCAGAATGTTCTCTTACACCCACCCATTTCGAAGCACATGTGTTTGCATTTATTTAATGAAGCTACTGGGGGAGAGCCATGCAACTTGAAAAAACCCAGAATAATTTTTTTTTCTTTTTGTTATAACGAAGATGCTTTTATATCACAGCCTGCTGCTTCTAGTGCCTAGTTTGTTCTTAACTTTAGCAGCTCTTCAACCTGGAGCTGTGTACCCAACAGAGGACTCAGACTGTGTATATCTAGAAGTGTCTGGAATGTACACCTGGTACCGCTCCTCTGGAATCCAGAAAGTAAATAGAAGTTTTCAAGGAGGGCTATGGCAAGTAAAGCACTCTTCTAAACTTACAAAGAGGCTGTGACCTACAAAACCGCTGGCAGCTGTCGGCCGATCTACTTTCTACTCCGTTGAAAGCACTTTAGACAACTCTTCTAAACTTTTAAGCCTCTCTTTTAGTGTCTTCCCAATGGGAATGACAAGATTTGCCTTCTCTCTTCTATGTTAGGTAATGACTGAGTGTGGTGTAGGAGCAGTGCCAAACCAGAAAATTAAGAGATCTGGGGAGGCAGCAAGTTGAATCACTCCATTTTTCTCGCAATGAGAGCAGGCGTTGGGCTCACCTTTACCCTCCCAACACCCACTGGAGACACTTCTCCCAGGTGCCCAACCATGGTCTCGGGTTGGTTCAGCAGCACTGCTCTGTGGGTTACTCCTGAGGCTGAGATGGCTTTGGATGAGTGGACAAGCACCAGGGGCTGCCAGAACTCCTCTCACTAGGTATTTGATAACCAGATAAAAATATAAGGACAGATGTCAGGAAGGCAGCAGGGAAAATGTAGGCTAAACTGTCCAGAAAAGGAACTGAAATTAACCTTGATTGTGTCTGTCTCTCAGGACTGGAGCTGGCCCTTTCAGCATATCTGGCTGCATGACTTAGAGGAACATCTTCTTTTACGCAGAACCGAATCACCAAAGAGGGTTAAGCCCCTCATGCATGGCACTGGCTGCAGTCGCCAGGAATAGTGTGTAGCCTAGTGGCCTGAATGTTTATGCATCCCGCTCAGCATCTTGTCCTGGCTGGGGATTGATTTAGGCCACTGGGAAGGTGAGGGCCCAGGGCTCTGCAGCTGAGCCATCTTTCTGTTTCTCTGTTATGGGATCTATGAATCAGGAGCTAGCAGAGATCGACACAGTCACATCTATTTTGAGGTTCTATTTGATACAAAAGACAGTGTGCTTGCCCAAGCCAACTATGTTTTTTTCTCTTTTGAAACTCAATTTACAGAACATTCTTTGTTTTTCTGCTTTGCTTTTTAGTACCCACCCATATGTATCAGGACTCTTACGCCATATTCTGTAAGAGCTAGTTTAAAAAAAAAAAAACTTAATAATTACTTTTCCTAATAAATTCCCATGCAATTGGGAGAGTTTCTGGAATATACGATGTCTGCTCCATTTATCGTGGATGGGGCAAAGATTAGTGATACCCACACATCTACATGGAATAGGCAGATTTGGTTAGGCCAAGAAAACGAGAAATTTATTTCTTAACCTTTTCCTCTGGTATTCCTGATAGATTTCTTCCTGAGAAGGAAACTTAATTAAAAGTGAAAAATCTTCCGCTGGGTCTCCATTTATTACATTTCAACTAATAATAATCCTAACCCAATTCCACCATTGACTGTCTTCATGCAAGTAAGTTCCTATTAGATTCTTTGCTATCTGTCTAAACAGTCTTTTGGCAAAGTAACCATCTGAGCCACACTTCCAGTCACCTGCTGGCATCACAGTGACGTTTCTCCTGAAGGCTTAGAGTAAGTCTTCAGGTTTGTTGATACTGGCTGGAGAAGACAGAATTGATAAGAGGAAGAGGTGCTGAGAATAATAACATAGCTGACAGTAGACAGTGGAATATGTTGCCATTTAATAGTCAGGGTTAGTAATGTCCTTATTTTCCCTCTCTGAACCTTTGCCCTGGATAAGGGGGAGTTGAATTTAGCTTTAAGAAGGGATTAGTAAGGAGAGAATGTGAATGTTGGCTTGACAGGTGGGATGGGGGAGGTCATTGGAACTCAGGGGCCAACAACCACTCTAGCAGGTTGTTTTTTTTCCATGCTCAAAAGCCCAGCTATTTCACATTTGCATTTTTTAAAAGGTTTATAGCAAGTGGTAAGTCACTTTGAATGTGAATACATCCAGTGAACAAAAGTTTGATATGAATATTTTGCTTAGAATTTAAGGTTTGATTTTGAAATCGTTCATTTACTAATCTGGGAGTTAAAGAGAGACAAATAGAGCTTGCATTCTGTGGTTTATTTCCCAAATGCCTGCACTGGCCAGGGCTGCACTGGATCAAAGTCATAAACCCGAACCCAATCCAGGCCTTTCATGCGGATGACAGGGACACAACCACTTGACACATTACCACCATTTCCCAGGGTTTGTGTTGGCAGGCAGCTGAACTCAGGCATTCTATGGCTCACTGGCATCTTAACTGGTGCCTTTAGCCACTGGGTTCAAAATTTGCCCTTTAAAAACTTACTTTTTTTTTTTTTTAAATCTTAAAAGCTATCTTATCATTTAGTCGAGAGGCAGAGAGAAGAAAAATGGATTTTCCCTGGGCTAGTTCATTCCCCAAATGCCCACAATAGCCAAGGCTGGGTCTGGCTGGAGCCAGGAGCCAGGCGCTCTGTCACATCTCCCATGGTGGTGACAGGGACCCAAACACTTGATTCATCATCTGTGGCTTCCCAGGATACATCGGTAGGAAGCTAGGCTGGAAGCGGAATTGTTTAACTCAAACACTTTGCTATGGAATGTAGAATGCAGATGTTACAAGTACTAGCTTAGCTGCTCCACAGTGCCGAAACCTGCTCTTTGATGGTGTTTTGAAAACAAAATCATGTAAAAAATTAACTTTGTTTTAGTACCATAGAATTAATTTGAGGGTTTTCATTAATATATAAATAAAAACTAATCTATAGGTGTTTTCTGTTAAAAAGATATAATTCCAAGAATGCAAAAAAGCACACGAAGTCATTTAATTGTAGCTCAAACCGATTAGATTGATTTGCAAATATAGTTAAAATTGATTATATTAATTAATTATTCATAAAAATGTAAGAAATGTATCCAGAGTAAATGAAAACTGGGAAATATGATCACAGGGCTGACACTGTGGCACAGTGGATTAAGTGACTGCCTGTGGTATGGGTCTTCCATTTCGGTGTGCCTGTTTGAGTCCTGGATGCTCCCCTTTGCATCCAACTTCCTGCTAATATGGAGAATGGTCTGGGCCCGGCACGGTAGCCTAGCGGCTGAAGTCCTCACCTTGAACATGCTGGGATTCCATATGGGCGCCGATTTTAATCTCAGCTGCCCTGCTTCCCTTCCAGCTCCTTGCCTGTGGCCTGGGAAAGCAGTTGAGGACGGCCCTAAGCCTTGGGACTCTGCACCCGCATGGGAGACCCAGGAGAGGCTCCTGGTTTCCTGGCTTCAGATCGGCTCAGCTCTGGCTGTTGCAGTCATTTGGGGAGTGAATCAGTGGATGAAAGATCTTTCTCTCTGTCTCTCCTCTCTGTATCTCTGCCTTCTCAATAAAAATAAATAAATCTTAAAAAAGAAAAGAAAGAATGGTCTAAGTGCTTGGTCTCCTGCTACTATCCATGTGAAAAACCAGAATGCAGTCCCTGGCTTCTCGCTTTGGTCTGGCACAGCTATATCTATTGTGGCCATTTGGGGAGTGAATTGGCGAATGGAAGCTCACTGGCTGTCTCTGTTACACCCCTTTCGAATAAATTAAGCAATCTCTTTTGGTACGTGGTTATAAACTATTCAGACAGCATGCAATCAGAAGAAAAGAATTCCAAAACTTGTTGGAGGCCAGTTATGGGTGGGTAGGGGTGAGGAGAGGCGGTCATATCTTTTAGGGCAATTAGTGTGGGTGTGTCAGACACTGTGCTGAGTTCTTTATAGATACTCATCTTAATCTGAATGACTATGATTAGTTCCAGTAATACAACTACTGTACTAAGGGGAAAATTGGGTATAGTATGTGAATCTGCCCAGGATACTCAGGGCAGATACAATTGAGCTGGCATTCAAGCCCACCTCTGTCACTCCGGAAGTGATTCCTGATTATGTCCTTCATTGGACCAAGAGTAAGAAAACATTACTGTCTTTTACCCAGGGGACTAGGGAACAGATCAGTGTGGGTAAAGGCAAGAAAGGGCCAGAAGATGAGCTTTATTTCCTATGTGTTAGACTTGCAGTCTGGGTGAACAGTGCTGTTACTGTCTTGAGATTTTTTTTTTTAAATAGAGGAAGAAGAGTAAATTATAGGGGTTGGAGAAGGTATGTTAATTTAGCAGAGAGTGATCCAGAAATATACCACAGAGGGGATGTTCAGTAGGCAGTTGGGTAACAGAAGTAAAACTCTAAAATAAAGTCAGTTGATAAGTACTCCTTGTTCATTCTCTCTCCGTCTCTCTCTCTCTGCCTCTCACACACACACACACACACACACACACACACACACACACACACACACACTCTTTTTCCATACCACCCTCTTTTGACACTTGAAGTATTCATTTGTCCTACCTCAGTGGCCTGATCTAGTCCCCATCTTCTCTTGGTTGTTCCTCGGTGTTCATCCAAGATGGATAGCTCATCCATTCTGCCTTAGCATGCTGCTGTCCCCTGCCACTGTCCTGGGCAGCTTCATCATTGGATCCATTGCCCTTCGTGCCCATCATGATCAGAAATGAAAGTCCACCTCCTTAGACACAGAACAGCCAGCTCTGAAAACCACAACTTTCCAGTGCCACTCCTTAGCAACATTGTTTCATCTTCCCATGCTCTATGAAGGAAATGACTATTAACCAAAGTCATCACTTCTTTGATGCCCTCCATGTCCTCCTGGTCCTTCCCTGGGCTGTCTGTAAGTTCTAATGGGTCATTTCTACCAATCTATCCCAGGCACTCAGCACTCCTGATACATCTGCCTACCTTTATCATGCCATACTCCTAGGAAGCCCTTTATGGAGAGAATCACATGGTCTACCAGTTGTCTCCTTGAGGTCCCTCTGTGCTGCACAGCAGATTTTTCCCCCAGTAAATCCCAGATGCTCATCACTGCCACCACAGCTCTCTCCCCCAGAGGGACTATGCTAGCCCTCCCAGAGAAAAAAGCTAACATCTGGGGTCACCTTCACATTCCCTGTCTCCAAGGCTCCCGTTTTCTTCCTCCTCTTACCTATGCCTTTACAGAAGAAATTTTTATCCTCTCAGTTTTGGGCCAATTCTCTCTCACTCTCTCTCAACGATTTATTTATATTTATTGCAAAGTCACATATACAGAGAGGAGAGACAAAGAGGAAGATCTTCCATCTGATGATTCAATCCCCAAGTGGCCGCAATGGCTGGAGCTGATCCAATCTGAAGCCAGGAGCCTGGAGCTTCCCACATGGCTGTAGAGCTCCAAGGCTTTGGGCTGTCCTTGATTGCTTTCCCAGGCCACAAGCAGGGAGCTGGATGGGAAGTGGGGCCACTGGGATAAGAACCGGCACCCATATGGGATCCAGTGCATTAAAGGCTAGGATTTTAGCTGCTAGGCTACTGCACTGGACCCCAATTCCTTCTCCTTTAAATATATTTATTTTTAAATATATTTATTTTCTAAATAAATAAATAAATAAGCTTATTTTCTTCCCTCCCAGTCAACAAACATGCTCTTGTGTCCTCCATATTAAAATAGCCCTAGTTTCCTGACCCTGCTCTCTAAATCCTATGTGTGTGTGTGTTTGGAATCTCAGACCAGTTGGAAAGAGTGCATGACCCTCGAGTCTTCACTTCCTTACCTGTCACCCTCATGCCACTTGGTTTGGGTGTGGTGAAATCTATGTAGCCATCGAGAGATACCATGGACTCTTCCGTTTTTGTCCAGCCAGTGGCCGCTGTGTCTTTGAGGCTTGCAAGCATTTACCTCCTTGACTTTTCTGAAACCCCCATGCCTTTCTTCCTCCTGCCCCTTTTGCTTCTACCACCTGTTCCCGGTGTGTGTGTTTTTTTTTTTTATCCTTTTCTTGCTTCCTTTATTTTAAGCTTGTTCCAGGTACTAGTTTCATGGTGCAGGTGGGGTTTTGTATAATTGCTAGATACTTGCTGGCTGGTACAACGAGGCAACACTGCCGTAGCGACTGAGTGTCTAATTTAGAAATAGGCTAAGTCTGACATTACAAACACCAGCTGAGCCAGGTTTAAATCCCAAGGGCAGTACTTCGATTATTTTTTTTCCCATAATGTGTCCCTTGTGGCCTTTTGCTGTCCCTTCCCAATGGTAGAAGATCTACCTAGACCCATGAGATGAGGCTCACGGGAGGTTTCAAAAAAGTTCCAACAATGAAAAAGTTGAAGACAGATTCAAGGGAACCATAAAAGAACAGTAAACATTAAGGCACAGAATGAATCACAAGTCTGTTTTGGAGATCTAATAACAGAAACAAACCCTAAAACATCTAGGTGTGTCTGGTTTTGTGTGTGTGTGTGTGTGTATGTATTACTAGCCTAGGAGAGATACAGAGAATTGAGGATGCAACCTTGCTCTTAAGGATATAAAGTCTCTAAAGAGACAGGAGATGTGAAAGAAAAATGAAAGAAGTACAAGGCATGCGGCCACAAGCAGCCAATCAGAGCCCAAGTGTTAGAGTGCAAGGACAGTGATTTTGTGGTGGAGACTGTTTTGGGACACATAGGCATATTGTTTAGCTTTGTGGTTGCAGTAAAGGCGCGTCCTTTTAGAGGCCTCTAATGGAATGATGTTCTCCTGTTAAGAGATGCCCTACAGAGAAGAGGAATGGGAAGAATTCCTGTCTGTGATTGTGAAAACAGGAGACCTGCTGGAAGAGGGAGGCCTGGCACCAGAGGAGACAGGCACGCTCGTCTCTCTCATGCCACATTTAAAAGCACAGAACTTTGTTCTGGTGACCTGATGCAGAGGGCCCTCAGTAGTTAAAATCACACAGATTTGGGGATGGCAAGGAAATAGAAAAGTATATTTGAGATTATTGGTATGAAGATGTTTTTAACAGTTGTGAAAATGGAGATAACAAACTTTTGCTGGAATAAGGAAAGGAGGCGCACACTATTGTTGAAAGTAAAATGAAGGAGTAAGCTCCCGAGTGACTCATGGCTGAGGAAGAGGGGAAAAAAAAGAGAAATCATTTATTAAGCAATAAGAGAAATGTAAATTACAATTGAGGAATGAATGGCACTAAGAGCTCTGGAATGGGATTTGAAATAATAACCAATAACAGACAAGGTTTTCCTCTCTCAGGGTAATGAGGGGGATGTTTATCTTTCCTCAGCATGCACACCCAAAAGGCCTTGTAGGACTCTTAGGTACTGATTGTGTTACATATAAACCCTACACTCCTCTTGCTTTCCTTCATCACACTACACTTTGCAAATCACTTGCATAGTACTTATTATTTTTACACCCTACTGAGACATCAGAATGCCCGTGGGAGTGGGCCTGCAGGTAGAGTACTCAGATCTGCCTTCAGAACCTGCTCTGTGGAGTGTCTTGGCAGCAAGCCTCTGGCTGCCACAGCTCTGAGTCTGCTGACCCATGCTGTGCTCATGTCCAGGGAAGTCCCTCAAAACCTGAAGGCAAATTGCTACAACTTGAGCAAAGCACTGTGGAATGGCTGGGAGACTGTGCATCTGGTTAGAGTTCTGGAGTCTGGAAACAAAAGGACTAGAAGGCTGGGACATGGACGTGCAGGGTAGATGAGTATACAGCAGTGGGCATGGGTGGGTGGAGTTTTGTTTCACATGCCCGTGCCTTCCAGAGAGGAGGCACTAAATACCTAAACAGAAAAAAGGACTCAGTTAACTGATGTGGAGTGGGCTTCCTCATCAGCCATTCCAGATCTGGAACAATGGGCACATGAACCCAGCAGCCTTGGTGGCAGAGGAAGAAACTGCCCAGGAGCTCCAGAGCAGGAACTTCCACTTAGGACCAGAGACTCTTCCATGAAGATCCAGTGGTTCTTCTTCAGCAGGGATAGAAACATATTTAGGGAATAAGTTTGCCATTCCTGATGCAATAGCCTCAGCCCTTACCACCACGAGAGATATGCTTACGGAATGCTGGGTCTACAGACATGACATTTTGTAAACCAAACATCCAACTGGGGACTCACTTTTCTACTTATTTATGGGCTTGGTGGGCCTTATGTCACTTTACCTTATACTTCTGTTATGTATGAGGACTCACCCTCATAGAATGATGGCTTGAGGGCACAGCTGGAATCCTGGGAAAGATCCTATGAAGATAGAGTGGTTTCCTTGTGAATACATCCTTTGCTCTACTTCCGGCTTTCTCTTTGGCACTATTACTAATAGGGATTTTCAGGCCTGGGAACCAAGAGCTGAAGCAATGGTCCTTCACTTTTCTAACATGCAATGGCCTACACAACTACCAGCATCACCACCTGAGTATCTATGACGTGCACACCCACAGCTACCACCATTACTGTAGAAACCATAGCCATAGATTGTTCTGGCTGCAGGAGCTCTGATGAAGCCTACACAACGGCTGCCTTCTGGAAGTCCCAGAGATATCTTATGCCGTGGGAATCATCTCTAGCAGTATGCGGATGGCTGACTTGGATGAGCGAAGGAGACTGTCATGCCACAGGATTAGTAGGAATGTAGAACCTGGATGATCCATTCAGATGCCCCCTTGCAACCACACAGCAACCCCTGTCTAAGAAGGATGTGGCTAGCAAGGGTTCACATCATAGAGAAATGAATGTTTAGTTGTCACCATTGCATCCACCACCACATTCCACTGGTAGGATGGCTTAGTGGGAGGGAAATTAGAAAGCAGACAAGGAAGACCACTGGCAGCCTTAGAGCAACTGCTGAGACACGGGTTGCTGTTTGTCTGCGTCACTGGTTTCTAGGGCTTCCCTTCAGGAAGACGGACCCATGAAAAGTGCTTCCACGCCATTTACAAGAGATCCTCACTGCAGCACCATGAGGAGATGGTGGTAGTTGTGCACCGTCACAGATCCTCAGGTGGAGATGGTGGTAGTTGTGGGTGTGCACCATCACAGATCCTCAGGTGTACACTGTTGTTGTGGGATAAGGAGTTCTTAGCACCTGCAGGAAATGGGCTTGAGGTTAGTGGCACCTGGTCTATCAGACTCATTAGCATCTTATTGTTCTGCTAAGGGGCTTGGGGAAAAAGTATATATGGCTGAATAAAGGGAGGCTGGAGAGACTTCTTCCACCATTACTGGTCTCCTGTCGGTGTTTCATTCCCTGACCCTCACCGTGTCCACGTTACTGGCTTTGCTGGCCAGTACACACTGTCACAGATCCTCAGGTGGAGATGGTGGTAGTTGTGGGTGTGCACCGTCACAGATCCTCAGGTGGAGATCTGTACAGTCACAGATCCTCCTTCTAGAGAACAGCTGTGAGGAGGGAGGCTGTTGCATGGTGAACAGCTTCCAGCTACTGCACCATTGTGGAGCCCAAGAGTGTCCAGGCTGAGGCAGAGAGCACAGTGGGGATAGAAGAAGAGGGCCATTCCTTTTCAACCCAGGGGTCTCTGGTGGTTTTTACTTGCTGTGCTTTCTGTTGACCTGGCTAGGTAAACTGCAGTATAAAGCTCCTCTGCTCAGTTATTCCTTCCCTCCTTCTTTTCACCAGTTTTAGACCTGCCTCGTGACCCAAAGGCTTGGCCCACTACATCTTCTTCCTGTGGGCTTTATCCTTCGCATGTGTTCGTCCTGGCATGTCCCCTGATGGCTCATTCTGTCCTGGTGTCTGTTTCATGGGAAATCCTGAACTGATACATGCAATGGCTTTTAGAGAATAAACACATATACTTTTGAGTGTTTGATTGGGTCTTTGTAAAAGACAGAGAGGCAAACTAATCTGGGCTTAATAAAACTGAATCAAAGTTCTTGTTTCATGGTTCTTAAGAAAGAATGAGAAAGCTTTCTTTGGAAAATCCCTGTGGTCTATTAGGTGGGAGAAAGCAAGAAACAGTGCAGTGTATGTGGCGTGGTCTATTCTGCGTTTTTATGTGTATATAAAAGCACAAAGAAAAATAAGAGTGTAGAAGTGAGAAATTTCACTGAAGAGTAATTTAATTTTCCTATTTATTCATTTTTTAGAGACAGGGAGCTCCCATAACTGTTCTACTCTGCTAAATGTCTGTGACACCCAGGGTTAGGACAGATCAAAGCCAGGAGGTGGGAGCATCATCCAGGGCTCGCATATGGATGACAGGGATGCAGCTATGTGAGTAATCACCTGTTACCTTCCAGGATGAACATATGAAGGGAACTGGAATGGAGAAGAGCTGGGACTCAAACTCAGGCATTTCAATATTGGATGTGGATAGGCCAAGCATGTCTTAACTGCTACACCAAACACCCATCTGATTATATTTTTGAATGTTGCTAATTACTAATTAAATTAAAATGTAAGGCCTCAGCATTTTATTATATTATTATTATTATTAAAATATTTCTCTTTATTGGAAAGGCAGATTTACAGAGAGGACAGACAGAAAAATTTTCTATTTGTTGGTTTACTTCCCAAATGGCTACAATGGTCAGAACTGAGCCAGTCTGAACCCAGGAGCCAGAAGCCAGGAGCTTCTTTCAGGTTTCCCACACAGGTTCAGGGTCCTAAGTCTTTGAGCCATTCTTCTTCTGCCTTCCCAGGCCACAAGTAGAGAACTGATTGGGAAGTGGAAGAGCTGGGCCATGAACTGACATGGATGCTGGTACTTAGAGATGGAGGATTAGCCAGTTGAGCCCATACTCTGGCCCTGAAAGTTTTGCTGTTCCTAGGGAAAAGTGTGTACCACTATTTGGATCACTCTGACAGCCTCAGCTAAATTACACCTTATTTTCACACCTCAGATGCATGCTTATTATTCCTATAGGACAGATATTTCAAAGCAAAGATAAGAATCCACTGCAGAATAAACTTAAATATTGCTTGGGCAGGTTTTAGCCACCCCTGGCCAACTTGCCAAGAATAGCCCCATCACACCTTTTGAACACTTCCCTAGTGAATACTTTTGAATGCTTCCTGATGTATTTCTCAGATGAGGAGTCATTGTTGTAGGGCTATTGCTCAAACTCCCCTGCTAATGATAACCAGGGGTCAATGGCTAAATATACACAGGCCCAGGTCTCTTCCTTGGTGAATCATGAGTCTGTAAATTTGTGCTGGGGCTCAGGAATCTGTTTAAATAACCACTCTCGAGTGTTCATCAGGGCAGCATTACTGTGGGTTAATCCTCTCACGCACATCACCTGGGAGCCTACAGACTCATCAAATGAATTCAAAGTTCCCTGGTACTAATAATCCTCAAAAATGATTTACCCCTCTCTTTCTCTCTCTCTCTCTCTCTCTTTGGCATGAATTCTCTCTCAAAATGCTTTGAGGATTATAAACAATATCTTTGTTCTTGTCATTTCAAAAGCAGAATCCAAAAGTACTAGTAAGGGGCTGGTGCAGCTGCCTAGCATGCTAATTCTCAATCTGGAAGCAGTGTCATCCCGTATGGGCACTGATTTGAGTCCTAGCTGCTCCTTTTTCCATTCAGCTCCCTGCTTATTGGCCTGACAAAGCAGCAGAGGGAAGGCTCAACTCCTTGGACCTCTATGCCTGTGTGGGAGTTCCAGAAGAAGCTCCTGGCTTTGGATCAGCTCAGCTCTGGCCATGGCCATTACAGCCATTTGAGGAATGAACCAACAGATGAAAAACTTCTCTGTCACTTCTCTCTCTGTACAAACCTGCCTTTCAACAAAATATTAAAAACAAAACAAAAAGTATTAGGCAGGGCCTGGCGCGATAGAGCAACAGCTAAAGTCCTCACCTTTAAAGTGCCAAGATCCCATATGAGCACCGGTTCTAACCCCAGCAGCCCCATTTCTCATCCAGCTCCCTGTTTGTGACCTGGGAAAGCAGTCAAGGATGGCCCAAAGCATCAGGACCCTGCATCTGTGTGGGAGACCCAGAAGAGGCTCCTGGCTTCGGATTGGCTCAACGTCAGCCGTTGCAGTCACTTGGGGAGTGAATCATCAGACAGATGATCTTTCTCTCTGTCTCTTCTCCTCTCTGTATATCTGCCTTTCCAATAAAAATAAATAAAAATCTTTCAAAAAAAGTATTAGGCAAGAGCATGTCTCCTAAGGATAAGTAAAGCATAAACAGTGAATATTTACCAGACCAAACAAGCCATTCATGAGGTGGCCTTGGAATGAACACTTTACAGCTCTGCTAAGTGGAGGCCAAGCCAGTGCATGGACCTGTAGGGCCTTCATCTCTGGTCCAGCATCTGGGTCTTGAGCTCCAGGAAGTGTGTTGTTCCGACAGACTGTTAGCTTTGAGAGATCTCTTTCTCCTGCCTTGAGGAAGCAGGTGGGCACAGGCTCTGGGCTGTGTCCTTAGGTTACCACACAGCACAGTACCCCAAACCCAGCTCTGTGGTTTCTAGCTGCCCTGCTCTGGCTGGGCACTGCGGCATTTGGGTATGTCAACCCCAGAAGAGCAGCACCTGGGTGAGCAGGTTCCCCTGCCTATCAGTCCTGGGGCTTTAGAGCAGGGTTGAAGCAAGAAGGATCCAAGGGGTGAAGTCACAGATTTTTTTTTTTTCAAATGATTTGTTAGAAGGAAAAATGTTCTATTATGAGTGAATGGTTTGGAGATGACTGAATCATGTATATCTTAAGAGCTATTCTGTTCCAGCAGTAACCGAATTTTCCATAAAAAGTCTGTAGCCTTTGAAGTCATTTCCATCCTGATTCTGATATATACTTTGTCTCTGGTGTCTGAGGAGGCCGCCTGTAAGTGCTATTTCAGTTTGTAATTTTCCTTCATCTGAAAGGCCACATGTTACTTTCCCTCAGGATTTATCTTTTTTTTTTTTTTTTTAATTCACCATGTTACTTAACTAAGATGGAAAAGTGTCAGAAAAAGTCTTTGCCCTTCTTTACAGCTAATTTGATCATGTGAATATAATCTTCATGTTTTCCATTTGTTCATTTATTCAACATGTATGTAGCAAAGGATGCCCTGGAGTGAGCATTGTATCCTCGACTGCCTCCTTTCATGGGACTTACAGCCCATTGAGAGAGTAGATGCTAATACAACACATCACTACAAATGGAAAAAGTGGCACAATATATATAAAAAAAAAAGAATAGCAGGGGGCAGTGTCACTTAGATTGAGAGCAAATCCTCCCTTTAAGTTTATCATCCATTCACGCATCTCTCCACTATCCATTCTTCCAATAGGTATAGCTCAGATATTTCTCTGAAGAAGTGACATGCAAGCTAAACTCTGAAGGATGTGCAGGGGAAATCCAGGGAAGTAAGTACATGAGCGGGAGAAGTGGAAACAATTCAGAGCTAAGAGCCTGGTACTCATGCTTGGGAGCTCACTGAGTAGGGAAAACATCTTGGCGGGAAGAGATAGCTGAGAAGAAAACAGGGACCATGCTCGCTTGACTTGAAAACAAGTTGTATTAACATTAACAACCAGAATCGAATGTAATAGATGCTCCGTAAAATGTGATGATACTGCCCACAGGGACACAGCTCGTCCGGAGTTCAGCCCATGTTAGATGCCCTGCAGGATTCTGCTGTATGGGTTCCTTTAGGAGCCCTTTCTCAGTACAGTCTACAGGCAGGCCATTTAGCTATTGCTTGGTGGATATGCACCATTCACATGGCATGTTTGTCTTGTTTCTCGTTAATCAGCAACAGTTACAACAGAAGGACTCACTGCAAAAGCCAGCCTAAAACATACCTTTGGAACCAGTCTATGGAGACAAAGAAAAATTAGAGAAAATCATCACACCCCTTGCAATACATGGATGAACCCCATGACTGTGGGTTTGGAAAATAATCCTAAATAAAGAACAGATTATTCCCAGTGACTTCCTTTAGGACAAAAGGGAAACTATTTCTTCTCACATAAAGCCAAGGGGACAGGGTCAGTTGTTCCTTCTGATGTTCTAAAAAGGGGATCATTAGCATCTAGGGTTTGGTAAAGTCAAGATTGATTATTAAGATCTAAGTGTAAGGAGAGACCCACTTCGGTGAGGTCTGAAGACCAGGTGCTTTTTACTTATGCTATCCAGGACAGACATGATTAGCAAGAGGTGACCTAGAGACTTTTGTCGCCCAGACTTTGCAGGTAAAGCAGATTTAGAGCCCTAGCCTCCGAAGTCAGGGGCACTGGGGTGTTGGAAGGAAATACAAAGGGCCATGGGAGACCCCAGCTCTGTTTTCAACCACAGAAACAGTGGCTCTCAAAGAAAAGTTCGAGTCTGGGGCTCTGTAAAACTGAGAGCTGTGGCCAGTTGGTGCAATACACTCAATGCAAAAAGTAGTCCTGTTTTGTCACATTTTTTATCACAAGGCAGAAGACAGTGTAGTTTGTAGTTGGAAGCAGGTTGGCTTCATGTGTTTGAACATGTCAGCTAAAGCTCCTTTGATTATTTCAAGTAGCCACAAGTCTTCCTGCCTATCAGTAATGCTTATAACTTCAAGGGGGATGGAGAGGGCAGGGTACAAAGAAGACAAAAATCAAAACTGCCAAATAGAAAACAGATTTTTCACTTTGGAAGAAAGGCTATGCAAGAGACAAAGGTTAATATAAGATTCAGGCTTTGGTGAGAGGAAAAAGAAATGATTTGTGGGGGTCCCTAACAGAGGAAAAAGAAATGATTTATGGGGGTCCCTAATGTCATTGATCGGAAATTCGTATGGGGGCATTTTACTAAGCAACATGGATCAGAGAGGTTTCAGGATGTGAACTCTGAGAACACCTGAGAAGTTTGGGTGAGTCCACAGTGCGCTGGTCACTTCAAGTAGACTCACTACTCCATGTAAGCATGGGAGCTGAGGGCAGCAAAGTCTCACATGATTGTTCCCTCTCAGACCTGTGTGGGGAGTAGCAGTCACCTCATCAGATAATCAGAGTGTCTGCAGGACAGCCACCTCAGAACAGAGGGGAAGGGACAGGTGTTTGGGCAGACACACCCTGTAGCTAGCAGACTCCCCTCCTGGACAGGGCATCAGTTCCCCTAGCTGCTGTGAGTATTGGCAGGTGAGGCTTTGTGACTGGGATTGCCCTTTGACAAATGCAAATAAAAACCACAATGGGATTTCACCTGACCCCAGTTAAAATGGCTGTCATCCAAACAAACAACAGAAAAACAATGCTGCCCAGGATGTGGAATGACAAGGTGCCCTAATCCACTGTTGATGGGATTGTAGACTACTGAGACTCCTCTGATATGTGAAAATAGATCTACCACATGACCCAGACCTCTCACTTCTGGGACTTTATCTAGATGACATTAAATCAGCATATCAAAGAGTTATCTGTACCCTCATGTTTGTAGTAGCTTAATTTACAATAGCTAAGATATGGAATCAACCCAGATGCCTGTCAACTGAAAATGGGATAAATAAAATCGTATGTGTACTCTATGGACTACTACATAGCCATAAAAAGAATTGAATCTTGTCTTTTGTAACTAAATAGATGCAATTGGAAATCATTAGGCCTAGTGAAATAAGTCAGTCCTCCATATGGGCGCCGGTTCTAATCCCAGCTGCTCCACTTCCCATCCAGCTCCCTGCTTGTGGCCTGGGAAAACAGTTGAGGATTTCCCAAAGCCTTGGGACCCTGCACCTGCATAGGAGACCTGGAGGAGGTTCCTGGCTCCTGGCTTTGGATCGGCGCAGCACTGGCCGTTGCGGTCACTAGGGGAGTGAATCTTTGGACAGAAGATCTTCCTCTCTGTCTCTCCTCCTCTCTGTGTATCTGACTTTGCAATAAAAGTAATTACATCTTTTTTTAAAAAAAGATGTAACCTATAAGAGTGAGACTGAAATTCTTGGATTTGATTATTTTGTACAGCCTTTGTTTATATTCTTGAGGAACAGTGGGAGCTTTTTGTTGGTTCTTATTTGTTATGGTTATTTTCTACTTGCTGATATATTTACCTAATGGAGTGTTAAGCCTGTGATTATGAAGTGAAAATAAAGTATGCCATTGTAAAAATTAGGGAAAAACATGAAGGAAGGAGGACAGTAGCGGGGAATGTGGGCAGGAGGGAATATAGAGTGTATTCTAATATATGTTGAATTTGCTCACTTTATAGAAACAAAAAGTCTTTACTGTAAAAGAAAAAGAATTGCTCTTTGCTATAGGGAAGCTTCTAGCAAGAGGTCATGTGAATTCCCGGGGGCAGCGACATACAGTGATGGGTCTGTTGTCTGAAGTGCAGAAGTCTGACCCCTTGGCCTCAGTTGGAACGTCTCTGGTGGGAGTTGCTAGTTCTGGGGTTCCACGTCACATCAGGGTCTAGGTATTTGCATGGAGGGTCTGATTTCTCTCCCTGTTCAACCCAGCTTCTGAGATGGCCTCGTTGGCTGTTGCTCTATTTGCCAAAAGACCTTCTTCTTCTTTTTTAGAAAGATTTGTTTTTATTGGACAGTCAGATATACAGAGAGGAAAATCTTCCATCCACTGTTTCACTCCCCAAGTGGTGGTAATGACCAGAGCTGAGCCAATCTGAAGCCAGGAGCCTGGAGCCTCTTCCAAATCTCCCACGCAGGTGCAGTGTCCCAAAAACTTTGTCCTCGTCTGTTTTCCCAGGCCAGAAGCAGGGAGCTAGATGGGAAGTGGGGCAGCCAGGATTAGAACTAGCACCTGTATGGGATCCTGGTGCATGTGGGGCAAGGACTTTAGCTGCTAGGCTACCATACCAGGTCCCAGAAGACCTTCTTTAACCAAATCTGAAAGTCTATCCTGGGATGCATTGACTATAAGAAGCCTCCTGAGTTCTCTTGGGTTCTGTGATTAAAGTACGGAGGAGACCAGAGCGAGTTCTTCTGGCCTAATCCAGGTAAGATTCAGAAGCCTGGTAGGCTGTCAGGGAGTTGCTATGTGTCGGGCTAGCAGAAGACATCACAAAAGCAAGGATGGGAGGAGGATGTAGTTGCATTTCAGAGGACTTATTGGTGCCAAGATCTAGATAGCTTTGGTGGGGAGAGGTGGATAGCTGATCTTACCTGTTCTTGCTGGGGGCCTGGGAACAAGTGATCTTAAACGTGAATCTTTCCGCAGATGCATCAAGGCCAAAGATCATGCGCCAAGATTCTGTTGGACAAGAGACTTCTTGAGAGGCCAGTGAGCACCAGAGAATGGTTCTCAAACCAGATGCCTGTCCCTGGATGCCAGCATACTAAACCAATAGAAGACGAATTCCATTTTCTACCCACCCCAGAGGGAGAGGAGGACAGAATATTTTCCTGAAATATGTTTTGAGGATAGCTGGCTGAATTGCTCTGAAAGGGATGAAACTGTTTTGTGAAACATAGGTAGAAATGGGTCTTGAGCTATAAATCTTGGTCCTAGGGACATAAATCCATTTGTACACACCTGAGATGCACTAGAAAAATGAACAAATTCCATTTTTTTTTTTGAGATGCACTAGAAAGACACATAGATAGTATCAGGGCAAAAGCAACATATATATGATTTATATTTTTATGTGTAACTTTTTTTAACACTAAGAAGTGGCCCTGTCCTAAGTCCTTTCATTTGCAAAGTTTTGTGGTTTGTGAATTTTCAAAGTGAAAATTCATCAAGCTAACAGCACACTTTAAATAATTCCCTGGATACAGAAAAGGTATTTCCCTGGCAGGCAGCCTCTGAATTGGGAGCACAACTCCTGACTGTCATCCTGATTGTCACCTTAGGAGATGAACCACAACTGAGCTGGAGGGAGCTTGCACTTGGAGGGTCCACTTCCCTACTCGACAATGAAAGCAAGGCTTCTGTTCTCAGCCTTTTGAGTTTTTTTTTTTTAAGTGCTTTTGCAGAGATTTTTCTCACATACTCCCCACAACAAGCTGTGGGGGTAGTTAGCAGAGTCCCTTTAATGTTACCAAGGAAATGGAATATGAAAGTGGATTAGCAACTGAGCTGGGGAAGCGCAAGGGTTCAGACTCCGAGCTGATGCCTATCTTGTCTGCAGCCCAACGCCTGCAGTATAATGCTCTGCCTCTGTGTATGTTTTTGATGGGAGTGTGAAAGGGCACAGGATAGCCCAAGAGGCAAGTTAGCAAGTGAAGGTGATCAGCCAGATAAGTTTGAACATGGGAGATTTCTGAGCAATGGTGGAAGATTTTACCCCATTGGTCCTGAATAAGGGTTAGTGGTTAGGTCAGAACCATGCTCATCATGTAATGTGTGTTGTAATTAGTTATTTATGTCTCTAAGTTCCTCATTTAGAAAAGCTGTATATAGTTACTTTCCAGGAGCCATCACCTGTGCCTGTATTATTATAGCCTTAATTGGAGTGTCTGTGACTTGTCATGTAGTCTCTTTGACGTCACAGAAAAGAGGAGTGTCTTAATAAGGAGGCATGGAGGGATTGAGAAGGCAAGTGGAAAATCTTCAAGTGTTCTGGTAACATTTGGGCATTCCCAATACTCAGCAGTGAAGTCCATATTTGCCAAATTTCTAAGTTATTCTTATCAATCAACTTTTTCCTGACCCCATCCTCTACTCCAGGTTTTCATTCCTCAGCCTAGTGGCCAAGAAGAGCTAGTGATGGTAAAAGTTGGATGCCAACAGTATACATTTAAAATACACAGTGACAGAATTTAAAGCTTTACTGAATGACATACCGCAGATGGATTTGGAAATGCCCGAGAAGTCTCCTTTTAACTGTCCTCCTGATAGAATCTATTTGTATCACTGGTTTTAGCCTTGTCGACTTGGAGGGAGTGGTGAAAGATGAACAGGCAACGCTCAGCCACAAGGGGAGAAAAACGTCATCCGGCCCCCAGAATAGCAACAGCAATAAATATGGTCATGTCCTTCTTCTGCTGAGGCCGAAACGACAGACGGGATCACATTTACAGCACCCAGCAGGCTGATTGGCGACCAAGGGTGGCTCCAGGGATTGGAGGAACCGCGCAGCAAAGTTGATGCTGAGTTGGAAAGCTCAGTTTGGAGCTGTGACTTAGCACAGCAAGAAAGAGGGTGCAGAGTCCAGTCCCCCTTGCAGAGCTAAAGGGGCTCCAGCGCCCTTCTGGCCACAGGTTGGGGACGTTTCTAAATCAGCTTTCAGGACAGCTGACTGGGGGCTCTTGAGAGCTGAGCTGAGAACTTCCCTGAGCCACTGCTTGAGGACTTGTTGCTCTCTGCAGCTGCTGCAGCCATTAAGGCACACACGTAACGAGGAGGGTGAAAAGGAGTCCTCTCCTTGGTCATCAGTTATTTAAAGAGGGCCCATCGGATTTCAAGCCACTTCATTGTACAGAATCAGCACCTTTGCCCCCAGTATCCTCCAGGTCTCGGTACTCAGTACTCCCCAGCTCTCCTTTTCTGGATCTAACCACTTGGGGCTGGGTCTCCAGGAGCCTCATCATTTTCTATCTGTTAGCATATGTTTCCCCACTTCATCCACTGCTCCACTGCACGGCCAGGCCCTGGAAAAGGGTTTAAGCTGATATATATATATATATATATATATATACACACACACACACACACACACAGCAGATTCTTTTGAAACCAAAGCATCCCTTGAATTGGACCACTTTTCCTTTTTTTTTTTTTTTCCCGTTAAGCTTTCCTACACTAAGATAATAGACTTCCTCCTAAAGCCATGTTCCTGTCTGCAGTCTTTGTGGTGTACTGCGCTCTGTCACCTGTCCCCACAGGGAGTCTCTGGAAGCAGCTTCCCTTTGGCCATCAGTCGCCCGTTTCGCTCCTGCAGCTTTCACGGGTATAGATCTCCATGCTTCCATGGCTCTCAGGTACATGCTGAGGACTTAAATGAGTCTTTTTTTCTCTGAGGATTACAAGAATGCTTTTCTTTAAAAAAATACAGACCACAAAAAGCAAAAACCAGTGTTGCTTTAGACTTTAGCGTCTTAATGTGAAAGTTAGCCCTGTGTTTTACTGTCACTATTATCTCATTCTTTAGGATCCTGTTAAAAACAAAAAAGATAAATGAAGTGCATTTTTTTTTTTTTTTGGTAGCACTAGCTCTCCTGTTTGTTTTCTCAATGTCTCTGGTGATGTTGGGTGGTTAAGAAAAAAATCAAGCCAGTGTGTTGAAGTTGGTGCCAACAGCACATACACAACTACTTGCGGCTCAAGTTCTGCTGCTGCTGAGAGTCATATCTTGTCTATTTATACATTCACAGAACAAAATCTTACTTAGTGCAACCCTTGCAGGCATAACCATTTATTTCTTTAAAGCTTACGTCACTGAGTTTTTTTATGCCATTTGTCTCATGGGGCTGCAGACAGTACAGACATAAATGAACTTCCCCACTTATTATTTCATGAGCACAAGAAAACAAAAGCAAAGGCATTTGAAAAATAAATCCCAATGTATTATTAAATATTCTAATTTGAATTACAAAGAAATGCACCCAAATGATTTTAAATCCCTGGAAAGATCCCATTAGGCATAGAAAGAGAATGCTAAATAAGGTATAGATGAAGACCACCTGAATCATTTATTGGGAACTAGGGAGAATAAGAGTACCTTCCTCTGAGGGGCTGGCATTCTACAATTGTGATGAAAAGACAGTGAAAATGAATACAAGCACATTTAAAGTTAGTTAGAAACATAACTAATTAAAACTACGATTACAAACCTAGGCATTAAGAATCCCCTGTGGAGTATGCTTTCTCCAAGACTATAAATAACAAGTTACACGCTATTTTATAGTTACCAGCAGATTGTAAATAGACCCCCTTGGCTACTGTTACATCAATGAAGACATGTCAGTGACATTGGTTTGATTCACATACCAGAACACACTGCAAAGTGACTCTCCTAGGTCTCTCTTACTTTCATATTATAAGTGATATTTGCAGAATAACAAGAAAATCATCAAGGTGTACTTTCAATTACTTCAATAGGCACAGCATGAAATTAAGAAATAAACTTGTGTGAATTTGTGAGTAGTGGTGAAGAATGTTATTCTCTTTCATTAGGAAGTTTAATTTCTACATGAATTGTTTATTTCATAGGAATTCTGAAATGTATGTTGCTGAAATTCACCTTAAATCATTTGAGAGAATTGCCAAAAATGAAGTTCCAAAGTGCTGCCAATCTAGTAGCTTAGCTCCTCTGACTAGAAAATACTATATTATTCATTGTTAAGATTTACCCAGAGTGTTAGAAAAAGCACTACTTTGAACCATCCAATAATTTTTGTTTATTTGTACTTTACATTAAAAAAATCAGAAATCATCCTAAAAATATTTCAATCTCTGGTGGACAAAGTGATTCCAAATTAAAGATAAAAGATGGGACTGATGCTATAGCATATCAGGTAAAGCTATTATCTGCAACGTTGGCATCCCATAGGGATATCAGTTCAGGATCTGGCTGCTCCACTTTCAGACCGGCTTCCTCCTAAAGTGCCTAAGAAAGTGTAAGAGGATGGCCTAAGTGCTTGGGCCCCCGCACCCACATTGGAGAACTAGAAGAAGCTCCTCGCTTCTGGCTCTGGACCAGCCCAGGTGCCACCATCAACAACCGTGTGGGAGTGAACCAGCAAGTGGAAGATTTCTCTCTTGTTGCATGTGAAGTACAGTCTCTGCCACTGCACTTAGGTAATGGATAGAGTCCATGATATTACACCAGTGTGTCTAAATCCTTCACTGCAATAATTAAAAAACGTACTATCAACAAGTAGTGCAAGTGCATCTTTGCTTGGATTGTATATGATGTATATTATATTTGTTCTGAATAGGTATGCTAGTCATTGAGAGTAGGCAGTTGTATCAATTCTTTTCACCCAAAATATGGCTCCTAGTGAATCCTCTAGTGAAAAATATTTAAAACATCAGCATTATTGGTTGTTCTTCCAGGAAACTAAGAAATTTACCAAATTACTATAACTCTAAAGAACCTCATACCTTAAGCCTCCTGAAATAATAAGATGCATTTGGTGTTAAATGTGCTTATGTAAGATCAGAGGAAAACATGTAGAGTTCCAGAGTGAAGTCTGGACTGTTCCAGGGCTGCTGGGCTTTCAGCCCAGAGGCATACAGAAGGTTATCTGCACTCTGTGAGAGGCAAGCAATAGAGTCTTAACCTAGGAACTCTAACTGTAGTTGGCACCGTGAGGTTTTACAGGTTCATTTGAGGTTGTTCCAAATTATTTCATATTTTCTTCCTTACACCATAAGTCAATCTTTGACTTTCTTTTAAAACTTTTTTTTTTTTTAAGTTTTGAGTGTGGGAATTGGGGAATGGGGTTTTCATTTGCTGGTTCACTCCCCCAAATGCCTGCCATGGCCAAGATTGGCCCAAAAGCTGTGAGCATGGAAGCAGGAGCCCACTGTGGGTCTCTCACAAAGGTGACAGAAACACATGTGTTGAGCCACCACTGCTGTCTTGAGGGGCCAGCATGAGCAGGAAGCTGCAGTTGGGAGCCAGGAATTCAGCCCAAGCACTCTGAAATGGGAGGCAGGCAGCCTTACTGTTTGACTAAGTGGTCACTCTATAGTCTTTTGACATTCAGTACCACTCTGCTCAACAAATACCACAGATTTAGATGAAAGTAGCAAGTATGAATTGAGATAGCCAAATAACTTTACACTACATTGATATTTCTCAAACTTAAGGTGCAGCAGAAAAACTTGGAGGGTTTGTTGAAAAGCAAAATGCTGAACCCCACCCCCAGAGCTCATGATTGAGTGGGTTTGTAGTTGCAACATGTTTCCAGTGGATGACAATTGCTTTTCAAGGGCCCATACTTTGAAAGCCACCATTATAAATCAAATCATGAGGTTACATTGATTAAGGTGCTGATCAACTAGCCAGAACCATCACAGTTCTTAACAAAGTAATGTACCAGATGAGCCATTTTTATGTAACTCAGATGATACCTACAGGTTTGTGGACACATAGGAAATATAAAATAATACTTGCTTACATTTGAGGTAAAAATGCTGAAGACTGAGTCTAAGTACCTTCTCTCCTTTGGGGGAGGGTGTGCATCCTGGTCTCAGGGTCCCTTAGGCACAGAGTAGGTAGGCTGTGCTGCTGAGGCTTGGTCCCCATGTGTCCTGCCTTCAGTGTGCCTTGTTTGTAGTGAGTCTTGGCCCCACAGGCACACATGGAGTCGCATGCCTGTCACATCAATGTGTGGCTGAACTTTCCTTCTTTTCTACCTATGTGTACCCCACTTACAAATCCTATGTAAGTCATGTGGATCAGATTGTTGGTGTGAGTCAGAGCAGATCAAATAAAGTAGTTCTTGGCTATTTGGTCACTAATAACATGAGTATTATCAGAAAGTGGAGACAGCTCTGTTTTTTCTATATGCAAATAAGATTTTTTTTCCCCCAAAATGTCGTTTTTAACTACATTGTTTAGTTAGATATATCCTCTGTTTCTATTTCTTCCAGCTCAAAAAACATAGCAGGGTTGAGTTATTCTTTAAAACATAGAGCCCTCTTGTGGTCATTTATATAAAAGTAGTTTAAAAATGTACAGCACACTGATTTGTGAAGTTTTGAGATTTCTGGTTTAGTTAACATTCATTTAAGAAAATATGTGGGAATTACTTAATTACCAGCAAAATATATAAGACAAGTAATAAAACTTTACACAATAGTAACTTTTAAAAATAACTACCAGTTGTAATAGTGCTCTGTGCTACAAACTTTACTGAAACAAAGCATGGAGGAAAGTGCCAAAGTCGGCATTATCCACCTTGGGGCATTTTTGCAAGCTGAACGCAGCTGTAGCCAAACTATATGGTTGATTTTAATTACAATTTTATAGGTAAGGTGACTTGGGCTCAGAGAAGGTATGTGATCTATTGTTTTCTAACATCAGTTAAATAAATTTAAACTTCATTTTTCCTCGAAATATTTAAAATGAATATAGGACTTCAATAACTATTACCTAAAAGGACTCTAATTTTATAGACTATGACTCACAGTCTAGATTAATGAATATCACATTTTGTCAAATGAAATAGGCTACATTTGATAGTTATGTAATATCATTGTTAGTTGGTAGTGGCTGTAGTGATTATGCCTTGTCATTCTCCACCTGTTAAGAAGCAGTTTGGGATTGGTTCCAGTGGAAGTCGGGAGTGAAAACAGAACCAACCCAGCAATTGCAACCACCAGCTGATTGGGGGTGATGGACTGTGCCGGGCCCTGTACTTGCTAGCACATACAAGAATGTGGTCCGGGAACACCTCAGACAAAGTTTCTTTGGAGATTTCCCCAATCAAAATGCTGGACTCAGAACCCTAACCAAGAAAAGAGAGAAGACAGAACAGGTCAACCAACCATCTCAGTTATGTCTTGGCAGCGAAATACGGGGCAAACAGAGACTCTATGATGGACTATGTCAATCAGTGGATTCTTTAAAGACCTCATAGTGCTTGGAGTGGCAAGATTGGCAGTGATTCATAACTGTTGAAATATCAAAACCACTTGAGCAAGAACCTCAGAGCATACCCTACATCCGGGACCTGGGTAGGGTGGGAAATTGGGTGGGCCTTCTCCCTTAATACCCGCCTTTAAACATGAAGGAAACAATATGGAAAAAATAATGGTCTTACTCCTCCCCCCCCCCCAAAAAAAAGCTGTTTGGGAGTACCATCAAACATTATTCCAGTCTAGGAATATTAAAATGAATAAATGGTGGGCTGTTGACCTAACAGACTCAGAGTAAAGTGCACAGGGAAGGTATATTGATGGTAGTTTGATATAGCTCTTTGACAGAAGCTCTAGTAAAAGTATATATACTGGGCCTGGCATAGGAACCTAGTGGCTAAAGTCCTCACCTTGCACACTGCAGCATCCCATATGCGCGCCGGTTCTAATCCTGGCAGCTCCACTTCCCATCCAGCTGCCTACTTGTGGCCTGGGAAAGCAGTGGAGGACAGCCCCAAATCTTGGGACCCTGCACCCTCTTGGAAGACTTGGAGGAGGCTCCTGGCTTCAGCTCTTGGCACAGCTCCTGCTGTTGAGGCCACTTGGGGAATGAATCAACGGACAGAAAATTTTTCTCTCTGTCTTTCCTTCTCTCTGCATATCTGAATTTCCAATTAAAAAAAAAAAGTGTAGGGTAGCAAAAAAAGAAAAAAAAAACTTGGCTAATAATCACAAAATTTATGTTGTCATTTACTAGCTCCAGGATTTTGGATGAGTGTCTCACTGACTAAATCTCATGATTCCACCATAAATTAATGCTAGTGATTACCTTCCTGGTTAGCAGGAAGATAAATGAAATCATAAGAAAGTCTTCTGTGAAGTGTAGAGGCAAATGTTCTGCATTATTCCTTTTGTTTATAGGGCAGCAAGATTAAATGCCAGTGTACTCATTCACTCGTTCATTGTTTTGCTGCTGGGAAGGTGTGCTGGAGAGAGTGCTCTGTGTGTAGAAGAAGTATGTATATCCACTTTATTCCCAAGCACAGTGAATAGGGATGGTGGGTGTCTGAAATGAAGTAGGAAGGAAAGCTGACGCTGATTACGGCAGAAGAGGATAGCTAAAATACATTAGTACACAGACTTATTCACAGATCTAGTCAGAGTTCTCCTGAATACCAGCAGTGCTGCTACCACCGCCACCATTGCTATCATCACAGCAATTTGTGAAATAGTAAATAAGACACATTCATTGGTATTCTGGTATATGCTAGCATATAAATTGATAACCAACTCTGGAGAAATATAAACACAATAACATTTACAGATTTTACTAGTGTAAATATTCCACCTATGGCTAATTTCAAATAACTGATAACACAAAGTTACGATAATATGTTCAGTAGCATACCTTTTCATACTAGTTCTGTCATGTGGATGTAACCATCATAGGTTAAACTCAAGAGACCCAAACTATTTGCCGATTGCTCTTGGCCTAGAGTGTCCTTGCCTGGCCTTTATTAAAACTAATTCACTGAATTGAGACAGCTATCACAATTGACCCAACAAAGTTCTAACCACTAGATTTGAGAAATCATTTGCTGGGACCAGCATGATTGCTTAGTTGGCTAATCCTTCATCTGTAGTAGCAGCATCTTGGGTGCTGGTTCATGTCCTGGCTGCTCCATTTCCAGTCCAGCTCTCTGACTATGGCTTGGGAAACAGCAGAGGATGGCTCAAGTCTTTCAGCCCATATACCTGTGTGGAAGACCTGGAAGAAGCTCATGGCTTCAGATCAACTCAGCTGTGGCCATTGCTATCATTTGGGGAGTAAACCAGCAAACAGAAGGTCTCTCTCTCTCTATCAGTCTTTCCTTATCTGTGTAAATCTGTCTTTGAAGTCATTTGCTTCTCCAATGGATAAAGTGTTGTTGTCCAGTACTGTCCAGGGTAGTTTGTGTGGATTTCAGGTCTAAAGAGGGAGAATTCAGACCTGGGACAGAAGGTAACTGCCTCTTACATGTGACTTCCTCTTCCCAAGACAAACTGAAGCCTACCTGATTGTTACAAACTTCTGAAAGAGCATGGCATCAGCACCAATTATAAAGGAAGGTCACAAACACCACTGACCCACCACGAACCTGGACACAAGCTGATCACACGTCTCTTAGCCCCAATTTCAGTCCATAAGTATCTTCCCTCAAACTTGCAGGATTAGCTAAAACTGTCCAGATCTTTTGTTTTTCCCTTTGCAATCAGATAAGATTGGGTGCATTCAGGTTGCAATCAATACCTACTTTGTTCCAGAATCCCAATGTCTGTGGCTGGCTTTCTGCATGTTGGGCAAGTGGGCCTGCTTTGCAGGTTCTCTACTTCCAATTTGTTTGGAAATGTTTCAAAGTAGATGTTCAGAACTTGGACACTGCTGTGAGAACTGCCACCTGCAGAAACTCTGGACCTGACATGATGCCAAGTGGTATACTGTGGTTCCACTTGAACAGACTTATATTCTATCCAGTATCATTGTGGTTAACTACTGCAGTCCTGGGCTATTAGTCGCTATGAGCTAGACCATAGCAGTGAATGGTTTGGTCCTATTCCTTTCTCTGCTGTTCTTGGTGGGCTCTAAGCATTGTGGCATGGGTTGTCACAGGATTGAATGCCTACCCTACCCTAGGCCCAAGAGGATGCCTCTAGGATAGACCCTAATTTAAGGTCTTCCTGGTTCATTCTGTATGGCACACTAACTGTAGATGTGGGACACATCTGATCTTGAGCATTTCTACAGAAGTGCAGATGTCCTGTCCATGCACTTGGGGTAGGCCTCAACTAAGGGTGCCACTAATTGCTGATGTGCTGGAAGAGTCCACAGGTTCAGGGAAAATGACCGTATTGTTTACAGTTTTGGGAAAGACATTCAACAATGAAACCAGGTTATGAAAACTAGGAAAAAAGAATACATCCTTTAATGTATAGATGACATCATATGTCAATAAGTGTCAGTAACTGTTAGAGAAACATGACCTCACTTAACAAAATGAGTCTCCCGAAATCTCTTTCAGATCTGACATAGACAAAAGCTGACATGAATTTAAAATAGGGGCCAGCAGTGTAACATAGTGAAACAAACTGCTCCCTGCAATGCTGGCAGCAAATATGCCAGTTCCACTCCTAGGGGCTCTACTCCTGATACAGCTCCCTGTTAATATGCCTAGAAACTCAGGAGAACAAGGCCCAGATGTCTGGATCACTGCAACTAACAAGAGAGAATCCAGATGGAGTTCCAGGCTCCCGGCTTCAGCCTGGCTGAGCCCCACGTGTTGTGGCTATTTGGGGAATAAACCAGGGGATGGAAGTTCTCTCTGTCCCCTTTCCCTCTTCTCTAACTCTTCCTTCTACATAAATAAATCTTTTTAAAACAATGAATTTAAAATAGTTATAAGAAAGTTCAGTGCACTTCAAGAGAAGCAATTTAATACTGTAAAAAGAGAGATGAGAATAATTTAAAAAATCAAACAAATTCTTCAAGTGAAAAGTACATCAAGTACAAATTTAAAATGCAATAGTAGGTGTCAGTAACAGACTAGATCATAAAAACATCTCCAGACAAATAAAAGCTCAGAGAAGTTATCACCTCTAGACCTGTATTATAAAAAATGCTGAAGAGTGATCTCCAAACTAAAAGAGAATCTAATAAACAAGAATATGTCAGAAAGTAGAAAAATCTCTAATTAAAATAAGTATACATAGTCAAGATGCTTTCCTTTGGTAAGCAAGGCTTGTACATTATTTACCTGTAGATGGCTGGCTTCGGCAGCACATATACATAATTCATGTGTAGAATGCAGACTTAAAAGCAGAGCAATGGAAAATGATAACAACTATTAATTAAATGATAACAAATATTAATTAATATGTTAAGAGAAAAATGTTACAGAATGATGTGAAATGAGACATCAGATTTTCAAACCGGGGTGGGTATTTGCTGCGACTGTTAAAGCACAGCTTGGGACAACTGCATCTCATGTTGGAGTGGTTTCCTGCGAATCTGGACCCTGAAGCAGCAGCTGATGCCAATCAGGTCTCTGCCAACCAGTGGGCAGATCTGGATTAAGTTTCTGGCTCTTAGTGTCATCCAAACCTTACTCCTGCTGTTGCATGTTGATGAATAGACCAGTGAAGAGGGGATATCTGTCTATCTCTCTGCTTTTCAATTACATAAAATCCTTTTATTTTTTAAAAAATTCAAAATATTGGGCTGGCATCCTGGCATAACAGGATAATTCTGCATCTCATATCGGCTCTGGTTTGAATCTCAGCTGCTTCACTTCCAATCCAGCTCCCTACTAATGACCTGGGAAATGGCTAAGGATGACCCAGGCCCTTGGGCCCTCAATCCACGTGTGAGACACAGAAGAAGCCACAGGCTGCTGACCTTGAATCAGTCCAGCTTTGGCCATTGCAGTCATGTGGAGCGTAAACCAGCAGATACATCTCCCACTCTTTCTCTCCTTCTATGTAAATCTACCTTTCCAATTAAAAATAAATATATTTTAAAAGATTATTTATTTTTAATTGGAAAGGTAGATGTACAGAGATAAGGAGAAACACAGAGAAAGATCTTCCATCTGCTGTTTCACTCCCCAGGTCGCTATAATAGTTGGAGCTAATCCAATCAAGAGCCAGGAGCCAAGAGCATCTGGGTCTTCCAAAGTGGGTGCAGCGTTCCAAGGCTTTGGGCTATTCCCTACTGCTTTCCCAGTTACAAGCATGGAAGTGGATGGGAAATTCAACAGATGGGACATGAACTGGTGCCTATATGGGATCCTGGTGCATGCAAGGCAAGGATTTAGCCACTATTGTGCTTGGCCCCAAAAACTAAAAAAAATAATTTTAGAGAAAGTCACAATGTCAGGAGGAATGAAATGCAAGTGTAGAGTTTTTTTTTAAATTTACATTTCATATCTATTTCATCTTTGTATCCTTGCCTGAAAATCACTGTTAAATTGTCATAATTTCAAAATAGCATATTTCAGCCAAAATACATAAAGCCTCTTTGTAACTACAAAGCAAACAGAATAAGGCACAGTCAAATAGGCTATTAGAGAAATATATCTAACCACAAAATAGGACTACAAGAGAGGAAGGAAGAAAGAAAAAAAAAAGAAACTGCAAAGGTAAAATATGATTATCAAAATGTTAGTTGTATGATTTTAATTTCAATAATTGCCTTTGATGCAAAGTATTCTGAAACTGAAAGACCAGACTGAGGAATGACATGGTATAGCATGTTAAGCCACTGCCTGCAATGCCAGCATCCCAAATGGGCACCAGTATGAGTCCTGGCTGCTCCACTTCAGCTGCAATTTCTTACTAACGTGCTTGAGAAAGTATCAGAAGATGTTTCAAGCACTTGGTGTGAGAATCTTGGTCCTTGTGGTCATTTGAGGAGCAAACCTGGGACTCAAATCTCTGCATGCATGCATGTAGCTTTTCTTCTCCCTCTGTGACACTGCCTTTAGTATAAATAAATATATGAATAAAGAAATAATCATATATGGATCAATAAATGTAGAAATAATATAAATATATATACATACATATGCATATATTTATATTTAAAATACCATACCAAATACACTAAAGAAACTTCATGATATCCAACCATATGTTGCATTTAAAAAGCTGAATTTTGGCTTGCATCATGGGGCATGGGTGAAGCTACTGCTCCAGTGCCACATTCCATATTGGAGTGCTGGTTTGAGTCCTGGCTGCTCACTTCCAATGCAGCTCCCTGCTGGTGTGCCTGGGAAAGCAGCAGAAGATGGCTCAAGTTCTTAGGCCCTTACTATTCATGTGTGAGACCTGATTGAGTTCCAGGTTTCTGGTTTGGCATTGTGGCCATTTGAGAATTAAAGCAGAAGATGGTATATATCTTTCTCCTTCTCTCTCTTTCAGTCTGTCCCTCTCCCCTTTAAACAGAATTTTAAAAATCTTCAAAATATAGATTAAAAAAATCAAACTGACTTCACCTCTAAGGATATGCATATAAGTAAACAAACTAGCCATAATTATATCAGATAAATTAAACTTCAAATCAAAAGTCAGTATAAGAAGAAAAGTTCATTTTAGAATAATTCTGGGTTCAGTCCAGCAAGAGGAAATAACACTTATACGTGTACCTCAATGTCAGACTTCAAGACTTACTACAGGACAAATAATCAAAACACCCTAGTATTGGCCCCAAAATAAACATGTAGACCAATGGAACTGAATAGAAACCTCAGAAATCAATCCATGTAGCTGAAATCAAAATTAATCATTGACAAGGGAGCTAAAACTATTCCTTGGAGAAAGAACGTTCCATCAACAATTGGAGTTGAGAAAATTGGGTTTATGCATGCAGAAATATGAAACCAGCCCTTACATCTTAATATAAAAATAAGCTCAAAATGGATCAAGAATATAAATCTATGACCTGATGCTATCAAATTGCTACAGGAAACATCAGGGAAGCTGAAAGACATTGGCATGGACAAAGATGTGTTGGAAAAAACCTCAGAAGCACAGGAAATAAAAGCAAAAATGGACAAATTACATAAGGCTAAGAAATTTCTGCACTGAAAATGTTTGCAAACTGTGCAGCTGATAAAGGATTAATGTTCAGCTCAAGAAACACAACAAATAGTTTAATTAATTAATTAATTTCTTAACTGGTTCTGGCTGTACTGGGTTAGGCTGCAGCACACACCAGTAGGGGTTGAACTGAGCCAGGTTGTGCAATGCGATAGTGGATGCTGAGGTGAGGCAAGCCATGCCAGCCTGGGGTCAGTGGGTGCCAGGTTCATCAGCCCCAGGGGCGGGGGATCTGGTGGGACTCAGGTCACTTGGCCTAGGACCTGGGGCCTGCCAGCTCAGTGGGTACTGGGTTTGTGAGCCCTGGAGTTAGGATCTGGTGGGCTTCAGGTCACCTATTCCAGGTCCTTGGACTTGTCTGAGAGTGGAAAAGGCAGAACAGTGGATGCAGACCCTGATGCACATGGAGAATATGGCAGTCCAGTTGGTACCACAGCAGAAGAACAGAGCAACTTGGATAACTACCCCAGAAAACAATGACAGCAAAAATCTGAGTGAATGGAGACTTGAAGTCAATTATGAGCCATTGAACATTGGGAGGTTGCCTCATCTTTGGATGGGCAAAATTGACGGCATTTCAGAACTGTCCAAACCACTTGGTCAGAATCATTGGAACATGCACCACCTCAGGACCCTTTCCCCAGAGACAAGAAGAAATATAGAATTTGGAAACAAACACAGAAAGAATGGAATACAAATGGCTAACAGACACATGGAAAAAAGCTTAGGATCATTAGCCATTATGGAAATGCAAATAAAAACCACAATGAGGTTTTTATCTCATGCTAGTTAAAATGGCTATCATAGAAAAATTAAAATATAGTAAATATGGTAAAATTGAGATGTCAAAAAATGCACCTTAGTAAATTGCTTATTGCAATGTATGCTAGCATAGCCATTATGGAAGAAAATACAGAGATTCTTCAGAAATCTAAAAATAGATCTGCCATATGACCCAGTCATCACTTTTGGGAATTTTCCTAAACAAAATGAAATCTGCCTCCCAAAAGCAGTTATCAGTAATCCCCATGTTTACAGCATATCCATTTATAATATCTAAGATATGGGATCAACTATGAATGGATGAAGAATATATAGTCTCTCTCTATATATATACACTGTGGAATATTGTTCAGACATTCAAAGGAACAAAATTCGATCTTTTGCAACAAAATTGATGCAATTGGAAGTCTTTTTTTAAAAAAATTTTATTGGAAAGTCAGATATACAGAGAGGAGAGACAGAGAAAAAGATCTATCTGTTGATCCACTCCCCAAGCAAGCAGAATGGCCAGAGCTGTGCTGATCTGAAGCCAGGGTCCCGGAGCCTCTTCTGGGTCTCCCAAGAGGGTGCAAGGTCCCAAGGCTTTGGGCCATCCTCCAATGCTTTCCCAGGCCGCAGGCAGGGAGTTGGATGGGAAGCAGGGCAGCTGGGATTAGAACCGGTGTTTGTATGGGATCCCTGCGTGTACAAGGTGAAGACTTTAGCCTCTACAATGGGAAATCTTCATGCTTAATGAAATAAGCCAGTACAAAAAGGACAAATATCACATGTTTTCTCTGGTATGTGGTAATTAATATAGAACACCAAAAAGTGGATAGGAATGATATGGATCTTGTGATTTGATTATTGATTTTAGCCCTTCTTTATATTTCTATGAAACTTTTTGCTTGTTGAATATGTTATGGTTAGTGTTGCAGGGAGCCTGTTATTATAGAGTGGGATGAAGTTATGTTTCTGTAAAAAAATAAAGAGAGGAAGGAAGGAGGGAATTAAGCGAGGGAAAAGGGGAGGCAGGAATGTATGGTCATCTTAGAACTGTACCTATGAAATATATGAACTCTGTTATCTTTATGTAAATCAAATATTTTAAATGAAAATATAAAAAATAAACGTGTTCTCATTATAGGAGAACTCAAATACATACAGCAAATATTAGACTTTCAAGATAGATTCTAATGTAATATTGGTAGGAAACTGACATCTCACTTTCAGAAATGAGCAAATCATTTAGAAAATGAGCAAAGAAATAATAGTTAAATTGCACACTAGATCAACGGGCCCTAACGTTATATGCTAAATCAATTGGACCCAATACATATCTTTGGAACATTCCATCCAATAGTTGCAGAATATGCATTCTCTATGTACCCAGAACAGATCATACAGAAGGTTATAAAACAAGTCTCAGCAAGTTAAAAAAAATGATCAAGTATCTTTTCTGATCACAATGCAGCAAAACTGGAAGTCAATACAACTACTCAACACTAAAAGTTTGTAAGCTACATAATTACAAGGAAATTAAATAACTTATTCAAGAGTAACCAATGGATCAATGAAAAATATAAGAAGGAAATTTACAAAATTCTTGCAATGGATGAGAATGGAATACAAGGTCAAAGCCTTGGGAGACACAGCAGAATTATTGCTAAGAGGGAAGTTTATAGCAACCAATACCTTCCCCAGAAAAGCAAAGTTAACTTATTACCGTACATTAATTAGGAAGGCAAGAACTAATCAAATAAAAAATTAGTACCAAAAAACCCCTAACAGGATGAAGAAAACAAATGATATAGACTAAAAATCAGTGAAAGGCAGGGCAGATGATTTGAAAAGAGAAAGAAAACAGTCTTTTAGCTAGGTGAATTAAAAAGAGAGAGGAGCTGGTGCAGTGGCTCAACAGGCTAATCCTCCTGCATGTACCAGTATCCCAGATGGGCACTGGTTTGCGACCTGGACAGTCTACTTTTGATCCAGCTCCCTGGTTGTGGCCTGGGAAAGCAGCAGAGGTCCTTGGGTTTCTGCACTTATTTGGGAAACAGAGGCAATTTCTGGCTCCTGGCTTTGGTTAGCTCTGTCCTGGCCATTGATGCCATTTGTGGGGTGAAAGAGCAGATATAGGATCTTTCTCTGTCTTTCCTTCTCTCTGTAAATCTGCCTTTGAAATAAAAATAAATCATATCGGCCCAGCACGGTGGCCTAGCGGCTAAAGTCTTCACCTTGAACATGCCAGAATCTCATATGGGCACCGGTTCTAATCCCGGCACTCCACTTCCCAACTAGCTCCCTGCTTGTGGCATAGGAAAGCATTGGAGGATGAGGATGGCCCAAAGCCTTGGGACCCTGCACCCATCTGGGAGACCTGGAGGAAGTTCATGTCTCCTGGCTTTGGATTGGCACAGCACCGGCCATTGCGGTCCCTTGGAGAGTGAATCATCGGAGAGAAGATCTTTCTGTCTCCCCTCTTCTTTGCATATCTGATTTTGCAATAATATAAATAAATAAATCTTTCAAAAAATAAGTCATTAAAAAAAAGAAAATTGGAGAAAGGATCCAAATAAAATCAGAGATGAAAAGGGAGATTTTACTACTGACACCACAGAAACACAAAAATTATCAGATTATTGTGAACAATTATACAGCAACAAATTTGATAAAACATTAAAATTTCTGGACACATAAAGCTTCAAGAGTGAATCATGAAGATGTAAACAGACTTATAATATGCAGTGATTGAATGAGTAATAAAAATATCCTATCAAGGAAAAGCCAAGAACCAGATGGCTTTAATGGCTGGATTCTGTGAAACCTTTAAAAAAAGGATTAATGCCAATTCTTCTGAAATTATTCTCCCCCCAAAAGGAGAAATTTCTTCCAAACTCATTTTTAAGGCCAGTATTATATAACTACTAAAAGTAAAGACATAATAAGAAAGGAAAGGAACACACCAATATCCTAAACACAGATATAAAAATCCTCAATGTAATACTGTCAAACTAGGTCCAGCAGTACCTGAGAAGATTCTCACTGTAGCCAAGTGGAATTCATCCCAGGTACACAAGGATGATTCAAAATATGCAAATTAAGGGGACGGATTATGGTAGGATGGGTTAAGCTGCTGCTTGAGTTGCTAACATCCCATATGAAAGGACTTATTGCAAGGTAGTTATGTTCACCCCTATACCACCAATGCTGTCAGAAAGGGCTTACTGGAGTCCCTGTTGCACACTGGCTCTGGTCCAGCTCCCTGCTAAATCTAGCAGCTCACATACTTAAGTTCTGATCATTCTCTTTCACTTTTATGCTCTTTCTTTGCCTTTCAGATAAATAATTTTAAATAGGTAAAGTTTGATATAGATAATACATTATATTAGCAAAATGAAGAGAAAAAAATCAGGTTTGTCAGTTGGTGCAAAAAAGACATCGATAATATCTAACATTGTTCATTGTATGTACTTTGAATGAATTACATGCATAATGAATATACCTCAACATAAAGAAAAAACCCTATACAAGAAATCAGCAGCTAACATTTCCCCCCGAATGGGGGAAAGCTGACAGGTTTTTTCCCTAAGTTCTGGGATAAGATATACATGTCTACTTTCACCACTTTTATTCAACACAGTGTCAAGTTGCGTGGCAGACAATTAAGCAAGAGAAAGAAGAGCATCCAAATATAAGAGGAGAAAGTCAAATTGTTTCTTTGCAGTTGATGTGATCAAAGAAAACCCCAAATTTCCTTTATAAAACTCTGTAACATTGTTATACATCAATACTGAATTATCTGCAAAAGAGATCAAGAAAGCAATCTCCTTCCCCAAAGTCACAAAATTACCTAGGATACATTTAACCAAAGAAGTGAAAAATCTCTGCAGTGAACATGATGAAACATCAATGAACGTTACTGAAGAGGACACAAAGTGTGAAAATGTCCCATGTTCTTGGAATGGAAGAAATGATATAATTACAAAGTCCATCTATCTCAAGTGATTTTACAGATTTGGTGCATTCTCTATCAAAATACCAATGACACCATTCCCCCAGTAAAACAAACAAACAAACAAAAAACAAAAAACCCACTATTAAAATTTCTTTTGGATCACAAAAAAGTAGCCAAAGAAAAAAAATAGTAGGTATTATACTGCCTGTCTTTAAGCTATATTACAAAATTACAGTAATTAAAATAGCATTTCATTGGCATAAAAACAGAAATGTTGACCATGGAGATGTTAGAAAAGACCACACACATCTATAGCCAACTGATCTTTGACAAAGGTGTGAAAGACTAAACATTGGTAAAAGAGTAATCGTCATTAAACAGTACAGGGGAAACTGGACATCTACATGTGGAACAAGGAAAACAGAATCCTACTTTTCATCATATGCAAAAAATCAGTTCAAAGTGAGTAGAGACCTAACCCTAACATCTGAAATTTCAAAACCACCTGAGAACAATGAGAGATGCTTCAGGGTGCTAGATGGAATGGGCCAGGTCTTTCTGGATCAAACCTCAGAAGCACAGAAAACAAGCAAATATAGATAACTATTTCTAAATTGCTTCCATATGAAAAAGGAAAGAACCAGCAGAGTGAAGAGAAAACCTAAAGAAGATATTTGCAGGTTATACATCTTAAAAGACATTAATAATCAAAATATGTAAGAACTCAACTCAATAGGAAAACCCCAAATAATCCAATTTAAAAATGAATAATAGATTTAAATGTATATTTCTCAACTGTAGAGAAACAAATGGTGACCAAATACAGAAAAAAAAAAAAAACCTCAACATCACTCACTACTCAGTGAAATGCAGATACAATAACCTGTGATATGACCTTATCCCAGTTATATTGACAATTATCAAGCTGTTCCCTGAAAAAAATTTTATTTGGTCACTAGTGGTCTGACTTGAAAAGATAGTTTTTCTCACAAGGTTTTTATAAAATCCTGTTTTGGGCCTCACCTAATATTTCTCTGTTCCTAGATTTTAAAAAAAGATTTATTTATTTTTGTTGCAAAGTCAGATATATACAGAGAGGAGGAGAGACAGAGAAGATCTTCCATCTGATGATTCACTTCCCCCCCCCAAGTGACTGCAACAGCCAGAGCTGTGCCAATCCTGTGTCAGGAACCAGGAGCTTTGCTGGGTATCCCACGTGGGTGCAGGGTCCGAAGGTTTTGGGCCGTCTTTGACTTCTTTCCCAGGCCACAAGCAGGGAGCTCAATGGGAAGCAGGCTGGTGGGTTTAGAACCAGTGCCCATACGGGATCCTGGCAGGTTCAAGATGAGGACTTTAGCTGCTTGGACACTATGTTGGGTCCTCTCTGTTGCCAGATTTAGATGTGACTCCAACATGTACTCCTACCAATGCCCTTCTGACACTTAATAAAGGCCAAACCAATAGGACCACCCAATCTTGGACTTGAGTCTCTAGGAGTGTGACTAAGTTATCAAGCAAGTTGCCTTATATATTTTATGTATTTGGATTGGGTAAGACCAAGCTGACTAAAAGGAATTCTTCCTCATCTTTGCCTGGGATACAACTAGTACTCAGTAAATATTTGTGAATAAGTTACACAAGAATTTATCACTGTTATTATTATCGCTATCATTATTATTTACTGAAAGAGAAACTTGATCAATCTACTGTGATGTCACATTGTGGTAGGTATATAATAATAACCAGACCAGTATAGCATTAAGGTTCTGATCTTGGCTATAAAAAGAATGCTTATAAGGCAACTGAATCTGTGAATAATATTATTTACAACATGATAGGCTGTTTTGAGAGCCTAACATTTAATTGCGTACCCAGTTTTCACAAAAATCCTATTAGTGCAATAAAAATTATCTTTTTTTTTTTTTAAACAGTGGAGAAATGGAGTAGGTGCTTGAAAGCCTGGGTTCAAGTCTTGGCTCAGTTCCCAGTTCCAGCTTCCTAACAAAGCGCATCTTGGGAGGCAGCTGGTAATGGCTTCCATGGTTGGGTCACCATGACCCACATGGGACACCTGGACTGGGGTCCTACCTCCTGGCTGCAGTCTAATCCAGCCCTGGCCATTTGTGGACTGAACCACTGGTTGCAGAAACGCACACTCTCTTTCTGCCTTTCAAGTCTATAAGACAAATATCTCTATAAAAATAACAGAAACAAAATGGAATTAAAATGTAAGCTTATTTTTTAAAAAAAGAAATGTTAACACTTGGACATGAATCTATACATTTAGCAACAAGGCTATTTGATATCACGATTTATTAGTTGTTTATGAGGAAAAAAAACCTTTTTTTTTTTTTTTTGCATGACCCATTGTGCACACAAGATTAATCTGTTGCTTTGCTCTTAGTTTTCTTTGGAAGGTTCCAAAAAGAATTTAAAATATCTCAGAAAATACATGCATTTAGATCTCAGTAATTTCCCAGGATGTTGTAACATTTGCTACCAACATTTTCATTGTCTCCTTAAGAACCACACTCCATCCCTTCTTAAAACCCTCCAAGGGCCTGTTTGGTTGACCTCCCTATTCCAGAGTCTTCCCTGCAGGCCAGGCTCTGTGGGCGACAACGCCCCGCAATTCTTCCTGGCTAAACTACACTTCCCAGCAGCCTGTTCGTACATCCTCCCAGGTCTTGTGGGCCCCTGGAGGCGTTGCGGAAAACCCAGACGCTTTGCGGCGGGGAGTGGGAGGGAGACCAGCAGGGAGGACAGACAGGCCGAGCCTTGCTTTGCACACCGAAATGGCTCGCAGGCAGGACGAACAGAGAGGGGGTACGCCCTTGCTGGCGGAAAGCAAGCCAGACGCCGAGGTTAAGCTCATTCTTTACCACTGGACGCATTCCTTCAGCTCTCAAAAGGTAAAGGTATTGGTTACAAGGGCGGCGTAGATCGGGTTTCAGCACCCGGACAGCTCCCTCTCGGACCTTTACAGGCACGCAGGTGCACTGGGAATCCGCCTCCTGCGTCCTATCTTGGGCAGGTGCAACCTTGTGGGCAGGGATGTGCATCGGTGGGGAGCGGGTGTGAGATATGGTGCAGGCAATGCCATACTGCTGATACGCGACAGAAAGCATCCCTTTCGTTGTTAGGCCCGGCGGCCTTGCCTACACAAGCAAGGGCAGGCAAGTACCAATATGCCATCTTGGTACCTTCTTTCAATCTTTGTCGCACTCACACTCCTCAGCAAGGCATAAAGGACCCTGTATTCCAGGTTCTTGTCCTAGGAGAGAGAATTAGGATGCCAAGAAAATAATGGTGAATGCCTGTGAAATACTTTTCATTCTTTTTTTTTTTTTTTTTTTAATTTACAAGAGTAAGATGCTAGCAGTATGTCATGTATGCTTTCCCGGACGAGGAGTCATTAAAGAAAGTCCTGAAGTGTTAATAACTCAGGAAAGTCCAAAAGGCCACTTAGGCAAGTCATTTAATGGAAAGCGGGGGTGCTTGTAGTAACCAGTGTGAACTCTTCCAGGTGCGCTTGGTAATTGCTGAAAAGGCATTGAAGTGCGAGGAACATGATGTAAGTCTGCCCCTGAGTGAGCACAATGAGCCTTGGTTTATGCGTTTGAACTCAACTGGAGAAGTGCCTGTCCTTATCCACGGGGAAAACATAATTTGTGAGGCCACTCAGATCATTGATTATCTTGAACAGACTTTCCTGGATGGTAATGTTAAGGCTATTTGTGATTTTTTGGAATTACTTTCAACACAAATTTGTTCTTTTTCTCTCTGTCTCTTTCTCTCATGTTTTAGTGATTGAAAACTTTTCCATTTCCATAAGCATATAAATAAAATAAATCAACTTAAATTACTACAGTTCCATTTAAGAGAATTTCATGTTTCATTGAAACATTCTTTTTAGGTTCACTTGCAATAACTCCTGCAGATGTGTAGGTCGTGGTAGGAATCTTTTTTAATATTAAAACCAAATTCCTAGTATTGGTTCTACATGCACATTAAGAAAGTTAACTTCAATCTTAAAAATAAGGAAGAAATAGGAATAAATAAAGAATAGACTGTTAGTATAATTTGAGTTATTTGTCCCAGTTATTTCTTCAACGAGAGAATTTTAGTATCTTTTCTAGGGAAACATACGGTTATAATTTACATAGTGATTTTAATTAATCATCACTTATTGAAAGCTTTTGTTATCAAGTATTTTGTAATTTCAGTTCTATTCAGCCTTGAGAAGAACCCATTCTAAGATAGGTCTGATTCCTTAGTAATCCCCACTTTGTACCTGAGGAAAGAGAAAAAGAATCGCCTTTTTTTATTGCCGTGTTGTGGCAGTCTCATCTCCTGAACCTTCATACTCTACTGTGTCCCATACTTGGCCACTTAGGCTGTGCAGACAGCCCTGGGAGATGAACTGTAGCATCAGTGCTTTGCTGGAGATTACAAAGCTGACCTCTGGCAGAGCTGAGTGCACACGGAGGCTCCAATGTTCACATTTCTCTAAAAAGGAAGTTGGATGAGGTCCTGTGACTTTTCATCTGCCACCAGTTATGCTGGTAGGTAGGATAAAACCTTGATGCTGGGAAAAGAAGTTAGCAGCCTGAAAAATGTCTTAAAAGAAAAATAATTATGAATCTAAATGGAGTAGGGGTTAAATCAGCAATGGGCTACCTCTATTTTATTTGGGGGAGGGGCTGTGTCCCCTTGTTAATCCATGTGTTAGTTCCCTAGGGTTGTTCAATCTGATTGGAGGTTTTAAGAGTGGCCTTGGTTGAGGCTGAAAGTTTAAAGAACTACTTCTTCACCATTTGTTGCTAAGCTATAAATTTATATGCCAGAGACTGTCCTGGAAACAGTGACTAAATTGATATAAGACACTTTTTTTCTCAACCTTGAGCTTTTTGGAAATGGACAAGTCTGTTAACAATAATCTATATCTCTTAGGAAAAGTAACTATGCTGTGATACAACAATTGTGTAAGAACTTCATTTTAAATTACCCAAATTATAAAAATGGTGTATATGTAATAAATGAAAAGACATATTAGAATCTCTTGGTATCAGTCCTGGGTCAACAACTGCTACTATTATCATCATTCCCCTTATTTTCTGTACCTCCTGCTTTCTTCTCCTTATATTATTTTCCTCTGAGAAATTCCATGATATAAATAAAATATGGTTTTTTAAAGCATGGTAGTGTTACTTTGTTAAATTTTGTTTTCTTAAAGTTTATTATGTTATTTATGTATTGTGTTAATATTACATATTTTATTAAAATATTCCTGAATAATTTCCCTTCTGATTTTACCTTACAGTAACATGAAAATTGAAATGTGTTGAGTCCTGCTGAGTTATAGTTATATTTAAATAACCAATCGAGAGAAATACAAAGCTGTTCTTTTGATTATTATTTATTGAATTAGAGGATAAGGTAGCTTGGGCTGACTCACATTTATGGTGGATTCGAAGACAGCAAAGGAGTAACAGTTTTATGAATTAAGACTAGTTCAGTCTCTGATTAAGGTGAAGTTTGTCTCAGAGTATTGAAATATTGCTGTAACCTCATTTTGTGAATAGTAATTTTTTTGTCATACTTGAATTACTTGTGAATCTTCTTAAATACTGCAAGATCAAAGGCAGTGTCTGTCTTACTAAGAACTATCCTCAAAGCTGTGGATAGTAAAATGCATGAATTCTTGAAATAGATGTCAGTCCAAATGGAGATACCTGGTGACGTTCTTGTATCCCATTTGCTTGACTTGAACTTACCAATTGCATAAATGGCTTGCTATAGAAGAGATACTATTAGATTTGTGGATGATAGAAAAGCAGAAATAGTGTTGATTTAGTTTATGACGTATTTGTCATGGAAAAATGGGATGCTAAAGTTCAGTAAGACTAAGGGTAATATGCAAATTTCATTTAAAAAAATCAGCTGGTTTAAGGAAGGATGGGGAACTTGTTAATACTTACATGAAAGGTTAATGTAATGCCAGGTTATTTTAAAAGTATCGATTCTGTCTAGAATAGTGTGAGTAGTGAGGGACAATCGGAATTATGAGCTAATTGAAACACTGGGAATTTTTTTCCAGTTATGGACATAACTTTGAGGAATGTTGCCAAGTTAAAATGACAAGCAGGTAGATTTCCCAAGGAGTACAATTGCACCTAGTTGTATATAGTTGTACATGGTTATATGAGAGGAGACTTAGTGTAGCCATTCATGCATAGTTCAGAAAGGCGTGATCTGGTATCTTTTTCTCTGTTATCACTGTTATTGGCTGATCCTTCTTATTTGTCAGCTAGGAATTATAAGAAAACTGATCATTTCTGACCTGGAGTAATTTCTTAACCTATTTTAGTCAATAGTTATTATCCTTGTACTTTGGGATGATCCATTAAATAATTGGTAATGCAGAGAGAGGAGGAGGAATTTTTATATTCAGGATAGTCTTTTTCAAGCTTTTGTCTGAAATAAGTTGGAGGATATCTATGTGTTTCTTTATTTTTTTTAATGCAGTCAGTGGAAGAATGGCATAGCCATGAATGCTATTTCCAAGGAATGTAGAATACTCAGTTATGGCTGCTGTCCTGAGGCCTAATGTGGAGCTCTTGCTTCATTTATCCTTCTCGGTAGCCATTTCTGGGATATTAATTTGGGGCTGGATCATAAGATATTTAAGGATTATCAAATCTTCAAAATCTTACTAATCCTCAAAGATAATTTTTGGAGCTAGTGTTGTGGCACGGTGGGAATAGCCTCCACCACCTGTAAAATCAGCATTCCATATGGGCACTGGTGCAAGACTGGGCTGCTCCATTTCATATCAAGCTTCCTGCTAGTGCTCCTGGAAAGGCAGCAGAGGATGGCTGAAGTGCTTGGGTCCTTGCACACAAAAGGGAGACCTAGAAGAAGCACTTGGACTCACAGTAGCCCAGTTCCACTTGTGGTCATGTGGGGAATCAGTCAGCAGATGGAAAGCCCCTTTCTGTATCTTCCCCTCTCTCTGTAGCTCTTTCAAATGAATAAAATGAATCTTTTTTAAAAAAAGATAATAATAAAGACTTAACAGTTCCAAATTGTTCTTAAAATATGGGTTTGTTATTGTTATGTTTTATGCTCTTTTTCACATACCTAATACTTTTTTCATTGCATACATGAATGCAGTAGACATGAATGTTTTATATTAAAACACGCCATTAATTAACCTAGATGAGAGATGACAGTAAAGAAAATCAGGAATGGTGGATGTGATAAGATGAATAATATGGGTTTCATAAAAAGATCATTCACTCAACTCATTCATTTATTTAAAAGATATATTGTCAGAGTGAGAGAAAGGGAGAGGGAGGGAGTTTTGAGAGAGAGGAAAAGTGAAAGAGAACTTCATCCACTGGTTCATTCCCCCAAATGGCCGCGCTTGGGGCTCAGCCAGGCTGAAGCCAGGAGCTTGGAACTCCATCTGGATTCTCTCTTGTTAGTTGCAGTGATCCAGACACTTGGGCCATGTTCTCCTGCTTTCTCAGGCACATTAACATGGAATTGGATCAGGAGTGCAGCAGCTGGAACTTGAACCAACTTCCCCCATATGAGAGCCAATATCACACAGCAGCTTAGACCTTTTGTCACGACACTGGTCTTAAATGTGGAATTTTCACAATAGCTGTCTCTTGTATTCTTATCCTTTTTCACCAAAATGTTAATTTGGCTATTAAATAATAAAATATATGGTATGAAACAACTATAAAATACTGAAATATGTGGTAGTTATTACTCAGTTGTAACCTGGAATCAGTGATACCATATGATGAAAATTTAATTTTGATATTTTAATATATAATCACATTAAAATGTGTCACATCTTTTTCTATGTGTATCATCTTTAGATATTAGGAAATATAATTTAGTTTGGAAAATATCATTATAATCCTCATGCTAAAATTGTTTAAGGCTGATTATGATATGTCTAATAAATATAATTGCAGATATTGAAATGTGCATAACCTATACTGAAAAGTATTAATTTTGAAGTTACTGTGTTAAAAACATGGTTTTCATTTGATGCATTGCCAGTATTGATAACATTTAGAGAATAATTTTGTTTAGCAATGAAACTCGTATATAATGCCTTTTAGCACATCTACTGAAGGTGTTAATGAAAAATGAATGTGGAGAAAATATAGCATATAGTTACAACCATGAGTCTTTAAAACTAGTGATTACATTGAAATAAAACTTAGTGTTTAGTCTGTGATGTGTCACTGGTGGTGGCATGAAAATGCAGAGGCCTAGTTCTATATTATATGTATCCAACAAACAGAGCAAATTGTCTGATAAAGGAGTTTTTGATCTCCCTCATTTTAATGTTTCTGATAAGAGTTTTAAATATGATACCAGTTAAACATTCAATGTAGGCTGTACATATTTTATCGAAAATAGTTCTGTAAATTTTTCTCTTAGAAAATCCTGGGAGCAGAAAGTGAATTGATCGAATCATGTGATACATGTATTTTTGTCAGCTGTATTTAGATTTGACCTTTCTGATACCAAAGTTATGATAGTCAGTTGGATTGTAGTCAGTTTATAACCATGTATTTTGCTTCAGATCCCTACTTAATTGCTTACCACTGCTATTCTACTTGTGCACCATCTGGTGAATGAGTATTTCAAAGTTAAAATATCATTCAGCTACATTATGGGTGTTATCTAAGACACTATTGCTATATTTCAAATAAGCAAAATTTTTTTAAAACCCAGAAAGAAAAAATGTTAGGATAGCATCACTATAAAGAAATGTTATATGCTTCAAGAATAAATGTATTTACCCTGACTAAACATTATACAATGTGTATGAATGCAATGAAACAGTATTTAGTGTCCCATAACAAGTACAGTTGTTTTATTAAATTTGTAAAATAAGAACCTAAGGCAACAGCAATAGGTTAGAATTAGAAATGAAGTTGAGTTGGTTTTTATTGAACTAGTGTGTGTGTGTGTGTGTGAGAGAGAGAGAGAGAGAGAGAGAGAGAGAAAGAGAGAGATGTTTCTTGTAAATAAGGCATAATAAACCCCCTTGTAGTAGATCCCAGCTGTGTATGTAGTAAAATAGTAAAATAATGAAAGGTCATGTCTATAGGTCCTTGATTTCTTTTTAGGTTTTTCTCTTCAGAAAGCCAGATGTTATTTGTTTATTTTTTAAATGGCTGAGAACCCCTGTTAGTCCACTTAGCCTTTGGCACCGAGCCTAGAAAATGGATGGGGTAATCTGTACCCCTGCATAATGCTTTTATTGCTTTCCTGTTTCTCTTGCTGTCTTTTGTTGGTATCTCTGCTATTTATCTCTTGCTCTGTCTGTCTGTTTCTCTCTCACATACACACACGTGTGTATCTATATATGTATATATAATTTATCACATTTTCTGTGATATAAAAGATCTGTATAAAAGATGTGTCTATAAAACTATGTGTGTATGTGTGTATACATCTATCTCTATCTATTTGCCTCATTCAATTTTTTGTCTAAATGTGTGTATAAAACACCACCTGCTTTATCTCCTGTTCAGGAAGTCAGATTTTGAGACAACTTAATCATTAATATTTTTTATTTCCTGTCAATTACTGAGCTAGGCTTCTACTGCTGCAGCTCCACTATCCAATGCTGGCTCCCCTGGCCTGCTTCTTAAAAGTCCCTTGCTTCCAGATCTTACCCCAGGTTGCCCTAGTACTACTCTCCCATTCCTACCAAGGTGGAACACTGAGAAAAGATTCTCATCTTTTAGTGTGATAGCAAAGATGCCATCTGGGAAGAATGCAAATGATAAAGAGAAGTCCCTCCCAATCCTCATTGTCTCAATTCCCCATTGTCTTTTGTCTGGAGGCAGGATACTGTTGTGCTCTGGTGTGAGATGGGGCCTGAGGGCATAGAGCCTGAGTAATGATGGACAGGGCATCATTGAAGTTTGCCAGCAGAGAAAGCAAGGGCTTGGATGAGAACTTGGGTTTAGTGCCAACTTCATGTTGTGTCTGACAAAGTGTTTTGGGAGTTAAGACAGCAGACACAGTGAATGGAAGGAAAGCATTTTAAAGCTCGTTTTAAGCATTTGTGCCTCTTTGCAGTGTTCATTTGTTGGCTCGATGAGACTTCCGCAGGAAACAATTCAACACGTTTCTCCTGTTCTTGTCACTTTCGCAGTAAGGAAGTAGGAAGATTTGGAGAAAAGTCTCAGGGCCTAACGGAATCAGGAAGCATAAATTCAATTGTCTGGGAATTGAACATGTTATACCATGTATGGTTATTACCCTGAGGTTCTTGGAACTCTAGAGCAGTGACAGTTTTGATCTTTGAACCCATTTGTCTTGGCAATTATTGAGGACATCCAGGCGCTTTTGTTGACTTGGTGATCTTATATATCAATATTTTTCATTTGAAAATTAAAAGAAAAATGTATAATGTATAAGACATTAAAATGAGACATTAAAATAAGACATTAAAAATGTATAAGACACTAGTATAAGCACCCATTGCATTAGCATCAGGATAGCATCTGGAAAACCCTGCCATATACTTCAGAGAGAGTAAGAGTAAAAAAGAAACACATTATAAACATAGTCTTGACTTTCTCTGTGCCCTAACAGTGTCCAGAAGAAGCCCAGGGATTCCCAGACCTCGTTTTGAGAACTGTTGCCCTTAGTGGTCTAGGAATAAAATTCAGAAGCTTCAAAATCTCAGATGGGGAGAAATTAGTGAATTTCCAACAGAAATCTCTTATTTCTTTCTATTCCCACTGTAGGTCTGATTCCTGACAATACCGGCAGTGACTGTGACTTTGGTACCAATAGAAAGTACTGATATGTTCTGTGAACATATGAAATTGTATATTTAATTATTATAGACTGCCTTCTACCTGGTTATTATGGTAGCTGTTGGCCATGCTTCTATATATGTTGCTATTTAATAAAGAGGCATACATATTAGTATTTAATAATTTAAAATATATTGATAACTGATTTTAACAGAATTAATCTCTTTTGCAATCTGCTTTGATATTTTGTGAATTTGGTGACAAAATAGAGAAGGGCTGGTGGACCACACAAGGAAAACTTCTTGAATGTCAGGGTTCTGTATGTCAACCTCATGGACATGTCTACCATATATTGCTAGGGTTCCTGCGATATTTACTGAGGTTCTGCAAAGGAGGAGCTAACTGTACTTCCCATGCTGTCAGAGGCTGGCTGTGACCTTAGCAACCTACTTGTCTTATTTCTACATGGGTCAGTGATGAAACATAAAGGAGTAGGATTCTTGGTTATTATTGTCCATCCATCTTTCAGAATTGGACTTTTCAGTAGGCAATTTGACATTTATCCACTTTCCTTAGGGGTAATCATCTTTTTTTTTTTTCCTTAGAAAGTTAAAAATAGCTTACTGGCTCAAAAAACTTGTTCTACTTGGTCTGGTGTGATGGGTTTGAGATGAAATGCTCTGCTGATGGCAGCTGACTCTCAGCTGTCAACAATTATGATTGAGTGTGGCATCCCTAGAAGGATATTAAATTAGATAAATGACACAGTCTTGGCACAACATGAATAAAGAAAGTTGACGCTGCTCTTGTCCTTGTAGGACCGAGCTAGCTGGCATTCATGGGGCGTGGTTTGAGAGCTGGAGGTAGGAGATGGTTCTGAAGAGCTGCAGGCCTGACCTTTGGGCCACATCATTCACTTTCACTCTTTTTGGTTCAGCCTCTGAAATGAAAAGCCTTGAAGATGTTATGACAGAGTCATGACAAAGAGCATTCCATGAGGAGTAGGAGGACTTCCGGGAGCTTGGGAGACCTACCCTGCCCCTACATCTCAATGTTCACTAACCACTGCAGAGTTTCTTCAGATGAAGTATTCTACAATACCTGGGTTTGGGAGATACACACATTCATCATTATTTACTGAACACCTTCTCTGGGTCAAACATTGTAGGACAGGATTTAACAGACGAATATGTGGTTCTTCCTTTTACAATCTATAGTCTAGATTGTAGATTGCAAATGAAGATTTATGTAGCACTTACTGTTCATCAACTTAAATTGTTAGAAATTCCTAGGGAAAATACAGCTGTAGCATTTGAGCAAAAACTTTTCCTACTCTGTACAGACTGTCATTTCACATTTTTGTAGTACCAGTAGGGTCATCCTTGGTGTTGTTTGGCACATAGAAAGGAGTGGGTCCTTATGATCTGTAATGAGTTTTCATCCACTTAATCAAGTTTTATTGAACATCTAAAATGTGTAAGGACCTGTACTAGACTCTGAATTGTGACTTCTTTGTCCTGCAGATTTCCACAGGGCAAAATTCTATACATAGTTACAGGTTGGTAAATTGGTTGCACAATGAATTTTGGGCACATGGAGTAAGATGCACCTGGGCCAATCTTATGTTGGCCGTTGTAAAAAGTTAGGGAATATTTTGTGGAGGCAGGGCCATGAATAATTGGACCTGGAGGGTTGAGTGGCAGTCTGCAGGCTGCAGGAAAGAGAGAAAGGTCATGCAATCATGGTTTGTGATCTGGGCTGGTGCATCAGGCTCTTTCAGTGAATGTCTACACTGCAGTGACATCACCATTTAAATGTACTGACTCAATGTTGAAATGTTAATGAGATTCTTGTTTTTGATGTAACATCTCATTTGTAATTTTTCTTCCTGTGTTTGTGTGTATTTTAGAAAGAACACCCCGATTAATGCCTGATAAAGGAAGCATGTATT